>NC_079323.1:64383853-65722186 GCF_029931775.1 Euleptes europaea
TTCACATGTCCTAATACCAAATAATTTTTTTAACTGGAGATGCCAAGGATTAAAACTGGAAACGTCTGCATGCAAAGCAGATCCTCCACCACTGAACCAAAGCTATCCTTGTTCTTCATTTTTCCTCTTGCTTCATTCTCAGTACATGAAGCTGCCTTATACTGACTATCTAGATCAGTGGTTCCCAAACTTTTCGGGCCACCGCCCCTTTGGTTCCACAAACTCAACCCCAGCGCCCCTTACCCTATCTTATAAAAAGCATTATTCAAAATAGGGGTTTGCATGACGCACTAAAGAAGATAATAACAATAAAATTTCAAAACAGTAATGATTAATTGCACATCTATTCAAAATAAAAATAAAACTTTTTAGTTGGAATTTAGTCAACAAAACTGATGAACTTGATCCAATGGTACCAGCTCTTCAAAGTCTGGAAAAAAATTCTGATAGGTTCCACCTATTTGCCAGCATGGTGCCATAGCTTGATCTATTGTAAATTAGTAAAAAACACAGTTGAAGGGGCCCACCTCTAGTGCCCCCCTAGGTAATCCCACTGCCCTCCAGGGGGTGGTACTGCCCTCTTTGGGAACCACTGATCTAGATCAGTATTGTCCACTCTGACTGAGAGCAGCTCTCGTTTCTCAGGCAGAGGTCTTTCATCTAATCTTCTACCAGATACTTTTAACTGGAGATGCCAGGGATTGAACCTGGGATCTTTGGCATGCAAAGTAGATGCTCTGCCACTGAGCCACAGCTAGTTTGGAGCACTTTTACGTCTTTTTGAAAAAGACATGAAGCGGGTCAGTGCGTTTCAGTGCCTATGCCCTTAGAATCGACCCCTTTCTGAGAAGAAGTATGTTATCTTATTCAGTTAGACTCCTAATAAGCAGGACTCAACTTATTGTACAAAAAGTACTTTTTATTTAGTGCCTCAATTAAAATATAAATATGTGTATGTATGTACAGTCTTAACATATAAAGTATGTATGTATGTAGATAGATACAAAGTCTTTAATGTTACAAAAGTTCAGACATAAGTCTTAAACATATTTCATGTTACAAGCAATCTCTAAAGCAATCTCTATCTTAAACTCTAAAACCTTCCTCTGATTGTGGCTGGGCCAGCCTCAGACCGGGCAGCAATGCTGGATAAGCGTTTCTGGCATCTTCTCTGCCCTGGACTTCTGCCTCGCTCGCTCTCTCTCTCTGGGCTCCAGGCTCTTGTCCTGCATCCTCTTCGGCTGGCCCTTCCTTTCCCTATTTATTTCCCTTTCCCTAATTTCCATCACCTGCCCCTTTCACCCTCCACCCTTTCCCCCAGGTGCTCCTTTTCCCCCATTACCTGATGCTTCCCAGTGTCCTTGAGGGTGGGGCCTTTGCTCTGCCTCCTGCTCTGGGGCTTCTTGTGAGTCATCTGCCTTGGTTACTTCCTTGCCATTCCCTCTTGGCTAACTGGAGCTGACCTTGCCGGTTATGGGCATTACATTGATTCCTTCCCCAATCTGGCAGCCTGTGGTTCTGGTAGGCTGTTGGCTGTGAGGGGGCAGGGGCGGTGATTGCACTGTGCAGCAGGGTCACGAGTGCAGGTGGGCAAGCGGTCAGCACTTGTTTCCCCTGCTGCAGGTAAGCAGGGTCCCCAGGGCTCTCCTTCTCTCCCCTTGCTCTCCCATCCTGCTGAAGGGGTTCAGGGGAGTGGGGGCAGCGGTGGTGGCGACCACCACCTTCAGGTTTGCTGGCCCTGTCTTCCTTTGCTGCTGCAGCTTCCATCCCATCTGCAGTCCCCTACCCACCAATCAGCTGCCTTGGGAGAGACTTGCCACTCTTTGGTACTGGGCTGCCCCATTTGGGCTCTCTCCTCCCAGCGGGTCCTGAGCCTCCTGGGCAGCGTCTGCAGGTGCAGCCAGGCGGTAGGCTGAGGTGGCCGCGTCTGCCTCACTGTGCTCGGTGCTGGAGTCCGGGTACTGTTGCCAGCATCCAGGTACTAGCTGGAGATCTCCTGCTATTACAAGTGATCTCCAGCCAATAGAGATCAATTCACCAGGAGAAAATAGCCACTTTGGCAATTGGACTCTATGGCATTGTAGTCCCTCCCTTCCCCCAAACCCCGCCCTCCTCAGGATCCACCCCAAAAACCTCCCACCGGTGGTGAAGAGGGACCTGACAACCCTCAGTCTGAAGATGATGCGCCTGCAGCCGCTTCAGCAGCCACAATGTCAGCCGACCCCAGACACATTTCCAAGGGTAGCACCATGCAGCCAGGGTCAAATACAAAGGTCCTTCCCACACAATTATTGCTCAGTTGAAATCAGAGCAAGAATTTGGTGGAAAAGCCTTGTGCAATTGGTCCTGCCCTTGTGGGTCTGTGTCTTTCAAATTCACAACAGTGCCATGAGGGGGGGGGGTCAAGGAAAAGCAGCTCCCATACTATTACTATAGAAGGCATCTCCATAAAATTTATTGGAGGGTGAAGGGAGCAGGGATGCCTTGCAGCATTACATAAGAAAAACAAATAAAAATGGAGCCCACAGTACACAATGGAGAACATATATATAACCCAGGCATCAAAGTTCAATATTGTCATTATATGAAATGAAACTAAATGTGACAAGAGTTCATCTGAATGTACCATGAATCAAAGCCACTCAAGGTAAATCAACCAAAACTGTGATAACATAGCAAACTAAGAAGACTTACTCATAAACACAGTGAGCGGCTGTGACAATCCACCATGACGTGATGACAGATCCACCACACAAATGATATCCTTGAAACTGGAGGCTGGCCTGCCAAGGCCACTGTTGGGGCAAAGATGCGTTTCCACCAACTATACGTGGGGAATACCTGAATCTATTGCCACACTCTATGGGAATGAGAAGGTGGAACAAAATGGGAGATGGTGTCAATGATAATGAAGTCTTATCCATGTGAGATATGCATATATGTTTTTTTAACTCTCTTAAATAAAAAAACTCTTAATTTTTTTAAAAAACTCTTAAGAATAACTCTTATTAGAGTCAGACAGACAGTCTAATATCCATTCCTCATAGCTCATTAAAATGCTCCATATTTACTTCTGGTGAGTACAAAAATTCCAAATGTAACTGCTCCCTTTTCTTTCAACTCACCTGGCAGCACTCCATAAACATTTAAATCTTCTGTAAGTTCTAAAATGTCATTTACTGGAAAAAAAACCTTTCTGCAAGATACTGCCATAGTAAACAGGACAATGTTTGGCCATTTACGCAGGGGTATTTAGCTCGCAATCCCTGCAGGACTGTTTCAAGGCTTCCTAGGCATTATTCATGATTTTACCAACTTTCAAAAGTGACTTCGCTCCCACCTCATTCTTTCCCCGAGGTTCTAGGATGCAGTTTTATCACAAACTTAAATTCTGCTTCGAGGCAAGAACAAGGTAAATCGCCATCATTTCCATTCATAGTCCTAACTGGGTTTCTCTCCCCACGCCCATTCTGGCTTCTCCTTCTCATGTGTCTGTCCCTCCCATCCAACCCCTTCACTCAAAGCAGGAATGCTAGGAGGCTGTTTATTGTTTATTTTCACTGTGAGTACAATCAGTTTCAGAACTCAGCCTGATGGATCAGGGAGGGAGGGGTGTGGGGAAGAACTTGGGGGAAGATGGGGTGGTGGGTGGCTGTTCCTTGAAAGGTTCTGCAAGAGGAGAGAAATGGGGGAGACCCATGTGGGGGGGGGCAAGAATGACAGTGGAGGAAGTTTTTTTTAATAAAAAAAAATGAGAATGCCCAAAAAGGGAGTGAAACTTTGGTGAAATGTGTAGGAAGACACCAACTAGAGAGAGGCTGCAAAGGCTGGAAGGCAGCTCCTGGTAGGGAGCTGCTGAAGAAAGGGGGGAGGAGAAATACCCAGCTTTGCACAAAAACACACACAGACAGAGAGCAGTCCCTTTAAGAGCTGACCCGCCCCCTCCAAGTAAACTGCAACAAGGGTGTATTTTCAAAGGAAGGGACTCAGAAGCTCCGTGGTTCACTGGGTATGCATAATTAATCACAAGGTACTCCTGGAATTTCTTCAGGTGGGAAAGCCCCCATGCATATGATGTTTGAGAATTCAGATCAGAAAACTGTGCTGCAAACCAAACACAAACTTCCCCTGCATAAATGGCCTAGAGTCATAGCCCACCAGGAAGTTCTACTGCACAAGATCCTTTGCTACACATAGGAGCGACCATTCTATTGCACAACTTCAAATTCCATTCATTACCCTGGGTTTGACACTGGAGAACTTCTCTATGATCTTGGGCTTACAGCTTTCATATCCTTCCCCAACTCTTGTTGGGAAACTGAAGTTAGATTTAGCTTTGTTATTATCCCAAGGCACTTACCCAAACATTTTAAGACAACCACATTTCCTGAGGCACACTCGTCTCTGAAATGAAAAAAATGACAAAATGTAAAACATATTTCTTCCCACGTCCCCTTTGTTCCTTCAACCACCAAACACCTTGAAATTAATTTGGGTTACAGCCAAAACTTATGCAGGTTCACTCAGAACTAATTCTGGTAATTGATGCATGGGTACTTGGACTCACGTTTGCTCTTGAACTGACTCAGTTGTTCCTTGGAGTTATGCATGAGTTTTCTGTCCAGTTGAGATGACCTCATGGCCAGCCCTCGCAAATCCCAGATCTTCCCATTGCTGTGAAATCCTGATTCTTTTATTTCTCCTGAGATCAGCCCAGGTCAAATCGTCCTCCTCTCCATGCATAATCCAAAGTGTGGGAGAGTGGAGCTGGGGGTGGGGGAACTTTTCTTACAGTAAGCACTACTGCCAATTACAAAGCAGCGTTTCAGGGGGCGGGGACTCAAATGTTTCCTGGTTTTTCATCTCCCAGCTGGAGTTCTTTGTCACATAAAAATGGGTTTAAAAACTAAGACCAGCTCAGAACTTTCCAGAAAAGTCGAGATTGTCTGCCTCTGTCAAAGGCCGCCATGAACAAGGACCAGGCTTGGCTTGCTATGGAGGAAGGGGTGGGAAGGCTAAAGACGGATTCCACCCCACCTCAGCCTAGAGTGTGCGATATCAGTGTTAGGACAGTGAAGAAGACCACATGTTATGATATGCTTGGGGTGAAGCTAATGCCTCCCAAGAGGAACTGAAGAAAGCCTATAGGAAACTGGCACTGAAATACCATCCTGACAAGAATCCTAATAAGGGTGAAAAGTTCAAGATCTCTCAAGCTTATGAAGTACTTTCTGATGTCAAGAAAAGAGAAATGTATGATAAAGGTGGTGAGCAAGCTATAAAGGAGGTGGTAGTAGAGGTGACTTTGGATCATCTATGGATATCTTTGACATGTTTTTTAGAGGAGATGGAAGAATGCAAATGGAGAGGAGAGGTAAAAATGTTGTTCATCAGTTGCCATTAGAAGACCTCTACAATGGAACAACATGAAAACCTACTCTACAGAAGAATGTGATTTGTGACAAATGTGAAGGCCAAGACGGTAAGAAGGGTGCCGTGGAATGCTGCCTTAATTGCAGAAGGATAGGCATACAAATAAGAATTCACCAGATAGGACCTGGAATGGTTCAGCAAATTCAGACGGTATATATGGAATGTCAGGCCCATGGAGAGCGCATCAGTCCCAAGGACTGGTGTAAAAGCTGCAATGGAAGGAAGATTGTTAGAGAGAAGAAAATCCTGGAAGTTCCTATTGATAAAGGAATGAAATATAGTCTAAAGATAATTTTTCATGGTGAAGGGGACCAAGAACCAGGGTTGGAACCTGGAGACATCATCATTGTCTTGGATCAAAAAGGCCATTCTTTGTTTACAACAGGGGTGGGGAATCTTTTTTCTGCCAAGGGCCATTTGGATATTTATAACATCATTCGTGGGCCATACAAAATTATCAACTTAAATATTAGCTGACCAATACGTTTCTACATGGCGCGGGTGGGAAAGGGTTAACACAGTTTCTTGGGTTCCTAGCAGCTCCATAGCTAATAACTCTTCTGCAAGGGGCAAAAAAGGTTCCTTTTCTTGGCAAAACAAACTCACATCTGCCTTGAATAGAAGCTATTCCTGTCCGCAGGAGGGGATGGATCACCAGTCTTAGATCCTTCTGAGCTAGAGATCTGCCAGCACCCACAAAGGGCCAGACCAAATGATTTCACGGGCCTTAAATGGCCCCTGGGCCTGACGTTCCCCACCTGACGTTACAAGATGGGGTGAAGACCTGGTCATGAGCATGGATATTCAGTTGGTTGAGGCACGCTGTGATTTTCAGAAACCTATTGCGATGCTGGATAATCGAACCATAATCATTACTTCTCACCCTGGTCAGATTGTCAAGCATGGAGATATTACCGTATTTTTCACTCCATAAGACACACTTTTTTCCTCCTCAAAAGGGAGGGGAAATGTCTGTGCGTCTTATGGAGTGAATGCCGGCTGGGTGAGTGCGCGTCGGGACGGTGCGAGCCGGCGTTTCCCGCCCCGACGGCCAGCTGGGAGGCGGGCGGGGCCGCACAGAGCAGGCTGGGCGTGTGCGCATCGGAACGGCGCGAGCAGGTGTTCCCTGCCCCAATGGCCAGCTGGGAGGTGGGCGGGGCCGTACAAGGCCGGCTGGGAGCGTGCGCATTGGGACAGTGTGAGCCGGCGCACGCGCCCAGCCTGCTCTGTGTGGCCCCGCCCGCCTCCCAGCTGGCCGTCGGGGAGGGGGAATGCCAGCTCGCGCCATCCCGACGCGCACGCGGCCAGCCGTCATTTACTCCATAAGATAAGTTTTTAGAGGAGGAAAACAAGATTTTTTCTTGTTTTCCTCCTCTAAAAACTAGGTGCGTCTTATGGTCAGGTGTGTCCTATGGAGTGAAAAATACGGTAAGTGTGTGCTGAATGAGGGCATGCCTATCTATTGCAGACCATCTGATTATTGAGTTCAAGGTAATATTTCCAGATAGTGTCTTCCTTTCTTCAGATAAGCTGTGCCTATTGGAAAAGCTGTTGCCTCCAAGGGAAAATATGGAAGAAACTGAAGACATGGACCAGGTAGAGTTGGTGAACTTTGACCCATCTCAGGAAAGAAGGCACCATTACAGTGGAGAAGCTTATGAAGATGATGAGGACCATCCTAGAGGTGGCGCCCAGTGCCAGACAAGTTAGGAAGGCCCCATGAGTTCCCTTGTGCTACCTGTATCGTATGTCAGTTGTGGATGAGTGAAGGACTGCAGTTGCTCAACTCTTAAACTTGCCATTGTCCCTGTAATATTAAATAATAAGTAGTTTTTAAATCAGATTAATGAACTAAAGCAGTAAATGCTACTTCAATCAAGTAGGATGACATTCATATTTCCATATGGCCTCCTGAGAAAATCCAGAAGCCAACTTGCTCAGGCTGTTTTTGTGTGTGTGTGTGTGTTTTAAAGTTTGTGTATCGTCATTGTATTGTGTGCAAATCACTTAGTATTCAGTGATTTCTGTTTAGTATTAAATTATATTCCCTCTTAAGTATGCACATGTATTTATGATTCATGTTAAGATGTGAAATTAAAGGTTTTGTATAATCAGCTTTTAAAAAAGGGTTTAAAAACGAGGATTGGGTTTCTCCCCCCACCCTCCACTCCTTTAAAAGAGCTCCTTTTTGTGAAATTGATTTTACCACAGCATTAGGGTTTTCGGGGGGGGGGGTGCTGAATGTTTTTCTCACAGTAAGCACTACAGCCAATTACAAAGCAGAATTCTCAAGGGGCGGGGAGATGCTTCTGGATTTGAGCTTAGTTATTTTTGCTGGTGCATAGCAATTTTTGAATTCACTAGAGAAAAGTGTGGGTTTTGCCTAAGATACATAAAGGGAGAATACCCCCTCCAGGACGCCCCATAGTTTCGGGCATAAATGGACCACTTGACCACATCTCCAAATATCTGGAAAGTCATTTGCATAAATTTTCTACAGATACACCATCTTATATTTTGGATTCCACGCATTTTATTAAGGATATTGAAAATCTTCCTAATATGCCTAATATAATAATAGCCACCATGGATGTAAGGGCTCTTTATACTAATGTTTCCTTAGAAGAGACCCGTGAAATTATAGAAAGACTACTCGCGAGTAGAGCAGACCAAACACCTCCGACCCATTATTTAATGGATCTGCTGGACCTACTCCTGGAGAACAATTATTTTAGGTTTGGTGAAGAGATGTATCAGCAGATCAAGGGAGTAGCGATGGGGTCAGCAGCGGCTCCATCGGTGGCAAATATCTTTATGATTTCTTTTGAAAAGAGGTTTATTTTTTGTAATGAGGTATTTAAAAAACATGTTCTATTCTTTCGCCGTTTTGTGGATGATCTGATCATGTTATTTGACAATCAAGAGAATTGTAATGTGTTTTTGGAACAGCTTAACCAATACAATGAGCATATTCAGTTTGATTTTCAGACCGATCATGACAGTCTACCATTTCTTGATGTAATTGTTAATGTTGACTCAGTGGGAAAGCTTTGGGTAGCTCCCTATAAAAAGCCCACAGATAAGGGAGCTCTGTTACATTATAAGTCTCATCATCCCTCCTTTATGAGGAACAATTTACCTTATGGCCAGTTTTTAAGGTTAAAAAGGAATGCAACACGCACAGAGGACTATATAAAAGCAGCATCAGAATTGGAAGACACCCTTTTGAGCAGAGGTTATCCACCACATATCATCAATAGTGCACGCCTTCGAGCTGATGGGATAGATAGGTCTACTCTTTTTACTTGCAAGAAACGTGATAAACAGAATTTAACAGCTTCTTTACAATTTACACATTTGGCAACTAAGATAAAACGAATCATTTATAAACACTGGCACATAGTACAGAGCATTGCAGGATGTGCAATACCACCCTTGATTGGTTTTAAAAGAACGGGCTCTTTAAGAGACGCGCTAATACATACAGATCTCAATGTAGCACCTCCCACCACAGGGGCTGTTGGACATCATCGCTGTGGATCATGCGCAGTCTGCCGGTTCTCCCTCCCAGTAAAGAGTTTCACAAGGGAAGACACTGGCTTCACATATGTACTGCGTCAATTTACAAATTGCTCCTCTGCAAATGTTATTTATTTAGTCATTTGTATGTGCAAATTAATTTATGTTGGAAAAACCACACGCCCCCTTAAATTAAGAATTGGGGAGCACAGGTCCAGAATAAAAAATCAAGTATTAGAAGCGCCCCTAGTGGAGCATTGGTTGAAGTGCAAACATACAGATAGTGACTTTCAGTTCTTTGCGGTTTGGCAAGCAACACCTAAGAAGTTCCAGAGATCTAACATAGAACGAATTTTAAGTCAGCAGGAAGCACGCTTTGTGCAACTCTTTGACTGCATATCCCCTAAGGGGTTAAATATGGCCAATGATCTTACCTCTTTCTTGTAAATTAACACCTGCACCTGGGATCGATCCTAATGAGTAATGCAGTAAGCATTTAAGTATACTGCCTGTATGGAATTAATTGACTGGAAACAAGAAAGGATTCTTGTCGGGTTGACACCACACAAGTCACTGTGTATGAAAATTCATTTATGATTGTAAGTATAATTGTAATTATATTATATATGTGTAAAATAATTAATATTACAATGCTTAGAATGTTAATTTATAGTTCTATTTAAATAATTTATCAACAGACCAGCATTCTGATATTTCAAACAAATGCTGAGGATACAAGGGACGTTCTGAGAGAGGATCCAGACGTCATAAATATATGTCCTTCAGGGTAGCTGAAGAAATATTGAAACAGGCAAAGATACCGGAATCCTGTTCTACCCAATTGGACTCAAGGACATTTATGGACAATATATGCATAATTCATGAAAGAAAGACACCACAAGTCAATTGCTAATTTCTGTTGAATTTGATTTTTTATGAATTTTGCCTTGTTGTATATATAAAACTGTACATTTAATTTTGTTGATTGAAAAGGCACTATGAAACCTCCAGGTGGTGGCTGGAGATCTCCCACTATTAACAACTGATCTCCAGGCAACAGAGATCAGTTCTCCTGAAGAAAATGGCACTTTGGAGGGTAGACTCTATGACATTATACCCCATCCCCTCCCCACCCTTCTCAGGCTCCACCCTCAAAATCTCCAGGTAATTCCCAACCCAGAGCTGGCATTCATAATCTATCTATCTTCCTTCTTCATCATCATCTTCAAAATATTCTGTAAGAATAACCTTTATTTCTGTAGAAGTGAGGCAATGGCTTCAACACTTAATCTTTAATTTGTACACATATTAGTCAACCCTACTTTTATCTATATGGGTGCTCATGGGTCATAATGGAGCTGAAATCTGCCCCCCTCACCCATTCCCTTCTGGACTTCAAAAGATACAAGTAATGCTGAGCACAAAACAGGATGCCTGATCATTACTCCCCCTGGGAATATTCCACTTCAGGGGAAGAATGGAGTTACTGGACCCATTCATAGGAGGTGGAGAATAACAGCAAAATCTATTGTGACTCCCTTAGCATTACTTGCAAATGACTGAGGGTTAATTGGGGGAAAGGAGAAGGACGTTGACCATGTCCTTTATTTCTGGGTGGGGTTTTGCTTTATTCTAGAATAGGATGGAAAAGCATCTGAAACGAACAACTTTCCCCCTGTAATTAGAACCTGACCAAAGGTTCTGCTGAATGATATTCCATTTACCAACGAGGAAGTGGCAACGAAGGCCAGGAGCACAGATGCTACAAAACAGCACGAAACAATGGCCATTAATGCACGGCCAGAGAGTTGCTGCACCAGCCCCTCTCCCGTCGCACGCTTTTCAAATCCGCAAGCCCCAAACTGTCCGCCCCAGAGGGGGCTGAGCAGCGCTCCCCGCCACTCTCTGTCCCTCCTGCGCCTGGCGTTTCTTCTCCCGCAGCCATGAGAGGTGGCGGCTGTAGCAGCAGCCGGCCCGCAGCCACCGCCCCCTCTCTCAAGCCCTCCGACTTGCCTTTCTTCTCCCATGTTTATGAATATATGTTGTGTTTTGGATTTTCCCAAAAATAGAATTATTATTTTCTATAATATTGTTTTCTTTTCCAGTTGGTATATTTCACATTATATTATCTTGGAAGCCATGTGCTGCCATTTATTATAGTTTCTACTATTTCCAGCATAGGTATTTTCTTCTCCCATGGCTGAAGGTGGGGTGGGGGGGGGGAGAGGAAAAGCCGCACAGACACGCTCAGAGCTGGAGGAGAGGGGAAGCCAGCAGCAGGTGGAGGCTGCGGCTGGGGAGCGCAGTGTGGGAACCAGGGAGCCGCCGCAGTGGCGGCGGCTCCCTGGCCCCCACACTGCACTCCCCAGTCGCAGCCTCCACCTGCTGCTGGCTTCCCCTCTCCTCCCCCAGGGGGTTGGAGAGAGAGAGACTTGACCCAGGCACCCAACATGCATGGGCGAGCCCCTTCCTCCGTTGCGCGCCTTCCATTCAAGTCCCCATAACAGAGGCAAGGGCTCTCCCGGGGATGTAGTGCAAGGGGGAGGGGGTCACCATGCGCTTGCGCGAAGCACGTGCATGCAGACCTCGCCAATTCGCTGCATCCCTGGGAGAAGGGGGGGACGTGCGTTAATGGCCACTGTTTCACTTGCAGGTTTGTAATGTTAGAATCTGCCGTTCCTTGGTCCTATCCCAGGAGAAAGCGTTCTCTTCCACTGATTAGACCAGAGGTAGATCTCTTTAGCGAAGCATCCAAAACCTACCTCAAGAAAGTTGCATTCTGTGGAGATGTTGCCTGATCAGGCGATAACCAATGATTTGCAGTAACAAAGTACCTCAGAAACTCATCTTCAATGGCAGTCACAGAGAGGTAGCCTGAACTCTCAAAGCTGCAAGTGAATTAAATAGCAAATTCCAATAAAAATTAGCATTAATTTTATCAATCCCATTTATTTGCCCCATGCTTTGCCATTTCTAGATGCCCCCCAAAGTGTGCATAACACTGTTTTAAACATTATTACATTAATAAATCAGCCCAATATTAAATTAAAATGTACAATTAAAATGTACACAAATCAGTACAACAACGTGCAACCAGGAAACGGAAAGAGATGGCCTAATTCAGCCGGAGTGGGGCAGAACCTGAGGAAGAAGCATGCAGCTCTTGCTGCTCTTTGTAATGTTTGCCTGACATGATACTGTCACATGATGCCCTTCCCCATCCCAACAGCCCTAGCGATGTCAAGCAGGGATGGGGAAACATATAGCATGTTATACAGAAAAGGGGGGAAGAGAAATGATATGGCTCCATTTCTCTGTCTTTTGTAATATATAGTTCTGTTCTGAATCACTACAGGCTTGCTTGGGCAAAAATAAATAAAAATTCTCACACTCCTCTTGGAAACCATTCAGGTTCAGATGAAACACTTCACTTATCTCCAGTCTTTAGTTTATAGCAATGTTCTAAGGGACATCCATCTTATGATATCTTACTTAAATGATATTGCTTCAACAGCCAAAAGGACACAAGCAGCGTCACACTAATATAATCCCCCAAATTACCCCTTTTTACATTTAATTACCACCCACAAAATTTTAGCCACTAATAATGTAATTCTTTTATTGGTACCAAATAACAATCATTGAATTAAACTTTGTGGGGAGAGATAAAATTTATAAAGTAAGAGTTGCTCTAAATATTTTCAGATCATCCCAATGACGACAGTAGAGCAAAATATGTTCCAGGTTCTCTATATGGCCATCCTTACATACACAGCTTCTATCTGAATAGGGAATGCCTGCAAAGAGCCCTAGACAGGAAAGCATTCAGCCTAGCCAACATAAACACTCTTCTATATTGAGATACTGTTAAATGAAAGACATATTGTGGAATGGACTTAGAAGGGATTAAACCACAAGTAGCCACAAAGTAAATTTACCATGCCCTCTCCTGTGTACTGCTAAAATCAAGAGATGTCACCCTAGATTTAATTTCATTCATCTTGAATGCCTCCTTTGGGTTAAAACCCAGCTGCTGCAATCTATTAACAATAACATTTTCCCAAGATAATGCTGATTGATCTTTTCCAATAAGGCTTAAAAAACCCTCTTTACACACAAGGACTTATGGTATAATAGAAAGGCTCTTTGCCATGCAAGAGCCTCCAGGGATTGATTTCTGGCCCAATTCTGCTCTAAGGGCTACCCCAGAAACACAGGTCGGCATCCCCATAATGAAACAGAGAAATTGTGTTAATGATTGATCGATGCCTTCATCAACCACATCAATCAGGACTCCAATACCGTACAGTAATTGGGGAGTCACCTTGGCATTAAAAGCTTTAATTGCTCCAGGTATATAATTCCCGCCTCTGGAATAGAAAAACCAAGGCATTGCTCAAAACCTTTGCTTTGAATTTAATATTTTAAAGATGTATTTTCCAGTTTAAATTAGCCTGGAATGTAATACCCAAATAATTGAATTGTCTGACTTGGTCGACATTCAATCAACATTCCAGCTATAAAAAGGGATCTTTCTAGCTTTAGGAAAAAAACATGATTTTAGATTTTTGGGTATTGATGGACAGGCTCTCTTTCGAACAATAATCAGAGAAGGCCTTAAGTGTTTTATGGAGGCCTATTGGAGAGCGGGAAAGGAGCAAAGTATTGTCTGCATAAAACAATAGCGGTATTGTTTGGTCTGCCAGTGAGGGGGGGCATGTATCGAATAGAGTGCTAGAGAGGAAGCCAAATCATTAATACATAAATTAAACAAAAGAGGATCCATATTATGATACCCAGATAGCCGATATGGGGCTGAGGCTAAGAAATAAAAGCTTGCCTATGAGTGCCAAATAAGTTAATAGCTGAGGCAAGATTAGAACCGTCATACAGCTGGGAAGCTCATATACGAAGTCATTACATTACCAAAATTCTCAACTGGACCAGTCTAGTTGAGTTTCATCACAGCCCAGAGGAAGCCCCAGAGGACCTTTCAATCTTGGGCACCTTCAGTCTTGCCCATCACCTTCCTACCCTGACAAGTACAAACCAGCCCACCTGCACCTCCAGACACATGTCATACCCCCATATTTCACCCTGTGCTGCATCTAAAGCATCTAACCATGCACTCCTGACCAGAATGTTTGCACTGAGCTTAGGAGGCAACGTAGTGGCACTACCTCCTAAGGAAGTTTCGGCCGGGCCAAAACCTCTGCCCGGCACCAAAAAACCGTGCAACCCACATAGGGTTGCACAAGAGATATGCTACCTAAAAGGTGGCGTATCTCGGCCGGGAAAAAGGAAGCATTCCCGAGCCATCACGGCTCAGGAGGCTGCCTAACGGCAGCCCCGCCCCCCGGCCGGCACCGTGACGCCCCAGGAACGCCTCCCGGGACACCACCGAGGCCGTTGCTGGCGTCTGGACACTGGCAGCACGCTCTGGCGGCATCCCAGACTGATGCTGCCATGGCAGCAGCCAGCAACCAGTGTCTGGCCCTGCACGCCAGTGCTGGGGCCACAAAAGCTGGCGTGCGCCACCCGGATGCCAGCACTTTGGGCCCTTGCACCGGTGCGGTCCTGGACGCTGGCACATGTCAGGAATGTACTTTATGCCATCTAACAAAAATAACATTCAAATGTAAAAGCAATTAATGAAATGAGAATTTTACAGATTAGGAAGTCATTGATGTTAATAAGCACTTCATGGCAAAACCAACCCAGCTGGTCTCACTGTCGTAGTTCAAGCAGTGGGGTGTAATAAGGGGGACTTCACTTATAAGCAACATTTTGACAGACACAAATTTCTTTTTAAAAAACAATTTTTTTAAAAAAAATTCCATTATCATTTGGCAAGACCTGTATTCCTATTCTTATGCCGTACCTTGAGAAACCCAAGTATTTACATGTAATGCTGCCGTAGTTGCTTTTCCAGTCATCTG
The DNA here is from genome assembly GCF_029931775.1 of Euleptes europaea. Taxonomy (NCBI): domain Eukaryota; kingdom Metazoa; phylum Chordata; class Lepidosauria; order Squamata; family Sphaerodactylidae; genus Euleptes; species Euleptes europaea. The sequence continues at coordinate 64,398,745 of NC_079323.1, forward strand.
AACACACCGTCCTCCACATTCCAAAAGCAAACACCTGCAACACAGCCTTTTGGCCACTCAGCCTCACTATAGGATGCAAAACAAAAGTGGTGGTAAGGAGCTAACGGAAGAACCAGATCATTATTGCCATCTACGTGGTGCAGGATGCTGGGCTGGGACTGGAGTCAAATCCTCCCTCACCACTAAACGGTGACCTTGGGTCGCTCATTCTCTCTTAGCCTAACCTACATCACAGGGTTGTTGTGAGGAGGGAAGAACTATATACAGAGCCTTGAGCTCTTTGGAGGAAAGGTAGGATAAAAATGTTCAGATATTCTAAATAAATCAATGTGGGTGCTGTCCTGTATATTTGTTTCTTTTCCATGTAACTGAACTATGTTTATAGCTGCAGGTTTGGATTACATTTATAACTAGCCCTATGCCTGTGACTTTGGATAAACCCCATTGCAGCCTGAATCAATCCTATCTGAGCCTTGGATCTTAGCCATCCTCATGCTGCGACTAGGAAAATTCAGCATTTCTGAATAATCATTCCTTGGCCCATTCCAATCTGGCTTCAGACCTGGTTATAGGACAAAGAGGGCATTAGTTACACTGGTAGATGATGTGCATCTATAGATAAATCAAAGTAAATCTTTCCAGTTCTTTCTGTTAGACTTTTCAGGGATTTTTGTCACAGTCAGTCATTCCATGTTTTGAATAGTTGGGATCATCTAACACAGGGGTAACTGATGCTTTCATGGGGCACCCTTTATGGTATATGCTGTTCTTTTAAACCACCCAAAACAATTGGAAAGGAAGTTACAAATACTTAAATAAATAAAATAAAATCCCTGGACCTGGTAATTGCCCTCAATGTGCACTCAAGTTGGTAGGGAGTAATAGCTAATGTACATGCAAAAAATAATGCCATGCGCAATGAGCGAGCACTCTTTGTTTTTCAAATAGTCATAGACTTTGAATGCACTCTTTGAACTGAAAGGCAAAACTTTGTTTTGAGGGGCACTATTACCCCTCATAATCGATCCATAACCGTAACAAAGTTACCACATCGATACTCATCCTCTCCATCTTTACAGTTGAAGACACCGTCACACCTTGCTGACTGATCGATACATTTAAAGGACGATCTGCACCGAAATCCCCCAATGCAGTTGAAGTATACTGATAGAACGGAAGAAACCAGACCATGTTAATAGATCTAAGGTTTGGTTACCTTGAAGTACTTTAAAAATATTATAGATCACAAATGATGTTGGGTGAATTAATGAAAGCATAACTTAATATTAATAATGTCTGAAAAGTAATCTGTTAATTGTTACACAATGCTGCTAAATCATTAATTTGTAATACCATTCAAAACCAGTAGCATTGCAAAGTTTAGCCATCTCTTCCAACTTTGGTAACCCTAGCTTACATAAATGAGATTTCCCGTGTGTATGTGTAGACAGACAGACAATCTCTATATGTTATGCAACCATCATTGATCTCCAGGCCAATCATGAAAGCAGCAGCACAGACAAAGTATGGGTCTTCACATACTTGCCAAGTATGCAGAAGAAAGTGACTTTGTAAAACCAAAAGGTAAAGGAAAACAAAAAAACAGCCTGATGAGAACTGAATATAGAAGAGACAGAAAGTTGAGAGCAGCTGAGAAAAAAGGGAAAATGGGGCAGAGGTTTAGCCCCAGTTTATGAAATTCTGGAAGGGGAGATTTTGGAGGGTTGGGGGATTTCCAAATTCTTCCCCCCACCAGAATTCCTTGTGGGACCTTCAGCTCAATGTTGTATAGTAACTATGAGCAAACAGTTAGGACATTTCTATCAATCAATCAATCAATCATTCCTTTATTGGCATAGAAAAGCACAATACAAAAGGATATGAAAGGAATGGAGATATTAAATATTAAAAGGCGCCCTTTAAAAAATAATTGGTAGACAGTTACATCGAATAACATTGTTTGTTGATAATGCCATCTAATTAACTGTTTGGCGGACTTTTAAAACAAACTTTAAAAACTGTGCCACCGTCTCCAATATTTGAGGTGAACAGTTATTCAATAAATAGGTGACATTAAAAGAATCTGGGACATTCTATCAATCAATAGGGGGCTTAATAGTTCATTGCGAGATTCAGTATAGAAACTACAATAAAATAAACCATGAGCAACTGTTTCAATACAATTGTTGTCACAGGGGGCCAAGCCTGGCAGACAGAGGGATTTTCCGATATGTGCCATTAAGTAGCGCAGATGGCAAAACATTAAATCTAGCCAGAGAAATGACTCTACGTTGAGAGGGATCACACAGGTGAGATAAGTATGGGGGGGGTTGGTAAACCCCAAAAGGTAGCCCTATATTTAATAGGGAACATGGTTTCTTAGCAGCACTATTTTGATCTTGAAATCCTATATCTAAAAGTCTGCATTGTATCCTTTGGAAAGCTTCAGCCTCAGTACGCATGAGCAAGGAGTTAAAGTCAAGGCCAATAGATTTGATTTTGCTCTCAGTATATTGAAACCACTTAGAAGCATGTGACTCCATGAGCATGTGACGAATAAGGGAGGAAGAGTCTGCCTTAAAGGTTTTAGTGATGACGATGGAACTTGAGTTAATACAGTTTCTTTGGTTTTCAGGAGTTTGAGTCTGAGGCATTCTAATCTATTTGTGATTGTTAATTGATCAGTGGGTGGGAGGAAAGAAAAGGAGTTGATTAGGTCCTCTTCAAGAGAATTTTCAAGTTGAAGACCCTCAGAGTTAGATGCTGGATGCTCTACTGTTCCTGAGGAATAAATCCTGTTGTGGTATCTCCTTTGGTGTTTCCTGAGGAGAACGGTCTGCAGATATAGACTTTTTGAAATGTTGATATTTTGGTAACAAAGCAGATACGGCAGTGTTGGCAAAAACTCAAATAGGGAAAACTCCTTTAAGTTTCAATCTGGATTTCTGTTGTAATAGTAGTAAGGGTATTCTGGGACTGTTAAAAGTAAGTATAATTCTCTTTGCTTGATTTGAGTTATAGAGCGGCTCTGTCAAAATAAGATCTGTAGATTGATGTTCCTCTGGAAGTAGCGTTCTCAAGTGATTGATGGCCAAATGCTTGGAATTCCAAGGAGGAATCAGCCCTTTATACCGGCATATTGTCAAACAGACAGGTAATAGCAGAAGATCTCCTGCTATTACAACTGGTCTCCAGCCAATAGAGATCAGTTCACCTGGAGAAAATGGCTGCTTTGGCTATTGGACTCTGTGGCATTGAAATCCCTCCCCTCCCCTCCCCTCCCCCACCCTCCTCAAGCTCTGCCCCCAAAATCTCCCGCCATAGCAAAGAGGGACCTGGACACCCTACTGTCCCTTGATCCTCTGGCGGCTTCCTGTTAGGGTTCACTTTTCTCCTTGTAGCAGGGATAGAAGAGAAACAACAGGGCTGAGTTTGGAGCAATAAATCCGCCAGAGTTGGTTTGGGCTGCACCACACCAACCAGTCCTGAAACGGTCTGGGTGAGTTGGTCAAGTTATATACTGATCTGATTCCAAGAGGCAAAAATTAAATCCACTGTTTGGGCTGTCCGCTGAGAAAACGTTCTCAGGACATTTCCATCTGCTCCTTCAGCTTCTTGCACCGGGTTACCTGAATCCCCCTCAATCACCTTGTGTGAGGTCCTAGTGTCTGCCAAAGGAGTAAAATGGTTTGAGGTTGGGATAGCAGCTACTGTAGCATTATATGTGGCAAAACAGTCTCCTGTTTTCCTCTGCTTCTGAACAGGAGGTGAAGCTAAGTCCCCTGGCTGTAGCTGGCGTTTACCAGCCCCCATTTTCAGCATCCCAGAGATAAGACTACTTAGTCAGTTGGTCAGCAATAAGTGAGGAATTGAGTGGGTTTATGATTTTATAGTACTATACAAGTCACTAGTTTACCTTCAGCTGACTCATTGTGCCTTGGATAACTCTCAAGCGTTCCACTTTAAACTGCAGCCTGATCCTTAAAAGTCAGGCACAGTTCCCTTTAAGTGACGCTGCAAAATAAAACCAGGGGACTGCTTCCCAGCAACGTTTAAATGAAATATCCACAAGTGAGGGAGAGAACAGCAGCAGACAATAAATAAGTCAGCCACAAGGCAAGACCAAAAAAGGGGGGAAAATAGCTTGCAAAATATAGAGAGCAACACTTCTGTCTTGTAGCCATCCCTTTCCAGCTTCTCTCAGCACAGGGAAAGAAAAAACGCCACAGAATAAAATCAACGGACTGCTTCTCAGCACTGTCTAATGTTCAGACTCATCCAGCAATAAGGGAGGACAGCGACAAAGAGCAGCAGCAACCAAGCAAATAGGTAAAACAAGATAAAAGTAATTTGTGAAGTGCAGAGAACAGAGTTAGTGAGTTGTCGCCATCTTGAATCGAATCTTCTATCGAGGGCGGGGTTGTAGAGAGGAGGGACTTCAACGGGGTATAATGTCATAGAATACACCTTCCAAAGCAGCCATTTTTTCCAGGTGAACTGATCTCTGTCACCTGGAGATCAGTTGTAATAGTGGGAGATCTCCAGGTGCTACCTAGAGGTTGGCAATCCTACCTATGGGTGCCATACGTTTGTACATAATCATAGAATCATAGTTGAAAGGGACCACCAGGGTCATCTAGTCCAACCCCCTGCACAATGCAATAACCTCCATGTGTGGTAATGGCAGCCGAAAACCAGCGTGAGAAGTGGCTGACACACAGGAAGTAATAATGATTAGACCAGCCCTTGACCAAAGTGCTCCAGCAGTCTTCATACTGTGAATTATGCCAGTGATCTTAAATACCGACTCTGTCTTAAAGATCTCGCAATGAGAGTTTGCTTTATTTCAATATGAAACCTTTGGCAGCAGGATGATCCTGTTCTTAGCAGGAGACTCATGAAAAATGCAAACTTGTGACTGGTAATTTAGAACCTAATAAATTAGTTATTTGTACTCACAACCCAGGCCAATGGCAACTGCTATGATCACGGTGAGTAATACAGCAAGGATAACGGGAAGCAGCCTGAATGGGACTAAAGCATGGCACTGAGGTGTGGGGATCTCTCCTGGAAATCAAACAGAAAAGTGAGAAATGGCAGCCGTGCAACACAAGCTTCCTCACTAGAAACACTGGACAGTATTCATAGTGTTCATTCTTTAATTTTGCTATGCATGCCAGCTCTTTCCAGACAGTATGTCTTTCTCATTGCCCCCCCCCCCAGCCCCTTTGTAACCCTGTTTCAAAAGATAATCAGAGCCAGGAGCAGTTGCAATGATTATGGGGCCCTGGGCAAAAGTCCAGGATGGGGCCCAGAATCACTGATGCTACCTACCCCTTCCCACACCAGGGCCAACCACCGCTAGGACCACCTTGGAGGGAAGGCTGAAGAGGATGGGCAGCAACACCAGTGGGGGCAGAGAAGGATCAGGAAGAGGCAGGTTCGCCACACCTCCTTCATGAGGAGTCCCAGGGCTTCCATCACCTGAGAGGCACTCGGAAGGATCAGCTTGAGAGAGATCCACTGCAGAACCAGGGCTGCCATTTTATCCGGGGGAGGGAGGGATGGAGGAGGGCAAAAGAAACCGGGAGCTTACCTGGGGGTGACACACAGCACAGGGCAACTTGTCTACCCGGCTTCTTGTCAGGGCCAAGCAAGGGGGGCCTGCCCCCTCATCTTGTGCAACGTAGGGCAAGAGCTGCCCCACTGCCGGAATCCTGGCTGCTCAAAAGCCTCTGGTCACACAGGGTGGGGGCAAAAGAGCAGGTTGCTAACTCTGCCCTGGATCCGGCTGCCAGAGCCCTGGGTGGGGTGGGCACAAGTGGCCACATCACTATGACCTGGTGACCCAAGCCCTGGACACAGGGTGGGCATGAGAGGCAGTGCCAAAGGGAGCCTTCTTCTTTTCCTGCCTCTTTTGGGTGTGTGAAGATGTGGGTGGTCACAGACCCCCAGCAGCGTGGGGCCTGGGGGGAAGCTACCCAAGTTGCCCATCGGCTAAGATCACCCTGATCAGAACTACTGGGATGTACTTTGAAATGTTTTGGCAGAGTGGAAAATGCATCGCCCGATCCATTAAGCTTTGTCGAAACCCAGAAATCAACACTTGGCATGCCAAGACTTCCTATACAGTAGAGGGAAGATGAAAACATTGCCATCTTGCCGTATCAGAGACCTGACTGTGCTAAACTGGCTTTCAGGGCCATCAGAGTTTGAGGGGATTCTGATGGCCCCACCCAGTGGCCCACCCTGGAACATTCAGAGTATCTGCAGCAGGCTTCATGCAGCCTAGTGGACCTCCCCCCACCCCCACCCCCGCTCCCACCCCCGGCAGCCACCCAGGTCCACCTCTGGCATGGCTTCTAGAACATATCCTGGGTGTACTCAGAAATACTTCCACCCTAGATTTCACTGAGATAGCACTGTGTCCCATTCTTAATTTTCTAGCACAGTGTAGCACAGGGAAATGTACTTCAGTACATTTACCATCAGTGATATCAGATATACCTAATGTTGCCTGTGAAAATAATGAATATTGAATTTCTGGTCTGAATAATGAAGATCAGGCCATACAGAAATTTTGGACAGCCAATTCATAATCTGCCATTATTCTGAAATGGCTGAGAGCCATATCAAACTCCAGATTTCTGAGAGGAATCTTGATGATCAAAGTGGAAATGTTTTCTCACTATTGGATCCCCTCATTCTGTATTCCTATAATGTTTTGATGAAAGTCTTGCACAAAAACATCTAACTTAATCATCTTTAATCTCATTTATTATCATTTGGTATTATTTATTTGTTGCATTGTATTTAAAATAATAGTAGACCACCATTGCCTATTATGTGGCTTTGCAATATTCACAAGGCAAAACCAAACTGTACAAAGCTGCTTAGTCCTGTTCACACAATACAATGAATGCATGTACATCCTGCATGTGTGTGTGCACACCTGTTCTTATGAGCCAACACATGTCCATTTTACAAATGAAGACAGGGACTATTACTTCGATAAATGTGGTGTTTAAATCACACATTGAGTTGTACATGCATAGAATATTACATGATAATTACTTAATGAAACATGAGAATTACATATAAAGAAAAATCAAGTGTATCTTTTACATGGATTGTGCATTCACTGTAACTAATAACATCTTAAAATTGCATAGTTCCTTCTTAAATTCAGCAGTGCAGAAGTAGCAAAAAAGAAAAGAAAACACCTTCTCAGGATGCAATTACCAGGAAGATATTGGGGAGGGGGGCTTAGAGTAGACAGGCATTGCAAGAACAGCCCTCGCCCCCAGGGGGCATTTCAGAGCATTGGAGCAACCACTGAAAAAGCTCCAGACCAGACAGCCACAAACCAACACTCCTTATGGGAAGAATCAGTGAGGAGAGGCCGGAGCAATGAGCAAAGCTAATGCATTGATTCATGCTCATTTTGTTTCTCACTGAGTGAGAGTAGAAGGGGTTTTAATAATTATAGGCTGTGGTTTACCTGTGCTGTCTTTCTCCTGCTCCATAAACTGTGATTCTCATTTCTCATCTGTGATTTTCGCTTCAGGTAGCGGTACTGCTATGTTATTTATTTTACCACTTAACAAAAAAGAATCCCACAATGATTTTCAGCAAATACATATGCATGACAATGATGTTACTTCTCTACAGCTTCAAGATGACAAATCCCATGTCACTCTGCAACTCTGAGCAAACAGAAATGTCCAACAACATCCAGGATCAAGAAGTACTAAATAACAAAGAAAGAAATACAATGTACACTAACAATTTCAAACAGTGCCAGAATATTCTAACCAAAAAACTGCTTCGATCCAGGAAATCAGATTTGATGCCACTGCAGAGACTGAAGATGCTCTCTAATCCTCATTTTAGCACCATCAGATGTAGAAGGCCTGAACAACTCTTGGCTTATCAAAAGCAGCCTACTAGCTGAGTGTTGTGGCCTGTGTTACCAGGACCAGGATGTCTGCATTTTCGTGGCCTCTTTCTCTACCACCCACTCCATCTTGTTCCTTTGACCAGCCTGTGCCAGCCACTTATATAGGGTTCATAAAACACAATTCTAGGTCACTTGCAGACTAATAGGAGGCAAACTGACAGAAGAATAGGCAGAAGTGGGACCACCCAGCCTGGTTGCACTTTAGGCACAAAGGTAAAATGGTAGATCAACAAAAATGTTCAAGGCAGCAGGATAACATAAGAGATATGGTAACCAGTGCAAAGAGGCTGAAGAGAGAAACTGATCTATTCATGGCACTGAAGGCTCTTAAACTATTGCTCATAATGTTTCTGCTCCATTAAGGTGCCTTTTGGCACAGGGCCCTCTTCTAACAAAAGAGACATCAGTCTTTAATTAATAAAGTTCTATGTTTTATTTGTACTGTCTGCCTTCATTTGACTCCTAGAGCACAGAGGGCAAAACCTCCTAAACGCAACATTTGAATAAAAGGTATCTTTCTTACAAAAGGATGGTCGGATTTTTATCACTTGGTCTTACCTAGGGGGTTACCGCACTTGTATTCCCAGCGATGTATTAAGAGTTTGAAAATGTTATAAAAAATACTGTTTGCACTTTCTATGTATTCCCAGCGATGTATTAAGAGTTTGAAAACATTATAAAAAATACTGTTCGCACTTTGTTTGGCCCCTTTAGCTGTGAAGACGTCTTCCAACCATTTATAAGCCGTGGTATCCAAAAAGCCTTTTAAAGCGATGTTTTTTATAACCCCCCCAGCTTTCCTGATGTCTCCCTGTTCATGAAACTTCCCCAAGCCCAATACTTCAGAAGCAAAATATGAGAAATAATTTATTTCTGTGGGCAGAGGAGAAATACATTAGTGTACAATCCATTTGATTTTAAGGCATTGGATTCCTTCTCTATAATTTACAGGGGTTAAAAAAGGCTTGGAGAGACACAGAGGCCATTTTTTTCTATTTAATAGTATAAAGCAAAAAATCCTCACCGTTTTCATTTGCATGGGAATCTTCATTTGCTTCCTGTATGCAAAACAACTTTTTGTAGTAAACACAGAGGTCTACCTCTGGCAGTTGATCTTCTACAGCAGAGACAATTTCAACAGATCCAGGACTAGAATCGGTTTCTTGGACCTGACCCAACAGAGAATAAACACAAAAACACTGCAAGATCAGGGCAAAATAGCTGTCTCCTTGTTCAACAGAGATGCTTTTCAGAGCTGGCTTGTTATAGCTCAAAGTACTTGGCTTTCTGCCCCTCACTGCAACATGGGATTGGTCGTCCCCCCCACCACAGTGTTTTTAAATAAGGCACTATTCAAAAGATCTATTGCAACCATCTACCACCTCCTCTGAATTCCCAGGTTTATTTTTTTAAGTTAGCCTATAGTGCTTTTTGTTGTGGAGATATAAGGGAAGCATCTGGCAAATGTGAGAAGGTAGTAGTCTGAGCAATAGATGGCTAGAACATCATTGCTGATTTTAAAAAATTCAGAAAAGCACTCCAGTGGGAGGAAGGAATGGTAGTGCAGGGAATGAAGTGGGGAAAGTGTAGGAAAACTGCCATGTGGAAGCAGCCATAGACAGTTAAATCAGTCACAAATCATATAAATCATATAAAAACAATATTACCATTTGTTGTTCATTAACAGATGAGCATATGTTTGGATCAACAGTGTTTTGGTGCATGCACAGTTTTTTGTTGGGTGGGGGGGAATCAATTGTGAATCTATTTGGCCGGCATTCAGGTTGTTCAGTGCTGAACCAAACAGATCTGGTCATCCACTATTGTTTGAGCATCAGAGCTGCACCAGCTTGAAATACCTCACATTCTGTACTACCTCTTGTAAGTAGTGTGGGTCACTGGTAGTAGAAGGAATGCAACAGCCCAAAAATTTGAACCACAGGGACCAGTGGTTCTGCGCCATTTTCTGAACATGCCCTCAACTTGAATGGGAAAGCAGTATATCCTTTCAGACAATACATTACCAATGCATTACAAAATCCTCCCAATTTTCAGAATGTGAACCATGATCATTGATCACATTGGCCATTGTCCAGAAAATATGAATTTATAACTACTAGTGCTGAAGTATTATTCAAGGATGCTGTTAACCACAGTCATTAATTTGCCTTCCTTAGAGAGACACATAGATTACTCCAAAGAGTCCCCGCCCCACATTCTTTAACAAAAGAAAAGATGTTTAAATGAGCGATTCATGTAGCTTCCCCTCATCTGACACACTGAGCCTTACAAACTTGACCAAAAGAATCTTTCAGTTTGGCATTCACTATGAAAACTATAATGGAAATAAAGAGGAGTTGTTTGCAGAGGCAACATTTTATAGGTAGGTTCTGTAGTTCCTGTTGGAAGTGAAGGACTTTGCGCTGTCTCTTAACCTCAGACTTCAGAGGGGGACAAGACTAGTGAGTCAGAGAGATAGAGGGGACAAGACATTGGGGCATCCTTTCTCTACAGCTCTGAACTATCCCTTTGATGTGTAGATTGCTACTCTTAAGGAACCTTCCTTCCTTCCTGCTTCTTCTTCACCTCCTCACACACACAGGCGCCTCTTCTCCATCTTGCCACCATGAGGGAAGGACGCACGTCCTGGATCTCCCTCCATCCTAGTTAGTTAGAATAGATAGAGAACTATACTTTATCCTATCCAGGAATGGATTTCCTACAATAAATGAAGTATATTAGTTGAATAGACAAAAAGGCTCCTAGCCATTTTGTTCCTGGCACACACAGAGGTTTGGATGAGCTTCTCTGTGCACAATAGCCTTTGTGCACTCTGCTAACATTAACAAGGATTTGGGCATAACAAAGCCCTCATAATCCAACAGTTCCACCATAGGAAAACTTCGGAATGATTTCCAAGGGAAGACAGCCTTCACAGAAAATCCTGCATCAAACTGGAAAATCTAATTTTTCATTGTGAAATATTCATGAGCACCCTACCATCCTCCACTTCTTCCCCATAGAGCTTTTCCTGGAAAAAAAAACCCTCACCTCATTTGGATTTTCCAGTTCTTATCCTGATAGAACAATGTATTAGCCTCAGCCAGAACCCTGGAACATGTGAAGCAATAATATTAAGGCAGTGGCCATGATCCAATCCAGTTAGGTGCACTTCAGACCTTTGAAACAGAGATGCCGCAAACATTGTGGAGGATCGGATTGGCGGGTAAGCAGGCCATGTTAAACTATTGTGACTACCTGTGGACTGAGCCTCAAACCTGTTTGCCTCAGACCTAGCCTCAAGGAGCTGCTGAGCAGTGAGTAGCAGTGGCAGCATGGTGAAAGGAAAAAGGGGCTACAGAGGGGCCCTACCCTGTTTCTCAGGCCACTCCCCTCACTGGTATAGTGTGGTGCAAAATCTCCGTACTGTACCATGCTGTTCACAAGGAGTAGCCTGACAAATAGGATTGAGCCCTTAGAGAGTAGTCGAACACCCCATAGAGGGGTTAGCTCCCTTTTTGGTACTGGTGGGCTGGGAGTGAGCTGAGCCAGCTGATGTTCAAGCATACCTTGTTTGAAATCAATGGCCTATATCTTTGTCTAACTCAATGCTGGGTTGTTGCTAGTGTACACACCACACAGGCATATTCAGGGCACCAAATGTAGAGGAGTAGTGAGCTCACATGTGCAGACTCTGACTTGCCTAAGACTGAGTGCATTGGCCCTACCCCTTGCAATCTACACACATCCATCACAAATTAGACCTTGAGCTGTGTGCATACAAATTCTACCCCCGTAATCAATGCTATAGCATTCCTGACCACAGGGGCAGAATGTCTACATGTACAAGCTGTATGAACCTAGGCTCAATACCCACATTGTGGTGACTGCAGGCAGGTAGAAGTGAATGCAGCACATTGAGTCTCATTTCTTTTTAACTGTTTAGATATTATATTTTTGTATGTATGGTTATTTATGTATTATGGAATGTACTGGAGTTGTTTTGCTTATGACCAGTTGGCCCACAAGCATAAAGAATGGAATAAAAGGATAAAAGGAATCTCATTTCTCAAGGGCTCCTGGAACTGTTCTAAGTTGGGAGAATGCAAAGTGATCAGGACATAATGAATGCTGTTTACTTTTCAGTTGCACTTCTTAGGTGATCGATCAATACATCTAATTCTCAATGTGACCAACTCTGTGGATACCTAAATCCAAAGACTGTCGTCAAGAACAGACAAGACAGCCCTTTCCACAAACTTGAAAAAGGGCCCAGGTTTGGGAAAAATATGAAATCTAAAACAAACAAGCAAACGTTTGGGGGGAGTTAAAACCCCTGAAATAACTTTAAGAAATGAATGGCTTCTATGGTCATAGCTAGGCAACCACAACAGTATGTCCAGTTGAAGCCTTAGTTTCTATCAATAAAAAGTATGGGGAGGGACAGGGCCCTTTCCAGACCTGTTTTGGTCTTTGAGGGAGGACTGAAAAGCTGCCATTTCCTCCAAGAGAACCGATGTCTGAAGATCAGTTGTAATTCTGGAAGGACACAAGGGCCCCCACCTGCAGGTTGGCAACCCTATGGGAACCAGTCACTTTAATATTGTGTATAGTGATGACCTCTTGCCATGAAAACCCCAAAAGGGGTCGCCATAAGTCGGCTGTGACTTGAAGGCACTTTACATGCACACACACACATAGTGATGACAGCAGAAGAACTAGAAACTCTGTCCAGAATTTGTTCTCTCCAATCTCATCCTCAATTCTGTTTGCTTCTCCCCATACATAATTTTTCCTCAGCTTGGCTGCTCCCTCCACAGGACCGCTCCACTTCTAGGGTTGCCAGCTTTCAGGTACTAGCTGGAGATCTCCTTCTATTACAACTGATCTCCAGCCAATAAAGATCAGTTCACCTGGAGAAAATGGCTGCTTTGGCAATTGGACTCTATGGCATTGAAGTCCCTCTTCTCCCCAAAGCCCATCCTCCTCAGGCTCCACCCAAAAAACCTCCCACAGGTGGCGAAGAGGGACCTGGCACCCCTATCTACTTCCAAGGCTCTACAGATCACTTCTACGTTCTAGAGAATGTGCAACACCTCTTCTTCAGTCAGATGTGACTTCAGCAGCAGCCTTTTTTGTCTGATCACCCTAGGGGAGGTTCAGCACCTCCAAGCAAATCTTGGAAGGAGGTTTCTACCCTTCTCTTCCCCACTTACTTTAAGCCCCCTCTCTGCATCTTAACATGTATGGATAGGGTTGCCAGCTCCAGGTTGAGAAACACCTGGAGATTTTTGGGGCAGAGCCTGTGGAGTGCGGGGTTCGGGGAGGGGAGGGAATTTAATGCCATAGAGGCCAATTGCCAAAGCAGCCATTATCTCTAAGTGAACTGATCTCTATTGGCTGGAGATCAGTTGTAATAGCAGGAGATCTCCAGTTAGTACCTGGAGATTGGCAACCCTATGTATGCGCTTATGTTGTGTGTACAGGAATAATGCTTTTCAGCCTGCTCTCCTTCCCTACCAATGTACCTTGTCAACCAAAACAAATTTCCCAGTATCTAAAATTATAGGAAAATCAGATCAGGTGGTAGATTTCCAGGCACCTCTGTGCCCTGATAGTACTATTTTTAGAACCCATACACTGGGATTTTCCATTCTGAAACCAACATTTCAGTGTCTATTATTCTAGGAATATCCTCCTAGAACTTCTCCTGTGTACGAAGAAATCAATATCAAAAATAAATGTGCTCTGGCACAACTGGTCTTCAGATTAATGGATGTTCACAGAGATACCCAGAAATGACAGAAGGGGTAAAGCATACAACCGCCTGAATTGCAACACATGTCTCAGACCTTGCATTCCAGCCATACAAAGAAAGTCATTAGGTGAGGTCAAAGAGAAGTGTCAACCTCCAGTGGCACTGCCCAGGTTTCTCTAGAGAGAATTACCTCACCCTTGAATGAAACAGCTTTCCACGATACAGCATGCAATTGAGGAATAGAAGGGAAATGTTTAACACCCCCCAATGGTTCCACTTACCTCTTCCAGTGAAGCCATTTTTCAAAGTAAAACTGGTTTCTCTTTTCATGATAAGCATTAGCCAACTAAAAATTCTACAGTCTGCTTCTGAAATATTTTCATTGAGCCATCCAGAATTGCTAGCTGAATCATTGTAGCAGAAGGCATTATTACTGGCGTCGATGTAATTCAACCTGTCCATAGGTATCAGGTAGCCTAGAATGGCATCACTCCAAAGGACAGGAAGGTAAAAAGACAGCAGTTCCTTTAATTAACAGTAATCAGGGAAAGTAACATCGCATTTGCAAACATTTTCAAAAATCTCGGAGGAAACTATATGGTGGGCATGTTTACCATTTCTCCGTGTCCAAAACAGATGACACGGCTTCGATTAGACTGCTTCTCTTCATTTATTCAGAAGGGCCTGCCTGAGGTGTAACAAAAGGCAGCTTAAAAGATGATAATGTAACATTTCAGTAACAGAGGAGAAGCTTCCTTCTGGAAATACTGGAAACAGAGCAGCATGCAGATTTCATGTGCCGTAAACTTAGAAGAGATGTTTTCAGATATAAATCAGGATCTCGCGAGGGCGTTCCATAAATACAAAAAGCTTTATGTAAATGTTTTTCTGTGGCCGGAGCCCACAAATTACCTTGGAGGGTGTAGGAAATGCTCCGTCCAGCACCTGGGGATGCACATATGACATTCTGCCTACCAATTAAGATCTTCTTCTCAAACCATGCCCTCTGTGCTGTGCCCCACCTACAGAGGTGAGGTGGGCGGTGACCAGAGATCGGGCTATTTCAGTTGTGGCATCTGGCCTTGGGAATGTCCTTTCTGTTGAGGTTTGCCTGACACCTACTGTGCATTAGAGGCTAGGTCAAATGATTTATTTACTTTAAACATATCTCTGGAGATGAGACAGCATCAACATTCTCTAAATAAATAAAAATATCCCTTGTGAGATGAGCCTGTAGGGCCACTTTCATTTCTTTTTAATGACATGTGGTCTGATGATTCTTCTGTTTCTTTTATGCCATTTTCCTGCTCTTTTATGCCACTTATATGTTATATACTCTTTATATATATTTAAGTGCAGTTGATGCAAAGAACCTAACTGGAAAATACAGACATTTTAATGGGAAGATTTGACACAGGAAAAAGAACTCATGGATTCATTTCTCACAAGAGAGAAACAAAGTCAAAATGGAAACCTCATCCCTAGAATTCCCGTATCACAGGCACACTCTCCAATAGATTACCAATGTTGTCACCTCTGACAGCGCAGGTAACCTGCTTGAGAAGGAGCAGGACTGATGCTGGCTGCTCTGGTGCCGTGCTCTGCCTGGCTTCCAAAGAAGGAGCCAAGATTAATGTTGGACCCTTAAATGGCTTTCCTCTGCCCTGTCCTCAACACCACGTGTGAAGGCATGCCCTGTCAGGCTATCTGGTTCCCCCCTTCTGCTGGCCACAGCAAACTCCACTCATTCCTCCTCTCCTTTGGTGAGAAAGAAGGCTTTGGAATGGCATTGTCCCTTCCCCACAACCCCAACATGTGAACTCGGCAGTCAGAGCTGACAACACTAAGCTTCTGTTCAGCACACCGGGAAGGGACCTTTACAAGTCAACAAGCATGTGGTCTTTGCTGTGCTTGAACATCTCTGGATCTCAGCCATAATCATTGTTTTGAAGGCCCTTACCAGTTTGGCTATGGGAACAACTGACAGCCATTTGGGAGGCACTCTAAGGCTTGCTGGCATAATAATAATTTATTAATACGGTCACTGACCAGCAAAAACAACAACAGCCACAACAGATAATAAAAAAACCACCACAACAACTACTACTGCTACTACAAATAATGTAAGCCTAAAATTACAGATTACATGTATGAATAAAATTTATCTAAACATCGTATAACTTGGTGTGACCCTCTTAATATTTTGAGTAATAAAGTATTTCTGTTACTCTTATCCTGTCAGGGTACGACATATTTTAATAGCTGCAGCACAGAATTTAGCAGTCAAGAGTGTAAACTGTTGTTTTGCATCTATTGAGCTTCTTAGCCAGAAACACATCAGGTTGGCCAGGGAAAATGTTAAACAAAAGGGAAAGAAACCTTGTGTGGACTTCTTGGTAGAATGAGCAGCGGATCAAGACATGTTCGGAAGTTTCTACATCCCCTGGCCCACAAGGGCAAAGCCTTTCTGCTATAGGGACCTTCTTGTATCTTCCCTCCAATACCGCCGATGATAAGACCTGGCACCTAGCGAGGGTGAAAGCTTTCCTATGATTGATAAGTTCTAATTGGGAAAGATATGCTGTGCAGGAGACTATGTACCTAGATTTTTCAGGTGATAGGAAAAGCGGTGCTCTCCCAAGATCTGACATTCTCTGTCATTCACTCTTTGCTTCAGAAGGCATATTTCCTGATCTTTACCCTGCGCCAACAAGGAAAGTGGAGAGAAGCCCAGCCTTTCTATTTTGTTGTAAACCACCTTAAGCCATAAGGACTGGAAGTTGTCCTGCAAGATCAAAGGCGACAGGCCTTGAAGGTTAAGATTTAATTTGAGCCACAGGGTAATGGAAGCAAGACAGACCTTTGCCTCCACCTTCACCGTTCCTGTCTCCAGTCATAAGTTGTGTTGGATACGCAACGGGGTAAGTGGAGGGCGCTATGGCTTGCTGAAGTAGTCCTGCATCGCTGGTGCCACTACAGTATTTCATTGACAAAAGTGTGCAGTAAGGAGGGCCAGAATTTCCGCCGCATCTCCACTTCTGCTGCTGAACTGCAAGTGAGAAAACAGGACTGGGCAGGTTGTTTTTCCCCTGGATGGCTGTGTGGATGGGTGGCGAGAGAGGGAGGAAAGGAGGACGGGACTCACCCACCAGTGTCTTGTCATCCAAGTCCAACCAATCAACATTCAGTTCTGTTTCCTGCTGATTAATATTCAGCCCTTCCTTGAGACTGGTAGCAGGTGGTCTTTCAAAACTGATGTCTGCATTAAACATAATGAGTAGGGTTGCCAACTGCCAGGTAGTAGCAGGAGATCTCCTGCTAATTCAACTGATCTCCAGTCGATAGAAATCAGATCACCTGGAGAAAAATGGCCGCTTTGGCAATTGGACTCTATGGCATTGAAGTCCCTCCCCTCCCCAAACCCCGCCCTCTTCAGGCTCCACCCTCAAAATCTCCCGCCAGTTGTCAAGAAGGACCTGGCAACCCTAATAATGAGGCTCTCACTAGGCCACCAAACAGACATCCTCTACTATGATCTTATTCATACTGACACAGGTACTATTTGGGTACAGAGAATCTTTATTTGGGAAATGCAGATATAATTAAATGACTGGCACTGAAAGTTTAAGTATGTAGATAATTCTGATGGTGATGTGCAGTTTACACTGGATTTACCACCCCCAGCTAGTACATAAAAAACACTGCACTCACTTTTTCCCTTTCAGCTTTCTTACAGTAATCATTCTAAGAACCACAACTTGGTGTAAAAACAGGATATCAGCTCGTGTCAAGCAGATTATAGGAGGTTTTGAGGTTTAGCTTTTTTTAATCTTAGCAGACTCTGCCTTTCTTCCTTTGTACATTTGGCTACATGCATTCACAGAAGAAAAAAGAAGAGATGGCGGAGGCAGAGACAACACTCTATGCCAAGATCTTGAACAAGTACAAAACCAGAAGTATCCAGTCCCAGTCGTTACTGGAACCACTTTTGGCGACTGGAGTCCCTGCACATACAGCGTGAGTACCTCTTTCACTATTACACTGTCACAAATAGTCTCCTGTCTGTAAATAAAAGTCCAAAATCCTAAAAGGTCCTTTGGGAATATGAATACTTCATTTCTAGTATCTGATTTGGAATGACACTTAATTGTCTCCTTGGGTATCACAAGAGGATTCTAAATCCCCCCCCCCATGTCAGACATAATGGGAATAAATTCTTCTGGGCCTTTTAGAAGTCTATACATATTAAACTGAAATAGATCTCAACATTCCATCTGCAGCTAGTTTCAAATCCTGGAGGAGACAAGGTTTGGGGGAGAGGGGATGGAAGCCTAGAAGTAACTAAGCATAGGAACTGCCTTATACCAAATCAGACCATTGGTCCATTAAGGTCAGTATTGTCTACTCTGACCGGTAGCAGCTCTCCAGGGTCTCAGGCAGAAGTCTTTCACATCACCTATTTATTACCTTTTACTGCAGATTCCAGGAACTGAACTTGTGCAAAGCAGGTGCACAATCACTGAGCTGAGGCAAAAGCATCATAGAATTAATGGAGCCTCCAGGGGAACTTGGGAAATCTTATTGTGATTGATGATGACAATTATTAGTGATAAAGATGAGGGCTCTCAAGTAAGGCACCCTCAATGGGACTCACCACGGCCTCAACCAACCACTTCGTCTGAGCTATTTCCAGGGCAGGAAAAGGGAAAGTGAGATAGCACCTTGAATATGTCACTGCCAGATACCTTAGATAAGAAAATGGATGAACAGATGGTAATAGGGAGCAAGAGGTGCAGCAGAGTCAGGGGGCTCCAGAAGTTGGCAGTAGCCCCTCTACTGAGATATGGGGTCTCAGCAGTTGCCCAACCATATCCTTCCATGATGGCACCGGCAACTTACTGCATTATAAAAGAATTTTAAAAGACAGGTCTGAACCACAGACTCACAATGTCTCCCAAGGAAGAGCTAGCAGAAACAGGTTTTAGGATGATTTAATGTCCTGAAGCAGTATAGTATGGGACCAAAGAGAAACAGAAAGCAAAACTCAAGTTGCTAAGGATAACAGTGATCTGTGCTCCATAAAAATCCAGGGAATTCTACTGACCTGAGTTAGTGCAAAAATAGGCTAATCAAGAAAATGTTACGAGAAACACAACAGTAAATTAAGCTGCACCCCCATTAACCTCTCCCACAATATGGTTCTCAAGTTATGACATCACAATGCCTGTGTCGATGAGGATAGCTTGGATATAAATCTTAATGTGCCAAATTCCAGATCTTAAGATTTTTTCCTGATCTTTACTGACCTTTTTATATGGGACTTTGGTAATTTGCATATTCATTATAAGAATTAAATTATATGTTCACACTTGGACATTTTTACACTGGGAAAAACATATGGCATGTAACCTGGAAATGCATAGATTTGCTACACTTTTAATTATTCTGTTCCATAACCTAACATGAAGTAATGAAACAGGTAAAGCATTCCCTGGCATTCAGATAATATGATGTAAAAAGCTTTACTTCTCTTCCTTCTGTGTGCCAGACACAAGTTCAGGGCCAGAAAAAAAGATGGCAACCCTACACACAAATGCTTTGCAGTGAATGCAATTAAGCTTGTGCATCTGATAAATCTGCAACTTGTATATTTGTGTACTTTACTGGCATGCTCATAATCAGAATTTAAAAGGTGTCCCCAATTAATCAAGGCACAGATGTTAAAAAGTTGAAGTCTTAGTTAATCAAGTAATTGAGCAATTAAAAATGTGATATTCATAACATTTAAAGAATGGAAAAGCTAACAACTTGCTAAAAATAAAACACAAGAAGAATTGTTTTCTGCATCAGAACCTTAATTTAGCCAGTGTTGTAAGTTGTATTCAGAAAGTTTCCACGAAGTTGAGTATCTGGAAAGAAAACACAGTTGAAATGTGAGTGTGGCTTTCTTTCTAACTATGAGTTCATTGCACTTTTCTTAGGCTAAAGGCTTTGGCAGCTACAGGACAAAAGACAGTAGAAGAGGCAGCGAAATGGTGAGTGTGGTGGAACAATGTTATAACTTGCATACATCTAAGTCGTTGCTCAGGTTTTCTCCTCCACAGAGTCTGACATCACAGGAGATGATACTCCAAGATACCATCAGACTTTATTTGTTTAGAGTATTTATATACCCTGCGTCTGGGAAGGGTTGCCATGAAGGAGCTCAAAAAGATTCTTAAGTGATTGTGTAAGGATGTGTTACTGGCAATCAGAATCAAGTTAATTTATGCCATAGTATTCCCCATTACCATGTATGGGTGTGAAAGTTGAACAATGAAGAAAGCTGAAGGTGTTGTTGTTGTTGTTTTGCCATCTTCTGAGCATGGAGGAGGTGTCACTGGGGGTGTGGGAGAAAGTACTTGTGAATTTCCTGCATTGTGCAGGGGGTTGGACAAGATGACCCTGGAGGAAGAAAGTTGATTCATTTGAAATGTGGTGTTGGAGGAGAGTTTTATGGATACCGTGGACCATCAAAAAGACAAATAAGTGGGTTCTAGATCAAATCAAGCCTGAACTCTCCCTAGAAGCTACAATGACTAAACTGAGGCTATCGTACTTTAGTCACATAATGAAAAGACAAGAGTCACTGGAAAAAACAATCATGCTTGGAAAAGTTGAAGGCAGCAGGAAAACAGGAAGACCCAACATAGATTGACTCTATAAAGGAAGCCATGGCCCTCAGTTTGCAAAACCCGAGCAAGGCTTTTAACAATATGACATTTTGGAGGACATTAATTCATAGTGTCACCATAAGCCAAAAGTAACATGATGACACTTAACACACACACACATGCCCTGCCTTTCTCTTGACAGTCACAAATCAAGGCAGGTAACAACAGCAATAAATAGAATGCAAAAATAATCATTTATAAAAACAATTACCATGCAACACTGAAACAAAAAATTAAAACAGATAAGCCAGAATCTTTGTCTATAAATTTCAAACTGCCCCAAAGGCTCTATTAAACAGCTCCATTTTAAAGCCTTGCCAGAAGACCTCAAGGAAGGTACCAACTTTACCTGTTCTGGGAAGTGGGGAAGTAGGTTTGCCAGCTCTGGTTTGGGAAATACCTAGAAATTTTGGGAGTGGAGCCTGAAAAGGGCAGGGTTTGAGGAGGGAGGGACTTCAGGGGGGTATAATGCCACAGACTCCACCTTCTAAAGTGACCATTTTCTGCAGGGGAAGAACCCTGTGGGATAGCAACAGACACCACCCAGGCTGTACAGGATCCTACTGTTGAGAATCTGAAGATGATGATGGAACTGCTAGGAGACCCTGTTGCTTGCAGACCCTGTTAATTCTTTATTGGTTTTTGTCTGTTGCCCTTTTGCTTACAGGTTGCATTCCCATTGCAATGATCCTTCTTTGGATGATCCAATTCCTCAGGAATATGCCCTGTATTTGTGCCCAACTGGGCTTTTGAATGACAAACTAATTGAATTCTGGAAAGAAACCAAACGACAATGTGGAAAAAACAAAGCCCAGGAAATTTTCCCACACATTACCCTTTCTGAATTCTTTACAGTGAGTCAGACTTTCATAGTATTATAATGATGGAAGTGATATTATGGATCAATAATGCAACCAGATCTATTTTTATTATCTAGTCTTTATGTGCAAAACTTATAAGCCAAGCTGGGAAAGTCTTAGTTATTTTGGAAACCTGGGAAAGTCCAAGATAGGGCCCCAGAACCACTATCACCACCACCCTTATCCTGTGTGAGGTTGGCAGGAGCCACTACTGCTAGAAGCCAGGTGCTCGAGTAGTGCTAGACAACCGGTGAGAGAGTTGTTGGGGGGGGGGGGCACAACAACATTTGATAATTAAAAAAAACACAAATATAGCCTCCTGTACTGACTGGAAGTTGATACCAGGGCAGTTCTAGGAATCATCAGAAACATCCTTTACTCCCATTGTCATCCAATGGTCCAACCACTTCCCTAGCTGGTTTTCTACTCCTAATGTACTTAAATAATTTGTTATTTTTGGTCTTGATGTGTTTAGTGATATGTCCCTCAAAATCTTTTGTTGCATCTCTAACTGTTTGCTTCCATTTCCTTTGTACAAGTTTGTGTTTGCTTTTGTTTGCCTCATTTGGGCAATCCTTCCAGTTTCTGAAGGAAGCCTTTTTTCTCTAATAGCTTCCTTCACCTTACCCGTTAGCCATGGTGGTGACCTCTTGGACTTATTACCACCTTTCCTGACCTGCGGTATAAAATCTAGCTGAGCTTCTAGTAATGTGGACTTGAGCAACCCGCAAGCCTTTTCCAGAGATTTAGCCCCCCTAACTGTTCTTTTCAACTTCCTCCTTACCAGATTTCTCATTTTAGAGAAACTCCCTCTTTTAAAGTCAAAGGTAATTGTGTGAGATTTCCCAGGCACTTTCCCACATACATATAAATTACCGTATATACTCACGTATAAGCCGAGTTTTTCAGCCCAAAAAAAGGGCTGAAAAAGCCGAACTCGGCATATACGCGGGTCAATACGGTAGGGGAGGGGAGGGGGGAAGAGGGGGGAAGGAGGGAGGGAGGGGGGGACTTACCGCCATTGCCGCCGTGCCCAGGAGCCTTCCTCCGGCCGGCAGGGGCCTGGAGGGGCCGGCAGGAGGCCTCTGCCGGCCGCTCCGCCGCCGCCCACGTGCCCGGGCGCGTTCTTTTAGCCGGCAGGGGCCTTCCTTGGCCGGCAGGAGGTCCCTGCCCGGGCGCCTTCCTCCTGCCGGCAGGGGCCTTCTTTGGCCGGCAGGAGGTCCCTGCCGGCCACGCCGCCGGCTTTCAGGCGCCCGGGTGCCTTCCTCCTGCCGGCAGGGGCCTTCCTGGGCCGACAGGAGGCCCCTGCCGGCCGCGCCACCACCACCCACGCGCCCAGGCGCCTTCCTCCAGGGGCCTGGAGGGGCCTCCTGCCGGCCCAGGAAGGCCGCGCCGCCGCCGCTGATTCGCCGCGTCTCCCAGTAAGTAGGGGGTTCAGGGGCTCTTCCCCCTCCCCCCCTTGGATGGCACTGGGGTCGGGGTGGGTCGGGGTTGGTTGGGGTGGGTCGGGAGGGAGGGAGGGCCCGGGAGGCAGGCGGGAGGGCGACCTGGGGCAGGGGCCCTGCGCTCTAAAATGGTGGCCGCCATTTTAGAGCGCAGCATTGCCGGTAAAGGGAATTTCTTATTGACCCTCGGCTTATACGCGGGTCAATAAGAAATTCCCTTTTCTGGCCTCAAATTTGGGGGGTCGGCTTATACTCGGGTCGGATTATACCCGAGTATATAAGGTAAATTTGATGCTATTGTGGTCACTATTGCCAATTGGCTCAACTATATCCATATCCCGCACTATGTCACTGGCAGCACCACAGAGTATTAAGTTCAGGATCACCTCCCCTCTGGTTGGGTCCATGACCAACTGTCCGAGGGCACAGTCATTAAAGATATCTAGAAATTTTATCTCTTTGGCTTGACTGGAGCATGCATTAATCCAGTCAATATGAGGGTAGTTAAAGTCTCCCATTATTTATACTTCATCACCTTTATATGCTTCCCTGATTTCATTCTCCATCTCTAGATCACCCTGAGCCTTTTGGTCAGGGGGCTGATAGAACGTCCCCAGTACTTGCAAGCAGGTCAAGTTTATTGTTTAAGATAGGCTATTACAATGTAAAAACAATTTTAAAATATACCAGCCAACATCATTAAAAGCCAACATTAAAACACACCTATTCAATTCTATCCTGCTGTCCATGATTTATATTTGCTTCTCTCTGATTTTCTTGGCCGCCAGGCCATAGAGTGACATTTTTGGGGAAATATAGGGATCCCTATCTGATAAATTAATCTATCAGCATGAGATGATGATTGCAATGTAGATAGAATATTTGCCAAAAACTTGTTTTGTATAAACAATGTATAAAGGACAGGCCAAGACATAATGAGGGAGATCTAGAAGAAGAAGAAGAAGAAGAAGAAGAAGAAGAAGAGTTGGTTTTTATATGCTGACTTTCTCACCCACTTAAGGCAGAATCAAACCGGCTTACAATCACCTTCCCTTCCCCTCCCCACAACAGACACCCTGTGAGGTAAGTGAGGCTGAGAGAGTGTGACTTGCCCAAGGTCACCCAGCTGGCTTCGTGTGTAGGAGTGGGGACACCAATCCAGTTCACCAGATTAGCCTCCTCCGCTCATGTGTAGGAGTGGGGAATGAAACCCGGTTCTCCAGACCAGACTCCACCTCTCCAAATCACTGCTCTTAACCACTACACCACGCTGGCTCTCTACTGCCCCACCACATAGGCAAATACGTTGAGCCAGGGTGTTTATTTGTTTGTTTGTTTTTAAGCGATCTGCAAGAAGTTCTGTCGGCATAGTTTGGAAGCGCAGCAATGTAAAGTCCCTTCATGCTGTTCACATTTGCAGCATATATTTGGGACATTTTTATACATTTTAGCTAATTTATCTAGAGACAAGTATCAACGATACATCATTTTATAAAAATATTCTTTGAGACTAGAACTTAAAGTAAACTTAAGACCCTTTAAACCCATATTCTCCCATTGTTCCATTTGTATGTTGTATCTGAAATCAATAGCCCATTTCACCATGCAGTCTTTTACTTGTTCTTCTTCTATTTCATATCTCAGCAAGAGCTTATACATTTTAACAGTGACATGATTATCACTTGTACACAGTTGTTTCAAATTCAGTTTTACCATCTTCAAAACCATAAGAGCTTTTGACAATTTTAAATTTATCTGTAATTGTACATAGAGAAACCAATTCCTGTCTGTCATTATTTCTTCTCTCTTTTTCATTTTGCAATCCACTTGTGAAAATTCTAACATATCCCGATATGTTATCCATCTGTTTTCATGTATCATTTGTCATCTAAGTAAGGCTTCTTTTGGTGATAACCACAAAGGAGTTTTTTGGCACAGTCTAAATTTGTATATATCCCATATTCTCAAGATTGCCTGCCTAACATATTGATTATTAAAGTCCTTATTTACTTTGACTTTATTATACCAAAGATAGGCATGTCAACCATATCTTAAATCATGATCCTCTAGTTCTAACAATCTTCTGTTTCTCAACATAACCCATTCCTTCAACCAAAGTAAGGAGCTGGCAGCAAAGTATAACTTTAAATCTCTTTCTTTAGCATCTTGTAGGATTTTATATTTTACCCAAGGTTTCTTCCTTTGCCATACAAATGCTGATATATCTTTCTGCCATTGCTTAAATACAGTATCATTTGTCAAGACTGGTATTGTTTGGAATAGAAATAACATTCTTGGTAGAATGTTCTTCTTAATTACAGAAATTCTCCGCAGCAATGATAATTAAGTTTGTTCCACCTTGTCAAATCCTTTTTAGTTTCATTCCATGTCTGTTAACAGTTATTTTGAAATAACATGCAATTCATGTTTGTCATCGTAATACCCAGATATTTCACCTTTTTCTTCACCTTAAAGCCTTTTTTCATCAGTTCTATTTGGTCTTGTAATGTCATATTTTTTGTTAATACTTTCATTTTCTGTTTATTAATTTTCAAACCTGCTAGTGTACCAAATTCATTCAACTTTGACATAAGAAACTGCTCTCTTAACGGATCTTCCAACATAACTACCAAATCATCTGCAAATGCTCTTAACTTATAGGTCTCCTTCTTAATTTTTATACCTCCAATCCTCTCATCAGATCTTTTGTGTCTATTCAATATTTCAAGAACCAGAATAAACAAAAGAGGAGACAGCAGATAGCCTTGTCTTGTGCCCTTCTGTATCTCACAAGATTTTGTTCATTCTCCATTAACAATTATTTGTGCCATCTGCAATGTATATACTGATTTCATCCATTTCATGAAATCCTCTCTAAAGTCCATATTTTCCAAAACCTTAAACAAAAACGACCAATTTCACCCTCAGCATCTAAAAATACCAAGGCAGTTTGTTTTTCAGTATGTTTTTCCAGTTCTAACATTATCCTTTAGCTGACTTTTAGGTAAATATCCAGCTGTCTACATTTCTAAGGATTGCCTCTCCAAATACAAGAAGCCCCCCTCCCCTCAGAGGCATATCCTCAGCATGAGAGGATATCTGTTCATCCACCAAGGAAGGGGTCCCTTCTAAGATACCACATCCCCTTACCTCAAAGAGATGACCTCCTTCACCAAGGGCTCCATCATCCGTGACTGGCAGGGAGCTGTCACCCTGGGACTGGGATGCGACTATTTCATCCCTGGAGTCCTTACCAACCTCTCTCTCTCTGCTTGTCTCAGCTCATCCAGGTGATCTACTTTGGTCTCAAGGAAGTGAACTCACTCCTTGAGAGCCAGGAGCTCCCTACACCAAGCTCACACCCATGACTTCTGTCCAGCAGGCAGATAGTCATACATGTGATACTCCATGCAGCACACTGGATAGCCCCCCCACACACACACACCCCTGCTGGCTTCCTATCTTCATAGCAGGTATTTTAATTATTTATTTTTGGTGTTTTAACACTGGAAATGAAAGTGTCCTGCCCTCTACACCCTTCACCCTTCCTGTATTGAATGAGGACCTAGTGCCCTGGCTTCCTTGCCCTGCTGCTAATTCACACTGACGCTTAACTCGCTCAGTACTCCTGCAGGGCACACAAATCTACTCTGCCCCGATGATCTGGATGTGACATCATGTCTCTCTAGGTATCACTGAAAATGTATGTTAAATCATAACACTTCTGGTTTATTTTGCTCCCATCAGCCAACAGAATGGTGGTGGGAAGCAGGGTTTGTTGGTGGGAGGTCTACCACCACAGTGAGATATTTGGCAACCCAGCTGAGACCCAAACAAAGCAGCAGCAGTGGGAACTTGCTTTTCTTCTTTTCCCTTTTACATTGATAGTGCAGGGCCATGGGTAGCTGGGCGGAGGCAGTGAGGGGTAGCTGCTTTGGGTCATCCATTGGCTAAGACCACCTCTGAGGGTCAGCCCCAGAATCTCTGTTCTACGACCCCATTAATTTCAAGACCTCCTCTAGTCTAACGAGGCTTCCTTCAACTTAAGTGGCTTTTCTGAAGAAGGAATTCTCCTTCCTCTAGGTAGGATACTTCCCATCTATAACAGCAATTTGCTATTAAAACATATATAGTACATTATTTATGAATCAGTCCAAAGCAGGAGACTTCTTTAAAAGCCTAAAGCATTCAACTGCTTTTCTTTCAGTGTGAAGACCAAAAGGTTGACGGCTTGTATGAAGCTTTAAGGAGAGCTGGTGACAGATTTTCAATCTGTTTTCCATCAGTCATATCGCTATCCCTACATGCATCCAGCAGCTACATTGGCTTTTTTGTTAGTGATGGGCCAGCAAATATAATCAAAGCATTTGCTGCAGCATTTGCCTCAGAGGCAACAACCTTAGCAGGTAATTCTGTTAATGTGCATTGAAAGAAGTCATTGTCACGTTTAGGCTTAGTGTGTTTCAAACCTCCAGTGTGTGTACATAGGATCAAAGGCTGCCTTTGCCATTTCAGCAGGGGCGGGGGGTGGGTGGGAATCCTGCATGAAAATCTCCATTACACATGCATTCTGTTTATCTGATACTAAAGCAAATCAGTCTACCCCTTCTTATAAGCAGGTTGGAGCCTCTATGTGGGTATTAGAGATACAATGGCCCAAACCAATTGTGTAAAATCTTAAAAACTGGAGAATAATCTAAGAATCTCATTTTGCAATGTCGTTTGATGGTTATGTTGTTTGTAGATTGCCAAGTGAAACCTTCAACGAAGCAGCTCCATCTTACATTGGCCAACAAATTTTATCCTCATCATCAAAAGACTTTGGAAGAGCTGGCCAAATCAATCAATCCTAAACAATGTTGCCACTGGATAGCGACCCTGTATTCTAGAGACATGCGTTTTGTACATTATCAGGTACATCACTAAAATATCTCTCTCTTTGAAGAATGAAGTAGGAATTAGAAGTTTTTGGAAATGAATTACTTTATGTTCTGTAGGGGGGAAAGGAACAATATCCTTTCTTTGGGTATGGCTTCATGGAATCATAGTCATATGTTTTTAGAGAATCCTCAGTTACTGATGCAGAGGAAAGGCTTCCAATGACAAAGTTCCCTAGAATATTATTCAATGCAATGTTTCTAAAAAATTTGGTGGCTATGCCACACTTTTTCTGAATTAAGGTTGGAGGCACATTTCACATTTTTATGCCAAAAGATTTACTTCTAGTATGCGCAAGAGCAAAAATTACTGCCCCTGTGGGTCCACTTCCTGTGGTTATTTATGAATGACTGCTTTTGGTATTCCTCCTGATTGAAAAGAGGCTAGTCTGGAGACAGACTCATGTAGAATTGTAACAAGCTGCCTCTTCTCAGGATAAGTAATTCTGCTGCATTGTCTGCATCAAGAGTTGTTGAATGCAGGATTACCGAGTGGAAGCTGATTATAACAAGTGAAGGCCAAGACAGTAAAGCATGCAGAGATACAGCAGGCAACCTCTCCTCTGGGCTCTTAGGGTTTACTGGATCCTTTGATTATTACATTTATTATTTTGCATGGCGTTCTGGCAGTTCAGCCATAGTGTGACCAGAATACTGTCTGGAAATTACTGGTTCACATCAAATGTACACATATTTTGTTTCAAAGATAGGGTTTTATAATAAACTACCAATTTGACTCTAAGGCTTATCGCACCCAGTCCAGGAAATGCGTTTGTCCTGGATGCGAGTTCCAATTTCCCCCCTGCACTCCTGCCCGTTCTAACGTCTCTGAAACGTCTGCTTTCAGAGCGCACCTCCAATAAAATAGCACGCACACAAGAGAGAGGGGGGCATGGAGGGAGCAACACATAATCGTGACGTTGCTTGGGTTCCCCTCCACCTTCCCCACTCGGCATTTTGGTGCACCTGCGCGGGATCGTCGGTGCAACGGGACAATAGGACGATGGGCTCACATTTCCCCCCGACGCCTTCTAGTTCTCTCACGGACACAAACCAAACACAGAACTCTCTAATCAGATTGCATTGCAACCGACTAGTGAAACTAATGGGGAGGGGGGGAGTGTGCCCTAGAAGTTGGGTGGTTGGGAAAACAGAGGGGTCTTGCAATCAGTTGGGACCCAGAAGCAGAATAGGGAAAGTCCTTCTGCCTAGAGATTAGGGGGGTGCACT
Organism: Euleptes europaea; assembly: GCF_029931775.1. NCBI lineage: Eukaryota > Metazoa > Chordata > Lepidosauria > Squamata > Sphaerodactylidae > Euleptes > Euleptes europaea. Next base: position 64,427,648 of record NC_079323.1, read on the forward strand.
AGAAGTTATCATGGTTTAAAGGGGGGAGCTTGCAAGCGTACACTTTTATTTCTCCAGTTACCAGAGGCTGCCAGGAATGCTCGCTGTAGTGGTTTGGAGGTTAAGAAAGGGTTTTTTCCCCCCTCCAAAAACATGAAATTCTCATCGAGGCTAGGTAGAGAGCAGACAATTCCCCAATGTGATCGGGGGAGTGCACAGCTGAAATGGTCCCACCTGGGATCCCGTAGCCTGCTCTCTTCCACCCCTTCCCCTTCGTCTCAACGAACAAGCCTCCCTTTGTCCCAACGATAGCAAAAGCAGATGGCGATTAAAAAAATGGAGGACCCAAGCAAATCAAAGAGGAGTGACCACAAGATTGACCAGAGGGGGAGGTGAGGTGAGGTGTGACCAGGAGGGGAGGAGTCAGAGGCAGCTGGGAAAAGCGGGCGTGGGCAGAGGGAAGGGTCCTCTAAGCCTCTGAGAGTTATTGCACCCAAGGCTAGAACGTTATGGGAACGGGGTAAGTTTTAAAATCGTTATAAAACTGTTTTGGGATATATGCTTCCAAAACGGTTTCATGACCAAAACGGGAAAATGTGGTGCGGGGAGGAAGGAATGTTCCATGTTATAAAGGGTTCAGAAACGTTCCCTGGATTGGGTGCGATAAGCCTCTCTCTCTCTATCTCTCTCTCTCTTTTTAAATATGTTTCAATATTTAATTTCTTTATGTTAAAGATATTTGCTTGACTTTTTAATAAGCATAATTAGCAATACCTTAGAAGTTGCCACCTTTCTCAAATGAAAATTTAATTTAGCCGTCATTACATAGGAATATTTTAATTTACTCTCAAAAGCAATGTCCAGTATGCCAGAATTGAAGATGCAGATACATTTGATGAAAACATTAGATCTGTTTGATTCTCACTGTTTGATTCTTACTGTTTGATTCCCAGTATGATAACACACTTGATTCATTGATGACATACCACAAACATGTGATCAGAGCATCAAGTGGCAACTGCAATTATTATCACATGAACTGTGTGGCATGTGAATTGTCCCATATTCTTCATAGACAGAAGCATGTCTTCAACTCAGCACCAAGGCCCCCCCCCCTTACAAATACAATTTGCTTGCTTTCTCACTGTGGCCTAAATCACATTGTCTTCTTGTTATTAACTTCAGTTGAAGTCAGTGAGGATTTCTTTTGTATGATTTTGCTTATGACTTTCTTATCCATTGCAGATTGTGAAAAGTCTGCTGCAAATGAAGTGAAAATGCAAATGAAATTAACAGTTTGCAGCACCCTTTTGGCTTATTCCGGGATTTAACAAGCTACATCTCATTTTTACTGTCTTCATTAAAAATGTATTTTTATCAGGTTTTGAGGGCACTGTTCCAGTATAAACCTCAGAATATTGACGAGCTGATGCTAAATGCTGGGGATTTTATATATGTTGACCGAACACAACAGAGTGAAGTTTGCGATGGCTGGGTGATTGGCATCTCCCACCGAACTGGGTGTAGGGGATTTCTTCCTGAAAATTACACAGAGAAAGCCAATGAGTCTGATACCTGGGTCAAGCACAGGTTAGTATTATTCCACTCCAGATTTCTTTATGAGACAAGTGCACAGCTGTTAATTGAATTGCATTTGTGTCTCTGCTGGTATAACAAGAAACCAAGGGAGTCCTGTTATCCTTCACCATGTGTTTGCTGCCTGGAGATCATTAGAGGAAGAGCTGGATAAAAAATATAATAGACATATAAGCAGCCCTGCGCAACAACCTCATTATGATACAATAGGCTGTACTATATGTATTCTGCAGATCTGTAGCAGGGAAAACATAGTTTGACACTGGGCAGAATTCAGTATGTGAAAATCTGTCCTTTTATCTTTTAAGAAGACAAGGTTCTAACCCTTATGATTGTAAAGACAAGACTGAAAGTGTGATGTGCTCCCCCCATTCTCATAGAGTCCAATGAGAGCAATGAGGGCAGGAGGTTGGTTGATTACAGCTTGCTTTATTGGCCAAGAAGTCATAACTGGGTGAGCCAGGATCCAGACAAACAGCTCCGCGATCCTGTCACACTGAGGCAGGGCAAATGCAAGAGGTTTTATAGACGTTTGACATTCCCATACAATGATACATTTTCTTAGCATCCAATTTTAGTTTGTAAATGCAACGTCATTAGTTTCTTCAGCGCGTGCGTGAGCCTCGCTACATTAATGAATGGAGCCTATCTTATTGAGCAGTTCAGAGTGTTCCCTTGCAGGGCGAAGGGAAAGTATCAAAAAGGAGGAATAGGTGGGAGGGAGGCTGTCGGAGCGTTCCCTTATGTGAAAGTTTCCAGCCTTTGGAATGTGTGTGCATGCGTGCTTGGTGCTAAAGGAAAGGGGGGGCCACTGGGAAGCGGCTTCTGTGGTTTTGCTTGTAAGCAGCTTATGCGTGTAGCTTACGTGTATGTCTGAATGTGATGCAGGTATGATTACTCAAGCACAACAAGTGTGTAGGTAATTCATGAAGAAAGTTCCAAGGACATGCAAGGGCTCCCTAGGATTTCTGGTAGCCAAGGTGGACTGTGCATAGGGTTGCCAGCTCCAGGTTGGGAAATATCTGGAGGTTTTGGGGGTGGAGTCTGAGGAGGCAGGGTTTGGAGAGGGGAGGGACTTCAATGCCATTGAGTCCAATTGCCAAAGTGGCCGTTTTCTCCAGGTGAACTGATCTCTATTGGCTGGAGATCAGTTGTAATAGCAGGAGATCAAGCCACCACCTGGAGGTTGGCAACCCTAATTGTGCAGCTCCTTGCAATTAATTGAAACAGAATAATGTGAAATAAACAGGCCTGAAATGTTTAACTGAGTAACAGAACTATTTAATAGATTAAAACCCTTCCAAGTGATTTTTAAAACTGCCCACCGTTAACTGGACATTATTTAGAATTTCCCTTTTCTTGCTTCCTCTACTAAATTGACCCCTGCCATTTTCTTCCTTGCCTCCACCACCGGTTGGGCACCTGGATGGGATAAAGGAGCTAGATGCAGACCAAGAAATGTGGAGCATACTTGCACAGCTTTGCTGGTTCTTGCTTTTGCTTGACTTGGCAAGAACAAGGTCAGTTAACCTGCCTGACACCACCAGGGCAAAGCATGATTACACCAATGAGGCTGTGAAGCTGGAATGCTGCAGATATCCCTGAGAACAGGCTCCCTTGAAGTCAGAGGGACTTATTTCCAAGTATTCTCTGAACAAAGACCACTTTAAAGACAAAGTGCTATCAGAGATCAGCTTGGCCTGTCCAGGTGCTTGTCTTCTCTCCTGTGCACAACGTGTATGTTTCTCTCCTCATAAGGAAAATGGCCCTGTTAAAGGTGCCCCTGGAACTTCCTGGTACTGGGAATCTGGAAAGATGATATGGTATGCTGTTCATAGACTATCACTGAGTATATGGAGTAAGGATTATTTCAATAATCCATGAAGTATTGTCAATCCAAGGATCCCTGTGAGTTTAGTTTTCTTTACAAGGGCTGGATTCCTGAAGGCTAGCCATGTTGGTCTGTTGCACCCAAAACAATACAGAGTCTTGTGGCATCTTAAAGACTAAGAATAGGGTCTCTGATGAGAACACTGCTCAGGGAACAGATCTTTCCCACTTCTCCCTCTTTTCTGCATGCCCCTGTATCAACCTGGGGGTCAGGGGACTGCTGGAACAGTGTGGGTTGCAAAGCAGGACATCTGCTACTCAGGTGGGAGTAGAACTGACTTCTGCTCACAAAATAGCACCTTTGGATCCAATCTTACAGATTTACTGCTGCATAACTTTTCATCAGGCAGAACCCATTTCACAGGAGCTGCCTTTTATGGTCTTATGTGAGTGACCGTCTTTCCATTCAGGATAGATTTTGAGTTTGACTTCCAAGGCAGCATGAGTCTGGCATCCTTCACCATTTACTTTCTTTTCACTCACCTTCACTGGCATAAAACTTTCCCTTGCAGAGAATATGTGTTCATTCCATCATCGGGACAAGTTCCCAAGATTCAGACTGAGCCTTACACTAAATCGAAAGAGCAGAGTCTAATGCCGAGAAATGTGGTCAAAATGCTTACTCTCCAGGTAACCAGCTTTTTAATATCATGCTCTTTGATACGTCCACAAACACCACTGTCAGTAAAACAGGTTTATGCACAAGTAAATGTTGATACTGTGTTTTTGTTGTTTCATCTCATGAGTCCTAGATTAAAGAGATAGTGTTATCAGAACTGCTTAGGGATTTTAACAACTTGCTTTTCAGAAGTAAAAATAAATTCTCCAAACTGTATGGTCAGTTTGTACAATATATGTCAGGTGAATAAATACATTTTATCCATATGTATGTAAAAAGGATACCGTAACTTTTCAGTGTAATTACCATAAAAGAAATTGAAAATCCAAAATGGTTAAGTAGAATAAATCCACATTGATTGATGCTATGCAGCATATCTAGATATGTAACATCACATCCATGTTTGCACCTATTAGCCATGGAAGCTAATGGAACATCCATATTCAAAAGCCAGCATGGTGTAATGGTTAAGAGTGGTGGTTTGGAGCGGTGGACTCTGATCTGGAGAACTGGGTTTGATTCCCCACTCCTCCACATGAGCGGCGGAGGCTAATGTGGTGAACTGGATTTGTTTCCCCACTCCTACACACGAAGCTAGCTGGGTGACCTTGGGCTAGTCACACTCTCTCAGTCCCACCTACCTCACAGGGTGTCTGTTGTGGGGAGGGGAAGGGAAGATGATTGTAAGCCAGTTTGATTCTGCCTTAAGTGGCAATGTATTACACCGAACATACTTCTGAATTTCCCAAGGATATCCAGTCTGATTCAGCAAGGCCATTCTTACATTCTTATCATGAACAGAATTCATTCTGCCATCAGATAAAGTAATCCTGATGGATCTTACCAACAGCTATGCCAGCATAGTATCTCACAACGTGAAGCTACATAATTATCCCAGTGATACAAGTGCCACTGACCCTATGTAAATTCCACTCCTGCTCATTTAAATTTCTGATTAGCTAAAAGAGTACATCATTTTAATAAGCAGAGCTGTCATGTAATTTCTTCCAGCTTTCTACAAAAACTGACAACCAAAGAGGATTATTGGTTATGCGCCATGGAGAAAGGGTTGATCAGGTGTTTGGGAAGTCTTGGCTACAGCAGTGTTTTAGTTCAGATGGTAAGACTGGGGGTCTGAGTAATGAACTGAACTTAAGCATAACTAAATTATGTTAATAATGCACACAACAACAAAAATTATTCACCCACTTGCTTCCCACAAATGCCACTCGAGAATTGAAATGATCTCCCTATCCAAGTCCCCCCCGTTTTCTTTCAGCTTGAAATGGGGTCACCATGAAATAATAAAGGATCATGCTTCAGAAATAATGTTTTTTACATCATGATTCCTCAACTAACATGGGGTAAAATGTTTGTTGTGGAAATGAATGAGATTGTAACGGTAGTCATTGTACTGCAAGTCCATAAAATCACTGAAAGACACAGGAGTGGTGCACTTGGCTATGAATGCTTCTGCATCAGTAGTAAAGCATTCTGTTTTGTTACAGGCAAGTATTATCGACCAGACCTCAACTTCCCTGCTATTCTACCAAACCGCAAGGATAGCATTGAAAACTTTGAATGTGATCCTCCTTTAACATACTGTGGTATATTCCAGTCTAGACTCATAGGTAAGCTATTCAAGGAAGCAGAGGATAGGACTGTGAATCTCTAAGGGCTTATCTAAATGGTACAACTGTCAAGAGTTGTGTCAGGGGTCTCCCAATACAACTCACCTTTTCAAAGTGCTCTGAGAGCTTTGAGGGTGGAGGAGGGGCTTCAGTCTTCCCTTATGTGCCATTTTGCCAGAAGAAACTGTCATGGGTGATTCTGTTTTTCCCTTCCTTGGGGTCCAGATGTCCTGGGATTATGTGCAGCATGGGCTCCAAACGTCTCCCCACAATGCAGCACTTTGGTTGTAGGGATATCAGTTTCCCACTATTCAAACTGTATTTGCTTCCCCTCCGCACATGGTTCAATCTTTTGTTCATTTTTATTATTATCATGACAAATAATAGAATATGGCTACACAAGTGCTGGGTCTCCCTGTCATCCTTACTTCTGTGTAACACCTGCATATTTCGGGGGGTGGGGTGGGAATGAAGGAAGGGAATGGGTCAGTGAGAACCACAAAGGACATTTGCTCAGTGGTGGCACCCACAATATGGAATTCCCTTCCCAATGAGCTTCACCTGGACCCTGTATTGGTGGCTTTTAGGCACAAAGCAGAGATCTGGTTTTTCAAGAACACTTCCCCCTGGGTAATTGGAAGTAGTTGTAGCTATAATTTTGTTTGATTTTTTTAAAATGTGCTATTATGCTTAAAGTTTTATTGATTTGGTGTCTAAATGGTGCTGTTTCATTGATGATATTTTTATAGATTTGGGGTATTTTTTTATTTTAGAGTATTTTTGTATGTTCCTGCCAAGTGCCCTTTTTCAATGGAAGGCAGCTTATAAAAGTTTAAATAAACAATTTTTACTACTTTAGAGGATGACGTCTGCTGTACAGGAGCACTCCTTGACCTTCCTAGAAAGAAAACTAACAGCAATGCCTTGCCATTTTGTGAGCCTCTGGTGCTTTTTTAAAAGGGTTTTTTGGAGACTTTGTATCTCACCTTTCCCCAATCCTCTTGGAACTCAAAGACAGCATGCATGGCTCCTCTGCAGCCACGAATCAGATCCAGACCTGCGAGGCCTCAACAAAGTGGCTTCATCCTGTGCCCATTTGACCATATACCGTTTTTTAAAGGACAAACAGAAATACACTTATTCACTTGCAGCAATTATGTTTCCTCCTTCCACCCAATCCAGTTCATCAGTCACCTTTGAAGCAGGATTTTGAGTATTATTCCATGCAAACACTCTCTCACACACAGAGTACAACATCTGGATAAGCCACCTGCTAAACTGACCAGTAAAACAACTTATGAAAGGAAATGTGGCATTCTTTTTCCATAACTTCCATAAAGTCCCCACATCATTTAAACCCAGTTCTGATTACAGGTGTCTAATGTCACAATGTACTTTCCCAAAGAAAACACATTTCTGTTAAGGAATTAACTGCTCCACAGCAAAACTCTGCCAGACTACTGCCTCACTGGACACTGCTTTTACATGGGTAACTGGGCATTCAGTACTTTGCCTCAAATATCCTAGATAGTAAAGTGCTATTATGAAGCCAAACAACCCAGTGAAAAACATTGTTCCATTCCACACTCATAGAAATCATATGTACTATGCTGTCATAACCTTCTGGAATATCTTCAGGCATTATTAGGGCAGATTTAATGAGATTTATATGTTCCAGTCAAATTTCCCTGTAGATTTTAAGAGTTTCTCCTCATTGTTTCTTTGTTCCAAAAGTGTTCATTTGACACAATTCATTTAGGAGACTATGTATTGAAATTAGAAGCGTTCAAGTGGAAGTAAGATTTGTGGATGCCACATTAATTGATTAATTGATTCAATTTATAGCCGCCCTTTCCTAGCCAAAGCCAGGCTCACAGCGGCTAACAACACTCTAAAACAATTTAAAACAATCCATATTACATAAAAATGTTTATAATAAAACCGGATGCCGTAAAATGTCAATAACATCACTACTATAGCAGCCATAACAACTTCAGGCCATTTGCGGGCACATAGTAGAGAAAATGGGGGAAGAGAGGCCAGCTGGGTGGAATACCGATTTAAAAACCATTGCTGTCCTCAGCCATATGCCTGGCGGAACAGCTGCTTTACAGGCCCTGCAGCAAAAACCAAGCTGGTATGTGTGAGAAGATAGCATACCTCCCTTTTTCTTTTTGGGAAGAATTATCTGCTATGCTTTCCCACTTCCAGGGGAAGCCCTACTGGAGAAGGAGCTGAACATTAGCTGTGTATACTCTTCCCCAGCGCTATGCTGCATCCAAACTGCACATCATGTGTTAGAAGGTAGGTGAGTCTTTCCGACAGGAGGAATGTTTCGAATTTACTTCTGCTGGTCTGTGACTTGCTGGAGTTATCAACAAACATATTTTTGTTAAAGAAAACAGTTTTCTCCCTACAGGTTATGAAAGCATTCGCTAGAGATGCTAAGGATGCCTTTTAACCTCTAGTACATCATTTTGTAATGCCTTTGATACTATAGCAAAAATGGAAGCAAACCGTCTTTAAATCAAGTCACCTTCTGCCTGATGTGGCTGTTCAGTTTGGTTATTGGGTATTCCATGATTTGAATCACTTATGGAAAGTGTACTGGGGGAGCTCCTGATTGCTTAGAAAGTAGTATTCATTAATGTCTTTTACGTTATTTTGGAAATAAGAGCCTACAATTAAGTTTATGTGCTGAACTGTCACAAAAGCACTTCTAGGAGTCACAGCCAGATTAATTTCAGTTAAGGCTGGTTTCTGCAGGAAAGGAACCACGCATGATTCTCAAAATCCAGGCAGGCTGATGGAGATGCTCCTTCAGGAACTCTGGACCCAAGGCATTTAGAGTAAAGGCCAGCACCTTAAAGTTGAACTCAGAAACAAATTGAGAGTCAGTGCATGTGAAGTAGAACTGGTTTTATATGATTATTCTGACACATCACAGTAATAACCCTTGCAGCCACATTTTGCACCAACTGAAGTTTCTGAACCATCTTTAATGGCTGCCCCACATAAATCATATTACAGGAATTGAATGTGGATGTGACCAAGGAATGTGTCACAGCAGCCGCATGTTAGCTCCAGGAATTACCACAGCTAGCAGAGCAGACATACCAGGTAAAAGGTACTCTAGGCACCTCAGACACCTGTTTGTCCAAAGACAATATGCAATCTAGAAGAACCCACAAACTGTAAACCTGATGAGCATTTTTGCCTCATCCAGGACAGACAGAGCCCCTATTCCCACATCAGTTTTATTGCCCACCTGCAGCACTTCTGTCTTGTCTGTTAAGTTTCAGTTTAATATTCTCATCCAGTCTTCTTTGTCCCTAGATTCTGGTTCAGCACCTCAACTTCATTTCTGGATTTAAATGCAAAAGAAATGTGTCAAGGAAATAGAGCTGTGTGTCATCAGCATACTGATGGTACTGTGCCCCAAATCCCTCCAAGTAGCTTTAGGTAGATTTTTTTTAAAAACCCACAGAGAACAGAACTGATATTTGAGGTGCCTCAAATGGCCAAGGATCAAACAGCACTCTTCCAGCACCACCTTTTGGAACCTACTCTCAAGAAACGAGTAAAACCAGTCTTCTCCCAGGCTCATCTTGGCCAGGTTGTACAGAAAAATGATATGGTTGATGGAATTGAAAGCTGCAGAGTTGCAGGACAGATGATATACAATTCCTATGTTGGTCTATCAGCATAGATCATCTAACAGGGTGACCAAGGCAGTTTCTGTGCCATGACCAGGTCTGACTCCAGACTGAAAAAGTTCCAGACATTTATGCAAGAATCCCTGAAGCCATTTAGTGAACACTTGCTCCAAGACATTTGCTAAAAATGGGAGATTGGAAACTGGTCTATTATGAGACAAGTTTTTGCAATGTTGAACCTCCTATCTACTTTCATTTTGGTTGGGATCCTTGCTGGTCAAAGGGTTTCAAGCAAATCAGCTCCTTAGTGCCTGCTCCATTTCCTGCATGAACCAAGATCAACCAAGATCCCATTTCTGCCCAGTTGGAGCAGCCCAGTTGTGAAGGACCCAGTCAACTAGCATGTGGTCTCAGGTGCTACTTGAATCCTGCTCACAAAGAACCCTTATCTTGTTCTAGCTTACTGACTCTCTAGGAGAAAAAACTGGGAATCTTCAACACCAATGCCAAGATCAGCTCAGACAGCTCTGGAAGGGAGATTGTTATGCACCAGCAGAGTACTTCATCTGTATCTCCATCCTAGCACCACATACAAAATGTCAACATTCAGGGGCTGTTGAACAGGGCATCTAGTAAAGGAGATGGTATTACAGAGACTACAATGACTCCCTCCCACCCCAGTCCCTAGATTTAGCCTGCTGTTGTACTGAGAATCCTGGCTAGTAAAATGGTGATAGGCTAACCCTTCTGTCCTCATCAAACCAGGTCTCAGTGATAACATGCCAGATTGGCCCTCTCATCTAGGATTAAGTACTGGAGTACAGCTTTTTTTCTGGTCACTGATGTGGCATTCAACAGCAGAATGTTTTGATTCATTGACAGGCTGAAATGACACCAGATAGTAGTAATAGCTACTCACTGAGCATAGGACTCAGGTCTAAGTCTAGGATTTTGAATGAGCTCCTCTTTTAAAACATTTTTTATTATTGCAGGTCTTCAGCTAGAACAGAAAGCTAAGATTCGTATAGAACCTGGTCTCTTTGAATGGACTAAATGGGAAACAAACACAATTGTTCCCTCTTTCATGACACGGAAGGAACTGGCAGAGGCCAATTACAGTGTAGATACCACATACAAGTAAGTGCTACATTTACAGTGACTTACTAGAATGGTGCCTAAATATAAAAAATGAATAGACATATAAATAAATAAATAAATAAATAAATGTTATGATGACTGACCCAAGAGAAACAACACAGTACTGAACCAAATACTTAAAACGCCTTCAATTTGTGGTGAATTAAAGGTTGATATACTCTCCTGACTCCATCCTGTATACTGCTCACATCTGTTTATTTGGTTCAGGAGCTAAATGGTACCAGAAGCCTAATTCTGAAATGCGCAACCTAATCCTATGCCATCTTGCAGTTTTAGTGGCATCCTGTGAGAGGCAGGCCTGGCAAAACTGGGTTGAATTGAGGCATGGAGTAAACTGTACCTCAGGTAGCACAAGGCTGTGCTGGAACTAGGATCCAGACTCTAAACATTGGTCTTAGGATTGGGTACAAGAGTCTGATAGCAACCCTTTCCTTTAGCAACCCTCTACCCAACTAAACAACTGTTGGAATGGCACAGGCTGCTGCCTTTATGCCCTTGTGGACTTTGTGGTCGTTTCTGTCTAACCACTACTTGAAACAGGATAAACATAGATAAAATGACTTCTCTTCGTCTTGTCTGAATATTGTACGTAATCAAAATGTTTGTGGGAAATTGCAGTTAAAAAAACAGGTGTGATGTCTCCATATCCTCTGCAGTTAGTGGCAGCACACACCATTTTCTAAGAAATACTCTTTACGGCAAAGCTATTTTGTGGTTTAATGCAATTTCCAAAAATTTGTAAAACCACAAACAGAACAGGAAACATCAGCAGGCATTGGACTAGTTGTAGTAATGAACTTTGCTCCTGGAGTTATATTGTAAAATACCCATAGTGCAAGATCCAGCCCTGTAAATTGTTCACTTAATAGAAGCGCTGAGTTGACCATGTGTGTGTTATGAAGATAACACCCTTACAAGAAAACTGAATTCCTCAGCACAGAGAAAATGCCTCAGCATGCTATGAAAACATGTATACGTCAGGCTTGCTCCCCTGTCATGTCCCCTGGTGGAGGAGGACTCGCCAGGGACAGGCCCAGCATTGCTCACCAGAGGCTCATTAACCACACATCCAGGCCAGTCTCAGTGGTAGCCCAGTCTGCCACCAGTAGCCACTGCACAACTGGACCAGACTTTTCCTGGGGAGAAGCTGCCAGGGGAGGGAAGTAGGGCAAGCTAAAGGTTGGCTGGTGGGTAGGAAGGAGAGAAGGAAGCAGTAAAAGGGGAGAGGCTGTGGGGGCTGCCAAGGAAGAAAATAAATAGTGGGGGGGGGAGATATGGGGGAAATTGTCAACCATTTCAGTGGCTGCAGCAGTTTGGCACAGACACTCTGAAGCCCACTAGTACAGAAGCTCTCCAAATGCATTAAAAAATTGGCTGTAGACAGAATGAAAATTTGATAAGGCCAACTGAGTGGATTCAGTGGTGTTGCAGAGATTGGAAATGTTCGACTTCGTGTTTATTATATATCAACAAATGTTAACCAAGTGGATTATTCCGTTAACAGATGTAATTTTCCTCTTTCTTCTCTGATGCCATCTGAAGGCTACGAGGAATATGTTAACAGATGCTCAACAAACATAAAACAGATTGTTGGCTCCTGTACATCTGAAGGTAATTTTATGGTAACTTTTGATTTCACTACTTTGTACCTATAGTGACAAAATCATCAGCAGAAGAGTGCTGTATGAACTTCTCTCCTATGAGTGCTAGAATAACAGCCTCCAGCCATGTATCACTTATTTGATTCTTTTAAAAATTCATTTATATGTTCCTTTTTTTCCTATAGTCTTAAATGTACCAAAACATCTATATTTGCCTAATGTAGCTTTAGCCTGCAGTCATGGGAATCTTGAGTCCAGGAAAGTTTCCTAGAGCTCTAGGTCCTCCTGAGTTCATGGGCGGGATGAAGTAAGTGACTGGATGACCAGATCAGATCGGGGGTGGGGGGCAGGGGGAGAAAGAGATGATTTAATAATCGACAACTATTTATTATACCACAAAGCAAACTGAAAAGCAACATACACAGCAGTTACACCTGAGTAAACAACTAATGCATAATATAGTAAGATTAATACAAACTCGGGTGTTCATAGCATTTACTCGGGGTGTAACTGCTATGTATGTTTCTTTGTTGTATGATTTTGAGCATCACTTTACCCACATGAGAAATTGCTGCAGTCTTTGATGTCTCCTTTCCCCCCAGAATTGGAATGTATATTTAGCATTTCCAGTTTGCGGGCCATTGTTTTGTGTTCTATATTTGTTGGCATATTCTTATTAAGATTTTGATGGACACCATTTCTGTGATTTGGAATAGCTCTATAGTTATTCCATCTACTCCTGGTGATTTGTTTCTCCCAATTGTACTCAGTGCAGCTTTTATTTCACTTTCTAAAACTGTAGGTTCTTCTTCAAAAGATTCTTCTTGGAAGGAATCTGTCATCCTTTCATCTCTTCAGTGTATTGTTCCCCTCTTTTCTTCATTTTTGCCTATTCAGTTAATATATTTCTGTGTTCATCTTTCAGCATGCTTAACAGTGCTTTAAATTTCCTTTTGATTTTTTGAATTTTGTGGAGCAGATCTCTTGCTCTTCCTTTTTTGTTGTTCTATTACTTCACAGTGTATCTTCTAGCTGTATCTGAAGAAGTGAGCTGTGGCTCACGAAAGCTCATACCCTGCCAGAAAATATTTTTGTTAGTCTTTAAGGTGCTACTGGACTCTTGCTCTTCTATTTCTTGACACTAGTTATTGTAATAGTTTTGGCCTCTACATATGAGTCGCTGGAACGCTGCATTTAGATTTTTGATTCTGTTTCTGATACCTTTTACTTTTGCTTCTTGTCTATCTTTAGCAATTTTAAGAGTTTCATCAGCCATTCACAGAGGCTTTTCATTTCTTTTGGCTATGAGAATAGTCTTTGCACATTCTTTCTTGATAATATATCTGGTTTCAATCCATAGTTCTTCTAATGCACATTCACTTGAACTTAGTAATGCAAATCTGTTCTTTACACAGCCTTTAAACTCTTCAGGAATGTTGCTTAGATTGTATCTTGGTACTATGAATGTTTTGGTGTCTTTCTTCAGCTTCATTCTAATATTCAATATTAACAATTCATGCTCTGTACTACAATTGGCACCTGCTTTTTTTTCTCCCAGTGTTACAAAAATCAATTTTTAGTAGACACGAAACTGCTTACAGAGGCACTTCCTGTTCATTGAGGCCATGCTGCCTTGATCCAGCCGAGCTCACCTACGATTATCCCTTCAATGCCTCATTGTAAATCATTGCCATTGCACCGAGGAAGGTCATGTATTCCTGGAGGTTCACCACGTCGTCTTTATTGCGATCCAGATCACTCATCAGTGCTTGAATCTCCGCATCCCTCAAGTTGGCCCAATGGTCAACTCCTTCTGGATCAGTTCCTTCAATTCCTTCTTGCTCAGGGTGTTCTTTTCACTGTCTTTACCTGCATACTTGTGAAAAACAGCAACCAGGAGAACAAGAGCTTGGTCCAGGGGACAGGACATCTCGACAATTTCACATTAGAAGTCAATCAAGAAAGCAGCAAGGGGGCAGATGTTGAGTGCCTGGTTTTGTTTTAGAAGAAAGAATAGAGTTTTTCCCATCTTTGGCTTCCAATTATGTAATCTGTTTGATTTGTATATTGGCCATCTGGTGATGTCCACTTATATAATCATCGGTTTGGTTGCCTGAAATATGTGTTCACAATGAACAAATTGTCTTCACAGAATTCTGAGCTGCTCACCTGCTTCATTTCATGCTCCTAGCCCAAATCTTCCAGCAAAATTTGATTCTGCTTTGTTACCTACTTTTGTGTTCCAGTAACCTATGATTATCAACACATCTTGTTTAGGTGTGTGATCAATTTCTTCCTAGACACTTGCATAAAAGCTTTCAATGTCTTCCTCATCAATTCTGTACTTGGGGCATAAACCTGAATGATGGTTATATTGATAGGCTTTCCATGAATTCTCATTGATATTATTCGGTCAGACTTTGCATTATAGCTCCTGGCTGCCTGTGCTACATCTCACCTCACTATAAGAGCAACTCCATTTCTTCTGTGTTTGTCATTTCCCGAGTAAAACCCTTTGTATTCATGCTATAGTGGAGAGTTAACCCAGGAATCCCACAAGATTTTAATCCAGCCACTAATCGATGCTGATTTTCTAATACATTAATATCTATCAAATTTGCAGTGGTATCCTAAGAACACTTTCCCGGTAGTAAGTCCCACTGAATAGAGCTGAGTAGGATTCTGAATAGACCTGCTTAGGATTGCTCTTTGAATATATTACACTCAGAATCCACATTTCTGATGATAGGCATCATCTTGATTGTGGGCCATGGCTCATCCTTGGATTCCTTCACTCAACCATTATTGGGTCTCCCTGCCAGGGGAAGTGGTGACTTTGCCCAGCTTGTTCGAAAGGTAAGGCATAAAGCATGATATTGCATCTTTGTGATTTATGTATGGTCCCATCCCCGTTCTGTGCATAATACTTAAAGATTGGATACACTCCTGCTCAGATATAGAAATTGGCCTGCAGAATCTTTAGCGACCTATGGAATCTTTTAAATAAATTATCTCAAGAAAGAAACCCCTAGCATAATTAGTAAATCCCATGAGCCAATTTGTGCTATTAAGTTTATTTTCTTCAGACACATATTCCAAGTACTTCTGATCCTTTACCAATTCCTTACAATAATCTCAAATTATTTCTCCTTAAACTCTCTTGGGTAATGAAAGCTATTCAATTCCAGCATGGTGCCATGCTATATGATGTGGCTTTCTTGCTTCACTAACCAACCAACCCCCCAATATCTTCTTTCCTTTAATAGATACCATCACTGGGCATGTGTTTCTGTGAAGAATTTAAAGCGGAGAAACGATGGCAAATGGTTAGCCCTCCAGTGAATACGCTAACTCATGGATCAAATGATGCCTTTAACTGGAGAATTATCCTTCAGGACAACTGAACTGTACATAATCCTGGATTCCCTCTCCCCCACCCCCGCCATATTCAGTAATATCTCACAGTCAGCCCACAGTTCTTTCCTGAATTCTTGGTCAAAACAGAATGGTAGAATGCAGGATTTGGCTTTTATAGTGAGACACCCTATGGCACCTGTATTTCAAGCATAAGTAAAACATTTTCAGATTTTTATGATCATCCAAAACAAGGAATGCAATGGAGCCAAGTATGCAACAAAGAAATAAAAGTTAAGCATTTCTCTTGTAATTGCATTTCTACCCTAGCAATAATGAATTGAATCAGTGTAGACTATTGCTGCCTGCATCACTTTCCTTGGAATTGTTAACTGTGCCATCCTAAGTATAGTTACACCCTTCTCACTGAAGTCAATGGGCTTAGAAGGAAACTCTGCCTAGGCTGTAAAACATCATTAAATTACCATCAGTACAATTTGAGAAACAGATGCATTGTTTTGCTGTTGCTATAACTGTGCTCTGTTGATAATATTAATTTCATATTTCAGTTAATTATCTGTTGGAGATTTCCTGAGAAAGCATTCATGTGAGGAAACCACACTCAGCTCTATCCTCATGATATCAGACAATATAGTGCACCCATACATTCTCTCTCTGTCTCACTCACTCACACTGTCTCTTCTGTACACACAAAGCAAATTTCATCTCCCCCCGCCCAATCTTTCTGTTCAGGATAAGGCAACGCTTGGTTTAGGGAATACCATGGATTAAGCCATTTAAGGCTTTAAAGACTAGAGCTGTGTTTTGGGCCTGGTAAATGACTGGCAACCAGCTGGGGTGATACAAAACAGAGAGAGACATTCTTGGCAACTTGCCCTTACTAATAAGAAGGCAACTACCAGCTGCAGTTTCCAAATTATTTTCAAAGGAAGCCCACTCCCACCCACATCCATTATAGAAGGGTATTCTGGATAAGGCACAAGTCCTTTTTGTCTAGGAAGGTGTTTAGGTAAATCAGATAAAACTGGTAAAAAACACTATTTCAATGCCTCTCTCACATCACTTTCAGTATTCCAAAAATACCATTGCCTGTCTTCCCTTCAGTTTTCTCTTTCTTTTCTCCTCTGTTCTGCTCCTGCCCCAGTGTCTTGAGCTTAATCAGGCCAAGATAGCCTAGGATAGCAGCACTTTGCCCCTCAAGGACCCTCTTTCCCCAAAACATGCTAATCTTCTATGGGCTTCGATAACTATACTTATTCCAAGGAAAAATCTTGAAATCTCTCCTTTGTCCCTTGAACATCCCCTCCTGACACAGCTGTGGAGAAAGTTAAAGCTTGACAGAAAGTTGGATTTATGCCAATTTAACAGGAGCTATGGGGTACACATAGGGTTGCCAGGTCCCCCCTCTCCTCTGGCGGGAGGCTTTGGGGGCAGAGTTCAGGGATCGCACGCGCTGAAGCGCGCACCACTTCCGGTTTACAACCGGAAGTGCGGACCTTCTTCACTCACCTGGGGAGCTGATTTGGTGGCCTGGGTGGGGAGTGGGGCTGGGCCGGCCAGCTGAGTGTCGGGGTGGCTGGGGGCGGTGGCAGGAGTATCCTGGGGCTGCGGGCGGCGGGGAAGCTGCTGTAGCACCTGTCCTTCCTCACGGCGGCACGTAATGGCACCCAACACTTGCGGGGGCTGGGGCAGGGCTCTGCCGCACCTGCGCTGTCCTCCTGCACTTCCTTGGCCCCGCCCAAGTTCTGTGCTGTGGGTTTGCTTGCCAACCCTCAGCTGGTCGGCGGGCAGAGGGGTAAATGGCCGGGGGTTTGCTTGCCACCACCGGGCACCTGGCAACCCTAGGTACACAAAATGGTAGGTGAAAATGAAGGTTGGTATAGTCCAGGCCTGAGGTACAATAAAGTCGTACAGATAATTGTATTGGCTTTGGAACAACCAAGCCGAACAGATACAAGTTTGAGAACTAGTGCCTAGTTTTTAACACAACAATCTATAGTGACATCTAGTGGGAAAGAGTAAAAATGAAACGACCTAACAAATATGAAAACCAGGTCTGAAATTAAGTTAGTTCTGGGCTGCTTCACATGCTACAGATGGAAATATATTAGACTAGTACAGAAGTTCGAGATCCTCAGGTCCCCCTTCATTCTTCTAAATCTTCCTGCATCTTGGGACTATATGCCCTAGCATTAAAGTTTTCATCGAATTTCTCATTTTTGATAAAGAAAACTGCAGAAACAGACGTTTCAACAAATTGGTACAAAAGATATTGAGGTTTGTTGTTCAGGGACATAAGTCATTTATGCATGGGAGTTTTACCTGAGGTTCGTTGCTCGCTGGACCCACACTTTCCTGTTGGGAATCTATGCACCAGCAGTCTTCAAAACTCAAGTCACATGAACACATGAAGCTGCCTTCTACTGAATCAGACCCTTAAGTCAGTATTGTCTACTCAGACTGGCAGCGGCTCTCCAGGGTCTCAGGCAGAGGCCTTTCACGTCACCTACTTGCCTGGTTTCTTTAACTGGAGATGCCGGGGATTGAACCTGGGACCTTCTCCATGTCAAGCAGATGGTCTACACCCCTCCCCTTTAAATGCTGCTTTGTAATTGGCTTACTTCACAGTGTTCACTGTGAGAGAAAACACTATGGGTACCTGCTGTGGAGGCCTGCAGGTTATCTGGGATTTCCTGCAGACACAATATAAACTGATTCAAACACCTGACAAAAGGAGGAAGAGGAACAATTTCAGTCCCTCCCCGGTGCAGTCTCCTAGGTGCAAGCCTATCGTTCACAAGGGTTCCATGACCCTGGGAATACACTTTCCTGGAGTCAGAAAGGACTGCTGGAGAGAAGGGAACACGCCAAGAATCTGCATCCACCGGTGCATTTTGCTGATGGATTGCTGGATCAAATCCTTCATGTGGGTACAAATGAATACAGTTAATATAGGGCAGAAAGTGGCAAAGTTAAAGTTCAGTTAAATGCACATTTCAGCCCATGTGGGCTACTTATTTCCATAACCAATAAAAACAAAGCAAACAACACCAACTAATCTGAATATGTCCTCAGTTTAACTAGATTGGATTACAGTCTGTACCAAAGATAAAAGAGACCCAGAAATCTTTAATTCAGAAACATCCAAACTCATGCCAAGCATCCCAAAAAATGTGTAATCAAAACAGTTTAACAGATATTGGAATGTAAAAGAATACCATCCTGATATAATAAACTGATTTTAAAAGCATGGACACAGTCCACTCAACACTAAGCACTTTTCAGTCCCAATGATTTCAGAGGAACAGTTAAGCACATGCTTAAATCTCACAACTGAAATAAATGGGACTTAAAATTGCTTAGCCTGGACTAGATCAGGCACCATTTTTGGTGTGCCATTTTTATTTGATTTTCCTTTACTGTGGAGGCTCAGCTTCCTTTGCTTCCTCTTCCTTTTCTTCTTCTGCACCAGCAGCAGCTGTGGAGGAAAAAATGAAATGGGAGGAAAATGATGGCAATATGCAAGCACAGCATTTAAAAATAATAACTGCTCCAAAAAGCATTATAATCAAATTTAGATGAGGCCAAAAAGAAGGAGAAGAAACAGAAGTCACACAGGCATTTATACATAACTTTGGGGGAATGGGATTGTGAAAATCTAAACAAAAAACCAGATGTTTGGAAATGATAATGTATACCCCTGCAGGTATAACCTGGAAAGAAGCTCCCAGGTCAAAGATAAGAGCAAACAGATGAATGTGTTTAGAGTTCAAATCCACTTTTGCCCTGGAAAACTGGAAGCTTTGTACTATGCTATGTACTAACACTACAGTACTGCAACACTACTCACGACACTCACCTCAAGAGACAATACATCTCTGCCTCCCCAGATGAAAGATTCAGAGCAAGTTCAGCCATGAGTTTGGCTGAAATACTTGGCTTAGGCTGTGTATGTGGAACACCATGTCCAATTCCATTCTCCCCACCCCACCCCCTACTGTAACCTGACATGCTGCCTGGGCACCTCCTTTAGCCTCTTCTCCTGACCTGGGAAAAGTCTGCAAGATGGTGCTGGCCTCCTGAAGGAATTGGTTATGTCACCAGAATGGCATTATCTTGAATAAGATGGCACTGCCGTAGAAAACCAGCCATTTTTGGATACCAGTGCCATCTTTGAGACTCTTCCCAAGATGGGAGAAAAGGAGAGGAGGTGGCATCTTTGGCAGCAGAGGTCATTGATGGGAGGAGGAAAAAGTTGCAGAAATAGGAGGGGCAGACTGGGTCAGGTAGACACTTTCATTTCTTTCCTCAAGCAGCAGAAAGGCTAAAGTTGCCTCTTGATGCAAGAAACAAGCACCCCAGAACTGAAAGAGCCCAGACAGTTACAGCAACTGCGGGTGCCTTCTTCATCGCAAAGGCCCCACTCCTCACAACAGCCATATGCCAGTAGGTGCCTTAAGAGGGGAGAATCGCCGTGAAGCACACAGCATGGCATCCACGGGTAGTGCAGCATCCAGTGATGGCCTCTGCTTTTGGGAGAGGGGGTGGGTCAGCAGATCAGATAGACTGAACTTTGAAAGACTTTTAGGTGGGTGACATTTGCAGCCAAAGGCTGGATCATGTTTCCAATATGAACGGAGTCTACTGGTCATTTATTAAACTGGCCACCTTATTTGCTCATTCCCTTTGGCTCTCTCACCCTGATCTCCTTGGTCTTCCTCCTCCTCAAGCTCTTTAGGTGGTGGTGTAATTTCACTGGGCTCAGCTGCATCTGTAGGTGCATCAGCAGCATCAGCAGGAGTTTCCAAAATAGCCTCACCAACTGAAATGGGGGGAAAGGAAACTTTAGGAAGAGCAAAAGCAATACATACTGCTTTATGAATATTGTAACTGGATGTATCCCCTTCAGATTAGGAATTTGCTACACTTCCCTCCTTTGTAGTTAATCTAATGTGTAGAAACAAGAATCTCAAATTGAAGCTCCCCCGCCCCCCACAGAGTAATTACAACTTTCCCCCCTGGGTTCTTGAGTATAATAAAGTAATATTTGTAGAAGGTTTTCTCACAGTGCATTCCTAAGAAGAGTTACTCAAGTCTAAGCCCATTCATTTCAATGGGCTTAGAGTGGAGTAACTCTCCTTAGGAATGCACTATCAGTCTCACCAGTATATGCTGTTTTATATCTAATGAGGTTAGATCTGTGCGTGTTAAGTGCCATCAAGTCGCTTCCGACTCATGGTGACCCTATGAATGAAAGTCCTCCAAAAAGGTTAGATCTACCATTACAAAACAAAACAAAACAATCCATGTAATACAATTTATTAGGATGATTCAAAATGACACCAAACATTCATTATTACTTTTATTTTACACGTTTTAGGTTTTGTGTGGGCCAATATGGCTCGTTACAACCTTTTAGAAAAGTACTGACATTTTCTCCACAGGCTAATTATGTCTACGGTTTATCTTCTCTGTGGATTTTATCACGTACTGTGATTTCTAACTGCAGCTTTTCTACAGTCTGAGCATTTACATGGTTTTTGCTTGTATTAGATTGTTCTTTGATGTGTATAGAATCATAGAATCATAGAAGGGACCACCAGGGTCATGAAGTCCAACCCCCTGCACAATGCAGGAAATTCACAACTACCTCCCCCCCACACCCAGTGACCAGAAGATGGCCAAGATGCCCTCCCTCTCATCATCTGCTTAAGGTCACAGAATCAGCATTGCTGACAGATGGCCATCTAACCTCTTCTTAAGAACCTCCAGGGAAGGAGCACTTACCACCTCCCGAGGAAGCCTGTTCCACTGAGGAACCGCTCTAACAGTTAGAAAATTCTTCCTAATGTCTAGACGGAAACTCTTTTGATTTAATTTCAACCCGTTGGTTCTGGTCTGACCTTCTTGAGCAACAGAAAACAACTCGGCACCATCCTCAATATGACAGCCCCTCAAGTACTTGAACATGGTTATCATATTCCCTCTCAGTCTTCTCCTCTTCAGGCTAAACATACCCAGCTCCTTCAACCTTTCCTCATAGGACTTGGTAAGTCTGGAGATGAAATCTCTTCTTACAGGTTCAAAATGTTTGCAGTTTCTCTCTTGTATGGGTTCTGTTGTGTGTAATGAGATTTCTTGAAGTCTGCATGCTCTTCAGTTCAATGTTTTGATGGTCTCGGGTGGAAGACTCCCACCCCTAATCTAAGCATGCATTTCATTTGTCTTTTGAATGGATCTTCTGATGGCTGATGAAGTTGGATTTTCAATTTAAGAATTTCCCACAAATCCTAACAAGTTATCGTTTCAAAGGGCATAACATTGTTTAGGATATAAGTCTCCTGTATATGTTTTATCATGTTCAACAAATATTTTTGCAAAAGTTCTCCCATAGTCTGAGAATTTATTTCCCCCACCCCCTGGTTTTAAATACCTTTTTAATGTTTCATTTATCCACCATCCTCCATCAGTCCCCTAAATCTCTCTATGGATCCCCTTTTGGATTCAGATTCTGATTATGGATTACTCCATACAGGAGACTCATTGAAAGCAATGAAACAGTGCTTGAAGGATTGCTTCTTTGGCAAAGGACAAACCTGAAGACTCCAGCTCCTCAGGTAGAGGAATTTCTCCTGTTGCTACAATGGCCGATTCTGCAGCAGGAGGAGGCTCTTCAGGTGCCCAAAGGGTTAAGGCAGTAATTTTTGTTGCTTTCCACTTTGGAACCGTTGGTATCAAAACCTCTTCCTCCTCCTCTTCCTCTCCTTTGTCCTACACAGCAAATAAATATCCAGCATAGCAATTTGAATGGAACAAAAATGACTAAGCCTGCATGTGAGATCTGCTTTTTGCCTCAGTAGGAATTCATACAGTCCCAGACACCCCCATGTCACCAAGCAGCCCTCAACAATACACAGGTTATGCCAAAACAGCGGTTTTTATACACGGACTAGTTTTATTGTTCTCGTAGCCTCAAACAGAGTAACACAGAAATTATCATGACCGTTCATCCTTCCAGAAGTAGTCATTACAAATGCAATTTCTGGTTCCATTTATATTAAAAAAGTATCAAGCTATGAACCCACAATGCAATCCAGTATAGAGAAGAATTAAGGACCAGCTTGGTGATGGAAAATCTGTGCTACACAAAGGCAGGAGTTAAAGAGAAATTGAGTTAGTTAGAACTAACTTATACTGGACTACAGAGCTTTTGAAAAGGAAAGCCTCCAAGGCCAAGCAACATCTGTTTGTTGCGCATGAGCTCGGCATAACTTCATTAACACTACTACATTTCAGAACAAAGAAAAATAATCCTTAATAAATGTATTCCTTAATCCTGATGTTAGAATGCTCTTAGATGAAGCACTATTTTCGTGTGGAATAACCCCAATCTTTCCCAAACAGCATTTGCACTGATCTGTCTTGCAATAATGTTATAAAGTGTCTGTTTTAATGTCAGTGTTCATGATACAGTGTGCTTCTCTTACATCCCATGCACTAGTGCCTGTTTTCTCATGATGCACAATTATTGTTGTTGTTTTGAATTTGTTCATAAATGTTGGAGCATCTCTATCAAACTTTAACCATTTGGTTGGCACAACTCTCTCTTACTTGGGAATTGAATCTTACTGTTTTGCTAGCTCTTGCTAAAGTTTGAACTTCTGAAACTTTAGAATGAAGGGTAAGAATGCAAATAAAAATGTAAATGTTTATTATATTTAGACATAGAAATCTGATTTCAGTATGGTAAGGATTCCACTACACATAAAAACAGCAGGCTCATTGCCTTGCTTAGAAGTCTTCCATGAACTTACAAAAAGTAAGGTTGTTTATGCATGGGTACTTTCACTCACATTCACCCCCGGTCTGTCTCGGTTGTTCCTTGGAGTTGTTCCATGAGTTCCTTGGAGTTGTTCCATGAATTTTTCATCCATTACAGATGACCTTGCTGCCAACCATCACAATTCCTGGGACTTCCCGGTCCTCTCTTAACCCGATTCTTCCCTCTCCCCTGAGTTCAGCCCAAGTGAAATCCCCATGCATAAGGCAAAGCACGGACACGAAGCTTGGTTTCTCTCACAGCCAATTACAAAGCAACATGTAAAGAGGCAGGGATTCAAATGCTTCCTGCTTCCTCTGAGCTCTTTCTGAGCAGAAGAAAGCCTTTTTAAAACTGAGGCTTGGGTTTCTCCCCCCCCTTTCAGATTGCTTCCTTTTTTGTTCTTAAAATGCAATTGGTTGTTGTTGTTTTTAGCAGCAATTTTTTTGCAGCAATTGGTTTGGGGGGGGTTCTCTCACAGTAAGCTCTACAAAGTAAGCCAATTACAATGCAGCATTTAAAGGGGCGGGGACTTGATTTGAGCTTGGAGACTGCTGGTGCACAGATTCCCAACAGGAAAGTGTGAGTCCAGCGAGCAACGAACCTCAGGTAAAACTCCCATGCATAAATGACCTAAGTATAAATGACCTACTTATTTTTCCCTTTTGGTTAATGGAAGGTATGTTGGTACAAACCTAAGGAATAAATGGTACAGCAAACTATCCCATTATACACATATTTAGGCAGAAGTAAGTCCAAGTGAACTCAATATGTTTAGATCAGAGTAACTGTTACTTCTGCCTTAGCTAATGGATACCAGTATCTGCATCACATTATCTAATGCAATATTAAACAAATGCTGTTTACTGTGTTCCTGTGGACCAGGATTCTGCCTCATTGTACATAGGGAAATATTTCTTTGACATTGACTGGTATATATTAGAGTAGTACAGAAGTTTGAGATCCTCAGGTCCCCTTCATTCTATTAAATCTTCCTGCATCTTGGGACTATATGCTTGGCATTACAATTTTCACCTAATTGCTCATTTTTTATTTAAAAAAATTGCAGAAACAGAAGTTTCAACAAATTGGTACAAAATATATTGAGGTTTGTTGTTCAGGGACACGTCATTTATGCATGGGAATTTTACATGAGGTTCGTTGCTCGCTGGACCCACACTTTTCTGTTGGGAGTTTATGCACCAGCATCTCCAAAACTCAAATCAAGTCCCTCCCCTTTAAATGCTGCTTTGTAATTGGCTTACTTCAGTGCTCACTGTGAAAGAAAATCCCCCCTCAAAAAAACCAATTGCCGCATAAAAAAGCATTTTAAGTAAAAAAAAAATCTGAAAGGGGAGGAGAAATCCAAACCTCGGTTTTAAAAAGCCTTTCTTTTGCTCAGAAAGAGTTCCCAGGAAGCAGGAAGTATTTGCCATCTTCTGGGCGTGGAGTAGGGGGGTCACTGGGAGTGTGGGGGGGAGGTAGTTGTGAATTTCCTGCATTGTGGAGGGGGTTGGACTAGATGACACTGGTGGTCCCTTCCAACTCTCTGTCTCTATGAATCGCCCTGAGGAGAGAGGTCCAGAGCTCTGGTGCCACCACCAAGAAGGCACTCACCAGTGTTGCCACCCACCCGATCTCAGGAGGCGGGGGCACCCAAAGATGATCATACAGATGGGGAGGCTTGTTAGCCAATGGGCAACAGGGACAGCTGTCACAGCCCCACATGGGGAGGGGCCCCAGTGTCCCACAGCTCCACCCCCCTCAAATGGGGGGCAAGGAAAGAAGAGCAGGCTCCTCTCTCCCTTGCAGTGGGACACTCTCTGTCTGGGGTTGGGGCAGGTGGTGGCAGTGGAGGCTGGCAGGGGCTTTGGGGCAAGGAAGTATTTGAATGCCCGCCTCTTTACTCACTGCTTTGTGAGTGCTTTGCCTTCTGCATGGAGATTTCACCCGGACTGAGCTCAGGGGAGAGGGAAGAATCGGGTTAACTAGGGTTGCCAAGTGCCCGGTGGTGGCTGGTAAAGTCCCGCCAATCCATCGTGCTGCCTGCCGACCAGCTGAGGGCCGGAGGGCGCTGTGTACATGCACGTGCACCCACAGCGCGCGAGTCACTTTTGGGTTTACCCGGAAGCGATGCGGATGCTCTGGCAACCTCAGCTAAAACTCTATGGAAACCATAGAGTTCCATAAAACTCTATGGAAACGCATTGCACACCTTGGCCGCAGCCCTGCAAAGCTCCCGCCGATGGAGGTATGGGCCCTGGCAAGCCTAGGGTTAACAGAGGAATGGGAAGACCTGGACATTGCGAGGGCTGGGCGTGAGGTCATTTCTAATGGAGGGCTGGGCGTGAGGTCATTTCTAATGGACGGAAAACTCATGTAGAACTCCAAGGAACAACCGAGTCAGACAGGGGGTGAACATGAGTCCAAGTACCCGTGCATAAATGACCACAATAAACTATTTTCCTATGAACGCATACAGCAAAAATAAAAATTCTGTTAAGGAAAAAAAATACTAAAATATTCAAAACAATTTTACTGAACAGAGTCTGAAAAAATAATCATGCTTTTAGAAGGCAGAGAAAAACTACAGAAACTAATATTCCAAAAGGTATTTTTCCCCAAAATGACTTTCTAACTTATGTCACATGCAAGCAAACCATGCAGCACACCACTTAAAAGCCAGAGGGCACCTCTGTTATTCTAGACTCCCTGAAGATAAAGGCTTCAATGATTGGTTGCTTCTCATAGCTCTGAACAGATGGCAGTTCTGTGCTGCCTCTTCTGTTGTTCTCGGTTTGCATCAGCTAAGCAAGTTGTTAAAAGAAATCAATGTGAACTATGAATTCAACTATACAAAAGTTTTTAAAAAACCATATGCATAAAAAATGGAAGTTTTTCAAAGGAAGGGAACTTGCATGCATGAAGTACAGTGAGGCTTGCAGCAATGAAATACATTAGGAAAATGCACTTATGAGGTTCTGAAAACTGTACACATAATTTATAATGTCTTCTGATCCTGCAGGACAGAGACGTGAACATTTACAGGAATCCCTGAATTTAACAAGCATGGTGCAAATGCAGTTCAACTATAAATGCAAATTTTAATTCTCACCATGGAAAAATATGAAACTTGTTTTTTCTGAAATCAAAGTTGCATATTTTAAAAGTATAATTTGTTTAACTGCTAGCAAAATTAAAGCAAAACTCTAAGCTTAAACGACTAATTTATATGTGCTTCAATTATAGGAATATGAAGCTAAGAACTCTTACATACCCAGGACTCGTCACCTTGGTGCACCCTAGGTACAGCACCTCAGGTGCATCAGAAAGCGCATCCACAGCACTGGGGGAGGTGGATGGAGAGGGAGAGAGACTCCTGACCTGTCCCCTCCCCCTGCCTAGTCTGACTGGACTTGGTGGCAGCAGTGACCCCCAAGCATAGTCTGGCTGGCACTTAGTGGGAAGAAGGGGGAGAAATTATTATGAGTAATAATGAAAATAATGAAATCAAATCATATCACATCATACACACACACACACACACACACACACACACATATATACATTGTGCACAGCATGACTGGAAAACCTATATGACAGTTAATTTTTTTTCCTGGATTGAAGCAGGACCACAGGATACTGTCAGATCCTATATATCAATTTAATTCCAGGAGTATTATATTAATAACTACTCTCCAGTTGTATCAAGGTCTGCTCTGTCCCAGCCTCAACTTGGGAGGTAGTTGTCCTCTGAAAAGTCTGCCTCCCAAGACAAGGCTAGGCCAGGGCAGCATCTGGCAAATTTTAGAGCATGACCCAGCCAAAGCAAAAACAGTCTGAACATGTGAACTTCCTAGAAAAATCAATGGAACTAAGAACTATATGACCTTGAAGAGCCATGATCATGTTCTTGGTTCCTACATATAACTCACAGAATCACTTTGACATCCCATTCCTGAGGTTCCAGGCACTGCGCCGGGACAGGGAGAGGTGTAGCAATGGCGCAGCTGGGAGGGCTCCTAAGGGGGTTGTGGCGGCATGCGCAGCCAAGGAAAATAGAAGGAAGAGCACGAGGAACAGTATTCCTGCCTGACACTCCGTGATGGTGCAGGTCAGCTCCAGCATTGTTGACAGGTGGCCCCTGGAGGCAGTGACCTTAGTGGCCAACGTCTCCATCCACCTATCAGCCCGGTCGGTCGTCTCCCACCACTTGCACCTGGCCTCCAGGTGCTCCTTCTCAATCGCAGCCCACATGGAGGAGAAGGTTGGTGGGATGCGTTGAGCAAGGTGGGGGCTGCAAGCACAAGACCCGAGGGTGGGCCCACCTTCCCCTCATCGCTGGGGGGTCTGGCCCCACCTTTGGGGACTTGTGAAGCGGCTCATGGTGGGGTGGCGGCCCTGCCGTCCGTCACCTTCCTCCCCCAATGAGCTCCCTGAGATTACAGGTACTGACCACCATGGGCCTGCTGGGCCACAAGACCCTGGGATGGCCAGCGACTCCAGCACCACTCGACCAGCCTCAGCTTGCCGCTCTGTGAGGGCCAGGTCACAAAGACTCTGGATGACAGGAGCTGCAAGGGTCACAGAAACAGGAGCCACACCTGCAGAGAGAGGCACCCCATCACCACTAATCCCCCCCAGTGGGGGACTCTCCTCTTAACCTGCCACCCCCAGCCCCTACCTGCGCAGTCTGTTCCGAGACGGCCTGTCTCACAGGGGCGGCCAACCTCCGGGGACAGCTCCATCAGCCCTTCCTGGGCTGCAGGCCAGCCCTGCACCGCCCAGCTCCCATATCAACAAATGAGGTGACTAGAGACGCTGTGCTCAACAAGTGCTTTATTGAGGGGAGTGGGGGCTTGGGGAGTGGGAAGAGAATAGGCAGGGGGGTTGAGGGGAGCAAGAGCAAAATTTCACAGCTGCCTAAGGTGGCGTCCGGGGCACCCTCCAAGATGCTAGCAGCTCCATCCAGGGCTCTCCACCGATAGCAGCCACGCAGCCCAGGAGCCCAGGAGCCATGGTCAGTCCTCCGTCAGTGGTAACCCAGTTGACTGGTGGCCATGCTGCTTGGTGGTCCAGTGCTGTGGTCCAGGAAGGAGGGATCCCAGTCACTGGCTGCCACTGCAGGGTTGGTTGAGGCTCTGGCAGAACCGCCTTCCTGGGGGAGGACCTGCACCCATAGGGCCAAACAGGGAGGCCCCCAGGTCGACCTGTGGCCCTCGAGAACCAGCCCACCCTGGCAATGTGCAGGACTGTCAGCCATCAGCCCCAAACTTCTGGCCGGGGTGTGGCACTGCCAAGAGGGCAAGGGATCTCTTGGTGACCAGTCTCCACTCCTGCAATTACAGATGACACAGAGGTTGTCCATGCCTCGAGGAGGGGGCCCTGGGGCTCCAGTCCCAACCCCACCTTGCTAGCCAGACACGTGCCTCTGCCCTGCGAGACGGGGATTGGTTGTCGAGGTTTGCCCATCTGGAGTGGGATCTGGATGACGGCTCACCAGCATTAGCATGGCTTGTGGTCAATGGACAGTCTGGAGACAAGACGAGCCAGCCCAGCAGAAATAGCCCCTGCAGCTCCATCGGCGCAGGGTGTGGCACTGGGCGATAGCTCAAGAACCCATAGAGAGGTGGCATGTTTCCCTGCAAGGCAAGGGACAGATTGATGACCCCCTAGTCGGGCTTGCCACCCGTGGAATGGCGTCTCCAGGCTGAGCTGCCTGGTTGTCCAGACGGCGTGTGGCAGTGGAGTGACAGTCTGGAGGACGTGACCCGGCAGCCCCGTCCTCAGAGAGCACTGGCGAGCAGGTGCTGGCCACCCAGGGCAATGGGCCCAGACCCCTCTCTGGGAGGGAGTGCGGGTGGGCCTCCCTTGGGTGCCAGAGGGCAACAGCGCCCCCAGCCACGAGGTCCTCCTCCTCCCTATCTCCTGGCTGCCAGCTCATCCTCACCACTCGCGACATCCAAAGCCTAGGTGTCAACTCTGATGGGATGCTTAAGAGGGGCAGTCCGCCCCATTGAGGCCCACACTTAGGGGGACATGGCAGCCTCCTGGCTGGCCCCATTGGCCTTTCTCCCCCATGAGCTACCCAGCCCCCTGTGCTTTCCTCAGCATACCCATGTGAGGGTGGTTTGGCCTCTTGGCGAGAGTTGCATGGGACCATCCCACCACAGTGACAACCAACACCTATGGGGACCCACCCTGCAAGAACACGCCTTGGTTTTAGCGAGACTAGGTGATTCTCTATTCTTGACAAAGGAGGGGAGCCCTCCCCAGGGGGAGAGTGCAGGTTGATGATGTCCGTAGAGCTTGGCTGACACACGGCAGTTGACAGCAGATATCCGGGTTCCAGGGCCTCGCACGTAAGTTGCGTTCTGCATAATGGACGGATAGTTGGCTCTACGCCAGCATTAGTGGCCTGGGCCTGGGAGCCCGTGCCAGGGACATAGGCCAGATGATCTGATGGGTATTCCCGCGGCCATGCAATGCTGAAGCAGGGCGACTGCGGACGAGCAGGGAGTGGCCGTGGCAAAAGCCACAGCTGATTGCCTGCACCTGTTAACTAGCAGCCAACCAGTCTGGAGGGGGGACCCGGTCAAAGTAGGGTGGCCCAGGTAGAGTGTGTATGTGTCAGGAACCTTGCAAACAAGCCTCACATGCCGTTCACCTGCCTGCAGATTGGTGGGTGTTCTGCCGTTCCGAGAGTCAGCTGGGGTGGTATGCAAATGAAGGGGTGGCTCCTGTAGCCCTGGTACACACCGAGAGGGTTCTTTCCGCTCTGAGGTAGAAAGGCATCTTGCAAGCTTGGGTTTTCCCGCCCTTTTTCTCGGGGAGGCAGGACTTAAATCAAACTTCCTGTCTCTCTGGGGGGAAAGCCCTCAGCTTCCACTTTACTTCACCAGCTAAGACGGAGACAGGAACATTCTGAAAAGTAACTATTGTAATTCACGACAACCATGTGAACAACATGTAACAAACTTTGGGTAACAACAGAACACTGGACTACTGGACAAACGGAACACAACGAGCCAGAGCCCAGGAAGAAGACACGAGAAAGACTAATTGATTGGTAGCATCCCTTGCTTAGCAAGCCACCCTTGGTGTTGTATTGTTCTCATCGGGTGGGGCAAGATGCCCTTCTACCTCAGAGTGGAAAGAACCCTCTCGGTGAGTACCAGGGCTACATTCCCGCTCTGAGGGAAGGGCATCTTGCAAGCTTGGGATGTCCAAGAGCTAACTTTCAGGGTGGGATTAAGAGACTTCCCTGTCTTCCTCAATGACATGTTGCAGAATTCTTCTGCCGAAGGCCTCTTCAGCGGATGCCAGTGTGTTAATCCGATAGTGTCGGATGAAGGTAGAGATGGACGACCAGGTGGCCACTCTGCATATCTCTTCAAGAGAGGCCTGTTTGTGAAATGCCGCTGTACTAGCTGCGCTACGGAGTGAGCGGGCTGTTATTCCGGCCGGAACGGGGAGCTTGCCTGCCCAGTATGCCTCCGTGATGCAGAGTTTAACGTAGCGACTCAAGGATTGTCTGGACATCTTTAATCCCTTATTCGGTGGTGAAGTTGAGATGAATAAGGTTTCTGAGTGGTGAAGTTGAGCAGTCCGATGGATATAAATTTTGAGTGCCCGACGGACGTCGAGGTAGTGGAGTTCCCTTTCCTTTTGGTTTGAAGGATTTGGGCAGAATGAAGGCAAATGAATCTCTTGCTGCCTATGGAAAGTTGAGTTCACCTTTGGGATGAATGTAGGGTCGAGTCGCAGTGTGATTTTATCCTTATGAAAAATACAGAAGTCTCTGTTGATGGAAAGTGCTCTGAGTTCTGACATCCTTCTCGCTGAAGTGATGGCGATCAGAAAAATGGTTTTCATGGTCAAGAACCGAAGAGGGACCTCTGTCAATGGCTCGAAGTGAGGCTTTAGAATAGCCTGCAAAACGGTGTTGAGGCGCCAGGTAGGGAAACGGTGAACGGGTGGAGGATTAGACTGAGTCACTCCCTGTAAGAATGCCTTGATTTGTGGATGAGAGGCCAGCCGATGACCCTCCAAAACGGGTATGACTGAAGCCAAGGCTGCCACCTGTTTGCGTAGGGTACCTGGTCTAAGTTTCTGAGCTGTAAGAAGTCAAGAATGTATGGTAGTTGGGCAGAGAGAGGGAACAGGCCTTTTCTTTTGCACCATAGTGCAAATGTATGCCAGGTGTAATCGTAAATCCGCCTGGTGGAAGGGCGTCTAGCCTGAAGGATGGTGGCGATGACCTTCTCGGATAGATCCAGCAGGGTTAAACGGAACCTTTCAACATCCAGACGGTTAGCTTGAACCATCCAGGATCGGGGTGGTGGATGGGCCCTTGCTGGAGAAGGTCCGGAATCAATGGTAGATGCCAGGGGCTTCGGATGGACATCTCCGTCAGGTGTGCGTACCAGGGGCGGCGAGTACTACCGTGAGTACTACTACTGCCAGTCCGGCGCGACGAGTACTACTGCTGCTCTCTCTGTTTGAATCTTCCGGAGAACCTGAGGTAAGATGGGAAGAGGGGGGAAAGCATACAAGATCCCCTGTGGCCAACTACATAGGAGGGCGTCGGTCTGTTCCGGTCTCGGGTGGAAGAACCTGGTAAAAAATCTGGGAAGATGCGAAGCGATCCACCTGGAGAGGACCGTAGTGTTCCAAGATCATCTGGAAGGCCGTGCTGCAAATCAACCATTCCCCTTCGTCTATTGATCGTCGGCTAAGCCAATCTGCCCTGATGTTCTGGATCCCTTGGATGTGTTCGGCCCTGATGTGTAGGAGATTCTTCTCCGCCCATCGGAGGAGAGAAACTGAGGAAGGGCTCTTAATTCCAAAATGTTGATGTGGAGACTTCTTTCTGTCTGGGTCCAAAGACCCTGGGTTATTAAAACTCCAGTCGTGGCACCCCACCTATTTAAGGAGGCATCTGTATAGATCTGTATCGGTTCTGGTAGGATGAACCGGTTGCCCTTGAGGAGACTGGAGTTTTGAGTCCACCAGTGAAGGCTCCTCTTTACTTCTGATGTGAGAAGTATTGATTTGTTGACCTTGTGTGCAATGCTGAGCTGGTGGGGTCGCAACATCCATTGCAGTGGACGGGCATGTAGTGGGGCCAGGGAACAGTTGGTATGTAGGAGATCATCAGGCCTCGAAGTGCCGTTTATGAGGGAATTTCTCGCCTTCCATGCCCCACCCCACAGGGGTGCTGCAACTTCCTGGCAGGCCCCATTGGTCAGCCTCCTAGTCAGATTCCACAGCTGCTGGGAAGAGATGGGTGGGGCTTTCGGGAGGAGCAGAGTCAACTGGATGGTGAGAGTGCATGGGGCTCTATGGGCCGCCCCAGATTAATATCTGGCATAACTTTCCGCCACCAAAAGTAGGCATTCCTCGGCAGAAAGGGTTTGGAATCCTCCTAGACCGAGAAAAGCCCTGGGAACGCCCCTTGGCTGCTGGAGGCTGCTTCTGTGCCTCTTGGTCGCTGGCGCAGCCCTTGTGCCGCCACCCCCATGCCTTCCCTGTCCACCAACTGCCACCACCAGCCTACTCCTCTACCGCTGGCGTCCAAGCCCTCTCTGGACGGCGCAAGTGCCACTTGCGCTGACGTTAGGCCCTGCGCACCTCCTACCCACATTCACCCCCAAACCTCAGGAATGGGCTGTGAGAAGTGGTTGTACAACCACATAATGTTATATCACTCTACTGTTTTTACATGCAGACTGCATGATAAAACAGATGCACGTTCAAAGAACTGGCTGCAATTCTTTTAGGAAGTTTAGAGCACGAATGTCCTTGGAAAGACAAACTTTCCTCTTTCTGTCTGGGGAGCAGAGGATGAGGCTCTACTTTTAATGGCTACACAGAATGAAAGATTGCATTATTGTCAAAGACACAAATCATCAGAATGAAAGCCTGACAGGGCTGTGGATTCGGTTCGGCCCAAACTGAAAAACAGCCGAATTTCCCGATTCGGCGGTTTTTAGTTCAGGACGAACCGAACTCAAAAATGGCGGGAAACCGGGGGAGCCGAATTCAGCGAGTTTGGGAGTTCACGAATAAATTCGGCAAATTCGGGGCGTCAGTAAGCAGCATAATCGTCAGTAAGCAGCATTCTCCTCCCCCGACCAATCGGTGGCCAAGCTGGGTCTTGTTCTGGCCAATCAGTCAGGATTGAGTACTGGAGGAATCAGCTGCTGCACGGCCGGGCCAGGGAGAGAGAGAGAGTGAGAGAAATCCTCATGGGGGGGGGTGCTTGTGCACATTCGCTCCTTTCTGTGGCTGCAGGGGGCGCATTTTTGGGGGTAGAGACCCCAAACTTTCAGCGGAGCTTCAGACGAGTCTTCTTAAGAAACCCCCCAAGTTTTGTAAACATTGGGTCAGGGGGTCCCGAGATATGGGCTCCACCCCTTTTCCCTCCCCCCTTTTCCATTTCCATGGCTGCAGGGGCGCTTTTTTGGGGGTGCAGCTCCCAAACTTTCAGCATAACTTCAGACGAGCCTTCTTAAGCAACCCCCCACGTTTTGTAAAGATGGGTTCAGTGGGGGCAAAAATATGGGCTCCCCCCTTTTCTCTTTCCGTGGCTGCAGGGGTGCATTTTTGGGGGTGCAGCCCCCAAACATTCAGCATAGCTTCAGACGAGCCTTCGTAAGAGACCCCCCATGCTTTGTAAACATTGGGTCAGGGGGTCCCGAGATATGGGCTTTCCCCTTTTCCCTATTGGGATGAATGGATCACCCGATACTGTATGCATCTCCAGAGCGGCAAAACCTTCTGTGCTTAAATGGAATTATATTGGATTACCCAGTCCTCCTCCCAGCCCCTCCTGATGGAACAGAAGACAGCCACAGTAAGACCCTTTGGGGGCTTTAATCTATAATTTTTCTGTGTGTGTGTGTGGGGGGGGAAGCAGAGTCTGTGTGTGGGGGGGGAGGGAGCAGTTTCTGTGGGTGGGGGGGAAGCCAAAGGGGGCTTTCGCCCGTTCTGCCTGGGGTGTGTGTGCCCCCTCAAGTCTCTCTCTCCCTGGTTTGAGGGGGGGCTTCAGATGTGTGTCCTCAGGTTTTCCCTCATTCATAAAATCGGTTAGGTCTATTTTGATGCTTGCTCAAAACTGGTTTTCAAATGGTTACTTAAAGAATGCATTTGCCTGGTCCCAGTCCGATGCAAAAGGGGAAATTCCACCCCCTCCTGCTCTGCTGAAAGTTTGGGACCTCTACCCCCAAAAATGCCCCCCCTGGAGCCTTGGAAAGGCGTGGTTGTGTTTTTAATGGCTTTATTCGGCCGAATTGTTTTCCCGAACTTTGAATTCGCGCTGAATTGCACGGACCCAAAGCGGGGGAGTTCGGACTTCGGCATATCCCGAATCCAGACAGGCCGAATTCGGCCGAATCCGAACTATACCGAATTTTTTTTTCAACAGCCCTACTGACAGTGCAATCCTAAACATGTTTGCTCAGAATCTTACCAAAGTCTAGTCAGTGGGGCTTACTCCCAGGAACGGATTATTAGGATTGCACTGTTATGGTGTAGGCATTATTGAAGGTTGGAAAAGCACACATGCAAAGATATAAAACTCTGGTTACCTATATCAGAAATATCTTGTGCTACCACTGGAGGGCTATAAGGAGGTGGCAAATGAAATGAAGGAAGGGACTCCAGTACTGCGCAGAACCCTCCATTTTTTGCAAAGGTCAACCCAACAGAGTCAGAGAAAGGCATGGCCTTGCAACAAGCTAATCAAAATCTGCAGAACACCTCATCTCCCACAAAAGACTGGGGAACACAGCCCAGATTACAGGATTAGAATTATTAGAAATGAGAATTGTTAATACCATACTTCATCAAATGGGAAACTCACAAGGACTTAGGGGCAGGGTTACCAGCTCTGGGTTGAGAAATACCTGGAGATTTTAATGGCAGAGCCTGAAGAGGGCAGGGTTTGGGGAAGGGAGGGACTTCAACGGGGTATAATACCACACAGTTCACCTTCCAAAGTGTCCATTTTCTCCTGGTGAACTGATCTCTGTCACCTGGAGATCGGTTGTAATAGTGGGAGGTCTTCAGCCAACACCCGAGGTTGGCAACTCTGCTTGGGGGGCATCCTATTATTTCCTCCCCCACTATTTCTTCTTTCTCTTCCCTGGCCCCAATGAATACCTCCTCAAAGGCCACAACAGCCCTAAAAATGGCATTGCACCCTCTCACTGTCTTTTACGGACAGAAACCAATGCTTGAAGGCTGGCAATACTGTTGTGGTTGCTTATTAACAGCTACAGCTGCCACTGAGAGGTCATTCATTTCTTAAAGCTACAGGCACTGCTTGTATTATTGGGGGGGCTACCCGCTCTAACAGATTTTTTGGTTAGATTTCAGATTTTTCTGCAAGCCTGGGGATTTTCTCAGGTTTGTAGAAAGACCTGTCTTGTCCATTCTTAGCTTCAATTTCCAGATTTAAGTATCCACGGATAGGGCCATATTGAGATACATGGATGATAGAAAAGAAAGGTCATACTTTTTAACCGAATTTATTGCTTTAATCACAGTGTAGCCAACAGACATAAAATGCATCAGATGAATAAGTGTAATTCACTCCCTAATTTCCAACTTTATGCTGAGGCGGCTGCTTTAGTATGGCTAAAAGACTGGAATAATTAATCAAATTTAAGATTACTGGTATTAGAGGGTTTTGATAATAGATGTGGGTGGCATGGATATTTATGGTATGATAAGGTCAAGATACACACATCATTTCAATACCACACGATTAAATCTTCTCTATTTAAAATATGGCGGAAATATAAATATCTTCTTGAACCGAAGACACCGTTATGGGTTTCATCACAAGAAAAGCTGACGTTAAAACCATTGAGACCGGCCCAATTTATTACATATCAAGACCTCTTAAAATGGAATGGTAATGAATGCTCACGGAAAAATTATGATGAAGTTAAAGATCTCTTGACCTGGTTCCAATATCACCAGATTAATTCAGTTTTTATTCAAGACCAGAAAACAGGGTTCTCAAAAAATAAATCAACTTTCCAACAACTTTTACTGGAAACAAATGACCATTTAATTTCTAAGATATATAAACTATTATTGGAACTTTACTGTGAACAAGACCGTATAAAACCTACTATGATCACTTGGGCACAAACACTGGGCCATAATATTTTGCTAAACAAATGGGAAAGACTTTGGTCTCGGGATATGAAACTCATACTTGCTCAATCTTTAAGAGAAAACATCTATAAAATGATGTATAGGTGGTTCTTAACACCAAAAAAATTAACAATAACATATAC
Organism: Euleptes europaea; assembly: GCF_029931775.1. Lineage (NCBI taxonomy): Eukaryota > Metazoa > Chordata > Lepidosauria > Squamata > Sphaerodactylidae > Euleptes > Euleptes europaea. The sequence continues at coordinate 64,464,285 of NC_079323.1, forward strand.
ATCGCTGTCCCCGAAATGTTGGAAGTGCAACAACGATGTTGGCTCGTTTCATCATATGTGGTGGACATGTGATAAAGCCAAAAACTTTTGGGACATGATCTATAATGAACTGAGGTTAATTTTACAAAAAAAACATACCAAAAACACCAGAAATGATGCTACTTAATATGATACTGGATTCTGTCATAACACAGAGACAATTTTTGATTTATGCCACTACAGCTGCAAGATTAATATATGCAGCAAAATGGAAATCATCAGAAATTCCAGACAAAAAAGACTGGATATTAAAAATGCTGGAATTAGTGGAAATGGCGAAACTTACAGCTTTGATAAATCAAAATGAAAACTTTCAATTTGAGGGTGAATGGGAGGCATGGAGAAGTTACTGTGAAAATGAACTCCAAATGGGAAAGCTTCATGGTTATCAATTAATCTAATCCATTTTTTATTATGAAATAATATTTTTAGTTGATCTGTAATAACTATTGTAGTATAATGGTAGATTTGAAAAGATGATAAATTTACTAAATTGAAATAGTAACAACTTATACTTTAATCAATTTTAGATACAACCAGGATTAGAATTTTATACAAAAGAGATTATAACTTTATGACAAGATAGAGGGAGATGTAGGGGAAGTCCTTATAGTCGTTAAGTATATATATGTATTTTCAACAAAACATGTTGTGTTTTATATTTTAATGTTTGCTCTTATTAATTGTTGAATCTTGTTTCAATAATTTTGGGAAAAAATAAAAAAAATATTAAAAAAGACAAATAAGTGTAATTGAAGTCATACGACTTCATAATACTTACAGCATGAACATATTCACCATGCTGTTCACATCCAATATCAAATACGTACTTTCCAGGACCCACTGGCTGTGTAAGAAAACAAACAAAAAATAACAATATTCTAACAACTGCAAATCCTAAAGATACAAAACACCTCAAATCATATTTCTGCCCTGGACTTAAGATCACAGGGAGAGGCCCTCCTGATTGTCCCATCATTCAAAGAAGACTGTTTGGCGACCTCCTCCAAACCCCATAACTTCGGACCCCCTGACCCAAACTTCACCAAACTTAGGGGTTCTTGCAAAAAGAGTCCCTGCAAGCTACCCTCCTAATTTGGGGGCTCTACCTCAAAAAAATGCCCCCCAGGGCCGAATATTTTTGGAAAACCTGAAAATAAACCAAATTCCCATATTTACCAGTATGTGAATTCAGCGTATTTAGGATTTCCTGGAAAAAAAATCAGGCCCAATAAACCCAAACCCGAATTTTACCAGATTTTTGTTGGGGTTTTTTTGCACATCCCTAACTTGAAGAAAAAGGAGTGGCTCAGGAGAAAGTGGAAGAGATTAATATGAACCAGCCTCTGAGCCCAGCTGAGTATGAGACTGATCTGGTTGCTCACTAGCAACAACATAAGCAACAGCAAGTGACATGTCCCTTTAACTGCTAGAAGCAGGACTAGTCATCCCTCGGCTGAACATAGCCCTAACAAAGACTTCAGCAAGGAATACAAGCAGCTGCTGTGGTATGGGTGGCAGCGCAAATTCTGGAGGTGTGGTTGGCAGGGAGGGGGGGTGCTCAAATGCAGTATCTTTTCCAATAATCACAATTCCAGGACCTCTTTTATGTTGTTTTAAATGCACTTGGCGTATGTATCAAATAAAAGAAAAAATACATTAGCTTATCTGTCTGATAATGGTTCTGGAGCAAACACCCAAGCAGAAAGAAATCAGATACACATGCAAGGATGCAAGTACACACAACTACCTGTTGCAAACTTTGGAAGAACTGAGAGCTGAAGGTGCATGGCGGAGAAGAGGGAAGGCAGCTTGAGCAAGGGGAGTGGCTCTGTCTGCCCAGCTTTCTCAGCCTACTTCCATGCTTTGCCAGCAGTATCTTGGAATGGCAGAATGTAGACTTCAGGTGGCCCACAATCAGCAGGACAAAGTCTTTTCAGCCTTGTAAGAACTTCAGGTGACCCTCCTCCACCACCCCTTACTTAGATACATTCTTCATCTCTGCCCATTATATCCACACAACTTTGTCTCTTGGTATCAGCCTCCCTCCATTGATCAGTGGCAGGCTGCCCACATGTGCGCTTGTTGTGGGGAGAGGATATTGCAAGATTTAATGGAGAGGTATCAAACTATTAATTGTCATGTGGAACCACTGTTTCAATTCCATTTCCATATGATAGTGGAATAAAGATGGCACAGCAACTATATGAGGTCTTCCTACAGATTCACCCTGACTCTCAAGCCAATCCAAATCTCTGCAGGAGCTTTTCTGTGCACAAGTAGAACTGCTCCCACCACCAAACCCTCACTCACATGAGGCTCCTCGTGTACAAAGATGTTCTACATATCACAACTATAATGTATGGGTTTTAAAAATACAAAATAAACAGGAGTTTGCTCTATAATCTCAGTTAAAAACAAAGGTAACAAGTAATGTCTTCCAAGATATTCTAAAAATCAATACATTTCAAACATACATACATTTTTATTCACAAACTTCCCCTGATATCTATGGTTTAGATGAATAAGTTCAGCAGCTCCCTCCTGTTGACCATTTACCCAGGTGCCAACATATTTGGAACCAGTTAATGCAAAGACATATGTACCTTGTCCGTGCCTACAGAGAGAAAACAACAGTTTTGTTAAAATTCCAAAGGAAGCTTCATAGTAAACAGGTGGGGAAAAGTACCATCCTAACCTTGACTTTGAGCAACAGACTTATTTTTCTCACATGATGACACTGTCAATTGATTTAAATACTTCTGCTGTCATGTTCTTGCTAATCCTCCAGTGAACTAAAATAAGTTGTTCTGATAACCACTTACGCTTTTTTAATAATCCAAAATATTTTTGGAGAAAAATGCTTCAACATGTCAGTGTAAAATATCAAAGACTTTTTAAAAAATTAGATTTACAGAATCATAGAGTTGGAAGGGGCCATACAAGCCATCTAGTCCAACCCCCTGCTTACCGTAATGCAGGATCAGCCTAAAGCATCCCTGGCAAGCGATCGTCCAACTTGAAGACTGCCAGTGAGGGGGGAGCTCACCATCTCCCTAGGAAGCCCATTCCACTTCTGAACTACTCTTACTGTTAAAAAAAATTCCTAAGACCCAGCCAGTACCTTTCCGCCCATAATTTAAACCCGTTATTGTGAGCTGTGACAGATACGGGGTTAAATGTAAGCACCGAGACTAGGGAGTTCTGTCAGCCAGTGCCAGCAGGCAGTGGGTGGAGTCTGGTCAGCGGACAGGAGTCTTCTTGGAGGGAGGGAGAAGTTCTTGATCCTTTAGCTCTGAGCTCCTGAACTGTGCGGTTGTGTGCAGAGACTCTAAGAACCTGGATGTTCATATATTACCTAGCATGTATAAACCAAACCTGAATGGTGACAAGGGGAAGATTGTGGTAGAGAGAGGAAAATCCCTTTCTTCAGTCACTAAGCGGGAGGTGGCTCCTGAAATAGGGAGACTCCTGATTCAATGGTTTGGGGGAGAAAGATTTGTTTGCCACAGGAGGTAGGAAAATCTGAGGAGTGGGAAAAGTTGTGGATAAACCTCCACTCTCTGGTATTCTGTGTGCTAGGGTAAACTGAGTCCCCCCTGAGTATATTGAGTATATGAATATATTGAACAACATCTGAGTATTTTACTGAATAACCTGAAGAAACTGTACTGAGAACTAAGTACTGTGCCTGTAACCATTTAAGATCTGAACTGCTCGTAACCAACTAAGCTTTGTGCCTCTCTTGAAGAAAAACAATCAATTTAACTACCTCTCTATAAATAATAAACTTCAATATATATTAATTATTATAAAATCAGTTACAGCCTCTAAGCCTCTCAATTTCACCTGGGGGGAGAAAAAAGAAGCTTTCTCTTTGCACAAAGGTGTCAAAATGTGGGGTTTAAGAAATACTAAAAACCCTCAGTTATTGGTAACAGCAGAAGAAAAATTTGTGAGGGTTCAAAAGGGAAGGAGTACCTTCACACGAGCCCTATCCTCGGCTGCCAACAGGAACAGCTCCCTGCCCTCCTCTAAGTGACAATACTTCATATACTCAAAGAGAGCAATCATGTCCCCCCTCAACCTCCTCTTCTCCAGACTGAACAAGTCCCTCAGCCTTGTTTGAACATGAATTGTTGTGAACAACCATGGGAGCAACTGTTGCTTTCCTTAACAGTCATGGCTAATAATTTACCTGGAGACTTGAAACAGATTTTTTAACTGTGATATTTGACCTTCTTAATTGCTAAGACAATTTTTACTTTCTATTGATTTAAAGTTCATATGTAATAAAAGAACAAAACCTCAGTAAAACAAACCTGCTATGATTAAACCACTCTCCAGTGTAGGTATCTCCATTTACATAATAGTAAACGCCATTGCCATGCCTCTGGTCCTCCACCCATTCTCCTGCAATTAACACCCATAGAAGCAAGCACATTAACATGGTAGCATTTCTTTATAAGCCACAGTGCTCAAGTCTTTCACTTGACTGCCTGATCATGCAATTAATTTATCCACACAGAAAAAAGTGCTCAGTGTTATACAATGAAGCAAAACCCCCCAAAAACCAAGACCAAGAGATCTAGAACAAATCACACTGTAGCACAATAATCCTACACTAAAACTGGAGTAATCTATTATCAACACAAACCAAGTAGTCAACCCAGTTTCTCACCATTTAATTCTTCATTTATTCATTCTCTCTCACACACACATACACAAACAGTTGAACAGACCCATAACTATCAAACCCCCCACAATGATATCTACATTTTTTAAAATGCAGTTTACCTTCATATTTGGATCCATCAGGATAAATAAAGGTGCCTTTTCCATGTTTTTTATTGTCATAGTATTCCCCAATGTAGCGTGCACCATTTTTTAATCTATATTGCCCCTGAAACATACAATGTAGAGAGTTCTTATTCATTGTCGTGTTTGTTTTGCTGCAGTGCCTACATTAGCTAAGTGACTGACTATGTCTTACCTGTCCATTTCTTTTACCATTTGCATATTGTCCTTCATAGGTATCACCATTGGGCAATCTGGCCTTCCCATGTCCATGTCGTTCACCAGCTTCATTGCGTTCCCCTTCATATTCCTATTTAAAGTGGATCAGATAGATACCTTCTCAGCTAAAAGAGGCTGATATTTCAGGAAAATGCCTCAGAGGCAAATAATACTTCAGCTTATTATAAAAACAGCTGAATAGTGAAAATCAGTTATTATTTATTCCAAACATCTCATTGACCTCAATGGATGTAGAAGAGCGTAACTCTGCTAAGATTGCATTGCAAACATCCTCGATAGGGCACACAGTACAACTTTATTTGGATGCGAGGTGCATAATTTTAGTGTAGGATCCTGAGCTACAGCAGTGTTGAATAAGATTATATGTAGGTAAGTTATACAATTAGTTGACTTAAAGTAAGCCTTTCTATGTCAATTTTTATACCCAGTCAGGATCTTAAGACAAAATTTTCAAAGTAAAGTGTGCCTTATCAGGACATCTCGGATTATGCGCAAAATTCAATAACCACAACCTCCACATTATTCCATTTGAATAAATCACAAAGCATATTTGCATACCAACATTTTGAATTCACACCTTTACATAATTTGGATTGTGTGCCTTTTGCCAAGGTGGGCAAGTTAAGACTAGAACGGAAGAATGGGTACTTTTGAAAAGGAGGGATGAGACATTACAACTTATCCTTATTGAGGATAAGATCTGAAACGAAGCACCATGTATTCATGAACACACGAAGCTGCCTTATCCTGAACCAGACCCTTGAGGGTCCATCAAAGTCAGTATTGTCTGCTCAGACCGGCAGGGGCTCTCCAGGGTCTCAGGCAGAGGTCTTTCACATCACCTACTTGCCTGGTCCCTTGAACTGGAGATGCCGGGGATTGAACCTGGGACCTTCTGCATGCCAATGATCAGCATTAACATCTTTCCCTTCAATAAATTCCTTTTAATAGCTGGGGTCTGTATTTGTTCCAAAAAGTTTCTGAAATCGTGCAAATGTGTGTGAACCTCCCGGGGGAGGGGGGGGGGATCCAGTTTTAGCATGCTGCCATGCCTTCGCCCTTTTGCCCACTCTGCTGTATCCCCCTCCCCTTTAAGCGCTGGCGCCCCTTCCCCCCCCCCCCGCGTCCACTGACCCCCAAATCATTCTCTGCCTCCTCTTCGAGCTCTTCCGAGCCGAGATCCGACATGCTTCCCAGTCGACTCCGGCGGGGATGGGGGTGTCGCTATGGAAACAGCGTCCTCGCCGGAGCCCGCCCCTCCAGGAACGTTGCGGAGGCGGCGCTAGGGAAGCGTTGTCGCTATGGCAACTGCGTTGAGCGGGGCCGTCGGGGAATGCGGTCCCTGTCCGGCGGTGGCCGGCGGCTGCGCCACGGGCCCCTTCGGGAGGCAGCGGGCCGGAGGGGGGCCCGGGGTGCGCGCGCACGCGCGGCCAAGCTTGCGGGGCCGCCTCTCCCCACACCCCGTTGCACTGCTGCTCTCCGCCTCTGATGACCCAACAACAACAAGGGTGCAGATATTCCCAGAATGAATGAAAAGTCAGCACTGAATGTCTTTACGTCCTGCAGTTGTTACAGACGGCAGCAGAACCCGTCGGGAGGGGGGGAAATGTTCACTCGAATATTGTCCAAGGCTTTCACGGTCTTATTCCAAGACACTGAAACACTGGACAGTTCTACCAACTATTTTGTCAGATTGCACAGAGAAGCCATCGAAATTCATAAACATTAGCACAACTTTAACAGAAAAGAAGAGAGTTTAAGAATGAATAAGGCTTGGCTTCCTGTCCTGAAAACCTCCAGACTAACAAAGACAACATTCAACAATAGCCATGCAGATTAGCTTTGGATTTCACATGTTAACAAATCACTTCAGGATACAATGGTTCCATATTAACATAACATACCCTCATTAGCACATTATCTTGATACTTACAGGACAATGATTAGCACATTACTTTTGCAGGACAATACTCAGCTAAAACCCAACCCCTTTCTGACTATATATTACTCTTCCTACACCCTTGACACTGAGAGACACTGTCCTTCAGTGTTACTACTCTGAAGATGCCGGCCACAGCTGCTGGTGAAACGCCAGGAAAGAAAATTCCAAGACCACGGTCACACAGCCCAGATAACCTACAAGAACCAGTTCACTCGAGTATTAAAGAGTTTTCCTTGTCACTGCAGCGTGGAGGAAGAGGTTCTTTATGATAGTACTGCAGGCCAGCCAATGACTGAGGAGGTGTCAAAGGCCACGTTTACTTGAAACTTTTCCTTTTTTATTATTATGGGGGGCAAGCTGCATGCTCGCGAGTCGCAAATCGCTTGGCCTGAAAGGCGATCGGAATAGAAAACACGGTCTTGAAGCAATGTTCGTGATAGCCAAGGTCCAGAACCATGGTGTCATCTCATTCAGGGTTCTGTAATCTTTTATCACCCTGTTTTAAGGAGTGGTAGGAGGATGTTCCAAGGTTTACTTTTTTCAAAGGTTGCTTTTTTAAAACACAGACATCACTTCCTGTTCCAATTGTGGGGCAAGAGTTGTAGAAGTGCCAGTGCACACATTTTAATAAATAAGGATACGACTGCATATTACCTTTTATTGTAGTGTTTTAAAATAATCATGCCGAAAGAAAGTTCTTTTGCCCACTGGATGGGACTGCTTCCTTGTTGGCTGTTGCAACTGAACTCTGGAGTATTTCAAAAAAAGTAGTTGTGCTGTTTGTTATTATAGGCAAAAGAAAACAGCTGAGAAGTTAAAAGTTAGAATTTGGTATATAAGTTTGATTAGTTTGGTTTGTAAGTACGAATCACAAACAAAAAGCAATTTGGAAACTCATTTTCACTATTCCTTCTCAGATTGTAATGTCAACCATTTGCAGAATTTATAATATTTCAGTCCCTATTTAGATTAGGGTTTTGAATATGTCTGTTTTTAAACAAAGTAGGATAAAAAGTCGTGCTACAAATGTTCTTAATATGCATCCTGGATGCATCTTTCTCATCCCCTCTCCACCTTGTAATCTTCCCTTCAAATAGAGTTTCCAGTTTGCTTTCCCTCCACATATCTGAGGAAGTGTGCTGTGACTCATGAAAACTTACTGAAATAAATGTTGTTAACTGTTTAAGGTGACACTGGACTCTCATTTTATAAAACATTTCACATTTTTAGGTTGGAAAAATGATAATTAAGTGGGGACATAAGAAAGATTTAGGCTACAATCCTAAAAACGCTTTATTGGGCGTAAGCCCCATTGAATAAAGTAGTGCTTACTTCTGAGTAGGCCTGCTTAGGATTGCTCCCTTATACTATTATGCAAGGTGAAAACAGATGGTAAGAGTAAAGTAGAACCATTTTCTTTCTCTATGATTGAGGGTTACCCTATAAAATTGATTTGCAGTAGATTCAGGAAATAAAAAGTATTTTTTCATCATCAGTTTACAAAATTTATTGTCACAAGATTTATCTGAGGCATTCAAAGAGAAGACTGGTTTCTGGAGCAGCTAATTTTAAAACAGTTAAGATCACAATACAAATTTTTAAAACCAATTTACTATACATAAAAGAGTAATAAAATAAAATGACACGCAGCAAGAAACATTAAAACCAACAAACAGATTTGCTGAATTAAAAATGGCAGATCTGTGAACTGGAAGTACCTGGTTTAAAGTTCAGCTGACAAACATATTTGTACTAATGCTTGTTTTTTCTTGAAAAAACATGGCAAAGATTATATGCAGTGCTGTCCTGAGCAAGTGTACTCAGAATCCTACTCAACTATGCTCAATGGGACTTACTCCCAGGAAAGTGTTTTTAGGATTGCATTGTTAGATAACATACGCAAAGAAAGTTACACGCCATCTCATGAAATCTAAATCAATGGTTTTAGACTGGAGGAACTCTGCATAAGATTGCACTGCTAGTCACGGAGGAACCTTGAAATGTAAATACTAAGTATTATCCTGGCCATGAATTAAGGGACATTTTGTGTTCTAGTATAATGGCAAGGTTCTTCACTATTGTTGTTACGTGCCAGTAAACAGGGAAGGATTTTATTTCCTGTGTATAGGTACACTGTATAGATGCATAGCTCCATAAAAGAAAGGAAGCTTTTCAAAGGACTGTCTGTTCCGAAACCTCCAAACACAGTTAGACCTGTTGTAGGGTGAGTAGAACCCTACCTTGAACTTTGCTTCCCTGCATAACCTGTTTGTCAGCATATCTAACCTTAAATGGACAGGAAATAACATACAGCTAAAGAGAGATAGAGCAGTCCTTGTCCCTCCAGTAAGGAGGAATAATTCAACTAAAACCACATTGTGTTTCTCTTCCTTTCTTACCATTGCCGTCCTGTGCACACTTACTTATGAGCAAGCTCCGCTGAATCTAGTGGACTTTCTGAATGAAACAGCTGCTTGAATCTTTGGCCCAAGTGTGTTCACCGAGAAGTCAGTCTCATTTAGTGGCACTTTAGTCCCAAATAAGGACTGCAGCCTTTTTTATTTTATTTTTAAAAACTGCAAAAGTGGACTCAGACAGGCTCATGAATTGGTTCTTGTAGGTTATCAGGGCTGTGTAACCGTGGTCTTGGAATTTTCTTTCCTGACGTTTCGCCAGCAACTGTGGCAGGCATCTACTACTCTGAAGATGCCGGCCACAGTTGCTGGCGAAACGTCAGGAAAGAAAATGCCAAGACCACGGTTACACAGCCCGGATAACCTACAAGAACCAATGAACTCTGACCGTGAAAGCCTTCGACAATATTTAGGCTCATGAATGTTTGTGTTCAAACATTTCTTCTGTGATGCTTATGACATGTACTTGGTAGTAGCATAACTAACTAACAACAAAATAAACTCATGAGGCAAAAGGGAATATAATGGCCCCCAGGGTTTCAGTATGCCATGTATTCTGCTGGATGAAACAAAGGAGGCAGGCCGTGTCCCCACGCAACCCCAGAGGTGTCAGGGTTGATGGCAGGGTAGTCAGTGCTGACAGGAGCGTGCCCTTGCCTACTGTGTTATTTCCTGTTCCACTCCAGGTATCTCACACCTGCAGGCTTCCATAGCTGCGGCCTGGGGTCTGCAAAGTGACTGGGAAGGGGGCCTCTCTGCAGTTAGAGGTGGGGCCGTGTAAACAGTCGGCGCGGACAGAAGCGGCGTGCTTTCAAGCAGCGGGAAAAGCTGGCCTCAATGGTGCCCCGTCTCCCTCCCCAGTCCAGGCTCTGCAGAAGGGGCAGTCGGGCGCACGGCGGGCAGAAACGGCGGCAAGTACCTGCACGGGGGGGGCTGTACTTGCCGCCGTTTCTGCCCGCCGCGTGCCCGACTGCCCCTTCTGCAGAGCCTGGACTGGGGAGGGAGACGGGGGCGCTCGCCTTGGGGTTGTGAAGTGCCTATAAACTTCATTTATGGGAAAACATATATTCTTTCACATGTATGAACACTCACAGGATTATAAGGTGCTATGCTCAGGTATGAGAGCATAAGCATCAGGCCCATATCTATTCTGCACACATATGTAAAGGCATTGCCCCATGTATAAGGGGCAAGAGAACTAATCTTTGGTTCATATTGACTAGTGTGTGAATATGAGTTAGCAGAAGCCGGCAGCCATTGCGATCAGGTGTCCATGAGCTCATCCTGCAGGCCTGGTACAGCCAGGCTCCTTAACAAGGCCTAAAACCAAACGATCGACGGCACCAGAAGTGTCAGAAAAGAATGTCTGGTTTCGGTTCTTCATTAAGGGCTCCTATGGCCACCTAAAGCAGTGGTTCCCAACCTTTTTTTGACCAGGGACCACTAAGACTTTTTTGTTCGGTGCAGGGATCCCAAGGTTCAAAATAAAAATTCAGAGAATTTGAAAACAAACTTGAATCATAACTGTTAGTGAAACATTAAACTTAGAATATTTGAATATCTATTTTTATAACAGAGAACTTTTAATTGAAAATATTAATTTATTATGGGTTTGTTTCGCGGGCCTTAATTTAGTTCTCGCGGACCTCTGGGGGCCCACGGGCCCCCGGTCGGGAACCAGTGACCTAAAGTGAACGCCTTAAGCCCACTCTCACAGGACATGCAAATGAGAGCCTATACGACTGTAATATCAAATTCAAATTCAAAAACCTTTATTGGCATAACAAATCGTACAAGGTATTCCAGAATTTGGCAAATGATAAAACATCAATATTGCAATCTGTAGCCATAGATATGACTAAAATGAGGTATGCCGGAGTACAGTGAATATAAGGTATACATAGAAAACGAGTGTCCACAAGTAACCGGAATAGCAGCTATTATATTTTTTGTTTGATGTTTATCATTAGAGCTTGCTTCAAAAACGTGGCTACTATTTCTGTAGTTTCTGGGTCGTACCCGTTCAGTAAAAGTCTGAACAAAGAGTGGGCAAAGAGTAATATGTAATATGTATTGGCTCTGATGTTCGACGTAATTGTGATTATTGCTGTCAGTCCTAACGTCTATAAAACACGATGTATGCCTTTTGTTCTGGGTGGGCAACAGCTCTGAGGCCTTAAGGGCCTCCATTCTCCACGCGCGCTGCTTCTTTCATTGGCCTAATAGAAGAATCTTTTGCTCCTGATAACCTCTCCTGAGTGACTCTCTGGGGCAACTGAGGTAACTGAGGCGTTTCAGGGGGGGTGGGGGAGGGGTGGGCCCCTGCTTCAGGACAGAAGGCGGGAACTCGCTGGCTCCGCTCTCTCTCTCTCGCTCCCGCCACAGCCCTGACGTGCTGCTGATCACCCCCCTCCCCCCCACCCGGGACAGCCGGCTCGTCTCGCCCTCTCTGCCTGAGGGCGGTTTCGCCCCCTGAGGCCTGCGGGCCCGGCCGCCCCCGCCCCCGCCCCGACCAGACGAGCCGGTTGCCCCGCGGGGATGATCAGCGGTACGTCAGGACGGGCTCGGCTTGGATGGAGCGGAGCGGAGCCGCGCCCCAGAGCCCGGCAGCCGCACCAGGAAGTGGTGCCCGAAGGCGGCCAGGAAGCGGGGCGCGGGGGCGGCTGCCTGCCTGCCTGCCTGCCTTCTTCTCGCTGACCGCCGTCCCGGCAAGGTAGGACCCGAGCCCGCTGCTGGGCGGCAGAGAGAACCCGCGGCGGCGGGCGCGAAAGCGCGGGAAAGCGCGCGGGCGGGCCCGGCCTCTTCGTCGCACCTGCCGCGGGGGTGGGGGCGGGGGCGGGAGCGGGGGCTTCTCAGGGACCTCCGAACGGCCCCCGCTGGGTCCGAGCCACGCCCACCCAGCCCAACCGTCCTTTCCCACTGCGGCCAACCAGGTGACTCCAGGAGACCCCCAAGCAAGGCGGCGGCGGCAGCAGCAGCAGCATCCTGCCCGTCTTCCACCGCACCTGATGTAACAGGCCTGCTCCTCTGATCCTGGAGAGGACAGGCGGGCATCATGACTAGCGTCCATTTGCCCTAGTAGCCCTGGATAGCCCTCTCCTCCAGGAACAGGTCCCTCTTCAAGCCTTCCACGTGGGCAGCCATCACCACATCCTGGGGCAGGGAGTTCCACCGTTCAACGATGCGTTGCGTGAAGAAACGCTTCTCGGCTTGGTGTCTGGCGCGCACTCCAGATGGAGGGCAGGGAGTGGAGATCAGGCTGGGAAGAAAAGAGGCCCCCGGGGCTGCGCTCGCCGCAAGGGAAGCTTTCTTTCTTCAGGACACCCTCTGGAGTGGAAGCATTAGAAGCTCCTCTAGCAATTTGTGAGCGGGTTATGTGAGGACAACGTTTTCCTGTCAGGGACGGACTTTCCACGCAGTGAGCTGCTGGGAGGGTACCCTCAAATTGGAGCAAATTTTCTTACGTTAAATAGGTACACTGTACACTTACTTAAAATGTAAGGCGCTTAAAATATTAGTATCCCACCTTTCCCACTGTCAAATGGTGGCCCCAGACTGTTTATAGTTGAGCCACTCCCAGCAAACATATTAAAATGTCCTCTGTGTATCATCCAGTGTACTTTTTTCATTTAATTTTTTAATTGAATTTTATAGGGTACAAAAGTAAAAAGGGATGGGGGAAAAAAAGAAAAGTATTAAGTTCCTCTTTTTGCCAATACAATAATGACATAAATTAAGGATCAGTTTATCTTAGACTGCACCCTTTACAGTATAATGTAATATATGATGTTATGTAATATAGTATATAGAATTTAGTCTATATGATCACTTCATAAATACAGGGTAACACCTCCTCTGTTGGAAGCTAGTACTTAGTATATCGGTTACATACTTTATATTTCAAGTTAATATACTAAATACTTATCTAAATTCATCAATACTGCGTATTTGTCGTATCGTGGTTGCCATTTACACCTGAAGTCTTCTAATGACTGTTTTTTCATCAAACAGGTTAGCGTTGACATCAAAGCTAAGTTAAATAATTTGTAAATCCGCTTGTTTTTAGATGGGATCTTAGAGTTTTTCCATTGTGAAATGTATATTATTCTGGCCACAGTGGTTCCATATTGAAAAAGTTCTCTTTGAATTGGGCTTACTTGTGGGAGAATAATCCCTAACAAATAAGCCAGTATAACTTTGATACAAAGATACAAAGTTCCCTTTCTTTCAAAGAACATGGGGTGACATTTGTGAGTCTCCCATTCTTCTATTATATTTATTTATTTATTATTTCCATTTGTTACCCCGCTCTTCCCGGCCAAAGCCAGGCTCAGGCTTCTAACGACAACTCTGGGAAGCAGAAAACATAGGTAGCCATGTTGGTCAGAAGGAAAGACCCATGTTTTCAAGACTGCTCAATATAACCCAATATAGTATGCAAGTTTTCAAGTCCCCCACTGATACTTCACATCAAGAAGGATGTTACAAGGAGGAGGGAGGCCCAAAAAAATATACTTCAGGCATGATCTTAAAGCCCCTTGTTTGCTCCTTGTATAGGATGCTCTGCCCACTTCAGTGGATGCAGGACAGAGTTGGTACCTGGTTGCACCTTAGCCTTGTGTTATTTGGTTGGTTTTAATCAAGTATATTATAAGGGCCTTTATCTGTGAAGTAGATTAGGCTAAAAGAAAGGAATTTGCCTAAGCTCCTGCAATGAGCTGAGGATTTGAACCCAGGTCTCCCTGGTTTAATACAATCAACTACACTGCTTGAGTCAGCCTCTCTCAGGAACCATAGGGTCCTGGGTTATGTCTCTACTTTGTTAGTTATTGCAGCTATATAGTGGTATGATGGGCTCAGCCTTGCCTTCCTCAGTCCTTCTGATGAATATTTACAATAATAAGGATTAAGGATGGCTGTAGTTTTTATGGCAGACAAATGATATTGTCTGGTGCAAAAGATGCTAGAAAGCTATCCTAGAGGCTTATAAAATTATGCATGAAGGTGGAGAAATGGATAAAGAGAGCTTTTCCTCTCTGTCTTATTAATGCCAGGGACATCAGGTATTGGTACAACAACATATTTATTGAACTTCTATAACACAAAGAAAAGTCAACAGTTCCTCCCTAGTGCCTGCTTGCTCTTTCTTCCTCAGTCTCCTTGTAACTTTCTGTTTAGTTGCTCCTCCCCTGTTCCAACCCCTGTCAGGAGCAGGTCATGAGGATGGTATGCGGTAGTGCGATTGTGCTGCTTCCAGGTACTGTTGTGCTATTCTGTCCAAGGCCAGTCTATGCCCCGTGTTTAGTCTTCATAGATTCCCATACTGTGGGAATCGCCAAGTACTCCTTCCTGCTTCTTGGAGGGGGGGGGTCGCCTGGGTAACCGGTTATCTCCTTTTGCTCTTCCATATATGCTATGTACCTTGCCTTTGACCCTTACTAGTGTCCTTTTGAATATGGCTTCTGAAACCTGTTGATTCTACCCAATAAAACTGCTTTTGTGGATTGGTTGTCTGCTGAAGTCTGTTTAAGGGGACTGCAGGACTAGAGCTTACAACCCCTTAATTAAGATTATATTTCACTACACTCTCTGTCCCATAATACTAAATCTCAGTGCCACAAAATGAAATTGTTGAGATTGAGGTTTAGAACAAGCAAAGGGAAATATTTACTCAATGAGTAATTAAACTGTGAAATTCACTGCCGGGACAGATAGCTTTAAAGCATGGTTTGACAGATTCGTGGAGCAGAAGTCTTATCAATGGCTACTAGCCATGGTGACTGAAGGGGAAGTCTCCATCTACAGAGGAAGTACACCTCTGAATACCAGTGCTGTGAGGCAGCAACAGGGGATGGCCTTGGCCTCTGTGCCCTGTTTGCAGTCCAGGGAATTGGTTTGCCATTGTGTGAAACAGGATTCTGGACTAGATGGACCATTGGTCTGATCCAGCAGGCTTTTATGTTCTTATGTTACTATCCTTTGGTTGGTGGCTTACTAATAAACCATTCATTAGATAACCTTCCTTCGATGGAAGTTAATGAAGATGGGTGGTGGGTAGCGAGTTTGTTGGAGATCAGGGATACCCAGGTTCAAGGGTCCACTGAACCATGAAGCTCATGGGGGGGGGGGTCAGTCCTTCTTTCAGCCTAACCGACCTCATAGATTTTTTCTGAGGATAAAATGGAGGGGGAGAAAGTGGTACAGAGATGCCAATATAAATAAATAATGGGTTAAGATAACTTTTTTTCCTGGAGAGGCAACTTATCTGTAGGTGTTGAGTAGCCCAGACTATCGTTCTGTCAGAGTATGTCTGGGAAACAAAAGACCTTTGCAGTTTTGAATTGTGGGGGAGCTGAGAACTTAGCTGGAGTGACCTGAGTTAGGTGTACCACTTTCAATTGGCTGCTACTATTGCAGGAATGCTAACTGCTTATGGAAACGTTTGCCATTCTGCCTGGATATTTGGAAATAAATATTACAAATATTTCCATGCCTCCAGTACACTCTCATCCAAAATAAACTAAAGCCTAAGACTGCGAACTTCTTGCCACTTGAGAAAGTGGCAGCCCATAACACTAATAAACCTTTCTGACAGTTCTCTGAAAAGTACAGGGTGGTGGTGGTTGTTTTTTGCTTCCATGTTCATAATTATCAATATATACCAAAACAGACATTAAAAGGTAAGGAAAGTACTGCCCTAATATTGAGTGTAATGCTATATAATTAAAAGTAACCTTGAGTATGACCATAAAGGAGCTTTACTGTAGACTTTTTTCAGTAACATAATTTATAATAAATTAAATGTACTGAGATGGATTCAAGTCTGGTGAATGTCAGGATTTATTTACCCTCAAGATAGGCGTTATTTCTGGGTTATTATTAACTCTGAATCAGCCTTCAAATATGAGCTTCTTAAGAATAGTTTTTTCTTATTCTGTCAGTTTGGCTGGGTCGGCCCCTCAAATTGTAAGGCATAGAAGAGATGCCCATTAAAAAACCCCAACAGTTTAGCTGACTTTGTACACTGTGCGGATAGACCTCTTGTTTGTTAAAAAATTTTTTACATAGAACCTTTTTCTCTTATTGTAAAAGAAATTGCTGCTTTCACACAAGATGTGAAAGTTGCAAACCTAAATACAACTACTCGGGATCAGATAAGTGAGGCTTACATCCAAGTAAACAAGTGCAGGATCAGGATGCTCTAACGCCTTTTGCACTTCACACACACACACACAGCTTACTGCAACATGGATGTGAATTAGCTGCTTTCTCTGAAAGGCATTATGCTTATGAATCACTTTACTTTGGTTTAAGCAGCTGCAGAAGACTGCTTTCTGCAGGAACTGTTTTCTGGAAAACTGCAGCTGCTCTGCTCCTTGCTTTTTGGGGGAGGGCAGGATGATGGAATAGAGAGCATGCTAATCAGATTTGCAGATGACACCAAGTTAGGAGGGATAGTTAATACCCCGGAGGGTAGAGTCAGAGTTCAGAATGACCACGATAGACTGGAGAGCTGGGCCATAAGCAATATAATGGATTTCAATAGGGAGAAGTGTAAAGTACTTCACCTAGGCAGAAAAAACATAAGGCACAGGTACAGGATGGGAGATAGTTGGCTTGACAACGGTACATGTGAAAGAGATCTGGGAGTCTTAGTGGACCACAAACTGAACATGAGTCAACAGTGTGATATGGTGGCTAAGAAGGCCAATGCAATTCTGGGCTGCATCAATAGGAGTATTGTGTCTAGATCAAGGGAAGTAATACTACCACTGTATTCTGCACTGGTCAGACCTCACTTGGAATACTGTATCCAGTTTTGGGCTCCACAATTTAAGAAGGATGTTGACAAGCTGGAGCGTGTCCAGAAGGGCGATCAGAATGGTCAGAGGTCTGGAATCCATTCCCTATGAGGAGCGACTTAGGAAGTTGGGTTTGTTTAGTTTGGAGAAGAGAAGGTTGAGGGGAGACATGATAGCCATGTTTATATATTTGAAGGGATGTCATGTTGATGACTTGTTCTCTGTTGCTCTAGAAACTAGGACACGGAGTAATGGATTTAAACTAATAGAAAAGTGATTCCACTTAAACATTAGGAAGAACTTTCTGACGGTGAGGGCTGTTCAATGGTGAAATGCACTGCCTCAGAGGGTGGTGGAGTCCCCGTCTTTGGAGGTCTTTAAGCAGAGGCTGGGTGGCCATCTGTCGGGAGTGCTTTGATTGTGGGATCCTGCATTGTGGGGCGAGGGTTGGGGTCACTGGGGATGTGGGGGGAGGTAGTTGTTAAGCAGGGGGTTGGAGTAGATGATCCTGGTGGTACCTTCCAACTCTATGATTCTATGATTTGCTAACAAAATTGTTTCGCGTTATACCCTACACAAATAGGGTTGCCAGCTCTGGGTTGGGAAATACCTGGAGATTTTGGAGGTGGAGCCTGAGGAGGGGAAGGACTTCAGTGGGGTATAATGCCATAGAATCCACCTTCCAAAGTGGCCCTTTTCTCCAGGTGAACTGATCTATTTCTTCACAGAATATTGCATAGAACAATTAAAAGGCTTGAGAAAGTCTATACGAAATGGAACTTTACCGGATTTCCATTGCTACTCTACTCTTGGTTCCCGGTGCTGTATGAAGTGACTGTTAAGTACATCAATGATTACGAACTGAATTTAGCCGAGCGCTGCCGGCATATGCTCACAATTTGTATATGTATTTGTCTTGGAACTTTGTTCTAATGATATATCTGTTGCGTTAGAAGTGGCTCTGTTTCCAATGTTCTAATACATTATTCTAACTGCAAGTTTTGTATTGTGACTTTCCTGATTTGGATATTTCTGTTTAAGTGCCATACTTTGAATTCCACACTCCTGTAAGCACTTATTAGCTGTTTTTTTAATACTACCACCTGGAGGTTGGCAGACCTATACATAAATGCAGTCTGTGGTCCAGTTCTGGCCAAACATACTCTTCCCACTGCATAGCCCTTCTTTTTGAGGTTTCTGTACTTCAGCAAGCTGCCAGCTGCAAATCATAACAAGAAATGTGCACAGCCGAGATTATAGTGTATTAATTTAGCAGGCCTGTCTAGACATTTCCAAATTGAAAAAAGCCACTGACCTGCTGCCTATCGCTTTACCTGGTTAAGCGCATAGATGTCATAACAGAAAAGGTGGTTTCCCCTCTCCCTCAAAACTGAGTAAAACTTTGCTGTGTTCTCTGCTTCTGTTATGGGTTGGCTGTAGGCTTCCCTGCTTGCTAAATACAGACAGTATGTTTGCTTTGTGTGGCTATTCAAGGTTTGCATCCTAACCTACTTAATACTTAGCTAGAACTTGAGGAGTCTTAAAGTAATATGCAGAATGGTGCAAATGTAAATATATAGCCTATCCATACTGATATACCGTATATACTCGCGTATAAGCCGAGTTTTTCAGCCCAAAAAAAGGGCTGAAAAAGCCGAACTCTGCTTATACGCGGGTCAATACGGTAGAGGGAGGGGGGAACTTACCGCCGCCGCCTTTTCCCGGCCGGGAGCGGCCTGGGGGGGCCTCCTGCAGCTGCAGGAAGGCCGCCCCCACCGGATCCGCCTCTTCCAAAGGCCCCCTGCGGCCGCAGGGAGGCCGCTCCGCTGCCCCGCCGCCTTTTCCTGGCCGGGAGCGGCCAGGAAAGGCTCCCTGTGGCCGCAGGGAGACTGCTCCACCGCCCCCGCCTCCTTTTCCTGGCCGGGAGCAGCCTCCAAAGGCCCCCTGAGGCCGCAGGGAGGCCGCGCCGCCGCCGGGCCCGCACCACTTCCTGCCGCCAGGAGCAGCCTGGGGGGGGGGTTCCTGCAGCTGCAGGAAGGCCGCCCCCGCCGCCAGGAGCCCAGAAGGTAAGCCTGCGGGGGGGGGGTTATAAGCCGACCCTCGGTTTATACGCGCGTGCCTAATTTTTCCCCATTTTGTTGGAGAAATTAGGCACCTCGGCTTATACGCGGGTCAGCTTATACACGGGTATATGCGGTACTTGATTTTCTGTTTAGGGTTGCCAGCTTTGGGTTGGGAAATACCTGGAGATTTTGTGGGAGGAGCCTAGGGAAGACAGGGTTTGGTGAGGGGAGAGACCTCAGCAGGGTACAATGCCATAGAGTTAACTCTCCAAAGCAGCAATTTTCTCCAGGGGAACTGGTTTCTGTTGTCCGGAGATCAATTGTAATACTGGGAGATATCCAGGCCCCACCTGGAGGTTGGCAACCCTATTTATACTTAAATCCATTTAGAAAGACCGTATCAGTAACTTGTATAAATAATTATTGGGCCTGCTCCTCTGCCTTCTAGGGGTGCAGCCATCTTCCCTCAATTCCCCCTCTGTAAGATCTGAGTTCACCTGTTGAATCCCAATCACCAAACTACCAAACAGGGTATTCTAAGAGGCTGGTTTATTTGGGAAGCATAAGGTGAGTAGCAGGAACTTACAGGGGAAGGTACGAGGACTCTATTGGGGGGAATACAGACAGGTTGGAACATATCCAGAAAACCAAAGGCACAGTTGGTTACCAAGCCAAGCCTGGTTCCCATGGTAGATTACAGTTATCACACAAACGGAGAGAAAGCAGTCATAACAAACTACTGAGAAACAGAACCTTGAAGGCCAGCTGCCTGGAGCTCACATTCTGCCCCCCTTAAGCCCCCCCTCCCCTTCTCGTTCGATGGGACGGGTTTATCCAGATATGAGGCATGAAACTGACGTAGTAGGCGAGGGGCAGAGATATGACGATGCTTAACCCATTCGTCATGGGCGGGGCTGAAATTCTTCCAATGGACTAGGTACTCCAGCCCCCCCCCCCCATGGATACGGGAGTCAAGAATCTTGGAAACTTCGCAGTGTTCCTCCCCCCACCACCATTTTGGGAACCTCTGGGGGATTTTCTGGGTGCCACTGAGGTGCTGGCACGTACTGTTTCAGTAAAATGATATGAAACACTGGATGGATTCTCTTTAACGTTTTAGGCAGTTGCAACTCCACCATTACCTTGTTAATGATTCAAGAAATAGGAAAAGGCCCGATGTACTTCTCACTTAGCTTTCTAGAGGGTCGCAGAGACCGCAGATTGTTGGTGGAGAGATAAACCAGATCACCCACCCTGAATGTCCAACCAGGGGCCTGATGCTTGTCAGCCTGGGCTTTATACTGTCTCTTGGCCCGTTCTAGGTTTTTGGTTAACCAAGGCCACGTAGACTGTATGGTTTGAATCCAGTCCGATATCTCCGCGCCCCCCTCCTCCCCCGACACATCCACCTGACCTACAGGTCCAAATTCTTTGCCGTGCACAATGCGGAAGAGACTGAAACCTGTGGACTGATGAACAGAATTATTATATGCGTACTCTGCAAAAGGTAATAGGTCAACCCAATCATCTTGGTGATAATTCACATAACAACGGAGATAACATTCTAGTACAGCATTGACTCTTTCGGTTTGTCCATCCATTTGGGCGTGAAACGCACTTGACAATCCTTGTTCCACTCCAACTAATTTGAGGAACGCTTTCCAAAATTTGGCTACGAACACCGACCCGCGGTCGGAAATTATCTTCGGCGGGAACGAATGATATTTGAAAACGTGTTACAAACAAATGAGCCAGTCTTTGAGCCCAGGGCATGCCAGCACAAGGGACTAGATGCACCTGTTTGGAAAAAAGGTCAGTAATCACCCATAGTACAGTTTCCCCCCGGCTTAATAGCAGATCAGTCATGAAATCCATGGCAATGACTTCCCATGGCTCCTGAGGCACTTCTAAAGGTTTTAGTAGCCCTGTGGGCTTGACGGTAGGACGTTTCGCGGTGGCGCATATTGGACAGCTGCGGATGAAGGAGTCCAGGTCTGAACGCATACCCGCCCACCAGAACTGACGACGGAGCAAATGCAACGTTTTAATGAAACCAAAGTGTCCAGTGGTTTTCACTCCATGAGCAAGTCCTAACACTTCCGCCCGTAAAGCTTTAGGCACGTACAATTTAGTGTCTTTCACCCACATTTCCCCCCGTCGCTCAAGACCAGAATGTAGGGCATTGTTACTCATCTCTGCTTGGCATTCGCAGATCAAAACGTCACGGAAGGAACTGTGCAGTCCTTCCGGGACGACAGGTTCACTCCCTGCTGGGGCTGGGCTGGAGCGTTACCGCTAGCATCTCCGAGCGACGGCGGAGGAGCAGGAGGTGAAGCCCCCTCAGTGGGCGGAGAGGAGTTACGGTCCGGGTTTGCCACGCTTGAGCGCTCGTTTGAACTGCTAGGGTGGGTAGAATACCTCTTTGCTCTGGAGTAAACAGGGATTCGGTGGGGCGCTCCACCTTAACTGGGTATTGGGGGAGCCAGGAAAGAGCGTCAGCTAAGAGGTTTTTCCTGCCCGGAATGTGTTTGATCACAAAACGAAATTGAGTAGTTGGCGGCTCCCAATTCACCACCGCCTGTACTTTGTCTGGGTCCATGGTTAACCCTTGATGCGAAATCCTGTAGCCTAGAAACGTTAGTTCTTTTTTATGGAACTCACATTTGGAAACCTTAGCATAGAGGTGGTTTTCTCTGAGACGTTGCAAAACCTCTTTGACCAAAGTAACGTGCTCATCCAAGGTTTGGGAGTAAATGAGAATGTCATCTAAGTAAACCACCACTCCTTTAAACAACAAGTCATGAAGGATTTCATTAATCATTAGCATGAAAAACCCCGGAGCTCCTTTCAACCCGAAGGGCATCACAAGGTATTCAAACATCCCAAAGCAACTAGAAAAGGCAGTTAATGGCTCATCCCCCTCCCGAATATGAATGCGATAATACGCTTCCACCAGGTCCAGTTTAGTGAAAATGTGGCCTTCTTTTAGTTGGCTTAAGGGGTCCAGGATGAGGGGGATGGGATAGGCATTGGTTTGGGTGACCGCATTTAGTTTGCGAAAGTCTACACAGTCGCAAGTCGCCTGTCTTTTTGCGCACAAAGATGGCAGGAGCGCATTGGGGAGCCGTGGAAGGGCGGATAAAGCCCCGTGCCAGATTCTTGTCAATAAAGTCTTTCAGTACCATTTTTTCCTTAGGATTCATAGGATAAATCTTACTCTTTGTTAGCTTCTTCCCCCCCCCCCACCACCTCAATAGCACAGTCCGTCTCACGGTGGGGGGGTAGAACGTCACACTCTTTAACATCAAAAACGTCAGCAAAATCCAGATACTGGGGGGGGGGTAATTGGGAGATGTTGGAAGCACCCCCGACCTCTGCCGTCGAGGCAGGAACCTTGACTGCCACCTCCCTTCGGTGATGTTCGCATTGCGGCTGAGCAAACTCAATTGTTTTTGCTACCCAGTCAATAGTGGGACCGTGCCCACATAGCCAGTTTGCCCCCAAGACTACGGCAAACCGAATGCCTGGCGCAATGGTAAAGTGTATTTGCTCCCTGTGATCCCCCATTCCCATGGCGACTCCTTTTGTCCATCGGTTAACCAGCCCCCCCTTAAAGCCACTACCATCCATCTGGGTGAATTGAATGGGTTGGGGTAGGGCGACAGCTTTCACTTTTAAAGTGTGGTAGCACCCAGAGTCTACTAACGCTTTAACAGTTATTGGGGGGGGGGCTTGTAATGCTGCAGAATGACGTCGAGATACATCGTGTCCTCCACATCTCTTACCATTAATGGAGGTTTTGTATGTATGGGTACAAGGGTCTGCGGTGGACGTTCAGTTGACTGGTCACCCGTTGGGACCAGGTTCAGGGCCGAAACCTCTTGGGTTTCCTCTTCATCCGAGGAATCCGCATTGTCCTCGTTTGGGATGGCAACATTTATAATCCGAGACCTGGAAGGGTCAAATGATGAGACGGCGAGGTCCATGACAGGAGACCTTGCAGGCACCTTGCATCTGCTGGCAACTTTCCGACGGTTGCTTCCTCCCTTGCGTTCCGGACTCTCCTGGCGAGGGCTCAAGTTTGGCCGTTCAGATCGTACCGGGCAGACCGCGGCGAAATGGCCCACAACTCCACAGATGAGGCAGGTGCCACTCTGGATCCGTTGGACTTGCTCAGTCACGGGAGCCACCGTCCCCCGCGGCGACTATGTTGGCATCTTTGAGGTTGCCTGCTCCAGTCACGGCTCCACTCCCTTAGCTCTCTGTCTGGAAAGGGAGAGGTTTTGCCGCCGGCATTCCACTTCTTCCGCGAGCAGAATCCATTCTTCGAGTGTAGGTGGATCCCTCTGCATGTAAGCCCAGTACAGTACTTCAGGATGCAATCCTTCTTGGAAGCACTGTACCCGGGAGGCCTCGCTCCAGTCCATAATTCTACTAGTGAGCCGTTGGAACTCGCTGGCATACTCTCTGACTGACTTAGTGCCTTGGCGCAGTTGAAGAATGGCAACCTTAGCCTTTTCACTCCGGAAAGGGTCCTTGAAGCGTCTTCGTAGCGCCCACATAAAGTCATTTAGGGTCTGAACGGATCGGATCTGGAAATCAAACTGTTGGATCATCCACTCGGCCGCCGTGCCTTCCAAGAGGGACGAGACAAACCTAACCCGACTGTCTTCCGTGGGGAAGATATGTCCCTGTTCCCTCATAAAGCTATCCACTTGATGCAAAAAGCAGGGAAAAGTTTCATCAGACCCATCAAAAGTCATTGGCAGGGCAAACGGTGGAGGCAAGGGCTATGGCCACGGTTGCATGTACGCCCCTGGTAGTCCCGGCGCTGCAGGCATCGGTCCCACACCTCTGGGTGGCGGAGCGGGTCCCCCCGCTCCGGGCTGCGGCCCTCTTGGTTGCCGTGGTGCCAAATCTCGAGGCGTCGACACCCCGGTTGTCCTGGCGCCCCCGGTAATCCTGGCACCGGCTGGGGTGCTCCTGGCTGTGGAGCTGGGGGGAGCGGAGCAGAGGTCCGCTGCGACCCAACTGACGCTGGTTGGAACAGCACACCTGGCTGACCTGGTTGTCCAGGCTGCAGCAGGGTCGGTACAAGAGTTTGCACCCACTGCATCTCGCCTAAGTCCTGCCCCATTAAACCCATTTGATTCTGCATCCGAGCCATGTACTCCTGCAACGCCTGGTTTTGAGCCCGCAGACGTTGGATTTCGTCTGTGTCCTCCCTGTTCGGAAGGTCATAAAATGAGGGTAGCGAGTAGAACGTCCAGTCTCCCTCATCCGTGTCAGGCATCGCCGGACCCTTGGGTTGTGCTCCGAATGCCTGTGCGGCCGCCAGCACCTCCAGCTCGGCGGCCCGGGCATCGACCGCTTCAGCAAACGATCGTTCCGTCTCTTGGCAAAAACGGGTTTGAGTAGGACCTGCCGTCTCCACTCGCTCTCCTATGAGGGATAAGGGTACGGGATCGGGGCCCTCCAGGAGAGATTCGTTACCCCTGGCTGCATTCTCAGTCACACGGCGGTACCGATCCAATAGTCTGTCCCTACCGCCCCCAACCTCTCTGCACTGCGCTGCTAGCAGGATTCCTTCCACTACAGAGTTCGGGAACTCCTGTCTAGGCTTCGGTGTTGCCTTAGATCCACCTCCCGCGGCCTCTCCTGAGCCCACACCCGCGGCCTCTCCTGAGCCCACGGCCCAACGCAAGGAATCTCCCTCCAGGGTGGGTCGCTGGAAGTCCTTTCCCGCAGCCTCCTCTCGGGCGCGCAGGGTCTGTATTCTCACCTCCTCTCGGAGGAGTTGGTGAAGCACTTCTCTGGCTGTAACTGTCCCGGGTCTCCCCTTCTGGGACGATCCGTCATCCCTCCCTCCAGGGGAAAGGGTGAACTCAGCTGCTGCCGCCATGCAGAACTCAGGGAAGAGGCTTCAGCCTCATTTCCCCCAATAATCAAAACAAAGAGAAAAAAAACAAAATGATGAAGGGCTTTGAGAATAAAGGAAGCGCAGTAGAGTCCTAATGTAAGGTCTGAGTTCACCTGTTGAATCCCAATCACCAAACGTCCAGACAGGGTATTCTAAGAGGCTGGTTTATTTGGGAAGCATAAGGTGAGTAGCAAGAACTTACAGGGGAAGGTACGAGGACTCTACTGGGGGGAATACAGACAGGTTAGAACATATACAGAAAACCAAAGGCACAGTTGGTTACCAAGCCGAGCCTGGTTCCCAAGGTAGATTACAGTTATCACACAAACGGAGAGAAAGCAATCATTACAAACTTCTGAGAAACAGAACCTTGTAGGCCAGCTGCCTGGAGCTCACACCCTCCTGCTGAAAAAGATGGCAGCCACACCCAGGCTATAAATATCTGCAGCAGGTTGGTTGTACTCCAAAGAAATTCAATATACTGCTTGGAGTTTAGAGACCTGGTGTCCAGATGAGCACAGCAGAGGTTTTTTCTCATAGTTTCATTATGCAGATAGGTCCATTCTTTTTATATATAAAATATATCCATGGGACGCTGGGCATGTGTAATTTTAATATTGGTAGGGTGCAGGTGCTCACAATTTAACTCAGTTTCTTTCTGTGAGTGCTTTCACATGCTTGACTTTGCATCCAAATTATTGGAGTGTCTTTTGAGCATCCATATGTCTTCTTTCAAGGTTTCCACCTGCTTGGTTCTGGTCTTTCCAAACTTACTGTGCTATGATCTTTTTTGAAAGAATGCAGTCCGAGCATATTAGCATGACTTCTGGACAGAAAGTTGTACATTTTTGAACGCCTTGCCCACATTGGTGTCATTTTCCTTATATCAGCCCCTTGTGGCTACCATCCCCACCCACCACACCTCTGGAGAGATTTTTGAGGACACTTTTTAAAATCAGTAATTACTATTGTGCTGCAGTGCAATGAGTTATAATGATTTATTGCCATTATCAACTAGTTTCTCTGAATTCCTAGCTTTCGTTTTCTATACAGTAAGTGTCTAGCTTTTTTCATTGTAGAGATCTAAGTGGGACTGTGCAGGCAGATTTTGTCCAGAATTCTCTAGAGAGGAATGGAAAGCTGCAGGACAAATGGAGGAGGGCGGGAATTCACTGCTCAACTGATCCTGTAGATGATATTGCCTCTGCATTCACAGTTGCAATGAAAGCAACAGTTGGGCATTGTCACGGTATAAATGGATCCTATGCCATGTTTTCATGGCTGTCTTTTTGCAGACTATTTTCTGTGTTTCTTGTAGTGGCATGAAACTGGTCAGGTTTGGAAATTCTTTGGGAATAACAGTAAAAAATTTCCAGTTTAATGTCTGCACTTTGTATGTTTGTCTCAATGGCAATGGTAACTGAGAAATGTTCTTACCACATGGCTAGAGTAACATTTTCAATAATTGTGCTAGGGAGAAGAATTTGACACTTCCCGGGATGGTTGATAGCATCAAGGAAGATGTATAGTGTGAGATCTGCTTTACTGGCAACTTGGAACTAGCTGAGAGTGGAAGAAATATTCTCAAGTGACAGGACTAAAATCTGAAAGTGGCACTTAAGTAAATGGCTCAGCTTCCACCTGGAATTTATTTGATCACATCATTTACACGAGATCAGTGGTAAGTTATATTGTATGCTTTGAAAAGGCCATTTGGCCTGATATATCTCTGGTTACCCGTTAAACAAATCTATATTCAAATTGCATATTATGCAGAGTTACTCTAACCTAAACCCATTGATTTTAATTGGCTTAGACCAGAATAACTCTGCATAGATCACACTGCTAATCTTATATTCACTATAGTCATTATTATGCTTTAAATTCTGAAAATGAATGCTTCTGCTTTATTCTGAACCTGAAAAGATTAACACCATTATGTTGCACTAAAATGTGGATTTGTAAAAAGGTGCTTTCCCTGGATAAATACTTCTTTTCATTTGTTCTTGCCTATCTACAATGTACAAAGCCACCACAGTGAATTTATTCTCCCCTCATACACTACAGCTGCCACAAAGCTAAACATTGCCTGCTAATGTCTACGCATCACACTGTGCATCAAGCACTATAGCAGCCAGGTGAAAAGTAGAATCATAGAATTGGATGGGGTCATACAGGCCATCTAGTCCAATCCCCTGCTCAATGCAGGATCAGCCTAAAAAATCCCTGACAAGTGTTTGTCCAACTGCTACTTGAAGACTGCCAGTGAAGGGGAACTCACTACCTCCCTAGGCAGCTGATTCCATTATGGAACAACTCTTACAGTAAAAAAAAAGTTTCCTAATATCCAGCCGGTACCTTTCCATCCATAATTTAAACCTGTTATTGTGAGTCCTGTCCTCTGCTGCCAAGAGGAACTAACTGCTCGCTACCCTCCTTTAAGTGACAGCATTTCAAATACTTAAAGAGAGCAATCATCCTCCTCTTCTCCAGACTGAACATTCCCAAGTCCTTCAGCCTTTTCTCATAGAGCTTGGTGTCCAGGCCCTTGATCATCCTCATCACTCTCCTCTGCATCCTCTTCATTCTGTCTTTTTGGAGTGAGGCCCCCAGAATTGCATACTGTACTCCAGGTGCAACCTGACCACGGCAGTGTACAGCAGGACTATGACATCCAGCGATGTGGATGTTATGCCTCTGTTGATACACCCCAACATCACATTAGCCTTTTTTGCCTCTGCAGCTCATATTTAGCTTACAGTTGACCTGTACCCCAAGATCTTGTTCTCACACACTGCTACCCGGAACTGTATCCCCATCCAGTATACATGTTCCTCATTTTTGTTACGCAGTGTAGAACTCTGCAATTAGCCCTGTTGAATTGCATCTTGTTCACATCTGCTGCTTTTCCAGTGTGTTTGGATCTCATTGAATTCTATATCTATCTTCCAGTGTGTTTGCTGTTCCTTCCTTTGGGACAACAAACAATCTTCCCTGGTTTCTGAATGCTGCGCAGCTCAGAAGCTGCGAAACAACTGTAGCACTGCTGGTTCATACCTGGGAGCTGCTGTGACTGATCCATTCAAAGCAGTTTTGGTGGCTCTAACATAACTTCCGAACTGTGGGATTTCTGGTTCTAAGTTATGGCTGCTGTTTGAGAAGGCTCAGCTGCTGGTGCTGGGATGGGCAGGAGGGAATTGTGTCAGCACATCAGGATCACTCACCTAATTAATAGCAAATGCCTTTCCCTGCTGTTGCTTTTGCAAACTGCAGTTTACCCACAAGTGTTCATTACCTGTTTCAATTTTTTTTTTAAATTTTGTGGCATTTCAAAATTTAACAGTTTGGCACATGCCACTCTAAGCTCCAGATGCTGGCGCAGTGCCAGGACAGCTAGTCAGCATCCTGTGTTGTCCCAGCAGAAAATATATTTTTAAAAAAACATCCAAGGATCTGAGAGCATAGAAACTGCATTGGCCACACTAGCAACAGTGCTCACACACCCCCTAGTCACACCACCGTCTTCATAGGTAAAATAGCTAACACTCAGTGATCCTGATGTACCTCCTTGATCTCCCCCCCGCCCCCCCGCCCCCAGCAAGGAACAACGAAGACATATCCTGTGTTGTAGGGAGGACTGTGAACATGAAAAGAGCTCTGCTGGATCAGACCAGAAGCCCATTTAGTCCAGCATCCTGTTTCACAAAGGTTAAATGGTTACAATAGCTAAACATTCAATGTTTGTTCTGTTACAGGTATAGGGCTTTCATATTTGTCCTGACTTTTATGTTGTACGCTAGTTTCCACTTATCAAGGAAACCAATCAGTATAGTTAAGGTAAGTGACAAATCTTGTTTCCTTATCCTGCTGACGTAAAACCAAGGGAATATATTTTACGTTTCCTACAAGTGTTATTATTGTATGTAGTACATGCAACAAAGCAATAAACCTGTGCGTATAGTATGGTAACAAAGCTACATAAAGTGTTCTTAATTAGTCTATATGTGATAAAACTGTCGAAAGACCTCAAGTGATTCTACATAACTCTGTATAGATACACAATATGTGAAAATGTTTATATGAGGTCATATGCATATCAAGGTAAATATAATGTTAAAATAGTTTAGTGGATCAAATGCAGAAATAAGAATATATTGGAACTAGCTGGCAAAGCTTGGGAAATTATTCTTAATCATACATTGAGGTCACAGTTTCAATCAATGGCAACTAATTCTGTAGAGAAACCTTATCCATGTAGGGATGCCAGGCCATGTCCCAACCATTTGCACTCAGTTTCTCAATGGTAGTTAATGAGGCACATTTTCGCATCTCTTTTTTTCATGATTCTACACATCTTCCCCATCCAGCAAAAAAAAACACCTATCAACATAATGCAGTGGAGAGCATTCCATCCCCCTTTTCACCACACTAGTTCAACTTTCAAACACTGCACATGAACACAAGCACATCAAA
This sequence comes from Euleptes europaea, assembly GCF_029931775.1. Lineage (NCBI taxonomy): Eukaryota > Metazoa > Chordata > Lepidosauria > Squamata > Sphaerodactylidae > Euleptes > Euleptes europaea. The sequence continues at coordinate 64,493,975 of NC_079323.1, forward strand.
ACACCCAGTGTGAGGTTCCTAGAATATTATACATAGTATAATAATTTAACTATTAAAACAGTCTCAGCTCAGCATAGTTTATAATAAAATTGAATCACAACAGGGAACAGAAATACTAGAATCACCATAGCAATTGAAAATTCACATTAAACCCTCCCTTTTTTTGCCATCAAGTCTCATCTGACTTATGGCGACCCCTGGTGGGGGCTTAAAGGCAAGAGACGTTCAGAGGTGGTTTGCCATTGCCAGCCTCTGCTTCACAACACTAGTATTCCTTGGAGGTCTCCCACCCAAACACTTGCCCATATTCATCCCTAAAATATTGGCTGAGGTCCAACTAAAGTTAACTCCTGCTGAAGTCAGCAGTTCAAGTTATTTGTGATTTTAGTGGGGCTTAAGCATCACTTAGTTTACTTGACTAACTCTGCAGAACTCCAATTCCACTGAAGTAAATGGTCAGAAAGGTGTAACTCTAGGGCCGTTATGGCTCAGTTGAGGAGAAAAGACAATCTTTAGCCCTGTCCATAATTGTCTCCTGTCAAAAACAGCAAGGGATGGAAGATAGTTTTTTAAAATATTCTGTGACAAGGCCTTAGAAATATGCAGCTAGTAGCAAAAAAAATTAAATTCAGTATCTGTGATTAGCCATTGCATTATGCAGAAATGATGGAAAGCTGAGGATCTTGTTTGTGATGGAGCACGGCATGTGTGTTTTTGGATTATGCTTTTAGAAACACTCAAGCAGCCGAATTGCTCCCTTCATTTCCTTGTGCCACTCATGCATCAGATAGTATAACTATTGGATGAACTGGTTTAAGGCAACCACTGATTCATGTTCTGCCAAGTGTCATATTATTGGTCATCCTGAGAGCCAGACTAGGTCTCAGGGGAACTCATAATTTCTTAAAGAAGACATAAAAATGGGGAGGGGGGGCGGTTTGCAAGTAACTTAAAAAAATTCTCAAAATGTTTTGAAGTTGAAAAAAGCCTTTTGAAAAAAGCCCATGAACTTTATTTTGAAATTTTGCTTAGGGATGCCACGCCATTGCCTAACACTCCCTGAAATTTATGAGGCAGCACAAGGGAAAGCTTGTGTCCTGCTGTCACTTTGGGGTGAAACCCTAGACGGGACATTGGTAGGGTTACCAGCTCCGGGTTGGGAAATACCTGGAGACTTGGGGGGTGGAGCTTGAGGAGGAGCAGGACTTCAATGGGGTATAATGCCATAGAGTCCACCTTCCAAAGCTGCCATTTTCTCCAGGTGAACTGATCTATGTCTCCTGGAGATCAGTTATAATCCCAAGAGATCTCCAGCTACCACCTGGAGGTTGGTAACCCTAGACATTGGCACATTACACAACATCATTCCCCACATTTCTCCCACCAACCAAGGACCAAAAGCAGGTAGGAGGGCCCATGACATGGGCTAATGGTAAACCCAATCTTGTTACCAGTGTTCAATTCCATTGTTACTAAGTCTACACATTGGGGTGCTGGGCTTATTTTGTTATCTATTTTTTTTTCTTATTTTAGGGAGAACTGCATAAGCATTGTGCCATTCCACAAGATACTGAGCTTATCAACTACAACAAATATGTATCCCACAATCAGCCTATGGAAAGGCCATGTAATAAGTCTGGCAGTGGTTGGGAGCCATTCGGTGAGTAGTTCTAGAGGTTTTTCGAACAATCCAGACAATTAACTTTATTTCACGAAATATTTCATTCTCCAACTGAGCTCGGAGGACATCTTATCAGCGGGTTTTATCGTCCTATGCTCAGGGAGGCAGGAGTTAAATTCTTCACTTCCCTCTCTCTGGGCTAGGTGTGCCCCCTGCTTTCCAGTTTTTCCTCCTGCCTTAGAGGGAGCAGCAGGCTTTTGAGCAAGCTCTACAGCTAGCGTATCTTTCTAATCCTCATTTCTTTTTTCCATCTATTCCTTCTCTACATTTTTTGTTAACTAACATCCCTTGTTTGCTTCCTTCTCCCTTTCCCCCCACTTCTCAGTTTTGAGGTTTGTGGCATGAATCCTTCTCCTCTCCCCCCCCCCCTCGCTCAAGCCCTGAGGGGAATGGCAGGCAGCAAGGAGGAGATTATTGAAGAGCTCATGTCCGGGGACGAAGAGCAAGTCTCCGGACTTATGTTGCCCCGGCGGGCGCAAGGGGCATCCTCTAAACACCGTGGGGAGAGCGGTCGGTCGAAGCCCAGTGCGGAAGTGACGGCGGCAAACAGGCACTGAGGAGGGCGCGAAAAGCGGCGCGAAGAAGGCGCGCGAAGAGAAAATGGCCACCGCAACTCCCCATTCGGCCCAAGGGGGCAACGAGGGTGAGTCGGATCCCGGCGCTTCAGGATCCTGCCGGAAGGACGACACAGGAGTCGAGGCAGCAGCCGGGTCCGGTAACGTACCAAACCCTCCATTCCCCTGGCCAGTGGGAGGTGCGGGCAACCGGGCCATGATCGACCTTATGAGGCAAGCTCTTCGGGAGGAATTCGCCCAGGCTGGGGAGTCCTCTTTTAGGGAGGTTGCCAGCTCCACAGCCTCTTCCCCCGGGACATCGGTCTCTGTACGCCAAAAGCATAAAAGCCAAAGCGGCCCCAAAGTCACTAGCCATGCCAGGTCTTCCAAGGCAGCTAGGCAGCCTTCCCCCCCATCTAGTAAGCCCAGCCTTTCCCCGCCATCTTCTGACGAAAGCGAGAGGGAGGAAGGCGAATTCTCTTCGGGAGAAGGAGAAGAGTGGGGAAACTACTTCCCAGGAACAGCAATCTCGCCTTTTTGCTGGGGAAGACTACCAGACCCTTCTTTCCAAGGTTATGGCTACCCTGAATTTGTATGAGGATGAACAGAATGAGGCAACCAAAAGTAAAGCCAAATTCAGGGGCAATAAGGAATTCTTTGCCAGACTGAGAAGCCAATCATGCTCTGTCCCGTTCCCTGAATACTTTGAGAATCTGGTAAGGGCAGAGTGGGAAAGACCTTTGTCAGGCAGACAGTTCCCCACTGCCATCAAGAAGTTCTACTCCTTAGAGCCCAGGGGGGAGAAATTACTCCAAGTCCCCTTAGTAGAAGCTCCAGTATCAAGATTTACATTCCACAGGTCTGGTCTCTCAAGACAGGACAGGCAATATAAGAGAACGCCTAGATAGGAAGGCGGACTGCGCCGCTAGAAAAGCACATGAGGCCTCTGCGACCTCTATCCAAGCTTCAGCTACTGCAGCCCTGGTGTCACGTGCATGTATTATGTGGTCAAGAAAATTAATTGATTTAGTCCCACAGGACAACAGAAGAGTTTTGGATGGCTTAAATCGGGTCCTCAAGGCGGTGACCTTCCTGGCGGATGCCACTCTGGACTCTGTAACCTTGTCTGCCAGAGCCCTAGCAGCAACCGCAGTAACCCGACGGGCTCTATGGTCAGCGGACAACGGCTCGAAATCAATCCTCCTGGGCTACCCCTTCGAGGGCGACCGTCTCTTTGGAATCAAACTGGACGATATCCTTATTTTTGTCCTCGTCCTTCCAATTAACTTACCTTCTTTTTGTCCTCGTCCTTCCCATCCTACGGAAAAGCATCCTAGATTTGCGGCGGGCTCTGCGTATCTACTTACGACGGACCAAAAACATTAGACGCTCGGATGCTCTATTCATTTCGGTATTTCCACCTAACAAAGGCAGTAAAATGTCCAACTCAGCTATTAGCCACTGCATCCGGCAGTGCATACAGCTTAGCTATCAACACAGCGGCATACCAGTTCTGGTCAGGATCACAGCACACTCAGTCAGTAGCTCGGCTACCTCGGCCGCATTCAACAAGCAAGCGTCAATCGAAGAGATCTGCAAGGCCGCCACTTGGTCTAGCCTCTCCAGCTTCACGCGTCACTACAGAATAGATTCCTTCTCGTCTTCGGATGCCGCCTTTGGCAGAAGGGTTCTTCAACACGTAGTGGCAGACGATTGACCCACCCGTGATGTGCAGCTTTTGAAGATCCCGCTAATAAGATGTCCTCCGAGTTCAGTTGGAGAATGGAACCTTGGCTTACCTGTGAGGGTTCCTTCTCTACTGAGAGAAGAGGACATCTTGCCCGCCCTGGGTGAAGATGAGGCAAATACGAGTTGAAGAATGGGATCCGAATAAGCTGAAGCAAGACTTTCTGCAAGTCATCCGGAATCGGTCATCGATCCGTTTCCCTATGTTGTTTGTGTTAACAGTTTTCATGTTATTAACGGTTCTGAGTTTTTGTTCTCAATGTTTTCTCTTAAGTGACTAGTTCAAGGTCTCCTTCAATTTTATCCTGCTTGGGAAGTCGTCACACTGGAAAGCAGGGGGTGCACCTAGCCCAGAGAGAGGGAAGTGAAGAATTTAACTCCTGCCTCCCTGAGCATAGGACGATAAAACCCGTTGATAAGATGTCCTCCTCCCTCAGTAGAGAAGGAACCCTCACAGGTAAGCCAAGGTTCCATTTCCTACTGAATAAAGCCAGAGTCACTTTTAGACCACAGTATGGGTCGTCTATCTAATTTAGTAATGGATGTTACAAATGTGGTGCACTACACAAATGCCTGATTAAGTACAATTTGCTTTCATGCTGGAGGTTCTGTTGAAAATGCACCAAATATTGATATGCATTATCAGTGCTTTTTTGGGTTTTAAAAAAAGTGTCAGTACTAATAAAGGTTGCTCCAATTTTCACCAATTCCCCCCCGCAAGACTTGGGAGAGCCCCCAGCAAAAGTTCTAGCACTCAGTACCAGTGAGACGATCACAGAAAAAGCCCTATGTATTGTCAATATAGGAACTCACGTGCCAGCAGTGCATTTCAAACAGCCTTGTGTTTGTGATGCCCTCTCTTAGGATTGTCTGTATGGCTACAGAATTTTCTCTAGTAGGTCCAATCTTCTGGAATGGCTTACAAGCTGTATAAAACTATTTTATTTCAAAGTGCACGGGGTATTGTCTTGTGTTTTGTTTTTATCTCATATGTTGTTTCTTTCTAGTTAATTTACTGTTATATTATTTTTACTGGTTGTAATTTGCTGCTTTGTTAGCTATCTTGACTCTTAAAAGGTAAGGTGGGCTATAAATATTTAAAATAAATCATAACTGTCTTTGAAAGCTATTTCCGGTTTAAATGGTATAATTCCATGAACACTTACAAACATTTTTTCCTAGATAAGAGCAACTACAAAGAGTTACTGGGAGCACTGGATTATTCATTCCTCTGTGCTTATGCAGTTGGAATGTATCTGAGGTAAAATCTTATTCTTTTTGTAGATCCTGTTTCATATTTTTTAACTTGTTAATAATAGGATTGCACTGAATTTTTCTAAGGAAGGATGATTGAGATGGGAGTAGAAATAGAAAAGATTGTGTATAGAAGGGATGAACAATTGATTTAGCTATCTGTAGTATATGGAGTAAAAACCATTAGCTTTAAAGAACAAGTAGTAGGAATAGCAACTGTCTTATGGTAGTGTATTCCTGAAGGGGTGGGGCTAATGGTCTTAGGAGGCAGTGTGACCCTTATACCAGTGTCCATGCCACTTGTGCTGTGCAAACTGGCATGGGCACTGGCGTAGGAGCACTTACGCCAGTCCCCCTGGCAGAAGTGTAGACTTTTCAATTTCCTGGGGGGTGGGCTGGGGCTGGGCCAGAGGCATTGCTATTACATCATAGGCGGAGCCAGTGACATCACAGGGAGGGGCCTCCATTGCCACTATCTATGGAGGCAGGGCCATGGAGGATTTAGGGAGGGGCTCCCCAGAAATTTAGGGGGGCTTAACAAATGATCTTCTGACAGCTGAAATACAATTTTAACTTTTAATTAACAATGCAAACTATTTCTTTATTTACATTTTTAAAATTACAGTAAAGTCAAATATTCTCCTAGCCCCCTACTACCCCTTCTGCTGCTCCCAAAAGCATCCTCTCCTGCCATATCCTGCCTATCCTTCCCAATTTCACTTAACCTCCCCAATCCAGTAGTTGTCACGTGTTGGTATGATTAGTGGTTAACCTATACAGATTGCATCATCTAGGTACAACCCACTCGTTAAGATATAACAATTCAAAATACCTTGTATTTTAAATGACACTGAATGTGTTTGTTCTAATTGATGTTCTTTGAATGAACTCATTAGCTATAATACTGAGATCAATTTCCGGAGAGATCTGTTTATGACCATGAGGAAGAGCCATGTGATTGAGCCTTGCCTGTCTCATGCTTGACCGAGAAAGCTCTTTATTCTATGAAGGCATGAGAATGGCCTTTCTGAGGCTCAGGAGGGAACAAGTATGGTAAGGGCTATTTTGATAAGTTTAGCTAACTCTGGTAGTAGCCGCGGCAGACATTTTCCTTGTTCTCCGCTGAATAGATCAATCACATCGCAAAGAGCTAAAGGTTTGACTTTCCTCTCCCTTGCGATATCCAAAAACATATCCTGATGAAACTGTAGTTGGGAAGCATCCAAGTCAGTTTTGTAAAAGTTTAGAATGTATGTACTATCGTCCTGTCCTATGGTAAACTTTCAGTTTTGCTCATGTGTTGGGACACATCTGAGAAAAAGCGATTGTGTAAACTACTATAGATATTAATGATTTCATAAAAGATTTTCCTGTAGAAATCCTTAGGAGTTTGAAACTGGTGAGGATCACACCTGGCATCAACATATCGTGCAGGCTTTCTGCACCTAGGAACAGTAGGACTCTCTAAATCTACCGTATTTTTCGCTTCATAAGACGCACTTTTTTCCTCCTCAAAAGTGAGGGGAAATGTCGGTGCGTCTTATGAAGCGAATGTGCGGACCCCCGCCCCTCCCCCCAGCCGGCTGGGCGCACCCGAACGCAAGCCGGCGTTCTGCCGGGACAGCCAGCTGGGAGGCGGGGTATTTAAACTGCTCTGCGCTGCCTGCCTAGGCAGCGCAGAGTAGTTTAACCTCCCCTGCTTCCCGTTCCTGAGTAGACCGAGGGGGGGGTCTGGTTGAGCATAAGGCAGCTTAACGAGGAGGGGCCCGTGGCTCAGTGGCAGAGCCTGTGCTTGGGCATAGCTGGAGGCCCCCGGTTCAGTCCCTGCAGGGAGCCTCCGCTCCCACCCGCCCCTCGCCCCGGCGAGCTCAGCGCTTCCCGGCCTCCGCCTCCCCCCCCCCACTCGCTGCACCCTTCCGCTCGCCCGGCCTCCGTGCAGTGGGGATCGCCGAGGGGGAAGTGGGAGAGGGAAGAAAGGAAGGCCGGAGGGTCGGGGGTGGGGGGTCTGCTTACCTCCAGCGCCGGCCGCCCAGGAGCCCAGCAGCAGCAGGAGCCGCCCCAGCACCACCATCTTCAACCCCCGGCCTTCCTTTCTTCCCTCTTCCCCCTCAGCGATCCCCACTGCACGGAGGCCGGGCGAGCGGAAGGGAAGGAGGGAGGGGCGGGCGGATCGTCCCAGCGGCGGGACCCGGCCTCGCACTTTGCCCGCCCCTCCTGGTCTCCGTGCAGCAAGGGGGGGGGAGGCGGAGGCCGGGCAGCGCCGAGCTCGCCGGGGCCAGGGGCGGGAGGGAGCGGAGGCGCCCCGCAGGGACTGAACCGGGGGCCTCCACCTCCCCCCCCCACTCACTGCACGGAGACCAGGCGGGGTGGGCAAAGAGCGAGGCCGGGTCCCGCCGCCGGGACGATCCGCGGGCCCTCCCTCCTTCCTTTCCGCCCCGACCGCCCGGCCTTCCTTTCTTCCCTCTCCCACTTCCCCCTCGGCGATCCCCACCGCGTAGGCATTGCAGGGCCGTAACAACGTTGCTGCTGCTGCATTGAGCTGCCGGTGTCTTGCAAGCGGGGCCTGCAAATATGTATTTCCACCCCCTTGTGTGTGTATGCACGAATAAAAGGAGGGGGGGAGGAATAGTTTCCAAGGGTTGCAGCACGCAGGCCCCCACCAGGAAACAAAGGCCATTTATTCATGGAAGGTTTTGCATTGGATTTGCCGCTCTTTAGATGCACTTTTTCCCCATCCATATTCTCAAAACTCAACAATAAACCCCCGTGCAGAACTTTGAGAATTCAGATGGGGAAAATGTGCCTCTATAGAGTGACAAATCCAATGCAAAACCTTCCATGAATAAATAGCCAAAAGGAGAAAGAGAGAAAAGATTTCTCCCCCCCCCCAATTCCCCAAGATGGCATGCAAAACGCCTCCCCACCCCCATGCAAACAGACCTGCTGCTGCTGGTAGCCTTGAGCAAGAAGGCTAGTGCGTGCTGCAAAGCCAGGGAGGGGCCGATCCTGGCAAGGGTGCTTTTTTTTTTCAGGCAGGCATGTTTAAGGGCTCCCTCTCCTTGCCACAGCAGCCTGCAGAGAGGGGGAGATGGAGGCCTGGCTTGAAAAGATGGTTGCACATAATGGCAGGTAGGCAGAGAGGAGAGGTTCTTGCTGGGACTGAAGGGAAAAGGTGGGGGTGGGGGGTTTGCCTCTGGCTTGGGGGAAAAAAGGGATGGATGGGGGGGTGAGTGGGGAAGGGATCTCCCCTGTGGACTCAATTTAAAACTTGTCACTGGAGTGTGAAAGGGGGGGGGACAGGACCAGAGAGAGAGACAAGAGAGATTTCTAAATATATATATATATATATTTATTAGTGGTTCTTCTGAAGCATTTCCTTTGCAGATCAAGGAATCCCCTCTTGTGGAGGAAAAGCAGGAGAGGAAGGGAGTTAAAAGCTGACACCCCCCCCTTTCCCTTGCCCGTTTTAATTACAGGCAAGGAAGAAAAAAGAAAAAGGCAGTAATGGGACCTTCAGTAGTGCCTCTGCCAAGCACAGGCTCTGCCACTGAGCCACGGGCCCCTCCTTGTTAAGCTGCCTTATGCTGAACCAGAGCCCCCCCCCCCTCGGTCCATCCAAGTCAGTACTGTCTGCTCAGACCGGCAGCGGCTCTCCAGGGTCTCAGGCAGGGGTCTTTCCCATCACCTACTTGCCTGTTCCCTTTAACTGGAGATGCCGCTGGGGATTGAACCTGGGACCTCCTGCATGCCCAGCAGAGGCTCTGCCGCTGAGCTCACAGCCCCCTCCCCATGGCTCTCCAGGGTCTCAGGCAGGGGTCTTTCCCATCACCTACTTGCCGGTTCCCTTTAACTGGAGATGCCACTGGGGGTTGAACCTGGGACCTCCTGCATGCCAAGCAGAGGCTCTGCCGCTGAGCTCACAGCCCCCTCCCCATGGCTCTCCAGGGTCTCAGGCAGAAAGGGTCTTTCCCATCACCTACCTGCCTGTTCCCTTTAACTGGAGATGCCACTGGGGGTTGAACCTGGGACCTCCTGCATGCCAAGCAGAGGCTCTGCCCCTGAGCTCACAGCCCCCTCCCCATGGCTCTCCAGGGTCTCAGGCAGAAAGGGTCTTTCCCATCACCTACCTGCCCGTTCCCTTTAACTGGAGATGCCACTGGGGGTTGAACCTGGGACCTCCTGCATGCCAAGCAGAGGCTCTGCCGCTGAGCTCACAGCCCCCTCCCCATGGCTCTCCAGGGTCTCAGGCAGAAAGGGTCTTTCCCATCACCTACCTGCCCGTTCCCTTTAACTGGAGATGCCACTGGGGGTTGAACCTGGGACCTCCTGCATGCCAAGCAGAGGCTCTGCCGCTGAGCTCACAGCCCCTTCCAAAATACACATGAACACATGAAGCTGCTTTCTAATGAATCAGACCCCCCCCCCAATTCAGTATTGTCTACTCAGACTGGCAGCAGCTCTCCAGGGTCTCAGGCAGGGGCTCTTTCACATCACCTACCTGCCTGGGCTCTTTAACTGGAGATGCCGGAGATTGAACCTGGGGCCTTTCAAGACCCCCCCCCCCGCCCAGCTTCCAGGGAGTCTCTAGAAGCCGGGCGGGCCCCTGCCCAACAGCTGAGCCTCGGACCGGGAAGGGGGGGGAGGTAAAACTGTTCTGCGCTGCCTAGGCAGGCAGCGCAGAGCAGTTTAAAGACCCCTGCCCGGCTTCTAGGGACTCCCTGGAAACCGGACGGGGGTCTTTATTCGGCAGAATATTTTTTCTTGTTTTCCTACTCTAAAAACTAGGTGCGTCTTATGGTCAGGTGCGTCTTATGGAGCGAAAAATACGGTAAGTCTTTTGCTGTCATCATTGTCTGTGACCAGAACTGTTCAAAGTTGTTCCGCAGTTGCTTTGTACTCCTTTGCAGAAGCAAGAAGAAGCTCTGCTTGATGGAACTGTAGATTACATTTTTGAACAGTTGTGTTTAATGTGTCCAAACGTTCAAACTCAAGCAGAAGTAACTAGCATGAAGAAAGTAGAAAATCTCAACAAACTTTGTACATATCCATCTGCTTTTGCCCCAGGATCTCCTCTCTCCTCCGAAGATTCCATGCTGGCCATAATTAGACAAGGAATAGAGAATAAAACTGCTGCTATCATACTGCCCTTGTACAAATCTATGGTGAGACCACACCTGGAATACTGTGTACAGTTCTGGTCACCACACCTCAAAAAGGATATTGCCGAGCTTGAGAAGGTGCAGAAAAGAGCAACCAAAATGATCAGGGGGCTAGAGCAACTGCCTTATGAGGAGTGGTTAAAACACTTAGGGCTGTTTAGCTTGGAAAGAAGGTGGTTAAGGGGAGACATGATAGAGGTCTATAAAATTATGCATGGTATGGAGACAGTGGACAGGGAGAAGCTTTTCTCCCTCTCTCATAATACTAGAATGCAGGGTCACCAGCTGAAACTGAAGGGTGAAATATTCAAAACACATAAAAGAAAGTATTTCTTCACACAACACATAGTTCAATTTTGGAACTCAAGATGTGGTGATGTCTGCCAACTTGGAAGGTTTTAAGAGGGGAGTGGACATGTTCATGGAGGAGAGAGCTATTCATGGCTACTGGTCAAAATGAATACTAGTCATGATGCAGACCTATTCTCTCCAGTACCAGAGGAGCATGCCTATTATATTAGGTGCTGTGGAACACAGGCAGGATGCTACTACAGTCTTCTTGTTTGTGGGCTTCCTAAAGGGACCTGGTTGGCCACTGTGTGAACAGATGGCTGAACTTGATGGGCCTTGGTCTGATCAAGTACAGCTTTTCTTACGATACATTCTCAAAGAACTGAATCAACTCCCTATAATTAGAAGCCATTGACTGTAAGGAAGCTGCTCTAACAGTCCACCTAGTGGGGCGAAGGTGTTTCAGATTTATGTTCTCTGCCTTCTGAAAGTATTTAAACAAAGCAAGACATTTTGGTGAAGTTTTCACAAAGGTGATCATGTCAGATAACTCAGTCAGGAAATTTCTACACATAGTAATATTTTCTGACAGATCATGTACCACTAAGTTCACATGTGCAAAACAATGAACATATAGTACTCTTGGCTCCTCAGCCTTTGCATGAGCCTGTACTCCACTAAGATGTCCAGCAACATTTGATGCTCCATCATAGCGACAGCGCCTGTGGGGCTCAAACCGTAGAATGGTTGTTCAGAAACAATTATCTGACGTGGTTTGACGAAGGAACCGCTAGGCTAAGCTGGCCTGCTCCATCATAGCATTGGTCACGACATCTGTCAAGAGAAAGATCAAAGCAACAGAGTACATCTTTCAAAATAGAAAAAAGAGTTTTAGCAGTGGTGGATTCAGTTTCATAAAATCCCAAAAAGAATTCCTCCACAAACATATCCTCTGTAGCAATGTAGAAGCAAAATGAAACCTGTTCTTGTGTGGTGATATCTGTGGTGTCATCAACAATTGCATTGTAATAAGCAACTTCTTTAAATCTCTCTCACGAGTGTACGGAGAACATTGTGAGCCATGATCTCAAGCATTTCATTCACAATGGTAGGTGAAATCCATTTGTAGTTCATACAATTCAACCATGATTTCAGCTGTAGAACATCTGCAGCACGTAGCAGCAGAGCTGTTTCAGGTTTGACTTTTCCTTGTCATGGCTGCGTATTGTAATGCCCAGACAGGCAAGGTACCTTAAAAAAGATAAAGGTCCCCTGTGCAAGCACCGGGTCATTCCTGACCCATGGGGTGATGTCACATCCCAACGTTTACTAGGCAGACTTTGTTTTACGGGGTGGTTTGCCAGTGCCGTCCCCAGTCATCTTCCCTTTACCCCCAGCAAGCTGGGTACTCATTTTACCAACCTCGGAAGGATGGAAGGCTGAGTCAACCTTGAGCCAGCTACCTGAAACCAACTTCTGTCGGGATCAAACTCTGGTCATGAGCACAGCTTGGACTGCAATACTGCAGCTTACCACTCTGCACCACGGGGCTCCTCCCAAGGTACCTTACTGATGCCAAAACTGTCAGCAGTGCCTTTCTAGCATCCCACATTTGCTTCTGCTGGCCTGAAAACTTGCTCTGTACATTTACTCCTGCTTTAACAGAGGCTATAGCTTGGACAGCTGCATGGTACAAGTTAGAATTCTGATGGTGACTTCTTCCAGTTTGAGAAGACATTTTGAACAAAAGTTTCATGTGCATCCTTGTCTCTTGATGTGTTTGGAAGAGGAACATTCACGTCATTTGCTGCTAAGCAACAGATGTCACAATATGCTTTTTCCTTTGCCACATTGTAAGAGAGCCAGTCATAAGTTATTTTCAAGGTATCTTGGTACTGTCAGCCTGGCTTTTGCTTTATATTAGAACCTCTCTTCTGTGAAGAGGGAAGTGTCACAATCGAGCATTGGCTGTAGGTCATTAATAATAAATTGGACTGGTTTGAGTTGTGAGCTGTATGTGACCACCAGAGGTGTTCTGTTGTCATTTTCTTTGGGTTTGTCTTGTAGCAAGCTGTGCCTGTGTATCATTCTGGCCTTTCCAATAATCTTTTTTACCATATCAGCAGGATATTATAGTTTCAAAAATGCTCGCTGCTGCTCCCTTCTGGGGTTGGAGCAGATGCGACTATAGCATAGGGCTTGGCTGTAGAGAATGGACTGTTTGATATGGTTGGGATGGTACCTGGAGACATGTAGATATGTTTTCTGATCTGTTAGTTTCCAGTACAATGTGGTGCTTGTGTGTCCCTCATGTGTACTGTACTGTGGTGTCCAGGTAGTTTATTTCTTCTTCAGAGAAATTCATAGTTGATTAATGGTGGGGTGGAAATTGTTGAAAGCATGGTGAAATCTTTTGAGGGCTTCTTTGCCGTGAGTCCAGACAAAGAAAATGTCATCAGTGAATCTCAAGTAAAGGAGAGGTACCAATGGGTAGGAGTTCAGAAAATGCTGTTCTAGATCTGCCATGAAAATGTTGGCATACAGTTGGCATACTGTAGAGCCATGCAGATGCTATATCAGTCTCTGCCACTGATTTGAAGGTATAAACCTTAAGTAGTTGTGGTTGAGAACAAACGTGCAGAGTTCAGTGGCAAGATCCTTTGTTTGGGCCATAGGAACAGGTATTTTAAGGCAGCTTATAAATTCTTACCAAACACACAAATACATACTAGCAAACAGAAACAAAGCTCCAAAGAATCATGGAAACTGTAATGTTGATACAACAGGAAGGTGTAGGACAGGAGTGTGCTTCAGCTACCATTGTAACTGAGCCCCTCATGTGGGCACTGGTTGCCCGGGGGGGGGCTCGAGCCCCTCAGCCCCCCCCCCCATAGTTTACTCCTATGCTCTTTGGACTGCGCAGCAGCACAACCCCCGGACATCAGCACAGCCTCCTTCCGGCATTCTCCCGGTGCAAGTCCCTCACCGGTGTCCCAGGGGCGTTTTTGGGGGCAGAGCTGCTGTTAGGCAGCTTCCTAACCCCTTTTGGCCTGGGAACGCCCCCTAACAGATTGCCACAGCACTTTTTGGGTGGTGCAGCTTCCCCCCCCCCCATTTTGGGGTTTTTAAAAATGAAAAACACTCTCCCCCCCCCCCCCCGCAACAGCCACAAAACCTCATTGGAAATGCCATGGCAGCGCCATGGCCACACCATCTCCAGCCGCTGCGGCTTTCAGGAATGGGCTGTGAGTGCATATTTCAGAGAACTGTTGATAATCAAGTACTGCTGATTTCAGGTGCCCTCTGGTTCATGTTGGTGAAGACATCAAAGTTACCCTGGAATATAACTATACGTGTTCCCTTTGAATAGAAACAGAAATGACAAGCCACCTTAGCTCCAACAATTCACAACAAACTTTAAACCACAATTCTAAAAATTTTAGCTAATTTAATTTACTCATCTAAACCAATTGATGATATAACTGTAAACTGTTCTATTCCCATAAGACCAGATAAGCAAGTCCCCTGAGAAGTTGAACTTTCTTCCCAGTTGAGGCTGAAATCATCAATGCGTTTTCCAACATTTAGTGATCCCTTTGAAATCTGCCTCCACTTCATTTAGTCCCCACAGTCACCTCTGTTATTTTAATAATTTCCTCCTTGAAATGTCACCACAGCCCTTCAAACTTGATGAGAGAAGGCAATCCTAAACTGCTAGGGCTGCCGTTCCCCCCTCTCCTCCGGCGATAGCTTTTGGGGCAGAGTTCAGGCAAACGCGCATGCATGTGCGCGCGTCACTTCCGGGTTACAACCAGAAGTGTCGCCTTTGAGGGGCCTTATGCCACTGAAACTCAAATGAAAAGATATATTTTATTTATTTCCTTTATTTATAGCACCCCTTTCTCACTGAGGCTTGAGGCGGATTATATGGTGTAAAACAATGTATTTAAATAGCATAAGACCTCTAATAAGCAATACAGTGAAATGGACATCATTCAGATTTTACCAGAGAGGGTAAAAGAAATGGTAGTACAAGCAGATACTCCAAACCAAGAAGAAGAAACTGTGTAGGGAGCCATGCCGTGTTTGCTAACAGGGAGGAGAGGTTTGCTAAGAGAGGAGAGTGACAAATCCTTTGCCAAACGTGTACACCTCTGAAAAAAACATGGATTGTTGGAGGACTAAAAATGTACTTCTGGAAGGTGGTAATGTGATTGTAAACCCTTTCTGTGTCTACATTAATAGGTTTATTTATTTATATTTATTTTATTTATTTATATCCTTCCTTTCTCCCCGATGTGGACCTAAAGTGGCTGACATCATTCTCATCTCCTCCATTTTATCCTCACAACAACCCTGTGAAATAGGTTAGGCTGAGAGAGTGTGACTGGCCCAAGGTCATCCGACGAGCTTCCATGGCACAAGTGGGGATTCAGACCTAGGTACTAGTCGAACACTCTTAACCACTACTCCACACTGGTTCTTCACTAGCATGGAGAAGGTTTTTATTCTCTACAAACAGACTTTCCAACAGGGGACTCCCAGAACACATCCATTGAATGTCCAACTGGTTAGGCTGAGTGTGTGTGACTTTCCCAAGGTCACCCAGCAAGTTTCCGTGGCAGATTGTGGTTTCAAAAAAACCTGATACTTGTGCATTTTAAACTGTTATTTCTGTCTTTCACACTTGTTCCTCAATAGCATTACAGAGGCTTGAAGCTGAGTGATTATAACTAATTGTAGTGATTGAATGTATTGTTTTTTGTAACTCATCAAATGCATTCTCCTGTTATATTATAACATTTGTATGGTTAAACTACTGTTTGGAATGCATTGCAAATTAATGTATTTGTGCTTTAATTTGAAGTGGTATAATAGGGGAGCGCTTGCCTATACGATATTATCTCACAGGAGGGATGTTTGCCAGTGGACTCTTCACTGCAATGTTTGGACTTGGCTACTTCTGTAATATACACAACTTGTGGTTCTACATTGCAGCTCAGGTAGGCACATCTGTGTTTCTTTTCCTGTCTACCTGAATTCTCAAATACAACGCAACATAAGAACTGTCTTGATGTAACAGAAGAAAAAATCTATTTAGTCAGCATTCTGTTTCCAGTAGCTGCAAACTAAATGTCTGTGGATGGTGATGGCTATCCCTCCTTGTCAGAACTTATTACCCAGAGATATACTGCATCAAGACGTGAAAGCTCTATTTATGCATTGATGAAAAATGAATATAATTTTTGCAATAATAATTAACATATATATGTGCTAATGGTGTGTGTGTGTATAATGTCACCTTTCAACCCAATCAAGGTCCCCAAGGCAGTGTATATAAAAACATTTGAACAATTAAAAACATTTAAACTTATAAAATAGTTCAATAAAAACACATAACATCAGAACCAGGGTGTAGGGCCAATGTTTCAATGTTCAAAGTACTTTTATATTATCTTACTATGCTTAAAACAGCACTGTAGGTTAGGCTAGTATTACAGTATTATCCCTATACTGCAGGTGGATAACTGAGGTTGACTGACAGTGGCTTGTGTAAGGCCATCTTTGTGAATTAATTGCAGTGGCAAGATTTGAACTGTAGATTTCCTAGGTCACAGTCCATTCTCTTAGCTAGTTAAGGCACGATGGCAGATTACCATAGCAATTCAAATAATACACCCAATAGGAATTTAAAGGTGAATAGGGGTATGTGTGTGTGATACATATCATTTAAGAAGCACAGCTATTAAATAGAGTTGACAGTGTGTAAATGGACCTGGAGTCCAGAAGTAAGCTGCAAGCTGCCACAGCTGCCACTCAGACCCAAACCAACAGTATTCTAGACTTCTTTGCTGAGACTGGGGAGCACTGGTATAAATCAAGGACAATGGCTGGTGAGCTCCTGCAAGTTCTAGTTTCCATTAAAATGTAGCAACGCTCCCTGACGTTCACTGTAGCAGCTGGTTGCATTTCCTAGTAAGGGCTGTCTTGGGGTGTGGGGGGTGCCTCTGAGACTGAAATAACTTCCTTACTTTTGAGGACTGTATATGCAAGTAAACATGAGAGCGAATCCTGTTTTTTCCTGTTCTCTGTATACAGCTTGAGGTGTAGTCAATCCAGTAAATTTAATCTTTGCAGCAGCTATTTAGAAGCATTTTGCCCTTACTCTGATAAAAATGTGTCATAACAGTACTGCATTTGTTTGCATTTGAAGAAAAATACATACTTGAACATGTGGTTCTTTTGTGTGTTTTGCAGCTGAGGGAAGAAGGGCAGGGAATTAAAGAATTTCTTTTGGATAGTTGACAGGACAGGTTTATCTAAGGTACCCTAGGTCTAAGCAAGAGTTGTATCTAACTTCCTAACTTCCTAGCCTTGATTCTTGAGACATTTCCCTTGTTACTGCTCCAAATGGGCATTTAATATGTTTATATTTATTCCCTCTCATCATTTGGAGCTTCCTCAGTTTCTCATGTATGTGCTTATTCAACCTGTTAAGTGTGCAGGTAGGCACAAAAGGTTCATTTCTAGAGGCAGTTTGGAAATCAGGTCACTTGGATGTCACCATTGCTGAACTATTGGAAGAACTATTGCTGAACCATAGAAAAGAAGATATTTCTAAATCTGCCTGAAAAGCAGATTGTCTTTATCCCTTGTTGGTCTAAAGGGACAAGACATACATATTCTTTAGTTACTCAGTGTCTATTTCCAAAATAAGATCGAGGCTTCAAGGAGCCGACGGGCAAAAGCTTACCTAATAGCAAAAAAAAAAAAAAGGCACCTTCATGTACACACTTTAATGAGAGAAACGGTCAGGATTGGATAGTCATCTGGTAATATGGACTATAATTAATGATTTACAAGAGACTAGACTTAAACTGATTGCTTAAAAGCCCAATTAGGAACACCTGTAAAAAGATGAGCTTTCCACAGTCTGCACTAATGAATGTTCATTAAAATTAAGCACTCTGAAATGTTGAACCATTAGTCCAAGAAGGACAAAACCTCTCATTTGTACCTTTCCAAAGCTGGCAAAGGAACTGAAAAGGTTCTGCAAGACCTTGGAAGATGCTTAATAGTTCATGGATTGACCACTGGATCTTTGAGGTGACCAGAGTTGGAATGGGGAGAATGGGTGGTGTTTAGGTAACAGGCAAAGAAAGCATATAACAGTTTTGTGGTCTCCCAAAATGGAGCTGGATATTTTTAGAATGGAAGACAATCCTTGGACAAATGTGATGTTAGTGCATAATGTCAAGAACTCTTTGGATGCATAGCTTGCTGTATGGTAGAATCATAGAAATCATACGAGTTGGAAGGGGCCATACAGGCCATCTAGTTCAACCCTCTGCTCAATGCAGGATCAGCCTAGAGCATCCCTGACAAGTGATTGTCCATCCTCTGCTTAAAGACTGCCAGTGAGGGGGAGCTCACCATCTTCCTAGGTAGCTAATTCCACTGTTGAACAACATTTACTGTAAAAAACGTTTTCCTAATATCCCGCCGGTACCTCTCCGCCTGCAATTTATACCCATTATTGCAAGTCCTATCCTCTAATGCCAACAGGAACAGCTCCCTGCCCTCCTCTAAGTGTCCCCATCCACACTTCCACTCCTGTTTTATTTCCTCTTTAGCATCCATTTCATCATCTATCTGCCCTCCATGCATCAATATTTCTCCCCCCAATTTCCCCACTTACCACATCCATTTGCATTGCAGTCTCTGCCCAGCTGTTTGTGGGAAGTACGGTATTCCTTAGGCAGCTATATAGGACGAATTCAAGGTTGTGGGTACTTCCTTTAGTTGAATAGCAAAAAAATAGACCTTAGCTTTCCAGAAACATCCAGGAAGATCAAGTTGTGATAAAGAAGAAGCATTCTTGAGTAATACAGAAATGAGGAGATGGTAAGAGCTGAATAGATGCACTGTATTTGTATGCTATTTTAAAAAATGATGCTGTATTTAAAAGTACGGTAATAAAATTAGTTTTGGTGACAAGTTTAACACAACTTTGAAGATGCTTTTTAATATTGGCTTGTGGTACAATATAGCATGCTGTGGTTGGAATATTGAGAGTTGTCTCAATATAATTACTCTTTGTTAAAATGTTTCAGATAGCGAATGGGTTGGTGCAAACTACCGGCTGGCCTAGTGTGGTTACCTGCATTGGTAATTGGTTCGGTAAAGGAAGGTAAGCTTACTATAATCTGTTTGTCTAGGATAGGGGACATTTTAATCAAGATGCTACATTACTGTGTTATATTTACACCACTGTTGTGTAGTGATTAACAGAATTGGACTAGTATCTGGGAGACATGGGATTGAATCCCCACTCATGCCATGGAAGCTGGGTGGATGACCTTGGGCTAGTCATACTCTCTCAGCCTAACTTAACTCACAGGGTTGTTGTGAGGATAAAGTGGAGGAGAGGAGCATGATGTTAGCTGCTTTGGCTCCCCATTGGGAAGAAAGACGGTACAAATGAATTAAATAAATAATATTTGCTGATTCTGAACAGTCTTGTCAGCCTCACCAGTAACATGCATGTGTACCTATTTTTGTTTTTCTTCACAATTTTACTCTTACATGTTTATTTTAGGATAATAAAAACAGTAAAATATTAAGAGAGTTCAAGTTCAAGTTCCTTTTTAAAAAATCATTTTATTAAATTTATTTTTAACAAAATTACAATAAACAAAATAAAGAAAAAGGGAAAAATGAAAAAAACTAACACAGAGACAAAAAGATACTTCCATTTTCATTTGTATCAAACATAAATCTAATTCAGAAATTACAACCTGTTCTCTAGCTACATATACAAAATTATTTTTAAATTATTCTTACAACTAAAAAATCAAACTTTTCTCTATCATACCTACATTCTTATTCTGCTACCCACAAATCATCAATTTGGTCTTTTCTGTATTACGCAAAAAGTCCATAAATGGTTTCCAATTTTCCACAAACGTAGATAAGTTATTTTCTCTGATCAAAGCAGTCAGTTTGGCCATTTCTGCTAATTCTAACATCTTGACAAGCCATTCTTCTATTGTAGGTATATATGGATGTTTCCTTTTTTGCGCATATAATATTCTTGCTGCTGAAATCATATATAAGAGCAAACATCCATATTTTTTTTCCAACTGACTATCCATAAACCCCAAAAGATACATTTCTGGTTTCATTTGTATATTAACCTAAGTGAAAAATGATGGGTAGCCATGTTAGTCTATCACTAGCAGTAGAAAAGAGCAAGAGTCCAGTAGCACCTTAAAGACTAACAAAATTTCTGGCAGGGTATGATCTTTCAGGGCTGGAGACACACACGGCTGCAAAAGTAGAAGCCCTATCTTGTTTAAAACTAGTGTGAAGTGAGCTGTGGCTCATGAAAGCTCGTACCCTGCAGGAAATTTTGTTAGTCTTTAAGGTGCTAAGTGAAAAATGATAGTATAGTGGGCTTTCTTATAGGCAGGCACATACCCAATCTCCTGTTCTCCCATTTGGTTGCTGATGCACTCAGCTGGATTTTGGGAAGTGTCCTGAGTAAAAGCCTCTAATATATTACTTAATTTCCCTGATTTACTCACAGGTATAGCTAGACATGCATACTGCACAGTGTGACAGTTCCTGTCTGTTTGACTTTGTTGGGGACCAACACAGGCCTATGGTTGAGGACAGTGATGGTTTTTCATCATCTTAACCCGCCTCCCTACCCCTACCCTCATCCCTATAGTTGTTCCCTTGTACTTTTTCTGCTCCTGTCCCTAACCACCACCACCCCTTTTAACTAGTTATTCTTGATTGATCATCTCTGGAATCATAATTAAGGTTTAAGGGTGCCATCTGGAATTTTAAAGTAATAAGTTTTTAAGTATAAATTATATAGTATGGCATTTTAATTTTATTGTATTTATGGTTGTTAGCCACTCTGACCCTGACTGTGGTCAGGGAGGGGCAAGCTAGAAATTGAAAAATAAATAAATAAAGTTGGAAGTACCCTGCAATTCTGCACTGCAGCAAGTGGTAATACTGAAATGGTTGACTAGAACCCCACAATTAGATCTGCCTAGACATACCATAACTTCTAAAGTATTTTAAGAATTTCCTGGTTAAGGTTATTAATGTCTGTGACAAGGTTAATGGAAACCTGTTTTCTTTCATTATAGGAGAGGCTTTATAATGGGATTATGGAACTCACACACTTCAGTGGGGAATATTTTGGGATCCTTAATAGCTGGCTCCTGGGTATCTACCTGCTGGGGTCTGTCTTTTGTAGTGCCTGGCGTTATTATATCTGTAATGGGAATAGTATGCTACCTGTTTCTTATTGAACGTAAGTGTCCGTGTTCAAATGCATATATGCAAACTTGAGTGTCTTCTCTGTTAGAATATATGTGATTAAGAAACAATGTTCTTTCTAGCCTTTACCTTTGTTGTATGATGTCTGTTGTGTCAATCAACTGCCCTAGTTTGCTAAAAGTTCGGGAGACTCAGCATCTGAACAAGAGAGAGTATGTGCAGGTATGGGAAGGGGAAATAAGGCAAGAGAGTGGGCACAATATTCCAATCTTCATTCCTACCTCCTGGTTGTAGGAACTAAAACAAGGCTATGGATGACTTTAGTTTGACATGGCGTTAAGTACTGCAACATATCAAAAAGAAGCAAACCTATTTGTAAAATAAGTTGTATTTAAATTACTATGTGTTCACAATGTTTGGAAAACGAATCTGCATTTCTCATAGCCTTATTTTCTGATGCTTTATTTCAGATCCAGAGGATATAAACAGTGCAAGTACATCAACCAATGTAAATAACAACAATTTTGTGTTATAAACATTGTATTCTCTTTGGGTTCTATTTTGCAATACTGATTTAAAGTTAGACTTTTGGACTGGTGGAGGAAAAACATGTTTCAAAGCAAGAACAGGAAAAACATCTTTTGTCTTGAGGAGGAGTTCTGTGCAACTTTAAAGTTAGCATGCTGCTTGGTGAACATTAACTCATTATAACAAAGGTGGTATTTGGCTGTCTTTAAGATCGCTACAGGTTTTTTAAAAATATGTTTAAACCTTGCCAGAGCTTTGCAGGTGATCTTGAGGCCTGATTCTGTGAATGAGTTCCACTATCACAGAACCTTTCTCCAGTGCAAGGTATCTCATTCTGTTGGAAGAGCCACTTTCTATCCGAGGAAGGCTTTTTGCACTGAAGAAAGATTCCATGTACTGGAGGATAATAAATTACTGCCAAGTTGGGTTTTTTTCAACTCTGACTCCTCTAAAAATGTGTCTTTCAGAATTCAAAAAGTTACATGAATGGATCAAATAGATTCAATATTCAGACACCAAAATTAAGCACTAAGGAAACAAGCAGATCTCAGGTAATGCAGATATTTTCAGATTTAGATTTTCCACACCTTCCATATGAAAGCAAGTTACCTAAATACTACCCGGGGGCAGGGGGGGTGGGGCGGTACAGTTCTTTGCGAAGAACATGCTTAAGTATTTGCTTTAACTTTGAAACCAATTTTGCTCTCAGTTGTGTTGTTCTATAAACAAATATAAGTAGCTCCAAAACACTACTGTTTCAAAACCATAAATAGCATGCAGTTCCAGCTAACATACTGAAATCTGAAGTTATTCTTGTTTTCATAATACACAAAGGTATGTTAATTGCTTGGTTCGTAAAGATATACTGTTTTTGGCTTTTACTGAATTTAGTGGCATCTTAAGCAGGATCCAGAGATGCAGTGTCTACTGTCAGACAATGCGAACTGTGTAAAGCCGCTCAATCATAACAGTGGAGTCTGTGAAGGTTATGAAAATGGACACTCAGCTATAAGCTTTACTGGAGCTTTACGAATACCTGTGAGTATGTGCACCATCTTTATCAAGTCCCTACGGAGGCACACAGCTACTTATATTGCTTGTCTTAAATTGGGATCATATGAGGTGCTCAGCTCAAGGGGGGGGAAGAGCATCTAAAAGATGGTAAGTTTGATTTCTCAAACGCCTTATTTGCGAAAACCAAATCATCCATTGCAGAAAACAAAACATAATGCAGGTCTCTATTTCTTAATTTTATGTTCCTTCTTTTAATTTTTGCTTTCTCTCTTTATAGGGGGTTGTAGAATTCTCCCTGTGTCTGCTATTTGCAAAATTGGTCAGCTACACTTTTCTTTTCTGGCTTCCTCTGTATATCACAAATGTAGGTAGGTATCTTTTTGGATAGAAGGATCATGAAATATTTCAAAATAATATTTGAGAAATGATCTTAGACAATATTTAAGAGCAGATTGCTGGGGTTTGCGAGGTTAAACCCATTTGATTTATCTATAGATTATAGATTTTTCTATTATTCAAATCCTATAATCTAATTATACATTTTGGATGTCAATGTTGCTAATGTGTTTCAGGGTTGTTGTTTTTATAATTCTTGGTACATGTAGAGAAATTTAACAGAAATAAAACAGATTTTCTAAAAGAAAAATGAAATATGTGTGATCAAATAAAGCTTAATGACTGACAAGTGGGGTAATATAATATCGGTGCATTTTACTGTACTGTAAAAAAAAAGAAATCTTTTTGCTATCAGTGGTAATTTTGGCAATTAACTAGGAAGATTGTTGTTTCAAAAAACAAGTTATGAAAACTAATATAGTAACAAGAAAGGTACACATCATGATAAAAATGTCAAATGCCATAACGTGTAATAGTGGGGAACACGTGAAGCTGCTTTATTCTGAATCAGACCATTCATCTGTCAAGGTCAGTCTTGGCTGACTGGCAGTGGCTTTGCTTAGGATAGTACCACTACTCTACTCTGTGCATCTTGTGCCTAAGGCTTAGCTGATTTGTGTTCAGAAATGTGTATTAGTAGCAGTCTCATTTCTTAACAGGGAGTTTTACAGCAATGCTAAAATGATAGTGTGTACAGTACTATACAGTCTCATTTCTCCAAATGCCCTGAACCATGTTTCAGTACAAGAGTGCTAATTTGATGCTGGCTTTCAAATAGTGGGCAAAAGGTTCTAAGAATGATTATTTTTTTTGTTTGGCTATCTTGTCATTCAACTTAGTTTTGAGTGAATGGCCTAATGGAAAATGGTGATTAACTTGCGTACTGAAATTACTACATAGGAGCTGCTTCCCAGAGAGAGGCGCTCTACTTGTCTGTTAAAGTGGTGCACTTGTGCCAGGGAGAAGAATACATAATCAAGTATTTATGGTGCGCACTATTCCCGTACCTCTTTTAAGAGAGAGAAACAAGTTTATATAAATATTTGTACATCACAAAATCGGACCTAACACAGGACCTCTTCATAATAAACCAAAATGGATATTCTTCCATTTTGAATATATATTTGAAAATATATTCCATATATTTGAATATATGGAAGAAGGGATCTTGGATGGTATTGTATTTATAAGGTAATCACTTGCACTCAGTAATGTAACTATTTTAGGGAGAAGATTATTACATATTGCAAATCTGTTCAAAGTGCTCTTTTGGGGGACTAGTTTCATGGCATTTTAAAAGACCAATCATTTTTCTTTCTGTCATTGGCAGATAACCTTAATGCTAAAGAAGCAGGTGATCTCTCCACACTATTTGATGTCGGGGGAATCTTTGGTGAGTTTGCATATCACTTTCAAGCTAAATTCCATGTTTTTAAACTTGATAGTCTTACAGTGCAATCCTATGCTGAGCTACTTCAGTCTAAGACTACTGAAATCAGTGGGTTCAGAGTGGCGTACGTCTGTTTAGGATTGCATAATTACACTCTTAGACTCAGGATCATCCCAGCATTTTGTCTAAGCTGACTGCCAGATAGGGTTGCCAAGTTCCCCCTGGCCACTGGTGGGGGTAGGGTTGCCACATCCAGATTGAGAAACTCCTCGAGATTTGGGGGTGGAGCCTGGGGAGGACTGGGACCTTAGTGGGGTACAATGTCATAATGTCCACCCTCCAAAGCATCCATTTTCTACAGGGAAACTGATCTCTGTAGTCTGGAGATGAGCTGTAATTCCAGGGGATCCCCAGGTCCCACCTGGAGGCTGGAATCCCTACTGCCAGAGCCACAGACTCATTCAGACATTTGTTTTGGTTCAAGTGCCACATGCATCAATTCCCTGTGGATCATTTTTATGTACTTGCTTATATGCTTCTACTTCAGGCTTTCCCCAAGGGCTGTATTATGCTGTTTTCCTCTTCCTTCCTCTTTGCCAGAATATGTATCTAGACTATTTGCTTCTAAGTTCTTGCTGAAGCTTTACCCACAGAAAAGCAGGAACTTTACAGTTGCCCAGCAGAGCCACTTCTTTTTTGTTCTGCTACCTCTAACTTTTTTAGTAAGCTGCAATCTCACAATAAAGGGTATCCTCACCAAGCCCCCTCTATCTTTATGGCTTTTTTGCCCTGGAGACCCAAATACCATGCTCCAGCAGTAGCCATGGTAGGTAAAGAGCAAGCGGTATTGGTAATGTATTGTGTGGATCCGATGCCTTCCACATATCCAGTCCCGTGGATAAATCACACTGGAAGGCATTTATACAGTCTTACCTTGGTGAAATGAGCAGATCCACCAAACAGAGTGAACTTGTGAAATGATTCTTTAAAGGCAAGAGGCAGAGGAAAGGACTGACCACACGTGCTCAGCTGCTGGACTGAGACAGCAAGAAAAATAAAAGGAAGAATAAGGAGACGGCACCTTTTGCAGCAAGTGTCATCTTGAAGCAAAAGACAGGGCTTGGGGGATCTTGAAGGAGTGGTAATGATAGGATTTGGTAACAATCTGGAAGTGGCAGTTAAGAAAATCAAAGTAATCAACAGTGAACCTGGGGTTACATTCTTGAAGATTGGATGGAAATAACAATGAACTCAGGGAGTGTCAGAAAAAGAGAAATACCACGAATGGAAGGAGTGATTTCCCCCCCCCCCCATGCTCCGCTTGAAACTTTGACAGGTAAAAATTGTGAAGTGGCTAGAAACAGAGAGTTCAGCATTGAGGGGGGAAACAATTTGGAAGTAATCAGTGTTAAACGTGATAGCTAGAACCACCAGAACAGAAAGAAAGAGAATAGTGTGGAAAAATTTGAATTCATGTGTGTGACATGGGCCTTTTATGCATGGGCTGTTTCCATTGCAGTGACCCCACAACTACTTTGGGGCTTTGTTTTCATTATGCACGTTTTCTCCGACCTTTAGAAGTCTCCTCGCTCTCCTCTTGTGTTTTCCCTGCGTTTTCTGGATGTTGTTTTAGCCCAAGATTAAAGTCTGCCTTGATCCCTAATTAAAAGTTGGTCTTGTGCATGCTTATCAATTCGGGCTTTTCTCCCCATGTCCATTCTCGCTTCTCCCTCCCACTTGTCTTTCCCCTTCATCCAACCCCTCCCCTTGAAGCCATTCCAGCAAGAGACCTTGGCCAGATGGAAGTTTTTTGTTTGCAAGAATGCTGAAATAACTATATACAATCTATGTGGCTGCTTATGTGGTCAGTTTCATAGAGTGTGTTGGTCAGTTTCTGACCTCAGCCAGATGGAACAGTGCTGGGCTGATTTGTTGTCCTCCCCTTATACCTGTCCTCTTTAGGAAAGCCTTTTTGCGAGTGCAGGACTAGCGATTTCATGCTGGCATAATCACAAACGACCTGTGCGGCTGTTTATTCAGATAGCATATAGTAGGCGAATCTATGGAACAGGTTACTCAATTTTAAATACTTGGGAATCCATTTTGATGCATCCCTCACATGGAAATCACATTTGTGCCTGGTGAGGAATATTGACTTGAAAGTCGGGAGGACAACTGTAAAATACTTTTATACAGCAGGAGGCCAATATGTTCTCTGGCCTTAAAGGTATACAATGCCAAAGTCTCCAATCAGTTTTTGTATAGTGCAGATATTTTGATTGGTGCTGTCTCTGAGAGGATGGACTACATTCAGTATAACTTTTTCCGATGCTTACTGGCTACTCCTAGATGTGTCTCTGGCATAGTGCTGAAAGCTGAATTGGGTGGATTATCGATGGAGGCTAAGGCATGAATAAAAGCATTCCTTTGGAAAATTAAGATCCTAAAATCTGAGGGGAGGCCTACCTTACTTGGACTTGTACAAGCAGAATGCACACATTAGCCAATGGGATCATTTATTGGGAAAGAAAATGATATGTCTAGGAATTATAAATTACATGGTAAAGACTACATAGACCATAGAAATAACTTGGCTAATCAAAACACAAGTAAAGGAATTGGACTCTAACAGTACATTTGTTAGGGCTCGTAGGGTTTGCTCGGCATCCTTTTTGGGTATTGCCCTTCCAAAGCAACTGCCGAAGCATTTCTATTGCCTGACAATACCAAAGCTCAGAAGGGCTTACTTTGGCAAGAATTAATGTCCTTCCTTCAGCGGTTCTGGAGGGCAGATATAACAAAGTGCCATACTCAAGTAGAACATGTAGATACTCACATGACAAAGTTGAAACTATCAAACATATTATCATGGAGTGTCCAATATTTAATGAGCTGAGGGCCAGTTTAATTATTCCTTTATTTAAAAATTTTGAAATGTCCAATGAGACATCTGGTAGTACAAGGGTGCAGGTGACATGGCTATTATTGGATATAAATTATTCTGTTACTCTGTGGCAAAATTTAAAGGGGCAATAATTAAATATCAGAAGAATAGCACTAAGTAAGGCATTTTTTGTTGCTTTGTTTTCTGCTCAAACCTGCAGCTGTATGAGCAGTGATACATACATACATACATACATACATACATACATACATACATACATACATATGTGGCTGATTATTTCTTCAGTTTCCATTTAATGTCATCTTCAACCTCCACTGCCCCCCAACGGGGACTAGTCGGCTACTCGGCTCAACATAGGAGAAGATGCCAGTTTATGTTCATTATATATTTTGTCTTGGTCAGTTATAACACTGAAGTTATTGGGGTTAGTTTTGTGATTGATACGGGCCTTTTAAAAAAAAGAATTAATTTTATTCTAGGAAAATATGCCTGTTACGGATTTCTAACACTGTTGTGAATATATAAAGCACTCTATGGAGTCTTCCTGTTATCTTTTTCTACAGGTGGAATTTTGGCAGGCATCATATCAGACCGACTAAAGAAAAGGGCATCAACTTGTGGCATAATGCTGTTGATTGCAGCACCCACAGTAAGATGTGTTATTATTTCTAAAGTGATACAAACTCTTATACGCAGCAGAATAAGTTCTGCCAGGTGGTACTGGTATAGTGAACATGTTTTTATTATAAGTATTAAACTTATGATTTTTCCCCAAACATGTTGTATAGAAATCATTAGAAATCCTAGAAATGATCACACTAGCTGCATAATACAGAACTATAGAGACTTATATCTAGCAAAGGTAGCTAGTTCTTATTACTGAAAATCTAAAGTAGCATGTTGGTATTAGATTAACTCTTTGTTGCTTGTGTCCATCCCAGCTATATGTATTTTCTGCTGTCAGTAAAAAGGGCCTTGAAGCTACCATAGGTGAGTTGTCAATTTTCTGCCAACTTTATACATTTCAGTTTTCATTTGTAATGATTAAGAAAATATGTCAAGGAGTGTATTTCATAATTCCCAAAAGGACTGGACAATAGGCTAAGATTGTTATTCCTAGTTATATTTCTAGGCCAGTTCAGATATTACTTTATTCTGATTTCTTCACTCGGGAATCTTCTGTCCAGGAGATTGGCATAATTAATGAGCCATGATTAGCCACAGCAGTTTAATTTGGCTCTCTGCAGTCAGCTCATCGTTTAAAAATTGGCTACATATAGCAGTGTATCCTTTTATCTTTAAAGTGCTGCTGTAATTAAGTTCATGATGACATGGGCTGACTACCATCATCACTTGCCTTTAGCCTTGGGCGCTTCTGGGTTCAAAACAAGTTACAGAAGGGGAAGAAGAGACAGGGAAGCAGACATGATTGCTGGGTCCATGATGTCTGCAAGGCTCTAATAAGCTAAATGTCTGTGGCCATTGAATATATGATGTCAGTCTTTTCCACTGTGAAACTGTATTCGAGGTTACTATTTTCAAGTATAGCCAAGGATAATACACTTCTTTGTTGTTGTGAGATGACCATATTTTTATCTTATTAGTTATTTTGGAAAGCACTGATTGTAATCTTACGGACACTTTGTTTTTAATAAGTGCACATTGCATAATTGGTCTTAAACTTCATACATTTTGGTCATCATAAATTTTAAATGTCTAAGATGTGTATTTTTTCCTCCATCTTCCAAGTCATGCTGCTCATTTGTGGAGCTCTTGTCAACGGTCCTTATGCACTGATCACAACCGCTGTCTCCGCTGATTTGGTGAGTGGTTTTATGTTCTCTTTGTAACTCAGAGTCCCTGCTATGTCATTGGCCCTTCAATAAGACAGCCTGCTGTTCTGTAAAAAATTATTAATGTGATCATCCATTACAATCAAGTGAAAATCAGAACTATCAAAATGCAGATATCTCCTACATTCAGTATTATAGAAGGGACATACCCTTTTAAAAATTATTAGGGTTTCTTGCAACCCTTACAAGGATGGGCTGCTTTCCACACAAATTGATTAGTGCAACAGGAAAAAACAGGGAAACCAATACTGAACTATCTGTGGCTTTCAAAGTATTACTTAAGTAAAAGACCAAACATGATACCTTGTAATTAAACTGTGTGTACATGTTAAGTTCCATATATGAGTTCATGTCTTCTCAACATTTCAGTTTGTTTTTACTTTCAGTATACAAAATAATTTCTGTCTCCTTTACCTTTTCCGTTCATTATATCTTAACAAGTGAGGACCCGCAAGAAACTTGCAGGAGGAGCTATCCCATTCCTTTGCTTTCCCCCCTAGAATTATAGAATCATAGAGTTGGAAGGGACCACCAGGGTCATCTAGTCCAACCCCCTGCACAATGCAGGAAATTCCAAACTACCTCCCTCCCCAACACCCCCAGTGACCCATACTCCATGCTCAGAAGATGGCCAAGGTGCCCTCCCTCTCATGATCTCCCTAAGGTCATAGAATCAGCTTTGCTGACAGATGACTATCTAGCCTCTGCTTAAAAACCTCCAGGGAAGGAAAGCTTACCACCTCCCGAGGAAGCCTGTTCCATTGAGGAACCACTCTAACTGTTAGAAAATTCTTCCTAATGTCTAGACAGAAACTCTTTTGATTTAATTTCAACTCATTGGTTCTGGTCCGACCTTTTGGAGCAACAGAAGCTCCTTCAACCTTTCCTCATAGGACTTGGTCTCCAGACCCCTCACCATATTTGTTGCCCTCCTCTGGACATGTTCCAGCTTATCTACATCTCTCTTCATCCAACCCCCTGCACAATGCAGGAAACTCACAACTACCCCACACACACACCCAGTGACCAGAAGATGGCCAAGATCCCTCTCCTACTACTTCTCTCGGTCTCTCACTCTTTCTCCCTCCTGCCACCCCTTTTCTTACACACTCTCTCCTCCATGCCTGTCACTTTATCTCTTTCTTCCCCCCCATCACTCTGTCTCTTCTTTCTGTCCCCCACTCCATCATTCTCTTTCTGCTCCCCATCACCCTCCCAGCTGCCAATCTGCTTCCCCACACACACAGCAGCAGCAGTGGCAGCAGCAGCTCTCCTGGAATCACAATGGATCTCCCAACTGCAGCAATCAGTTCCCCTTAGGGGAACTAATCTCTGTCATCTGGAGATCAGTTCTAATTCTGGGTGTAACTCCAGCCCTCACCTGGAGGGTGGCAGTCCCAGTTACCCTGGGGGAAATGGCCGCTTTGGAGGGTGGAGTCTATAGCGTTACACCCTTCCGAAGTCCCTCCCCTCCT
Source organism: Euleptes europaea (assembly GCF_029931775.1). Classification (NCBI taxonomy): domain Eukaryota; kingdom Metazoa; phylum Chordata; class Lepidosauria; order Squamata; family Sphaerodactylidae; genus Euleptes; species Euleptes europaea. Next base: position 64,524,520 of record NC_079323.1, read on the forward strand.
CAAACCCCACCCTCCCCAGGCTCCACCCCTCAAATATCTCGGAATTTCCCAACCTGGAGTTGGCAACTCTATCTCCTTCCCACCCAACTGCCATCACACCTTTATCTGCCCCTCTGTCTTAAGTTTTCCATCTCCTCCCCCCCATCTCCTCCCCCCGCCCCCAGAAGCCTCTACCTTGGAAAACTACAGTCTTTCTCCACAGTGGGGACCAAAGCAACTTACATTAGTCTCCTCTGCTCCTCTTTACCCATACAACAATCCTGTGAGGTAGGTTAGACTGAAAGTATGTGACTGGTCCATAATCACCCAATGGGCTTCCACAGCAAAATGGGGATTTGAACCATTTTAAAAGCTTTCATGCAAACACCTCAAAAATCTTCAAAAGTTCTAGTGCACACATAATTGTTTGAAACCAACAGGGTTTTAGAAACGGCAATTTATTTCTGATATTTTGGGGAGAATATATAGACCCTCTTTGACACAGACCGCTTATCCTGAAAGTGTTCAGTTCCATCTATTTAGTAATATTTTTTCAATATGTTTCCAAGGAGGGGAGAAAAAGGATAAAAGAAATGTAAAGGAGAAATGATTGGTTTTTTTCTTGAAGGGTACCCATAAGAGTCTAAAGGGAAATGCAAGAGCACTTTCTACGGTTACAGCCATCATCGATGGAACAGGTTCTGTAGGTAAGCTATCATTCCCCATATACATGCTCCTTAAGATCAGAAGACATAGAAGAAGAAGAAGAGTTGGTTTTTATATTCTGACCTTCTCTACCACTTAAGGGAGACTAAAACCGGTTTACAATCACCTTCCCTTCCCCTCCCCACAACAGACGCCCTGTAAGGTAGGTAAAGCTGAGAGAATGTGACTTGCCCGAAGTCACTCAGCTGGCTTCGTGTGTAGGAGTGGGGAAATAAATCCAGTTCACCAGATTAGCCTCCGCCACTCATGAGGAGTGGGGAATCAAACCTGGTTCTCCAGATCAGACTCCACCGCTCTTAACCGCTACACCATGCTGGCTCCCAAATAGGTCATTTAAGCAGGGGAAGTTTGTGTTTGGTTTGCTGCACAGTTTTCTGCTCCAAATTCTCAAACATCATATGCATGAGGGTTCCCCCCCACCCCAATTCCAGGAGTACCTTGCGATTAATTAGGCATCCTCAGTGAATCACGGAGCTTCTGAGTCCCTCCCCCTGAAAATGCAGCCTTGCTGCACTTTACTTGGAGGGGGAAGGTCAGCTCTTAAAGGGACTGTGTGTGCTTTTGCTGTGTATTCCTCCCCACCCTTTTTCAACAGCTCCCTACCGGGAGCTGCCTTCCAACCTTTGCAGCCTTCTTCAGTGTCTTCCTGCACATTTCATGAAGGGTTAACTCCCTCTTTTGTGCTTTGCTTTGAGGAAAGGGATTGGATGGAAGGGACAGACACATGGGAGGGAGAAGCCAAAATGGGCGTGGGAAGAGAAACCCCCAAGTTAAGAGTCATGCATGGAATTGGGGGGGGGGATTTGCGTAGCCGTTGCCTCGAAGCAGTATTTAAATTCGTTCTAAAACAGGATCCTAGTACTGCAGGGGAAGAACGAGGCCAGAGTGAAGTCACGTCTGAAGGTCGGTAAAATCATGAATAATGCAAAGGAAGCCTCAAAACAGTCCAGCAGGGACTGCAAACTAAATACCCCTGCATAAATAGCCATACTGTTCCTAGCACCTATTTACTCAGTCTGTTTTCCAGTGCAGAAATTAGACTCATAGTTCCTTAGTTCTTCTTTGATAGCAGTTGATAAAGGTAACAGAGTGTAGACTGTTGCCGATGCTTACGTATGCATCAGCTGAAGGTAATCCAGTAAGAGTGTGTGTGCATGTGTAGTTCTTGCGTTTCCTGACGCCTCTCCCTCAGTGATGTCTACATTGCTAAGGGATTATTCACCACAGCGATGGAGAAATAAGTTTTCTTTCTTTCTAGTGGCAGGAGGGGAGCTTTTATACATACGCCTAGTTTCCAATCCCTTCCACCCCTTGATCTGCTCAGTGTATCTTCTCTTTTAGGAGTTGTGCCTTTGTGATCTCATGTCCTTTTTACACGGTACCTGAACAACTATACTTAGAGAGTCTTTACCCCACTGGAACTCCAAAGGGTCATTAGTAAATTGGTTTAGATGGAGAACTAGTTACTCCAGGTCACCTACTGGGACTAAATTCACACTATGGCTTCCTAAAAGTAATTTCCCAGGAATAAGCCCCATTGAATAGACTTAAGTAGGTTTCTGAGTAGACTTGCTTAAAAATTGGTTGTTCTTCCACTACCTACTAAAATGCTAGAGCACTGTAGTATCAGTCTTAATTACTATACGTTGTTTGGGTTTAGACATGATATTGACTTATAACTACCAGTTTCATGTCTCTAACCACTCACCTCTTCCAAAGGATTATGAATCTCACTGATTGGGCTGAGGCCTAGTAGAATCCTCCCGCATCAAAACCCACCAGTGATTAGGTTGTTTATTCTATCATACACAACGAACATTGTGGCCACAAACAATTATCTTTTATCATATTGACTACAGAAGACACAAACATTTGAGGCACTGAACTAAATATTTTAGGCTCACAGTCCAACATAGGCATAAAACTGACCAAGAAATTATCATTGTAGATGAGATATTTCTTAATGAAATGTCTGAATGAATCTCTTCTGTGTGAATCCCAACAAAGAGCTAGTCCATTAATCATGAGAATTATAATGGCAGGAAGAAAACACTTGTTTGATTCATTTGTAAATCAATGACACTGTTCGGCAACTTTCACAACTGTGTTCTCAAGGAAACAGATGGGTGTTACAGTCTCTTGGATCACTGGGAGAAATCCAAAAGTCAATAATTTGATTAGGGGAGATTTATACTTTAGAGTCTATATGTGCCTTAGCTTAATGTTGTTTAAAGAGATAGAGAGATGTCTTAGCTTTTTAAAAAATCAATTTTATTTCCTGAATATCTGAGGTACAATAATGTGTGATTTGGGTGGATTTCTCCTGCCTCCAAAGACATAATAATAAATAGTTGATAGCTTAGTACTGTTTTGCTGGAAACTCATTGCGAGAACCAATGGTTTACCATAACAAAGGCACAGAAGTTATCCTAAAGTTAAGCAGCTTCAAATAATGGTTAATGCTCTTTTATCTCTTTCCAGACTTGCCCTTACAGGAAATTGAATGCTTGGGATTTGTTGTTAACATCTGAGAATGTCAGCAAACAGTAGCTAATATAGTCTGACCCCTGGAAGAATGAGGGAGTCTGAATTATGCGTGAATTTGTATGATGATGTACTTACTGATGATGTACTTAATAGAGCACTGGTTCCCAACCAGGGGTCCATGGACCCCCAGGGGTCCGTGAGAACTAAATTAAGGTCCACGAAACAAAGTTATAAACCCATAACACATTAATATTTTCAATTAAAAGTTCTCTATTATAAATATATATATTCAAATTTTATTCTAAGTTTAATGTTTAACTAACAGTTATGATTAAAGTTTATTTTCAAATTCTCGGAATTTTTATTTTGAACCTTGGGGTCCCTGCACCGAACAAAAAAGTCCTAGTGGTCCCTGGTCAAAAAAAGGTTGGGAACCACTGTAGTAGAGGAATATATCCAACTCAGGCAACATAATCCTTCATTTACAAACTCTGACACTTGCATTTTCTTCCATTGTTCAAAGAGTGACCAATTTCTCCTGAAGTTCTCAGGCACAGGATTTGAGATGACATCTTTCTAGTAAATGTCAAATGTTCAGACCTTGACTGTCTTTGCTCCGTGATGATAAAAGAGCATGGTGCAAGGTGTGGAGGTCTAACTCCATCCCATCCGTGGCAGTTTGTATGTGTGACACTACTCAAAGGAGAAACCTTCTTGCTTTTCTGATACAGTGGCTCGTTGGGAGTGGTATACACACACATACACTCTCCACTCAAATCCCAGATGCCTAGGGCACCTCAGTAGCTGGTCTTTACATTCCAAATTGAGGGAGAAGAATTCCTTTCCTTCTACTGTATACCTTCAACTACTTTTTAGTACTTGTTGCTGCTTGTCAGAATGTCCCATCAGCCAGGCCAACCACTCATATGTGTGACTCTTGGTGGGCCACTCTTGAAGACCAAAAGCTATAGCTTTATATTGTGCTTCTTGGAGAGCACTGATCCACCAGCAAATTACTGGTACTGCAGTGTTGCCCCATTGAAAGAGAAAGGTGCAGTGGTGACACATATAAAAGCCTTCCTCAAATACGCTATTAGTCTGTGGATGTTTTGTTAATTTAGGCATTCAGCTTTCTAAGATGTATTGTCTCCTGAATTGTATTGGTTTAGTGTATGTATACTCTATTTTAGGAGCTGCGCTAGGACCTCTGTTGGCTGGTCTCCTCTCTCACACTGGTTGGAACAATGTGTTTTACATGCTGATGGTAGCAGATGCCTGTGCCTTACTTGTAAGTCAAACTGTGCCATAGCACTTCTGCACCTCTTGGTCTCATTTATTTAAAGTATGGACATCAATTTAATAATCTGTCATCTAGGTCAGTTCCATAATGGGGGCACTGACTTGAAATCGAACACTCTAAATTACACAGGAGCCATTACAGCTTCGCTACACTTGGGTTTATGGAATGTGTTCTGTCTGAAAATGCACGCTCATCAGAAGAAATTTTAATAAGTATACTGGGTAACAAAAGTATATCTGACCAAACGGACTGCAATCTTTGACCCATAAAATGCTTCCTGTGTTAGCAATATCATGGAAAAACAGTTAAGTGCCAAAGACTGTATTTTTTTTTCTTTTGCCTAAACAGCATTATGGATACTATTACAGTACGGTTAAATTGATCTCCCTGTGTACAGTACTACTAATTAGTTTTATACAGTCTCATTTTACCAAAGCTATTTCAGTACACGAATGCTATTTATATGGGATATATGTCATTGTAGTTAAATTGTATAAGGGAGGTATTGGGACCATTATGTGATTCATTGGGACAATTATGTGATTCATAGGAATTCTGTAATCTGCATTGTCCCATGCACCCCCTAGTTTTAATTACATGACATTGTTCCTTGCATAAGTTTTGGGACCCCTGCCCACTGAAATAGATGTGATAATCTTTAAGGGAGTTGATCTAATTTCCCTTGTTCTTGAGGGAGGAAATTGTCCCTATTTTAAAATAAAATAGGTTGGATCCAGTGATCTATGAGAGAGTTCAGCTCACAGAACAGACATCTGTCATACCTGCACACCCTGAAATGCTGTCCCTTGGGGTTCAGGTGATCCCCAGGACAACACCAGGCGTGTGACATGGGTGTTTGTGGTGGGAAGGGAAGATCAGGAGGGAAATGCTCACTTCCATTTGCACTGGCAGAAATAAGCGATAGGATCCAATCCAGTGTGATGGTAGGAAATGTGTGGCTTAAATAGCTTTTGAGCATCTCTCACGGCTTCTTCAGTCAATACACGGGTCCTGCATGTGATGAGGAACTGGACGGGTGTTTACCTTACTTTATGTTCCCACCCCATCCAGCAATTGTACCTATAGGGATAGGATGTCTAGTCTAATCCAACTGGTAAAAATCAAGTTCCATTTGTACCTAATATTTGGGCTGTTCCAAAAATGCTCTCAGATGTTTCCAGTGTACCCATTTTTGTTGTTCATAGCAGTTGTTTCCCCCTTCTCCCTTTGCTGCTGGTTTGGCACCATTTTATTCATGGCTGTCTTTCTTTCACATGTCACATCAGCAATCATGTTACAAATAAGATCAGTGCTTCCTGCCCTTACTGCTAACTTGTGATATGGTGTCACCAAAAGTCCATTTGAAATGAGGCAGGAAATGTTGGTCCCACTGTAGATGGACACTCATTTTCTGGCAGGTCTTTGATCCCACACACACCCAAAATTACCCAGAGGTGAGAAGCTGTTCAAGGGGGCAAAAATATTTGCAAACATGTGCCCCCTGTTTTGACTAAGCCCAACATAGTATTATTTCAGATGCTTTGCTCAAGACCACTGTTTTTCAGTTTGGACTTAATGTAGACTGATTCTGCAACAGCTTGTGCACATTGCTGGAATCTAATGCTGAACTGACATCAGAGGGATAGAAAAGGTAAACGGCACTTGCAGAGAGATGTACTTGAGAAGCCAACCAGTTTCCCAGTTGACTTGGACTCCCTCTGCTGTCTTCTTCAGCAACCTACACCTGCACTTTTGTTTATTTAATAGTACATGGTTCATCACAGTATGTATCCTGGGTGGCTAATGGATTAATTGGTGATATATCACATGTATGTTACAAAGCAATCTGCTAACCACGCAAAATCCATTTTATGTATGTCCAGTACTTACAATGGAGATAATTTCAGTCAAGGAATTACAAACCGTTTGTTTGTTTGCCGAAGTCCTCACTAAGAACTTCAGACCCAATGTGAGCCATGGCACCCTGTGCCTAGAATACAGAGTTCTGCCATTTGCCCTCCAAAGTTGTCCTTGGCATGCAAGCATAACCAGACTGCTTCTTCCATTTCTGGGCAGGAGCTGCTTTGTATACATGTCCTTGTGAAGGTTCCAGGGGCGTTCATTCCTGCCAACCCTTCTTGGATTTTTAGCATGTTTTTAGGTGTTCAGCAAGCTACATTATTTGAAAAAACCATCATGATTTGAAAGAATAATTTATATGTGGCTTTTTTCCCCTCTGTTATTTGACTGGATATTTCATTTGTACAGTTCTTACTCCGTCTTATAAGAAAAGAACTTCGCTGTGGGATGGATCAGACTCTGTAAGTTTTTGTTCAGATTTCTGTGTGGCAAAAGGCCATTTTATTTTTGAATTGACATGTCTTTCCATGCAGTAACAATTGGATATTTGTTTTATTTTCTCTATTTTGATTCCTGTTCTCTTACCGAAAAAAAACAACATGTTTGCTATTTTTATAAATAAAATACACTCATTTTTCACAACTGCTGGAGGAAACGTTTTACTGTTATTTCTTCCATGGTATATGTTAGCTTCTCAAAATCATTGTCTTAAAATCTATGTATGTTGGCAGCTCTTTTCCTGATTTTTAAACTTCAGTGAGCTGTTTTTCTTTGGTAGCAATGGTTTTGACACTGCCAAGTGAATACAGCCTTTGCAGCACACTTCTCTCTATCCTCCAAGCCATGCTCATATACCTTCCTTGGATCAGAGCCTTGCAGTACTTATGCCACTAAGGTCAAAAGAGTTACAAACCTGTGAAATTAAATTGGAACTGGCCCGTATCTGTCTGAGTCCGTACCTGGCACAAAGCACACTGAACTGACTCCTGACAGGAACGGGCTGTAGGGAGTTTGTAAAGTCCATACTCCAATACGGTGTCTTCTTCACTGAGTTTATGTTGGCTTGCAAGTACACTGCAAGGTGCTGACTAACTACCAGCCCATTCCTGAGGGGGAGGGCTGCACCGGTGACTGGAGGCACCAGTGACTGGAGGTCCACCCCCCCCCCCGAGTCTGAAACCTTGCCCTTACCTGGAACCGCTCCATTGGCTTGCACGGGGAATGCACCACTTCAAAAGGTGGCGTATCTCCACGTAAGGGAAAGGGGATGATCCTGGGCTGAAATGGCTTAGGAGGCCACCTAAAGGCGGCTCCTCCCCTGGCCCGGTGACGCTCTGGGAAAACCCTCGGGAGGACAGTGCACGGAAGTCCAGACACTGGCACGTGACTGTGCCGGCATCCCTGAATGGCGCTGCCGTGGCAGCACTGGGAGGATGGCGTCTGGGGTCCCCCGCCAGTATCCATACCACCCTGGCTGATGTAAGTGGCACAGGCTCTGGCATAGGGGGCCCAAACGCCGGCACAGCCCCTTCCTGGCCTCCTAAGGACTTCCATCCTTTAGGCTCAGGAATGGGCTTTTCACCCCTAAACAGTTTGGGCCTTAGAGAACTTAGGCTGTATACAGCTGATCATTTTGAAGAGCAATGAGAACAGCTTTCCCCTTAATGCTACCATGGCACTAGTCCAAATCCGGTATGGTAGTGTGATAACAATACAGTTAAGAATGAGAAGAGACAGAAAAGCCTATTAGTTCCTCCCTACTCCTCAGTGCAGCCTTTCCTACAGTTCCATAAAAATTAACATGAGAGTAAAATTAGGTTTTCAGGCAGTTTAGAGTCTAGTCAATTTCTCAAAACCAAAGGCAGGACAGTGTTTTGAATGGAAAGAGGGGTAAAGGTAACCTTGTACTGTTTGTTTGAAACGGCTTCAGCTGTTGAAATGTGGATAGCAGAACACATCTTTTGTGACTAGCACTATTGCACTGCTTGGTGTGGCTTATTATGGGTATCGCTTAAAGCACTACAGAAACTTGCAAAGCCAAGTTTGATCAGAGAACGTGGGAAGAAAAAAGAGAACAAATGTGTACCATAGTAATACAGTGAGCGGAAAAAGTATTTGACCCCCTGCTAAATTTGCCCGTTTGCCCTCTGACGAAGAAATAACCAGTCCATAATTTTAATGGTAGGTCTATTGTAGCTGTGAGAGACAGAATAACAACAGGAAAACCCAGAAGACAAAAGTCAGGGATTGATGTGCATTATAATGAGTGAAATAAGTATTTGATCCCCTATCAACCAGCCAGGTTACGGTTAGGGTTCTGCTGTCAACAGAAGCAACCAATCCATCAGATTCCAAACTAGCCACCAAGACCAAAGAGCTGTCCAAGGATGTCAGGGACAAGATTGTAGACCTGCACAAGGCTGGACTGGGCTACAAGACTATTGCCAAGCAGCTTGGTGAGAAGGTGACAACCCTAACCCTAACTGTCAACCTCCCTCGGTCTGGGGCTCCATGCAAGATCTCATCTCGTGGAGTTGCAATGATCATGAGAACGGTGATGAAGCAGCCCAGAACTACACGGGGGAAACTTGTCAATGATCTCAGGGCAGCTGGGACCATAGTCACCATGAAAACAGTTGGTAACACAGTACGCTGTGAAGGACTGAGATCTTGCAGAGCCCGCAAGGTTCCCTTGCTCAAGACAGCACATGTACAGGCCCGTCTGCAGTTTGCCAATGCACATCTGAATGACCCAGAGGAGTGAAAGTGTTGTGGTCAGATGAGACCAAAATTGAGCTCTTTGGCATCAACTCAACTCGCCGTGTTTGGAGGAGGAGGAATGCTGCCTTCGACCCCAAGAACACCATCCCCACCGTCAAACATGGAGGGGGACATATTATGCTTTGGGGGTGTTTTTCTGCTAAGGGGACAGGACACCTTCACCGCATCAAAGGGACGATGGACAGGACCATGTATTTTCAAATCTTGGGTGAGCACCTCCTTCCCTCAGCCAGGGCATTGAAAATGGGTTGAGGATGGGTATTCCAGCATGACAATGACCCAAAACACACGGCCAAGGCAACAAAGGAGTGGCTCAAGAAGAAGCACATTAAGGTCCTGGAGTGGCCTAGCCAGTCTCCAGACCTTAATCCCATCGAAAATCTGTGGAGGGAGCTGAAGGTTCGAGTAGCTACACATCAGCCTCGAAATCTTACTGACTTGGAGAGGATCTGCAAAGAGGAGTGGGACAAAATACCTCCTGAGATGTGTGCAAACCTGGTGGCCACCTACAAGAAGCGTCTGACCTCTGTAATTGCCAACAAGGGTTTTGCCACCAAGTACCAAGTCATCTTTTGCAAAGGAATCAAATACTTATTTCACTCATTATAATGCACATCAATCTCTGATTTTTGTCTTCTGGGTTTCTGGGGGTTTTCCTGTTGTTATTCTGTCTCTCACAGCTACAATAGACCTACCATTAAAATTATGGACTGGTCATTTCTTCGTCAGAGGGCAAACGGGCAAATTCAGCAGGGGATCAAATACTTTTTTTCCTTACTGTAGCATCTCTACAACTCTACCTCCAGCTTTCAGAAGAATTATCTTAGGTCATTTATGCATGGGAGTTTTACCAGAGGTTTGTTGCTGGCTGAACCCACACTTTCCAGTTGGAAATCTCTGCACCACCAAGCTCAAATCAAGTCCCACCCCTTAAAATGCTGCTTTGTAATTGGCTTACTTTGCAGTGCTCACTGTGAGAGAAAATCCCCCCCAAAAAACCTCAATTGCCGCATAAAAAAGCATTTTAAGAACAAAAAAAAACAAAAAACCGAGCAATCTGAAAGAAAGGGGGGGGGCGAGAAATCCAAGCCTCAGTTTTAAAAAGCCTTTCCTTTGCTCAGAAAGAGCTCTGAGGAAGCAGGAAGCATTTGAATCCCTGCCTCTTTACACGTTGCTTTGTGATTGGCTATGAGAGAAGCCAATCTTCTTTGTCCTAATATTGTCGAAGGCTTTCACGGTCAGAGTTCATTGGTTCTTGTAGGTTATCCGGGCTGTGTAACCGTGGTCTTGGTATTTTCTGTCCTGACGTTTCGCCAGCAGCTGTGGTAGGCATCTTCAGAGGAGTAACACTGAAGGACAGTGTCTTCTTTGTCCTGTACTTTGCCTTCTGCACAGAGATTTCAGCCGGACTGAGCTCAGGGGAGAGGGAAGAGTCAGGTTAACAGAGGAATGGGAAGACATTGCGAGGGCTGGGTGTGAGGTCATTTCTAATGAACGGAAAACTCATGCGGTACTTCAAGGAACAACCGAGTCAGACGGGGTGAATGTGAGTCTACCTACCCCTTCATAAATGACCTTAGAGTTCCCTTGTGATTGCTATGGTGTGCCAAAAATATCTTTTTGATGATGTCCTCCTTGCATCAAATAAGGAAAGTGAGGCCAAGCAGAAAGCTGTTTTAACTTACCTGCTGTCGAATTCCTTCTCACTGAACAGGTGCCAAAGTGTACGACTAAACATTCTCCAGAAGTTATTGCAAAGCCTCTTAGTTTTTAGCAGACAGGGATGTGTTGCCTCCTCTACAATCTCTTGTTAATATATATCAATTCGTGCTTGCTGATGTTTTTCTTTATTTTCTAGGTTTAAAGAACATTGACTTCCAGACAAGAAGAACAGTCCTTATGTGTGATAAAAAACATTATTTTTAAAGACTTAAACTGTGATCCAGGTAGCCTGTTTATTCCTCTGTGAAGGATGCTGTTGTGCGTAAAGGGAAGGAGATTCCCGTTGCACATGTTTCGCTGGATTGTGGCCTTTGTGAGAATATTCTTTTGCATTTGACTTGAGCGATGTTTTCTGAACCAGTTTTGCACATATTGAAAAAAGGCTTAGGAATTCATCTCTCCCTCTTCCTTTTTTCGTTTTTATTTTGCACATATACCAATATCTAAGGATAGTGAGCTTTCTCAAAGAAGAGAAAGGAGCTGTTGGCTATTTTATGCCAGAACCAAGCCAAAGAAAATGTGCCTTGATATTCATTTGGATATAATGTCTAAAGTAAATGTTGTGCTACATGATTTAATAATAATAATAATTTATTGCAGTCATAGACCAGAAAATCTACATGGCCTTCGCCATGTAGAGGCCGCGCCAGTGGAGGGGTGAGGCACGGTCCCGTGGCGCTCGGCCGCCAGCAGGACTGGCCTCACCGCCAGCATAAGTGTGTGTAATCATGGTTTTACATGCGCTTATGCTGGCAGTGGGGTCACACCGCCTCCTAAGAGGTTTCAGGTTGAAACCTCAGGAATGCACTGTTAATTATACTATCAAGTATTTTCCATTTCGTCATCATAACTATAGTGAAAATCTTCTACAGGGTAAGAACCTTAATTTGATACAAATTACATATAAGAAAAATAACTTGGATATTTACCAAAGAAAAAGAGATATTTATATATTAACCCCCAAAAGCACAAATAGTACAACTTCTCACAGTACACTTTGTGATTGTACTGTAAAATCCTTTTTCAGTGTGAAGCTTGCTTCAGTATAATAAATTTTTTAAAGAAAATATATATATTGTATGATGTGCAAAGATAAATAGTTTCAATGTGTGTACTATTAATGTGTACTTATTACATTTAGGTAAATGGTTCCTTTGTGGATTAGTTTCTTATTCTTTTTGCAATACTCATAATATTTATGCCAAGGAACAGAGATGTAACAGGAGCCCAAGACCCTCATTTCCAGTCAGGTTGTCAAAATTAGCATCCTTTCCTACAGTTGTGTGTGTATACCCTCATATCCATCTTTGTTATGGCTCAGAATCTCGCTATACAATCTGCTTTCTCCCTGCAGGGGAAAAAGATGCAGAGATCTCATTATCTTTCCTCCTGGCGCAAAGATAACTTGAAGTGTGTGGTTATTGAGCAGCAAAATGGCTGGAAAAGGTTTCATTGCCTTATTTGTGAATACTTCCAAAACTGGATTTTATTTAAAACAAAAAAAGTAATATTTTGTCCTTAAATATTACAATAGCACCTCTATTGCAAGTGGGGTAGCTGTGTCAAATCTGTTGAAGAAAAGCAAACAAGAATTCTGAGGCACCTTATTGAAGCATGAGCTTTTGTGGGTTCGTGTACACTCTAAGGAACAATCTGACATTTGTGGTTTGAATTTCTCCACACAATTTTGAGTACTCAATAATCTTTTATATGGTTTGATTGCATATGTCCTCTTAAAAAGAGTATGGATTCTTCTCATCTCATTTGTTACGCACTCTTATTGGGATAACTAATATTCTTAAAATGAAGTATATGTTTGGTATTAGAACTTGTAATGAAGAACTTTGTATGAAGAACTTTGGATTCAACAAATCTGCAGAGTCCAGGAAGCTTAATAGCACACACAATGGCTAGTTCTTCTATGAGGAGCCTCTACATATCTAACACAGCTATCTAAAATAGTAACAATTATACAATCTGTAATCTTTTCAGACGGTTTGCCTACGAATTGCTATATAAATCTAGCACAGTAATGGAATAGTCTACATACTCTAGCTAAATGTTGTTCCTCAGACATCAGTGGAGAACTATTGTTCTTCTACAGCCTGGCTATTTCCTTTGTCTGCAAAGAGCTGAGTTCGCTGAGAATCCCAGGAGTCCATGATTCAAATAGTACTTCCTTTCACTCTTCTGGGGCAGCACTTAAGGGGAAAGGCTGGGAAGGGGAATCAGGCAAAGTATGGGTTCAGCACCCTTCACCTATGCTGCTGTTTTGCTGCTTGGATCTCTTCCCCACCCCACTTTCTACATGATTTGAGGGAGTTCACTTTTGGAGATAAATGAGGGAAGGGCTGTGTCTGCTAATCATTATAAATTGGTCAGTTATCGCTGGCTTTTTGATATGTGCTTGGCATAACATCAGGTTGTTGAGCCACTGGTTATAATTCAGTGTGAGATATGGTACAAGGGGTTGCTCAAACTTGAGGAATACCAAGTAGACAACGGTTTCCCTTCCAATCCTTCCTCCAGCCCCAGGATCTGTGTGATGATACTCAGCTTTGTTTCTTCCTTTCATCATATTATGCAGATGAGCTATGACTTCCATTATTAAGTGCCTAAAATTAGGTGACTAGAATTAGGGTGAAAAACAATGGATTTGAAGCCAGGTATGACTGATGATGATGGAAAAGTAACAGTTCATGAGAGTGTCAAACTTTATTTTGTTGTTCAGGTTAACGGTTTGGGATCATTCTTGAATGCTCAGTCACAATCATCCAACCTTCCCTGGATCCTGATCAAACAGAGAGATACAGTTGAGTCTCATCTGTGTACTAGTGACCATTCATAAATCTCCAGATCTCTCCCAATGGTTTCATGAAGGAGATGAGATGGCACCTTGCATAACCCATAGATCAGTGGCTAAGGGACTGTCTTACAACATCACCTTCTGAAATCAGAAAAGATTAAAACTAGTCAAATAAATCTCCACCAAGCAATTCAAAAGGATATAAGGATCCATAGCATCAAAAGCTGGTGAGAGGCCCAGGGGATCTAGCAGGGAATCATTTCTTAACCAGTTGCTATTTGTACTGGTTCCAATTGTTAATTAAATGGAATTTTAAAACAATAATAGATTTATCAGAAATAGGGGAAAGATACAACCCTTTTGTCATAACTATAATAAAATTATGAGAAACTGTGAAGAGGTTAGGATTAGGTTTTGTGGTAGCAGTAATTAGAAAATATGGCAATTAATATACACAGCTCTGAAAAATGAGTCTGGCACCTAAATTTTTGGGATTGCTCCTACAGACAAAGAAAATTTGTCAAGGCCTGGTTTAGGGCTTTAAAAAGTAACTAGAACTTCCTTGAATAGAAATTATACCTTTAAAAGATCTTTTTCCTTTTCCTGTCCCTGATATTTACTGGCATTCTACTACATCTTAAACATTTTATTCTGCTGTCAGTCTTGTACACTATATAAAAATAGATTTTCAAGTAACATATTGTAAACTTCCCAGTTACCTGCAGACCTTTAGGGTGGTGATTTAATTAATCAATGTCAAACATCACCCAGAATCAGGGTGTCTTCATTTCCGGGCTTCCTCCAGCATTCTCTCCACATACTCCAAATTTTTTTCTTAATAGTGAGCCCTACTCCATATCCAAAAGATGGCCCCCAAAATCCTCCAGGATCCCTGGCCAATCTGGCCTGGAGGAAAATTGCTTCCTTACCCCAACGTGGCGATCAGCATTTCTCGGCATGAAAGAGAGGGCCGTGAGAGCCAAGCACTGACGCTGCCCTCCCTCTCATGATCTGTCTACGTTCACAGTAGAATCACGCAGGCTGCTAAAGCAGGAAATAAATTTATTGCTAAAGATCAAGCTAGAGCTCATGCATGGAAAATAGCTATCAAGTCCAGTCATTACAGATCTAAGGAAAGTAACATGAAAACTTAAGTCTTGCTAGCTTACAAGACAGTTCATCTGTGTGGCTTCTGTGCAGTCCCACATGGGGACTACGCATGTGCACAGGCCAGCCATGGAGATTTTTATAAGTTTCTAGAATTGTCAGCTCTGCCAAGAGCGCTCCCCCTCCACTCGGGTAGCACCAGCCTTCCTGCCCAAACCATAATGTGACTGGGGGGGGGGGTGTTATTTCCCTCAATTCTTTTGCCGCCATGGAGAAAAGAAATGTAGGTTCATTCTATGATTTCTGAGTTGATGGAAAATTCAGTGAAAAGAGGGGCGCTTTTAAAAAGTGTAAGAAAAGCAATGGAAAAATGGCCAAGAATGACTCCTATGCAGAGTGTCTTCATTGTCTGTGAGAAAGCCATGTCCCCATGAAATATAAAGTGTGTGCCCTGTAACACCAAAGAAGCGGCTAGAAAGTGCTGCCCACCTTAAAGCCTCTCTATGGGCATTTTTCATGGTAGATTTTGCTTCTCTTTTGCCATGCACCAAAAAAAACCCCTGATTTAAATGTTTTTTTTCATGGCCGCGATTTACCCTGTCAATCTCGATGTAGTTTTGGTTTTTCATGGGAACAAAGCATGCTGTATTTGACAATGGTTTGGTCTGTTCCTTTTGCAGGAGGCCTCCCCTTCCAACAAGCTCACTGTTTATGCCTGCCCCCAACTCCGCCCCAACTCCGGCCAGCAGATTACCTCGTGCTGTTCACCAGCCCCAGCGCAAAAAACCACCAGTCCCTCTGGTCTCCTCCATTTTTCTTCCACCCTTTCTCTGTTCTGCTTTTGGAACAGTCAGATTCCAAATTGGGAGGTGGGGCAAGGCAGCGCTTTCCTCAAAGCTTCCCTCTATTTTTTATAGGTGTGGAACCATTGCCCTTTAATGTCAGACAGGATGGGGGGGGCAGGAATTGCATCCATGTGCCCAGAGAAGTGTTTAGCTGAAAGTGGGAATGTAGCAGCTCCAACCTGTGCCGCTTCAAGAGGTGTGCCTTGGATTTGCCGCTCTCTAGATGCACATTTTCCCCATCCTAATTCTCAAAACTCTTCTTGGGGGCTGATTGTTGAGTTTTGAGAATTTGGATGGGAAAAGTGTGCATCTAGAGAGCGGCAAATCCAAGGAAAAACCTCCCGTGCATAAATGGCCACTGTAAACCTCTTGCATTAAAGCAATTTCCCAGAGTATGTTCCCCCCAGAAAGCCCCTGGCTTGCGCGCTGGCCCTGATCCGGCCCCAGTGCATCGTAAGAGAGAGGAGGGCTCCTGGCTTGCGCGCCGGCCCTGATCCAGCCAGTGTGCATGGCAGGAGGGGAGAGGAAAGAAGGCCCCTGGCTTGCGCGCTGGCCCTGATCCGGCCCCAGTGCATCGTGAGAAAGAGGAGGGCTCCTGGCTTGCGCGCCGGCCCCGATCCAGCCAGTGTGCATGGGGGGGAAGAGCAAGAAGGCCCCTGGCTTGCGCCCTGATCCGGCCCTAGTGCATCGAGAGAGAGGAGGCAGAGCAGACTGGCCGCCCCTCTTCAGAAGAGTGATGGGAGGGAGTTTTGCCTTGGGTTTTCCGCTCTCAGGATGCACATTTTTTCCCATCTGAATTCTCAAAAATCCCCCCTCCCTGCTGGGGTAGAGGGGCCAACAGCCCCTTCCCTTGAACATCCCCCCCACGGGTCCAGCTGCCCTAGACCGAGCTGCTACCACCGTGCGAGGCGCACATGGCGTGGCCCCGCCTGTCCCCCCCTGGAGCCGTCCGTCCGACATCCCCCGGGCTTGGAGGTGTGGGCCCAGCTCCAAGGCCCATCCCGGGCGAGGGGCGGGGAAGGCGTGCCGCCTGCCTGCCCGCCAGCCTCCAGGACGGAGGGAGAGAAGTGCCAGGACTCTAGGCAGGCAGCAAAAGGGGCGGTATTCTTGTCCGAGCGTGAAACTCCCCCAGCCAATCGCCATTCTTGGGGGAGAAGAAATTAGCCGGCATGGGCAGGGACAATTGTTCCAAACCAAGGAACAAAGGCAGTTTTTTTCATGGAGCTCCGAGCCGAAAACTGCGCAGCAACAGGAAAGAACGGCGCAAAAGTGGTTTGACTTGCCCCGGTTATAACGTGGCTTTTATTGCTCAATCCGAAAAAAATCGGAGCAGCCATGAATAACCTAAAATTTGCAGCAACACAAACTGGCTGTGAAACCGCTGCAAAGCTCCATAAAAAATCCCCCTATGGGAAAGATCTCTGATGACCACTAGATGAACAACAGTTAAAGGTAAGTGCAACTCTGTTTTTACTTCTGATGACCTGCCTGGTTGTCATGGAGCAAACACACTCCAGACCCCCAACTGCTCCCTTGCAGAGGAGTCTGGGTCTCAGCGTGAGTGTCACCGCATTTCGAAAATGTTCTTGAACAAAGAACAAAGGAAGATTCCACCTTTTAAACCTTCCTGCCTGCTTTGGCAGGAACCTTCTCCAGTCTAGATTTAGGGAACCTGCCCCTTGTGGGAGATACCCCAAAACTTTCCCCAATCTGGTTAAATGTCACGTAGGTCACATTGCCATACTCCAGATCATGTTTTACTACAGTCATCCATCCTGTCTTCCTGGCAGGTAAGCAAGTGGCTACCTCCAAGCTGAAATGTTCTGCCCTCTCCAAGCTCGTCCTCTTCCTTGTGAAAATAAAACAGCTGTCGTAGTCTCAGGGATTCTCTGGTGCGCTTCATAACATCTTATATCTCAGAATCCACAAAAGGGTCAACTTTAATTGAGTCCCTGGGCTTAAAATTTTAAACATGTGTTTTATATGTCTTTCCCTGATTTCCTATGGGAAGGAAAGGAGCTCACCTGCTAAGCCCAAATGTAAACTGTTATTTCCCCCAGGTTAATGTTTTGCCTCACTGAAGCTTAAATATTGGATGGATGCTGTTTGTCTTTATTCTGAAAACACAAGTTTCCATCTGAAGATTTCCTGGAAATGTTTATATCACAGAACCTTATCACCAGGATTGGCAACCACTTGGAAAGCAATAGTTGTGGTTCTTAAATATTACCTTACATTTTGCTATGAAATCGCCTCATTTTCCTGAACCTTAAAAGAAAATATGCTATTTTTAGAGCTGACAGTGCTAAACTGTCTTCTTATTTGAGGTCCAAATTGTTGCCCTCAGTTCTAACCTTGCTACCCATTGACGTTTGGGTAATGGGGGTACTCCAAGCGAGCACTTCTCCTTTCTTGGCTGGCCTCTCTGAGTGACCCAGCAGCTCTTATTCCTTGATTTGCTGAGGATTTTGCCTGCCAGGAAGCTGGAGAAAGTTCCAATTATTAAGTCTTCCGCTGGGCCCATAAGCTGGGATTTCCCAGAAGTCCAGTATGAAATGTGCCAATATCCTGACTAATGTTCCCAGAGCAAGTCAGAATGCCTTTTACTTCTTTTCAGATATGGCTATCCTGCAGAAAGAGCCCTGTATAGTCATCTTCAAATAATCTTATAGCAAAAAAACTCTTCAGTTTATATGCAGAACATATAAGAAAATCTGGATTACATTTAGATGAAGGTGGAGTGAAAAGTGGTGGAAGGAACATTAACAATTTCAGATATGCAGATTGTTGTTGTTATGTATGTAGCATGGAAAACCAAGCTTGTAGAGCTTGGATTTCCACAGGCTCCTGAGTTGTATGTTCCTATTTCTTACTGGGGTCCAACCCCCCAATCACGTACTTGTGGGGAGTGGCCGCGGCCGGCCAAGCGGGCATATAAGCAGGGGATCTGAGCACAGTTCTCCAGTTCTGTTCTTCCTGTTCTCAATAAAGCTTGTTGCTGGAACTCCATCTCCGGTCTCGTGCATCGCCCATGCAACGTAAGTTATTTATGCCCGATTGTGCCGGCATAGGTCAAGGGCTGGGCGGTGCCCGCAGTCCTCAGACATGCGGGGGGGGGGTATCTAGCCCCTTTCGGAGCAGGCAACAAAGATTAGGCTATCTACCAAGGTCAGAAGTCAGAGGCGTCGTCAAAGCAGGCAGGAGTCCACGGCCGGGAAGATCAATCATGAGCAGTAGAAGGAACACAGAGAAACTGCATGGTTGTTTCCACAAAGTGAAAGCATGCCTGCACTGCCTTTATCAGTCAGTGCACTTCCAAGCTAGGCTTCATCCTGAAACGACTCAGCACCAGTTCTCTGTCTGCTTAGCCTCTCCAAGCGAGCACTTCTCCTTTTACCCTGCAAAATCACACGCTGCCGAGTCCTGATATGCCTATCAGGTTCAGGTGAGCTTGGAGGGCTGGCATTCTCAGCTGCAGGGGTTGGGGGAAGAGTAGCATCTGTCTGCCCTTGTTCCATCTCTCTGCCTAGCTGTGGTTCCTGCTGAGTTGTTTCAGGCTCCTGTGCTACTGACTGCAATGAAGGTACTGGAGGTCCAGAGGCAACCTGTTCCTCCACTTCAGCTTCAGAGTCCTCCGAGTCCTCAGCTCCCAAGGCAGGGCCCATGACACCGATTTACGTATAAGCTAAACAAGCTATAGCTTAGGGCCCCACTCTCTTGGGCCCCCCCAAATTTTTTTAAAGGAAATAATAATTATTTCACTATTAATGTACTACTTCTTAATTGTATTTCAGTTCAACAATTACTTTGATAAAATACATATTTTGTTATGTGCAAATGGCTTTAGATACCTATTAGGTCCATAAATTACCATATATCATATATTCAACACAAAAAAACAGCGACAATTTGTTGTTGACAAAGGACAGCTGGACATATAAAGGGCCCTGTTACCTTCAATAGCTTAGGGCCTCATCAAACCTAAATCCGGCCCTGAACATAACACAGATGATCCCACATTTTTGGCAGAAAATAGTGAAGACCTGAAATGACTATTGATGAAAGTTAAAGCAGAAAGTGCCAAACCAGGATTACAGCTGAACATCAAGAGGACAAAAGGAACAATTACTGGGGTATTACACAACTTTAAGGTTGACAATGAAGAAATTGAAATTGTTCAAGATTTTCTATTCCTTGGCTCCATCATCAACCAAAAGGGAGACTACAACCAAAACATCAGAAGGAGATTGAGCCTGGGAAGGGAGTCATGAAGGAGCTAGAAAAGAGCCTTAAGTTAAGGGTGTGTAGCTAGTGACCAAAATCAAGATGATTCATACTGTAGTATACCCATTACTGTTTACGGGTGTGAAAGTTGGACAATTAAGGAAGCTGACAAGGAGAAAGCTAATTCATCTGAAATGTGATGCTGGAGGAGAGTTTTGCAGTTACCAAAAGGACTGCCAAAAGGACAAATCAATGAGTTCTTGATCAAATCCAGCCTGAATTCTCCCTAGAACAGGGGTGGGGAACGTCAGGCCCGGGGGGCGTATAAGGCCCATGAAATCGTTTGGTCTGGCCCTTCGTGGGTCCTGGCAGATCTCTAGCTCAGAAGGATCTAAGACTGACGATCCGCTCCCTCCTGCAGACAGGAATAGCCTCTATTCAAGGTGGATGTGAGTTTGTTTTGCTGAGAAAGGAACCTTTCCCCCCCTTGCAGAAGAGTCGTTAGCTATGGAGCTGCTAGGACTGCCCAAGAAACTGTGTTAACCCTTTCCCACCCGGGTCATGGAGAAACTACGTAGCAAACACTCAGAGACGTCTCCAGTTGTGCCACTTGGCTAAATGTTTGACTGAATATAGCAGGCTAATTTTTAAATTGATAATTTTGTATGGCCCACAAATGATGTTATAAATATCCAAATACCCCTTGGCAGAAAAAAGGTTCCCCACCCCTGCCCTAGAAGTTAGAATGACCAAACTGAGGCTATCATAGTTTGGTCGCATGAAGGAGTGCAAAACTAAAAACACCCCACTTGACCCATCATATATGAGTATGGAAGGAGGTGAACTACTGAGCAACAATCACAAGTACCGAGAAGCTATTGTAAAACTATTATACTTGAGCAATGTTAGTAGACAAGACATAAGTGCCGCAGTTGGACCAGCGCACCTAGAGAATATGATTGGAACTCAATAAAGCACCTTACAGGATACTTAAAGAAAACTATCGACTTGAAATTGAAAATAACTCCAAATGGTGAGCCAAGACTGACAGATTACATGGATGCTGATTTAGCTGGAGATAAAACAGACAGCAAATCTACAAGTGGATACCTATTCTTCTTCGGAGAAAACCTAATCGCCTGGACCAGTCAAAAACAGCAAACTGTCTCAACATCTTCAACGGAAGCTGAATGCATAGCAGCCAGCAACACATGTGTGGAACTGGAAGAAATACTTGAACTATTACATGATTTTGGAATAGAAGAACTGACACCTGTTACAATGTTTGAGGACAATCAAGCATGCATAGCTCTACTGAAGAGCGAGAATGCCAAGAAGGGAAGAAAACTTCTTCGACTCAAAATTGACTCAGTAAAGGACAAACAAGAAAGAGGGCTTATAAATGTGAAGTACTGCGAAAGTAAAGAGATGGTGGCTGACATTCTGATGAAGCCACTGCATAAACAACAGTTTGAATATTTACGTGATGCATTATGCTTGTATGTCTGAATCCAACAAAAGCTCAAAAAGGGGTTTGCTGAGTATTAGATAGCGAGCTTTGTTACATGTCAGACAGACAAGGGTTAATATTGATTGTATAGATGCTGACCAGTTCTAGAAGGTGATGTAATCTCGAATGTGTCGATTAGCTACTGGTCAGCGAGAGCATCATTGCAAACATGCTTGTGGTCACATACACAAGCAATCTGCATTTTACTGCTTTTTTCTTTTTCCTTTGCGTAGAAGAGAAAGCAGTACCCAGTTACTTTTGAATCTCAAGATGAAAGACTGGAGTGGCAATTCAATTTCTTTTTAGAAATGCCACGTGTATAAGCTTAGTAACTGCCAGAAGTTCTGGCAAGTTTAGGAAACTTAGCTATGTAGTAAGGATTTATTGTTTTAACCTCCCAGTGAACCTTTTCCCTAATTTTAGTAAGTAAAGATGTGCTTGTGATGTAAGGTCCGAGTTCACCTGTTAAATCCCAATCACCAAACGTCCAGACAGAGTAGTCTAAGAAGCTAGTTTATTCAGGAAGCAGGAGGTGAGTAGCAGAAACTTACAGGGAAAGGTTCGAGGACTCTAATGGGAGGGGGAAGAGCAGGTTGAAACATATACAGAAAACCAAAGGCACAGTTGGATCCCAGGCTAAGCCTGGTTCTCATGGTAGATTACAGTTATCACGCAAACAGAGAGCGACAGACGTAACAACCTTCTGAGCTACAAAACCTTGGAGGCCAGCTGCACTCCCAGGCCTGGAGCTCACATTCTGCCCCCCAGGGGCCCCCCTCTCATCCGATGGCACGGGCTTATCCGGGTACGAGGCATGAAACTGACGCAGTAGGCGAGGGGTGGAGGCATGACGATGCTTAACCCATTTGTCATGGGTGGGGCTAAAATGCTTCCAACGAACCAAGTACTCTACCCCCCCCATGTATACGGGAATCAAGAATTTTGGACACCTCACAGTGTTCCTCCCCCACCATTTCAGGGACCTCTGGGGGATCTGTTGGATGCCACTGAGGCGCCGGCACGTACTGTTTCAGCAAACTAACATGAAACACTGGATGGGTTCTCTTTAACGTTTTAGGAAGCTGCAATTCCACGATTACTTCGTTAATGATCCGAGCAATAGGAAAAGGTCCAATGTACTTCTCACTCAATTTTCTAGAAGGTCGCAGGGATCGTAGATTCTTGGTAGAAAGATATACCAGATCACCCACCCTGAAGGTCCAGCCAGGAGCCCGATGCTTGTCAATCTGGGCTTTGTATTTTCTTTTGGGCTGTTCTAAGTTTTTAGTCAACCAAGGCCATGTAGACTGGATGGTCTGAATCCAGTCCGATATCTCAGCGCCCCCCTCCTCCCCCGACACATCCACCTGACTGGCAGGTCCAAATTCTTTGCCATGGACAATGCGAAAGGGGCTGAAACCAGTAGATTGATGAACAGAATTATTATACGCATACTCTGCAAAAGGTAACAGGTCAACCCAGTCATCCTGGTGATAATTCACATAACAACGGAGGTAACATTCTAGTACAGCATTAACTCTCTCAGTTTGTCCATCCGTTTGGGGGTGGAACGCACTTGATAGCCCTTGTTCCACTCCAACCAACTTGAGGAATGCTTTCCAAAATTTGGCTACGAACACTGACTTGCGATCAGAAATTATCTTGCGCGGGAACGAATGATATTTGAAAACATGTGTCACAAACAAATGAGCCAGTCTTTGAACAGAGGGCATGCTTAAAGACTCAAAGTGAGTTGAGATTGGGAGAATTTCTTTGAAAAATAAGCACAGGGGTGCAACAGGCCTTCCCCCTCTTGCAATAGGGCCCCTCCCATAGCAACTTCGGAAGTGTCAACTTGGACAATGAACGAGCGGTCACAATCCAGATGCTTCAGCACCGGCTCAGTTGTGAACAAATGTATCAAAGTCTTGAAGGCTACCTGACATTCCGGGGTCCAGTCTATTTTAGCGGAAGGTTGGGTAGCAGCAACTCCCTTCCCCTTGGTTTTCAGGAGATCAGTAATTGGAAGCATCACTTGTGCAAAATTGCTGAGGAAACCCCGGTAAAAGTTAGCAAAACCGAGAAATCTTTGCACCTGTTTGCGAGTGGTTGGTGGTTACCAGTTTACCACCACTTGTACATTCTCAGGATCCATGGTTAATCCATGGTGCGAAATCCTGTAGCCCAGAAACGTTAGCTCCTCTCTATGGAACTCGCACTTGGAAACCTTAGCGTAAAGGTGGTTTTTTCTGAGGCGTTGCAGAACCTCTTTGACCAAAGTAAAGTGCTCATCCATGGTTTTGGAGTAGATGAGAATGTCATCTAAGTTAACCACCACCCCCTTAAACAACAAGTCATGAAGGATTTCATTGATCATTTGCATGAACACTTCCGGAGCTCCTTTTAACCCAAAGGACTTCAAAAGGTATTCAAACATTCCGAAGCAACTAGAAAAGGCAGTTAATGGCTCATCCCCCTCCCGTATACGGATGCGATAATACGCTTCTACCAGGTCCAGTTTGGTGAAAATGCGCCCTTCTTTCAGTAGGTCCGGGATGAGGGGGATGGGGTAGGCATTGGTTTGGGTAACTGCATTGAGTTTGTGAAAGTCTATACATAGTCGCAAGTCGCCTGTCTTTTTGCGCAGAAAGAAAGCAGGGGCGCAATGGGGGGGAGTGGAGGGGCGGATAAAGCCCCGTGCCCAGATTTTTGTCAATAAAGTCTTTGAGTACAGTCTTTTCCTTGGGATTCATTGGATAAAGTTTACTCTTTGTTAGTTATTCTCCCCCCACCACCTCAATGGCACAGTCCGTTTCGCGGTGGGGGGGGTAGTACGTCGCACTCCTTGACATCAAAAACATCTGTAAAGTCTCGGTATTCGGGGATCAGTAGTAACTGTGGATCAGTAGTTTTTGCCGTCAAGGCAGGATCACGGACGGCCACTTCTTTTAGATGCCGTTCACACTGTGGTTGGGTGAATTCGAGCGTTTCGGCTGCCCAATCTATAGTGGGACTGTGTCCCTGAAGCCAATTCACTCCCAAGACCACTGCATAGTGGATGCTGGGCACCATGGTGAATTGAATTGAAGGATGCAGTCCTTCACGGAAGTATTGCACTCGGGTGGCCTCACTCCAGTCCGTAACTCGGCTGGCTAGGCGTTGAAACTCGCCGGCATATTCCCGGACGGACTTGGTGCCTTGACGCAATTGAAGGATGACGGCTTTAGCTTTCTCACTTTGAAAGGGATCCTCGAATCATCTTCGCAGCACCCTCATAAAGCCATTTAGGGTTCGTATGGATCTGGCCTGTGAATCAAACTGTTGGATCATCCAATCTGCCTCCTCTCCCTGCAGAAGGGAGGACAGATATCGTGCACGACTGTCTTCAGTGGGGAACCACTGTCTTTGCTCTCTCATAAAGCTGTCTACCTGGTGCAAAAAGTATGATAGGGTTTCTGCAGCACCGTTAAAAGTTACTCGTAGGTCCTTCAGAGAAGCATGTCGACGAGGCGGTGGATACTGCCACGGTGGAGGAAGTCCCCCTGGCCACCCCTGCAGGCCCGGCGGAGGCACTTGTGGACTGGGCCCTATAGGTGGTATGCCGGGGCGACCCGGTTGGGGTCCCCCCGGGAGAATCGGTGCTCCCGGTGGAGGGATAACTGGTGGCGGCACCACTGGCTGCGGCACTGCAGGCGGCTGCACCTGCGGTTGGGGAAGCACTTGAGGCTGTTGCCACCGTCCCAATTCATGGCACAAAACATCCATTCGCTCTTGCATTTTAGCCATTTGTTGTTGTAGTTCCCAGTTCTGGGAGCGCAAACGAGAAACTTCATCTGCTGGTCCCCCTCCGCGTCGGCCCTGAGAAACGCCAAATTGAGTATTCCAGTCTTCGGTAGTTTTTCTCCGCCATACCAACCCTGAGAAACGTGCAAAGGGGCATTCCAGTCCTCTGCATCCTCCCTGTCTGAATCCTCCTCGCCCGGGTATTCGCAAATGTCTTGTGTCAGGGCGTAGTGAACAGTAGCTCATTGGCGAAGAGCTAGGTGTCTGGGAAGGGCTAAAAAGGACCAATCGGAAGAGAGCAAAAATGAAAAGTCCTCCTCTCCCGGTCCCTGTCCCGAACCCTGCTGCCCAAGGTCCTTGGATCGCGCTCCAAAGCTTGTCAATCCAGTAGAGGCTTCTGCTGCAGTTTTGGCTGTCAGCGCGTCGTTCAGCGTCTTGGCCCGCGCTGCTGTCAGTTCCGCCATCCGGGCCTCTGCTTTAGCCAATGCCGCTCCCCATTCTGCCGCTTGAGCCATGGCGGTGTCCCTGAAGAGTTGCTCCAAAAGAGGAGTTAGAAGCCATCTCACTTCATCCAGGTTAGTAAGAAGCGGCATCACTTGCTGCGCCAAGCCCCCAGAAGCCGAACCAAAGTCTGATTGTAACAGTTGCTGGACTTGAGCTTCCGTGACCACTTGTGGTGATAGTTCCTGCGCAACACAATTTTGGCAGCAGCGTTTCTCGCCTCCAACTGAAAGCGGTTGCTGCCCCCGGTGCCCTCCACCATAGCGGCCCATAAATAAGGACTGTCCAACAAATCCTCGAGAGCGCGACCAGCTGCTTTAGTAGGGAAGTTCCCTCCTGGGCTAGCCGGGTCTCCCCCTCCAGTGTAACTCCGCCGTTAATGTTGCTTAAACAGCGATACTGGTTCAAAAGGTAGGCTCTGGTGTCCTTCCTCCTTTCCTCGCACCGTTGCCGGTGTGCCACCCTCTGGACTTGATCCCCGGTCTCCTCCCGCAGGAGCTGTCAGAGGATTTCTCGAGCGGTAGAGGCCTTCAGCTGTCCCGGGTGGAGCGGTCGTCCTCTTCCAAAGAGGAGCCAGTGAAGTCGGGTGCTGTTGCCATGCAAATTAGGAATGGGATACTAACCACATTCCAGACAAAAAGAAGAAGAACGTAAAGCAAAAACAAGGAGGATTAGAGTCCTAATGTAAGGTCCGAGTTCATCTGTTAAATCCCAATCACCAAACATCCAGACAGAGTAGTCTAAGAAGCTAGTTTATTCAGGAAGCAGGAGGTGAGTAGCAGAAACTTACAGGGAAAGGTACGAGGACTCTAATGGGAGGGGGAAGAGCAGGTTGAAACATATACAGAAAACCAAAGGCACAGTTGGATCCCAGGCCAAGCCTGGTTCTCATGGTAGATTACAGTTATCATGCAAACAGAGAGCGAGCAGACATAACAACCTTCTGAGCTACAAAACCTTGGAGGCCAGCTGCACTCCCAGGCCTGGAGCTCACAGATTTAATGTGACTTTCACTCTAAGCCATAATCAAATGATCCATATCCTCTGATAAAGGGAATTAATTCCAATACATTTCCAATCAGCCGGGTAAAACAGATCGTGTGAGTTATATGATGTGTGATTGAGGGCTGTGCATACCAATATACCATATTTTTATAAACCTCCCCAAAATACTTTTTTGTATTTTTCAGTTGTTTTTTTACCAGCCAAAAAATGGCGGCAAAAAAATGGCGGCCGAAAAAGTGGACCTGGAACAATACCAAATTTATTCAGCATTATTTGGGCCACTTCGGCTTGCCGCCATTTCCTCCCTCCCCTCCCCTCTCCTCCCTTCCCTCCCCCCTTACTTACCGGTTTGCAGACTCAGATCCATGCTGCAAGCCTCCTCCGGAGTCTGGAGAAGGCGGGTGGCATGGATAGGAACACCCCTGCTTTCCTCTCCAAGCTGCTTGCCTCCACATGGAGTAGGGTTGCCAACCTCCAGGTACTGGTTTGACTTATTTCGGTTTGAATTTTTGCTTATGAACTTGGAATATTCTATTCTCCTATGAACAGGGAATGAACTTTAATTCCTGTTATTTCTTTGCTTTGGTTGGATATATATATATTTTTTTGTATTTTGGTGCATAACTTGAATGAAGGTCTCAGTACCGTATCTGTTTGAAGTGGTTTTTATTGTGATTGAGCCGCATGCTGTTGTTCTTGAATACCAAGAACCTCCAGGTACTAGCTGGAGATCTCCTGCTATTACAATTAATCTCCAGCCGATAGAGATCAGTTCCCCTGGAGAAAATGGCCGCTTTGGCCATTGGGCTCAATGGCACTGAAGTCCCTCCCCTCTCCAAACCAGCCCTCCTCAGGCTCCGCCCCCAAAACCTGACTCCACAGAGCCTGCAGGCAGTGGGGCTATTTTTTTCACTATTTTTCAGGTTTATTAACTTGATTTTTTGGGGGGGGGGGGGAATCCAGCTTTTTTGGGATTTTTTGAAAAATTTAATAGTTAATAAACCTGAACACAAAAAATACTGGGGAAAAATTGTTTCCCCCCCCCCCTTAGTGTGATTTACTGAAGTGCATGTATATTTCCTCATTTCCACAAAGTATTGTTCTACCAGTTGTGGTTTTCTACCAAGCATTCATGCTCACTGTCTAAACAGTGCAACCCTCTCTGCCTGTTCTACCATACTACTTACTTTTCTCAGGGCACCCAGTACCAGCCCCCCCATCCCTGCCACTTCCTGCCTCCAAACCAGTAAATGCCCTCTGCTGTCCCACTCTGTAACTCTCGCTGCTTCCTTGGGTTGTCAGACTTAAGCTTTTGTGCCTCCTATGTAACTCTATCTCTGGCTTTCTTGAGGTGCCAAAGGCCTCTCTGTGCTGATCCCATCATATTTCCTGCCTTGTGGAGATACCAAACATCTGCCTCTACCTGTTCTGCAATCAGGAATGTGCATTTAAAACTGGAAGCCTTTATCTTCTCTGTCTGCAATTCAGGAGGTAAGATACTTGGAGTAAGGGATACAGTCAGTGAGACATCATCCCAATTAGCTGGAAAACAAAGATGTTTTTAGCCAGAAGTGAGTTTTACTTTTATTTGCTATTAACTCAATTTCCTGAAATTTGGCAGGTAGAATCCCTAGGGTGAAGGGCCCAGTTCCAGAAAACTTTGGTCACATTGGGTGGGTGGGTGGGATTACATCTTTAAATATATGTCCCATAGAAACCAATGAGAAACATATAAGAAATATTGTAATAAAGAAACAAAATGAATAATACCTGACAATCAAACCACAATGAAAACTAAGAGACCAGCCTCTGCACACTCCTAGCATTAACTTTTCTCTCTTAAAGCTACAAACTGCCAGTCACTTGAGGCCTGAAAGAGAGTTAATCCATTTCCCCCCCAAATTTTCTTTCAGCCAGTCTGATGGGGTGTTCCTTGAGAAGTCAGGGAGAACAGCCTGCAGTTCACCATACAGGTGAGTTTCCCACATCCTGGAGGCAGGTGGTAATGTAGTTTGAGTGACATTCAGCCCAGGACATTTGAAGTTCATTTAGAGCCAAAACTAGTGCAGCATTCCATCCCATTCTTCCAAACTAAATGCTTATGGGTGATGTACTCTATCAGCATAAACATGTTAGGTTTTTTCCATGTAAGCAGAATGTGTTTAGGACCCGGAACTGCAGAAACAGAGGAGGAATTCAATTTTTGAAAGTCTTTCCTAAAATATCCTATCTATCTATCTGTCTGTCTGTCTGTCTGTCTGTCTATCTATCTATCTAGTACTGCAACCTTTATAATTTTTTTACTACTAAAGCAGAAGCTTCTGTAAAGAAGAATGACTGAGGATAATTCCACCTCCTGTTATATACTGTGCCCTTTAAAAAAAAAAAATCTGTCAACTCAGCAACTAGTGCAGCTGGGAGGTTGTGACACATTTTAAAATGTATAGACACGTTGCTAACGGGATTGGATGTTGAAACTGTTCAATAAGAATGACTGATGCTGACTGCGGGATAAATGTAGATAATTTCTTCCGTGCAAAGTGGTGTTTTGTCTTGTGTGTCAAAAGCAGCTAATCAAACCCCTCTTTGCAGCACAGTGCTACACATTGATTGCCCAGAGGCTTCCAGCTTTGAAGCAAAGGAGAGTTGCTATGGGAATCGAGAGGGCATTCGGAGGCTTGGCTGCTGGAGTCACGGGAATGAAAACCTGAAAGGAGGTGGCAGGAAGGCACAGGATGATGCAAGCCGGCATGTTAGAGGAGGGACTGTCATAGCTTGAATCTGTGGTATGGAGGAGAGCAAAGACACGCGTGCATCAGGCACCGGTGACTCTGCTTAGGCTACCTGGCTCTGATTCCGACCGTAGAACTAACAAAACCAGTCTGAGAAAAGATGGGATCCAGCTCGTCAACATACCGGCCCAAGTGTGTTTACCTGGATATCGATGGAAGGATTCAAAAGGTACTTTTTATTGTTTATTACCCACCGATGTGTTGATCCAATTGTATTTGTAGTAAACGGGATTCCCCATCCAGCATTTTGCCCCTTTTCTGTATTGTGAACTATAACTGCATCTTCCATCAGCTACAAACATTGCTACTTCTGTGAAGCCGCCCTGAACTACAAGTATTTTCTCATTCCTGCACATTCTTCTGTTTGGCAAATGACTATGAAAAAATGGTAAAGGAACTCTTGTGAGACGGGAGTTAAATAGCAGAGATTCGGCACACATTGAGTGACTCTTCATTTATGAGCTTGGACAATTATTGTGTGCACTGGTGTAAATGTGAACATAAAGTTGCACAGGAGTTTGGGGGATTGTCCTGTCAGTTTCTCTGTCAGTAGTTCAGAATGAAAACGTTAAACATTTTTAAAGATGCAGACGCTTAGAATGATGAGAAGAAAGAGTTAAGTAGTTGGGAAGTAAACATGCTTTTGATGTTTCATTTCTTGTAGTGCCTACAAATGTTTTCAAGCCACCTTGTATGTCGACACAAATAGGGAGCATTAAACTTCTATCATAACTTTGAGTATGGAGTGATGGGAAGAAGAAGAATTGGTTCTTATACCCTGCTTTTCTCTACCTTTTAAGGAGACTCAAAGTGGCTTACAATCCTTCCTCTCCCTCTACCTTGTGAGTTAGGTGGGCTGAGAGAGAACTGTGACTAGCCCAAGATCACCCAGGCTTCATGTGGAGGAGTGCGGAAACAAACCCGGTTCACCAGATTAGAGTCCGCCACTCATGTGGAGGGGTGGGGAATTAAACCTGGTTCTTTATATCAGAGTCCACCACTCTGAACCACTACACCATGCTGGCCCTCCAAAACCAAAGGGGCACCTTAATATAACACTCAAAAGGGCAGGGAATCAGATAGTACTTTTGCACATATAATGGCTTCCAGGCTCTTGAAGTGAGTTTATAATAAGCAGTGGGGGTGGGGGTGGGGGTGTTAAGACTGAATGTGACTTTTCAAATCCAAACATGTTCATCTATGGAGGAGTGTCTATTCCAAGTCATTATTTCCCAATGTTCTTTTGTCCCTTTTGAAAAGAGGGAACTGCAGCTTGTGTATTCATCACTTTCCTCTTGTGTATTAAATTAGCCCTCAAGTCTAATTTTAGGATAAACTCTTTTGCCTGAATACAAAGCGGTTGTCTGTCTGCAAATGTGTCACACAAAGGGTTTTTCCAGATGTGTGTGTAATTAATTGTAAGTTCTGAAGTAGCCGTAGTCTCTGTCCAGCTCCAGGTATGTTATATTCCCTAGGCCATGAAATGGAAATGCTTGGAGGTACTTTAGCTGACAGAGAACAGCCTTGTGGTTGGGGAAGGGAGGGACAGTAGGGGTGCAAAGCTTTCCAACACACAGTGAGGAAAGGCAGAAATAAACTAAAACATGTGCCAGGGCGTTCAAAATGGGAGGGGTGGGGGGTGGATAACTGTGGCAGTGATCTAGTGTGTATTAGTCATTTTCAAGCACAATCTATATAATAAACAATGATAATGTCTGTCTGTATCAGACAGTAGAAAAGAGCAAGTGTCCAGCTCCAGCATCACCTTAAAGACTAACAAAATTTCTGGCATGGCATTAGCTTTCATGCCATGCTTTCATTCATGGCATTAGCTTTCATTCACGAAAGCTCATACTCTGCCAGAAATTTTGTTAGTCTTTAAGGTGCTACTGGACTCAAGATAATCCATAGATATTCTTGCAATAATTGGGATTGCAAGAGGTGACATTACATTTTACCAGTCATTCAATATTTCAATCTGGTGTAGGGAAAATGCAATTTCTGAGAAATAGCAGCATTACCTTGGTAAACATCACCAGGATTCCCTGCATAAAAAACAAGAACTTGGGCTTTCTTTTGCAAATGCAATGTACTCTAGAAAGACCTATGGGCATTACAGCCATGATACTATGCTTACCGTCAGCAAGCGTCTTACCTCATTTCAGCCATGAAAGCTACTTCAGTGTAGTGGTTAAAGTGGTAGACTAGGATCTGAAAGAGTCAGGTTTGAATCCCCATTCTGCTATGGAAGCTCTCTGGGTGACCTTGGGCCAGTCACACACACTCAGCCTAACCTACCTCACAGGGTGGATGTGAAGATAAAATGGAAGAGAGGAGAGTGATGTAATCAACTTTCGGTCCCCGTTGAGGAGAAAGGTGAGGTATAAACGAAGCAAATACATTTTCACAGTAGTGGGCTATCTCAGATATTAATCAGCATCCTGTGCAGGCCTCTTGAGGCCCATAGGAACAGAATGAAATCTACTGAGGACACACCGAAACCACACAGACAGGAAGAAGATAGTGGGCAATGGAAACCAACAGCAGGATGCTTGTAGAAGGTGAAAGCCATATGAGAAAGATTAGTTTCATGGCAAAGGACTAGCGGGACCAGATAGCTCTGAAGAAGGCAACTTGTTTCAACAACTGCCAGTGCTTAATTTAGCCTTTTTATGTTGTTGAAGAACCTGGTATCAAGCCCTGACCCTCCTTGGTGATCCTTATGGTGTTTTGTGGGAGCTAGAACACTTTGAAAGGGTTTCCTCCCTCAGGAAATCGATTGGTGGTATAATACTAACAACTGATGATGATTTATAAAGTTGTTCCAAATCAGAATGTCAGCACTTCTAATATTTTGTCTCTGCACAGATGGTAATATCTCTGTTGCCATCAGCTCTTTATTACTAACATAAATGGGTATCTGGACATTTTTACACCCTGTTACATAGTGATACAGATTTATATGAACATTCTCTTACCTTCTCCATTTCACCAAAGGATATGTTACAAAAATGTTCTAAACCCTAATGCAATGTTCTAAGACCTCTTGTGTGTGTGTGTGTTAGGTGCCGTCAGATCGCTTCTGACTCATGGCGACCCTATGAATCAATGTCTTATCTTTGACAGCCTTGCTCAGGTCTTGCAAATTGAGGGTCGTGGCTTCCTTTATTGAGTCCATCCATCTCTTGTTGGGTCTTCCTCTTTTCCTGCTGCCCTCAACTTTTCCTAGCATGACTGTCTTTTCTAGTGACTCTTGCCTTCTCATAATGTGACCAAAATACGACAGCCTCCGTTTAGTCATTTTAGCTTCTAAGGTCAGTTCAGGCTTGATTTGATGTATAACCCACTGATTAGATTTTTGGCAGTCCACGATATCCGTAACACTCTCCTCCAACACCACATTTCAATGGAGTCTACTTTGTTCCTGTCAGCTTTCTTCGTTGTCCAGCTTACCATGTACAAAATAGAAAACAGCAAGAGTACAGTAGCGCCTTAAAACTAACAAAATTTCTGGCAGCGTATGAGTTTTCGTGAGGCACAGCTCACTTCTTCAGATACAGCTAGAATGTGATTAAACCATCCTTGAGTAGAGTGAACTAGACACACAATGGCAATGTAAATGTCAAAAACAAGTAAATGACATTAGTAGGCATGATTGGATTAGGTTTGATATGCAGAGGGGTAGTAGGTCTGGAGAAATTAGCATTGGTAATGAGACAGGAATCTCAGATCTCTATTAAGTCCAGGAGAATGCATTGTCTTGAGCTTCATTATTAGTTGTAATTCAGTCATCTCTCTTTCTAATCTCCCTTTGAAATCCCTTTGTAAGAGAACTGCTACTCTTAAATCAGCAACTGAATGTCCTGGAACGTTAAAATGTCCCCCCACTGGTTTCTGAATGTTGTGTTTTCTGATGTCAGACTTATGTCCATTTAATCTTTGTCACAGGGACTGGCCTGTTTGTCCAATGTAGAAGGTGGAAGGGCATTGCTGTCATGTGATGGTATAAATTACGTTAGAAGATGAACAGGAGTATGAACCTGAGATAGTACGGCTGATGTTGCTGGTCCCAGTGATGGGGTTGCTGGAGTCTATATGAGAGCAAAATTGGCACCTTGGTTTGTTGCAGGCCTTGGTACCGGAGTCCATGTTACTGTTAAGTAGTTTATCATTGCAGGTGAGAAGTTGTTTTAGTTTAGCAGGCTGTCCATAAGCAAGAAAGGGCCGGCCCCCCAGTGCCTTAGCGAGGGAAGTGTCACAATCCAGCATTGGTTGTAGATAGTTAATAATACATTGGACTGGCTTGAGTTGTGAGCTGTACATGACCACCAGAGGGGTTCTATTGTCATTTTCCTTGGGCTTGTCTTGTAGCAAAATGTTATATTTACATGTACAAAATGTTGTATTTACTGTTAACAGATCCTTCCACAACATTTTCAAATTAATTTTTTTTCCTGATCTGCTAGGGAGAAAAACACACACACAAATAATCTGGTTTTGTCTCTAAAGAGCACTTGTATTGTTGAAGAAACTTGGAAAAGGGTCAATTGTTTTAAAAGACATGGTAAACAAAGGCTTGCTGAACAAATACTATCCATTTCATTTATTAGTGATTAAATTCTGTCCTCATGGTGGCAGCAGGGGATGAATCCTGGGAGGAGCAGGTATAGATTCTATCTCATTTAGTCAGGGTTCATTGATGGGTAAAACAGGATATTGTTTTTCTCTCTACACAACGATATAATTAGAATAATTCACTCCTTCATCTTTCAAGGAAAGTGGTCTCTGGAGGGCACTCATTATGTGAATTCTAAGCTTTAGCTTGACCCCATAGTGAGATAAAATCCTCTTTATACCATTATCCCATATTTTGAAAGGATTTCTTTTCAAATAGCAAAACTATAATGGATGCTGGCACAAATTGTACACATGCAAGGATTAAAACTGAGTAATATTATATATAAATACGGTATGAATGCATAGATCCAATTAGAAATTGTTCACCTGACAATTAAAATGGTATAGTTCAATTCACTATAGAAGGGAAAGTATTAAAATATGTGTCATGTGTATATGGGCTAAGTTAGTCCACAGGTCTTGTGGAATGGATCTGGAAAGAGAAAATGGTCATGAAGCACAACTCACTCTAACAGAGACAATTTCTGAAGAAGGGGCCACTAACCAGTTCCTAAAATTCGGACACAACATTGTTAATTCCAGCCCTCACAGAAATTATAAACACATAGTATGTTTGGAACACTTTGTAATCTACAAAAGTAAGCATTTGGAAAACCCACCTGAAAGGCTGAGAAAGTAAACTATGCCAACCTCCTGTCAATGTCTAGGACAAAAAAAGAGAAGAGTCTCCTTCCTCCTCACTCTTGAGCTGGATAATATTGGGTAAGAGTTGGAAAAGAGGTCAGTTGAATATGCTCGGTCATCTGCTGCATCATAGAGTCAGGAGATGCATGCAACAGGCCTTGTCCTTTCCTTGACCCCAAGCCAACCAAAACTCTTCAGGTCATTTCAGGACCTTGGATTGGATTCAGAAGAAAGATGAAGCAGGACACGCTTTGGCTACGGCAACTGAACCTTACAATGGTTTACAGCCCATTCCTGAAATAACGGTGTGCGGAGTCGGTGGGGAAGAGGCACAAAACTCTTCCTAGGCCGATTTGCACACGCCGTAAACCCAAAAAAAGCCGTTTCGCGGCTTTTTTTTTTTTTTTTACTGGGGCTAAAAGCCCTATTGAAAACAGCGAGGCTGCGCCTGCTCAAAAGTACCGCCGTTCAGCACCGCAGTTCCCAGCGCCGGCGTAACCAGCCAAACCAGGGTAGGAAGCCGCCTAACTAATGGCTCCTCCCCCCTGGCCTGCCCCCCCTGTGCCGGCGCAGCCTCTCTACACCGTGGCCTGCGCCACAGAGAGGCAGTGCCGGCGGAGGGGCGAGGCGCGGGCCCACGGTGCTCAGCCGCCGGCGGGACTGGCCTCGCCGCCAGCGTAAGTGCGTGTAATCACGGTTTTACACGCACTTACGCTGGCGGCAGGGTCACACCGCCTCCTAAAGACTTTCAGCCCAAATTTTCAGGAATGGGCTGAAAGAGGTAAAGATCAGCTGCTCGTGCTCAGTCCTACTTCAGAATAGATTCTGATGTCTCAAGAGTACAGCAGGTCAAGCAAGTCAGGTGTTTTCTCTGCATAAACATCTCTTGCAGTACTTCAGCCAGTTCATAGGTATCACACAAGCACTATTTGTGATCTCTTGGAGATCACAAACCTCTACCTGGAGTGCTTGGGACAGGATGTTGTTTGAACCTCCCCGGTTTCTCAGCACAGGCCAATTTGCATCTTGTAAACTCTCCAGTTTACCTTCTCAGTCATCTGTACATGAACAGACTGAGTTCACAAATAGGATAATTATAGTGTTAACTATAATCTGCATTAGAGGCTAGATCCAAGGATTCCCTTGCCCTGTGAGATGTCTTCCTCCATTTGAGTAAGAAGTCCTACTTAGCTAACAAGACCCAACCGGGGACTTCCTGTGGGTCAGCTGACCAAAGCACAGTTTCTTCCCGGGGCTCCGGCGGAGAACCAAGAAACATCAAATAAAAGGGGCTTAGGTGCCCCCCCCCCGATTCCTAAAAAGTGGAACTGGTGTCAGGAATGCTCCTGCTGCTGATGAAGAGCGGTTCGACTCCTGAACTCTTCGAGAGTGCTTAATTAAGACTCCCAGAGGTTCAGATGCTGGCGCCGCCGGACTGAGGGGATTACATCGCCGTAGATGTTTCTTCAGATTGAGGCTTCGTTCTCTCCCACCCAATACCAACCAAGCAATGAAATTAAAGGAATGAAAGCCTCACCCTCAATCTGAGTGAGTGCCAAGAACCCCCTCTGATTTCTTTTTGGAAAATTAATGAAACTCAGTAAAGAATAGAATTGGAAACCTAACCTCCCATTTCAATATATGATTGAACTGGACTTTGTTAAACTTTCAAAATAAAGCGGCAGAAAAGTTTAAAATAGACTAAACAAAAGTCTTTTAAATTGACATACCGTCCTCCAATAAAATGATGGGAAACGGGAGAAGAAGGAGGAAGTTACAGAAAGCCCACCTCCAAGTAATGGCTTCCTCTGTAAAGAATTTTGGCTGCGTTGTAAGATAGAGGCATCCTGAATTGGCTGTGGACAGAGAACGCTGGCTGCAAAGCGACACCAAAGGACCAGAAGTGTGTCTCCCTGTGCAGCAGGTAAATACATCCTACAGCTCTGAGCATAGAAAGGAGACGACAGAAGGTCCGCGGTACTTCCTACTTCCTGTCCTAGAAGCCGAGCTAGAGCTTCCTTGTACTCTATGGTGCCTTGATTCTTCCAACTTGATTTTTACAGGAATTTGGAGGCCAAAAAATAAATAAACAAGGCGAATTTGCTGGGAGGCTATACTACTATCCATAAATAGAAGATTCAACCAATTGGAGATCTGCTTTTAAATTGGGATCTGCTGGTTTGCATGTCTGTTCCAAGGCAACGATCTGGTTCATTGCATAGCCCTGCACTACCTAAACCTTCCACTGATACAACAATGGAGAAGCAAGAAAAAAAGATGCAGGAGCTTTTGGCCAAACAATCTGATACTTTCACTAAACAAATGGAAAAACAAATGACCCAGCTAACAGAGATGTTAGCTGGTAAAATGGACAATGTAACAAAAGAAGTGCAAGAGATGAAGACTCAGGTTATCACATTGCAAGCTGACATGAAGGCAATGGATATTTATGTTAAGAAAATGACTGAAGAACATAAAGAAGTGAGGAAAAAAGTGGAAAGTCATGAAAAACAACTGGATAAGCTACAAACACAGGAGGAATCCACGAAAGACCAATTAGCTATGATGGACCTGAAAGTCAGAGAATCTAACTTACGTCTGAGAAATTTATCTGAAGATTGAGGTAACACAAGAGAATCACTGGTGAAAATATTAGCATCTTTATTCCACATAGATGAACAAGAACTGGATCAAACTATTAACAGAATTTATAGAATGCCTTTGCCTCCAAACCTAAGGAGAGCAAAGGCAAGGGATGTTATGATATCTTTTTATGACATCAGGATGAAAGACATGATAATGCAACAACACTACAAAGACCTAGTAACTGTGGAAGGCAATGCATTAATACTTCTAAAAGATATCCCAAGACATCTGATGACAAAAAGGAATATGTTCAAGGATTTCACTACAACTTTGAGAAAGAGTGGAATAAAATACAGATGGTTGCTACCACAAGGTTTGGCATTCACTTATAAAGAAGAGAAATTTACCATAACAACAAAAGAAGATGTTGGAAAAATTTTGAGAAAATACAGGAAGGAACTTACAGGTCTAACATCAGAGCAGAAACAAGACTCCAGTAAAGAAGAAGAAGAGGATTCATTGAAAGGAGCAGAAGGAGGTTTTTAAAATTTAATACTTTGACAACATGGCTAAAGTTATTTCGTGGAATGTAAATGGTTTAAATGAAAAAGTGAAAAGAGGACGGATTTTTAAATTTTTACAAAAGCAAAGGTACTCTTTAATATGTTTGCAGGAAACTCATATTTCTAGGAAGGACAAAAAATACCTAGAAAGAAAAACTTTGGGGCAAACTTTTATTGCCTCATCGAATACAAAGGCTAAAGGACTCGTCATTTATGCACATACTTCATTTGCCCTAGAATTTGTATATAAAGATGAAGAGGGCAGAATACTTATAATAAGAACTAAAATCTTAGGCCAAAAAACGTTGGTGGTAGGGATCTACG
The DNA here is from genome assembly GCF_029931775.1 of Euleptes europaea. Classification (NCBI taxonomy): domain Eukaryota; kingdom Metazoa; phylum Chordata; class Lepidosauria; order Squamata; family Sphaerodactylidae; genus Euleptes; species Euleptes europaea. The sequence goes on from NC_079323.1 coordinate 64,562,743, forward strand.
CACCAAATGAGGGTAAAGCACAATTCTACAAACAGCTTCATGACATTTTATTACAACATGCTGAAGAACAAATATTGCTACTGGGTGACTTTAATGGAGTTATAGATTGTGCAATGGACAAAAAAACAAAGGCCAAAGATGATAAAGAAGGCTGCCTTCCAAAAACATTTTTTCAGCTGACTGAGAAATTTAAATACAAGACATTTGGAGAACAATTAATACATCATCGAAAGAATACACTTTTTATTCCGCAAGACATAACTCACACTCTCGGATTGATATGATATGGGTGAGCAAATCTATATTTACACAACTTCGTAAGGTACAAATAATCCCTATAACGTTTTCTGATCATAACCCGGTTTCTTTTCAATGGAATAATAGACAAGCGTTTAGATGGAGGTTAAATGATAGGCTTCTGCGAGATGACAATATAAAAAAAGAAATATATAAGTTAATTAAGGACTTTTTTGAGATCGTCATGAATGGAGAAACCACTTTAAACACAGTCTGGGATGCTTTTAAAGCTGTTTTGAGAGGGTTTATGATTCAGAAGAATTCAGCATGGAAGAAAAAACAGCTACAGCAAACAAATGAAATACTTTGGGAATTACAAAATTTAGAACAACAACTTATTTTAGAAGCAAAAGAAGACCAGAGAAATGATATCCTCTTAAAAATTACGACTGTGAAACACCAACTTAATTTGGTGGTAATGGAAGAAATGAATAAAAACTTGAAGTATGTGAAGCAAAGATATTTTGAATTTACAAATCGACCAGGAAAATTTCTAGCAAGTCAACTGAGATATTCCATGCAGAAGAACATAATAAATAAAATTCAGACTGTAGTCCATACTACAACAGATATACAGAAAGAGTTTGAATCATTTTATGCTAGACTGTACCACAAGGATTCTATCTCTGGAAAAAAAATGGACAAGTATTTGAGAATTTTGAGATTTAGTTTGTTGAGATTTATTGTTCGCATACTTCAAGTTTTTATTCATTTCTTCCATTACCACCAAATTAAGTTGGTGTTTCACAGTCTTAAATTTTAAAAGGATATCATTTCATTTAAAATCAAAATCTCAACAAACTAACCTCCAAACAACATAAGGTGATGGATGCTTTAATCACTACAACAGAAATAGAAGAAGCAATATCTAGACAAAAGACAAATAAAACACCAGGCCCAGATGGAATTACAGCTTTGTTTTTCAAACTGTTTAAAGATGATTTGAAGAATCCTTTTTTGAAGGTATGTAATACAATATTAGACTCGGGACAGGCTCCAGAGAGGTGGTCAAATGCTTTCATATCACTAATACATAAAGCTGGAAAGGACCCAGAAAGAGTATCCAATTATAGGCCAATCTCTTTATCGAATGTGGATTATAAAATATATGCCTCTATATTATCAAATCGATTGAAGCAATTTATAACAACCTTGATACATGAAGACCAAGCGGGTTTTGTACCTGGAAGACAGATAAAAGACAATTTGAGGATTTTATTAGATGCAATGGAATATTATGACCAAAATAATCAACACAAAGCAGCTTTTATCTTCCTAGATGCTGAAAAAGCATTTGATATGGTTTCATGGGAGTTTATGAAAAAAGTTTTTGAAAAGATGAACTTTGGAGCTAGATTCCGAACAGGGATTGATGCTATTTATAATATGCAAAAAGCCAAAATACTAGTGAATGAATCAATATCTGCTACTTGTGAGATACAAAAAGGAACTAGACAAGGTTGCCCACTGTCTCCTTTGCTTTTTATTTTGACTTTGGAAACTCTATGTAGTAAGATACGTGATGTGGAAGCAATCCACGGCTTAAGAGTAAACAAACAAGAATTTAAATTGAGAGCTTTTGCAGATGACTTGTTATTTATTTTAGATGACCCGAATCAATCTATAAATAACCTGATGGAATTACTGAAACAATATAGTGAAGTTTCTGGATTCAGGATTAATCAAGATAAAACTCAGATACTGTTCAAGAATCTCCCAAAAGAGGAACAAAAAGACTTCATGAGTATTTCTAAATGGGAGAAGACGAATAAGATACAATATTTAGGCATTTGGATTACAAACAAAAGTAAGGATTTAATAATTAATAACTATGTTAAACTTTGGGAATAGATAAAAAAAGATATGACATCATGGTCCAACAGAAATATTTCTTTTCTGTGTCGTATATCAGTAATACAAATGAATATCTTACCAAGACTGTTGTTTCTGTTTCAGAATTTACCTATAATCACACAAACAAAACATTTTGACATCTGGAGGAAAGACTTGTTGAATTTTATTTGGCAAGGGAAAAAATCTAGGATTGCATATAAATATTTGGTTGACTCTAAAGAGAGAGGAGGGTTTGCTCTTCCGAATTTTAGATTGTATGCGGAAGCATCGGCTTTGGTATGGCTAAAAGACTGGATACAATTAAAAAATATATGTTTATTGGACTTAGAAGGTTTTAATAACAGATTTGGGTGGCATGGTTATTTGTGGTACGATAACCTTAAAAATCACATGGCATTTCAGCATCATATTGTAAAATCTTCATTGATAAAAACTTGGTTAAGATATAAACATCTGTTGGAAACTAGAACACCGTTATGGATCTCTACACAAGAAATGTTAACATTACGACCACTAAGACCATCCCAATTTATAACATACCAGGATCTCCTAACTTGGGAAGATAAAAAATGTGCCTTAAAAGACCATGAAGATCTTAAAGAACATTTAACTTGGTTTCAATATCAAGATAAATCAACATTACATTACAACAAATTTTACTGGAGAATAATGATCATTTAATCTCGAAGATGTATAAGATGTTGTTATCAATATATACAGAACAAGATCAAATTAAACCTATGATGATAACTTGGGCACAGACATTAGGTCATGATATTTTATTGAATAATTGGGAAAGACTTTGGACAAGAGATATGAAACTTGTGCTTTCACAATCATTGAGAGAGAACATATATAAGATGATCTACAGATGGTATTTGACACCAAAAAAACTAGTCAAAATGTACAGTCAATGTCACCAAATTGTTGGAAATGCAAGGAAGAAGTTGGTTCTTTTCATCATATATGGTGGCTTTGCGACAAAGCTAAAAACTTTTGGGATATGATTTACAGTGAACTAAGACTAATTTTACAGCGAAATATCCCAAAAACACCGGATATGATACTGTTAAGTATGATACCAGAACATATTTTGACACAAAGATCTTTTTTGATATATGCCACCACTGCTGCAAGATTGGTCTATGCAGCTAAATGGAAAATGTCTGAGATACCAGACAAGAATGACTGGATAAATAAAATGTTTGAACTAGCAGAAATGGATAAACTTACTGCTTTAGTAAATCAAAAAGACAATGAAGAATATGTGAGAGAATGGGAGGCCAAGAAACAAATTAAATATGGGAAATGTTAAAGGCTATGATTTAATCAAATTCAACTGATCAATGTTGAAAGGATGAAATATTCAATAATTAAAGTATATAGGATGATTATATGTAGTTTATAGAAATGATATAATAAATTATAATGAATTAGAAAACAAATACAGAGGGGATTATATAGATATTAATTTGATAGAGGAGGGGAGAGGGGAAGTAAGAAAAGTAAATACTGATTAGGCTGATTAGTTTGAAATGGTTTTATTTTATGTAACTCTGAAGATGACAATATTGAAATTGAATGTGACTTAATAAGAAAATAAAAAAATTTATATATAAAAAAAAGACCCAACCCCAAGTTTTTAATGGCATATGCATTTACTCAAGGTCCATATTTTCTGTTTTGTAATTCTGATGGTTTTGCATTATTTCCAGCACATTAGTAACAGAAAGGTATGAAATGGAATGTGTATGGTGGAGGTGGGGACTAGGATTAGACTAGGGCAGGGGTCTGCAAACTGCGGCTCCTGAGCCGCATGCGGCTCTTTGGCCCTTTGAGTGCGGCTCTCCGAACTTGGTTCGGAGCCCCTGCTCTCGCGCCCACTCACGCCGGCAGCCGGGATGCGGAGCCGGTGCGCCTGAGAGAGAGAGAGAGCGCAAGAGAGCAGGTGAGCGGGCACGCTGTCTCTCCCTCCCCACGCCGTGGAGAATGGCCAGGTTCCCCTTTCCCTTGCCCTTGATGGTTGTGAGGCTAAAGCCTCCCCTCTAGCAGCGCGATTGCTGGGCGGGCGGCTCGGCTGTTCCTGCCCCCCCCCCGCCTATCAGCTGTTGGGCGGGGCGGGCTTCCTTTGGTAGACCTGGCCTCCGACTGAGTCCCATTGGGAGGCCATGTCTACCCACTGGCTTTCTTGGCGGTAGATCTGGACTCCGAGGAGGGGGAAAAGTCCCCCTTCAGAGGCCAGGTCTACCAATTGGTTTCTAAGGGCCTCCGGAGGCCAGGTCTACTGCCAAGAAAGCCAATGGGTAGACCTGGCCTCCCAATGGGACTCAGCCGGAGGCCAGGTCTACCAATAGGCTTTTATGGCGGTAGACCAGACCTCCAGACGAGGACTCCAGACGGGAAGGGGGAAATGGCAGGGACTTACAATTTAATTTTTATCAATAAATAAGATCACTATTAAGTATGATATCAAGTTTTATTCAGTGTACCTATAGTTTAATTAAGACTTAAAACTTTAATTAAAGTTTATTAAGTTAATAAACAGTGTACCTACCTATATAGTTTAAGTTTAAGAAATTTGGCTCTCAAAAGAAATCTCAATCGTTGTACTGTTGATACTTGGCTCTTTTGACTAATGAGTTTGCCTACCCCTGGACTAGGGGTTGCATTTCCCTGGAAAACGACACAAAGAATTAGACCCTGACATCTAGTATAATATAATCTTCAGCTGCAGCTAGACGATCTATAAGTCAGACTCGCTTGAGGAAAGCTTGACTTAGCTTCCAGGTATGAATACAAATGAAACCTTGAATTTGCCTATGGGTTCAAATGTCGAACTAACTCAATGTCCTTCACCTTTCCTTTTTCTTTTAATTGCAATAAAATATTGTCAAATTCTAAACATAGTGCTATGAGGCTGTACTTTGAACTGTGTTGGATCCCAGGGTGGACTGATTGACCCTTTAATTTACTGGGAAAGTTCTCAGAGGGTCAGTTTCCTTGAGAGCCACTAGCAGTCAGGAGCAAACTGAGCCAAGTGGCCCCTGCAGTGTGGGCATTACTGCAGGGGCTTCTTGGCTCAGACCAAGGCCATGGCATTGCCAGCACCACCGGGGCCATTTGACTCGGCTTGCACCAAGGCTGTTTTAAGGTCCCAGTCTGCCTCCGGTTGTCATGCAGAGGTATGAAAAGCTGTGCCTACTAGAACGTCCTTTTCTAAACAGCTATCAAAAGTTCTTATATTACTTTCTATTCATGCTGACAACACATGCTCTCAAGGCCCAAGTGCCATGTTCTGTGGCAGCGAGGCTTTTGCTGGTGGTGGATGGTGCCATCAAGTCGTAGCTGACTTATGGTGACCTGCATAGGGTTTTCGAGGCAAGAGACAGACAGAGGTGCTTTGCCGTCGCCTGCCTCTGTGTATCAACTCTGGACTTCCTTGGTGGTTTCCCATGCTTAGCTTCCAAGAGCTGATGAGATCAGCTAGCCTGGGCCATCCATGTCAAGGCCGTTAGGTTTTTACTAAGCCACAAAACACCTCTGAGTTGACCTCAGGTTTCTTGCAAGACTTGTAAATGTCCCCCATTCTTTTGGCACAGGTTGTAGCATGGATAGCTTAGATCCATGCCACCATTCAGGGTGTGCAACACTCTCTGGCAAGACAGTCATTTATTTATAATATAATGAATAAACTTAATAGCCTTCTGTTCATAAATAGCTACTCATACCAAGTTTCAGGAGCACTATCGTGAATGGATAATATTAAAAGTCTTCAATTGAATCAATGACCTGTTTTCATACTTGTTCAAAATATTATTTCCACAACAGAAAACTACAGTTGTGTAATTGTGCTCTCTCTCTCTCTCTCTCTCTCTCTCTCTCATTCACAGCTTGCCTTTTTGAGAGAGTGTCAGGAAAGATTCACACTTCTATCCAACTCTAAACTCCTTCTTCGCCACCAGCGGGAAGTTTTTGGGCCGGAGCCTGAGGAAGGCAGGGTTTGGGGAGGGGAGGGACTTCAATGCCATAGAGTTCAATTGCCAAAGCAACCATTTTCTCCCGGTGAACTGATCTCTATCGGCTAGAGATGAATGGTTTCAGGAGTAACATTCGTGCAGATCAGTTTTTGTTACCATAAAGGTTTTTTTTAAATGAGTGAGGATCCAGAATGATCCTAGTGGCAGCATAGTTTGTTGGTACTGAGGGAAGCATGAAAATAGACAGCACTTCTGGTTTAAGAGATGTCAGAATTCCTAAGAGCAAATGGGATTACAGATCTGAAGTGATATAAAGAAGTGGGATACAAAAATCAGAGAGAGTGTGGGAAGGGTTACACAAGCTACATAAAGCCACACCAGTCTTCCTGTTTCCAGTGTTGTTTAACTAGGTTGATACTTGCACATGGCTTATATGGGAGACATATACAGCCCAGCATAAAAACTTAAAACAATCTTACCAGATGTTGGTGTAATTGGTAATATATACAACCTATTACATGCCTGGTCTGTTTTATATTGCCTGTATATGTAAATATATTTGTAATATATGTGCATGTTTTACATGGGTTTCAAAAAGACCACTGAGGAAGGCCATATAGGCCAAAAAGCGTTTGGCATGTGGTGACAGATATCAACCTCAGAAAATGCCATTGTGAGGTTTTAACATTTTTTAAAAAATAATGTCAATCTTGACATAGCGCTTCTAAAAAATTATGTATTTCCATTATTTATATTTTTTTCATCCCACCCAACCTTGGGTACCCAACTTCTGTTTTCTAGGTTGGGTTCTATTCCCCTCTTTTTTCTCCCACCGTGACATCACATCACGACATTTACTAGGCAGACTATGTCTCTGGGGTGGTTTGCCATTGCCTTCCCCAGTCATCTACACTTTACCCCCAGCAAACTGGGTACTCATTTTACTGATCGTGGAAGAATGGAAGGCTGAGTCAACCTTGAGCCGGCTAAATGAAACCAACTTCTGTCAGGATCTAACTCAGGTCATGAGCAGAGCTTTGACTGCAGTACTGCAGCTTACCACTCTGCACCACGGGGCTCCTTTGCAGTGGCTGTTACCCAGTTTGTTTTTGTAACTCAAGGAAGCAAGGGAAAGGGGTGGCATTGCTGAGTGGAGACTTAGGTAGGGCTGTCAATTCGATTCCATCCAAACTGAAAAACAACCAAATTTCCCCCAATTCGGCGGTTTTCAGTTCGGATGGATCCGAATTTTAAAAAAAGGCAGGAAAACAACGAGCCAAATTCGGCGAGTTCGGGCAATCGCTGAATAAATTCTGCAAATTCAGGGGGCTCCTTATCAGCTGCATAACCGTCAGTTAGTAAGCAACTAGCAGCATTCTCCCGCAGCCAATGGTGGGCAAGCTGGGTCTTCTCCGGGCCAATCAAAACAGGGATTCTCCCTTTTGAATTGGCCAGGAGAAGAGTATAAAAACACCCATCCTCCCGTCCCATCCCGAGTCTGGAACTCATTTCCTTCCATTTTGGTGGTGCTGCTCCTGACTCTGAAAGATCCCAATTCCTGCTTACTGGAATAGTACTGGATTGGATTTATTTCTCGTGCCTGCTCCTGCTGGAAGACATCCACACAGTTTGATTTTGGGGGGTTTTCCTCTATATTTTTTCTCCTATGTGTGTGTGTGGGGGGGTAAGCAGATTCTCTGTGTAAGGGGGGAAGCAGTTTCTGTGGGTGGGGGGGAAGCCAAAGGGGGGGTTGCTTGTTCTGCCGTGTGTTTGTGCTCGCTCGCCTCTGCCGGAGGTTGCGTTCTGCTTTTTTTTCTGCCTGTGGCCTGGCCAGTGAGTTCAGTCCATGCAGCAGTGCGTGCGTGTGAGTCTCTCCCTCCGCACGCCAACCACCCTGCCTCCTCCTCGGGTCTTTGTAGGTGGTTGAGCCGAGCCGTACTGGCTTGAGGGGGGGGGATTTGGTGCCCACTTGCCTTTATTTGGAGTTGAGCCAAGCTGTACTGGTTTGAGGGGGAGGGGGGTTGCCAGTTCTGCCGTATAAGCGCCTGAAAGTAAAAAGATTTTAACCAGGGAAAGATTATGTTTTCTGCGCCATTGTACTATTACCATCATGCCTTGCAACGTTATATAAAATCGCTCCCACCCCCTCAGACTGTCCTTAGCTTTTAAAGTGCACAAAGTTTTTTTTCCTAGCCGGCATTCATGCCCAAGGTTTTTTTCTACCCTTAAGGTGGGACCTCTACCTCCAAAAATGCCCCCCCAAGCCGCAGAAAGCCAGTGCGAACGTGTTTGTAATGGCTTTATTGCAATGGGCAGATGGGGGGGCCTTCCGGGCCCCATAACTCAGGACCCACTGACCCAATCTTCACAAACTTGGGGGTTCTTGCAAAAAAGGTCCCCTCAAGTTACACTGAAAGTGTGGGACCTCTACCTCCAAAAATGCCCCCCTGGACCCGTGGAAAGGCGCAAATGTGTTTTTAATGGCTTTAACTAGCCAAATTTATTCGCGAACTCCGAACTTAGTGCCGAATTCCATGGATCTGAATCGGGGGAGTTCGGACTTCAACATTTCCCGAATAAAAACGGGCTAAATTTTGCCGAATCCGAATTTTACCTAATTTTTTTTTTGAACAGCCCTAGACTTAGGGTGGCCATGGGGTTTCCCAACCTTCCAGGAACCAACCCATAAAAACAGGGAGGGTTTGTAAGTCCATTACTTCACAGCTTGTTTGACAAATATTCCTGCAAGAGATTTTACCATTGCCTCTTTCCTAGGGTTGCCAGGTCTACCCTGGCCACCAGCAGGGGATGGGGTGGGGGGGCAGGTAGGGTTGCCAGATTCTGGTTGGGAAACTCCTGGAGATTTGGGAATGGAGCCTGAGGAGGACATCAGTGGAGTACAATGGCATAGAGTTTACCATCCAAAGCATCCATTTTCTGCAGGGGAACTGATATCTGTAGTCTGGAGATGAGCGATAATTCTGGCGGGGGGGGGGGAGCCCCAGGTCCCACCTGGAGGGTGGCATCCCTACTCCTTTCCCACATTGTGCAATGAGCTCCCTGAGGCTGAGGAATGCCTCGTCACTTCGAGCCTTTGTTAAGGCCTGCAAACCAGTTTTATTTGAGGGAGCATTTAGTTGATATTGTTTGTTTGGTAGTATTTGTAGTTAATTCACTGGCTGAGTCTTTCCATTCCCTCCCACCCCTCTTTGGTGAATTGGGGTTTAAAAGTTGGGATTCTTTACAGTGTGCATCTGTGTTTTGTAATCCATTCTAAGCTTTTTGAAGAGTGTCATACAAATTTTAAAATAAATATGGTTCCTCTGCATTACAGATACTCCCAATGAAAAGCAGTGGTGTTATACATTTTGGCTAGATACTGTGCAAAAAGAGCAGAGATATCACAAATATTTTCCAGGAGGCTGTTTTCCTTTTTTGCCTTTTTGAAGAACATCAGATAGCAAAGGAAAAGATAATTTATACTGTATTATTATTAATTTTTAAAAAATAATCCTGCAGTTTATATCTTGAGATGCTTATCAAAATGAAATGAGTGTTTTATGAACTCGTCTGTTTACCTTGGCCATTTGTAGAATCCTGGGGTAAAAGAAGACTAACAAACTTTCATTAAACTGTACCATAGCATCGACATAAGTATAACAAAAATCATATAACAAAAATCATATATTCATCATCATTCCTTTATTGGCATAAAACATATTTATCACGTGCCATGGTTTTGCTTAGCCATAATCTCCTATTGCTTGGAAAGAGAGAGGTCTGTTAAATTCATTATGTCTTCCCAGCTTCAGTCTTTATTAACCAAGCTAACTTGACTTTCATTTGTTCCCAATTATACTGCCATATCCCACTTATCTTGCATTTGTTCTGTTCAATGGTAATTGATTTCAAGGCTCAATAGCCCAGCATGTTTCAGAAGTTCATTCTAAGTTCAACAGCAATCACATCAGGTCCCCATTTATTGCATTCATCAGCTATTAGCGCCAGTAGCAGATTGGTAACATTCTGTCAGCCTGTCAGTTTGTTCCTGCAATCCCTCACATCCCCATTTGCTAAGATGTTTACTTTTGCTAACATTTCAAGCAGATCTGAATCAGATTTTGTTTTACTATCTAACTATGGTCTTAGCTACAGAGCACTTCCAGAATCTGGCCCTATGGTTATCAAAACAACCCCCTTGCTCTTCACCTTTAAAAATTATGCATGCACCAAAAAGGAAGAGTCAGATTTGGGTCATTTGCCTTTTTTAAAATCTTGAGTCTAGTTCTTTTAAACCGGGTGTGTCAATTGATATCTTTACCAGTTTCAATGGCAAATACACTTCATGGTAAACATCCCAACTGGGATGATATTATCAGGTATTGAATTCTTTACCCAACGGACTCCATCGTCCAGTTTCAGGGACAAAGTTTTAGGCAATTAAAATTCTTGTTTGCCCAGTGGGCACAGGGAGGCATGGAGTGGCCTGTGAGTAAGCTTTTACTTCCTTTTACAGGATTCTCAAGGGAAGGAGGGGTTCTTTTTTTCTTTTCTTTTTTTACAAAAGTGGAACACGTGGCCAAACGAAGCTAAACTCTGCCCCTTCTCTACTCCATTTCTTTTTGGCATTTTTCTCCCAGTCTACCTGATTTCCCATATCAGAACATGGTCAGAAGATAATATGCTTCCAACAGTGGGATGCAGAGAAGTCAGGCTTATGCATAGTGTGTTCATAGTTTTTATTCATTTTTAATACAATAAAGATATCTAAGAGATCTAAGATCTTAAATCAGTGGCTCTCTCTATCACAGAAAGCAAAGATCAGACCTTTCGTGTTCACCGATCTCTCGTGAACCTATCTGTATCCTTGCTGTCACCCCCACAGCATGAGGGTAGAAAAGCAGGATATCACTGAAGAGGCCAAGTTTGGTTCTCTACTTTTATTCCTTCCCCTCATTCCTGCAGGCCTGCCAGCCAGCATGTATGAGCAAAGCTTTTGACTCCTTCCCCTGCTGCAGGCAAACCACTTATCATCATGGGCATCTCTCAGAAGCATCTTGCTTAGTCTAGTCCCAACTATCCTTCCCAATTACATGTCAGACATATGGTTTCCCTGAAAAGTGATGACCAGGAAGCTCTGAGGGCTAATGTTTAGGATTGCCAGCCTCCAGTCACTAGCTGGAGCTCTCCTGCTAATACAACTAATCTCCAGCCGATAGAGATCAGTTCCCCTGGAGAAAATGTCCGCTTTGGCAATTGGACTCTATGGCATTGAAGTCCCTCCCCTCCCCAAACCCCGCCCTCCTCAGGCTCCGCCCCAAAATTCTCCAGGTATTTTCCAACCTGGAGCTGGCAACCCTACTAATATTACTTTAGAAAATTTGTTAAAAGGTACAAAAAAGGAGATTTACTAGCGCTTGAAAGCAGAAAACAATCTAAACTAGATGGAATAACATGCGGAAACTAAGAAATATCGCAGAAAAAATGGAAGGTATGGATTGCACTATAGTCCCTCTGTTTTCCTTCCTACCCTTCTTCCTTAAAATAACCCCTATTATTTTATTCCATTTTCTCTTTATCACAGAATTATGTTTCAAATCTGATAGGGTTATGAGTGAATGGTACCCAGAGATCTTTTGAGATAATCTATATACTCTTTTCTCTCATGTCTCAACCTGCGTGGGTGCCATTTTGAGAAATGTTCAAAAGAATATCACATTGTTTTAATCTATCTGTTACAGATAATGTGCCTGCTAAAATCTACACATATGTCTTCTAATTTCCATAACCAGTTTATATGATGTTCATATACATAAATAAAATCTGCTTAGTAGATAGATGTAGCACAAAAGTAGAAGTTATCTTCCCAGATACATTGAGCTGAAATACAGCTACTTTATAGATTGTCGTGCATTATAGTTATTCCAGTTTATGCTGAAATAAATGTGGTTAGGCTTCAAGATGCTACGGCTATCCCCCCCTGGAATTGTTTTCTGAGTGTTTAATCTCAGTCACTCCCCTATTTATATGTTTCAGGCAAATATTTATTGTTTGCTCACATAATTGAAAATACAATAAGAACATTAAAAGGGAAAGTTAATATTGGGGCCAGAATTATATTAAGTTAAATACTATTATGTCAACTCATGCCATACTTACTTTCCTTTGAAAGGTGGCCTTCAGCAAATACTGTAACTCAAGAGACATTATGGAACTCTTCTGCATTGCAACTGGTCTACCAAGGTAATTACCTTCTATTTGAATGCACTTCTGTTGTTTGTTTGTGGTATTGATGTTGAGGTTGTTATCTGTTTCTAGGGGTCAAACTAGACATGATAGAGATTACAGATCTCCTTTTGCCTTTTAAAGCCAAATTACAAACCCCTCCCTTCGTTACCAACCCAGTTGCTCTAATCAAAATTGTGGAAGAGCACACTGTTATTAACCTTCAGAGGGAAAAGATTACTATCTGTCCTTTTCCTAAAGGCTGTAACAGCATGACATTTTGAAATTCAAAACTGCGCAGGTTCCTCTTCTCCATGTGGCTGTAATTCATCTGGAAAAGTTGCTGGGGAGATCCAATCATGTATCTCCCTGCACCATGAGTTTAGAATGGTGTGACTCCACTTAGGGTGGCACAATAGGATTTATTTCATGAGTGGTACAATAAGTATAAAAGTCAAAATGAAGTACTGAAATACGATGCAGGTATCTATCCTAAATGTTAAAAATTGGACAAAATGCCTTTGTTATTGATCTCAGGTGACATATGTAGCACAGTAGATTTATGTTGCACAATAACACTGGGGGGCATGACTTCTGAAAGCTTGGTGACAATTGTACAGTTCTTCTGGAAGGAGAACTGAGACAGGTTTACTATCTGTTTTCCCCCATATGGATCTTAGGGATGCAATGTATGTTGAAAGTTTGCCACCACATAGTCCCCTTGCCTTCTGCTGCCCCCTCCTGCCCAGAATCCTCTCAACAAGGTATACAGAGGTAGAGATGCAATCCCTTCCCTATCAACATCTAGGGGATATTACCCTTGACTTAATTGAATATAGAATGCACCCACAACTCCCTTCTATAGCCACCATATTGAAAATAAAGAACTTGTTTGTAACCAGCTGATTCTTTGATTATGCTGGCTGGTTCACTCCTATTCCCAAAGTACACTTGGAGGGTTGGGTCACCTACGCTGTAAATGATTCACACTTTATCTTAAAGATTATCAAGAAGTGGAGAACATCCAAGCCATATTTCTTAGACAAATATTGGGGATACCTAAATGTGTTTCATATTTTACAATTTGTCTTGAAACCGGGCAAAACTTGATTGCCACCAAAGCCTGGATTCAAACAATAAGATATTGGCTCAAATTATATTTTCAAACTGAGCCAGGTTCCCTTTTATATCTTTTGAAAAGTGAACTTCATTATTTCTCATGGGACATATTGATTAGATCTAGACTCTGCCAAATTGGAATTGATTTAGATAATCTTGCTCTGGTCAATGAATCTTACATCTTCAAAAGAATCAAGCAACATCTCCTTGATGTAGAATTGCAGAATTTTAACTCAGTTCTTCCCCCCATCTGTTCTCCTGTGGCCCTAGGCCTTAATAATGGTTCGGGTAAAATGGCTAGGTATCTAGATAACCTAGAGATACCTTCTCAACGCCGCGCTTTTCTATTAGCTAGGGTTAACGCATTCCCATCTAGGATCCTCTTAGGCCGATACCTTCAGATCCCTAGACATGAACGCTTATGCACATGCGGTTTAAATTTGTTGGATACAATTGACCACATCCTTTTAGATTGCCCCTTCTATGTGACTCTGCAGGATAAACTGCTATTTACTTTGCTCCAGTACAAGAGATACAGGAGTAATGAAGTAAAATGCAAATTTCTCTTGAGTGATCATGATCCTAAAATTACGGCTGCCATGGCTGAATTTCTTACAGGAGTTCTTAAAGAACAAGAAAGGTTTTATTAACCCGACTTGTAACTTATATGTATTGCCCTTTGGAGGTATATTGTTGTTTTATCTCTGCTTTTGGTATGCCAATAAAAGTTAATGAAATGAAATGAAATCTTAAAGATTAATTTGTAAACATTATGGAAAATGTTAATAAATTACAAACAGCTTCATTAATGGCTAATAATATTGTTACAGAATCTTGCAGATAACAGGGTTATTATATAGAGAACATGCTTCTAATATCCTTATAACTCTCTTAGGACACATGCTATGCACATGTGCAGCCTGCACCCATCTCATGTTAACCTTTTTATAAATTGCACCTTATTAAAAAGCGTGACCCATAAAATTCTACAAGACTGCTGTACAGTCAAGTTGATTTGCTTTGCTGCTGATGCTGGATATATCTGCTCTTCCCCATTTATGTAGGTCAAGCAACGTCACCAGCCTGAGCTATTGAATATTCCACTCTGTTGCCTTAAAGGCTTTATTTAACAATCTAAGCCATTCACAAACTGTTGAAAGCCAGATTAAATAGATTTTTTCACACAAATGCAGGCTTGCAAATGTCCAAAAGGGAGTCAGTCCTTCGCAGTTTAATTTGTCAAGTCAGAGGATCAAGGGCTTGCACTGGGGGCTGTGGTCAGTGGTAGAGCACATATGCTTTGCATGGAGAAGATTCCAGTCTAGGGTTGCCAATCTCCAGGTACTATCAACAAGTAACAACACCTGTACTGTACTCAGTAGATGCACTCAAAAAACCAGCACTTAGCCTCAAAAGGTTTCAAACCACAATATATTACACAACAAGACTATAAATTAAAGATATTCCAAACTACATATACTATATATAACTATAAACCACCACCCTATAGGCAAACAAAAGTGAAAAAAGTGTGAGCAAAACTGTACCACCAATAGTACCGTAATATAAAAGTTCCAACATTAATTCTTAGTATAGTCCATCAGACTTATATATTTTCTTCTTCATATTGCCTGAAGAGGCAGATGTTGAGTAGAGATCTTTTGCTATTACAACTGATCTCTAGCTGATAGAGATCAGTTCACCTGGAGAAAATGGCAGTTTTGGCAATTGGACTCTATGGCATTGAAGTCCCTCCCCGAACCCTGCCCTCCTCAGGCTCTGCCCTGGCAACCCTATCCCAGGCCCAGCCTTTAAAAGGGTTTCAAATAGCAGGTGTTGGGATGGAAAGACTTTATAGTCTGCCCAAGACTCTGGAGAGCCACTGCCAGGCAGAGCAAACAATGCAAAGTTAAAGTGACCAGTAGTTTGACTTGGTATAAGACAGCTTCATAAGTTGAACCTACCGAGCAACTGTGACTGCTGACCCAGAAACCGTGTCTCCTATCCTGCATGAATGAATGCTGGCTGTAACACAAAGATGACAATGGATATACGTTCTGGCTGGTGATGCTGTTCAGCCTGTGCATTCAGAAGAATGCTGCAGGTGTGAAGTAAAATGGTCATAATGTCATCAAGCCCCAGAGGAAAGAAAATACAATGCTAATTCTATTCTTCAAGCTTTGAAAATGACCTGGGCATGCTTTGAACCTCTTTATAAAAGAGGTACAGGACAGGGGGGATCTATTCTGTCCCACAGTATAATCTTGTTTCCACACTGATGTTTTGTTCTTTACAGTAGCAATATTTTCAGGATCATCCATACTATGTCGTCCACTTTTCATCCTGCTTCTGTGTTTCCCCCTGCTTTGCTGTGATTTTTCCCAAATCTGTTTTGGTACAACCTTGTTGGAAGGATCACAGTCAAAGTACATATGGCCACCATATGGATGTGAAGGTATGCAATTTTTGCTGGTCCCACCCACATTGGTGCTATTTTCCATACCTCAGTCTCCACAGCCACCATTTTCCTCATCCGCACCAGAGAGCATTTTCAGGCTTTAAAAAAAGGTAATTGACAAATTGCTATGACTTTATAATGTTAAAATTATCTATTGCAACAATATACTCGTTCCCGACTTTCATTTTTTAAAATAAAGTACCAAGCCCTTTTCCTTGTGAAGGCATAAAAGGGAAAGTGCAGGCTGCATATTTCTGCTTGTAATTCTACAACCAAAGGGGCTACAGACTTACATTTTATTAATGAAAGCTGAGAACTAGTAGATCGCAGCAGTAGAGTATGTTAATAATGCTCTATACCAGAGGTTCCCAAACTGTGCTCCGTGGAGCACTTGGTGCTCCGCGAAACATTTCCTAGTGCTCCATGAAGAGATTGGAAAGAAAAATACTACTGCCATTCGGTTTAGTATATAGGTGCTAGGTGAAAATTAGTGCTCCGTGACAAATTTCTCTCCTGAAAAGTGCTCCATGACTCAAAAATTTTGGGAACCTCTGCTTTAGACATTCCCTTTTTTAAAAAAGAAAAGCCCTGTGATGGAAGAGGGTAATAAATGCATAAATGAGGATTCTGGTATCTTCTGGAAAATACATGCTAGCAAAAGTGGGAAATTGTCCAGAGTACAGTTACAGATGTGTGTGTTTTCAGTTAGTGGGCTCATGTCAGCATTCCTACTCTAGTTCTGAATCTTCTATACTGACATCTCAGCTGTTTTCTTTCTTTTCTTCCCCAATTTCCATCACCCAGTATATGATGTGGTGTATGAACTTGGGAGAAAGTCATAGCCTGATCTAAATAAATATAACTTTAAGCTTACTCCATGTGACTGTACCCTTACGGGTTCATGGCTGGGATGCCAGCCTCCATTTGGGACATGGGGATCCCCCGGAATTACAGCTCATCTCCAGAGTACAGTGATCTGTTTCCCTGGAGAAAAAATGGATGCTTTGGAGGGTGGACTCTATGGCATTGTACCCCACTGAGGTCCCTGTCCTCCCCAGACTCCATCCTCAGATCTCCAGGAGTTTCCCAACCAGGATCTGGCAACCCTACCCCCATCCCCGCAGGTGCCAGGGGGGACCTGGCAACATTTGTTCATGGGTGGCCTTCCCAGCTGTGGAGCCCAGACTGTGGATCTCCCTCCCCAGGGAGTTTTGTGTTGCCACTTCTTTGGTGACATTCTAGCACCAGGTCAAAACTGAATCTTTTGAGTTCTTTTGAGAGAACCTTTTGAGAGAACTGTTGAGTTCCTTGGCTCGTATTACTTATGACCCTACTCCTTCTGAATTTGCTTGGGCTTTTTCTTTCTTTCTGTTGCCTCAGATTGTTTATGCTATCTTCTGTTATTACTTCTTTGGGTTTTTTTTCAGATGTTAGATTTAAATTGTTTTAATTACTATTTGATAGTTGCCATTTGGACTGTTTGAGCTGAAAGGGGAGGGTATTAATATTTCTATAAATAAATAACCATTGTTTTTCAGGAATACAACCATTTCACTTTTCACAGCAGATGACTGCATGGTGTCTATTGATCCTACTATGCCAGCAAACTCAGAAAGGTAGGCACATTGTCTTAGAACTAAGCTCAGAAAAATAGCAGTGCTTATTCAGCTGCAGAATTTGTGAATTTGTATGTCTGTGTAAGGGTTGCCAACCTCCAGGTGGGCCTGGAGATCTCACAGAATTTCAACTGGTCTCCAGATGACAGAGATCAGTTCCCCTGGAGAAAATGGATGCTTTGGAGGGAGGGACTCTATGGCATTATACGCTGCCGAGGCCCTTCCCCTTCCCAAACACCGCCCTTCCCCAGGCTCCACCTCTAAAATCTTCAGGAATATTGCAACCTGGAGTTGGCAACCCTAATCTGTGTGCTTGTTTGGAATAAAACAATGTAGAGGGGGACACAGCAAAAATTACTCAGTAATCAATAAGGGCCTTTAATAAAAAATATATATTATTAAAGCATATATAGTTTAATTAAAATATATATTATTAAAGCATTTATAGTTATCTGAGTAAAACAAAAATCACTGCAAGAAGTAGTTAATGTGAAAATGTCTTTTTCCATCCCACTCAGCCAAGAGAGTTCGTAGTTCCTTATCCTACCAGGCTTTCTTTGCCAACTAGTAGAAGCAAACCAAAGCATAATTGCACACACAGACATTTTTGGAGGTGCGCACTCATTAACACATAGCCTAAGGACCTTCCATTTTCCCAGAGCTCCTTTTCATTTTCCCAGGCCCCTCAATGGCCTGCTTTGGCCTTGTTTTCCCTCTGCAGTTGTTGATGCTCCAAGTCAAAGTCTATTCACCACTTCCTTCCCAGTCTGATCCATGAGGCTGTCAAACAGAAAATGTGTTGCTGTGGTCTTTTAATAGCTGCAGGAATGGAGAGTTTGTTAGTACTGTTCAAACAGTGGCAAGATCCTCTTATGTGTCAGCAGGGATATGGATTTGCAAACAATGTGCACTCTTCTTTTCCGTGGCTAAACATTGAAAACAAGTTAGAGTACAGCTCTAGTCCTTCCTCTCATGTTGCATCATCATGGCAGCTGTGCATTTGCAAAATATGTGCTTTAACAGTCTTTCTTTTGTCTCTCTTAGTACTCCATACAAAGTAATACCTGTGGCCACTGGACAATTAAACGGTAAATGTTTTTAGCCACATTTTTATCTTGTTGCCACAATTTAAAAAAATTATTTTGCTAAATTTTTATTTAGAAAAATGTGAATATTTATCACATTTCTTAACATTTGTAACTTTGTATCTAAATGGGTTGTTGAATAATGTTTCACCTTTAGGGGATTCAGTCCAGAAAATGTTAAGTGCCTTCAGACAACAGAAGACCTTTCTAATCATTTGATTTCAAATAACAGTGAAGTGCCTGGTGTATTTAAAGAGCTATTGTGGCACAGTGGTTAGAGGGTTGGCCTAGCACTGGGGAGACCAAGGTTCAAACCCTCTTCTCCGCCATGAAAAACCTCTGAGTGACCTTGAGCCAGATTCTCAGCCCAATTTACTTCACAGGGATGTTGTATGGATAAAATGGGAGGGGGATAGATGCTTCTGTACTCTACCCTTGGTTCCTCAACAGAAAGATAGGATACAAATAAAATAGTAGCAGTAGTAATAATGGTAACATTAAGGTTGCCAGGTCCCCCCCCCCCTCCACTAGCAAGAGGTTTTTGGGGCAGGGCTGAGGCGGCGATCCTGGATGCGCAGCCGTGCCAATGCAATTACGTCACTTTCGGGTTTACCCCCAGAAGCGCTGCATTATGATGGGAGACTTTAGCACTCAAGCACCCCCCCCCAAATGGAAGTGGCATGTGTGTGCAGCCATGTGCACTCCCAGCAGGAGGGTTGGGGGCAGGGACATGGGGGGGGGGGCAGCAGCATGAGCGTGTTGACATTATTTCCGGGTGAAAACTGGAAGCAACGGCAGTAGCTCTAGCAACTGCCAGAAACTCTAAGGTTTGCCAGAAGAGACATTAGACTTGATGCCAGTGACTTTTTTTTAATCCCTGGTTGGAATGGTGGCAGGCAACAGGAGCTTGGGGTGAGGGATACCCTGTCTCGAGTAGGGATTTGGCAGACCTGAGGTGGCTATCACTAGGGACTGGGACAACTGGGATGGCTTTTACTAGGAATCATCTGATTTGCTTTTTGTTTCTTATTCCCCAAATGCTTGTTTGACTTTTGTATTCCATCTAGTTACTTGCATTTCAGTAACTTCCCAGATTTAGTATTTTATATTGCTCTTTCAGTACACCTGCGTGTTCTTCCTTTTCCTTCTGTTAATCTTCAATAAACATTAAATTTAAGGATTGTCTTCCTCACTGTCTACTATTCTGAGTCTGTCCCTGAGGTATAGCCAAAGCATGCACTCTCTTCAAGCACAGACAAAAGACCCCTTGAGGTTCAGGAGTACATTGTGAAGCCAGTTTACATGTGTACTCAAGCACTTCCTCTAACTATCTAGTCCAGCAACCTGTTTCTACAAGGACCAACCAATTGCTGTAGAAGCCAACAAGCGTGGCATAGAGGCTGAGGCCTTTCCCTGATGCTGCCTCCGTGCACAAACCTTCAGAGGTTAGCTTCCTCTAACTATGGAGGTTCTCTTTATTCTTCATGGCCATCAAGCATTGATGGACCTATCCTCCATGAAGGCAAGAAAGCATTAATTCCCCTCACCTTGATCTGCACTCTTGATCAAAACAAGGCTCTCACAAGGCTGCTACAAAGAAAGAGGGAGAGAGAGAGAACATACACACTTGGAAGCAAGGAACACTGAGAGCCATATATAGTTTGGGCCTATTCCAATATGGAATAGACCAATACAGTCTATTTTGTCTATTCTATGTGACAAGGTCGCTATTGAAGACCTACAGGGTCCTTGGGTATACGCACTTTAACAACATGCAAATAAATAGTTATGCAATAACACAATTACTATTAATGTGTTTCCATTGTCGAGATTTTCTTCCTTTATTTTTGTGGGGAAAACATAACTGGGGAACGTGCTGTGTTACATATTCAACAGCAATGGTTCCTTGTGGTGTTTTAGCACAGATCTGTTTGCTGTCCAAGTCTGAATGCTGACATAGTTTGGCCTTCAGTGAAGGAGGTCAAATATTCCTCTTTATTCCTCACTGCAGGTGTTGTATCCACAGCATGAATCTCTATTGAATTTCATGCGCTTGTTCTGGGAAGAGCTCCCATTGACGTCAGTCCAGAAACCTTGCTGAGAGTTCTACATACAAAATAAGGTGTGACTATGCAAAACATAGCCACATGGAGAAGCTGTGTCTTACCCAGCAGCTGTAACATATTAGCTGCAACGGTGTAAATCTTCTGCAGTTCACTGAAAAATATTGGAAGAAAAAAGTGAACCCCCTCCCGCAAAGAAGTCAATCTGCCAAAATAAATGCTTGTGAAAATGTTACATCCCTGTATCTAGGAATATTTTGAGAGGCAATTATATGGTCATGGCCAAAAAATGGACACAATGAATTTTAGATCTACAAAAGCAGGAAGGACA
Source organism: Euleptes europaea (assembly GCF_029931775.1). Classification (NCBI taxonomy): domain Eukaryota; kingdom Metazoa; phylum Chordata; class Lepidosauria; order Squamata; family Sphaerodactylidae; genus Euleptes; species Euleptes europaea. Next base: position 64,583,768 of record NC_079323.1, read on the forward strand.
CATATTTGATAGTGCCCTAAGTCAGTATTTGGGGTTCATCTTTTGAAAAAGCCCTGACCTGGATAGTCCAAGCTAGCCCAATCTCATCAGATCGCAGAAACTAAGCAGGGTTGGCCCTGGTCCGTATATGGATGGGAGACCACCAAGGAATACCAGGGTGCTATGCAAAGGCAGGCAATGGCAAACCCCCTCTGTTCATCTCCTGCCTTGAAAACCCTACAGGGTCACCTAAATTTGCTGAGACCTGGCAGCACTTTACACACACACACACACACACACAACGTTCAACTCCTGCCTTGAAAACCCTACGGGGTCACCTAAATTGGCTGAGACTTGGCAGCACTTTACACACACACACACACACACACACACACACACACACACAATGGTCTTTTATGTCACAGTATTATCCTGAGGGTCCCATCTGTAATAAGACACTTCCATGCCATGTGTCCAGTGCTTTCTGCAGTATCCTTTGTCCGTCATAAATCTGTACTGAACTCTGTGGCTATAAAGACATGCATCTCCCTTCTCACTGGATGTGGGAACATCAAATTCTAGAACTAAATGTTAGGCATCACCCTCAGTGGGTTGTTGAAAAAGACCTATAACACAGTGTTGTAATTATTTATCTGAAGAGGGAGAGAGAGAGAGAGAGAGAGAGAGAGAGAGAGATTCATATCTTCGGGATTGCCTCTCCTGGTACACCCACCACCACCACCAGAGAGAATTACGATCCTCTAATAATAGAAATCTGGTGGTCCCCAGCCCAAAGAGCGTAAGGCTGTCCTCAACCAGGGCTTAGGGTGTTTTTGGCCCTGGCCTGGTGGAACTCCCCTTTCCAATGAGACCAGGGCCCTGGGGGATATTAAAGCTTTCCGCAGAGCCTGTAAAACGGAGTTATTCCACCAGGCCTATGGGTTGAGGGCAGCTACAACTTGTCATCTATGCTGGCCTCCCTACCCCCACTTAGTTTAATAAACTGATATATTAGGGGGCTCTGGGTATTTGGAGGCCCTTCGGGGTCTTACGCTACAAGTAAGCACCATTTGTTATACTTTTATTGTGTTAAAATGGAAAGGGAATCTATTGTCTTTAGACAAACTTTGTGATTTTAATTATTTTAATATATTATTGTAGTTTTGATTGTGAACCAACCTGAGCCCGGCCTTGGCCACAGATCAGGGCAGGGTATAAGACTGAACAATAAATAAAGTTTGTACCATCTAGAAAAAGGATGTATTGCTGACCTTGCAACCCAAGATCTTACACTGCAATCCTAAACAGAATTATACCCTTCTTAGGCCCATTGACTTCAGTGAACATAAAGGGTCTAACTGGATGTCAGGGGCTGGCTTTAGGAGTTGGGGGCAGGGTGCTTGAAGTGAGCGCATGCCCCACAAACCACTGCACGCCCTCAAAGCAGCCTCTGCTTTGGTCTGTCCCATGTGGAGAGGAAACAGCATCAAATCTCCCCACACAGCGCTTTGGCCTAGGAAGCATTGCTCCCTTAAGCAAATTTCCTATCCAGACATGTCACAAGAAAACTCATCATACTAGAAAAGCATCCTGTGTGAGCTAATAGCAAGTTGACTCTCACTGTCCATTTCTCTGCATTCAAGAAGAAAGATGTGTGGGCCAGATGTTGCCTGTTCAGGTAGCCATTTGTAGAATGCAGTCTGTGGGGAAACAAAACAAAACATTATCATAGGGTCCATATGTGTCTGATACAGGGTTAAATGTAGACTCTGAGTCTGAGGGATTCTGTCAGCCAATACCAGAAGGCAGCGGGCGGCGTTTGGTGAGCTGACAGGGAGTCTTCTCGGAGGGAGGGAAGGAGGAGATCTGGATCTTTTTGCCTCTGAGCTCCCAAACTGTGCAGTTGTGCGTAGAGACTCTTAGAACCTGGGGGTTCACATATTACCTAGCTTACATCAACCAAGCCTGAGTGGTGACAAAGGAAAGACTGGGGTGGAGAGAAAAACAAACCAACCCTTTCATCCGTCACAGAGTGGGAGGCGGCTCCTGAAATAGGGAGACTCCTAACTAGTGTTTTGGGGAAATATTTGTTTTCCACAAGGTGTGGGCAAATCTGAGGAGGGAAGAACAAGGGGGGAGGTTGTGGATAAACCTCTGTTATCCGGCATCCTCCAGGGAAGAGAGATCTGTAGGGTCTTCTTTCCTGTACTAGGGTAAACCGAGTCCACGCTGAGTGTAACCTATACTGAACAAAGTCTGAATATTTACTGAATATCAATCAGTCAGTCATCACCTTTATTGGCATAAATATCTACCGAATAGACTGAAGAGTCTGTGCTGTAACTAAGTGCTGTGCTGTATCTTGTAACCCTCTTAGTGTTGTACATCAAGCTGTAACTATTCAAGATCTGAACTGTTCCTAACCAACTGAGCTTTGTGCTTCTCTAGAAGTAAAGCTATCCATCTATCTACCTCTGTACATAATAAACGTCACTTATCTTCATTATTATAAAATCAACTACGGCCTCTAAGCCTCTCAATGGATGAAAAGACTTAAAGTGAAGCCCAGATTCCCTATGCATCAGTTTTTGATAGGGTTTTACAGCCAGAGTACGCTGATCAGTGACATACCGTATATACTCGCGTATAAGCCGAGTTTTTCAGCCCCAAAAAAGGGCTGAAAAAGTCGGCCTCGGCTTATACGCGGGTCAATACGGTAGGGTAGGGGAGGAGGGAGGGGAGGAGGAGGAGGAGGGAGGGGGGAACTTACCTCCGCCGCCATCGCCGACAGGCCAGCGCGGCTTCCCCCGGCCAGGAGCGCCCTGGGAGGGCCTTTGCAGGGCCGGGCGCAATCGCTGCCGGGCGCGCCCGGCTCCTCCTGGCTGGCACCGGCCTCGGAGGGCCTTTGCCGGGCGGGGCGCGATCGCTGCCGGGCGTGCCCGGCTCCTCCTGGCCGGCACCGGCCTCGGAGGGCCTTTGCCAGGCGGGGCGCGATCGCTGCCGGGCGCGCCCGGCTCCTCCTGGCCGGCACCGGCCTGGGAGGGCCTCCTACAGCCGCTGCAGGGGCGCGCCACCACTCCCGCCAGGCGTGCGCGGCTCCCCCCAGCCAGGACCAGCCTGGGAAGGCCTCCTGGGCCGCGGGGGGGGGGGGCGCCACAGCCTTCGCCCGGCCTGGAGCGGCCTAGGAGCGGCCTGCGGGGCCTCCCGGGCCACTGGGGGTCCCCTGCCGCCACCTCCTGCCTCTGGATAAGGGAAGCCTGCTGGGGGGGGAGGGGTTATAAGCCGACCCTCGACTTATACGCGGGTGCCTAATTTTTCCCCATTTTTGGGGAGAAATTAGGCACCTCGGCTTATACGCGGGTCGGCTTATACACGGGTATATACGGTAAATCTCCACATCCAAAAAAAGGTATGTGTGACTCGCTGTGAGTTTCCTATAGAAAAGCAAGTGGCTAAATTTGTGCTATGTTCATAGCTTCTACTCCTCTCCTTGCACGGCACAGGTGGCCAGAGGTGTGAGCCAAAGGACAAGAGCCAAAGGGGTCTTGGCCCTTGGCTCTTTGCCCATGGCTCACAGCCTGAAATCCTAACAGTGCAATTCTAAATAGAGTTACATCTTTCCAAGTACAATGAAGTTCAGAAAAGTGTAACTCTGACGATCTGGGATTAGCCCAGAATGCAGTATGATGTATTGTGAGTTTTATTTGGACTTTGCCCCTTTTTCACTTTTTAAAAATGTATCTTTTGTATTTAGTGGGCTACTTTGGGTCCCTATGGGGCAGAAAAGCAGGATAAAAATACTGAAATAAATAAAATAAAAATAGGCTTGTGGCTTATAGCCTTGGCCTACAATTTTCAGGCACTATGGAGTTGTGAGGGTTCCCAACCTCCCTGTGCAAACTCCATAAAATGACTTGCTCAGACAGTCATGCAGAACCAAGGAACTTTATTGGAAGCTTCAGGTTAGTATAGGTCTTACAATGGCAAAGTTGCAAGTGCTAGCAATTTCACAAAGACAGAATTATAACCCCTACAGGGAAGCAGATGTCAAATGTATGTTATGGGAATCTACGAGATAATTGTGCATGGTACAGGAACATCAAAGATCTCAGGAAGCTCGTTATTGCTATCTACACACCAAGGCCATAGCTGGTGGGAGGGAGTCGGAGAGAGCAAGGGAGGTGGATGGTGGGAAGAGACATTCCAACCTGGGGCCTGCTGGACGCAGCGCCTGAACCAAGGAAAGGCAAAAGGCCTGGACTGCTTTTACGAGCCCAGGGGAGGGGGGACACACAAAGCAAAAGCTTACAGACCCTTACATTCTGCCCCCCTTAAGGCCCCCCTCCCCCGAGTCCGGGTGGACGAGGCTTGTCAGGATAGGCAGAGTGAAACTCTCGAACCAGGCGGGGAGCCGCCACATGGGGAGCGGCCACCCAATCGTCATGGGCGGGCCCCAGGTGCTTCCAGCGGATCAGATAGAACAATTTTCCCTTTTTCAGCTTAGAGTCCAATACTTTAGAAACTTCAAGATGCGATTCCCCCCCCCCCACAACCGTAGGAATTTCGGACTTGGGGGGGGTGGAAGTGAGGGGCAGCGACGTACGGTTTAAGTAGGCTGATGTGGAACACTGGATGTACCCCTCGAAGAGACTTGGGGAGTTCCAACTCCACCGTGATGTCGTTGATCACTCGGGTGATGGGGAAAGGACCTACATACTTGTCACTAAGCTTTTTGCAAGGCCGAAGTGAACGTAGGTTCTTTGTGGAAAGGTAAACCTGCCCTCCCACCTTGAGTTCCCACCCCGGAGACCGATGTTTATCGGCCTGGTCTTTGTACTTGCGCTTGGCCCTTTCCAGGTTTTTCTGCAGCCAGGGCCAAGTGGTCTGCACCACCTGTACCCAATCCTGGACCTCCTGCACCCCTTCAAGTTCAGGAGTGATGGTAGGAGAACCAAAGGGCCCAAAGTCTTTTCCATAAACCACATGAAACGGACTGAAACCTGTGGAGGAATGGGGGGCATTATTATAGGCATATTCAGCAAAAGGCAGTAGGTCTACCCAGTCGTCCTGGTGGTAATTGACATAACACCGTAGATAGCATTCTACCACAGCATTGACACGTTCGGTCTGACCATCGGTCTGGGGGTGGTAGGCTGAAGAGAGTCCTTGTTCCTCCACCCCCATGACTTTTAGGAAGGCCCTCCAGAATTTGGCAACGAATTGGGCCCCTCTGTCGGAGAGGACCTTCCTCGGGATCGAATGATACTTCACCACGTGATTAATAAACAGTTTAGCCAACTTTTGGGCCGATGGTAGCCCCGCACAAGGAACAAAGTGAACCTGTTTAGAGAATAAGTCTGTTATCACCCACAGTACAGTTTTTCCCCGACTTGGGGGCAAATCAGTGATAAAATCCATGGCGATCACTTCCCAGGGCATAGTCGGAGTCTCCAGAGGCTTCAAGAGTCCAGGGGGCTTTCCCATTCGTTTTTTGGCAGTGGCGCAAATGGGACAGCTGCGCACGTATAACTCCACATCGGCTCTCATACCTGGCCACCAAAATTGACGCCGCAGTAAATGCACAGTCTTCACAAACCCAAAATGCCCCGCAAGTTTTGCCCCGTGGACCATTCCCAGCACCTCTTTTCGGAGTACTTCGGGGACATAAGGCCTACCCCCCTGCAACCAAAAGGAGCCCTGTCGGTCGAGATTTGCGGGGAGAACCTGCTGATCCGCCTCCCTCAAAGAAGCATCCCGGAGCCGCTGTTGAAAAGCCTCCGGGACTCCTTTGAGGGGAGGAAAATCCTGGCGGTGGGACTGGGACCGGGTGATTACTGCAAGTCCCGAGACTTCCCCTCTCTGTTCAGGGGTAAACAAGGAATCTACCGGCCGGTCAAAGTCATTGCGATATTGGGGGAGCCTAGAAAGAGCATCCGCTAACGCATTGTCCTTCCCTGGCACATGTTTCAGGACAAAACGGAATTTGGCAAAAAACTGCCCAACGAATCTGTTTCGCGGTGAGCTTTCTAGCCCCTTTTAAGGCCTCCAGGTTTTTGTGATCGCTGCAAACTTCAAAAGGGATCTCTGCCCCCTCCAGGAAATGCCTCCAAATGGTGAGGGCGTGTTTAACAGCTGCGGCTTCCTTCTCCCAAATGGCCCAGTTGATTTCGGATTGGGAGAACTTTTTGGAAAAATAGGCACAAGGTTTCAACTGACCGTTCTCGTCCCGTTGCAAGAGCCCCCCCCCCCCATGGCAACGTCAGAAGCATCGACCTGGACCACAAAAGGTTTTTCACAATCAGGGTGCGCGAGAACGGGTTCGGACGAGAAAAGCCGCTTGAGCGTATCGAAAGCCTGCTGGCAGTCCAAAGTCCATTGCAACCTAGCAGAGGTCAAGGCGGCTCCCGCCTCTTTCCCTTTTGTACGCAGGAGCGAAGTGAGAGGGAGCACTACCTGGGCAAAGTTAGGGATGAAGTTTCGGTAAAAGTTAGCAAAGCCCAAAAACTGCTGCAAATGTCTGCGCGTGGTGGGGGGGGTCCCACTCCATTACCGCCCGAACCTTTTCGGGATCCATCTCTAAGCCTTGGTGGGAAATCACATACCCCAGAAAAGTGATGGAGGGTTGATGGAAATCACATTTAGAAACCTTAGCAAACAGTTTGTGCTCACGCAGCCGCTGCAGCACCTCGTGCACCAATTGTACGTGCTCCTTCATGGTCTTCGTATAAATGAGGATATCGTCCAAGAAAACCACCACCCCGCGGAACAATAAATCATGAAGTACTTCATTAATCAATTGCATGAATACACTCGGAGCCCCCGAAAGTCCGAACGGCATCACTAAATACTCAAACATTCCAAAACAACTTGAGAAGGCAGTCTTTGGTTCGTCCCCTTCTCGTATGCGGACACGGTGGTAAGCCTCCACCAAATCCAATTTGGTGAAGATTCGGCCCTCCTTCAATTGTGCGAGGTCTGGAATGAGAGGGAGGGGGTATGCATTAGACTGAGTGACAGCATTCAGTCTACGGAAATCAATACACAGTCTTAAGTCTCCCGTCTTTTTCTTGACAAAGAAGGCGGGGGCCGAGTATGGTGCCTTTGACGGGCGGATAAATCCCCGCGCTAGATTGGTGTCCAAATATTCTCGCAACACCGCCTTTTCATTAGGACTCATAGGGTAGACCTTCCCTTTGGATAATTTGCCATCCCCCACTATTTCAATAGCACAGTCCATCTCCCGGTGGGGGGGCAATTCGTCGCATTCCCGCACGTCAAACACATCGGCAAACTGGGAATACTCGCTGGGGAGCTGGGGCAGGGAAGCTTTGATAGAAGGGGCCCCCACGAGGGCGGCTGCGGGAGTTTGAAGCACTCGGTCTTTATCATGGAATTCACACAGGTTGCGGGGAAAGGTGAGCGTCCGCTCGATCCAGTCTATGGAAGGATTGTGCCCCAGCAACCAGTTCATCCCTAAAACAACGGGCGCGGCAATGGGAGCAATGGTAAAATAAAGCCGTTCCCAATGCTCCCCTACGGCCATGACGACCGCGGCGGTGCGGTGAGTAACAGGCCCCTTTTTAAAGTCACTGCCATCCATCTGGGAAAAGCGGATGGGTTCAGGTAGCCGATTTCGCTTAACTCGCGATTGTCGGGCAGCCTCTTCGCTTATCAGGGTGCGGGCACAACCCGAGTCAACTAGGGCCGTAAATTCTAACATGGGCCCCCCTTTTGGCAACGAGAGATTGACCTTTACATACACATTGTCTTCCTGAGCGCTTACCATCAGTGGAGCTCCTTGCACAACGTTCGGAGCGGTCTGCTGAGGAGCCCCCTTTACAGCAGACCGACGGCGTTTTTTGCCGGCATGTCCCAGTCCTCCTCCTCGCTGGAGGAAGCAGACACGGTATTTGTACTCCGTGACTCCGATGAGTCAAAGGTTTCATTTGTAATCCTTGGCCCCGATGGGCCAGAAGTGCCCGAGGCTTCGACCTCGGTGCGTGCATGCATTGCCGAGGGTGAGCCCCGTCGGCTCGGTGCGCCGCTCCGGCGGCGAGGTTGCCCCTCAGGAGGGGGCTTCTCAGGTTCGGTCATTGCCGTACGAGACGGTCCCGGACGTCCAGGTCGGGAAGGGCATTGAGAGGCAAAGTGTCCTCTTCCCCCGCAAACGTGTCCTCTTCCCCTCGCAAAGTGTCCTCTTCCCCCTGTGCTACTTTGCCAAATCACTTGCTCAGACTTGATGCAGAAACAAAGGATTTATTGAAGGCTTCAGAAGATATGAGCAGACACAGATTCAAAGTTACAAGTGAACTAGCTTATCGGGGTTACAGTATATATCTACTACAGGGCAAAAGGTTCACACTCCTGTTGTGAGAAACTGCAAGACAGATTGGTGCAATACAAAACATCAAACAGTCCCAAGGAGACAGTGAGGGCTATCAGCACTTCAAGGCCGGACTCAGCCTGAGGGAGTGGAGGCAGGAAGCGCAGCAGGGGAGGGAGAGCTGGCACCTGGGCAAGATAGATGGGACGTGAGACCCAGGAAGGCACGGGGAGGTGTGAACTGTTCCTTACGAGTTCAAAGGGGTGGGAATGAGGAGCCTGGAGCAGTCAGAAACACATGGCCCTCACATTCTGCCCCCCTTAAGGCCCCCCTCCCGCGAGGTCGGATAAGCGCAATGAAACTCCTGAATGAGGCGAGGGGCCGCCATGTGGCCGCCATGTGGGGGGCTGCAACCCATTCATCGTGCGCAGGACCCAGATGTTTCCATCGGACAAAGTAGAACAGTTTTCCCTTTTTCCACTTGCTGTCTAAGACCTTGGACACTTCCAAGTGTGTATCCCCTCCCACAACTGTCGGCAGTTCAGGTTTGGGTGGGGGATGGAATTGAGGAGCGGCTACGTAGGGTTTGAGTAGACTAATATGGAAGACGGGGTGGACGCCCCGCAAAGTCTTCGGAAGGTCCAATTCCACCGTGACCTCGTTGATCACCCGGGATATGGGGAAGGGACCCACGTAACGATCATTGAGTTTTTTGCAAGGTCGGAGAGAGCGCAGGTTTTTTGTGGAGAGATAAACCTGTTCTCCCACCTTGAGTTCCCACCCCGGGGAGCGATGCTTGTCTGCTTGCTCTTTGTATTTACGCTTGGCTCGTTCAAGGTTCTTTTGTAACCAGGGCCAAGAGGACCGGACTACTTGCACCCACTCCTGAACTTCGGGTACCGCCTCGAGTTCAGGGTGACGGGAGTGGAGCCGAAGGGGCCAAAGTCTGTCCCGTACACCACCTGGAAAGGGCTAAACCCCGTTGAGGAATGGGGAGCATTGTTATACGCATACTCAGCAAAAGGCAGCAGGTCAACCCAATCGTCTTGGTGATAATTGACATAACACCTGAGGTAACATTCAACCACTGCATTCACTCGTTCGGTTTGCCCATCGGTCTGCGGGTGGTAGGCCGAAGAGAGTCCTTGCTCTTCCACCCCCATCAATCTTAGGAAGGCCCGCCAGAACTTGGCAACAAACTGAACCCCCCTTTCGGAGAGAACCTTCCTGGGGACCGAGTGAAGCCTGAGGACATGGGTGATAAACAACCTGGCCAGTCCCTGGGCCGAGGGGAGCCCGGCACAGGGCACAAAGTGGACCTGTTTGGAGAACAGGTCCGTGATTACCCAGAGTACCGTCTTGCCCCGGCTGGGAGGCAGATCGGTGATAAAGTCCATGGCTATCACCTCCCAGGGTCGGGAGGGGATTTCCAAGGGTTTCAAAAGCCCGGGAGGCTTTCCCATTCTTTTCTTGGCCGTGGCGCAGGTGGGGCAGCTGCGCACGTACAGTTCCACGTCGGCCCTCATGCTAGGCCACCAAAATTGCCGTCTTACAAGGTGTAGGGTTTTTACGAAGCCAAAGTGACCCGCAAGTTTGGCGCCGTGGACTAATTCCAACACCTCCTTGCGGAGAGGCGCCGGGACATAAAGTTTTCCCCCTAGTGTCCACCAGGAGCCTTGCTGCTCCATGCCGGAAGGGAGAGCCTGCTGCTCCGCCTCCTGTAAGGAAGCGTCCCGGAGGCGCTGCTGAAACGCCTCTGGGATTCCCTTGAGCAAGGGATCGCCGGGCGAGCGAGCTTGCGCTCTGGTGGTGACGGCCAGTCCCTGGACTTCCCCTCGTTTTTCGGGGGTAAACGGAGTCCACCGGACGGTCAAAATCATTGCGGTACTGGGGCAGTCGGGACAGAGCATCGGCCAGGGCATTCTCTTTACCGGGAACATGTTTGAGTGTGAACCGGAATTTGGCAAAAAACTGAGCCCAACGAATTTGTTTCGCGTTGAGCTTTCGGGCTCCTTTGAGAGCCTCCAAATTCTTGTGATCGGTCCACACCTCAAATGGACTCTCTGCTCCCTCCAGGAAGTGCCTCCAAATGGTGAGAGCATGCTTGACTGCGGCCGCCTCCTTCTCCCAAATGGCCCAGTTAATCTCGGACTGGGAAAACTTCTTAGAGAAGTAGGCGCACGGCCGTAAGGCGCCGCCGCCTTCCCGTTGCAGCAGCGCCCCTCCCATAGCTACATCCGAGGCGTCCACCTGGACTACGAAAGGTTTGTTGCAGTCCGGGTGGGCCAGGACCGGTTCGGACGAAAAGAGCAGTTTTAAATTATCAAAGGCCTGCTGACAAGGAGGAGACCACTGCAAACGGGCGGAAGGCAGAGCGGCGTTTGCCCCTTTTCCCTTGGTGCGCAAGAGGGAAGTGAGGGGAAGGGCCACCTGGGCGAAGTTGGGGATAAAGTTGCGGTAGAAATTGGCAAACCCCAGAAATTGCTGTAACTGTCGGTGTGTGGAGGGGGGTTCCCAATCCTTAACCGCCCGAACCTTGTCGGGGTCCATCTCCAGACCGTGGTGAGAGATGACATACCCCAAGAATGTTATGGAAGGTTGGTGAAATTCACACTTGGACACTTTAGCATACAATTTATGGTCCCTAAGCCGCTGGAGAACCTCACGCACCAGACGGACATGTTCTTCCATAGTTTCCGAATAAATGAGAATGTCATCTAAAAACACTACCACCCCACGAAATAGCAAATCATGTAATACATCATTAATCAATTGCATGAATACGCTGGGAGCCCCAGAAAGTCCGAACGGCATGACTAAGTATTCAAACATGCCAAAACAGCTGGAGAAGGCTGTCTTGGGTTCATCCCCCTCCTTGATACGGATGCGGTGGTAGGCTTCCACCAAATCCAATTTGGTGAAAATTCGGCCCTCCTTCAATTGTGCTAGCAGGTCTGGAATGAGAGGGAGGGGGTAAGGGTTAGACTGCGTGACAGCGTTCAGCCTGCGAAAGTCAATGCACAATCTCAAATCCCCTGTCTTCTTCTTGACGAAGAAAGCAGGGGCAGAATACGGGGCTTTAGACGGACGGATAAAACCCCGGGCTAAGTTGGTGTCCAGGTAGTCCCGTAAGACCGCTTTCTCATTAGGGCTCATGGGATAAACCTTTCCCTTGGACAGCTTGCCTTCCCCCACAATCTCAATGGCGCAGTCGGTTTCTCGGTGTGGGGGCAGTTCATCACATTCCCTCACATCGAATACATCCGCGAACTGTGCATATTCGGAGGGTAGCTGGGGCGGAGCGGTAACAGGCGCCGGGGAGCCCACCAACGCGGCGGCTGGGGTGCAGAATACCTGGTCCTTTTCGTGTAGAAGGCAGGGGTCCTCGGGGAAAGTAAGCGTCCGTTTAACCCAGTCTATGGAGGGATTATGTCCTCGCAACCAATTCATCCCTAACACCACGGGGGCTACAATGGGGGCGATGGTAAAATAAAGTCTTTCCCAATGTTCCCCAACGGCCATGACCACTGCCGTGGTGCGGTGGGTAACCGGCCCTTTTTTAAAGTCACTACCGTCCATTTGTGAAAAACGGAGGGGGGTCGGGAGCCGTTTGCGCCTGACGTGTAACATCTTGGCAACTTCCTCACTCATTAAAGTCCGGGCGCACCCGGAGTCAACTAAGGCGGGAAACTCTAATCTCAGGCCTCCCTTGGCTAGGGAAAGGTGGACTCTGATATACACATTTTCCTCTTGGGCGCTTACCATTGGGGGAGCTCCTTGCACAACAATCGGAACGGTCTGCTGTGGAGCCCCTCTTACAGCAGACCGACGGCGTTTTTTGCCGGCATCTCCCACTCTTCCTCCTCGCTGGACGAAGGAGATGGGGTAATTGTATTCCGTGACTCGGCGGAGTCAAAGGTGGCATTTGTAATCCGGGATCCCGATGGACCGGAGGAAGTGGAAGCTTCTTCTTGGGTGCGCGCGTGCAGCGCCGAGGGTGCGCTCCGGCGTCCGGGAGCACTACTCCGGCGTCGAGGTTGGCCCTCCGCCGGGGCTTTCTCCGGCTCGGTCAGACGGGGCGGAGGAGGACGCCCGGTACGGGACGGGCATTGCGAGGCGAAGTGGCCTTTGCCTCCGCATACCAAGCACACCCCCGCTTCGAAGCGTTTGCGGCGTTCAGCGGCCGAGGGGCCGCCGCCGCCCGGTGCTCGGGGATCTCGGGGCCCGCCTGGTTTGTCCCCTCGCCGCTGAAGATCGCGACTGGTACGCTGCTTGGACAGATTCAGTAGTTGCTTACGATTTTCAATGTCTGCCGCATGGCGTACCCAACCCTCGACATCAGGGGGATTACCCTGCATGAAAGCCCAGTGTTGCAGGTCCGGGTTCAATCCCTCCCTGAAGCACTGCACCCGGGTGGCTTCACTCCAATCCAAGATCCTACTCGATAGGGACTGGAATTCGCTTGCATACTGCGCCACCGACTTTGTCCCTTGGCGCAGCTGCATCAAGTTGGCCTTAGCCCGCTCCCCCAGGTTCGGGTCCTCGAACCGGTTCCGGAGAGCAACCATAAACTCATCTAGACTCCTTAGTACAGGGGAGCGGAGTTCGTACTGCAGCACCATCCAGGCTGCCGCCTCGCCTTGCAAGAGGGAGGCCACGTACTGGACCCGGGACTCCTCGGAGGTGAAGGTCCGGCCCTGCTCACGCATAAAAATGTCCACTTGGACTAAAAAGAAAGTCAACTGATCCCCCGACCCATCGTACGTGATCTTCAGGTCACGGCGGGTCGGGGCGCTAGGAGGGACGGGAGGGGTTACCGGTGCCCCGTCTGGGGGGTTACCGGGGGGCGGCTGTACCTTCAGCGCGTCCAGAGCGGCTGCCATCTGGCCCATCACAGCCTGCATGGTATCCATGCGTGCCAGCATGGTCTGGCGCTCCTCTTGCCATTGCCTCCGTTCCTCCTCCATCAGGGCCTCCCTTCGTGCGAGGTCGCCTTCGAGTCCCGTGCCGGATAAAGCCAAGCGGCGGTGTTTCGCCTCGGTCCGTGAGAGCGACCAGTCCTTGGGGGAGTCCAGCCAGGAGTTGAAAGGGTTCTTGGGCTTCGTACCCAAGTCCGGTCCCGGCTTAGGGACCACGGGTATCTTCCGCTTGGCTTCCTCCTCCTTAGGGTCTGGAAGCACCGGTGCCTCGCGCTTGTCCGGCGAACCGGGGGGGGTAGTGGGATCCTCCTCGCCTTGCATCGCTGTCTCGTGCGGTACAGGTGCAGAGCGAAAAAGGCAGGGACTTGTAACTTAATGTGAGAGTCCCAATCCCCTGTGCTACTTCGCCAAATCACTTGCTCAGACTTGATGCAGAAACAAAGGATTTATTGAAGGCTTCAGAAGATATGAGCAGACACGGATTCAAAGTTACAAGTGAACTAGCTTATCGGGGTTACAGTATATATCTACTACAGGGCAAAAGGTTCACACTCCTGTTGTGAGAAACTGCAAGACAGATTGGTGCAATACAAAACATCAAACAGTCCCAAGGAGACAGTGAGGGCTATCAGCACTTCAAGGCCGGACTCGGCCTGAGGGAGTGGAGGCAGTAAGCGCAGCAGGGGAGGGAGAGCTGGCACCTGGGCAAGATAGATGGGACGTGAGACCCAGGAAGGCACGGGGAGGTGTGAACTGTTCCTTACGAGTTCAAAGGGGTGGGAATGAGGAGCCTGGAGCAGTCAGAAACACATGGCCCTCACACCCCGCTCTCAAAGCGTTTGCGGCGTTCGGTCACGGATGGTCCTCCCCCCGAGGGGGGACGAGAGTCCTTCGGACCGCCGGGCCTGTCTCCACGGGTCTTGGTCTCCCGTCTGGTGCGTTGCCGGGACAGGAGCAGCAGCTGCTTTCGGTTCTCGATGTCAGCGGCGTGACGAACCCACCCTTCAACATCAGGAGGGTTACCTTGCATGAAAGCCCAGTGTTGCAATTCCGGGTTCAAACCTTTGCGGAAATACTGCACCCTGGTAGCTTCACTCCAGTCCAAAATTTTACTCGAGAGTGACTGAAATTCGCTTGCATACTGCGTGACCGACTTAGTCCCTTGACGCAGTTGTAGCAAGGCGGTTTTTGCTCGCTCACCCAAATGCGGGTCCTCGAAACGGTGTCGAAGGACGATCATGAAGTCATCAAGACTTCGCAAGACCGGGGAGCGGAGCTCATACTGCAGTACCATCCAGGCGGCCGCCTCACCCTGTAGAAGAGACGCCACGTATTGGACCCGGGATTCTTCTGAGGTAAAGGTCCGGGCCTGTTCCCGCATAAAAATGTCCACTTGTACCATAAAAAACGTCAGCTGGTCACTCGACCCGTCATACGTGATCTTCAGGTCTCGGCGGGCCGGTGGAGCGGGACGGATGGGAGGTGCAGGAGCCACCGGTGGGCCTGGTTGCTGCCCTCCATCCGCCGGAGCCACGGGTGGCGTCGGTACCTTCAGGTCGTCCATGGCTTGAGCCATGTCCAGAATCACCGCGTTCATGGCATCCATCCGGTCCAGTAATTCCTGGCGCTCCTCCTGCCAGTGCTGCCGCTCCTCATCCATCTGGTGAAGCAGCAGGGCTTCCTTTCGGGCGGGATCGTCCTCGAACCCCAACCCGTGAACCGCAGTCCATCGTGACCGCGCGTCGCTCTGCGGGAGCGACCAACCCCGGGGAGACTCCAGCCAGGTATTCAAGCGGGTAGACTTGGGCTTTGTACCCAGACCCGATCCCGAGTCAGCTCCACTGGGCGTCTTCCCAGTCGACTTCCCTTCCGAAGGGGCCGGATCGGGCTGCTTGGGTACGGTGCTGTCCTTCTTGTCGTTGTCATCCCCGTTGCCTGCCATAGCTGTCCAAGAACGGTACAGGAGCAGGACAACGAGGCAGAGGACTTGCAACTTAATGTGAGGGTTCCCAACCTCCCTGTGCAAACTCCATAAAATCACTTGCTCAGACGGTCATGCAGAACCAAGGAACTTTATTGGAAGCTTCAGGTTAGTATAGGCCTTACAATGGCAAAGTTGCAAGTGCTAGCAATTTCACAAAGACAGAATTATAACCCCTACAGGGAAGCAGATGTCAAATGTATGTTATGGGAATCTACGAGATAATTGTGCATGGTACAGGAACATCAAAGATCTCAGGAAGCTCGTTATTGCTATCTACACACCAAGGCCATAGCTGGTGGGAGGGAGTCGGAGAGAGCAAGGGAGGTGGATGGTGGGAAGAGACATTCCAACCTGGGGCCTGCTGGACGCAGCGCCTGAACCAAGGAAAGGCAAAAGGCCTGGACTGCTTTTACGAGCCCGGGGGGGGGGGGGACACACAAAGCAAAAGCTTACAGACCCTTACAGGAGTGTACACCTTGGTCTTGGGAGTTTGACTTAGATCTGGGTGGACATCTGCCAGGAATTCACATGGCTTTGTAGAATTCACTCTCAGTTCCCTGGCTTTAACATGGAAAAAATGGTGACTAATTTCATTAGGTTTCCCAACCATTTTCTGGCAGCAATCTTGTCTGGTTAATAGCAGTGCCAGCAAAGGTTTCCCCAGCCTGCAAATAGAGAAAGCTTCACTTGTTGAATTTTTGCTTCTTTTCACATAGTTGGTAAAAAAAACACTGCAGAAAAGAAGAAATGTTGGCAACCCTGATCTCCTCTCCTCACTAAAATCATTTTGCAGAATCAAAAGGGCATTTAAATGTAGTAGCAGTAGTAGAAAAAATTATTCCCATTTCTTAGAAGGCAATAGGAGACAAGGAATGAAGTAAAGAGTTAATGTAAATGCTGGGGAAAAGGGACCTTTGTCTCTTTAAGACAAGAGGAACTGCCTTTGTTAGTCATATATCTTTACTGTACTCCCGGGGTTATAAAAACATATGTCTTCATTCTTTTATTACATCTATAAACATCAGGCTGCAGTTGACTGGTCTCTGGATCAGAATGTGCTAGTACTTCGAGTGAGTTTTGACAGCGAGAGGGAAAGAAAGTGGAACATTTAGGGGTGGGTTTTGTCTTCCTTTTTATTCCATCATGTTTATAGGACCTTGTCACTCTCTTGTCTGCTTCAGCCACTGGCAAAGTTCTGAGAGGTAATGGATTTGGGCTCCACAGGTTTCAGAGTTTATGTTTGCGTTGGCCTGGCATACGGTAAGCAGCAACAAATCTTTCCTGCTATTTTTAATTTAAAATGTGTTGTTTATTTAGTTTCTGCCCCTGGATTTCCAGCAGAAGTTGAAACTGCTTTCTTCAATAAGTGAAAGTTATTTTCTTGACTAGAACTAATCTTTTAATTTACTGTTCTGCTTGTTGCCGTTTGGGACTGCTTAATAAAAATGAAATAAAATAGGATCTTATAGGAACCGCTCGGATTTTGTGTTTTGAGTGATTGCTCCATTTTAGGGTCAAAATGATTCAAATCTTAAGTCAAATCTTTGCCAAAACCACAAAACAAAATAGCAATTTACCTTTTTATATACATTAGGAAAATGTAGTTTGGATGAAATGCATGCTTTATGGTGTTCATTTTGTTGATGTCTTCTTTGTATTGTTACATACATTAAGACTATAGAGAACAAATAGGGCAGACTACTAGTTTTAATGTTATGTTTGCAGTATAAAAACCAGACTTAAGAGCATTTGGCTCGTTTAAACTTTAATTTCTTATAGTCATCAGGAAATGGGCAGTTAAAATAGTAACTTGGAGTCACTCTAGTCCTGTGCCTGTTTACTCAGAAGTTAGTCCCACTGAGCACAATAGGACTTACTCTTAAGCAAGTGTGCACAAAATAGAACACAGTGTATTGATGCATGACACAATTAAGCTGAAGGTGATGTACAGCCATTAGTTTCAGTACTCAAAATTTGCTGGAATCCAGTTGCTGTGTTTGTTTGTTCATTTTTTTAAAAAACAGATAGAGAACTGAGGTGTTAGTTTTGTTCTCATATTAAGAGTACAGTGGGACTCTTAATTTTAGAAACTATTGAAAATATTATAGTATATTAATATGGCTGTCTAAAAGAAGAGGTTTTAATCATCTATAGCCTGTGTTCAGAGGCAGTATTAATCAGATTCCCAACTTTTGGGGAGCAAGTGAGAAGGCAATCTCCATTTGCTCTCCTGGTGAGCTTCCTGGGATATCTGTCTAGCCTCTATTGGAATGATGGATTGGATTGGATCCTTTGTTGGATCCAGAACAGGCAGTTCTTATGTGAGATGTGCTTGCCTTCACACTTTTTAATTGTGTGAAGTCAGTTAAGGGATTCTGAGGCACTTGCCTCTAATGAATGCAAGATCAACTTTCCATTCTTTCAACAATGAACTGAGCTACAACAGATACTTTGCAAGCCTTCTTCTTCCACTCCAGGACCTTGGACTCTGTCATCCAAACTACTCATCTCTGTAGTCAAATACACTAATGCTACTTGACCGTATAGGGCCAGTTTTCTCACCCAAGGAATGTGTTGGAAATACTCTAATAGAAGAAAGAACATGAAAGTCAAGTGTCAGAACATATCAGCCATCCAAACTCTAATCTTCACCTGGCTTTAACAGAAATCCTCTCTCCAACTCAAAGGATTCGCTTTGAACAAACTGCATGGATTGCATTCTGATGCAATATGCTCACATATGTGCACTTATGACTGGGCCCCCGGTGTTTATTTTATCTTTAAAAAGCAGATGTGTGGGAAGGGGGGAGCTAGAATGTGGTACTGGGGCAAGGAAAAGTTTATTTCTTTTCCCACTGCAATTGAAATTGCCCACCTGGACTTCCATTAGGCTTTTAGACAAAACAGACAAGCACCTTGTGCTGCCTGTCTTGTTTTCCTTCCTGGGCTTATTGCAGCCATGATGAGGGCAGGGTAAGTTTGCGTAGAGAAACTGCTTATTTAAAAAAAGAACCACCACGGCCCTGATCGAGCTTGCGGTCCCCACCAGCAGATGCTTTTTTAAGGTCAAGCTACCTGAAAGGATCCAATCACAGACCCCCAACAATAAGCCAAGTTTGTCTTAAATCAGCACGAACTGACACAATGTGGCATGAAACATTTGCTGGCTTTGCAACTGTGGTGCTTAAAATGTAGAGTAAGTTTTTGAAATGTAATCAAACCATTGCAAACAAAGTTATGCAAGTTGTTGAGGGAGGGGATAAGTAGCATAGAAATCAATGTAAATTATAACATACAAGCAATCCATATGGGAAGCAAACATCTACTTCATTTTGGCTTTCAGCACTGCTAACCATCATGCAACTGAGCAGCAGCAGTTCACTTCTTTGCTTCCTAATCTGCTTCTGTAGACAAAGCAGATGAGAGAGTCTCTCCAGCTGGATGCAGGTGTTCAGCGAATAAATAGCATAAGGGAGTCTGTGTTGTACTGTACAATTAACAGCTGTCATTGTAGCAGTATGCTGGAGGACTCGGAGCACCTCCATGTTTTGAGAACACCACTGTGTCACTGGAGAACAACTATGTGAAACTTTAGGAATCTGTTAAAAGAGATATGATAGTATGGTCCAATAAAAACATTTCATTACTGGGCCGCATTTCAGTAACCCAAATGAACATTCTACCAAGGTTACTTTTTTTATTTCAGAACTTACCAATAGTGGAACACTCTAGATACTTTGATGTTTGGAGAAAGGACTTGCTTAATTTTATATGGCAAGGGAAAAAGTCTAGAATTGCCTATAAATACTTGGTTGACTCTAAAGAAAGAGGAGGTTTTGCTTTACCAGACTATATGCAGAAGCATCAGCTTTAGTATGGCTAAAAGATTGGATTCAATTAAAAAATAATCGATTGTTGGACTTGGAAGGCTATGACAATGGGTATGGGTGGCATGGTTATTTATGATATGACAAACTTAAAATTCATAAGCTTTTCAGCATCACATTGTTAAATCTTCGTTAATTAAAATTTGGCTAAAATATAAACATCTTTTGGAACCTAGAACACCATTATGGATCTCTACGCAAGAGATGTTGACATTGAGACCATTGAGACCAGTACAATTTTTTACCTATCAAGATTTACTGGTATGGAAGGACAATAAATATGCCCTAAAAGAATATGAAGAACTGAAGGAATACATCACTTGGTTTCAATATCATCAAATACAGTCTGTATTTATACAAGATATGAAGTTAGGCTTTATTAAAGATAAATCATCTTTTCAACGAATGTTGTTAGATAATAATAAACATTTAATATCAAAAATGTATAAGATGTTATTGATTTTGTATACAGAACAAGACCAAGTTAAACCAACGATGATAACATGGGCACAGACCTTGGGACATGATATCCATATGTATAAATGGGAAAGACTCTGGTCAAAGGACATGAAACATATGTGTTCACAATCACTGAGAGATAATATATATAAAATGATTTATAGATGGTGTCTAACACCAAAACAATTAGCCAAAATGTATGGAAATATGTCACCAAATTGTTGGAAATGTCAAGAAGTAGTGGGTTCCTTTCATCATATTTGGTGGCTATGTGAGAAGGCAAAGAATTTTTGGGATATGATTTATAATGAATTAAGGTTGATATTACAACAAAACATCCCTAAAACACTGGAGATGATGCTGTTAAGTATAATACCGGATACCATAGTGACTCAGAGATCGTTTTTGATGTATGCCACCACAGCCGCTAGATTGGTTTATGCTAAGAAATGGAAAATGACCGAGATACCAAATAAGACTGAGTGGATAGATAAAATGATGGAACTAGCTGAAATGGCAAAACTTACAGCATTAATAAATCAAAAAGAAGACATTGAATTTGTGGCAGAATGGGAGGCATGGACAAAATATTGTAGGAATGAATTTAATTGTGATATTAAGGGATATATTTTGATCTAATTCAGATATGCTGAAATAATTAAGAAAATATATGTATTAATTATATTTACAAGTAAATGATATGGGTGATTTATTATAAAGAATTAGACAATAGATGCAAAGAGAGCAACAATGATAATAAAGAGACAGAGGAGGGGAGAGGGGAAGTCAAAGATATATATGTTAGTTATGATAAGAAAAAGTTTTGTATACTGTATAATTTGTTAATGGATATTTGTAATTGAATATGAACAAATTTGGAAAAAAAATAAAAAAATTATTTTTTTAAAAAGAACACCACTGTGTATAAATGTTTATTATGCTTGTTATGCAACAGGCTTTTGTACATTTCATATCTGTATGAAAGCAAAGCATATTTTCCCATTATAATTGGGGTGTTTTTTCCTGTGCAAAGAAAATCAGAGAGAGATCCAGGGGGATTTTCCAAGGTTGCAGAAGCCTAAGAGGCCAGGGGAAGGCTTGACATGGGCATTCATAAATGTCCTTGCTCCCAGTAGGTGATTGGATTCATCAGTAAACATTGCGTGTATGAATTTAATTTTCCTGATGAAATATACAACTGCAAAATTTCCCTCCCTCATCTTTGGGTGCACTGATAATTCCATGCTGCCGTGGGGAACAAATGGACCGCTGTTTCAGCGTGGTGTCAGGGAATATCCATTGCTAGAGGGAACAGGCAAGCTATTTGGAATTAAGGCAAGGCACTCCAGCCCTGCTTATCACTGGTAAGGAAGCCTCAATGTCATTTCCAGAGTAATCCTGCACTGCTAAAAGCCATTTTAAGTATGGATCATATTACAAGTGGCAGGGGTGGAAGAACACTCATCTACTCTCTTCTGAATCCTTAATGCTTTGTCAAATAAGGTTACTTAAACAATGGGGGCAGATGTTCGCACAGAGATGTAGCCATCATCTAACCTATGCCAAGCAGAGGGGCAGTATTTCTTTCGGTCTTGATATTATTCTGCTCATCAGCATGTTTTGATCACTCAACACACCGCTGAATGCATCCCTTCTATTATCAACCATAATTATTCCCCAATCCTTCTTTAAAGCAGTTGCTTAATTATCATACATCTTGGAAGTTGGTGTTTTATTTTTCTGTGATTTTCTTGAACATTAGATTGTTGTTGGTTCACCAAGATAGTTCTGAAGATTAATTCTGTCCTCTGGCATTTCTGTAGTGCCTTCCAATTAAAGTGGAAACCTGCAACTTAATATGTATTTAATTATGTGTATTTAATTCTTAAGTTAGCCGCCCTGAGCCCGGTGTTATCGGGGGAGAGTGGGATATAAATAAAAGTTTATTATTAGTATTATTATGACTGCAAACTCTTATGTTTTTATCCCACTATTTCTCCATGGAGATCATGGTGGCAGGCATGCTTTTCTGTCCCCCACCCCATCCTTGGGAGGAACATTAAGTTGGAAAGAGAGTAACTCACCCATTAAGCTTCCTGTCTGAGTAGGGGTTTGGACCCTTATTCTCCCAAGTTCCAGTCAGGCACTATAACCACTGTACCCCACACTGGCTTTCTCATAATCAGTACATATCAAGTGTTCTACACACAGCTGAAAGCTACCGAGCTCTGTCTAATACTTCCTCCCACTCCCACTTCAAGCTATTCACTTTCATTTTGAAATATACTTTGCAATATGTTTGGTGCCCTTTTTATAGTGGCTACTTCAATCGTATGTTTTTTAGATGAGGACTTGCTGTCTCTATAATGAGGTCAAAGGCCCTTATAACTTATTTTGAAGTAAGTTTGCAAGGCATTTTACAATAACCTCATTCATCCTTTCAACAGTCTTTTGAAATAGATTGTTCTTTCAGTTTTGCAGACCTGTGTGATTTTGGCTTGCATTTCTCTGGATCCTTCGCCCCACTGACGGAGACTGGGAGACATTTGTCCAGTACAATCTTGGCTGTGATTGAATTTGAATTCATATTCCAATCCAAAATTCTGTGGACTGAACCCCTCTGTACATTTTGTGCTATGCGTTTCCCTGTTTTACTGAACCAGTTTTCTTATTTAGAAAGGGGACTAATTGATTTTGTCAGGTTTTGTACTCACTTTGACTAGTATTAAATACACTTTTTTAAGTAGGTGAGTATATATTCATTATATTAGTATTTGTCCTAATTGTCTCCAGGCATGGAAAATAAGTAGCTTTGAGTTTTTTTATATTTTTCCTTTTTTTCCACTCTCACTTCCTCCTCTTTTTGTTTTTAAATAAGTTTGAGTAGTTATTAATGAACAGGTACTATGTATCAGCTGGAGAAATGAAAATGTGTTTCACTGACTTATCAAAGTATACAGGTTAAAAGCATATTGTGAGGATGTTAAAGAAAATAACAGCAAAATGACTTGCAAATTTGCTATTATTTTCCCATCCACCCTCACAAAATACTGGCAGAATGCATCCTTTTTTCCTACAGGTAGAATATGTTTGTTATCTTGAGTTTTGTATAAAAAAGAATGCTCTTTATGCAGAGTTGCAGAAATGGAAGAGTACTTGGAGAAATACATAGTGGATTCAAATAACTAGAACTTTAACAAAATGAAAGTTTGAGGACTGGTGGCTCAAAATAAATGTTTTATCTGTGACTGAAAGAAAAAAACAACAATTTAGTTTAGAGCAGGGGTGGGGAACGTCAGGGCCGGGGGGGCTGTTTAAGGCCCTCAAAATCATTTGGTCTGGCCCTTCATGGGTCCTGGCAAATCTCTAGCTCAGAAGGATCTAAGACTGGCGATCCGTTCCCCTCCCGCGAACAGGAACAGCCTCTATTCAAGGTGGTGTTTGTTTTGCTGAGAAAAGGAGCCCTTTTCCCCCCTTGCAGAAGAGTTGTTAGCTATGGAGCTGCTAGGACCGCCCAATAAATTGTATTAACCCTTTCCCACTCGGGCCCACACCAGCGGGGGGTGTCATCAGGGGCAGCTGCCTGCTTTGGGCTTGGTCAGCTAATTTTTAAGTTGATAATTTTGTATGGCCCCCGAATGATGTTATAAATATCCAAATGGCCCTTGGCGGAAAAAAGGTTCCCCACCCCTGGTTTAGAGTGTTACCCAAGAAGACGGAGTCTTCAAATATAACAGTATCTGAAGTAATTTTTTTTCCTTTTCAAAGTGACCATTGTGTGACTAAAAAGAACACCTGTAGTTGTACTGCTGAGAAAACGATTTATAAAGGCTATCAATCTTCATTCTTCAGAGCATAATTTAATATCAACAAACATCTGACCCCTTTCTATAGGTTTGCATAACACCTGCGGTTACCCCAATGACAAAAAAGATGTTGGATTACTCAAACCTTTGATCTTCTTCACAGTGGCAACTCTTCACAAGCATTGATTTGCAGGGAATGGCTAATCTTATGTTTTCTAAAAATATATATTTTTGAGTCTTGTTGTTAGTGTAGAATTTGGAATTTGTTCTCTTCCATATTCTTATAATTATCTCATGGCTTTCTTTTTATTGCATGTGTTTTTACAGAAAAAGAGGAATTGATCCAGAATTTGCTGGCCCAGGTGGTTGAACAGTTCTCAAGGTAAAATGTTTACAAGGTTGTTTATGATATTGTCTTGTATAGATTTGTACAAAACAAGCTCTGAATAGCATATTTTAGAATAGGTCCTGCTGCTTTTGGGGGGTTATTCAGTGAACCAAATAGGGTATGCCTAAATCACAGAGACATTTACACAGACTGGTCAAGAAGACAAATGTGAACTAATGCAATCATGTGCACCTTTATTTGGGAGAAAATTCCACGGAACCCACAGAGATGTACTTCTGAGTAACCATGTACAGAATCCCCCTGCACTTTGTTCTTCCATCTTTTAACTTAAATGAGAAAATAAACTCCTCACCTATATGGATACAATCATTGTTGGAGAGGAAAGGATGCCTGTTTTTCCACTCCTGTAAAACTGTTCTATCCCAGTGATTTTTCAGACTGTGCGTGGCCCCTGTGTCTTCAGATGACTCTTAGGGATTCTTCCATAAGAAGACAGTAGTGGTAGAAACACTTCCCTCGGGAAGACAGCTTGCACATTTTAACAGCTGTTAAGAGGTGTGCCAGGGTTCACTCTCACTCCATCTGGAACAACAATGAGGCCCAACAGGCTGGACCTGTGTGTAGTTTAGAAACTTCCCAGAACCCTCTGCAAAAGGCAGGGATTCCATGGCAGATATGCAATGGCTCCTTGACAGACAAGTCAACATGAAAGGGTCTCTGATGCTAAAAACCTGAAAACCAATGATTGAGACCATAAGAACTCAACACTTCAATATCACTGCAAGCAACTGAAAATTAATGTAGTGTAGATTCAGCATTAGGAGGGAAGGCAGCATGGTATAGCCCGATCTCATCAAATCTTGGAAACTAAGCAGGGGCAGTACTTGGATGGGAGACCACCAAGGAAGACTCTGCAGAGGAACGCTATGGACAACCACCTCTGCTTCTAACTTGCCTTGAAAGCCCCTTGCTGTGACTTGGCTGTTGGCTGTGGCTTTATAGTACTTTACACACGCATAAACACATCATTAGGTGAAGTATTATCAGTTCAGCAAGAATCAAAATCAGACATTTACATTAAGAGAGTAAGCATTTATGTACACTGCTTAGAATCTTTAAGACCCCAGCCCAGAAACTAATGAAACTACTATGAAACTAATGAAGCTTAATCTTAAGGGGTCCTGAAGCAACTTTTTTTAAAAAATGAGTGAATTTTTTAACAAAACCGATGGAGTTTTTTTTAAGCGTTTGTTATTAAAATAAGGCTATTTTAGCCAGTGGGTTGAACTACTTAATATTGACCTTAGAATATGCTCTAATACCCATTTCATGTGGCCTCAAAATGTCCCTGTAATTGGTCAGATTTCAAAATTTTATTGGGGGCTTGCAGCGGCCAAACCCCCAGCTATATGGGCTTGCTGAACTCGCCAGAATCTATTTATAGCCTACATTTTGGCAGCTGGATCCACGAATCCTTCGTTGGTGCATGGCTAAATAGTTCTATAGCTCAGCCCTTTGACTAGAGCCAATCAGAACCATAAAAAGACATCTGAATTCTCAATTCAGGCTGCACTTGTCTCGCTTGTGCATTTTAACACCAAAAATCAGATTTTCACCTCTTTATCCTAACGAGCCCCCTCTGATAACCTTCTACCACTCTATTAGAGAATGAACTGATACATCTGCCATAGAACAACCCCACTGAAGATAACAGCAGTTGCCCAGACCTCGTTGCTGGTGGGAAGGGGCTCACTGTATGGCCCATTTTCAAGGACTCCACCCCACCACCCTTTTGTTTGCCATTTGGGCCTCAAGGTCCTTGCAAGGGCAGCAAGGCCCTGTGGACCTTGTAGGATGTTGCCCTATTGTTGCTGGTTGCGAAGGGACCCCCATAATAGTTCAACCTTCAGGATCCCAAAAATGTAGGTCTTCCACTGCACCCAACACAAATAGAACCCTTGCCAGGCATTTAATGGAGAGCTTTGCATATCCTCACAGCAGACAGCTCCATGCTCAAAGCTTCCTCCTACGTTCAAATGAATGTGAAAGGCTTGTGGGCTGAGTAAACTCCAGCTGCACATTGGAACCCTCATCAGACAGCTAGACCAGGGCAGCAGCTTGTTATTAAGGTGTCGTCACAGATGGTTTTTTTTTTTTAAGATATCTTTAAATTCATATAAAGTCCTGGGTATGTTTTCTCACTAGGAGAATGAGGGGCTCAGATTTCTAATAAAATTACTTAATTGTGCAGCTATAAAAATAAGTGCTGCATTCCCACTTGAGGTCTTTTTTTCCCCTCCAGGGTATTTAAAATCAATGAACTGAAAACTGAAGTAGCTAATCACTTGGCAATGTTGGAGAAAAGAGTTGAATGTGAGTGTCATTTCCCCCCCTAATTGAAACCTGGAATTGTTTTGTGTAAAGTTAAGAAGGTATGAGACATGAGGGGGTATTTCATTTTATGAGTATTTGTTCTGCCTTTATGTTTTGTGAGGCATAATATTATCAGGGGGCTTAAAATATTTTTTTTAAAATAAGCTTCTAGTTTTACATATTGTATTATCTGATTAGAATGAATATTTGAAAAGATCATGTACAGAAAAGATCATGTACAGACCCATTTCTTCCAATCCACCCTTTTCATAAACATATTGTGTCCCATCAAGAGCTAGGAGCTAAGGCCTCTGCCCTACTGCAGAATGGCCAAGACACAGAGCTTCTGTCTTAGATGGATTTAATTTTAGCCAACTCTGCCTCAGCCAATTTGCCATGGCCCCCAGACAACCAACTAGGAGGCCATAGATTCCACTTGGTCACTCCTCAACAGGTTGAGCTGGGTGTCATCTGCATATTGATGGCAACCCAACCCAACCCAACCAAGGGGCAAGATGTTAAGCAGCATTGGGGAGAGTATCAACCCCTCTGATACTCCACATTCACCTAGCACCACCCTTTGTCCCTGCCCTTGGAGAAAGGAGGAGAGCCATTGGAGCCCTTGGAGAAAGGAGGAGAGCCATTGTAAAGCAACCCCCTGGATTCCAAGGGCAATGAGGCGGGAGGTCAACAAACCGTGATCGACCATATTGAACACCGCTAATATCAGCAGTGCCTACCTGCCTCAGTCCAACTGACAATGTATCAACAGGTACCCAACCACTGATATAAACTTGTTTCCAACACTTACAGTAGTGTATTCAAAAAAATACTGGTATATACTTAAACATACATTTTATACTGGTTATCAATTAGTGTTATATTTTACATTTGTTATACAATTCTTACAAATAAACACCTTCTAATACAAAATAATACATAGATTTTTTTAATACACTACTATAAGTGTTGGAAACAAATTCATATCAGTGGTTGGGTACTTGATACATTGTTAGTTTTGCACATTTACCTGACTATCCCCTTAGTCCCTGTGACTTGTTAGTTTGTAGTTTGTCTAGACGTTCTAGGACTTCCTGCCTTGTTACCACTATTTGCCCCAGTTCCTTATTCTACCCTCCCCAAAACCTCCATTCAGGAGAAGGAATCTGCCCTATATCTTCAACAGTGAAGACATATGAGAAGAATTCATTCAGTTTCTCAGCAATTGCTTTGTCCTCCCTTAGTGTTCCTTTACTCCCATTGTCATCCAATGGTCCAACCGCTTCCCTAGCTGGTTTCCTATTCCTAATGTACTTAAAGAATTTCTTATTGTTTGTTTTGATGTGTTTAGCAATATGCCCCTCAAAATCTTTTATTTTTTTTGCATCTCTAATTGTTTGCTTGCATTTCCTTTGTGCAAGTTTGTGTTTGCTTTTGATTGCCTCGTTTGGGCAATCCTTCCAGTTTCTGAAGAAAGCCTTTTTTCTTCTCTAATAGCTTCCTTCAACTTACCCTTTAGCCGTGGTGGTGACCTCTTGGACTTATTACTACCTTTCCTGACCTGCGGTATACGATCTAGCTGAGCCTCTAGTAATGTGGACTTGAGTAACCCCCAAGCATTTTCCAGAGATTTAACCCTCCTAACTGTTCTTTTCAACTTCCTCTTTACCAGGTTTCTCATTTTAAAGAAGTTTTAAAGTCTTTTAAAGTCAAAAGTAATTGTGTGAGATTTCCTATGCACTTTCCCACTTACATATGAATTAAATTTGATGCCATTGTGCTCACTAATGCCAACTGGCTCAACTACATCCACATCCTGTGCTAAGTCACTGGCACCACAGAGTATTAAGTCCAGGATCCCCCCCTTTTGGTTAGGTCTGTGACCAACTGTTCGAGGGCACAGTCATTGAGGATGTCTAAAAAAATTATCTCTTTGGCTTTTCTGGAGCATGCATTTATCCAGTCAATATGAGGGTAGTTAAAGTCTCCCATTACTACTACTTCATCACCTTTACATGCTTCCCTGATTTCATTCTCCATCTCAAGATCACCCTGAGCCTTTTGGTCAGGGGGCTGATAGAACGTCCTCAGTACTAAATTACCTTTGGGGCCCGGAATTGTCACCCACAAGCATTCTGTGGACGAGTATGCCCTTTTTATGGTTTCTAGTTTATTAGACACTATGCCTTCCTTGATATACATAGCAACATCCCCTCCAGTACGCCCTTCCCTGTCATTTCTATACAGTTTGTAACCAGGGATGACAGTATCCCACTGATTCTCTCCCCTCCACCAGATTTCTGTAATGCAGGGTTTTCCTGATAAAAGCAGCCAGGAAAGGGTGAGCCAATGTGGAAGCAACTCGTCCACAACCCTCATGTGCCTGCCATCATTTCTTGATTCATTCTGAACCTTGGTGTGTTTGACCTCCTGGATTGTGACCTGACTTGTGCCTTTTGGATTTGCCCTACTTGTTTTGACCCTTGGACTACTGAATACCTGTGCTTCAACCCCTGGACTGTGTTCTGACTACGCTTTTTATCTCTCACCTCCGCTACCTGCTTGAACCTGTACACTTGTGGAGCTCATATTCCCCAGACCAGGCTCAGATATCTTATAGTGCAATCCAGTCTAAGCCCCTTGAAATCAAGTAACTCTGCATAAGATTGCACTAATATAGTCAGGTCCCATACATGTTGCTTAGAAGTAAGTTCCCCTGTGGGGAATATTACTAATTATGCACAGGACTGATGCCTGAGGATCATTATCAAAGGCTGCAATCTATCCCCACATGTCCTTCTTGATATACACCTCTTCCACTTTCTTCCTCCCATTGATTTCCAAGAATTGTCCTTTCAGGCTCTGTGCTGCTTTTGCAGATACGAGAAAAGGGAAAGTATGGTTACTTAGCAGCTGCAGGCTTTCCCCCCTCAGCTGCTTTCCAAATCCAGGAAACTCAAAGAACTGCAGCCAGCATATGCAAAGGGAAATAGTATGACTTCACCCACAGTTGAGATGCAACAGCTACAAGTTTAGGATGCCAAAACAGGATTCAGCATATGGGACACCTGTCTCTCTGGCTAAAAGAGAAAGCTGTCTGTCTGTCTGTCTGTCTGTCTGTCTGTCTGTCTGTCTGTCTTCCTTCCTTCCTTCCTTCCTTCCTTCCTTCCTTCCTTCCTTCCTTCCTTCCTTCCTTGAACTTAAAGCAGCCTTTCAATTCACATCCACTATGGGAGATGGGTTAGATGGAGAAAGTGTGTGTGACAGAGCACAGCTGGCTGTAGTTCATCCAGTAAATTTCATGACTGAGCAGAGATCCCAGTATCCCTGGTCCAAGTCCAACACTATATTCATAAAAACCACATGGTTCTTGTCTTGCCTCTGCCCACAGCCCGTGCCAGTTCCTTTCCTCTTAAACCTCACAAGTTTCTTAGACAGCATGTCTTTTTTGAAGCACATGACTGGGGAGGCTCTGCTCACAAAAGCATTCTGGTAGGGGATAACTGTACAGTGTGTAAACTGCAGCTTTTAAAAGTTATTCAAATTATAGCTACAGGGAATGATGTCATGGCTTGATACGTGGTCTCCATTCATTTCAGTGAAGGACAAATAGCTCAGTGCATGCACAGAGGTGCAAGATCCTAATTCCTCTTCCACTGGTACAAGCTGCATTTCTGCTTGTGTGAAAGAAGAGGATTTCTGACAACTGCCCCTTCCCACTGCAGACCCCCATGTTGTGGCCCCAGGTCATTCTGAGGGCCTCCTCCCCTACCCCCTGCATTTCAGAGAGCACAAGCTGCAGTAGAAGAGGGAAAGTTCTACTCTACAAGCACACCCAAATGTTTAATGGCAAAGGAATATTGAGATGCCAAGGTCAGATTCAAGTTGGCTACCGTGCTTCTCTTCTGTCAAGGCTTTCCATCCTACTCTTCTTTCCTTTCTTCATTCACCCACACAAAGCTAACAATTGCAATTGCACATATTACAAAAACTGTTGCTTCCTCTCCGCCCCCCCACCACACCCAATATGAATGGCTAGTGCCACTGCTGAGGCAATTCTGCTTGATTTGCCTGCTGTATGGTGCGGAAGGAGGAGGAGCAGATTTGCTATTATATTAAGAGCAAATGAAAACCAATTAAACAATTTTAAATTCTCTGGATTTTCCCAAACATCAGCTTGTGTGCACAAGCAGTGAGCACTGCAAGCCAGTAGGCTGTGAAATGTTCCCACTGCAAATGATCTGTACATAAAAATGATTCTGTATTAGGTTCTTGACTGCAAATACGAGAGAGAGGAGGATGGAGGCATTCACATCTTTGGACTGGTTAAGCTTTCAATGCACATGAAATGCAATCTTTTGCAGCCTAAACAAATCAAACATGTTACCTAGTGAGAGGAGCATTTACAGTGCTAGTTTCAAACACAGCTTTTGATTACCGGTAGTTAATATTTACAGAATCACAATACACTTTAACCTGGTCAACAAATGCAACAGAATGCTGAAGTGATGGAATAGATTATGCTATTTCAAAGCTGTGAGGGATTACATTTTTGAATGCCCTCCCATGTTGTTGTTTTTAAATGCCCTGCAACTAAAAAGATGATATTAAGGAAACAAAATTCTAGTCCAACTTGCTTTGCTAGTTTTCTACTTGCAGAGACTTTTGTGTATGCAGCAGAGCACTCCAAAATGTGCTTCCCTCCACCTGTAGTCTGAAGCATATAGACTATTCTACCACAATCTGTAGAGTAGCATGTGCAGACCAGGTCTAAATAAAGAGAACTGAAATTATTTCTCCCTTGGGGATTGCTTAGTATGTAGCTAGGATTTTCACAGTTTCCTCCTGGATATTTAGGAAATGCTATGTTCCTGTCTCATTTAGAGGATTGTTTTAAGACTGGTAAAGGAAGGTTGTCTCCACACAGTATAGTGCTTCATATTAACATTTGCAGTGGCTTTGTCTAGTGCTTTGATCTACTCATGTTCTGAGGGAAACACTGAAAAGCTGCAGATCAGCTGAATGTTGTGGCATGCCCGCTATAGCTATGGTAACTGTTCTTGTGATCTCCTGAAATCCTGATAGTTTGTAAAGACCTGTGATGCCAGCAGTGCCTGCCTGTCCAAAAGCAGGTTTCTGACCAAAAGACCCACTGAGGCACTAGGTAACTCCTCCGTTCCAGGCCTTTTGAAATTCTGCACAATTACTGAAATGAGATCCTCCGGGCTTCTCCATGGTAACCCCCCTGTTGTTTCACTTTGTTGACAGTGGAAGGATTGAAAATAGTGGAGATTGAAAAGTGCAAGAGTGATATTAAAAAGATGAGAGATGAAATGGCAGCGAGGAACAGCAGGTAAGTTCTATCTTTTCCTGTCCTTGGGGTTAAAGTTACCTCTTGAGAATTTGGGGAGGGGGGTTAAACTCCTAGTGCTTGACCCTAAGCATATTTAGTCAGAATTAAACTCCGTTCAGTTGGGTTTACTCCCACCCAAGGGTGCAATTTAATAAACTAATTTATTTGTAATTTATAACATTCTGACATTTTAAACATAAGGCTATAGGCAGCTAATTAAATATGAAGAAAAGACTTGCTTCTTTAAGAATATATGGCAAGTTAATAGTTAAAGCATTTTGTTCCAGATGACTGGAAAAATAACTCTCAGAGAGAGATTAACATCTTGGTTTCTTTCTGTTTACCCATCCGGTAATAAAAAATTCTGGCCCTAGTTTTATGCACAGAACAAAAAATTCTTCTGCCAAGAGAAATATTTGTTTGGTAAAAGCCTCTTATTTTAAAGAGACTGCTCAGATATGAAGTGTAATCACAGAGAATATCGCAATATACACATAGCAGCACCTCTAGTTACAGTCTTGTACTATGAGAGAATGTGCATGTTATATTTTACCCAAATATGAGGTATTTCCTTTTTGAGAAAAGACACCAATCTACTCATGTGATATATTAACAAACTTAGAGTTGTAATTAAAGCAACAGCTGAAGCAATCAGATTTCGTTATGGTAGGCTGCATAAACTGAAACATGGAGGCTTCTCTGCCACTGAAAATCCGCATTAGGACAAGGACACCGGCAGCTAAGACAGTTACAGCTGCTGTTAAATGAGAGGGGTTGAATGCTCTTTGGAAGCTTCCTAAAGAGGGGTTATCTCGAGGACTGGCACTGCGGCCTTCAAAAGGTTTAACTGTCATGGCTTCTCCAGTGGAATCAGAGTCCCACCACAAGGTCCCTTCTCATAGGTTTAGGATGCATCTATACCAGGAGTTCTTCACATCATCTGCTGCAGAGAATCACTTCAAGCCATGTTTGCACTTGTTTGCACTTCAAGCCATGTTTGAGCTTTCTTGCACAAAACCTTGTACTTTACTCAATAGATTAAACATTTGTGCAATTGGTCTTTGTTTATTTAGATATTAATACCTGCTTTTCCCCCAGTGGGTATCCAAAGTTTCTTACAACATTGTTCTTCCCGTTTCTATTTTATCTTCACAACAAGTACCCGGTGAGGTCGATTAGGCTGAAAAAGAGTGACTGGCCCAAGTTCACCTAGCAAGTTTCATGACAGATTGGGGATCTGAACCTGGGTCTCCCAGATTCTATTCTGACACCAACCAGGCTATTGTCCTTCTCTGATTTCTCTACATTATTTGTTTTGTTTTATCCTTTTAAGACAAAGGTTCTGATAAAGAAATTGTATCTAGATTACTAGATAATTTTGTCAGTTACAGCAGAAATTAATCTACAGTTCTAAAACCTAGTTTCTTCACGATTTCCTTTCAAGGTTTTCCTGCATTTCCTATTTTTTACCTGCATCATTGGGGGTGGAGTGGGGGGTTAAGGATGCATAGGTTTATTTATGAATGTTTATTCTTTATTGAAAACCCTAGCCTGCAATTCTTGGAGAAGGAAGCACAACTGCACTGACAATGCTTGAAGATTAGTACCAGAACAGTGTGGAGGCAAAACATAAAAAGAAAGGAAATGAAATGTGACAAGCATACTGGTCCGTAGGGACCCACGCTTACAGCACATATTAGAGTTGACAAGGCAGGGATGGGGAAAAGGTCAGAGATTGGGAAGAGGCAACAGGGTAGGAGATGGGTTGTAATGGCAGGAGTAAGTAAGGGGAGATCAGGGAAGACTAGGGTCGCTTGGAAAAGTCTTTTGCTAAAGAAGGTTTATTTTCTCTCTCTTTCACAAAATAGTAAGCTGCATGTTCAGAATTATAGCTAGCTGGTTATTCTAAGTAGCTAATCCTTCTTTCCAAAGAACAAAAGCTGCAGTGGATGCTCCTTCATCCTTAATCATTACCTGTCAAGATACCAGGTGGCATTTCATTTTGGTTCTAACTCTGCTGACTAATGTGCAGTCACCTCTCAGTTCTGTAATTACCATTTAAAAGATAAATAAACCAAAGTGCAGAGTTCCCTTTTAGAATATTTCTCTCCCTCTGTTAAAAACAAATATAGAAACCTGTACAGCCAGTGAGACATTAAACTCTTTTTCACAGGGAGGAAACCTGTTCTCACTTTTTCCACAAAAATGTAAAAGCTGGTTATACATGGTGTGGAATATTCCTTTCCTTTTATCCCTTAGAAGCTCCTTGATCAATTGATCTTGAGCAGCATATATCTAGTGTTGGAGGGATATAAGGACTGAAACAAATCTTGCCACTGACAATGTAGCCTTGGGGGTGGAATATTCCTGCAGTTCTGAGTTGGCAATGCACAGGACACAATACCTTCCAAAATTGGGGACATCTGAGTAAACCTATGAATATATAATCTACTGAGCCTGCAGAGTTAATTAAAACAACAACAACAACTCAAACCCAGATACTTATGTGCAACACCTGAAATAACTTGTGTATTTTGTGACTGGTTTTTTCTCCCTTTGTTTCCGGGGAAACCACTGAAGCCTATTTCCCCTGGCATGTCTTTACACCCAGGTACGCACCCCGCCTCTTTCTTCCATTTCATGAAGATCAATGTAAAACATCAACTTTATTTTTGCATTTTATTTGAGCAAAGAGTCCAAACTTAAAACAATACAACTTCTACAACTTGCATTACATCCCAACCACAACCATCTCCAGCCTCAACAGATGGCTCTTGCATTGGCAGCCAACCGAAGACTCCACAGCAGAGAACACACAGTTTATATACTCCAGGATTGCTGTGAGTCATTCGTTTATTCCCTTGTATGGACAGTAAAGGCTATTCCTTGTGTGTGTGGCCTTTGATCCTAAAAGAGACCTCTTCAGAATTTACTGAGTACAATTACATGTAGCTTCTGGTTTCCCAGGCAACTGTTGCTCAGTAGTTTGAAACCTAGAGCAGTGTTTCCCAACTCGTGGGCTGGGACCCAACAGTGAGTTGCAGATCAGCCCGCCCTACCCTAATGGTGGCTCCTGTCCTTTGCATCCTTCTTTTTCTTTCCTCCTTGCCAATTTCTCACATTTTCATTTTCTCCTCCCTCTTTACGACAACAATGAGGGTAACTACTAGTAACTTCATGGTAGTACCTGAAAGAAGTGGATGGGGATAGGTTGGACAGTAGATGGGAGCTGTTCAGCATGCCATGGGAAAAGCATGGATAGAAAGAGGCATGTGTGTATGGGGGCTCTGTCGGTGCTGCTCCTTCAGCAGCTCAAACTCTTGCCCAGCCCCTTACAGAGCCTCACCAACCTCGGTGCAGTATCTCTCTGAGATGTACTGCACCAAACCTCTAGCCACTCACCACTTCAGCACCATCTGCCATCTTCACGTATCTCCTTAACCCTTCGAGGGCACATCCTCAAACTCCTGCTCTGGAACAGCTGGTGGAAGAGGAAGAGATGAACTCCCACTTACTTGGAGTTAATAGTGGGACAGCTGCACCTTTTGTTGGTTGTGATGTTTGTTGATTTCTTAAAAACATCTGGTTGGGTACTGTAGAAAATGGATTGCTGGAACTGATGGGGGCCAAGAAACCTTGGGCCAACCCTGGATGGATCACTGTACAAAGTAAATTTGACTTGTGGGTCACCATACCAAAAAGGTTGGGAACCACCAGCCTAGAGCATAAACAAATGTTGACTTAATGCAAAAAATAGTTGATCCTGGAGTTGCTAAGCAAACCTGCCCTCCTCATACCAAGAGGTAAACTATAATACATCAAAGGCCCAGCCTAGACCTTTCTTTGCATAATTTTTCATTTTTAGTCCCCACATTCTTAAATCTCTCAAGGACGTTTTGCTTGCTTGACCTCCTCCTTATACACACAGGGCACTATTTATAGTATTTTACAAATATAGAGATCTGATCACAGACTCTAAAGTCTTGACTGGTTTGGCCAGTGAACATGTCTTCTTTAGAGCATGGTAAACACGTTACCTTATCTAGTGACAATAATTACATCTCATGGAAACCTATGGGGCATTTTCAAGCTGAGCCTGTGTAACATTATGGTGAGTTATGATCCTTTGTGTGTATGAAAATGGAGGGCATTTGGGAAAGCATGCAAAATTCTATAAAAAAGGGAGGACGGACTCATATTTTACTGAAAAAGACATAGCTGTCCATACATGTACTTTCTCTGTTGTGGCCCCACTTTGTCTGAGCATGTGAGGGGGCTCCCAGAGGTTCCTGTGCTCCTGTCATTCAGCAAACAATGTAAAATGGAGTTGTTCAGGAAATGTTTTCTATAACGGTAATAGGGCTATACTATAACAATAGTTCAGGAAAGCACTTTATAAAGGGAAATGGACTGCCACTGTGTATAGGATTATCCATTTGCTGCATGTATTACCCTATTGTCACTTCATTGTTTTCTACAGATGTAATGCCATTTTCTTCATTATAGCCACACTCTGTATCATGCCTGGTATGCTATGCTCATTCAGATGGTGGCAATCCTTGTTCTAGTACATTGCTCATAGGATTGCTGACTCCAGGTTGGAAAATGCCTGGAGATTTGGGGATGGAGCCTGGGGAAGGTGGGGTTTGGGGAGGGACCCCAGCAGGGTATAATGCCATAGAGCCCTCCCTCCAAAGCAGCCCTTTTCTCCTGGGCAACTAATCTCTGTAATCTGGAGATCAGTTGCAATTCCAGAAGAACTCTACCCCTCCCCCATGGCTGGAGGTTGGCAAGACTAACTGCTCATTAAATGTCTCTTGATATTGATTATGCCAACCTGCATTCTTTGTATGGAATGTTATCAAATTAGAGTCTCAGTGAGAAAGGCAGACTATAAATACAGTAATTAATCAATCAATTAACTAATTAATTAGTTAAACTATTATGAGTTATGGATCAGTTTGCAACAAGCAGGTTTCAGAAGCGGCCGTTCCACATTGGATCAATGTCTGATTTTACGCCACCTTGTAGAGAAATATACCACCAGGCCACAAAGGGCTCTTTATGTAGCCTTTGTTGACTACAAGATGGCATTTGACAGCATCTCACACAACAGACTGTGGTCAAAACTGTAAGCTTTCACAATAGATTGTAGATTGCTTTTCCTTATTCGCACAATACATTATAATAACTATTTGTCAGTAAGATGCAACCCCCAAGGTCACTTAACCCATATGATCCCGGTAAGGAGAGGCATGAAACAAGGTGCCTTCTTGCTCCCTTCTTTTATAATTTTTATATTAACTCTATGGTTCAGTCTCTATCCAACCCTGACTTTCACCCTCCTAGCGTGGCAAACAGATCTACTGCCACACTACTATATGCAGATGATACTGTCATTTTTTCTACCACCAAAGTGAGACTAAGAAGAGCCCTTCGGGCACTCACGGCTTATTGTAAGGAGGAACACTTAACAATCAATCTTTCAAAAACTAAAATAATTGTTTTCTCTAAAAAGATCGCCAATCATAGATGGCAGATTGATGGTCACAAGATTGAGCAAGTTAAAATGTTCAAATATTTGGGTGCAGTGTTCCAATAATTTGGCTCAGTTATCCCACGTATCTGAGGTGGCCCAAAGATCAGCCACAGCAATTTTAAGATTTTTTTTTTTTTACAAAAGGGGGTTCCCGCATACCTTGTGCATTGAAGGTTTTTCAGCATAAGGTGATTCCACAACTCATGTATGGCTCCCAGATATGTTTATATAAAGACTATCATAAACTAGAAATAATTCAGTCCAAATTTCTCAGATCCTTATTTGGAGTACCTTGCTGTATCCCGAATACCCTGCTTAGGTTAGAAGCAGGGCTGGCATCTCTAGAAACACATGCCTTTGGCTTAAGCTAAATCTTTCCCCACCCTGACAAACTTCATTAATTCCTGCTGATAATTTTCCATCAAGGTGGTTGAGAGCAATAGAGGACCAACTCCATCATATTGGCTATAGTAGTACAGCTTTATTACAGCTTGGGTACCAAAGAGCTAGAACAGTGATCGGCAAACTCATTAGTCAACAGAGCCAAATATCAACAGTACAACATTTGACATTTCTTTTGAGAGCCAAATTTCTTAAACTATATGGGTAGGTACACTGTTTATTAACTTAATAAACTTTAATTAAAGTTTTAAGTCTTAATTAAACTATAGGTACACTGAATAAAACTTGATATCATACTTAATAGTGATCTTATTTATTGATAAAAATTAAATTGTAAGTAAGGTATCCATAAAATTAATTCATGACAATGACTGACAAACACTGTACATTTTCCCCATCTGCATTCTCAAAACTCTGCAGGGGGGCTTATTTTTGAGTTTTGAGAATCTGGATGGGGAAAATGTGCATCTGAGTGGCAAATCCAAGGCAAAACCTCCCATTCATAAATGACCAATAACCCCCCATGCAGTGTTTTGAGAATCTGGATGGGGAAAATGTGCATCTGAGTGGCAAATCCAAGGCAAAACCTCCCATTCATAAATGGCCAATAACCCCCACGCAGAGTTTTGAGAATCTGGATGGGGAAAATGTGCATCTGAGTGGCAAATCCAAGGCAAAACCTCCCATTCATAAATGGCCAATAACCCCCCCGCAGAGTTTTGAGACTCTGGATGGGGAAAATGTGCATGAATCAAACATGGCTTCCCCCCCCCCCGGGCCCCGACCTCCTCCTCCTCCTCACCGCTGCTGCCTGGGCTCCTTCCTTCCTTCCCTCCCCAGCCGGACTGCCATCTGCCCGTCCGCCCCTCCTCAGCACCTCGGGCTCCGAGGAGGAGGAGGAAGGCGGAGGGGTGTCCTCCCCCCCTCCCCTCTCGCTGGCATTCTCCAGCGGCGGAAGGGAAGGGCAGGCCACGAGGGCGACGCGCTGGAGTTTGCAGGTGAGGAAGGTGGGGGAGGGGGGGTGTGTGCTGGGTCGGGGCCTCCCTCCCTCTCCCCGGTGCTCGGGCCAGCACGTTGCAAAGACCCGCCCCCCAGGCGCGGCGGCGGTGGCTCTGGGCTGGCGGAAAGATGGAGAACTTTTGTGGGACTTCTGCGTGCACGCAGATCCTGGGTGGGGCGGGGAAGGGACGCCAGGCTCTCCTCCGCCGCGCCGCGCCGCCCCAATCCTCCGCCAAAGGAAGCCACCCCCTCCCCGCGCCCACCGCGCCCGGGGAAGGTGGCTTCTCTGCCGCGATCCTGCAGCCCAGAGCCACACTCAAGGGGCCAAAGAGCCACATGCGGCTCAGGAGCCTCGGTTTGCCGACCACTGAGCTAGAGCATTGATTAAACAAATGCTATGGGAAACCGCCCTTCATGCGGGTAGATCACGGGCTCACTCATTTTCAGCAGTGAAGGATCGTAATAGAAATTTTGTTCCTTCAAATTATCTTTACATACTAGAATTTCCCAAGCAACGAAGACCCTTTACCTTAGCCCAATTTAATGCACTCCCATCTGCCCTTATTGAAGGGAGATATGCGGGCACCCCTTCTGCACAGCGCCTCTGCCCCAGCCAGTCTGGCAAGGTAGAATCTACTGAACATGTCCTATCACATTGTCGCTTTTACCAGGAGGTCAGAACCAGGTACATTAACCCAATTTTGCACAGCTGTCTAGGCAGACCAAATTCTTTTTACACTGCCCTTCTTCTTGCCAATTGTGATAATGAAACTACCCTTAAGGTGACAAGATTTTGCGCATGGGCATGCCTAATGAGACAGAAGAAGGTGGCCTAAAGCAGAGGTTCCCAAACTTTTTGAGTCATGGAGCACTTTTCAGGAGAGAAATTTGTCATGGAGCACTAACTTTTACCTAGCACCTATATACTAAACCGAACGACAGAAGTATTTTTCTTTCCAATCTCTTCATGGAGTACTAGGAGATGTTTTGCTGAGCACAGAGAGCTCCACAGAGTACGATTTGGGAACCTCTGGCCTAAGGTACTATTAATTGTTAAATTTATCTTTTTTATTAACTGTACTCTCTGTATAGAGCTCTATGGGTATTTAAACGTAATCTTTATTAACTCCAAGTAGGCATACATATTTGTATGTATATATATATAGATATGACTATGCCTGTAATGCTGGAGTAGCGCCTAGTAGCCTATGCAATTAGATCAGGGAATTGTTATTTTACTGTATTAATAATATTAGACAGTTTTAACACTTTTTTGGTATTGTATCAGATTCTGCTGGTCTTTGACTGTAAATAAATTTGAATTTGAGGGAAATCCTGAATCAGAAGCAAGATGGGCATTTTTTTATATCAGGAAGTTCTGAGCCACTGAGGGCTGACATTTGGCTGGGCTATTACATAAATATTAAACTTTATGACAATTAAAAAATGGATCAGTTAGCATGCTGGATCATATGCTTTTCCTTGTGATAATCCACTATTATCAAATTCCTGACTCTGTGAAGCCATTATCATCTATTGTTTCTTCTAATCACCATTATTTTGAAAAAGCAAATTATCTAAGAGAAAGGGAAGCTGAGATGCAGTAAAAAAAATTTCCAGGATGGGTGCTTATTTGTATTGTCAAAAACTGCAAGTTCTGACTGATGCTTTGTGAAATTGCTGTGGCCTGGAGCCTATGAACAAGTTCCACACACGCTAGATGTCTCTGCTATAGAGGATGCTTTGTCTTGCACTGTGGCACTTCCATTTGCATATGATCAATGATTTTCAGTGATCCCTCGTGCAAATGGAAATGGTAGCACAGGAGAAAATGCTCATCATAGCACAGACAATCTAGTATGCAAGGAACTTGTTCATAGCATCGGAGCCACTGAAATCTGAAACTTCAAAACTTGAGGGTTTGGTTATGCAGTCAGAATGCAGGTGTGAGGTTCTCCAGCCAACCTCGGCAATCCCAAAAAGTCACTCGCTCAGACAGGCAGATCTAAAGCAGGTAAACGTTTATTCAGGAGCCGCAAGTACAGCATAAGCAATCCACAGGTTCAAAGCTGCTAATGACCATCCAGTCTACAAAGCAAAACTTTAAGCACAAAGCAATCCCAGGTGCAAGATCAGGCCTGGGAATTGGGAGATAACAGTCCTGGTGGGAAGCAGGGAGTGAGCAAGCCATAATACTGAAGTTGCCTCCTTGTGACTCAAGGTCAGAGCAGGGGGGGGGAAGGCAGGGAGCGAGGATAGCTTGAACAGTTCAGGGAAACAAAACTGAAAGATGCTCTTGAACAGAAACAGGCCTAACTCATGTCAAGAGCCAGCCTGGACTGCACGACTCTTGACTCCTGACATTCTGCCCCCTTTAAGACCCCCCTCCCGGTTCCGAGACAGGTTGAGGTTTTTTAGGGTAAGCGTCATGAAACTGTTGGACCAGACGGGGCGCTGCTACATGCGGAGCTGCAACCCATTCATCATGTGCTGGCCGCAGATGCTTCCAACGTACCAGATAAAACAACTTCCCTTTTCTTATTTTGGAATCCAAGATCTTAGAGACTTCTAGATGTACCTCTCCCCCCACTACATTTGGTACCTCGGGTTTAGGTGCTGGATGGAACTGGGGAGCCGCTACATAGGGTTTGAGGAGACTGATATGAAACACTGGGTGAATTCCCCTGAGGGCTTTGGGAAGCCCTAGCTCTACAGTCACTTGGTTGATTACCGTGGTGATGGGATAGGGACCCACATACTTGTCACTGAGTATTTTACATGGTCGTAGGGTCCGGAGGTTCTTGGTGGAAAATTAGACTTGATCCCCCATCTTAAAATCCCTCCCCGGGGAAAGGTGTTTGTCCGCATGTTCCTTGTACTTGCGTTTAGCCTGCTCCAGATTCTTCTGAAGCCATGGCCACGTGTTCTGGACCACCTGTAACCAGTCCCCCACTTCGCCTTTTACCCCCTCCTCCCGGTGTAGGTCTACGTTCCCAAAGGGACCAAAGTCTCTGCCGTATACCACCCGGAAGGGGCTGTACCCGGTAGACGAGTGGGGAGCATTGTTATAAGCATATTCAGCAAAAGGCAATAGATCTACCCAATCATCCTGATGATAGTTCACATAACAGCTTAAATAGCATTCCAACACTGAATTAACTCGTTCCGTTTGTCCATCAGTCTGAGAATGGTGCGCTGAAGACAACCCTTGCTCCACCCCATTAGTTTCAAAAAGGCTTTCCAGAATTTACCCACGAATTGAGCCCCCTGTTGGAGATTATCTTACGTGGGAACGAGTTATGTTTCATCACGTGTGTAACGAACATACGTGCTAGCTTCTGGGCTGTCGGTAAACCCGTACAAGGGACAAAATGCACTTGCTTACAAAACAAGTCCGTCACCACCCACAATACTGTCTTCCCCCTGCTGGGGGGAAGATCCGTAATGAAGTCCATGGCAATGACCTCCCAGGGAACGGATGGGACTTCCAATGGTTTGAGGAGTCCCGGGGGTTTCTCCATGAATCTTTTGGCGGTTGCGCAAGTGGGGCAACTGCGCACAGAAAGGTCCACATCTGCTCTCATGCCCGGCCACCAAAATCGACATCTCAATAAATGTAAAGACTTGACAAATCCAAGTGTCCTGCAGTTTTTGCCCCATGCGCCAACTCCAGTGCCTCCCTCCGAACAGTCTCCGGGACATACAGTTTTTCCCCATGAAACCACAACTCCCCCCAGTGAATGAGAGCTTGCGGGAGCGTTTGGCCCCCCTCTTCCTGGTGCGCAGCTTCAACAACCCTCGCGCGGAAGGCTTCCGGGAGTCCGCATGCTGGGTCCGCCGCTCGGCTCTGAGCGCGAGTAACTACGACTAACCCAGGCACCTCCCCCCATTGTTCAAGAGTGAATAAGGAATCCACTGGGTGGTCGATTTGACTGCGGTGCTGGGGAAGATGGGACAACGCATCTGCCAAACAATTTTCCTTCCCTGGAACATGTTTCAGGACAAACTGGAATTTGGCAAAGAACTCTGCCCAACTAATCTGTTTGGCCGACAATTTTCTAGACCCTTTTAACGCCTCCAAATTTTTGTGATCGGTCCAAACCTCAAATGGGACGTCAACCCCTTCTAGAAAATGCCTCCAGAGAGTGAGGGCATGTTTCACGGCCGCGGCCTCCTTTTCCAAAATGGGCCAGTTGAGTTCGGCTTGGGAGAATTTCTTAGAAAAATATGCACAAGGTTGCAATCGTCCACCCTCACCCATTTGCAAAAGCGCCCCTCTCATAGCCACGTCTGAAGCGTCCACCTGAACAACAAAAGGTTTCTCACAATCAGGATGTTTCAACACGAGTTCAGATTTGAACAACTGTTTTAGCATGTCAAACGCTTGTTGGCATTCGGGAGTCCAAAGCAACCGGGCGGAAGGCAACCTGGCTGCAGACCCTTTCCCTTTGGTCCGCAGCAGAGAAGTGAGAGGTAAGGCAACCTGCGCAAAGTCATTTATAAAATTGCGGTAAAAATTAGCGAAACCAAGAAATTGTAGTTGCTTGTGAGTAGTGGGGAGTTCCCACTCCACTACTGTCCAAACCTTTTCTGGGTCCATGGCGAGACCCTGCTGTGATACTATATACCCCAGAAATGTTATCGATGATTGGTGAAAGTCACACTTGGAAACCTTGGCATATAACCGGTGGGCCCGCAGCCGACTTAACACCTCCTTCACCAGAGCCACATGCTCGTCCATAGTCCAAGTGTATATTAAAATGTCATCTAAATAAACAATCACTCCTTTAAACAACAAGTCATGTAACACCTCATTAATCCTTTGCATGAAGACACTCGGGGCCCCAGTCAATCCGAAGGGCATCACTAAATATTCAAACATTCCAAAACAACTAGAGAAGGCAGTCTTGTGTTCATCTCCTTCTCTGATCCTAATGCGATGGTATGCTTTCACTAAA
Source organism: Euleptes europaea (assembly GCF_029931775.1). Lineage (NCBI taxonomy): Eukaryota > Metazoa > Chordata > Lepidosauria > Squamata > Sphaerodactylidae > Euleptes > Euleptes europaea. Next base: position 64,627,098 of record NC_079323.1, read on the forward strand.
TCTAGTTTAGTAAAAATCCGACCTTCCTTCAACTGAGCGAGCAGATCTGGAATGAGAGGAAGGGGGTAGTCTGCGTGACCGCATTGAGTCTGCGGAAATCTATGCAGAGTCGCAAATCACCAGTCTTTTTCTTCACAAAGAAAGCGGGTGCCGAGTGAGGCGCCGAGGACGGACGTATGAACCCCCTTGCCAAATTAGTGTCCAAATAGTCTCTTAACACCGCTTTTTCCTTAGGGCTCATGGGGTAGATTTTCCCTTTTGAAAGTTTGCCCTCCCCCACCACCTCAATTGCACAGTCAGAGGCTCGGTGGGGGGGCAATTCATCACACTCGCGCACATCAAATACATCTGCGAACTGTGCATATTCCTTGGGGAGTTGAGGCGGCGGAGCCTTTGCTGGCGGATGCTCTTGCAATGCGGCTGCTTGTTCTCTGAATGCCACCTCCCTCCTGTGCCGGTCACACTGGGTCTGCGAAAACGTAATAGTCCGTTCTTTGCAGTCTATGGTAGGACTATGACCACATAGCCAGTTCATTCCCAACACTATGGGGTACTTAATAGTGGGGGCTATGGTAAAATGGAGCTGTTCCCAATGCTCCTTAACTCCCAAGGCGACCCAGGCTGTTCTATGCGTGACCGCCCCCCCCCCCTAAAGTCACTACCGTCCATCTGGGCAAACTGGATGGGTTCAGGCAACTCCACCCTCTTTACCCGTAATTCACGTGCAGTCTCTTCATTAATCAAAGTCCGAGCACAGCCTGAATCAACTAGCGCTGATACTCGTAACACGGGTCCCCCTGGGGTAACGCAAGGGCAACCTTAATGAACACATTGTCTTCATGATCGCTTACCATCACTGGAGCTCCCTGCTCAAGGTCCGGAGCAGCCTGCTGTGGAGCTCCCTTTACAGCAGACCGGCGGCGTTTTTTGCCGCCTGACAGCAGGTTTCATACTTTTTTCTCACATGGAAGGAAACCACATGGAGCTATTTTGTACATTCCAGTATGTGAAAAAAACTGGCTGTCAATCCCATCCCAACAATATTACAATGATTACATGAATAGATCTCATATAAAAGCAGGTCCCTGCCCTCAAACACACATATAAATTATTAATATATTGTTACAGCATAATGAGTACAGTGCAGTACAAATTGGTGTTTAAATGCAAGTAGAAGGCCCACTCAACTACTTTTGATTATATTTAAGATTGCTTTCTGTAATTGCTATGTGCTGTAGAAAAAGGAGGATTTCTGAATCTCTACAATGTCTTTCCTCTGTGATTTGAATGTATTTGCATATGTGAAAATGCCTATTAAATAAATCAACAGGAGTTGCAATTGACTTGGGTCTTAAAATCTTGTTCAGAAATAGGCAAATACCCTTTGGACATTTTATTACAGAAAAGTCATGATTGGTTGATGCTGAAGGGAGGGGGCTGAATTTTGCTGTAGGTGATAAATTGGTCCTTAAGATTTAAGGACAACTTTATCTAGACTGTTGATAGTCTTCTGAATAACTGCAGGCGTTTCTTGTTTGGCTATCTTGATCTAATGACCGTTTTGTTGATTGGACGTATGTAGGGCTCAATGACATATTTTGGCTTTCTAAAGGATTGTTTTTTCTTTTGCAAATGAAGCCTCTAGGATTGTTTTGTCAAGGAGGAGAATGATTTGCAGGAAACTTTATTAACCCTTTCATCTCCTGCCATTTTCTTGTTGCTATGCTGCTTTAACACCAGCTGTGGAAATCTTACAGGTATCCATATTTTTCTCCACTGGGAAGTAACAGAAGCTCAGGGATAGGGATTCTCAATAAGAAAAAGGCAGGAGCAGTAAGTAATACAGTACCCTTCCTTTCTTGTGATATGCCCCAGAGATGCTACATTTGTAAAAGAAAAAGGTCACAGGAAATGTAATTGATCCCTTAGTGATAGCTATCAGATGACAAATACATTCATTTGTACTCTCCAAAATATAAAGTTGTTGTTTAAATACTGAGGGTTGGATTTTGTTTTATATGCAGGACCAACTGTCCCTGTAAATATAGCTTTCTGGATGAAAACAAGAAGCTGATACCCCGAAGGGATATACCACCCTATCCCAAGGTACAATAAGAATCGTCTTCTTTTCAGAAAATCATTTTACAGAGCAGATTATCACATTAATCACTCCCAACATCTTTTGTTTACCATTACCTGAAGTGCTAGTGGGAGAAAATGGGGGGGGGGGGTTAGCATGTGCTGGCATTGTTCCATGTGTTGAACACTTTACATGTCTTTGTAAATGCTAGAGCATCTAAAAACATCAGCTGTGGTTGTTACCAAAAGTGACATCAGCACGCTGGTGCAATACCAACACACCAGGCTCTGACCCCCAATTTCTGGACATTGCCAACTGCACCCTGGCAACTCTATAGGTCTCTCACAAACAGATCTCCGCCATCTTGTCTTTAGCAAGGGGGGGGGGAGCAGTGTGCCCCTGCCCCAGATGGCTGCTGGTGGCCAGGAGCAAGCAGAACCAAGCTCTAACAACTCTGCCAGAGCCCCAAGGGCCACTTGGCTCACACCCTTCATTTACAATGCTAATGGGTGTTAGTTAGGGTTGCCAATCTCCTGGGATTAGAAATGATCTCCAGGTGACAGAAATCAGTTTACCTGGAGAAAATGGCTGCTCTGGAAGGTGGACTCGATGGCATTATACCCCATTGAAGTCATTCTCCTCCCCTGAACCTGCCTTCCCCAGGCTCCACCCCTAAAATCTCCAGATATTTCCAAACCCAGATCTTCCAACCCTAGTGTTAGTTCACCACCTTCCCTTTCTCACACTATCACCAGTGTTCAGGGAAGGATAGGGCGAGCTAATAGCCACTGTCTGTAGAGCTTGTAGCACCATGGGGCCAGTCAACTAAGTTTGCTCCAGGGCCATTTCAACTTTCCAGTCCACTCCTAGTCATTATCAACAACTTTTTATTCAACATCTAGTCTTTTTGGACAACAGTGTGGAATGTTCTCTGTCACCTCCTGTGATAGCCTGATAGAATGCATTCCTTTCTTATTTTATCTGGACATCGTGCATTTCGGGGCCTTCTCACCTCACTTTATAACAATGTCTCCCCACCCCATCCCGAGGTACTGTCAGTGCTAAAATTTCCAATTTCATGGAAGTGGCTGTAGTTCCTTGATGGCAGGCTCTTAGAACTTCCAGGAATTATCCCAGGCATTTAAAAGAAATACCAGGTTCTAGACCTTTAGTGAGTTCTAGTTCAAACAGAGAAGAACTTGCACTGAATGTGACATTTACCCAAATGGCTGACCTCAAGGATAAAAGCAACTAATAACAATGATTTGGTTTCTCTACAGTACATGCTTTCTCAGGAGACAATTGAAGCTCTTAGGAAACCAACTTTTGACGTCTGGCTATGGGAGCCCAATGAGGTAATGGCTTATTGTGTAAACAAAACCTTAACACTGACTGTGGCTGTTATTCTGTGGGCCTATTCCTGAACAGTTGAGAATGAGTGCCTGCAAGTGGATGCCATGGAAACTGGCTTGAAAAGCTGCAGCTGAATGCCAGCTCTTTTTCAAAGAGAGGGAGTCTGTGGGAAGAGCCATGCTAGTGAGATTTCTGTAAATTAATATATCTTGCAGAATAAGGATAAGGATTGGACAGGGCCCTGTGGATAGCGGCCTATTGTGCCTATGTTTAAAAGCAATTCCCTGTTCAAAGTAAATAATGGGACATTCAGACAATAGATGAGCAAAGAGCCTGTGCTAGGAGCCTATCAAGTAACTTTACCTCTTCATCTGCAGTCAACAACAGTGCAGCAAAAGAAGAATTTTCCGCTTTAATATTAAATTTTCTTTGAAGTTCTGAAGCATAGTTGGTTTTCAGAATGGCCTTTCACCTATCTCCAGCACATTGGCATGCTTTATTTCATATTTTTCTCCTTTTTTTTCTCCTTTCACTTTCAAGCGATTTGCGCAAACAGTTAATTTCAGGCCACCATATTGTATGGACGCACAATGTCTACACACAAAAGTATGCCCATTGTTTCAACACATTTTACTTTAAAGAGCTGCTGGATTGATGTAGTTTGGACATGTTTACAGTGTGTTTCTAAACTGGAATGAGTCTACAAAAGTATACTGGCTGGTCAGTATACTAATACATAAAGAGGAATGTGAAAAAATATTTTATTTTTACGATCTGATAAATTGACATAGTTCCTTCATTGTGTTTGCAAATGTGTTTCAAACAGATCCGAGTCTACACTACAGATTTCTGGCTGTGCATATACGCATAGGCAAATGCAGGTTGGAATTTGCCAAATATGTTATTTTTAAAGCTTGTTAGATTAATGGAGATGTCTGTGAAAGGTTTGTCCTGTGACATTGTAGCTCTAAGGAATGCAGTTTCTTAACATTTGTTTTAAAAAATGGACTACACTTTATTAGATCATTCCCCAAAATAGTTGACAGATGATAATTGCAAATGGATTTTTGGATGTAATGGAAACACGTTTCTATAGATTGCCTTGTGTATGGCACTGACAGGGTAATTAGAAGCACACTGGCTACTAGCTCCCCTTATGTAGCCTTTTTGTTGAGAAGTAATCACATAAACACAGTGTCACGTGGCATTCTCTGGTAGGTTTATCATCTTGTTTGTTTGAAGTTTGTATGAGTTGTTTCAATTATCTTAGCACTTACCTAGGTTTGTGAGATACAGGGATCCATGAATCTGCCTTATACTGAATCAGACCATCAGTCCATCAAAGTAATTATTGTCTGCTCAGCCTGGCAGTGGCTCTTCAGGGACTTTCACATCACCAGCTTCCTGAACCTTTGCACCGGAGACTTGAGGGCAGGGGTGTCAGACTAATTTGTTATGAGGGCCGGATATGACATAAATGTCACTTGGTCGGGCTGGGCTTGGGACTGGAGGAGGGAGTGGCAGCCTCAGCTGGCTCATGGGCCAGATAAGAGCTCTCAAGGGGCCGGATCCGGCCCGCTAGCCATATGTTTGACATCCCTGCTTTAGGGACTGACCCTAGGACCTTCTGCATGCCGAGCAGATACTCTGCCACTAGCCACAGCCCCTCCCATGTGTTTTGAATAAGATTATAAATCACAGCTCTGTAGTATTGTTCTAATGCAAAGTGGTAATATAATGGCATTCTTGAAGATGACTGGCAAAAAAGCATGTTTCATTCCTCCTCCGATCCCTCATCCCCTCCCTGGCAATGTGACTTTAAAAAATAAACAAAAAACAACAACAGCAAAGACTTGTGATAGGCAGGGTTGTCAGCTCCGGTTTGGGAAATACCTGGAGACTTTGGGGGTGGAGCCTGAGGAGGGCAGGGTTTGGAGAGGGAAGGGACTTCAATGCCATAGAGTCCAATTGCCAAAGCCGCCATTTTCTCCAGGGGAACCGATCTCTGTCGCCAGGAGATCAGTTGTAATAGCGGGAGATATCCAGCCTCCACCTGGAGGTTGGCAACCCTAGGACATAAAAAGTGCCCATATTTGCAGCCAAAAAGCTGCATGCTCAGAATACAGTTCTCAAAAAGAGAAATACATGCCTTTTGTCTGTTGTCTTAACATAATATTTTCCCTGTGCATTTTAAGTACTGGAATGTGCAGATATTCAGTTCTGTTTCCTGCATGAAGAATGCAAGATAAACGTAATTACAGGAGCACATGTATTTAGTAGGCTTAGCGTGCATTTGTTGCCAACTTCTGTTATCTTCTGCTGCCACTTTGTTTTTATTGTCGGGGGGGGGGCATTCTTGTGCATTTAAAGCAAGGTTGCTGTGAGGATAAAATGGAGGAGATGAGAACAGTGTGAGCTGCTTTGGGTCCCCATTGGGGGGAAAGGCGGGATACAAATGAATAAAATAAAATACACTGTTTTATTTTTTTCTTATCTGTAAATTGCAAAATCTTATCTATAAAATCAAAATCTTAATATAATAAACATTACGTAAACATTATATTAATAAAGAAAAATAATTTGTCTTAAATTTTCTCTAATTATTGAAAAACAAACAGTGCAATTCTATGCAGTAAAGTCTGTGCAGGACTGCACTGAAAGTCTGCTTCTGTTGCAATGAGGCTGAAAAAGTATTTCACATTTGCAACGACTACATATCAATGGTGTTTCAAAGGTTACAGTGTTTTCGTAGGTTGGGTCTGGATTCCCCACCCTAACTTGCAGCTAGACTGCCAAATGGCACCAGCAAGTTCCCTATTAGGAGCTCATTTCTCAAATGAGGCTTGATTCAGATTTGGGCTGCAGCTGTGCTTTTTTACAGGCACAAAATGGCCCCATTGAGGCCTTGTTTTGCCCTTTTTAGGGGATGCACAACCTTAATTTGCTAATCATCCTGACTGCTGAAGCTTCCCAGGGATCTTCATGGAAAAGAAGGGATTTGAAACTGGGTCTCCCTTCCCAAGCAATACATATACAAAGTATTTTCAATATAGAACAGTAGTAGTCATGTAAAAATAACCTGATGTTTCTTTTTGTTTCAGATGCTAAGCTGTTTAGAACATATGTATCATGATTTAGGATTAGTGAAAGACTTTAACATCAACCCTATCATACTGAAACGGTGGCTGGTAAGATTTCCCATGGATTTTGTATAAGTTTTTAAAATATGTATGATATTAAAAATTAGACCCTTGCAAAAACATATGCGCAAATTAAGGGACTTGAAATTAAAGAATACTAAACAATCCCTGAAAATGTCCCAGACTATAACACAAGTGTCTTCTTCAGACTTAAGAATTGCCATTCTGTCTTTATCCAGAACTGATCTGAGATGTGAGATGTGCCAGGACCTTCTTGAAGTGAACAACTTCAATTAGCTCTTTAGTGGCAGATGCACCTGAATGACAGGACCTGGCTCAAATAGCATCTACGTAAATCTATCCCCGCTTCCTCCAAATTCTTCTACCTGTTGCCTCATTGGCCATTCCATGCCTTACATCCGTTTACATCATATTTACTTTGAGGTGTTTCTATTAAGCCTTGGTTGGCAGCCCCAGTTCACCCAAGTGAGCAGAAATCATGTATCAGTTATGCTGCTTACTGAACACCTTTATAGAGAGCAGATGATACCATTTTCCCGCGCTTTCATATATATGTGATAAAAATAAAAACTTTAATGGAAATAAAATGGAAGCAGCACCATTAAAAAACAAGAAAAGTCTGTGGGACAGTGGGGAGGGGGGAACCAAGCATGCTCTCCTAAGAATACTGCTCAGTAGAAACCAAGCACTGCCTTTTATTTCCCTTGTTATGACTGTTGACTAGTCTTCCTGTTCCTTGAAATTGCTAGAAGATGGGAACATGAGTGTGTAATGTGTTCATCTGTAACCCTGTGACAGAGGACAGATCTTTTTCTATGCAGAGGCAGAAGTCTAAATTTCTTTGAAGAACAACATATCTCCCACGTATTCCAGAAACTCCATATTATGTTCCTTAGAACAGAGTTTATCTGCATCTTTAAAATAATGAAAGTGGGGGGGACCAGAAACCAGCAAGAACCTCCAGGTGCTGGCTGGAGATCTCCTGCTATTACAACTGATCTCCAGGCAATAGAGATCACATGGAGAAAATGGTGCTTTGGAAGGTGGATTCTATGGTACTATACTCAATTGAAGTCCCTCCCCTCCCCAAACCTCGCCTTCCTCAGGCTCCACCCCCAAAATCTCCAGGTATTTCCCAACCCAGAGCTGGCAACCCTAAAGCTACTGCCCCCTCCCTTTCTGACTCAGTGTCCTCCTTACTGTAGCCTCGGCTTCTCTACTTGCCAACTTACTGGATGGCTTTGCAAGTTCAGAGGTGCAATGAACAACGGATACACAAGTGACTTTTTGCTCTCCCAGGTACTGTGCAAAGGGAACTTACACATCTGTCCCTGAAGATGTGCAAAATCCCCCTTTTAAAGAAAGGAGAGCAAAATGAGGAAGTACCAGTCCATCGCTTCAACCATTCCTCTCCAAACTTATAAAGCAGCTTCGTCTTTCTCATGCCTGGTTCAAACTAACAATACCCAAAGGGAGATGTCACTGCAGGCAGAAGAAACCATCCAATAGAGGGCAACAGCAAACAAATCATTAAAGGAAGATTCTGCATTTAAAAAAAAAAGTTTTGTGCAGAACAGAGCATAGCAATGGGCTTCCAAAATTTGTGTGTTGGGGTTTGGTATCGTCCTTATTTTTCTTATCATTTTTTTCCTCTTTGTTTTTGTAGCTGTGCATTCATGACAATTACAGAAGCAATCCATTCCATAATTTTCGACATTGCTTCTGTGTCACCCAGATGATGTACAGCATGATCTCACTCTGCAGTCTTCAGGTGTGTCTTTCTCTGGCCACTTCAGCTCTTTCTATTTCCCCTGGTTTTACTAGATAATGGATTTATATTTATAAAGCATCATGAGTATCTTGGATTTGCATTCATACCAAGTCAGTCCATCTAGCTCAGTATTGTCTGCTTTGACTGCTGGCAGCGGCTCTATAGAGTATCAAGCACAGAAAGATCTTTCCCAACAACTGGTTCCTGAGATCATCTAACTGGAAACATCAGGGTTTAAACCTTGGACCTTCTGCTTACAAAGCATGTGCCCTGCCAGTTCATGAAATCCATGTCCTCTTGACCACAATAATTTTCCCCAGCTGTGGTAGCTACTTTGACTTTGAAAGACGTAATGCAGAATCATTTTCCTTTATCCATGAAGTTGGGTAGGAGTAATTACTCCTGAAGTCAATTAATTGGTTTACATTCAGTGAGTGAATCAGATGGTGAATTGAGTTGAAAGGGAGTCAGCAATCCTGATCTGTCAATCAGAGATACACAACTGAGAGCTCATGAAAAGCAGCAAGGCCACATCATGATTTTGTTTACCCCTGTAACATCTTATTGATGGCCAACTGGCTCAAAATACAGAGGAGGGAAAAAACACCTTGGCTTCCAACCAGATGGTACAAGGCCTGATTTGAATCCTACCTGAGTGCCTTTGAGTAACACTGCATACCATTACCAATTTATTAGAAAAATAGTAAGGAAGGGCTGTTGCTCAGTGGAAAAGCATCATTTTTACATGCAGGAGGCCCCAGGTTTCATCCTCAGCATATCCAGTTAAAAGGATGAGGTAGTAGGTGAAAGACTCTACTTGGGATCCTGGAAAGCCACTGCCAGTTAAGAGTAGAGCTTGATAGACCAATAGTCTTAACACTACGGCAACTTAATGGTTGGGGAGTAGCCATGGCTGAATGGTAGAGCCATAGACCTTTGCATGTGGTAGGTCCCAGGTTCAGTTCCTAGAATTTCCAGGTAAAAAGATCAGTTGAAAGCCCTCTATCTGAGAGAGCCTCTGCCAATCAAAGCAGACTTTGCTAACCATGAGAGACTAATGCTCTAACTCAGAATAAGGCAATTTCATGTGTTCACACATACCTTAGAATGACTGCTCACAAACTAAGTTATATTTTGTCTTTAAGTAAACCTACTCCACTGCAAAGCCAACTTCTTCTTTCCATTGTGCTGTTAAGTATATATCAGAGACATGCTTGAATAACTTGCTACTGCTACCCAACTTCCCCCATTGTGAACCTTGACTGCAATAAATGTAGGTATTGTGAAGTTTTATAAACCATTTTTCTCGGTGTTTAAATGTGTTTTTGCTTTATTGTGAAAACTATATGGAAATTGTAAGAATGCATTTCTTTTGTCCTGCTTAGGTAAAACTTTCCCAAATTGATATTTTAATGCTAATGACAGCCTCAGTGTGTCATGATCTGGATCACCCAGGATATAACAACACGTATGTATCCTTTCGGGGAGGGACAGTTAGTCATACACCGTGTATTTGGGCAAATGCAGACCAAAACACAGCCTGCAATCCAAGACATACTTGAACATGTCTAAAGCCGACTGAAATTAACTGAGAGCACTTTAGTATTAACTTGATGCTTATTTCATGGTTAATACTAAGATGTTAAGTGGTTGGATTTGGCTTTTTCTCACAATGCATAATGGGCACGATCAAACTATCACGAAGAAACTGTTACCTGATGGTTGTCTGCTAGCAATTTACAAGCATAGTTCTAGAGCCATGTTACAGAGTGAACGGGTAGCCGCTGTGTGCTCCATAAGATATGAAGCAGATGTGCATGTTTATTTTACCAAGTGTAGACATGGTGGGGCATTTTTCACGGAAGATTTTGATGCTCTCTTGCCACGGACCAAAAAAAAACCCTATTTAAATGTTTTTTTCATGGCCGCGATTTATCCCCGTCAATCTCGATGTAGTTTTGGTTTTTCATGGGAACAAAGCATGCTGTATTTGACAACCGTTTGGTCTGTCCCTTTTGCAGGAGGCCTCCCCTTCCAACAAGCTCATTGTTTATGCCTGCCCCCAACTCCGCCCCAACTCCGCCCAGCAGATTACCTTGTGCGGTTCACCAGCCCCAGCGCAAAAAACAAGCACCAGTCCCTCTGGTCTCCTCCATTTTTCTTCCACCCTCGCTCTGTTCTGCTTTGGGAACAGTCAGATTCCAAATGGGGGGGGGGGCAAGGCAGCGCTTTCCTCAAAGCTTCCCTCTATTTTCTATAGGTGTGGAACCCATTGTCCTTTAATGACAGACAGGATTGGGGGGGGGGGCAGGAATTGCATCCATGTGCCCAGAGAAGTGTTTAGCTGAAAGTGGGAATGGCGGGGGGGGAGGAAAGAAGGCCCCTGGCTTGCGCGCCAGCCATGATCCGGCCACAGTGCATCGAGAGAGAGGAGGGAGACCCAGAGCAGGCTGGCCGCCCCTCTTCAGAAGAGTGATGGGAGGGAGTTTTTCCTTGGGTTTTCCGCTCTCAGGATGCACATTTTTCCAATCCGATTTCTCAAAAATCCCCCCTCCCCTTTGGGGTAGAGGGGCCAACAGCTCCTTCCCTTGAACATCCCCCCATGGGTCCAGCTGCCCTAGACCGAGCTGCCACCACCACCACCCCCAGCGCGCGAGGAGCACATGGCGTGGCCCCGCCGGTCTCCCCCTGGAGCCGTCCGTCCGACGTCCCCCTGGGCTTGGAGGTGTGGGCCCAGCTCCAAGACCATCCCGGGTGAGGGGCGGGGAAGGCGTGCCCCTGCCCGCCGGCCAGCCTCCAGGACGGAGGGAGAGAAGTGCCAGGACTCTAGGCAGGCAGCAAAAGGGGCGGTATTCTTGTCCAAGCGTGAAACTCCCCCAGCCAATCACCGTTCTTGGGGAAGGAGAAAGGAGACGCGAAGCAAACATTTTTTCATGGGCATCCGAGCAACAAAACGCGCTTCTACTGGAAAGTACGGCTCAGAAGTGGTTTGGTTTGCCGCTGACATAACGCGGCTTTTATACCTCTATCAGGGAAAAGCCGGATCTGCAGTGAATAACCAAAATTTGACTCCGACGCAAATCAGCGTCGAAATAGCAGCAAATCTCCGTGAAAAATTCCCCGGTGAGAAGCCATGGCCAATTGTGACTCCCTGCTGAGTGCACTCTCTGAGAGACAAACACCATGTATCTGTCTTATGCAGGCAGCGTACTTGCTAACCTGAAATTTGTGCACAGTCACTTTGTCTAGGAAATAGTGATGCTTGACAAACAGAAGCTTTCACTGTATACAATTAGAACTACTTTATAGTAGCAAAGCAATTGCACAGATGTTATAGGAGAACATATTCTTGACATCATCTTGGAAAATGTCACTAATACAAGTGTGGCATTTGACATCAAAATACTAAGTACTGGGAATTCTGAAATTCTGAAATGGTAAAATACTGAAATGGGGTATACAAACCTTCTGATATAGATTTAAAGTTTGAGAGAGTTTGAAAATTTGCTGTATACTTTTCTTTTTCTCAAACACTTGGTACTGCAACAGGTCTGCTAAAAGGGCAGGATGCGGTTATATTTGCATATGGTTCCAGAGTCCTGTGAAATGGGAAATATTGGCGTCTGCCTGGGGCACACCTGCTATTCTGTGGTATTTTGTGTGGTGTTCTGGCTTGAACATTGGACTTTGCCATGGAAACTGAAGTTCAAATGCCAGCAAAGTCCTGAAGTTCTCCAGAACAACCTACCTCATGGGGTTATTTTGAGCTCATTGGAGGAAGAGCAGAATATGCGTGTAACAAATGGTGGAGGTAGAAAGTACCATCAAGTCTCAGCTGACTTATGGTGACCCTGTACGGTTTTTGAGGCAAGAAATGAACAGAGGTGGTTTGCTGTCACCTGCCTATTCCTAGCAACCCTGGACTTCCTCAGGGGTCTCCCATCCAACTACTAACCAGGGCTGACTCTGCTGACCCTGCTCAGCTTTTGAGATCTGACAAGATCAGGCTAGCCTGGGCCGTCAAAGTCAGGGCATAGAATAAATACATAATGAAAAATCCTCTTTGCCAAATATAGTTGAGGCACAGAAGAAAAAAATCTACAACTTTCTTCCTATCCCTCTTACTATGGATGTCTAGAATAAATAACACTGAACCTCATTATGCTAGAATTTTTGCCTTTTGAAAATAGTTTTGAAAAATACTTCACAAAGAATGTTCAAATATTCTGTGTCACATATTCTGTGTCATTATAACTAACTACAGCCCTGACCATAATTATATCCCTCTCTATATTAGACATTATTCTTTTTAAAAAAATAAGTTTTATTTTTAACAAACACAAACAAACATTAAAATGTAAACACGATATAACAATATACATGGAGCTTACCATTCATTCAGTTATCAACTTCTTTGAATTACCTTACTCTTTGTTCTCAACATATTTTTCAACATCTAATATACTTATTACTTGTTTTTAGACATATATCACCTAAATCTTTCTTACTCTGTTTTAATTGAGTTTAATTCTGTTCCAAATTTTTAGCTATATAATTTTTTTAAATTCCATTTTTCCTGAAATTCTAAAATTGATCTATTATGTATAAAAGATGTCAGTTGTGCCATGGTTGTGGACTCTGTTAGTTTATTAATCCATTCATCTAAATCTGGGTATTTCCCTGCTTTCCATTTCACTGCATACACCACTCTTGCCGCCATCACCATAGTTCGTTTATATCCGTTCCTTATATGTTCTTGATATGTTGCTTTATATTATACATTATTCATATTAAAATGTTACAGTAAATAATATAAAGACTTAGAACCAGAAGCAATAATAAAAAAGACAGGGACCAGGAATCAAGGAAGGAACACATTGTGTAAACACGCAGACACGGAGAGCTGGAGCCTTGTTTATTGCCTTCACCGCAGAGTTCCCATTACTGAGTTCAGTGTAACAAGCAGGTTCTCTTTTTGTGGAGGCAATTGCTGCAGCAAAAGCAGTAAGCAAGCCATGCTTGTGTTTTCCATATAAGAGTGCCTTTCATTATATCCAGACCACGTTATTCAATTAGCTGTAATAATGGCTATAGCATAGTTTTAAAGAGACCCAAGTGCTGGGCTGGGGGAGGGATCTGGAGCAAACCCACATGGGCCTCACAATACAAAGAAGTGTGACATCTCGGGAGTTGGGATTTCTAATGCATTCTTTTAAAAGTCTTTTTTTTTTAATGGCAGGTACCAGATTAATGCCCGAACAGCGCTTGCTGTGCGCTACAATGACATTTCCCCACTTGAGAACCATCACTGTGCTGTGGCTTTCCAGATCCTTACGCAGCCAGAATGCAACATTTTTTCCAGTATCGATCAAGAACACTTCAAACGGATAAGGCAGGTAGGGGTAACAATCCAAAAGGCTATGACAAAGTTTTTTTGATTGCTGTCTTTAAGTATTTGAAGGGCTGTCACTTAGAGGAGGGCAGGGAGCTGTTCCTGTTGTCAGCAGAGGACGGGACCAGCAGTAATGGGTTGAAATTACGGGAAGAAAGGTACTGGCTGGATTTGGGGGGGGGATTTACAGTAAGAGTTGTTCGACAGTGGAATCAGCTACCTAGGGAGGTGGTGAGCTCCCCCTCACTGGCGGTCTTTAAGCAGAAGCTGGACAAGCACTTGTCAGGGATGCTCTAGGCTGATCCTGCATTGAGCAAGAGGTTAGGCTCGATGGCCTGGATGGCCCCTTCCAACTGTGATTCTATGATAAAGTTCTCTTCCATGTATATTACATATTGTATGTATCAGTATTTGATAGATTCCTCTCTTTAGTGGATATTTCCAGGGCTTAATTTGTGCTAGTGTTTATTTGGGCTTAGTCCTGAAACCTGTTTTGTTTAAATGCCTGTGTTTAACTATGGGACATATAAAGGAACAGTAAACAAGATTGTTTTCAAGCATATACAAAGTAAAACATGCACACACCCACACACTACAGAGGAATTACAGCCTGTCAAAAGCTGGGGTTAGGAGGAAGGACTTTCAGGTCAGTGTTGCTCTGGGAAGTCTTAAACATCAGCACCTCTCATTTCAGAAACAAAAGATTGCTTATTGCCAGAGAAAAGCAGCCAAACCTGGTAAAATAAGCGTTCACAGATCATAGGCTTAATTATGTGACAGTTTTTATGCATGGTCAGTTTTGATACTCGTTCAAAGCTCTTTTTAAAAATGCGACTTTTAAAATGCCTATTCACAGTCCCGATGCAAAAGGAGAAATTCCCCCCACCCCCACTCACCTGCTCCTTTGTTCATCTGTGTCGGTTTCGCAGTCACTTCCGGAATGATGGTTCAGCTTGCAAAATTCAAAAAAATCTGCATGGCAATTCAGCCTGGAACGTGCTGCTAATTACCATGCAAAAATGGCCAAACTGAACTTTTGAAAATTATATGTGGATTGAACCCAGTGATGCTAAGGCTTTCCAGTTTTTCTCAGATTTTTCCCCCCCTTATGAGGTGTCCCCACGGCACTTTCCCTGAGTCCAAAAAGATATATGGTGGAAAAGCTTTTGAAAGGGAGAATCAGGAGGTGCAAGGTAGAATTTCCACTTTAAATTTACGGTGTTTTTATTTTGCACAGGGAATAATTACTTTAATCCTAGCAACAGACATGGCAAGACATGCTGAAATAATGGACTCCTTCAAGGAAATACTGGACAATTTTGACTATTCAAATGAAGAGCATGTTACTCAAGTAAGACCATCAGACAATCTTGGTATGTTTTCATCATACGATGAGTATAAATGCAGTGATTTGTCTGTTTCAAAAGAACAATCTATGTGCCTTGAGCATTATTTGTAACAGAAAGGTGAGACATGTTTTCTAAATGAATGAATGCATCTATTCTTCTTATCTTTGGCACCAATTTCTCATGGATGTAGGACTGTCACCCATCTTCCTGATTCCCAATTTTAGTTAGAATGGTATGACTGATAAGCACCACACTCCTGTTTCTTAAAGAAAAATCTAAAATGGCAAATTTTCTTCCCTTTGCACTACACTCAGGGTTGGGGGAAGGACTAATCTCCATTTTCATAAGAAACGTGTTTCATTGGAGATAAACTAAAGGTACTATCAGAAAAATCATATGTAGGAATGTCTTCAAATTGAAGGTCACAGTGGGAAAGGAGCTTCAAGCTGTGAATCTGAAGTTCAATATTTGCAATTGAAGGCTAGGTGCTGAGTATAAAGCAATCCAGATTAAGGAATGAGCATTTCGCCCTCCCTGTTCTGTGCTCCTACCACAATTCCCTTCTCTGGTTATGTTAATGGATTCTGCACACAGTATACTGTGCTGAGATACCTGCTCTCCCCAAACCCCATCCTCCCCAGGCCCCATCCCTAAAATCCCCAGGTGTTGCAGCCCTAGGTGGGGGATGACCACAGAAAGGGCTTTTTCACTAACGGCCAGTCTCCTGTGGAATGCCGTGCCACTTAAGGCTTGCCCAGCACCTGCCCTCCTCTCTTTTAAGCTTTTTAAAAGCTTTTTTTACCTAGGCTTTTTACTAAGGGGTTTGATCTTTTAAAATTGTTTTTACAGTCTGCTTCTAAGGCTAGATAGTCCTCAGACTATTTTATGAGGATTATTTTAGGCTGTTAATGTTATATGCTGCCTATATACTGTGGCTGCATTTTATATGGCTGAGGTTTTTTTTTGGGGGGGGGGGTTACAGTTAGTTAATGTTATTGAATTTATCCTGTTTTGTGGTTTTATTGTGTTTTATTTTGTAAGCCACCTCAAGCAGGTTCTAGAGAGAGGTGGCATATAAATTTTCTAAATAAATAATAGTGGTGAGGGAAAATATTTATGGTATATGGTGACAATTTTTCCTGCAAATCTGTGAACTCTCAGACAACACAGAAACCATGCATGTCAAATTCAAATATCACCCTTATAGCAGGCAGAAGAGTGCAAATTAGAAGTAGGATATAGATAATAATACTTACCTGCTGTGGGCAGAGTGCCTCCATTGTGCACATAGGCCTCACCTGCCCACAAGGAGTGTCCCCTTCACATTAGAAGGAGCAGCTCACCGATCCAGGAGCACCATGTATCAGCAAGAGCACACATGGAGTTCTAGATGGGGAGAATGAAGATCACACCCACTCACTGTTGGATATTGCCCTATTGTTGAGCTACAGCAATAATTCAAGTCTGGATTTTCCTGTGTGGATAAGAGAATCCAGTCACAAATGATGGCTAAAGCACAACAAAAGTGCAATTTCCAACAATGTGTGGGTGCAACATGAGCGCAAACAATATTCCACTGAGATCAATAGCAGATGCCTCATTGCTTTCAGCTGATCAGGACTGGAGTTCCCTGTTTCTCTGATCCCTTTGTGATATGGAGGAAACCAAGTCTGATAAATGGTAGCTCTCTTAACCATGGTGCTTTCCTGCTTTCAGTTGAAGATGGTACTGATCAAATGCTGCGATATCTCCAATGAAGTACGCCCAATGGAAGTCGCCGAACCATGGGTAGACTGCTTATTAGAGGAGTATTTTATGCAGGTAAGAGTACATCTTGTGTAGCAATGTAATCATTCTTCTTTCAGCCCTATAACTGAAAGCCATCAGGTAACAATGTCTGACATGCTCTATCCACCAAAATGAAAGAACACCTTCTCTGAAAAGTCAGGGAAGTGTGTCTATGCGATAATGTTCACCAAATAAAAGCAGCTGTAATCACCTGTAATTTGTAACCTAAAAAGACCATCACAGTCTAGAAATGCAAATGTCACTAGATTGCTGCTTTGCTCTCTCTAACAGGGCTGTTTTTGCAAGTTAACTCAGCATGTAAAGAGGAGCAAAGCCCAAAAGGGCTTTGTAGAAAATTAAATGAGCAGCGCTAAGTGGGTCAGGTTTGCATTATTTATATCTGCATAGATTGCTCTGAAACGTTCATGACTAAGTCTAAGGCCAAGCACTGGAATAGTATTTTTAAAAAGAAAGGAAGAAAAAAAAAGCTCTCTGATCAGTTCAAAAGGACAATCTCATTAGTATGAAAAAAACACCTTATGGTGCCTGCTATCACTGGATTTCCAATGGTTCCTTACAGGAATCAACAACAAAAATCACAATGACAGCCAAGTGGCCCTCCCACATGCTAATCAGTTAGTGTGTACACAAGCTGGGGCAGCTGGCCCAATGCCAAGCAAAGCTGAATCGTGACAGGAAGTACAAGTAGGCACTTCTGTGATTTCTTATGTGGGGAAAATGCATCAGCTATATTCATGGACCAGACCAGTGAAAAAGCGACAGCTCTCAATAAAGTGTTGAGGCTGCCCTTCATTCATTTGACCTTAACAGTGTTTCCCCCCCCCCCCATTTAGACAAAAGAAAAACATGTCTAAGTAACTTTATCCTGCTCATCCCTCCAGTGTCTGAACATGGTCCATATTTGGAAAAACAGTATAAATACTTGGAAGTAAGGGACACATTAGACAAGATCTTGTGTGTGTGGCTTATTGGAAAAAGCTGCCGTGTCCCCCAATTTGGAACAGGACTGCAACAAAGCCTGGGTTAATACTTACACACACACACACCCAGTGCGATTCTCCAGGCCAAAAAAAAAGGCTCTCAGAGCTACTCTTTGCCATTTGGGGAAATGTAGAGGTTTTCTTCTATGTTGGCAGTAACAGGACACATAGCAGCTCTGGAAGGCCACTTGATGTCTCCATAGCAGCATGCAGGGAATGGGTTAAAGCTCCCCCTTCCTCCACACAACAGCCCCACCTTGAATCAAGAGAACCACCCCACCCACAACTTGGAACTTACTTCTGCATAAACATTATTAAACACCAGCTGTATCCTCAGCAAGGTTTATTTGCATATACTTGAAACTTAACGCAGGCATCTCTTTCTTATGGCTTCCCTTACCCAGTGGCGGCACTGTTACTGCCAGGTCAGCCCCCTCTGGAATAACTCCTATATAGGGGAATTTTTCAGTTGGAAACTGTTGACTTTTCTGAGTAAAGTTTCACAGAGTAGCCATGTTGGTCAGCAGTAGAAAAGCTAGATTCAAGCCCAAAAGCACCTTAGAGATCAGCGAGATTTTTGGGGTATAAGCTTTCAAGAGTCAAAGCTCCTTTGTCAGTCACAGTAGCTTGCTGGTCTCTAAGGTGCTACCAGACTCAGATCTAGCTCTTTCTGAAGAAAGTTTCCTTTGGAAAGGGAGTAATAGAAAAGGGAGAGTGGATCATGTAGGAATGCTGCATGAAGGACAGGAATGCATCGACTAAGAGAAAAAGATGTGCTGGGACTTTGAGAACTCCATCATTTGTTTTGGAAGCCCTTCTGCTAAACTTCAGTATGAGGGAAATCTCATCCAAGTGTGATCTCTCATTAGTGAAGAAAATGTACTCCTCACTTGCTCAGGAGCACTTTCCTCTGTTCTTGCCTTCTATGTTCCAGGCTAGAGCATTGCCATTTCCTGGTTAACCCCAGCATTGGTAAATCCAGCATTAATATGAATATCTGCAGGGTTTTTTTTTTTAATGATGTAGGCTCCACTGCCCACATTCTGGCATGACTCTGCCCGGGTGTTGCCAACCACTATAGTTCTGGAAATCACCCAGAATTATAACTGATCTCCAGACAACTGAGATCCGTTCCCCTGAAAAATATGGCTGCTTTGGAGATTAGACTCTGTGGCATGGTACACGGCTGAAGTCCCTCCGCTATCCAAACCACACTTTCCCCAAGATCCACTCCCAAATCTCCAGAAATTTCCTAACTAAATTTCAAATTTAAATACCTTTATTGGCATACCAAATTTCTTAACTAAGAATTGGCATCCTACTCTGTCCCTCTCTGTGATTAACATTATAATAAACATTCAAAATTAGAAAACTAATGTCCATAATGTATTAATGCTGTAGAATCCCATTTTTCTTGTTGCTAAATTTGGGTTAGTTTTGTAGAGAATTATTATTTCCCCTTCCATAGCCCTAAAATGTGCACAGTCCTGTCCACCTTCTCATGGACACCGGCCTTGGGACTTTCACTTTCTGTTGTATGATGAAGAGGGGCTGGGGATGTCTGGAATGTCTTGTGATACGGGCTGCAGTCCTGCGTGCACTTATGAGACAGTATGTCCCATGGAACTCAATGGGATTTATGTCCCGAGTATGCATGCTTAGGATTGTACTGGTAGCAATTGATAGGGAATTTATTGTCTTCACTACCCACTTGTGAGAATTACCATAAGGAATTTGCTGCCTCTGTCCTGTCCTAGAGTGACCGGGAAAAGTCTGAAGGCCTTCCTGTGGCCCCTTTCATGGACCGAGACACAGTGACCAAACCTACAGCACAGATTGGCTTCCTGAAGTTTGTCCTTATTCCAATGTTTGAAACCATAACAAAGGTAAACTGTGAGATATAAGTGTTTGGTGTCTTAAATCAATTGGACTAATTAATTCAAAACTTCTGGATTATCTAAAAATGTTCCTGTTTAATTGGTAACACATTTAAAATATTAAATTATTTTTAATGTAAGTATAAGAACTGGATACTATCATAAAAGAAACATTCCCTTTTATCTCACACACAAGAGTGTGCGCCTTTTTCCTCAGAACTTCTGTTTTACACACAAGTATACAGCTTTACAGCCAAATCATATCCATGTTTACTTAAAAGGATCTGAATTATTTCAATGAGATTCATAGTCAAATACCCATACCATAACTGACTTAATAATGTTAATGGATTGACATTCATAGGGTTAAGACGACTGAAATGTAATCAGGTGAAATACTAATATTTCAGTTAGAATTTGGAAAAGGTTACATTTATTTTAGGCTGCAAAAACAAAAACACCATCATACATCTATAATACTAACTTGATCTATTTTTATCACATAAACATTTTAAACACAACCTCTTGAGAAGAAATTTTCATTGATCTTTCTTGCTTTATTTTAGCTTTTTCCAGAGGTCGAAGAAGTGTTGCTTCAACCTCTGTGGGAATCCAGGGACCGCTATGAGGAGCTGAAGCAAATAGATGACACTATGAAGGAGGTAAGAGGGACTCCTTCATGGATTCCTTCTTCAAAGACCTAAGGGGCTGTGTGCAGACTTCCATGCATGAACCAGGACCCTGGGAATTTTCCTGTAATGACTTCATTCTTGCAAGACACATGAGACCTAAAGGGACATGATTCCAAAAACTCTGCATACAAAGAAATGTGCGCAATCTTTGGCCATTTTTGCAGGGTCAATTCTGCTCCTCGCTCAATGCTGATTTTTTAAAATCCGACCTTTAAAATGTCTATTCATGGTCCCCATGCAAGAGGAGAAAGTCAAACAAATTCCACACCCCCACTCGCCTGCAAATGAATAGTCATTAGCAATATTAATTTGCATAGCTAAGCCGCAACTGTGATTCTGCATGCTTCCTTCAGTGAATGCTTCGATGCGGGGGTGGAGCAAATACAAAAGGTTGCGTTAAAGGGGCTCTTAAGAAAAGTGACGTCTGGAATGACAGTTCAGCAAGAAGAAATAAAAAAAATATGCGGGGCACTTCAGCCTGGAACACGCTGCTAATTACCAAGCATAAAGGGCCTTCGAGTCCCATGGATCATAAAAGGGAGGGGGCTGTTGAGGGTTAGTCAGTGGCTGATCTGATGCAGCATTTTCAAGGACAATGGACAGTCTTCATCAGGCCTTTTTAGTCTCCTCCATACCTTTCAGGTATGCTTGGTTTAGTCTCCTCCATACCTCCATACCCAGGGAATGTCATATACAGGTATTAGACAGCATCAAGAGTTCCCCTTAGTGACAGTGGCCCCGCAGGCTTTCATCGCCTTTGCAACCAGGTTATGAAGAATAAATTCTCAGGATCCGCTTTGTCTCCTATCTGTCTTTCTCCTCCATGCCCTTCTGTGCTCTCCATCTCCTACCAGGATCCTGAAAGCCTCTTCTCCTTGCCTTTCCCATATCCTTTAGTGGCATTCTGCCTAATCCTTCTAGCCAGCCCACACTTCCGATTTCCATTTCTCCCTGTCCAATCATAACACTGAATTTTACCTAGACTTTGGGTACTGTCTTCTTGCATGTGTTTGGCTTTCAAACCTGATAATTAATCATTCTGCTACCTGCCAGTCCAAGTGTTGTCATGGCATCCAAAAACCCAGCTTCCTAATAATGGTTAAATAAAAAGTGTTGAGAATCAGTGAGATGCCTCTGGAATTAACAGGAGGCCCCAGCAGCCCCAGCAAGCACACCGATTGACGAAGAATTTTGCATTGCTATAGATTCATGCTGACGGAGCAAGACCTTGCAGAGATGGAGTATTTTACCAAATCTGTGAAGTTTATAAAGTACTTGGGTGCATAAAGGTGAATGCTCTTTACCAGGCCAAGCCAATTCACTTACATCCTTTCCAATAACTCTGCTGTGCATGACAGACAAGGTATTTTGTGTGTGTGTGTGTGTGTGTGTGTGTGAAAAGGTTTTTTGTTTTTAAACTTTGATAGATCTGTTTTCCAATCAAAGTGGTTGCTGTGGAGGAGAGGGTATGAGACTTCACAGTGTATATAATTGACACAGTTTAGCCATGCTGAAAATGTACTGACCAGCTCAGTAATGTTGAAAGAAGGCTTTTTGTTGCCGTGCACTGATGTGTGTGGGTGGCATTGGTTCAGATCAACAAGCTCTCTGGCTCCTTAGCCCCTAGGCTGGTTCAAATGAAAAATTGCATTCCTGAGCATGAATGTTGTGAACTGGAAAGGAGAGCAAAAGAGAGCTAAGGGAAATTCTCAAGCCTCTCTTGCAATGCATTCAAGAACACTGTACTTCCAATTAAATGTCCACAGGGCTTCAGCCATAGGTCTCTTTCATGTGGGCTCTTTAACCCACTTTGGCTTCTGAAGGCAAACAGATTTTTTAAAGAAGTTTCACACTCCTTAAGGATAAAACTCTGTCCTCCCACAGTTAATGAAGCTTTAACCAAGGTTTTCCAGAACTCTTTTTGTTCCAGTGGGGTTTTTTTTGGGGGGGGGGGGTTGGCTACATTTTATCCTTAAGATGTGTGAAACCTTAAAAAATATATGTTTGCCATCAGAGGCCAAATTGAGCCATTTGAAAGGTACCTGAGGCTGCTTCCACAAGGGGCCTGGAAAAGCCCCCCCTGCTATGGAAGCCGCAGCAAGTGGCGTGGAGGCAGGTGGGGACAGTGCCCTGTCCTGTGCTGCTGTCCATGCCTCCAACACCCCTGCTCCTCTGTTGTGTCATCGCAGAAGCACTGACCTGTTAATGATTGTGCTAGGCCTCCTTGTAGCCTACCTACCCCTCTTTGTTCCTTCACTGCTGAGCCATGCTGCTCAAAGCACTGCCATTCAGCTGGGTGCTGGAAAAGAAGCCCATTAAAGGACTGGAAGGGGGGGACATGCGAAGGTGAGCTCCAGCATTTTGAAGGCTGTGCCTCCTTCCCCAGACTGGCTGTGAGTGGAGCATCCACAGAGATGCTCCACCCACAGGCACTCCATACATCCTCCTTTGAACCAGAGCAAAGAAAAACCTCTTTTGCTCTGACTCGGACAGCCCATTCCTAAGGGGGGGGGGAGAAACACGGCAACCGGGAGCAGTGTAGCCGTGCCACCTCCTGTGATGCTTCCCAGCCAAGAAGGAATAGAAATTCAGATGACAACAGAAAATCGTCAAAATTGCCCATTGACTTTAGCGAGGCTATGCCAGCTGTTTAGCTGGCGTAGCTCCACTGCAGCATGAAGGGGTGATCCCGAGCCAAAAGAGGTTAGGTTCCTGAAGGCAGCTCCACCCTCAGGAACACCCTGGTAATGCCTCTCAGGATGCCGGCATGGGGGGATATGCTGGGACAACAAGGCGGGAGGCAGCGCCAGCGCCCAAGCACCACGCTGCTGCCTTCGTCCTGGGGGACCGGCGTAAGCTGCCCTATGCTGGTGTCCGTGCCAGTTTGCATGGCACAATCGGCATGGATGTCGGCGTAGGGTTCACACTGGTTCCTGTGTGGCTCTGCCCCCTCCCCCCCCCCCAGGATTGCACACAAAGACTAAAGCCCTGGGAACCCTAAGGCCTTTTATGCAGGGACATTTCCCTGCGGTCACTCCCGTCAACTGCTTCGGGGCTTCCCTTTGATTATGCGTGCCTTATCCGCCCATCAGAGGTCACCTCGCTCTCCCTGCGCATATTGCCCACATTTTCCAGATTCTGGCCAAAACAGCATCTGGCAAACATGGGCAAAACGCGCGGGGAGAGCGAGGCGACCTCTGAGAGGCAGATAATCAAAAGGAAGCCCCAAAGCAGTCGGCAGGGGTGACCATAGGGAAATGTCCCTGCATAAAGGCCTAGGAGTCATACTCAGAAAGAGCATGACATTGCGTGGAAACTTTCCCCCTCCCAAATTGTGGGAGCATGCTGCATTACACTTAAATTACATTGTAACTACAGGAATAGATCTAGGAAAATGGGAACTTTGAAGCGTGTCAGTGAATTCAAATGTATGTTCTATTACAAGTATGCCTGCTGAAACAGACTTTCTGACTTCTGTCTCAGAGGTGAAATTCACAAGTAATTGAGAGAGCTGCTGGACCCCAGTAAGGTGAGAGGCAGAAAATGGCTTTTAAGAGGGTTGCAAGTGGCAGAATGCACGATATCCTGCAGAGTCCACAC
Organism: Euleptes europaea; assembly: GCF_029931775.1. Taxonomy (NCBI): domain Eukaryota; kingdom Metazoa; phylum Chordata; class Lepidosauria; order Squamata; family Sphaerodactylidae; genus Euleptes; species Euleptes europaea. The sequence continues at coordinate 64,651,162 of NC_079323.1, forward strand.
TAATTTCTTTCATCCTGCTCTTTTCTTTAAGCAAAATATGTTTTGTAGATTTTTGCAGCCCTGTGGAAACCTGTGGACAGACAATAGTGGGACGAATCTTGCTGTTTATGACTTTTGTTGTGAAAACAGTAATTAAGAATAAGAATAATAAGACAGTGGGATGAGTGTACAGATCAATTCCTCTATCAACACTTTTGACACAATATGACAAAGATAACTTGTACCCTTGAATAACAATGAGCATGAATGTACAGTGGCAACAACTGTCTGCAGCCTGAATTATGAGATCATTTGGTTTATGGAATTGCTGATAGGATGCTGGGAACATTAAGTATCATTACCGTACTTCAGTGTCCCAGTGGAGGCAATGCTTGATTGTGCATTTTCCCACCCACCTATCCAGCATGCCTGTAGATGTCCATTTTTGGTGTAATGGTTGAATATGGCATTTGCACTATTCAAGATGTGTAGCTTTAAACAGCATAGATAATCCAAATAAACTCCAAGAATCAGCTGTCTGGTCAGGACTATGCTGATTGGATTCTCCATGTATACTCCCCGCTGAAACATTAAGCCTGCAGATGGATGTCCGGTGCCCAGGTGGTGGGATAAGCATACCAGCTGTGCTCTTGTTCTGTTACCACCTATGGGGAGAGATTGGAGAGAATGTAATCTGGTTGGGTTGATGGATTTTTCCATTGCCAGAGCATCGAAGCTGCAGAGAAAGAAATATAATAGCTGCTGCCCACCAAGCCCTGATACTTTATAACCTGCACTGGCTTTTGAGAAACCTGTACAAGAACCATCAAAAACTTCATTAGAATAAATGGCGCTCATGCTGTGACCATGTACAGGTTGTGCCTAATGACTCAACCAAGGCACCAGCTGCCATTCATCTGTCAGTGAGTCAGCAATTCCACTCTGCTCTTATTTTTAGTTACAGAAGAAGAAGAATGAAAGTTTGGCCACAGAAGGAAAGGGAAAGTAAGAAGCAAAGCAAATGACAGGGCACATCAAGGTAATGCATGTTGTTTCACATTAAGAATCACAGCAAATTGTTCAACCTTTTAAATATTCCAGATGGTGGAATGCAATATTCCTCTTCAGTTATTTGAAAAAGATTCTAGATCTTAGCACAGGGGTCATCAGTCCTTGATTGATGCTCTTCATTAGTGATCATGTACAAGATCCCAAGTTCTATAGAGTCCTCTTACTGGCAGAATATTCTCTCTCAGTAACAGTAAAATATATTGGGTTGGATCTAGACTAAATTTTCCATTAATGGAAGGGGTGCAGTAATTTCCACCAGTTCTTTCAGCTGCAAATCCCCAGTTTGCCTCTCCTGCTGCTCCTGAAGGTCCCATGACCCCCACGAGCAGCATTTCAGGGAGATCAGTAGGCTGTATTTGTGCAGGGATGGATGGGGGAGGGAGGAATGTTCTGTTCCAGTGACACTGAAGAGAACATTTAGTCTGGACCCAACCCATTCTTTCTCCTACTGAACATGTAAGCACAAGAACTTTCGTAGCTAAACTGAAAGTATGTAAGCACAGTGTGCAAAAAAAGTAGCACCATTTTGTACAAGAGCTTGCACATCAGTCTTACATTTGGACTATGCCTCCTCTACCTGCTCCAATCCTGTCATATATCTGATTGCAATATGATCTGAAAGGGATTAGCACAGCTCTTCTGTGTGGCTAACAGGTATACTGAATCAGCACATCTGAGTTCTGCCAAGAATTCTGGGTAGATAAGAACACGTTCTGTGGGTCTAATGATGTTTGTGTTTTAATTCCAGCACTATAATGGACACAAAGATCCTTTAGAGGTTTGCCAAGTCCATGCTGGGAGACAGTGCAGCTGAGCATTATGGGACAGCACGGCATTGACAAAGGATGAGGTTGGACAGCTGATACTACCATAAGCACTTTTCAAGTTCCTTATCAAAAGACTAGCATTTATCCGTATGGATGCAAATTATAAGGAATCTCTGCTGTTGTACATTTTTTTATTTTTAAAGTTGTCTTAATAATATATTCTTATACCAAAAAAGGCTGCTGTAATTATTCTCTTTTGTAGGTTTTATATGTTTTGAAAAACTGCTTCTGCTTGTTCTGTGCAGACATATTGGAGGAATTTGTACTTTTAAGACAGTTGTTTTAGGAAGATTTATATGTCATGTTGTATACCATTAAAATAACAACAGATAATCTCATTGTGTCTATATAGACATTAGGAGCTAGACTCTACCCTAGTTGATGTCTCCTTTCACTTTGCTAAGGACTCAGACAAAAACTGATAGCAGGCCATGTGGAAGGACCATAAGTCAGTCCTCCCTGGTCAGCAACCATTCCCTGAAAGAGCTTTTAGGGAAAGAATGGAAAATGGAGGACCAAACCTTCAAGCTACCTCCTGTAGCCTGCTGCCTTTTCTCATTGCCAGAAATGTCACTCTTCCACACCTCTCTGAGGATAACTGAGGGGACAGATGGCAGTTCAGGATGACATATGTGGCTTAAGGCTTTCTTATGGCCTGACCCCTCAGCATTGAGAGAACTTCAGCTGACCTTAGGAAAGGGAGGGCAGGAAGGTTTGCATCAGTGTTTGACTCTTGTGGCCCTTTCTTGCATGCCCCGGGTAGTGCCAATCGCCACTTTGGGGTCAGGAAGTAATTTTTCCTCTAGGCCAGATTGGCCAGGGATCCTGGAGAGGTTTTTTGGTTTTTTTGGATGCCATCTTCTGGGCATGGAGTAGGGGTCACTGGGAATGTGGGGGAAGGTAGTTGTGAATTTCCTGCATTGTGCAGGGGGTTGGACTAGATGACCTTGGAGGTCCCTTTCAACTCTATGATTCTATGATTCTATAATCTGGAAAAAATCTGAAGCAAACCCAATGCTGAGGCTTAGCAAGTTTGAATCTATAAGCTATCTAACTGGGAGACCACCACATGGGAACAAGCAAGGCACTCTATGGAGGAAAAACAGGGTACGTGCAATAAATAAAGTTGCAACAAAGCTCTTTTGTTGTTGTTATACTGGCATTTTCTGCATCACTGTTAACTCGTTTAGGGGCATCAATGCTGAGATCCCAAAAGGTAGCCATATTAGTCTTCAGCAGCCAAACCAGAGTGCTTTGCATGGTAATATAACATACTTTTCTGTTTAGTGGCCTCTGACTCTTGACAGCTTATGCCACAGAAAGTGTGTTAATCTTTAAAGTGCTACCAGACTCTTAGCTGTTGTGGCTAAAATACTTGGCTAGCTACAATTCTCTAAGTTGTGTTAAGTTTGCATAGAGATGAGTTGTTGGGAATTTGGTTAACTGGATACTTTGTATAACTAAAGTTCCTATAATGAACAGTATGAATGATATGCTTAAGTGGTTCTTGACGGAGTGATAGGTACATAGCTCAGAGGTAGAGCACATGTTTTGTCTGCATAAAATAAAAGGTTTAATCCCTGAAACTGGCAGTTAGAAGAATCTCAGACTGTGTGACTGGGGATGGCCTTGGAGAGTCAGAATAGACAAGTGGACCACTAGCCTGTCTCCATGTAAGGCAATTCCATATGTTCATGTATTTGTGGTATTCATTTCAGCGTTGGACAATGAGAGTCAGGACCAATGTAGCTAACTGAAAACATGCATTTTCCTAGTTACAGAAGACTAATTGATGCATGAATTGTTGTTTCACACAGAAAGCCTAGAATATATACACTGCCAATCATTAGTTCTCTTGCTCCTGGCAACTAGAATTCAGACCCTCAGTTCTTGCATCTTTAAGTTTTGCAGTAAATGCAAGGGTGGAGAAATCTTAAAGCTAGTGCTATTTCCCCTTTCTGCCTAATTCTTGATAGTACATGTCTACACTGTGATAAAGTGTAGACATGACAGTATTCAAATACACATCAAAGACTATATGCATCAGTCCATTTGCTGGCCATGTGAACCTTCTACTGTATCCTATTGAAGATATGTACATGAAACCACAAGGTGTGTGGAGATAGAGGAAGAGAGGAGTGAAACAGAACGGACATCAGGACCCATGCAAGGAAACAAGTTCCACGGGGCTTGGCTGATCTGATCTTTGATGAAAACTTGGTTTTCATACGATATTTCTCAGGACTGCCCTGACCTGGATGGCTCAGGCCAGTCAGATCAGATTTTGGTTGCTAAGCAGAGTCATCCCTGGTTAGTATTTGGATGGGAAACCACCAAGGAATTCCAGGGTTGCCATGCAGAGGAATGTAATGGCAAACCACCGCTATTAGTCTCTTGCCTTGAAAGCCCTATGGGGTCACCATAAGTCGGCTACGACCTAATGGCACTTTATACACACACACATTTCTCAGGGTGTGGTATTGATCAGTGTCTGTATTCTGGGTTTTACATGGTTTTAGGACTGTGTTGAAAACCACTTTGAAGCAGTATACAAGTATATTAAATACATGGCAGAAACTGCATTAGCCAGCAATAAGGTGCTTGGAAAGGAGAGATATAAAAGGGCTGAAGGAGCCGATCTAAGTAGGTGGGGCTGAGGAAGAGGCTGTGTGTCCCTGCTCCCATTTCTTGGAAGGAGAGGTGGTTGTAAAGTTACAATTAAGGGTTTTGGAAGGAACCCTGACTGTTGTAGTGACGCTCTGGCTTGTCAGGTGGGTCAAGAAATGGCTGAGAGTGTGAGAGAGATGGGCATAAGTAGGTCGGCAATGCTCTTATGATGGAATTCCACTGAAACCAAAGACAGAATAAAACCACAGGGTTTGTAGAAAGAGCAAGAGCCCTTGGATCTGATGATCTGACACCAGTGTAAGAAACACACCACGCTGTGTACCAATCTTTGAAGGCAAATTTTAACTCAAAAACATGCAGAAATTTCCACAGAGGGTTGTCTTACCCTGTTCTTTAGGTGGAGCTATAAATACAAAGTAGTACACAAGGAAGGCGCTGTGCTAGGAGAGCTCATGTTTGAAGGCCACATGTACCCAAGCCATATGCCGGCAAGCTGTAAAGTTCTGTTTGAAAAAGAAATGTGTAGGTGGGCAGCCAGACTTTCTTCCACACAAAACAGGAACTATCTTGCTCAACTCAGGCTTCCCTTTCCAAAGGACCTCGGTGACTAATGCTTGGTGCTCTAGCACTGATTAATAATCTCCTCACTTGTAACTGTGACAAGATGTTTTTGGAATTGCAATCTTTTATTCACTCCTGTATTTGTCTGTGTATGTTAATTTTTCCGTTAGTGATAGCTCGGTGACATATTTTGGAGGATGACAGCTATATCCCATTTTCATCCATTCCTGTTCATCACTAATGTTGTTCCGGCTGTTCTGATATTCACACATGATATAGATCCATCCTAGGAAATATCTCCTGCTTCACACACTCTCTGTCACTGCCTGACGACCTACTGAGCATTGCCCTTGGGAGGAAGGGAGCTGCCAACAGATATCTGTAGCTTTGCCACTTTGCTATTAAGTCTTCTAAACAATTGTAATTTATTTTTCACATGGAAATAGAATAAGCAATAGTAGAATAAAAAAAATCATTTTCAATGTTACTGTATTCCTAGCATTTGTCAACTCCTAGCATTTGCGAACTCTTTCTACTGTGCTGCATCTCAGTTGAATCTGCTTTTGGTAGTGGGGTTACGCAGTTAGAATTCACACATTTTTCTTTGGATCATGGTCATTATATTATATACTTTAGGTGACAAAATGTGTCTGTTATTTTCCAACAAGGAAGCATGCATGTGTACAAACATACAGCAACCCTTTGGGTACCATGTCTTTTACATCTGTGTAAGATGCTACTATCAGAACAGAGCCAGCGTGGTGTGAGAGCCAGCATGGTGTAGTGGTTAAGAGCAGTGGTGGCTAAACTGGTGAACCAGGTTGGTTTCTCCACTCCACACGAAGCCAGCTGGGTGACCTTGGGCTAGTCACAGCTGTATTATAACTCTCTCAGCCTCACCTACCTCACAGGGTATCTGTTGTGGGGAGAGGAAGGGAAGGTGATTGCAAGCTGGTTTGATTCTTCCTTAAGTGAAGAACCAGCTCTTCTTCTTCTTGTCCGCGGATGCGTAAATAATGTGAGCCGACACCAGAGCTGGGATAATAAAAGGGCCAACTTTATTTCATCATTCAATAGGGATCTGCAGCGCACAAAACCAAAATATCCCCAATAACTGACTGCAGTGCGGGCCATTGTGGGGATGCTGAAGAGTCAGGCCTCCTCTTGCTTTTGCATCCCCGCTCTAAGGGCGAGACCCACCCTGGCTCTGAGCTCCGAGCCGTCACATGTGGTACGGCTCCCGCTCTTCCTTGCCAAGCCTTTTTAGTGCTCGAGGGAGGTGTGCCGCGTCCAATCCACCCTAGCCGCGAGGTCTATAGGTAAAGGATAGCGGCACCCCTCAAGGAGTTCCTGTCCCAGTTCCCTGCCAGGCACCGAGGCCCCAGTCCTGGTTTGAGGGTTACTCCTTCATCTTCCCAAGTGATGCCTCAGGGTGCTCACCGGAGTTGTAAAATGAACCATGAAGCCACCTTTCTCCCGCACTGCTCCCGCATGCTACCTACCACTTTCAGAGCAGGGTAGGCGAAAAAACCCCTTTGGCTAGTTGCCAATGGTGCCTGGGGGGTAAAAAATTCCTACCCGGCCCCCAGACGGGCGACCAGCTTACGCCTACTCTGAAACACGGAGAGGGAGGGTGGGATGTCTGCTCCGTCCGCTTCCAAAAGAGGGAGGAAATTTCCACCCCGGCGCTCTTAAGCCCTTTCCCCCAGGCCCGCCCTCTTCCCCACGTCAGGCAAAGATGCAAGAGGACTGGCTCTCCTTTCGCGCCCGCAGACAAAATGCGCCCCTCCCCTCAATTCTTTGAATGTGGGGAGGGGGCGGTCTTGTCCGCGGATGCGTAAATAATGTGAGCCGACACCAGAGCTGGGATAATAAAAGGGCCAACTTTATTTCATCATTCAATAGGGATCTGCAGCGCACAAAACCAAAATATCCCCAATAACTGACTGCAGTGCGGGCCATTGTGGGGATGCTGAAGAGTCAGGCCTCCTCTTGCTTTTGCATCCCCGCTCTAAGGGCGAGACCCACCCTGGCTCTGAGCTCCGAGCCGTCACATGTGGTACGGCTCCCGCTCTTCCTTGCCAAGCCTTTTTAGTGCTCGAGGGAGGTGTGCCGCGTCCAATCCACCCTAGCCGTGAGGTCTATAGGTAAAGGATAGCGGCACCCCTCAAGGAGTTCCTGTCCCAGTTCCCTGCCAGGCACCGAGGCCCCAGTCCTGGTTTGAGGGTTACTCCTTCATCTTCCCAAGTGATGCCTCAGGGTGCTCACCGGAGTTGTAAAATGAACCATGAAGCCACCTTTCTCCCGCACTGCTCCCGCCACGGGGGCGGATCAGCCCAATGCTTTGTCCGCCCCCAGCCCCCACTTGCCCTCTAGGCTGCCAGGAGGCCCCGCTGCAGATCCCTCAAGAAGATGTCATAGCCTGCATCTGAAAGATGGACCCCATCAGGTCTGTATAGGTGTGGAAAGCAATGCTTGATTTCCGGATGCGCAATATGCAAGCCATCCCCCGAGACTACTGCACGCCGTATTTCACCATTCACCTTTGCCCGAGCCCTTTCCAGGTGCCCTGGGGCCAATGCGCCCTTCCAGACCCGTCTCTGGAGCATGTCTGACCAAACCAACCGTACGCCGGGCACCAGGGCCCTCAGGTGCTCAAAATCCGCCAGGGCTTGCAAAACAATAGACTTTCCAGGCCGCTTTCCCATGTCATTCTCGCCCAAGTGGATGACGATTACTTGAGGTGGGTGAGACGCCTTCAGGTGATCGTGGAGGGTTGGCAGTAACTGTTCCCACTGCATGCCCCTTCTGCCCAGCCATGCAATCAGCATCGTTTCGCTTAAACCCAGCTGCGTGCCGAAACCCCCTGTGGCTGCCCTGCGGCTAGCCCAAAAGATAATGCTGTGGCCACAGATGAGCACCCGCCTCCTCCTGCGCTGGCAGCCTGTAAAGACAAAATGTCAGTGTGCCGGCAAAGAGGATCCCTGCCCCGGACCCACTCCTTGTAGCTGTGCCACCGCGACCAAAGGCCTGACATAAGACCTGAAGGCTGCTGATCGCCACCTGCCAACTGCCTTAACCATTTCATCCCCATGTCCCAGAGTGGCCGCTGTGGAGGCAGCCCCAATGCGAAATGAGTGAGTACCAAAAAGGTGAGGGGGGGCTCCCAGGCTGGCTAAAACTCTCTTCACCACCGCCCAGAGCTGGTACCTAGTAAGTGGCTTGCCATCGGCATGCTGGAAAAAAGGCCCAGATCCCTGTCCCCGTGTTGCAACATAGCTCTGCACGGCTTGCACGGGGCAAATGGCCACTGATGCACAGGGGTACAATTGAAATACCACTCCCTTACCCTTCTGATCAGTCTTAGATGCTCGGAGCGTGACCGCCAAACCCGTGGCCGTTACGGAAACATCCCGCATATGCAGTGCCCTGCCTGATCGATCCCACTTGGACCGCACTAACATTTCACTAATCCGCAGGGCCCCAAAGAAGGCCAGGAGGGCAGTTGCACGATACAGTTTGACCTCGAAAGCTGAGGCGCAGTGCGCTTCTAGGCCCAGCGACAGGCCTGCTAGCAACTCAGGGGACACAGGGGCCCTGGCATCTGGCTTCCTTGGCTTTTCTCTGGCCCACCCCTCTAGCATCCTCCGCACCCTAAAGTCGCATGTCGTGTCTGCCTTCCCGGCTGCCTTTGCGTAGAATGCCAAAGCTGACAGGCGGCCAGATATAGTGGAAACCGTGTACCCTGTGTCGTGCAGCTGGACGCAGTACTGCATGAGGTGGTCCACCGGTATAGGCCAAGCCAGCTGTAGCTGCTCCTTCCCCCTAAACTCCTCAAAAGCCCGGAAACTCCTGGCATAGCCATTCCGAGTACGCGGAGCCAAAGAGTTGTTTATGGCACGCCAGGCCTCACCCCTCCAAGACTCCACAGTGCCACGGGCATCTCCTCTGGTGATTCCTGGGCTAGAGGGGCCAGGCTCCTGAAGCGCTCTATCTGAAAACGGGATAGTGCATCAGCGCAATTATTTGTTATTCCAGGAACATGGCGAGCTGAAAAGAGGATGTTATATTTGAGGCACTGTAGTACAAAAGCCCGCACCAAAGACATGACTCTAGGGGAGCGGGAGGACAGTGTGTTAACGATGTGGACCACAGCCTGATTGTCACACCAGAAATGCACTGAATGATTGGCTAGAGCCTCCGGCCAGATGTGAACTGCCACAACCATTGGGAAAAATTCTAGGAAAGTGAGGTCCCGTATTATGTCACTGGCCTTCCATTCTGCTGGCCACCGCTCGGCACACCACCTGCCCCGGAAGTAAACGCCAAACCCATGGGCCCCCGCTGCATCAGAGTGCACCTGAAGTTCTGCCTCGAGCAAAAGGTCTTCCCTCCAGAAAGATACCCCATTGTAACTTTCCAGAAAATGGGCCCACATGCAAAGGTCCTGCCGCATGGCAGAAGTGACCCGTATCCTATGGTGGGCGGCCCGCACGCCGGCCATGGCCCGGCAGAGGCGACGCAAAAAGGCACGCCCCGGCGTGACTACCCTGCATGCAAAATTCAAATGTCCCACCAAGGATTGGAGCTCATGCAGCGTGACTTTCCTTGCCCGCTTAGCCTTAAGCACGAGGCCCCGTAGCTCAGCAAGCTTTTGGACTGGCAGCCTCGAAAGCTGGCCCACGGTATCCAGTTCGATACCTAGATAGGTCAGTTTGGTGGATGGGCCCTCAGTCTTTTCGTGGGCCAGGGGCACTCCCAGCCCCTGGCACAATGTATGAAATCGCTGCATGAGCTCCAAACACTTCTGCGAATCGGGGGGGCCGGCAAAAAGGAAGTCATCTAGATAATGTGTTACACCTGATAGACCAGAAAGCACCCTAACTGCCCACTCCAGCATGGAGCTGAATTTCTCAAATGCTGCGCATGATATGGAACAGCCCATAGGCAATGCCTTGTCAAAATAGAATTTGCCTTGAAATGAGAAACCTAGGAGATCGAAGTCAAGTGGATGGACGGGGAGGAGGCGGAATGCAGACTTAATGTCGCACTTCCCCAACAGTGCACCCTCTCCAAAATTGCGTATCAAACGCACTGCATTATCAAAGGATGAATATTTGACCGAACAAAGCTCCTGGGGAATGGCATCATTCACCGATCCGCCCTTTGGGAATGATAGATGATGTATCAGCCTAAACTTCCCAGGAGCCTTCTTTGGGACTATACCCAGTGGTGAAATACGCAGGTTTTTTAGGGGCAAGTCACTGAACGGGCCTGCTACTCTGCCTTCCTTGACTTCCTTATCAATTTTCGTTTTAACTATACCCTCCATCCCAGTTAATGACTTCAGGTTCCTGGCCATGCTATGAGCCCTAGGGCCCACCGCTGGGATCCGAAAACCATATGTAAAACCATCCAGCAAATACCGTGCGTCTAAGTCCCTCGGGTAGGCAGCTAAAAGGCGCCGGAGTTCGAGAACTTTAATTGGACTGGGCGCCTTTTGGAGCAGCACCTGTGGCAGTTCCCCCACCTCCTTTCTGACCCCAGCCCCGGTCCCCTCGACCCCGCCTATTGGGTCGGCCCTTGGGGCAGGAAGTGACGGGGTGGGGTTCCCTACAGATGGGGCATTCATGTCTGTATCTGCAGGGGCGATGATCACAGCGGCCGGTGGAACTGAAATCCCAGCAGAGCAAGCGGGGTTGAACCGCCTGGCCCCCAGGGGGCCTAGAGCTTGGAGCGCGATCGATGAGGTGTCCGCTGTGGGACCTCTCACCCTGCACAGCCCTTGCAGGCATCATGCACTGCATCCACAATTCACCCTGCGGGACATCCCAAGCAAGTGCCGGATTACGAGCCGCTCGCAGTCTGAAATTCTCATCGTACTGGAGCCAAGCCTGGCCCGTGAACTCGCTATAAGCACGATTAATGATGTCCAGATACTTGACCAAGGCCAAGGCCCTGGATGGCTGTTCACGCACAATCACCCCCTGATAGATAAGGTAACCTACCAGCCAGTTGGGCCAAGTGCGGTCCACTTTCCTCCTCCGCCACTTATCGTCATCTCTATGCCCTTCCTTGTCTCTCCCTTTTGGCTCCTCATCCCCATTCAGGAGTGAAAACATATCCACATATTCCCCTCTAAGTATTTTGTCTGTGAGGGCCTGGGGAAGGTGGGATCCCAAAGGAAGCCCCATCTCCCCATGTGCCATCAACTGAGGTTGAGGGCCCTGGCCAAGTGTAGCTGCAGCAGTAGGCTGCCCAGCCACTGTAGCGGGCCCTGTGGCTCCCCCGTCCAGCGTCCCCCGGGGGCAAGTGGCCTGCTGTCCTTGCCAAACCTGATTGACCACAGACATTGGATCCTGGGCAGTGGCAGCAGGCTGGCGAGAAGGCTGCCGCCCCCGCCCAGAGAACTGTGTGGGCCCCAAGGCAGGCAGTGCTTCATTTGACTGGTAAGGGGGTGGCAAGTCCATTGCCTGCTCATTAACTAAAGACTCCCCAGTAGATGTTGTGGCCCGTGACTGTGTGTGCACTGGGAACTCACCTGATTCCGGGAGCCTGGGTGGAGAGCAGCTCTCCCCTGTTGGTGCAGGGGCAGACTCACTGCCCTCCCTGGGTTCACTGGCATTCCCCTGCTCCAGCGTATCCATACGCCCTGCAATGTCATCCATACGTCCTGCAATCACGGACACAATCTGGTAAATGGATTCTAAATCATGAGCCCCCTTTGGTGAGGCCCCACCCCGAGCAGGCGGCCTCCCTTGCCCCACGATTCCTTGCACCCCACTCACTCCTTGAAAAGCACCGCCCCGCTTCCCTTTCCGGGCGGTCGTGCTTCTGGCTTGGATGTGCCGGGCCACGTGGCCAGCAGCCTGCCCCTCCAGCACTTTCAGCGTAGGCTTACGTGCCCTTTTAGACCTTATGGCCTGTGAGGGCTGTGTGCCTTTCCTTGATCCCATGGCTGGTAAGGCCAGAGGTTGAGGGGTCAGAGAAGGAATGCAGGGGCTTCCGATTCAAAAACGTGCGCGAAGCAGGAGGCAGATGCTGCAGCCGACAAAAGTTTCTGTTCTAAAACGTGCGTGAGTGAGAAACAAAAGCTAAGCCACCAGCCCCTTAACAATGGGGGCAGTAGGACCCTGTTGCCGGGCAGCCCGTCCGCAACCCGGCTTCCTAAACAGGACAAAGGATATGACCCTTAAAAGCAGAGGAAACAAAAGGAGCGAAGCAGCGTGCGGACAGCGGGAGCTGCTGATACCCTCCGTGCACAAGCAGATGCTTGCCACCCCCTTGGGAGGACTGTACTACGCGGATGCCCCCCCCCCCCCGCCTTTCTCCCTCGCTCGGATACTTAGCCACGTGTCCGGGTGTGAGTTCCTCTGTTCCTCCGACTGACTGTCTGCTCCGTCCGCTTCCAAAAGAGGGAGGAAATTTCCACCCCGGCGCTCTTAAGCCCTTTCCCCCAGGCCCGCCCTCTTCCCCACGTCAGGCAAAGATGCAAGAGGACTGGCTCTCCTTTCGCGCCCGCAGACAAAATGCGCCCCTCCCCTCAATTCTTTGAATGTGGGGAGGGGGCGGTCTTCTCTCCAATATAACAACTTCAATATTGGTTTCTTAGGACACTGACAAATGGTAACAGCTTTCCTGAAGATTGGTTTATTGGGAAAGTAGAAACATAATACGGTAGTTTTCACTTGTAAAAAGTCACACTCCACTCCCCAAACGAGCTATGAAGTTGCAAGAAGACACCAAACTTTGCTGACTGGAGTGGTAAGTCACTAGTCTGTGAGTCCAGCTCACATTGAAGGATTTGAACATAGATGTTCTGATCCAGCAAAAGCAATTTGGACATAAATAAGGTTTACAGAGCTGCAAAAAAGGTATGTCTTTGGGAAGCAACACCCACATCCAGAGCTGCATGTGTAATGCCTCTCAATGGATTAGGCCCATGAACAGCCTACTTTTCTCACTGAGACTCAAGGTGGATTATCAAGGCTGTCTCAACTTCTTGGCAAACCTAGAAAATTGCCTGTACCACATTTCAAGAGAAGCCTTGACTCTGCAGTGTCCTCCTCTTCTGAAGGCTGAAAGGAGGCAAGTTTCTTGCTCAAACTGGTGCTGTGCTTGTGAACATTTATAAATATTTTATAACTTTTGATACTGGTAATTCTCTGTACCACATAGTACACAGTACCACATAGTAATTCTCTGTACCACATAGGCCTCCACCGTCTTGGACACGCTATTTTAAAAGGAGCACCAGGAGGAAGGGGAGGGGCAGTCAGTTGGCAAGTGGCTACTTCCCCAGTGGTGCACAAGGCAGTAAGCTGTCCCCATGATAACCAGATGCTGGATAGTGGGGCACACAGGGGCAAGGCCTCGGAACTTGGAAGGGAACCTGGGAGTCCTGGCCCTCCCACTGGCAATTCCTCCAAAGGCCAGGTGGTGGCACTGGTTGAACAGAGAGATAAAAGCCTCTCTAGGGTCAGTTACGCACGGTCGGTTTAGCCTCCTTCATTCCCTGTTTCAGCCAGGATCAAGTTTTTGAAAATGCACGTGACCTCATTCCTTTTCGGCTCAACCCCGTTTCAATCTTAAACGAACTCGGCTTTTCCCATTCCTCTTCTTGCCGGAGTCGAAGGGCGAAAACGCACGGTCGCTTTAGCCTCCTTTCTTCCCTGTTCCAGCCAGGATTCAGCCAGGATCGAACGCACGGACGATCCTGGAAGAGCGTTCGTGCGTTCGATCCTGGCTGATCCTTTGAGGGCATGGTGGAATACGGCCTGCAGGTCAGAGCAGGGCTGTTCTACCACAGTTCTAGAAACAAATTGGAAGTCAGTGGAAATCTTTTAGCTCTGTTCCTAGTAACCAGTTCTATTCGACAGCCCCATTGTTGCATTTGGGGCCAGCTGAAGCTTCCAAGCAGTCTTCAGAAGCAGCCATATGGACAGTTCATTGCAGTAGCCTCATTTTGAGGTGATCAAAGAACGATTTTCTGGGAAGGGATGCCACTGGTTCACTGAACAAGGCTGGCTTGAAAGTATTACATGCCACAGAAAAGTCCTGAATCACCATCTGCAGACATAGATCGAATACCACCTCTAAACTTCAAACCTACCCTATCTAGGAGGAATGAAATTCTATCTAGGACTGTCTGATATATCAATCCCTGGTTAGGTATTTTCTCAACCAACAGTATTTTCTCTGAATTTTAGATAATATTTCTTAAATGAGCCTCCCTCCAGTCCACTACCACCTCTGTTCAGGACATCTATCACCTCACCTGAACTGGCTGAAAAGGACAATTAGAATTTCACTCCAAATGTTCGGACAACATATCACAGTGGTTTCTTGTAGCTGTTAAATAGCGCAAAGCCTGAAGGAACCCATTAATACAAAAAGGTTGAGCAACTATCTCCCGGCATCACCTTCCTCAACCAGTTAGGAACAAAACCACCTGGTGTATACTGTGGTTGATGGGACTGAAAGCTTCCAAGAGGTCTAGGAAAATTAATGGGATTGCACACCAGTTGTCTCTCTCCTGAAGAAGTGTCAGGGTAACAATAGCAATGGATCATACTGCAGAAGTGGAGGGGTAATTAGGTTAATTTACTTGCAGAGTTATTCAATAGATGGGGGTGATGTTGCCTAGTAACTAATTGGGGCCTAGACATTTCTTTTTCTGGGTTCTGTTTTGCTTGTTCCTTTCTTTGATGCTTGCTCAGTCTGCTGAAGACCAAGAGAGGTCTGCACTGTACCAATGTAGTTATCTGTTCTTTGTGTCTGAAAGTTAAGTAAAGGTTTTACTTTTTGAAAGAATCTTCAGCCTGGACTCATGGTTTATCTTCAAAACTGCAACATCTATCAAGAAGATCATTAATCAGGGCAGACAAAACCATTTTGGATCCAAAACCAAGTCAGTATTGAAATAGTCTATTAATTGATAATGGAGGGATGCCTGGAGCTTCATGGCTACCACTAACTTTAGCAACTTGCTCAAGAAGAGGATCTTTGTACTTTGATGTTAGTTGTTAAGAGTTCGTGGAGGTGGTTGGGCCTACATTCCTTCAAAGCATCATCAATTACTTCCTGAAGTCTTCTGGCAATTTCCTCGAATGTAATACTGTCATAAGCCTAGTTGGGCAGTGTCTTATTAATGCCAGGAACTTCAGGTATTGGTACAACAAAGTATATATTGAACTTCTATAACATAAAGAAAAGGTCAACAGTTCCTCCCTAGTGCCTGCTTCTCTTTCTTCATCGGTCTCCTTCTAACGTCCGGTTTCCTTTTAGTTGCTCCTCCCCTGTTCCAACCCCTTAATGAAGATGACATTTCACTACAGGCAGGGGACAAGTTCAGAATTCTGCAAGCAGCTTTTCCACTTCACCAGACCACAACAGCCATTTGTCCAATCACTGAACTGTGATAACCTTTTGTGACTGACCTTCAGAAGCAATGAATAGCTTTTAATTAAAAGGTAGCTGTAGGAATGATGTTACAAAAGGCCTCATTTCCTGCAGGTCTCAATTTTTGTCTGGCCTTTTTGGATACTTGGTTTACATTGAATTGCTAAGGAAGTATGATCAGGATAGTACCAACCAGGATGCCAAAAGAGTATGTTCTGCACTTCGGTGGGGCTTTTCAGCCCCTTTATTTCCTGTTCAGCAACCGTATTTTAACTTTTTTACAGTCCCAGTACATCGTCAGCTTTTCTTTTTAACCCCGGGTAAATGCACAACTTGGACAGAAACTGTGGCTGTTCTGCTGGAGTCCCTCTAGCCCAGTGATTTTGTCCATGTGGAAGAGCAGACATTGAATCATTTACTCATTTTTTCTTTAGTTGTGGTTTATATTCCACTTGCTTTATAACACCTCTTATTGCCAACTTTCCTGTCTGCTTGCATGATTTTCATCTTTTATTTCTCTTGGCTGGTAGTGATAAGGGAATCACATTCTCTGTAGTTAAATTTATTGTTTTTGCTCTTAAAACTTGGAGCCCATATGTATCATCTATGCCTGAGAATTAATTGTTTTCAATATTTAATAATTTGGGGGCTTTTTTTTATTCACCCGAGTGCTTTGACACATCAGCGCTCAAATTTCTGAACAGAAACAGGATTGACAATTTCCTTAATGAGCATATTAAACTTCGTTAAATTGCCCAAGTGAAGAGGAATTATGAAGGACAAGTTAACAGTTAATTGGCTGCATTCAAGTGTCTCTCATTAATGTCCTTGGCAGATTTAGATATGTTAATTGCAATCATAGTATTGTATGTGAAGCACATTAAAATCACTCTGAGTGTCACTACAGCATGAAGAGGCCATTAATGTTTTCTCCTTTCTATGATTTCAGTTCTCAGATTTGCCTCTCTACACTTTTTATTTAAAGAAGAAAGGTTTTTTGTTTTTTTTAATGCAGCTACACAATAATATGCAGGACACTAGGGCTTATATACAGGAAGTTAAGAGACAACTTTCAGATGAGACCTTCTATAAACCTATACAAAATGACCCTACTAAGCACATTCTTTCAGTAATTAAAGTTACTGTCTATGAGGGTTTAGCTTTGGGATATATTGACAAACCTTGTTCTTCCTTTTTGATTAATGAGCATTCTAGGGTGCCAATTATTTACATGTTACCTAAGTTCATAAACCTGCACGACCCCCGCCAGGGGGTTTCTGGGTCTAATTCTATACTGGAACCTTTGTCACTGTTGTGGTTCTGTGTTGTATTATCCACACTTTTGTTTTTGCTTTTGCTCATACTGTTGTGGTTTTGTGTTATATTATCAACTTCCTTTTTGCGTTTGCTCATTATTTGTATACTGTAATACATGTTTTGCATGTTATTTGAACCTTTGTTGTTACCACTGTTTTTTAAAACTCTGGAGTAGCTACACGTTATTAGATAAATGCCTTGTAACCTCTGGTGCTTGGCACATTTTTTCCTGTCTGCTTTACTCACTCCATTTCGGTCTGACTCTGCATTAATATGCCAGGTTGGTAAGATGGGAACTTGCCCACACAGAATGCCATCCCTCAGCATCAACAAGCAGATGCAAATAAGATAGCTAGACAGAAACATTGCGCTCTGCTCAGGTGTCTCTGGAAAATAGCATGCAGTAATTAAGCCACAGCAAATGGAAAAACACTGTAGGTGCTCAATGACAACTAAAAAATGGGAACCAGCATTGTTAAGAAATAAGATTTCCTTTAGAGTGCAGGTATTAAAACCAGGAGGGAAGGCAGAGGAGGAGTTTCTTTTTCTCGCTCTGTGCCACCTCCAACTGTCATTTTAGGAATTACCTGCCACGAGGTCCCGTACCCCTAGCTTCTGTAATGATCCCCTTTTAAGGTATACAGCATCAGGCAAGAGTACGCACTTTTGGGTCCATCCAACAGCTTTTACTTGTGTAGCAACCACTCCAACAGGCCCCTGCTACAGCTCACAGCAACATCAACTAAAACTAGAAACTGGTAACAAGAGCTCCGCCCTGCGGGACCTAACTAATTCCTATAGATAATGGGAGAGGAGCAGACTGTACCATTATACACCTATATCACAGTAAATATACCACATCCCTCTTCTTCACTTTGATGTGGGCGATGTAGTCCAAATGCTGCTAAATATAGTCAGAGAGTGATTGTGTCCTTTGTTGGAACATGAGACTGCAGATGGCAAGCAGATGTAAAAGATCTATGTGACAGCCAGGTGATTGGTGGTGTCACATGACAGCTCAATGACTGAGCAGAAAAACTGGCTTGCACTGGACTGAGCTAGATAGTCCTGGAGACAAGGCAGCCAACAGGTGATTGGCTGAGAGACTATGCCAGATATGTATATAGGTGTGTTATATATGTATTGGGTTGTGGGTTGTGGAGAGTTGATGACCAAGCGGAGCATTCTGTCACTGTGAATAAAAGAGCACTTTTGTACTACGTGCTGAGTCTTCTGTGCTTACTCGCCTGTAGAGCTGCAACGCTTTCTAACATACGCCAACAGGGCTATGGGCCCAGAACAGCTCAACTGCGCTACATCCTGGAGGTTCTGAGCAGAGGTACTATCTGTGGAACAAGGGCTGTAGTGAGCAGAAGGCGAGTGGATGTCTGAGGTTGAGTCAGACGGAGCAGAAGAGGTGCCCAGCAGGTCTGTCAGCAGCAGTGCGTCTGAGGCGGAGGAGGAGAGCGACACGGAGCAGGAGCAGCAGGGAGCGGGAGAAATTATGGCTCAAGCTGCAATGTCCTTGCTTGTGGAGAAGCTCACTTCTACCAACTACAATGTGTGGGCGTTACGTATGCAACACTACCTTAAAAGAGAGGCACTGTGGATTTATGTCTCCAACCCCCCGGATCCTGAGACGCCGCAGGACGTGGTGAAAGATGAGAAAGCACTGGCAATTATAGTGCTGAGCGTGGCTGACGACCAGCTTGTCCATGTGACGGGAGCTTTAAAAGCGAAAGCAGCCTGGAACTCATTATCTCAGGTCTACGTACAAAAAACAGCTGGCTCTTTGATAGCCATATCGAGACGTTTGTACAGAACTTTTCTTTTGCCGTCAGTTCCTGTGAGAAACCATATAAATGAACTGACTGAATGTTTCCAAATGCTGGAGCAGAGGGGGAAGACTCTACAGGAGGATGATAAAGTTTATATACTCCTGAGCTCTCTGTCTGAGCAGTATAATATGTTAGTTACTGCTCTGGAGTCGGTTGAAATTGATAAACTGACTCTACAATATGTTGTTGGAAGAATTTTGGGCCATGAGAAGAGATTGCTTGCAACAAATCCTGAGAAGCCTGCCAAGCCGGAGGGAAACCTGCCAAGCCGGGAGACGCGGAGGTTTGCCGGCGGAGAGAGGAATGCGGAGCAGAGAAAGCCGGGTGATTTACAGCAGCACGTGGCTCTGAGGGTCAGACGTTGCTACATCTGCAAGGCAACAAATCACTTAAAGCGCGACTGCCCAGAAGCAAGGAAGAAAAGCCGAAGGGACCAGTCGTCACGTGAGTTTGTGAGCGGTCAGAAGGCATCATTGGTGCTGACTGAGCACAGTGACACAGCCGGTGTCTGGATTTTAGACTCTGGTGCGTCACAGACCATTTGCCGGCATCAGGAACTTTTAAAAGACACACGGGACTCAAGTTTGCCGCATGTAAGCCTTGCTGATGGAAGGAATTCTGAGGTGACACGTGAGGGGAGTGTGTGGTTCCCAGCTTTGAACTATACATTTAAAAAGGTGCTATGTGTCCCTGAACTAGAGAACAATCTGTTAAGTGTAAGTGCCCTTGACAGGGCTGGATATACTGTAACATTTACAGACAAGGCTTGTAAGATATCCAAAGGTGGGAAAGTGCTTCTTACAGGGAAAATGTGTAATAATGTGTATGTGGTAGAAAATAGGCATGTGGAGGCAAAAATGATAACTAATAAGAGCCCCCATGACAATTGCATACATCTGCTACATAGAAGGTTGGCTCATGCAAATTATGAGACCATAAAGAAAACGCTAGCCTTACTGGGGAAGGAAAAAGTTAAAGAGTGTGGGAACTACCTGGATTGTGAGGTATGCAAAAGTTCCAAATCTAAGGCTTACCCAGTGGCTAAGCATAGTGAGAGACTCTCAGACACTGCACTAAAGGTAGTGCATGCAGATGTCATAGGCCCCTACAGGGAGAGTCACTCAGGTAACCATTACGCGTTGATTCTGGTGGATGATTGCACCAGATTCTCCTGGGTGTATCCTTTGAAAAAGAAGTCACAGGTGTTTGAAACATTTAAGTATTGGGCCAAAAGAGTACAGAAACAGCTTAAATGTACCTTGGATTCTCTCCAAACAGATTTTGGGGGAGAATTCATGTCAAATGAGTTTAAGAAATGGTTACAGGTGCAAGGTGTGAGGCACAGAGTTGCCAACGTGGCGGTGCCAGCAGAAAATGGTGTTGCTGAGCGACATGGGGGAATGCTACAAACAAAAATGTATTCCATGTTGCAGGATGCAGGGTTGCCAATGACATACTGGGCAGAGGCAATCAAGGCCGCCGCTTATGTTTCCAACAGGATCTGGACCAGGTCCATACAAGACATACCTTATAGGGTTTTGTACCAGAGGGATCCTAGCTTAGGTTACCTCAGAGTGTTTGGTACAAAAGCCTGGGTTGATGTGCTAATATCCAAGAGAAGGAAAGGAGGAGCGAGAGCTAAGAAACTAACCTTCCTTGGGTATCAGTCTGGCATGAAATCATACAGGTTTGCTGATGAGCATAATTCTCTCAGCTACAGCAGAGCTGCGAATTTTTGTGAGGGAAATAACTGGGCCAGAATTCATGGACAGGAGGAGCCAAAAAGAAATTGGGCTACCATTGACAGATCTCTCACAGGATGCAGATGGGGTGAAGTAGGAGGGATCTCCTCAGAGGGCTTCATCACCAAGGGCTGAAGAGGGGAGGCAGATTCCTAGGGTGTCAAGCAGGAGCACTAAAGGAATTCCCCCAGAGAGGTATGGTTTTGAGACTACTGATGTAAATCATGTACAGGTCAAAGAACCAAAGAGTTTTCAGGAGGTAATGGCTTTGGAAAGCAGGGAAAAGGAGGCCTGGCTAGAAGCCATGCAAACTGAGTTTGATTCCCTGAAAGAGAATAAGGTATTCTCTATAACAAAACTGCCAGCTCAGAGAAAAGCCATAGGGTGCAGATGGCTTTACAAAGTCAAACAGTGTCCAGAAGGGAAGATACTCCGTAAGGCCAGGCTTGTGGCTAAGGGTTATTCCCAAGTTGAAGGGCAAGACTTTGATGAATTATTTGCTCCCACTGTGAAGGCTGATACTATAAGAGCTGCATTGTGTAAAGCTGTCAGAGATAACATGTTAGTGCACCATTTTGACTTCACCACTGCATATCTGAATGCAACAATAAGTGAAGAGATATATATGGAGCAGATCCCTGGGTTTGAATGCAAGGGTAAACAAGGAGTATTAAAATTGCATAAGGCTCTGTATGGATTAAAGCAGAGTGCACGTGCATGGTCCCAATGCATTAGTGAAGCATTGGCAAATCTTGGGTTTAAGCAAGGTGTTGCTGATCCTTGTATGTTTACCAAATGTGTAAAGGGCTCTGACTGTGTTGTATTTTTATATGTTGATGATCTTTGTTTGTTGTGTCATACAAAGGAACAACTAAACTGGTTTAAGGAGGCAACTGGAAAACTGTTTAAAATGAAGCATCTTGGTGACATTCAAAATTATCTGGGGGTAGAAATTACCAGGAACCCAGAAGGATATTTTGAATTGTGCCAGGAGAAAAAGATTGAACAGCTCCTAGAAAAATTTAAAATGACAGAGGCAAAAAGCACTGAGACTCCCATGACAACAGGGTATGTGAAAGAGGTGGATGATAAGGTATTCCATGACAAAAATCAATACCAATCGTTGGTGGGTTCATTGTTATATCTGTCATGTTGGACAAGACCAGACATTTGTATGGCAGTACATTTGCTTTGCCAGAAATGTGCATGTCCATACATGAAAGACTGGAATGCAGCAAAAAGGGTGCTGCGATACTTAAAAGGCTCAGCTTCAGCCAGGTTGTGTTTAAAGGCTGATGCAGAGGAAACAATCACAGTGTATAGTGACTCCAGTTGGGGAGAGAGAGAAGAAGGAAAGTCTACCACTGGGTATGTGTTATTTTTACATGGGGCACTGGTTATGTGGAAGTCTTTAAAACAGACTCATGTAGCTACCAGCACATGTGAGGCAGAATATTCTGCATTAAGCGACAGTGAGATTCAGCTGGAATGGCTGAGTCAACTGGCTAAAGACCTAAATCTTGAATGTGAAATGCCTGTAAGTGTTTACTGTGATAATACTGCAGCACAGCAATTGGCTGGATATCAAGGTATTAGAACAAGAAGTAAACACATCACAATAAGATACCAAAATGTCAGGGAAGCGGTAAACAATGGTTTAATGGTTCTGAAACATTGTGCTTCAAATGTAAATATTGCTGACGTTTTTACCAAGTGTTTGCCTACTGAAAAGTTTGAACTGTTTAGAAGCAAATTGGGGCTTGCTATGTCAGTCTAGGAGGAGTGTTGGAACATGAGACTGCAGATGGCAAGCAGATGTAAAAGATCTATGTGACAGCCAGGTGATTGGTGGTGTCACATGACAGCTCAATGACTGAGCAGAAAAACTGGCTTGTACTGGACTGAGCTAGATAGTCCTGGAGACAAGGCAGCCAACAGGTGATTGGCTGAGAGACTATGCCAGATATGTATATAGGTGTGTTATATATGTATTGGGTTGTGGGTTGTGGAGAGTTGATGACCAAGCGGAGCATTCTGTCACTGTGAATAAAAGAGCACTTTTGTACTACGTGCTGAGTCTTCTGTGCTTACTCGCCTGTAGAGCTGCAACGCTTTCTAACATACGCCAACATCCTTGTGGGATAAACAAAATTGAGGATAATGAGCATGTTTTGCTACACTGTAAATTCTATAAGAACCTTCGCACTATTTATTTACAGTCTAGCTTGCAATTGCTCAAGGGGCAATCGGATTATGGTAAAACCCATAAGCTTATTGTAACAAAGAATAGGATTATTATTGACTCGGTTGCGAACTTTCTTTATTATGCTACTAGGAGGAGATTTGCCTTTGACCACTGACCCTTATGTAATTTATGATGTTTATGCCAATAAAGGTGCTTCTGTTCTGTTCTGTTCTGGTCAGAGAGTGGCAGCACTAAACCCGCTGCTGGGGTTTGCCAATACCACTAACCCAAAACATGATTTTTAAACCTAGAACTAGCAGGCAACCGAACCAGCCATCCACTCTTTGTTCGCACACCTTCAGGTGGGGAGTTATCGTCTGGTGATGGGAGCATAACTGAATCGCTATGATCTTCCTCCTCTGTCCGATTCAAAGTATCATCTGGGGTCAGGCCTGAGTCAACGTGATCAGGGATAGGAGCAGAAGCTGAGGGTACAGAGGAGCAATCTTTTCTTAAATGCCTCCTGTTCCTCCTATACACACTACCATGCAATGTTTTGATGGTGTACGAGCGCAGTTCAGCCCTGCTTTCTATGACCGATGCTGGTACCTATCTCTATGCACCTGCAACCTCACACTGTCCCCTTCATGCAGGGGTGGAAGGTGTACAGTCTTTTTTGTCATAGGAGGCCATTCTCCAAGAATTCATTGGTCCCCAGATGTAATTTATCAGATACTTCAATTATTTAAAACTGGAAAATTATCTGAGTACAGAAATACCATAATTTGCTCAAAGGATCCCAGAGAAGTTGTTAAATCTTATGAAAATTTAATTACATGTATAGGTGAGTCAGCAAAACAGCAATACAAGGGGCAGACAGTATTAAGAAAAATTCCTACGAATACCTGGTTTGATAAGGACTGCAGGGCTTTAAAAATTTACATCTGTGACATCTACTGTCAGTATCGGAATTCTAGAAATGCCCCATTACCAATAGAATATTTCAATTTGAAGAATGCATTGAATCAACTTATCAGAGATAAGAGAAGGGACTACACCAATAAGCAACGGGAAAACCTTTTACAGGCCAAAAACTCCAACAATTTGAGGGCCTTTTGGTCCCTAACTTCTGGGGCACTTAATCCCAGAGGCCCGAATATGTCGAACATCTCACCTAGCAATTGGTACCAGTACTTTGCAGAAGTATTCCATGAGGATGGACCAGGTGGGAATGAGCTGCTACCCCCCACCATCCAGCTAAGTCACCAGAGTGGCCGCGTTTCCCCGGAAGAAATAATTGAGTTAATTCAACATATTAAACTGAGGAAAGCCCCTGGCCCGGATGCCCTGGGCCCTGAAGTACTTAAAGCAGACCCCAACTGGTGGGCTCAATTGTTTACCTGGGTGGATAGAACTGGCACTATCCCAGAGGCATGGACCAAAGCGATATTGGTGCCTATACATAAAAAGGGAGACTATACAATTCCAGCTAATTTTAGACCCACCAGTCTCCTCTTGATTGTAGGGAAACTCTATGCCAAACATCTTTTGAATAAACTCTTAGCCTGGATGGCAGAATATAAGATTCTAGGCCCTGAACAAGTGGGTTTCTGCCAGGGGAAATCCACTTTAGACCATTGCATCGTACTTGCACATCTGGTTAATAAGTACTCCAGGAAAACCAACACCAAGTTATATTCAGCCTTTTTGGACTTGAAGGGAGCATTTGATTCCATCCCAAGACACCTATTATGAAATAGCCTAGTGATCATGAACATCAACAAGGGATTAGTACTCCTAATCAGAAGGTTGTATACCGATACAAGTTGTCAGGTCAAGTGTACGCCGCTGGGCAAGCTGTCTCCTAAAATCATCATCAACAAAGGAGTTAAGCAGGGCCACCATCCCGAACTCAGCTTCCTACATATTCCCGTTACTTTACGCTGACGATGCAGTACTATTGTCGTGTTCAAGGGTTGGTCTAAGAGATTACTAAATCGATGCCATGAGTACTGTACTGCAAATAGTCTGGTGTGGAATTATGTAAATTCTAAGGTCCTGGTATTATAAGTTTGCAGCTAAATCAGCAGAACTCAGTTCATTAGCAATTATTCATTTCTTTTTCAATAGAGGGAATCAATATATTCCTGCTGCTCTCAAAGTCATTGCAGAATTATTCTATGGTATTCCCATCTGGATTAGTGCACCGGAACACTCATTGGAACGCACCCAAGCCAAATTCCTCAGAAAAATAATGGGTATGCCCTATTGTGTCCCACATGCTGCATTGTGCTTGGACCAGTGCCAAATGTTACTTGAAACCAGAGCGTGGCTCATGACTGTAAAATTCTGGTTATGCCTCCACTTTAAGGCAGACTCCTCCTCCCTTATTTGTTACATGCTCATGGAGTCACATGCTTCTAAGTGGTTTCAATATACTGAGACCAAAATTAAATCCATTGGCCTTGACTTCAGTAAGCTCATGCTTACTGAGGCTGAAGCTTTCCAAAGGATAAAATGTAGACTTTTACATATAGGATTTCAAGATCTAAATAGTGCTGCTAATAAAACATGTTCCCCATTAAATATAGGGGTACCTTTTGGTGTTTACCAACCCTCACCATACTTATTTCACTTGTGTGATCCCTTTCAACGTAGAGTCATTTCTCTGGCTAGATTTAATGTTTTGCCATCTGCGCTACTTGAAGGCAGATTTCGGAAAATCCTGTCTGCCAGGCTTTGTCCCGTGACAACAATTGTATTGAAACAGTTGCTCATGTCTTATTTTATTGTAGTTTCTATAGACTCTCACAATGAACTATTAAGCCCCCTGTTGATTGATACACAGACTGTCCCAGATTCTTTTAATGTCACCTATTTATTGAACCACCATTTGCCTCAAATATTGTAGATGGTGGCAGTTTTTAATGTTTGTTTTAAAAGCCCACCAGTTAATTAGATGTATTATCAACAAACAAGGTTATTCAGTGTAACTGTCTACTATTTTTTAAAATAGTGTCCTTCACTGTATATGTACCCTAGAAGATCTTGTTCTAAAGCCAGCTCCTTAACTTGGAAGTTAAAGGTAATGCACAAGCATCTAAAAGATGCATCTAAAAGATGCAAGCCTGTCTACAGGACTGGAACATTATGCCTAAATTATGTGCATTAGAGACCCTTTGTGCTTGGTATTTGATGTTCCTGAGATGCCAGTGGTTGCTCAAAACAAGCAGTTGGGGAAACATCAGAAGAATCAGGGTTACCGCACTTGTATTCCCAGCAATGTATTAAGAGTTTGAAAATGTTATAAAAAATACTGTTCGCACTTTCTATGTATTCCCACTGATGTATTAAGAGTTTGAAAATGTTATAAAAAATACTGTCCGCACTTTGTTTGGCCCCTTTAGCTGTGAAGGCGTCTTCCAACCATTTATAAGCCGTGGTATCCAAAAACCCTTTTAAAGCGATGTTTTTTATAACGTTTTCAAACTCTTAATACATCACTGGGAATACAAAGTGCAGTAACCCCCAATGACTACCACTTGGAACTTGTAATGATTAACTTCTCTTTTTAGGCAATAGCAAGCTAAGCATCTGGTGTATGGATGAAACACCTGAAGGTGCAAACTGCTGCTTGGCAGAAAGCAAATTCAAAACTGTCATTTATACTAAACAGTGGGAATCCAATCCTTGGATCAAACAGCTCCTACCTGATGCAGAATCTAGAACCCATTTTCAAAGTTGTATCTGGAGCTCAATATTGTTTTAATAAAACTTTTGGATTTTTTAAAGTTGAATTTTACATGTCCATACAAGTACAACATTCAGAAGTTAGCTGCTGTTTTCTGTTCTCTTATGTGGACACAGAACGCTGGAGTAAAAATGGGGGGGACACACACACACACAACACAAAGAGGACTGGTATACATTATAAACCCTTTATTTTTTCCAAACAAGGATCCACCGGTTTGCCACATGTACTAGGAGCACCTAACTAGAAATACGGTAACCCTGATACAAATGACAACCAATAGAAAGAGGGAAAACCCGTACCCTATACCATGGTCACAGACTAATTATTTAAACAACCTTTTTAATGATAATTTGAAGGCTCACTGAAGTGCATTGTTTACTCTGATGACTATGTAATTGAAGCAACTTGAATTGAGGAAAAGAGAGAATTCCTCCGCCTATTCTCAACATTACTAGACACCAACATATTCAAGACGAAAAGTTGCTGTCACGTGGGTGAATGCTCTATCAGCGGAGCAGATAATGACAAGTTCTATCTGCATCAAGAATGCCTATGGGGACCTTCAGCTAAATACTTGGAAGTATACATAGTAATAGAGTTGGGGCAGCCCAACACTTCATTATTACCACAGTCTTGCTATCCTTTAGTTTTGCCTGGGCCACAGCTGATCAAAACAGGCTGTGATTCACACTGGAACCAACTATTTGGCAAGTATCATCCAGTCTTTATTGCATTTTACGGTGTTTATCGGATGTTAGTCGCCCTGAGCCTGGCTTCGGCCGGGATGCAAGTCTAAAAATAAATAAATAAGCGACCATGAACACACTTATAAGCTGAAGATGGGCACATTTCCTCTTTCCGATTTAAAACTGTCTGGCATCACAAAAGGGGCATACCCAACGGTTCTGGTTTTGTTTGTACTTTTATCTGGGAGGGGGGAATCAGACTTGCACAAGATCACCTTGGACACACACAGCTATTCAAGCGGTTCTTTTGGATTCTGCCCTCTGGATAAGTAAATCCAGTACGTTGACTCAAACCCCTGACTTAAAAGGCAGTAGCAGTATGGAATACAAAAAAGAACCATCCTGATTATACTTAAATTTTTCAGATTAGACTCAATAGTTTCACTGATTTCAAACAGAAAAGTAGCTAGTGTGATTGCTTACTTGCAATGGTTTAGTCCTCAGAACATAATTTAGTTTATCTCTTAGCTGTTTTAAAATTATTCTGTCTTCAAAACAAAAAAACGTTTATCACCAAGACACGTAACACACAACAAGATCTTGCTCGGGTACATTCTTGCTTTTCACATGGAAGTCAAGTCCTTTAAATGATAACACTGGGTTGACACATTTTATAGCATGTCAAAACCATGGCTTCTCATGGAGGGCTGGATCAAGTCCTTAAGCAGAACTAAATTAAGGCTTTCCAGTGAATGAATGAAAGCTTGTGGTGGTTACTTATAGTCTAAAACAGACTTCAAATTGTTATTTATCATTTCTTCCCCATATATTATAAACAACAAAATCTAACTAAAAAAACCCCCAAAACAAACCCATACCCCCCATTATAGTATCAACCACGAGATGGAGAGATCTCTTCAAGAAAAGACTGCCCTGTTGTCAGCTCCATTATTGGTCCAGTAGATCATGATATTCATTTGATTCTATAAGTAAATCACTAGTATGAAGATCTGATGCTTCCACCCCTTCAATGCATAGGAGGACCACGAGGATCACACAGAACCACTCTCTGCTGGCCTCTAGGCTTTCCCACCCCATTTCCAGACTCCTCTAACACACATTAGGACTTGGTGGCACATGTCAGAAATAAATGTAATAGGGACTCTCAGCAGGATTTGGCAGAGGAAATTTCTCAGCTTGCCATACCCGATGATATCCAAGTTGGGGCAAGGTTTATGAAATGATGTACACAGTACATAATTGTGTTCAACAAGATGGATAACATCCCAGTAATCAGGTTAATTCTGTTATTATCTGTATTATCTCTGATGGTAGGCTGTGACAGGCAGCAAAACTTGTTATTCACGGAGCCCCAGGAAACCATTCAAGTTCTCAGAGCTTCTTGATGCCTTTTGCAAGTCACGACTAAATCACGAGTACGGCCCTTCGGTTTTGACCTTTTTTGTCTGTCCATTGGATGCATGCAGCAGTTCCTGTCTTTTATTCTCATGCTGCTGCAGTCTTTCTTCTTTCTTTTGCAGGTAAACAGCCATGTTATCAAAAGAAGCCTTGTAGAGATTCTGATAGCAGCCTCCTTTGCCAACAGAGTCTGTAAAAAAGGAAAATACAAAAATGGAAAACTGGCATTCTAGCATATGCTGAAGTTTAAGGCAGGTTAAGAATGTATAATTTTATTTTTAAAATCAGGACAGATTTCTTTTCTGCATACAACAGAAAAAAGAACACTTGCCTTTTCAAGGCATCCCATGCAACTAGCCTTTTGCTTGCTTGCTTGCAGTGACCATTTCCCTTAACTATGCAAGTGACAGCCAATCCTCCTACTTGCTCCAGTACATTATCTAGTTCCTAAAGAGTAGTGGATAAAGAGCCTGGCAGTAGCTGAAGGAGCAGGGGAGGATGGCAGATGGCCAGAGTAGAAAGAACCAATTAACACATAACCAAAAGGGAAAGCAGGAGGGGTAATGGTGGTGGGTATGGGCTAGCTTCGAAAGTTCTCTATGCAAGAATCTTAAAAATGAAGATTTTGGAACAATATGTTTATCTGTTTTTCTTATAGAAAGAAGAACTGGAGAGTGTGAATCTGAACCCAGGTCTCCCTGACCCTAGTCTAGAACTCTCGCTACCCCACCATACTTGGTCTACCTAAGGAGTGTATGATTTTTTGTGTGAATGTGCTTAGTTACATTTTGAAGATGTTACTAATGATGTACCTGTCATGCCAGCAAAGTGCATGAACCATGAAGACAGACAACTGGGAGGTGACCATCGCAAGATTCAAATTTAAGTGGCAAGATTGATCTTGCTTTTAAAATGTTATTAATTGGCACTTTGCTCAGCAAGCCATACAGAAGTCAGAACTGGAATAAGGGAAACAGATATGCCTCAGTAGATAATCTACACATACATTAGCCTTTCTGCTTGACTGGACAATATTATGGCTATGTTGGATCTGCTTCAAACGAAGGTTTCAATATTCAACTTTTTTCTTTGACATGTTGAGATTCTTCGATGAAGGACTATAAGCAGGGGGAAAGGGGCCAGACAGAAGAGCTATTAAAATTTTGACAAGAAAAAGATGGAGATAACCACCTTTTCCCACTGGGGTAAAGACACTAATTAGGACTCATCAACCAAGCCCCTTCGTGTTAATTAGCTGCAATAATCACTGTAATCGTAATAGCTCCTCTTTCCCCAGCTGCTGAGACACTTTAGATCGCAACAATACATTATCATTTTCTATCTAGAAAAAATGTTCTCAGCGGTAACTTGTGTTCTAATGTGGTCAGATTATTTAACTGTTCTTTTCTGGACTGCTTGGACTGGCTGGATTTTGTTCCACCTGATTCCAAAGGTTCAAGGTGACATTTAACACAAAAAAAACAGAGAAGCCAAACGGGAAGAGTCAACGTTCTGTAGCTCAGCAGTCCTCACAGTTCCCGACAGGAGGGAACCCCTTTTTACAGTGACTCATCTGCCGCAGCAACCCCAACATGCTGCTGAGGATTCTAGGGTACATTGTAAACACACACACTCAGTCCACAAGGCGGGGGGCGGGAGGGAGAAGCAGGCCTGCGGGGCCTAACAGCCTCTCTGTATGAGTTGAGTGGGCATCCCAGAATACTCTCCTGGCACTGAAACTGGAAAGGTCCACAGCAGAGGGGAGGATGCAATGCAGGGAAGATTATCATCAATACTGGTCTTCCTGTTGAAGAACACAACCTTCCAAGACAGCCCAGGAGATCCCCTGGCACACAGGCTGAAAGTTACTGATTCAACTAAAATCCATTCTACATCCACTCTCCTTCACCCTGTAACATTCCTTACACATGGAGGCTGAAACTTAAATGAATCTTTTCCAAATCACAAAGATAGGTAAAAACCAAACTCCGTATCTGGTGACGAGGCCTCCTGAAGACCAGCACTCCCAGGCAGAAACAAACCTGAAAGTCCGCTATAAGCAAACTGTGCAATGAATATATCCCAGGCTGAAACTCCGTTTAAACAGTGCCTTGTCAACTTTTGAACTCTAACAGCTTACCTTCAAACATTGTCCAGTTGCTGCGCACGTATTTTGACATTTTTATCAAGCCTTCCTCTTCAATAACAGGCTGAAAGAAGGGGAAAAATTAAATCTATGGAAACCATCAAAAAGCAATTAGGTTTGCCTTGTGTCCTTCTATAAAGGGGGAAAAGATCAAAGAAGAACAGACATTCCACTCATACTTTCAGATAAAAAGAGGTGCCGCTATTTTTTCTCGATCACCACAGCCTAGTATTGGGCTTGGGACTACTTCATAGTAGTGGGCAAAGTTGGGCTGGCCACTTGGACTGTGACAAAGGCTTACGTGATTTCTGAAGTTCTCACCTGGCAACGTCAGCCCCTGCCACAATTCCTCTTCTCCCCCTTCCCAAGATTAAGTATTATTATGACCTTTTTACAATTAGAGGCACCAAAGTAGTTTTAGGATTGGACTTTTAGGGCTATTTTAAATGCTGTTTTAAAAGGTTTTATCGATTAAATGGGTTTTATTCCCCTGTAAGCCGCTCTGGATGACTGGGGAAGGCACTGGCAAACCACCCCGCAAAACAAAGTCTGCCTTGGAAACGTCGGAATCCGGTGCTTGCACAGGGGACCTTTACCTTTACCTTTTTAAGCCGCTCTGAGCCCGGTCTTGGCCGGGGAGAGCAGGATATTAAATTGAAACAATAAATAAATAAATAAAACCTATATCATAACAGCATTATACCAATCTATTGCAACAATGAACAAGTTCCTAGGTTCCATTAAAAAAATCAGCTTCTAGCTCTTTTGATTATGGAGTTACATGGAGAAATTGTTCGGCCAGTTCCTTTATCCCTATAACTCTGCAAGCAAAAGCAGGTGTTCCCAAGCTTTGTGAGCATGAAGGCACCTTTCGCATTTTGAAAGAAGGTGATGGACACCAGCGCAAAAGGGCTGCTGCAAGAGGCAGAGCCAAGTATGTGTGTGTGGTTGGGAAATAACACATCCAGAAGACAACCTGGGGAGGGGTTAGCACACACACACACACTTAAGACCACCAAGGGGAGAGGAGAAATAACAGATGCACTAGTAGTCCAAAGGGGAATATCATTCTCTGTCACACACAGAGAAGCAATCCAAGGAGGGGGAAATAATGTGCAGCATTTTACTTTTGGTCCAGGCATCTTTGTCCCCTGCCCCCAGCAGCCACCCAGGTACAGAATGAGGAAGTCAGGCACTTCTCGGAATGGGGCAGGGAGTAAAAGCTCTTGACCTGGTTGTGTGGCACCCAGATGGCTGCTGAAGGGAATTGGGGGGGGGGAGATACTGGGATAGAGAGCAAAACACTGCACTGTCTCCTGTCAGCTGCCATTCAGGTGAAGCACATAAAAGTGCAGCACTTCTCTGCTTTACTCCCTGGTCCAGCTTTTCGGAGAAACGCTTGCCTTCCTCCTGCTGTGCCTAGGCGGGTGATGAGGTGCCGTCCCCTGCCCTGTCTCCCCCCGCCCCAGAGATTATCTGAGCATCCTACCCTGGCTCCTTCCTCTCCCTACCCTATCTCAGAGGAACTAGTACATTGTTGCAATAGGTTTTGTAACACTGAAACAGCTGTATTGCTATAGTGTTAATACTATTTTTTTTAAGCCTCCCAACTCCTCTCCCCGGTGCTGCAGAGACTGACATAAGATGTAGACGAAACCTTAAATGATCACTTTCCCATCCACATGACATCCAAAGGAGTTTTGACTGTGATCTCCCCAAAAGGACAGTATCTAACCAGATTTGGGAAAGACAGCACCGAAGCGAGGAAAAACGCGCACACAGGATGTACAGAGGATGACATTACATGAAGGTCCCTCCAAAGTGCCCTGCTGTAAAGACGCCAAGGCAGAGCAAAACAGCTGTGGTGCATGTTTTTAATCACTGGAGGAAGGGCCAATCCCAGGGAGAATATCCAAAAAAGCAGCCTTTACTGATGTCCAGTCTATGCCAATTAAGGCAGCTGCCTCATTGCTTAGTGGTGGGACTAATCTTGACTGAATACTGGCAACAGAACTGTCAGGATTGAGGAGTCGTGCGGTCTAGGCAAGCTCTTGACATGAGTTAGGCCCGTTTCTGTTCAAGAGCATCTTTCAGTTTTGTTTCCCTGAGCTGTTCAAACTATCCCAGCCCCCTGCCTTCCCCACCCCGCTCTGACCTTGAGTCGCAAGCAGGCAACTTCAGTGTTATGGCTTGCTCACTCCCTGCTTCCCACCAGGCACTGTTATCTCCCAGTTCCCAGGCCTGCTTGATCTTGCACCTGGGACTGCTTTGTGCTTAAAGTTATGCTTTGTAGGCTGGATGGTCATTAGCAGCTTTGAACCTGTGGATTGCTTATGCTGTACCTGCGGCTCCTGAATAAACGTTTACCTGCTTTAGATCTGCTTGTCTGAGCGAGTGACTTTTTGGGATTGTCGAGGTTGGCTGGAGAACCTCACATTAAGCTGCTAATGCTTTTTGCTCCGTTCTCCGCTCCCAACCCAACGTGAGGGTGGCTATGGCGGGGGATGGAGACGACAAGGAGGAGGAGGAGAAGACAGTGCCTCCGGCCGAGCCCGATCTTGGCTCGAAGGGGGACAAGCCAGTGGAGGAGAAACCAAGTGGCACCAGGAAGGGTGCGGTACCTTTGTTTTCTCATATTCGATCCTGGATGGATTCTCCCCGACCTTGGATGGGGTCGGGGGCGGAAAGTAGGTGCCGGAGGCCAGCGATTTCTGGGATGCTTGAGGGGTTTGAGGAAGACCCGGCCAGTAGGGAATCGGACTGGCGGCGCGAGTGGGAGGACGAACGCCAGCAACTCTGCTTCGAGAAACAGGAGATGGCGGAACGGATGGATGCCATGCATACCTTGATGCAAGATATGTGGCATGAGTTGAACGACTTGCGGCAACAGCAGCCTCATCCTCCCGACAACCAACTGGCGGCTCCTGTGAGCCAACCGGTCCAGCCACCGTCGCCGAGGCAGCCAGGTCCAGCGCCTCCAACCCGACGTGAGTTGAAGGTGACGTTTGATGGGACGAGCGACCTTTTGTCTTATTTCCTAATTCAAGTGGACGTGATCATGCGGGAACAGGGTGCAACCTTCACCTCGGACGAAAGCAGGGTTCAATACCGGTACGTTGCATAGCTGCTTCAGGGGGAAGCGGCAGCGTGGATGGTGCAACAATATGAACTGCGCTCCCGAGTTTTGAGAAATTTGGATGACTTCATGATAGCCCTCCGTAACCGGTTTGAAGACCCGCACCGGGGGGAACAGGCCAAGACGGCTCTTTTGCAGCTGCGCCAAGGGACTAAGTGGGTGGTGCAGTATGCTAGCGTGTTTCAATTGCTCTTGAGTAAAATCCTGGACGGGAGCGAGGCCACCCGGGTACAGTACTTTCGAGAGGGGCTCAATCCCTAATTGCAGCACTGGGCTTTCATGCAAGGGAATCCTCCGGACGTGGAGGGATGGGTGCGACATGCAGCCGACATCGAAAACCGTAGGCAGCTTCTGCAGCTCTTGAAGCAGCGTACCGCGCGGGAGGCCAAGCCCCGTGGAGACAGGCCAGGCGCCCCTAAAGACTTTCGGCCCTTGCAAGGAGGGGGTCTGTCAGTGGCGGAACGGATTAAACGTTTCCAGAGTGGTGCCTGTCTCGTTTGTGGAGGCTTGGGAAATTTTGCCGCTCGTTGCCCATTCCGGTCAGACAAAACGGCCCCAGTCCAGCCCACAGCTGTGGAGTCGGAGAAGGCGTACACCAAGGGAAAGGCACACCGCAGAAGCACCCCGCCGGGACGATGGGGGACACCCACGGCTCTTCAGCTTCAACCCATCCAAGAACAGCCAAAAGCAACTGGCTCATCGGAGCCGCGGATTACAAATAAAGACTCTTTTTCCTCCAGCAAGGAGGAAGAGTGGAGCCCGCCGGCAAAAAACACTGTTAGTCTGCTGTAAAGGAAGCTCCACAGCAGGCCGCTCCGGACCTTGAGCAGGGAGCTCCAGTGATGGTAAGCGATCATGAAGACAATGTGTCCATTAAGGTCGCCCTCGCGTTACCCCGGGGGGGACCCATGTTACGAGTATCAGCGCTAGTTGATTCAGGCTGTGCTCGGACTTTGTTTACTGAAGAGACTGCATGTGAATTACGGGTAAAGAGGGTGGAGTTGCTCGAACCCATCCAGTTTGCCCAGATGGACGGTAGTGACTTTAAGGGGGCCCCGGTCACGCGTAGAACAGCCCGGGTCACTTTGGGAGTTGGGGAGCATTGGGAACAGCTCCATTTTACCAAAGCCCCCCACTATTAAGTACCCCATAGTGTTGGGAATGAACTGGCTACGTGGTCATACTCCTACCATAGACTGGAAAGGACTATTACATTTTCGCAGGCCCAGTGTGACCGGCAGAGGGAGGTGGCATTCAGAGAACAAGCAGCCGCTTTGCAAGAACATCCGCCAGCAGAGGCTCCGCCGCCTCAACTCCCCAAGGAATATGCACAGATCGCAGATGTATTTGATGTGCGCGAGTGTGATGAATTGCCCCCCCACCGAGCCTCTGACTGTGCAATTGAGGTGGTGGGGGAGGGCAAACTTTCAAAAGGGAAAATCTACCCCATGAGCCTTAAGGAAAAAGGGGTGTTAAGAGACTATTTGGACACCAATTTGGCTAGGGGGTTCATACGTCCGTCCTCGGCGCCTCACTCGGCACCTGCTTTCTTTGTGAAGAAAAAGAATGGTGATTTGCGACTCTGCATAGATTTCCGCAGGCTCAATGCGGTCACGCAGACTAATGCCTACCCCCTTCCTCTCATTCCAGATCTGCTCGCTCAGTTGAAGGAAGGTCGGATTTTTACTAAACTAGATTTAGTGGAAGCGTACCATCGCATTAGGATCAGAGAAGGAGATGAACACAAGACTGCCTTTTCTAGTTGTTTTGGAACGTCTGAATATTTAGTGATGCCCTTCGGATTGACTGGGGCCATGAGTGTCTTTATGCAAATGATGAATGAGGCGTTACATGACTTGTTGTTTAAAGGAGTGATTGTTTATTTAGATGACATTTTAATATACACCCAGACAATGGACGAGCATGTGGCTCTGCTGAAGGAGGTGTTAAGTCGGCTGCGGGCCCACCAGTTATATGCCAAGGTTTCCAAGTGTGACTTTCACCAGTCAGCGATAACATTTCTGGGGTATATAGTATCGCAGCAGGGTCTTGCCGTGGACCCAGAAAAGGTTCGGGCAGTAGTGGTGTGGGAAGCAACTACAACAATTTCTGGGTTTCGCTAATTTTTACCACAATTTTATAAATGACTTTGCGCAGGTTGCCTTACCTCTCACTTCTCTGCTGCGGACCAAAGGGAAGGGGTCTGCAGCCACGTTGCCTTCCGCCCGGTTGCTTTGGACTCCCAAATGCCAACAAGCGTTTGACATGCTAAAACAGTTGTTCACATCTGAACCCGTGTTGAAACATCTTGATTGTGAGAAACCTTTTGTTGTTCAGGTGGACGCTTCAGACGTGGCTATGGGTGAGGGTGGACGATTGCAACCTTGTGCATAGTTTTCTAAGAAATTCTCCCAAGCCGAGCTCAACTGGCCCATTTGCGAAAAGGAGGCCGCAGCCGTGAAACATGCCCTCACTCTCTGGAGGCATTTTCTAGAAGGGGTTGGCGTCCCATTTGAGGTTTGGACCGATCACAAAATTTTGGAGGCGTTAAAAGGGTCTAGAAAATTGTCGGCCAAACAGATTCGTTGGGCAGAGTTCTTTGCCAAATTCCAGTTCGTCCTGAAACATTTTCCAGGAAAGGAAAATTGTTTGGCAGATGCGTTGTCCCGTCTTCCCCAGTACCGCAGTCAAATCGACCGCCCAGTGGATTCCTTATTCACTCCGGAACAACGGGGGGAGGTGCCTGGGTTAGTCGTAGTTACTTGGGCTCAGAGCCGAGCGGCGGACCCAGCAAGCGGACTCCCGGAAGCCTTCCGCGCGAGGGTTGTTGAAGCCGCGTGCCAAGAACAGGGGAGCCAAATGCTCCCGCAAGCTCTCACTCGCCGGGGGGAGTTGTGGTTTCATGGGGAAAAACTGTGTGTCCCGGAGACTGTTCGGAGGGAGGCGTTGGAGTTGGTGCATGGGGCAAAAACTGCAGGACATTTCGGATTTGTCAAGTCTTTACATTTATTGAGACGTCAATTTTGGTGGCCGGGCATGAGAGCAGATGTGGACCTTTTTGTGCGCAGTTGCCCCTCCTGCGCAGCCGCCAAAAGACTCATGGGGAAACCCTCGGGACTCCTCAAACCATTGGAAGTCCCGTCAGTTCCCTGGGAGGTCATTGCCATGGACTTCATTACGGATCTTCCCCCCAGCAGGGGGAAGACAGTATTGTGGGTGGTGACGGACTTGTTTTCTGAGCAAGTGCATTTTGTCCCTTGTACGGGTTTACCGACAGCCCAGAAGCTAGCACGTATGTTCGTTACACACGTGATGAAACATCACTCGTTCCCACATAAGATAATCTCCAACAGGGGGGCTCAATTCGTGGGTAAATTCTGGAAAGCCTTTTTGAAACTAATGGGGGTAGAGCAAGGGTTGTCTTCGGCGCACCATCCTCAGCCTGATGGACAAACGGAACGAGTTAATTCAGTGTTGGAATGCTATTTACGCTGTTATGTGAACTATCATCAGGACAATTGGGTAGATCTATTGCCTTTTGCTGAATATGCTTATAACAATGCTCCCCACTCGTCTACCGGGTACAGCCCCTTCTGGGTGGTATACGGCAGAGACTTTGGTCCCTTTGGGAACGTAGACCTACACCGGGAGGAGGGGGTAAAAGGCAAAGTGGGGGACTGGTTACAGGTGGTCCAGAACATGTGGCCGTGGCTTCAGAAGAATCTGGAGCGGGCTAAACGCAAGTACAAGGAACATGCGGACAAACGCCGTTACCGGGGGTGGGATTTTAAGGTGGGGGATCAAGTCTACTTGTCCACCAAGAACCTCCGGACCCTACGACCATGTAAAAAACTCAGTAACAAGTATGTGGGTCCCTATCCCATCACCAGGGTAATCAACGAAGTGACTGCAGAGCTAGGGCTTCCCAAAGCCCTCAGGGGAATTCACCCAGTGTTTCATATCAGTCTCCTCAAACCCTATGTAGCAGCTCCCCAGTTCCATCCAGCACCTAAACCCGAGGTACCAACTGTAGTGGGGGGAGAGGTACATCTAGAAGTCTCTAAGATCTTGGATTCCAAAATAAGAAAAGGAAAGTTGTTTTATCTGGTACGTTGGAAGCATCTGGGGCCAGCACATGATGAATGGGTTGCAGCTCCGCATGTAGCAGCGCCCCGTCTGGTACTACAGTTTTATGACGCTTACCCTCAAAAACCTCATCTGTCTTGGAACCGGGAGGGGGGTCTTAAGGGGGGCAGAATGTCAGGAGTCAGGAGTCGTGCGGTCCAGGCAGGCTCTTGACATGAGTTAGGCCCATTTCTGTTCAAGAGCATCTTTCGGTTTTGTTTCCCTGAGCTGTTCAAACTATCCCCGCTCCCTGCCTTTCCTCCCTGCTCTGACCTTAAGTCACAAGCAGGCAACTTCAGTGTTATGGCTTGCTCACTCCCTGCTTCCCACCAGGCACTGTTATCTCCCAATTCCCAGGCCTGCTTGATCTTGCACCTGGGATTGCTTTGTGCTTAAAAGTTATGCTTTGTAGACTGGATGGTCATTAGCAGCTTTGAACCTGTGGATTGCTTATGCTGTACCTGCGACTCCTGAATAAACGTTTACCTGCTTTAGATCTGCCTGTCTGAGCGAATGACTTTTTGGGATTGCCAAGGTTGGCTGGAGAACCTCACAAGAACTGCCCTTAAGCTCAAAATGGTGCATGCCTTCTTTCACTAAGTTTGGGCTCATGCTCCGGGTGGGATTTATTTAATGCCCTTCTCCTATGACGAAGTCCAATGAGGAAAGGTTATTTAATGACCAAGTCCTATGAGGAAAGGTTGAAGGAACTGGGTATGTTTAGCCTGAAGAGGAGACGACTGAGAGGGGAAATGATAACCATGTTCAAGTACTTGAAGGGCTGTCATATAGAGGATGGTGCCGAGTTGCTCAAGAAGGTCGGACCAGAACCAACGGGTTGAAATTAAATCAAAAGAGTTTCCGTCTAGACATTAGGAAGAATTTTCTAACGGTTAGAGCGGTTCCTCAGTGGAACAGGCTTCCTCGGGAGGTGGTAAGCTCTCCTTCCCTGGAGGTTTTTAAGAAGAGGTTAGATGACCATCTGTCAGTAATGCTGATTCTGTGACCTTAGGCAGATGATGAGAGGGAGGGCATCTTGGGCATCTTCTGGTTACTAGGGGTGTGGAGGGGGGAGGTAGTTGTGAATTTCCTGCATTGTGCAGGGGGTTGGACTTGATGGCCCTGGTGATCCCTTCCAACTCTAGGATTCTATGATTCCTGTAACCTATCAGCACAGTGGAGAATAAATACATCCTTGGAAATGACAACATCTATAATAAACATGTTATTATGTACAAGAGGTTCCTGGATATTTTCATGATATGGAAGGGACCCAGGGAATCCCTCATACAGTTCAGCCATTACATTAATACAATTCACAACACCATAAAATTTGAAATGATTTTTGATGAATCCAGTATCCATTTTTTAAAAGTGGAGATTACTACAGTGGGTTCCACTCTCCAGACTGAAGTCTACAGAAAGCCCACTGATCCTAATTCATACCTAGCAGGCGATAGCTTCCACCCACAACATTCCACCAACAATCATTTAGCATACCAAACAGATCTACTGTCTGAAGGAAAACAACAGCCTCCAAATGTTAAGCTATTAAGCTCCTTATTAAGCTCCTGCTAAACATACCTGAACATATAGCTTTGTAGTATTCTGTAGAAAAGAAGTTTACCTCAGATTCTGTTGCTGTTCTACCCACAGCATACCAATGGGGGAAGAAAAAATGAGATACACAAGTCACTGCCATTACTAAATCCAGTCCTAGCTGGTAGGATGGATAAAAATCAATATTTTTTTTTTAAATCAAGAAAATTAGATTTTTAAAATTTAAATTGGATTTTTTTAATAAAATGCTTTTTGAGTAAAAATCTATCTAAATATAGTTTTATATTTAAGCTACATTATAGTCCAAAGGTTATTCATCATGATTTAACAATTATTTTTAAATTATGTAGCTTGAGGCTGTATATTCATGCAATGTTTAATTTTTTTGGTAAATTCCATTAATCCATGCACAATGTTGTTTTCCATTTAGAAGATTATCACAGATGCTTGGTTTTGCAGTTCTCAAAACTGTGAATTTGTGTCTGCAGAGATAACATGCCTCTTCTTCACAGCAAAAATGTTAAAAATAAACAGAGTTGAGAAAAAGACCTTGATCCCATTGTTCCTTTGCAAATTTATGCACACAGAATCAACCCCTTACCTCTTAAGTGCTAAGTTTCAAGAAGTTCAATGAATAGAAGATTGTTTGGAGTGGAATAGATCTGCACAAGGAGCTAAGTGTGAGAAGGGAGGGGTAAGCAGTAAAAATGAAAGTGAAACCTTTTGAGCAGAATACTCCACAAGTCTTTGGGATCTTTGTGTGTATAGCTTGAGTTTTATCATAGTATTCTCTCCCTGGAAGAAAAAATCTATAATGGCAG
The DNA here is from genome assembly GCF_029931775.1 of Euleptes europaea. Taxonomy (NCBI): domain Eukaryota; kingdom Metazoa; phylum Chordata; class Lepidosauria; order Squamata; family Sphaerodactylidae; genus Euleptes; species Euleptes europaea. Next base: position 64,691,358 of record NC_079323.1, read on the forward strand.
CAGGCAATAAAAGAGACCCATTTTAATGAATATTTTATGAAGTTCCTCTACGTATGGGTAAGGCAGGCATGCATGCAAAATGTAAACACTGCAACAAAGAAATGCAAAGCCTGGCGGCCTGATGGAAACTGGAGATAGATAATTATAAAATTATCGCAAGGTGAACTAGCTATGTATTTTTAATACTATAACCAAATCAGTAATTTTTTGATATAACTGTAACACTAATCTGAAAAGTTATTATTCTGAAAATGAAACCTTTATCTGGTTGTAAATATTAGATTATACCAGCAAGAAAAGCATGATTTAAATCATGATTTAAATCAATTTGATCAGGACTAGCAAAATATATGTCCAACAAATCACCGAAGTTAACATGGAAATTACATGAGAGCATCCTGCCATTCAGCATTCTCTTTATCTTCCTACCCTGTGCCAAACCCTACAGCAGGACAAGTCTGCAGTTCATTGCACCCAAAAAGCTCTCTCACCTGCCATTGTCCATCCACTGGTTGGTACAACAGAAGTGGTGTTTCCTTATCCTCTTGTAGAATCCAGAGCCCACCAGTTTCCGTAAATGCAACGTCCCAGCCTTGGTGATTCAAGGAGATATGTTGTTTGCAAAGGAGTTTCTGTGCATCAGCGTCAAGCTGGAAGATGGATACTGTGGGAACACTTTTTTAAAACAACCGCAGTCACTACCGAATACAATTAGGGATTTTACTTTAAAGTAGCAAATTATCTGCTCTAAAAGTAAGTCCTGAGTGAAAACAATGGCATAACAAGTGAAACCATTAGAAACCTTAATTATCAGATTCCCTTTCCACCTACTAACTTCCCCCTCCCCCTACCAACTAAGGTTCAATTTAGAAAAGACAAAGGTTCTTCTGGCTGGCTGGGACTGATCTGGGAACAGGTACTTAGTCTGTTTTGAATAACGCCACACTCCACCCGAAGACTGAGGCTGACAGCTTGGGGTTCTCCACGATCTGACATGTGCAGGTGGTAGCAGTTGCCAAAAGTACTTTCTGCCAGCTATGCTCTTCATCTGTACATGAAAATATGGCCAGCTATTCATGTCCTTATGACTTCCTGATTAGACTACTACAATGCACCATACATGGGACTTCCTTTGAAGAATGCTAGGAACTACAATTGGTCTAAAATACAGCTGTCTTGTTAACAGGGACACATAATTTCTGAGCACAATTCAAGGTGCTAGTTTAAATTGTTAAAGCCACAGGTGGTCTAGGATCAGGACACTTCAAGGATCAGTTCCTCCTATATGGAACCTACATAAATATTTAGGTCGTTTTCTGCAGCCCCAATCCAGGTAGTCTCACCATCAAAAGTCTGATGGGAGATAACACAAGACAACACCAGAGTTGAGGAATACCTTCCCTAAATGAATACTACACTACTCAAATTTCGGAAGTGTGTGAAGACTACCTTAAAAAATGGATTATAAATACTGCTAGATCACTGTAATTGGTCCTGTTGAAGTCTTTACAAATCATGGGTTGGGTCCAGACTAAATTTTCCAATTATAGACTGCTTTTTTATGCCTCTCCCCTCCTACTAAAGCTCACTGCTCACTGCTCACCACAAAAGCTGCTCCTAGGGGATACAAGAACCAGAAGTGGACCCCTCTGGTGTCACTCAGCAAGAATAAGTGGAAATTGCCAACTTTGTCTGGACCCCACTTCATGATTTGCCACTGTTTCTAAGTAGCTCTGTGGACCTACTAGACCAAAACAGAGTGGGGTAGAAATACTTTAAATACATAATTTCACAACATCTAGAGTGTCTCTAGTGGGATGGGACATACAACACGGTCACCTTTGCAGAAGCTCATGGAAGTCATTCCCTGTGGTCCATGTCTCCACGACATGAACCATTTGTGGGGGTGCACAAGTTCATGACACTGACAGGGTGATCTCAGAATGCTGCTGTAGAGAGATCTAAAGCAACTGACAAGGGAGGGCATCGTGTACACTTACTGTGTTCACCTTTTCTACAGTAAACCTGCTAAGATTGTAGAAAGTTCAAGATTCAACTCACTACCAGCAAGTCAGAGAAGCCATGAAGAAATTCTAAACACTGAGTTCTACCATCTGTCACTCTGAGAGTGTGGGGGCAGCCAGCTCTTTGGATCCCTCATCATCCAGGTTTCCAACTTTTTAATCTCAAAGACTGTTTAAATGGTTCTTGTAGGTTATCCGGGCTGTGTAACCGTGGTCTTGGAATTTTCTTTCCTGACGTTTCGCCAGCAACTGTGGCAGGCATCTTCAGAGTAGTAACACTGAAGGACAGAGTCTCTCCTTCAGTGTTACTACTCTGAAGATGCCTGCCACAGTTGCTGGCGAAACGTCAGGAAAGAAAATTCCAAGACCACGGTTACACAGCCCGGATAACCTACAAGAACCAATGAACTCTGACCGTGAAAGCCTTCGACAATACTGTTTAAATGGCTCGCTGCTGACTCTTCAAAAGCAACTAGTTTGCACACATGAAAAATGAATGTTCAGTTGGCTCCAAAAGAGGATTCTAGCATCATGTTGGTCGGTGGATTTACGTGGTTATACTGGATCCAGAGCAGAGGTAAGAAACAAGCAATCCCAGAACCTCATTAAAGGTAAAGGTCCCCTGTGCAAGCACTGGGTCATTCCTGACCCATGGGGTCACATCTCGAGGTTTACTAGGCAGACTATGGGGTGGTTTGCCAGTACCTTCCCCAGTCATCTTCCCTTTACCCCCAGAAAGCTGGGTACTCATTTTACTGACCTTGGAAGGATGGAAGGCTGAGTCAACTTTGAGCCGGCTACCTGAAACCAACTTCCATTGGGATCGAACTTCGCTCGTGAGCAGAGCTTGGACTGCAGTACTGCAGCTTACCACTCTGTGCCACGGGGCTCTAGAACCTCGTTAGAACTCAGAATATCTGAGTTTTCTAGTCAAAGAAACTGCAGAGGTTAGTCTGACTATCACAAGAAATCATGGCAAATATAATTTCCACCCCATGGCACAGCAGCTCTCAAGCATGCACAAGAGAACAAGCTGTATTCCAGTTTCCCTATCTGCCACAGACATGTCGTCGACAGAGGCAAGATAATGGAAGCATTACCTATAATCAACTATAAGTCTTTGTTATACTGTATTAATTCAAAGGGGCTTCATATTATTCATGCAAAATATCATTAACAAGTACAAAGAGAATACCACATTCTTTTTAAAAAATTCATGACAGCACAGTTTTCAAAATAATGTTATGTGGAAAGAAATTTGACATAACTAGAAGTGAAATTATGTAGCTGTCTACTGCCTCCACAGTAATTTTAGATAATCATTTCTAATTTTTTTCTCTTACCAGTCATATAAAATTGCAATGTAATTTCCTTCACAAGAATAGGTTGTTCTTGAGACTGCATATTTCTGAGAAGAGGGAAAGAGGATGTGATTAGAATCTTCAAGTGATTGTGGGGAGGGGCAGCATGAAAGAAGGAAAGGTAGCAAAACAGAAGATAAGAGTCCAAGATCTTATGCTAAAACAAATTACAGCTCGTTCCACAGCTTGTTTTTGATGCAGGAAATACTCTGTGATCATAATAGCAGTCATGATGACCCGAAAAATATCAATATTCCCGATTTCCAAATACCAGTATGGTATTCGGATCTGGTTGTTGTTGTTTTTTTACCTGGATTTCTGATATTTTTTGGCTCCGTTATTTCCTACGGGGAATCTTTCCAGGGAGCTAGGGGGTATTTTTAAAATTAGTGGCACCAAATTGCAGGGGTGCTGTTGGTGCCTATTATTTAAATAACCCCCTAATTCCAAGTAGATTGGACCAAGGGGTCCAGTTCTATGGGCCACTGAACAGCCATCCTTCATTATTTCCTATGGTGGAAAAAGAAAAAAGGAAAAACCTCCAAGCTGCTTCTAGGCAGAAATCATGCTTCCCATGGAAGAACCAACACATGGAAGAACCAACACAACAAGCCCAACAGAATCATTGCAGAACTCAGTAATCCCAGTAGAACAAGTAAATGTGCCAAGCCAAACAGAACCAAAATCAAAGCAGAGAATCTCTGGAATCTCGGGGGGGGGGGGGCACTTTTGCAAGTGTAAGCTCTAGCCCTGCGGAGAACCCATAAACAGATTCCAGCAGACGGCAAGTCCACGAAAGCAGTTTTATTGGTTATAATCGACAGGTTTCAGAAGCCATATTTCAAAAGGACACTAGTAAGGGGCAAAGGTAAGGCACAGGCATATATGGAAGAGCAAAAGGAGATAACTGGTAACCTAGGCAACCCCCCTCCCAGAGGCAGGAAGGAGTACTTGGCATTTCCCACAGTATGGGGATCTATGAAGACTAAACACAGGGTACAGACTGGCCTTGGATAGAATAGCACCACAGCACCTGGAGGCAGCTCAATCACACTATCGCATACCAGCCTCATGGCTTGCTCCTGACAGCAAGCCCAGAAGAACCCATGACAATGTACAGAATGCCCAGTAGAACCCCTGTTCCACGGTGGCTATGGAAGCCCAACAGAACCAATGTCAAACCAGAGAGTCTCTACAGCAGAAACTGAAGGTGGGGATGCACTTTTGCAAACCCAGCAGCATTAATGGCAATGTACCAAATGCCCAGCAGAACCCAGGGGCACTCTGGCAGTGCAAGCTCAACAGGACTAATGTCAAACCAGAGCAGAACAAATCCAAGCAATGGATTGGGGGGAGGTATTGCTAGCCCAACAGAACAAATGGCAATGTGCAGAATGCCCAGCAGAACCCAGGGGCACTCTGGCAGAACAAGCTCAACAAGCCTAATGTGCCTCCAGAGAAGAACAAACCCAAGCACTGAGCGACACTGTAAAAACTGCAAAGAGAACACAAAGCAACTCTTGCAAAGGAAAAAAACCCTCTTGAAGCTGACAAAGAAACCTGAAACTGACAGAAGCACTCTGATAAGCCCACTGAACTCCCCCCAGACACAAAAACAAAGGGAAGGGGTGAAAAAAGCCAAATCAGCCCCGGGAGCCTGCTAACACTGGCTCCTGATCTTCCCGGAAAATCTCAAATATTTCAGGGATTTTTGGGATCATTTTTTTTTTTTGCTTTCCCATAAAATTCCAAGATATATTTACAATGCTGAAGATACTTAAATACTGATAAGGTATTTTTTCAGGTATATTTTCGGTTCAGTTATATCAGAATCTACACCACTAATTGTAACAGAGGAGAGAATATTCACAATATCCATTAACACAGCTAGCTCCCACAATAAGCACAACACATTCAGGCTGTGGGTGAGGGGCAGGAAGAGAGAGAACACAGAGACCAACTACCTAACAGGGAGTTTCATGGCAGCAGCCACTATTCTCAGACTCACAGTTCCCTTAGTTAAGTAGGATGGCAAGCATCAGAGGTATACGGATAAGTGTGTGTGTGGGGGGGGGGGGTGGGAATAGGAGTCTTGCGGTACCTTAAGACAAAAAAAAATTCATTTTATTATTTTTATCTTGCTGTCACATAAGAGTTCATTCAGAATATCCTCACTGTGGGGAACCCAACAACAATTCAAGAAAAAGTACTCCTATACAATATATACAAACCAACATTTTAAAAAACATTTAAAGCACAACTTTTTAAAGTGGCAGGCTCCTGATTTTTTAAAGATATTCACTTTTAGACCAATGGTATTTTTCAAAACTTAATAAAGAGTTTTAGATTTGAGACAATTTTGGTGTTTGAAGCCAGCTAAAAGCTTTATTTACCTTTTAACCATAACTAACCAGAGTCAGAGTTCTTCTAACTTGAAATTTTCCTCAACCTAACATTTGGGCTGCTTCCACAGATGATCCTCTGGGTAGCTTTCATTGCTGCTGCAAACGTAGAGGCAACAAAACATCCACGCAGACGTTTCCCTCCATTTTCCTCACTTCGCCCTGCTGTGGCTGCCATTTCCTCCAGCTGCCAAAGGACTTTTTTCAGTCTTTTTAAAAAAAACTGGTAATAGGTATAGAGCCATAGCATTATAGCAGTCTATTGCAATACTATACTGATTCCCAGCTTTCATTAAAAAAAAAAAAGTAAGTCTTTAGACCATTTAGTTAAGGAATTGCAAGGAGAAACATGTGCCCAGTACTTTTCCTCTTATAACTCCATTAGGAAAGGGACTTACTTTTAAAAAGAGAGAGCAAGAAAGCTGAAACAAATGCATTGTTACAATATTATACTCTACAGCAATACAGCTATTACACTTTAAAAAGTTTCCATCCACATGATATCCAAATTGCTTTGACTGCGATCTTTCCAAAAAAAAGATCATGCCAAAACAATTCTGGGAAAGACTGCAAACAAGCAGGAGGGAAAACACAGAAACAGGATGAATAGAGGACTGTGTCACATGGGTAGTACTGAAAACAGCACTGAAGGAAGCCAAGGGGGAGCAAAACATCCATGTGGAAACCTCCTTGTTTAAACTCAAACCACGGCAGCTAGTGTGAAAGCAAAGAGAAAGAAAAAAAGAAAACATACAGTCACATTACCTTCTCATTTTTGGTGGCCTCATGTACATCCAAATTATTCAGGTGGCAACAATGGACTTCTTTCCCACTTTTGTACTCCCAAAGCCTCAGTGTACAGTCCTGAGGAAGTAAAACAAACAGGCTGATAATTAACACTCCAGGTATGGCGATCCTTGGTCCAGCTTTCACTCTCATTTGCATGCTATGATCAAGATTCACAGTGACTTTCACAATAGGAAGGAGACTCAGGTACACTGCCCTGAGCTCCTTGCAGAAAGGGCAGGATAAAAATGTAAGACAGAAAGAATGTGGGGATAACAACACTGCCTGGCTTATGGGACTGTTTCAAGGATGAAAACAAGACAGGGACTTGAGTCCAGTGCAAAATGTCCACTTGCACAAGCAGAAATGCAATAAGACGACCACAGTAGCTGCTTGCACCAAGCCAAACTTATTGTATCTCAAACTAAGTCAAACTTAATGGTATCTGAAGAAGTGAGCTGTGGCTTACGAAAGCTCATACCCTGCCAGAAATTTTGTTAGTCTTTCAGGTGCTACTGCATTCTTGCTCTTTTCTAAGTCAAACTTATTGCACCTGTGTCTCAGCTGCTGCAACCCGAGTTTCAAGCAGGGGCCATTTTAGCCGTGCAGCATCTTGGGCAGCTGCCTTGGGCCTCTCAACCCCACACGGAAGAGGAAAGAAGAGCGGCAGGCAGGCTACTGCTGCAGCTCATGCCCCCCCCCTCCCCGATCCAGGCAGCACCCCACCACACAGCCACTCCACATGCCTGCTTTGCACAGGGAGAGGGCCACTCCTTCCTTAAATCAGCACTTCTTGGGCCCCATTCTGGACTTTTGCTCAGGGCCCCAGAATCACTAACAGCCCATTCTTGCACTGGTGGCGGCCGGGGACGGCAGGGAGGAGACATCACTGCGCCGTCTCCTAAGCTGTACCATGACCGCCGAAAGACCAAAAAAAAAAAGGCTTTTATAGGCTTTTTTTTGTCAAACAGGACCTTTTCACCCCATTGAGAAAAGCGATGCTGCGCCAGCAAAAAGCTGGCACACCCTTGCTCCTCTCACCGCCGATGTTCCCAGGGCGAACAGGGACAGGAGGCTGCCTTAAGGCAGCCCCACCTCCCCAGAAAACCTGGGAACGCCTCCTGGGACACCCCCCAGGATGCCGGCATGGGCCTTTACACCGGTGGGATGCCTGGTGGGACGCTGCTGTGGCGGTGCCTGACAACGGGCGTCTGGCCCTCCCCACCGGCGTTGGGGCCACTTACATAAGTAGGCCGGACACCGGCGTGGAGGGCCCCAACGCCGGCGCAGCACCTTCCTGGCCTCCTAAGGGCTTTCACCCTTAAAGGTCAGGAATGCGCTGTAAGACTGCCCTGGTTTCAGGAAGTCATCCTAGCAGCTTCATCATTTTCAAATTATTTTCCCCAGGAATAACACAGGAGACAGAGGAAATCGCTGCATAATATTTTGCTTATATAGAAAACTGTATATATGCAAACTCAAGTAGTTTTTTCTTGCTGCAAAACACGTGATTTTAAAGCAGCTGACTAAAACTCCAGATTTAAAAAAGCTCATACGTACCCCAGAAGCTGATAAGAGAAGATCTGGATAGTCTGGTATTATAAATATTCGACTGACGAACCTAAAGGAGGGGGAAAAATCCAGCATTTGTTTGAAAGGCAAACAAAGATAGTAACATATGAAGTTATACATCACCATAGCAACACAGAAATTTCTACATTGGATTAGGTTAGTATCTTATCTCTCATGTAAGGAAATACTTACCCAGAAACACAGTTACTGTGCTAATAAGTGTTCTGCTAGCCTCTGGCTTACTAATAAGTCCATTAAAAGGTAACATAATTAAATACAGCAGGAATGGATGACCTTGGTTTCTATGACACTTGCTTGGCATCGATCAGTATTTTAAAAAAGTTCATCCGTGTAATTTAGCATTCATCCAGCCTCTTGCTGTGGAGGTTAAAACTGCCCCCCCAATGTATTCATTGCCACCATAAGGCCATCAAAAAGACGACAGAACTACATGTATGCTCTCCATAGTGCTGCCCTATTTTGCACAGAGCAGCATTATGAAAGGCAGACATACGACCCATTCTCCCTTCTAGCCTATGAGCCTGACACCAGCTGAGGGGCTACAGAGCTAAGGGGAGGAAATCCTGAATCCAGGCTACAGAAAGCCTATGGAGAAGTAGTCAGGCTTGAGCTGCAACATGGAGAAGCTGCAAACAAATACAGTGAAGGACTACCTCCTCCCATGTTGTCCAGCTTGCAGTTAAGATCTAGCTCTCAAGCCCTGTTCTCATTGCCCCCGCCTTTAGTGGTCAGGCAGATGGTAACCAGAGATGGGGCTTTTCAGTAGGGGCCCCATGCTTATGGAATACCCTTCCCCTTGAGGCTCCCTTGACACCTACACTATTCTCTTTTAGGCACTAGGCCAAAACTTTTCTGTTCACCCAAGGTTTCAATTAAGGGGTCTGAGAATATTACTTGCAGCTCTGCAATGGCCTAGGTTGGGGTCCCCAACATGGTGCCCACAGGCACCATGGTATCCATCAAGTGTTTTTAGAGAGTGGACAGGGCCAGGTGGGGCTTTTGCCTAGCAAGGCTTTTGATTGGCCATTGGAGATTTTAAAAAAATGTTGCTTTGGCAGCAGTTGCCCCTACAGCACAAAGATCCTCACTGTGTGACTGAAGGTAAGCTGTGGCAGCCATTTCGTGGTTGGCTCCGCCTCCTGCAGCAGCCATTTTGTGACTGTGCCCTCCACAGTGTCAGATCTCCAAAGGTGACCACAGACTCAAAAAGGTTGGTGATCCGTGGCCTATGTTGTAATGCTTTGGCTGGATTTGTAATGCTGGATTTTAATTAATCACTTTTAATGCTTTATTTCCATTATATTTCTTTTAGTAAGGTGCCTTGGGCAGGTTCCCTAAAGAGGTGACATAAACATTTGCTAAATAAACTAAATAATAAATACAAATACAATGCAAACACATAAATCAACTTCCATGTGAACAGCTGCCCATTGTCACCAGGTAACAAAAAAGGATACCGCAAACCCAGCAGAGGGACCAAAACAGCAGGGGTGGTTTTCTTTGGGCAGACGTCTTTGGGCAGACTTCCATTTGACTTTATTATCAGATCTGAGCACTGAATCAAATAAGACTAAGGGAGCAATCCTGAGCAGTCCTGCTCAGAAATAAGTCCCACTTTCTTCAATGGGTTTACTCCGGCAAGTGTTCTTAGGATTGCAGCCTAACAATCACTTCAGTGTGCATTTGTGAAGGAACTGAATGCCTGGGCACAAAAGCGAACACGAGCAGAAGAATTTCTTTTGAACATCAAAATGGCTTTTTCACTATTAATAATCCCATTTACAAACCAGATAAGCAAGATCAAAAGCCCACAGAAGGAAGCGACAGCAGGCTTGAATTAAAAGATTATTTGATGGAAAACAAATACACTTGTTATCAAGCCTCAAATTAGGTCAATAAATCAAAGTTGAGAAGAGCACCACCAATAAGGATTTTGATCAGCAGGAAGTAAGGAAAAACCCAGCTGCTTAGGGAGAAATGCTCAGTTCCTGGCCATCCTCTGCAGGCTGGGGGCATTTACCTACAAAGCTGGGATTTTTTATTGTTTGAATGCCAGTGTGGCATAGTGGTTACAGTCCAAGTTTTCCCTTTGAAACTCACAGGGCAATCTTGGGTCAGTTACTTTCTATAATTCTAATCTCCCTCACAAGGGTTGTTGTGAGGATAAAACTGGGGTGAGGATAGACATGTCAGCTGCCTTCTCCCATACTGCTGGCCTCTATAGTGCTTCCTGTACCTTGGTTGCTTGGGCAGAAAACTGACCCTGAGGGCCAAGCAAAATTACCTCCGTCAGCACTTTTGCAAATGGGTATGGACCAAGCTAGACTAACTATAAATGAAAGAGTCAAAGATACTGAGCGTCAAACAGATCTCTTGAGATCCCCTGCATTTATAGCACCTCAACATTCCAGGTATATTTTAGCCCCAGCTGCATATTTATACTCCCTGGAAAGGAACATAGAAGGGCCTATACACTGGCCAGATGTGCAGCCCTACCATCTGCCATATTAGAAGGGAGATTTAAGAAGATCCCCAGGGTGGAGAGACTTTGCCCGTGTAACACAGGGGAGCTGGAAACCATTGAACATGTATTTTTTAGATGTCCCCTCTACAAGTCAGCCCTCTTCAATATTACTGACCCTTTGATTAGGGAAATAGTGCCCTTTTAGATCCTTTTCTATCAAACTATGCTAATCAAGCCGACGATAGTAAGATTAACTTGTTGTTATCCTCCAGAAGTTCTGAGATTATTGAATCTGTAGCCAAATTTCTTGGTGATGTAATTAAGAGGCGAGGTAAAATGATGTACATTTACTCTTTTTGATTGCCCTTGGTATGCCAATAAAGGTACTGAAACTGATTAGGGAAATAGGCTCTGGTGATGAGGGTGAATGGGCCAAAAGGTTTCTGCTGGGAGACAGCTCACCAATCACCACCCAAGTTGCAAAATACTGTGCAGTAGCAATGAAGCTACGTCGCCTTAATGTACATCCTTAATCTGTGGAAATGTAGAATTGGGTGATTCCTAATTTTGTTGGCCTTGGTTGTAAACATCTATTCTGTATGGTCAGTTTCTGTTTTACCTGTTTTATCTGGCATACTAGCCGCAAATAAAATTTATTTATTTATTCACAGTTAAATTGCTGTTAGGGCTGAAAAGCTTTAGGGAGCATTTAAATTAAATATGCTTTCCTACCTCTTCTCCACAACAGGACCCTCCCTTTTTGACGAGGTTGGAGAGTTTCTATAATGACACTTACTCTCTGTGTCCCAGGCAGAAGGATACAATGTTATGTGGTGCTCTTGTCAAACTAACTCGTATCTTCTCATCTCGGTCAGCTGTTAAGATATACTGGTCATCAGGACTCAAAGCCTAGTGATTCAAAACAGGTCATCATGGAAACAGTCCAGAAGACTTTTGGGCATGCATACTGGTATTTACAGTGATCACACATTTACCACTTATAGCATTATTCTCAACTTTCAAATTGTTGTATATGAAGTCTTGAAAGTAAGCTCACAAAAATTAACAGCCTGCCCCCCCAACACCTCTGTTATTAATGCATATTGTATTGATGGCAAGAAAAGGAGCTAATTGTTCCAATTTAGAAAAGCTTATCAATAGCTATTTGTCCACCTCATGACTACCAAACATTAAAACTTTATTTGAATGTATAATATAACTACAGTAAGAAATTCAGATAAGTAGCCAAGCTTAATAACTTTGATAAACTAACTTTTAAAGAAGCAGCTAAAACCTCATACACAGAATTACAGTCACGGCCAATTCGCCACCCAAGAAGCCACTTGGGGTGCTAAATCAGTGGAGGGGAGAGAAGGGCTTGAATTGTACCTGCTGCTTCCTCCCAGACCCATGTCACCATCTCCTGGGTCGGGGGGGGAGGGCTGTGACACAGAAACAGGAGGAGGTACCCGTCCCCACCAATGCTGCCTACAGTCAGATCCAGGTTGGACCTCAGTGGTGCTGCCTCTGGAGGGGGTCACAGACTCTCCAGGAGTGACACGGGAAAATGGGCCTATTCACCAGTCCCTCTGAAAACACGGGCCTTGCTGGGGTGGCCGAGAAGCTTGAACCAGCCCTTGTTACAACCTGATCTGAAGCTTGCTTATTTTGTAGTTCATCCCACCAACGAACTGTGCTCCTAAGGAAATGGGCACTATACTTAGGATTGGGCTGCAAGTTAATTCTCAACAGGGAGACTTATTAAGTATTACAGTAAGCTTATCACATCTCATATGGATAACTGGACATACTTTAGAATGAGATGCCTCCAAGAGCATCACAGATAAGAGTAGTTTTATTAGAACAGCTGATGACCACTAAGCATACAGACTGCCAACAGGTTCCCAGTACTCAGTTCCATGTGAAAATAAGAGCATCAAATGTTCTTAATTGCTGAGTCATCTGACCTCCAAGAAAGGCCCTGAGCAGATGCCTCTTTAGGGACTATACACTACTCTCTCACTACTCTCCAACATTGCAGAAGATGGGAATACATTGATCAGTGCACAGAGAACCAACAGTAGATGGCAACAAACTCCAGAATCACAGCTGCACTATTTTTACCTACCACAATCATCCTAATGCATGGATAGGTCAGTTCACAATGATCTCACACCTGAGGATGACCAGGAACAATTAAGAGAGGGGAAAGGCTGCTACCCTGTATGTATGAATCACCCTTTGGAAATGGTTCAAATCTTATAAATATAGGGGATGGGGGGGAGAGAAGTATCCTGTCTTGGGGGTGGGGGTGGGGAGTCTAAAGCTCAGATTATCTAGTACCAAAAGTCATAGTACACTGTAAGAGGTTCAGAAGATTTTGTGTTCTCTTCAGTGTAGTGTTTCTAGTCAGAGGCCACTGATGAAAAGACTGAACATTTTCTTTAAATGAAGAAAGTATTGAAACAGCAGCTGTGTAAACATACCATATCCAAAAGAAGAGACAGGTGCCCAAGTTCAATTGTTCCTGTATTTTCTGGTTCAGCTACTGAATAAGAATAGACGTCTCCAGATTTGTCAGCAACCAGAATCTTATCTTCTGCTGCTGTTATAATCAGGGAAGTGCATCTTCTAGTGACAAGTCTGAACAGAAGAACTGATTCAAGTCGGTTTCAAAAATTCCTCTTTAGAAAGGTGGACTTTATAGTTAGGTTACATTTACACTTCAGGATCTAACAGATCACTAAATTTGTAGCTGGGAAGGACCACCCCAGCATGCATTAGCTGTGAAAGGGTGCAGTGACTGGAGCAAAGAAAGAAGACATTCACCCTGAATTTGAACCATCACAAATATTACAATAGAACAAACCGCCTGTGATCAAAATTAATTTTTCTTCATACAGGAGAAAGAAAAATCCTTTCAACCTGAATGACACAATGAATATTTGGTACTAGGATTACAGAGAGCTTCTTCAGAAGCTTTCTGCAGTATATAGCAAACCAAAATTTCAAAAGCAGGTTGTAATACAGCTCAAGGAATAGCGGTTTCTTGGGGGGGGGGTTGTTTTTAAACTTTCAAAAAAATAATCACTTGTTTAATCCTTCTACAAACTGAGAAGAGTATTGTGAACCTGGGAAAAGATGGCCTGTGAGGTATAATGTGCAGGATTTGAATCAGGAAGAATTGGGTTCAGATGCCTCCCAAGCCATTCAAGCTGTGACCATTCACTTCTCCCCAGCCTAACCTATTGGGCGGTGATGGTAAAAATTGAAAAAACTCCACGAGCAGCATTTTCTTTAACATCCCACTTTCCAAGCCCCAAACTTCTACCACTTGTTCAATACAAGAAAGGAAAAAAAGGGAATGGAAAAAATACATCTTCTTTTGTCTGCACACTTCCACTCTACCACTGCACAATCAAACTCATGAACAAGAAAACAAGGAAGGCCCTGGAGAACTCAAGGAATATTGAGGAGATGGGAAAATAAAGGTACAAAATTTCTTCCAAGTTGCTTTCCTCTCCATACCTTACGCTCAAGCATTCCCAGGAAGGTTTAGTACGAAAAAGAATCAGGCGTTTGTTGTCATCAGTCAGAGCAAAGTAGGTTCCAGGTGAAGAAAATGCACAGGCAAGGATAGTATCACTTGATTTAACTGCTGACTTTCCATCCTCTCTAAAAACAAGCAGAGAAAGATTGTGTGTGTGTCGGGATTTTAAAGCACAATTATTTCAAGGTGACACACATTGAAAGTGGAGGGAACCAGCAGCCCTGGGCTAGCAAAAGACCCAGTGTTCATGAAGCTATGCAGGCTTTTCAGTTCTGGCCTATATTTTTTTATCTACGTAACACATCAACAATCAAGGAGACAACATCATGAAGATCCATGTAAGTATATGACCCTACTAAACACACACTTTTGGTCAGTTGCAGGAATTTTTGAATAGTTTTGATTAAGCACCCATTATTGATTTGCCAGTACATTCCGACTCAGTATTAAGTAACATGCTGCCAATTAAAATTTATTAATAGATTTGGAGTATAAATATTTATGCTGACCTTCCCAGCCTATACAAACCGAGAACATAAGATCTAAAAGGACACTGCCAATTAGGAACTTTCAGGTAATTAAGATTTTTCAGTATAGAATATTTGCCATGAACTAGCCTATACATTTATATAATTATAATTAGGAAGACTCTTTCTTCCACGTATTTCTTCTATATCTGTATATTTTCCACTTTCTACTCTGTATTCTATCCAGCACCCCGGTGGTGGAGAAGAGATATACATTAGAATAGTAGGCAAGGATTCTTCCCACCTGCAACCAGCAACTTCTATTTTAAAGGCATACATTCCCCAGAGTATCTGGATAAATAGAACTATGATACACATGTTATTTAGTATAAAGAGTTTAAACAGTTTTACCCTTTGTTTTCCTGAGGTTTCTTGCCTGCAGTGGTACAATCGTATATGAAAAGATCATCTTGGCTAGAAATTAAAGATATATACAACATCAATATTTCTCTAAGGGAAGAGCATTCAGTAGTGCTTTGGTATTCAAATACTTTATCTCCATACCTTTTGAGCCCCAAAGCTACAAAATTAATAGTAAGCTACTATCTTGTATATCTTAATAAAGGAAACATGGAAAATAGTAGGACCAAATGCATAGTTTAGAAGGTAAAAATGCCATGTGTATTTTTTCAGGCTTTTGTATTAGAAGACAAGAGGTTACCAGATCAACAGAAAAAGTAATGAGATATGGCCATGTCTTTACTGAACACCAGGCCTAACTGTATGTTATATTCAGTTCAAATAGGCTCTCTGTGTGCCTGGGAATCTTCCCAAGAGTGGAACTCAGTAAGGCGTGGCTAATCCCAAGTCTTTTAGTGGATGAGGGAAGGGCTGCCAGCCAAATGCCTTTCCAGTCCTTTTCCTTTTAATGCAGTTATGACTGCAGCTACTAGTCTGAGCTCAGTAAAAGTCACTCTCTGACTATCCACTTGACTCTCCTTTCTGCAAGGCTGAAGCAAACTTGCTTAACAAATCATGCTAAACCCATCAACCAAGCCAGCACTGGAGTAAAACAAGCCAGCAAGGCTGATGGCTGTTACAGCAGTTGCCCACCTGCAGCCTGCTAACAAGGTTGTCTCCAACAACCTTTCCTTCTTCCTTTCCTTGCACCCAACTCAGACAGATCTTGCAAAGCAATAGTGTGTTGCAGCAAGATAAAACCTCTCTTTTATTTTAATTTTTCTCATTCATTTAATGTTTTCCACACTTTTCTCATTCATCTCTCTTTCTCCACCTAATTTTTCCATCCCCCCCCCCAATTTATTTTCAAGTCTTGGTCTCAACTCCTTCTCATCCATAGCCTGCTTGGCAACAGAACGTATTTAGTAGTAGTATAGTTGCAAATCTTTGTTAATATTATGAACAGAAGGGGTGGGGAGTTAATATTTCCCCAAGATCTAATAAAATAGTAAAAGGATTCTTCCCCCTTCCTCCACTCTTTACATGCATGGTAATGAAACCTTGATCTGCTTTTGTGGTTATACATGTGGAACAGAAGATAGAAACCCAGTGCCTGAACTGGGAGTTCTATCATTATTGTTGTGTTGGTGGAAGATCTAATAGCCCTTTGTAAAGGCTACTTTAACAGGACAAATGATATGGTTATTAAAAATTACATTTATAAAAAAATGTCATATCCAGTATTTCTCCCCAGTGGAGACCCAAAGTGGCGTTGTTCTGTCCTCCATGTTATCCTCACAACCCTGTGAGGTAGGTCTCGTTGAGAGTATGTCACCCAGCAACCTTCCATGAAACCTGGAAAGATTTCCTGGTTCAGGGTGTTCCAAATCCCTTCATTTTTGGCACTGCAACTTCCATCATCATTCTGGGGTTGGTGGCCAGTTTTCAAACATGTAGCATTATTGTCTGATGTGTTATATGTGCCACAAACAGAGGGCCTTAGCATCCACTGCAAATAGCATGCAGGGTGTCTCACCTTGGCCAGGATATTCTCATGCCTTTCAATTTTGGCCCTGGAACTCCCATGATCATCCTGAAGCTGGTGGCCAATTTTGAGCCTCCTAGCTTTATTTTCTGATGAGTTATGCTGACATAAAT
Source organism: Euleptes europaea (assembly GCF_029931775.1). Taxonomy (NCBI): domain Eukaryota; kingdom Metazoa; phylum Chordata; class Lepidosauria; order Squamata; family Sphaerodactylidae; genus Euleptes; species Euleptes europaea. The sequence goes on from NC_079323.1 coordinate 64,708,123, forward strand.
GGACAGAAGAACAGACAGGCCGATTCCTTTATTACTATAAATACATGGTAATTGTGAGCCAAATTATTTGTTTTGTTATGATATTTAGTTTGGATCAGGATCATATGGGGGGCAGGTGGAGAATCTCTGTTCAGGAGCTCATGGTAGCTCTTGGCAGCTCTGGACTTCGGAAGAGCACAAGGATAACATAATGGATAATTGAACCTTATGGGTTCAGAAAGTTTTTCTTTTTAAACAGAAAATTTTTCTTTTTAAAAAGATATATTCTTGCTTTATTATACAATCCAGTTTTTAATAGAGTGTTTTCAAGTTACCACTGATCTGAGGTAATGCAAATGCTTTATGTGTAATGAAGGCCAAAGTTCTACCACACAGTATCACCAAATTAAAGGGAAATCCAAATGCAGATATGGGAAATAATGTACTCCACACCTCTGAAGTGTGGGCTGCATAATCATGTCTGCAGTACTGCTCTAGAAAGATGGTTCCACTCAGAATGAGGCAGGGCCTGCATGTCCTGCAATCTAAGTCTAACATATTTTCAGAACACACAAAGCACATTCATACACACCCTTTCCAAAGGTGAACATTAAGGCAGAAAATATGAAAGATTAATATTTAGTATAGTTATCCAAAAAGGATCTTAGAAAGTAGGCATTTTCTGAGCTAGATCCACTAATGGTCTACACATGAGCACATGCCGCTGCCTTATACTGAATCAGACCATCAGTCCATCGAAGTCAGTATCGTCTACTCAGACCAGGAGCGGCTCTCCAGGGTCTCAGGCTGAGATCTTTCACAGAACGTACTAAAACGAATGACAAGTCAGCCCATTGGAAGCAATGGGAGAGGTTGCCCAGCCCGCTGAAGATAATGGGAGAAGAGAGTGTCGGTTGACTTGCATTGACTCCATTGAAATACATCACAGCACAAAAAGAGTTGCTGACTTGTCATTCGTTTTAGTACATCCCGTCTTTCACATCACCTACTCGCCTGGTTCCTTTAACTCAGTGGTTCCCAACCTTTTTTTGACCAGGGACCACTAGGACTTTTTTGTTCGGTGCAGGGACCCCAAGGTTCAAAATAAAAATTCTGAGAATTTGAAAATAAACTTTAATCATAACTGTTAGTTAAACATTAAACTTAGAATAATATTTGAATATATATTTTTATAATAGAGAACTTTTAATTGAAAATATTAATTTATTATGGGTTTATAACTTTGTTTCGCGGACCTTAATTTAGTTCTCGTGGACCCCCGGGGGTCCACAGACCCCTGGTTGGGAACCAGTGCTTTAACTGGAGATGCCTGGGATTGAACCTGGGACCTTCTGCATGCCAAGCAGAGGCTCTACCACTAAGCCCCAGCCCAGGTATAAGGCAGGCAGCTCCATCTGTTTGATTAAAGCAATCGACCTTTACAGTGCATGCCTAAGGTGAGTTCTTCCAGTCTAAGCCCATGCATTTCAATGGGCTTAGACTGGAGTAAATCTCCTCAGGAACGCACTATAACGCTCCTCCACCCCCTGTCGTGAGAGCCGGCTCGGACAGAGGACCCGGATCTCGCCAGGCCGGTCCAAACGAACCGAGGCCGTTCTTTCCGCGGACTCATCCTCACGTGCACCGCCCGCGTTGGGACTCCCCCCTCCCTCACCTGGGCTCTTTGTAGCGGGCAGCGAGGAGCCTGCACCCCCCTCGGACCACCATCCAGGCCCCGCAGAGCTCGAGCCCCGGCCTGGCAACCGCCGCCGCCGCCGCCTCCATGGGCAACCGAGGAGCCACGCGTGCGCACACGTCGCTAGGCGCGGGCCCCACCCACTCACCCGGAAGCTAATAAGGATCTCGGAGAGTTCCTCCGCACGACTTCCGGCATCAAACTGAAACTTGCGAGAGCGGTCTGCGCCGTGCTTTGGTGGCTAAAGGGGCGCTTAATCCCGGAAGTGCCCGTGAGTGGAGCCTCTTTGGACACGTCTGCGAAAACGCCCGGGAGGTTTTGCCTTGGATTTGCCGCTCTCTAAATGCACATCTCCCTCCAGACAAATTCTCAGAACTCTGCACGGGGGCTTGTTGAGTTTTGAGAATTTGGCTGGAGAGAAATGGGCATTTAGAGAGCGGCAAATTTTCGCCCGATACCGGTCGTTTTCGACCGTCTCCTTTTTCAGCTCATTCGGCACAGTGCTGGAAGCCTCGCTCAGTTGCAATAAGCATCTGGTCCTGGGGGAGCAAGAAAAGCCTCTGTTTTTATGCACATGTCATCTAGCGAATGAGTTCCTTAACAGGAACGATGCCAAAACTGGTAGAAAAGGAGGAAGAATGCATAAGTAGTCGCAGCAGCAGGGAAAATAGGCGACGCTCACTCGGTCTTCTAAAACAGATTTTTAGTTTTACACTATAGCTCCGATCCTAAATATATTAATCCAAAAGGAAGTAACACTGATGTCGATAAGATCTATAGCCAGGTATATTTAGCAGTGCAGCACTAATTATTACAAGGACTCTATTTATTGTTGTGTGTTGCATAAGGCTTATTCTCAAGAAAATGTTCATTAATTTCAGATTTGCAGCATGGATCAATGGGGAAAGGGTAAAAACCGGAACGGACTGGAATAGGCATTAAACAAATAATAGTACCACAAAAAACAGTGACATGCCGTAAAGACACTCCAGAACAATACTTTAGAAATCAAAATGTGGAAAGAGTGTGCATTTAATAACCCTTTCCAGGCCAAAATGCCTCCAGAATGCTACAAAACTGCCCGGAATGGGCATTAAACAAATAATATCACAAAAAACAGCAGAATGTGTTAAAAGCACTCCAGAACAATAATTGGAAATCAGAACACATAGTGTGCATTTATTAACTCTTTCCGGGCCAAAATGCCCCCAGAACATGCATCTTTATTTTAAAAAATCAGTTGAATAGATCATTATAACATAACAGTGTGTCTCTGTGGTTCTCCAAATTCCCAGCTTTCTTAACAAACAAAAAGTCTAGCTACCTTTGTTGCAAATGTTTTTCCTTTATATCTCTGCAATGAAAAGGGCTAGAGACTTGTTAAAAATGAAAGCTGGAAATTCAGAGAACCTTCAAGAATGATATAATGATGTTCATTTGCTGATAAAAAGATTTGTGGTGCCAGAGGGAGGGAACTACTGCTGCCAGGGACAGGAGCAGGTAAGAGGGCTGTTGTGTGGGCTGGACTGGCAAAATCCAAACTTTTCTACTCGCGTGACAGCCATCCAGGGTTTGCTGAGACCTTTCCCACAAATTTGAATCAAAGCAGGTTTGGGAAAAAGAAGAGACAAGCAGGGGAAACCCCAGGTTGGGTGCAAATGCACCATAATGCAGTGGGGAAGCAGGGGGAAAAACAGTTCCTAACAGCACCAAGGGCCAAATACTGTGTGCAGACATGTCTGGGAGAAATGCTAAGCAGATCTACTCAGAAGTCCCATTTATTTCAGTGGGGCTTACTCGCCGGAATGTGTTCTCAGGCTCGTGACCTCCTGTAACACTGAAGTACTCCAACATCACTGAAGTGGTTGAACTCACAAATGTCCATCATGCAACATTGTGGTGCCCAAACCTAAAAACTCCAGTCAACATCAGTTATTATTTCTTTTGGCATTACGATTATTTGTTTAATGCCTGTTCCGAGGTGTTCCAGAGGCATTTTGGCCTGGAAAGGGTTAATAAATGCCATTCTTTCCACGTTTTGATTTCTAAAATATTGTTCTAGACTGTCTCTTTAAGGCATACCACTGTTTTTTGCAGTACACCGGTGTGGTGTGGTGGTTAAGAGCAGTGGCTTGGAGTGGTGGCCTCTAATCTGGAGAACCGGGTTTGATTCCCCACTCCTCCACATGAGCGGTGGATGCTAATCTGGTGAACCAGGTTGGTTTCCCCACTCCTACACATGACGCCAGCTGGGTGACCTTGGGCTAGTCACAGCTCTCTCAGAGCTCTCTCAGCCACACCTACCTCACGTGGTGTCTGTTGTGGGGAGGAGGAGGGAAGGTGATTGTAAGCCATTTTGAGTCTTCCTTAAGTGGTAGAGAAAGTTGGCATATAAAAACCAACTCTTCTTCCTCCTCCTCTTCTTTTTGTTTAATGCCCATTCTGGGCCCTTCCGTGGTGTTCCGGAGGCATTTTGGCCTGGAAAGGGTTAATAAACGTGCACCCTTTCCGTGCTTTGATTTCTAAAATATTGTTCTGTACTATTATTTGTTTAATGCCCATTCCGGCTTTTACCCTGTCCCTGACCAATGCCTGTTTACTCAGAAACAAGTCTCACTATGCTCAGTGGTACTTACTCCCAGTTAAGTGCCCATAGAACGCATCAGCGAAATCCTGTGCCCTTAGAGAGGAAATCTACTGAAATCAGCAATACTTAAAAAGGTAAAGGTCCCCTGTGCAAGCACCGGGTCATTCCTGACCCATGGGGTGACGTCACATCCCGATGTTTTCTAGGCAGACTTTGTTTGCAGGGTGGTTTGCCAGTGCCTTCCCCAGTCATCTTCTCTCTACCCCCAGCAAGCTGGGTACTCATTTTACCGACCTTGGAAGGATGGAAGGCTGAGTCAACCTTGAGCCGGCTACCTGAAACCGACTCCCGTTGGGATCAAACTCAGGTCGTGAGCAGAGCTTGGACTGCGGTACTGCAGCTTACCACTCTGTGCCACGGGGCTCTTCAGCAATACTTCTGAGTAAACATGCTTGGGCTACATCATTTATCTACAAATACGTGCTAATGGTTACAGCTTGCCTTTCTTTGAAAGAAACAGAATTGCAATTAATTTTTAATACAGTATCGTAACCAAATCAGTTCTATTCGCCTTTAAAAAATTTCTATTTCCACACCATTAACCAAGGAGAGCAAAATGTGACACATCATACCAGGAGTTATAATTGATTATTATCATCATAATTTGTACTTTGGAGCAGGGACGATTTGTAAATCTGTAGCCCAATCTAACTGCATGTACACGTAGTCAACCTTCCATTTCGGCTGAAGAAGAGTTCGGTGTACCTCAAAAATGGGAAGATTTCTACAGCAATAGAAGTTGTCCTAATTCCGATCTCAGGACTCGCTCTTCTCCAGTAAATATGCCTTTGTAGTGGCAGCGATTTCCCCCCCTCAACGGAGCGGTCTGCAGCCTTTGAAGGCAAAGAAGTCGCCTGGGGAAAAGAGGCCAGAACCCCCATCCCCACACGCCTCATGTGTGTCCAGGACCGCGCTGGTCTTCGGGTCTGCCTGAAGAGCCAAGGCGATGCTGGGCCCTATTAAGGGGCCTTCGACTGAGTGCAGGTTGGCCTCGTCTCCCCTGACCGCCTTCCCAGAGGCTCGGGTCTCTTTCTGGCATCACCTGATCGTGGTCACCAGAGACCCCAAGGCCTGGACCTGGGACCTTTTGTACACAAAGCAGATCCTTGATCACCGCGCCGTGGCTCCGACTTGCAAAAACAGGCTTTGCAAAAACGGGGCGGCCGCGCTCGTGGGCGACAAACTTCTCGTTTCTTGACCACTGAGGCCACTGGCGCGTGGGGCTTTTCGGCTTGGCTTGGCCACTCTCTAGGCAGTGGTTCCCAACCTTTTTTGACCAGGGACCACTAGGATTTTTTTGTTCGGTGCAGGGACCCCAAGGGTCAACATAAAAATTCAGAGGATTTGAAAATAAACTTGAATCCTAACTGTTAGTTAAACATTAAACTTAGAATAATATTTGAACATATATATTTTATAATAGAGAACTTTTAATTGAAAATATTAATTGATTATGGGTTGATAACTTTGTTTCGCGGGCCTTGATTTAGTTCTCGCGGACCCCTGGGGGTGCGTGGACCCCTGGCTGGGAACCAGTGCTCTCGAGGCACACGTGTCCCATCCAAATCCCCAAAGCTCAACCACAAGCCCCCAGGCAGAGGTCTGAGAGCTCAGCTGGGGGAAACGCGCGTCCAGAGAGAGGCAAATCCCCAGAGCTGGCCCTCATGACAGGCTCGGGGCACAAGAGCCCCTCTCGGGCGTCACCCTCCCCGCCCCTCCCCCCATCACCTCAGTTTTCCGTTGAGCGTCTCTCTGCCCCCGGGGCGAACCCCCGCCCTCCTCCCCCTCGCCTGTCACGTGATCTCTCCCGAGCCGCCGCCAACGCCGCCTCTAAGCGCAACCGCGTGCACAGGTGAGAGGCGCTGATTGGATGCAGCGGGGAACCTGGGCGGGGTTTGTGCCTGAGGCCTTGCCCATGCGCATGCGCTCTCCGTGGGCGGCGGCCGGGCGAGGGGCGGCGGTTTCGGCGGGGCGCCAACATGGCGTCCTCTTTTCTGGCCCGTCGTGGCCGTCGCGCGGCGCTCCAGGTAACTGACGGGGTGGGCTGTGTCCCTGCGCCTGGATTGGAAGGCCAGTTAACTACACCCGTTCCCTTGTTCAAGGGAGTCAGTCAAGGCTGCTTGTTAGCCCCGCTACTGTTCAACCTCTGGCTGAAGGAGGTGTGAAGTGCCGTCAAGTCGCTTCCGACTCATGGCGACCCTGTCAGTCAACGTCCTCCAAAATGTCCTGTCTTTGACAGCCTTGCTCAAAATATTGTCGAAGGCTTTCACGGTCAGAGTTCATTGGTTCTCGTGGGTTATCCGGGCTGTGTGACCGTGGTCTTGGTATTTTCTTCCCTGACGTTTCGCCAGCAGCTGCGGCAGGCATCTTCAGAGGAGCAACACTGAAGGACGGTGTGTCTCAGTGTCAAAGTGTAATATATAGTCAGAGTAATATATAGTCAGAAGGAGGTTAGGTTTGAGCTGAGTCATTGTCCTGCAAAAAGTATCCAAGGTAATGTGCTAACCATTGTCCTGTAAGCATCAAGATAATGTGCTAATGAGGGTGTGGTATGTTAATATGGAACCATTGTATCCTGAAGTGATCTGATAATGTGTGAAATCCAAAGCTAATCTGCATGGCTATTGTGGACTGTAGTCTTTGTTAGGCTGGAGGTTTTCAAGATATTAACATACCACACCCTCATTAGCACATTATCTTGATACTTACAGGACAATGGTTAGCACATTACCTTTGTTACTTTTTGCAGGACAATGACTCAGCTCAAACCCAACCCCTTTCTGACTATGTATTACTCTTCCTTCACACTTGACACTGAGAGACACTGTCCTTCAGTGTTCCTCCTCTGAAGATGCCTGCCACAGCTGCTGGCGAAACGTCAGGAAAGAAAATACCAAGACCACGGTCACACAGCCCGGATAACCTACGAGATCCTTGCTCAAGTCTTGCAAACGGAGGGCCGTGGCGTCCTTTATGGAGTCCATCCGCCTCTTGTTGGGTCTTACTCTTTTCCTGCTGCCCTCAACTTTTCCTAGCATGACCGTCTTTTCCAGTGACTCTTGCCTTATCATAATGATATGATCCCTTATTTACAAGAATCATCTCTCCGCGCACCTGCTTTCTTGCAAACTCAGAGTATGGCCCCAAGCTTTACTTCTTTTTCTCCGGGCCTGAGGGTGAAGAAGTAATTTCTCAGATTGAGAGATTGCCCCGCCCTCTTGAATGTGGCACATTTTGTGGTTGTGCAGCCAGGCTCTTCCCATGACTTGCTTGGCCCTCTGTCCCCGTCAAGTGCTTTTAGGCTCCCTCACGGCCTCACCAGGCTGCACACACTTAATTGCTAGACTCTGTCCCTCGGCTCACTGCATTTCAAGGTCGGAGCTTTAGATGACCAGGAATCCTGTAAGGGAAATGGAGTTATACTTTAACATCTGTGAAATTTTAGGTAGTTTTCATTGCCTTGGTCATTGTTTAATGCTGTTTTAAATATGTCACTCTCTGATTTTTGTAGTGCAGTTTGTGTTGTTGGTTTGCTGTATTAAATTTGCTGTTGCTACATTATTTTTAATTGTATAATCCCTCTAAGCAGATTACACAATTAAAAATAACTCTTTCACCAAGTAAGTAAATAAAGGATTGGAATATTAGAATATTGGATTTCTAATGTAAATGTTTTTGCCTGGATGCTGCTGTGCTTATTTATACTGGGAGACTGAAGTGGCTTCTGCTGTTGCTGATATCATAGTCTTCACTTTGCAACAAACACCCGTTCCAGGAACTGGGGCCATGAATTATCTACCCTGGTTTCTGTACTGTTCAGAAATGGGCTTTTTTCTGTTTCCCTACAGTATCATGCCACATTCATTCATCTCTTGTGGTTCTCCTGGCTTTTCTGTGCTCTTTCTCAAACCTCCTTTGCTCTGAAGTTTTGCGAAGGTTTGCAGTAAAGCCTGGGTGGATGTTGTTTGGGTGGGAAATTTTGGATTTTCCCATCAACATGGCAGACATTTTCTCCCCTTGCTGCTTCTTCTTTCTTTTTTTCAAAATAAGCAATTGAATATTGTTATAACAACATGTGTAACAGGTTTTGTGAATTCTCAGCTTTTTTTTTTAAGTCTCCAAGGCCTTCCATTGTGGCGATAAGGGGAAAGCAACGAAAGGAGCTGCAAACTTGTGTTTTTAAAAATGAAAGCAAGGAATTCAGAGAAAATGTTGCTTATGTTGTTATAATTCAATTGCTGATATTACGCAAATGGAGGGGAAGAGAATATTCCCTGGATAAAACAGCTAATAACACTTTCAGAGAAGCAGATACTGTGTTATCTGCTGTCAAGTAGAACAGTGAATTGTTGGAGAGAGGTGGCAACCTTTCTATATTGTCAAGAAAAAATAATTTTCATATCCCACCCTTTTTAAAAAAAAGAGTGAAATGGTAAATAAATAGCCAGTGGCTGTTAAATCTAGGGAGAGGGGAGAATTGCTGATATTTAAAAAGTGAAAAAAAACCAGTGACCGGGGGTTGGATGGCCACTGCCGAGGGACTAGGGAAGGAGATCTGCAGGGAAATCAGCCATGTGGAAGCCCTGTTGCCGCGGTGCTGTATCAGCAGCTGAACCAGCAAGAGAGAAACCACAAAAGCCTGTCAATTTGTGGAAGCCAACTAGAGTGGACATAACGCAGTTATGGGTATCTGGTCTAAGTTATGTTCGTTGCCTAATGCAGGGTTCCCCAACATAGTACACTTAGACATCATGGTGCCCACAAGTACTTCTGTTGGCACTCACCAAGCTTTCAAAAATGTGGAGGGGGCCATTTTAAGGCAGGGGTTATTATTGGCTGCCCTCATTCAGATTAAATAAACATTATTTCCTCCTCTCCTGGCAGTCCCTGTATCCATTTTCCCAGCTTCCTTCTCTCCTTCCCACTCACCAACCAATTGTTCTTTTATCTTCTTCCCCAGTCTTCAACTTCACTATCTATTTGCTTTATTTATATCCTACCTTTCTCCCCAATGGGGACCCAAAGCAACTTACAACAATCTCTTCTCCTCCATTTTATCCTCACAAAAACCCTGTGAGGTACATTATGCTGAGAGAAGGCGACTGCCCCAAGGTCACCCAGCAAGCTTCCATGGCAGAGTAGGGATTTGAGCCTAGGTTTCCCAGATCCTAATCTGACACTAACCACTATGTTTGCACTGGCTCTCAGCTTCCCCACCTCTCCTAGCCACCTCTCTCTTGGAAAAGTCTGGCCAAATTGCAAAAGTTGTGCAGTAGCAAGTCACTCAGGCGATTTGTGTGATGGCTGCTACCAGGATTGAAACCAAAATATAATAAAGTCTCCTATTTCTAACAGGATTTTACGCATACAACAAAGAAAATAATGATGGTAGTATTATTGAAACAATTTGTTGAAACGATTTAAAGTCCAAACAAATCAAGGGATCCGTCCCAATCCATCTTTGGTCAGATTGGCCGCTTCACAAGGCGATCTTGTATAGACAGTCTTCTATACATTGTACAATCGGTGATCAGCAAGCTGATTGCTGCTTTGTCACGCATCACTTATATATTTGTATGATGAGCTCTTGTATGGCAGATTCTACATTATACTGAAGAAGTTGGATGATGAAACGGTACATGTTTCTAGAAGACCATATATACAGCATAGAGATCGCCTTGTGAAGCAACAAGTCTGACCAAAGACTGATTGGGACCCAAGATGGATTGGGGTAGATCCCTTGATTTGTTTGGACTTTAAATTGTTTCAGCAAGTTGTGCACTATAGGACCATCATTTTCTTTGTTGCATGTGTAAATTACTGTTAGAAATAGGAGACTTTATTATATTTTGGCTTCCTATGCTGATTTTTGTGATTGTGTCAGTTAAGCATAGAGGTGTTCTTTTCATATGATTTGCTACCGGGATGGCCAGGTCTCACAAGTTGTGCAGAGGCTGCTGGGCGCAGGTGAGTTGTATGGCTTAAAGTCATTTGATAGCTGCCACCGCACCTGGGTGAATTGTGCAAGTTGCTAGTGGTTGATGTTGGCCCTAGCCCAGATGAGTGGTCCCTCCAGAGCAGGAGGGAGAGGAACAGGGGTGGGGAGACCGAAATAGCCTGGGATAGGGGTCCCCCCTACCCTTTACTGACAGAAAAAGTTTGAAAACTGGCAATGCTGTTGTGGTTGCCTCGCAACTCCCCCATAGACACTAATAGGGCATTCCTCTCTTAAAGTTACAGGTGCTGCTTCTGTTACTTGGGGATTATTCTATTAGATTTCAGATTTTTATGCTAGTCTACAGCTTTTCTTAGATCTTTCTATTATCCCATCTTCTTTGTTCATAGCTTCAGTCTCCAGATTAAGAACCCACAGATGGGCCCATGTTGAAAATTCAAAAAGTATTGATGAAAGCATTGTTGTTCTGTGACATTCTGACCTACACACCAATTTAAAACTAAGGTCTCTTAAATGTTTGTACATATGCAGTTTGAGTAAGGCACAGGTAGTATGTCTGTTCAACACAACCTTTGTCCAGTTAACATTTCAGATTCCTCTGTAGAGTTTACTGTGAAAGGCACTTCTGAATGGTATGTTTTTTAACCACTGCTGCTCATTCCTCTGATTTAACTATCCTAGTCTACACTGTGCTTTTATAAAGTATTAAAAAGGGGGAAACTTAAGAGCCTTTCCTGATTCTTGTAGATTTTAAAGCTGCAAGAATGGAGTCTTCGGAGTCTACCTTCCACTGCTTCTCTGTGTACCACACCAGGGGATTCTAAAAAAGGCTCAACAAAAAGTAAGAGACCCTTTTTGTTGTTTGTTGCTGCAGGTTCTAAATAGATGCTTCTCATAAACTCATATATGAGGTTTTGCTAGTTTTATGATCTATGGAATGTAAAGGTTCAAAGCTTTAACACTGAATGTAATTGCAGAGATAGTATTTCATATGTTTTAATAAACGTTTAAAATTATATATAAAGAACTGTATCACAGGTTGTTTATATAAACTAAAGTACCACATTTTGTTTTAAAATCATTCTTCTAAGACCATTTATAAGATAAAAATATTCAAGTAGTAACACTAATGATATTTTATCTGATCAATAACAACCATAACACCAGTACACTCCAAATGTAGGAATACCAACCGTGGAGAACAAATGCTGTAGACATCAGAGCTCACATTTAACACCCATGGTCCCTGTTGTGTAAGACTGCAGAATTTAAAGATAAGTCTAAAAACAGCTCCAAATAGTGGGAAGTACAAGGAAGGGAATGCAGTTGAATTTTCTTAGTATCCAGCAACGCTATGCTCAGATGTGTATGGGAGGCTTGTTACAGTATGTATTTACATCTCACTAAGAAGCGGACACATTCAGGCCGATTTTTAGTAACAGTTCCTTGTGCATTCATAGTGCTCAAGTTTGCCAGTGGTGCCCTCATTTCTTCATAGATCGTTTTTTCTTCTTCTTTCACCTTCTGTGACACCTTTGCGTTTACAGGTTGCATTTCTTCATGCAGGTGCTTATCCTCCATAGCACAATTAGACAAACAGATGCAGCTGAACATACCAGAAACTCAGCTTCCCCCTTTTTAAAAACCCTGGCCTCAGAAGCCTCGGCACGTATTGGCGCATTTAAACTGCTCTAAAAGACACGTGATGCGATAGAGGGGGTCGTCCTGAGTTGAACAATATATGGCACGCCCTGTCGGGTCTGCCTTTTCACACTCCCCATGTACAACCAACCCCCAACTCTGAGCAGCAGCATTGCCCCCATCCAGGAATGCTTCCCCTTGGTCCCCCTCATCGAGACGTGACCGAGGATAGGTCACACGCTACCACAAAAGAAAACACGCCTTCGCAACACTCGTGTGCACCGCACACTGAAAACATGCTCGGATCCCTCTCCCGCCTGGCTAAATGTGTCTGTAGCCATCCCTGAACCTCTGTGAGAAATCCTGGCGCTCTATGGCTCTCCCTTGAAAATTATTCGATAAGACTACCTTGCAAGATTGGCGTTGTTTAATTTTGTTAAATAGTGCCTTTCACTGATTCTTTATCAGGCACAGTTAGGGTTTGTATTTTGTTTGTGAATTTCTATTCATTCCAGCTTTCCTTCTATTCATCTCTCTGTTGCCTCTCCTACTGTGTGACTTTAGATTGTAAGCTCCTTGGGGCAAAGATCTAAGTTTTTCTGCTGAATTTTATGCTGGAAAGCACCATGCGGATTTATAGTGCAATAATAATAGTTTGGCATCTGCCTTCTTTTATCAAAGAGCAAATATAGAAAGATAGTTTTTTAGAAAGCAATTTCTTTGGTTGGAATACAGCCTGAACAAGTTGTATGTTTCTTACAGTGCATTCCTATGCAGAGTTACTCCTGCCTAATAGGCTTAGACTACAGTAACTTTGTGTAGGATTGCACTGTCAGTAGGAGTCCTCCTTCCCTATCCTCTTTTTGACTTGTCAAGCTAGTCCTGTGCTTGGTTTTGGAAATAAGCTAAACCTAATAGGGCTTGTTCTCAAGTAAGCAGGCATCGTCTGCAGCTTTTTATTAACCAATATTATTAATCTCACGTGTAGAAAAGAAATTAAATACAAAACAAAGAGAAGCCTGACTGGGTGGAATGAACTGGTGGTTGGAGGGCTGTGTGTCTGTGTCTCCCCCCTCCCCCAGAAATCCCATCCTCCCATGTATTAAAATGAACAACTCACACACATCATTGCTTCCAAACACCTTTCACTATGCAGTACAAAGTAGGCGATGTTTGGGCTGGTGAAAAATGAGTCTGGCTTCTCAATTTTTGGTCTGGCTCCTAGATCTGAAGTAGTTTTATCAAGGCCTGATTTATTATTTTTATTTTTAAAGATCAATTTCCTGCCTGCTAGCTTGTGGGTATTCAAATCCCTTAATTTGACTCTGTTTAACAGAGTAGAAGTTTTGAAAGAGAGCAGCTCTACTATATGCAGTAAAATAAAGTGAGCTGCTTCCATACAAATATCACCACATAAAACATTGGCCGGTCCACATCTCTTTGTTTCTGGTAGCCACATATTGCCAGATGCTGCAACTGCTGTATTTTCTCACTTTAATGTGTTTCTCTACAATCTGTGTTCTTAACCCATTTGTTAATATTTTGTTAATATGTCTGAGATACAAAATGGTTTGCATGCCATTTATGCTACTAATCTTTGCTCTTGCCTACTTCTAGAATAAATTATAACACTAGATAGTATAGGCTGGATCCAAAATTCCCATTCTACCAGCGGAAGGGTCCATTGTTTTCAGAATCGAAGCTTTGGATCCAGCTCCTGATTACTGTTTTGACAAGTACTGTTTCCCCCCCCCCTCAAATCTTGTTTGGCCTTCAAAGATCAAGGCAGGGAGGGACCAGAAGCCTGTCCCTACCTTAGTTCTCCACAAGCTATGAATCATTTATCATATTCTGTATTATATATATAGTTGTAGAATGGGTATGAAGTTACACCACGCTTCTTCTTTTGGCAACGATGAAGGAACAATTTGTTGCTGATATTGTTATTGGAAGATGAAACTTGTGTGTTTAGTGGCAGCTTCTGCCACTGCAACAGGTTCTGCTCTTCGGAGCTGTTGTTCGCTATCAGATTGGTCACATACCATACTTTTGCTTTTTGTTGTTAAGCAACATATGTATATACCTCTCCAGTCACCTGTTGTGATTAGTTGGTCCTGCAGCAGAACCAACTTGGTAGCAGCCGAGAGAGAGAAAAGGTTAAGTGGGGAGCCCTGGGGCATTCAGTGCTGCTGCACAGAGGATTGCTGCCAGTGACTTTTAAGATAAAAGGTTTTGTTCAGACCCTAATTAACATCAACAATAATTTGACGATTAATAATTTAAAGTTGAACAAGTCTGTGGTAATGCTTGTAAATATTATCTTCCATCTTTGTGTTTTTTAATGCTGCTGCCCAGTGCTAATGCTTCTCAACGACAGTTTCATCCCTCTTCCACACTCTTAACTTCTCAGCATGCGCACCACTCTGGTGGCGTTTCATGCAGGCTTGCCTCCTTAATACCATTGAGGTAAACTCTTGTTTAAGTTTCCTGCCTTCTGCGCTTGGTACGGGGGCACCTCAGAACTATCTTAATTTTCTCAGATCTAAAAACTCAAATCTCTAATTCTCCACGAGAAAAGTTATGATATAGATGATGCGTAGAACAACCCAAGAATGATTCAAGCAGCTTTTGAATAAAGAGCTAAAGATAGTGGATCTGTGTTCAGGAGGCATGTGGCAAGATGCTAAACCAGGAGGAAGCTGTCAGGGGCCGGCCAGCAGAGCATGAACAGCACCAGTAAGAGTCAGGGGGCTGGCTTCAGTCAGAGTAGCGGCCTACTCTGCAGTCTTGATTTTCTGATTCTTCTATTTTTCCATGGATGCTAGGGCTTCATGAGCAACTGATGAGGTAGCAAACCTTAAGCTACACTGTGCCACTGCAAACTGAATAGGAGGGCTTATACTATTAACTGTTGCTCCTTATGAAAACAAGCTGCCCATACAGACAACTAGTGTGGCATGGGCAAAGTTGAGGTGGAATCTGTTCCCTGGAGATCTTGTGTTCTATATATAAGCAGGTTTTTTTTTATTAGGCAACTGCTGATCCCCCCCCCCCATCCTATTGTATGTTGCTGAAGGTATTTACAACATTTCTGAATTCACTTAACAGAAAATGAGTAACTGTTCTAGGGTTTGTTAAAAGATCTTCTATATTTTTTGAATCTTGTATCTGTAGTCTTTCTTTCCCACCTAACTATCCATTGCTGAGGCTTTCCTGTCATCGTAAAAATGCCTGTTCCAGAAAATCAACTGTAAAAAAGTTTGAAGTGTGAAGTACTGAAAACATAATGTGTCGCAATAAAGGGTTGGACTCCTTCAACACAAGTAGTGTTCTGCTGCCAGAAGAGGTGTGTCTCGCTCGCACAGGGCCCTTTTACACCAGTGGAATGATGCTGCTTGTGTTAGAGAGAGGCTCTATCATTAGTGCAACAGGAACATCCAGTTCAGAGAGGGACATTGTAGCTTGCTATATATGCTGTCGAGAGTCAACGCGGTGTAGTGGTTAAGGTGTCGACTAGGATCTGGAAAACCCAGGTTCAAATCCCCACTTGCGACATGGAAGCTTGCTGGGTGACCTTGGGCCAATCATACAAACTCAGCCCCAACTCTGCTAGTGTTTGGATGGCAGACCTCCAAGGAATACCAGGGTTGTGATGTGGAGGCTGGCAATGGCAAACCACCTCTGAATGTCTCTTACCTTGAAAACCCTACGGGGTCACTATAAATTAGCTGTGACTTAACGGCATATATATATACGGGGTCACTATAAATTAGCTGTGACTTATATATAGCCAAGTACCTGGCTGCCCTGCTTTACACCAGTAAAGCAGTATTTAGTCCAAGAGTTGCACCACCAGCAGCCTTTGAAATATGGTAAACAATTGAGCAGTACGCATCATAGACTGTGGAGCTCTGACCGGTCCTCTGCTGCTGCCACCTCCAATTTTTTCATAAGTCGCAACCTCCCTGTGAGAGTCTCAACCTAGCTGTGCTAACTTCGCAAAATCACTTGCTCAGACTTGGATACAGAAACAAAGGATTTATTGGAGGCTTCAGATAGTACAAGACAGACACGGGTTTGAAGTTGCAAGTGAGCTAGCTTATCGGGGTTACAGAATATATTTACTACCAGGCCCTTCTGTCGTGGGAAGTTACAAGATAGATTGGTGCAATACAAAACATCAAACGGGTCCCAGAGAGACTGTTAGGACTATCAGATCCCCAAGGCCACATTCGGCCCGAGGGAGTGCATGCAGGAAGCGCAGCAGGGGAGGGCAAGAGCGGCACCTGGGAAAGGCAGATGAGGCGCCGGGGCCCAGGAAGGCAAGGGAGGTGTGAACTGCTTTTACGAGTTCAAAGGAACAGAGATAGAGGAAGCAAGAAAGGGGAAGGGGAGTCAGAGACACATGGCCCTCACATTCTGCCCCCCTTAAGCCCCCCCTCCCGCAAGGTCGGGAGGACGAGGTTTATCAGGGTAGGCGCAGTGGAATTCGTGAACGAGGCGGGGGGCCGCCATGTGGGGGGCTGCTACCCATTCATCGTGTGCAGGTCCCAGATGTTTCCATCTGACAAAGTAAAACAGTTTCCCTTTTTTCCACTTGGAATCCAAAACCTTGGATACTTCCAGGTGCGTGTCCCCGCCCACTACTGTCGGAACCTCTGGTCGGGGTGGGGAGTGGAATTGGGGAGCGGGTACGTAAGGCTTGAGAAGACTGATATGAAAGACGGGGTGAACGCCCCTAAGGGTCTTCGGCAGCTCCAATTCCACTGTGACTTCATTGATTACCCGGGAAATGGGGAAAGGGCCCACATACCGATCGTTTAGCTTTTTGCAGGGCCGGAGCGAGCGCAGGTTCTTGGTGGAGAGATAAACTTGCTCCCCCACCTTGAGCTCCCAGCCCGGGGACCGATGTTTGTCGGCCTGTTCTTTGTATTTGCGCTTGGCCCGTTCTAGGTTCTTTTGTAACCAGGGCCAAGTAGACCGAACCACCTGCACCCACTCCTGGACCTCCGGGACCGCCTCGAGCTCAGGAGTGACGGGGGTGGAGCCGAAAGGGCCGAATTCCGTCCCGTACACCACCTGGAAAGGGCTAAATCCAGTGGAGGAGTGGGGGGCGTTGTTGTAGGCCAATCGTCCACCCAATCGTCCTGGTGGTAATTGACATAACATCGGAGGTAACACTCGACCATGGCATTTACTCGCTCAGTTTGACCATCGGTTTGGGGGTGGTAAGCCGAGGAGAGTCCCTGCTCCTCCACCCCCATCAGTTTCAGGAAGGCCCGCCAGAATTTGGCAACGAACTGGACCCCCCTGTCGGAGAGGACCTTTCTGGGAATCGAGTGAAGCCTCAGGACATGAGTAACAAACAGTTTGGCCAGTCCCTGGGCCGAGGGGAGTCCGGCACAGGGAACGAAGTGGACCTGTTTGGAGAACAGGTCCGTGATCACCCATAGGACCGTCTTACCCCGGCTAGGAGGTAGATCGGTGATAAAGTCCATGGCGATCACTTCCCACGGTCGGGTGGGTGTTTCTAAGGGTTTCAGAAGTCCCGGGGGTTTTCCCATCCTCTTCTTTGCAGTGGCGCAGATGGGGCAGCTGCGCACATATAGTTCCACATCAGCTCTCATGCCTGGCCACCAAAATTGCCGCCTTATCAGGTGCAAGGTTTTTACGAAACCAAAATGACCCGCAAGTTTGGCCCCGTGGACTAGTCCCAAGACCTCTTTTCGGAGAGGCGGAGGGACGTAAAGCTTTCCACCCTGCACCCAGTAGGAATCCCGCTGTTCCATGCCGGCGGGGAGAATCTGTTGCTCCGCTTCCTGCAGAGACGCGTCTCGGAGCCTTTGTTGAAAGGCTTCCGGGACCCCTTTGAGCATGGGACTACCCGGTTGGCGGGCTTGGGACCGGGTGGTAACGGCTAAACCTGGGACTTCCCCCCGTTGCTCGGGGGTGAACAGGGAGTCCACGGGACGGTCAAAATCATTGCGGTATTGGGGGAGTCGGGACAGGGCATCAGCCAGGGCATTTTCCTTCCCGGGGACGTGCTTGAGGGTGAAACGGAACTTGGCGAAGAATTGAGCCCACCAAATCTGTTTGGCGTTGAGCTTTCTAGCCCCCTTGAGAGCTTCTAAATTCTTGTGGTCGGTACACACTTCAAACGGGAACTCTGCCCCTTCCAAAAAATGTCTCCAGATGGTGAGGGCATACTTCACCGCCGCCGCCTCCTTCTCCCAAATAGCCCAGTTAATTTCTGACTGAGAAAACTTTTTGGAGAAGTAGGCGCACGGCCTCAAACTCCCACTTTCGTCCCTCTGCAGGAGAGCCCCTCCCATGGCCACGTCCGAGGCGTCCACCTGGACCACGAATGGTTTAGTGCAGTCCGGGTGGGCTAATACTGGTTCGGACGAAAAGAGCAATTTTAGCTCATCGAACGCCTGCTGGCAGGGGGGAGACCACTGCAATCGGGCCGAGGGTAGCGCGGCGTTCGCTCCCTTCCCCTTGGTGCGCAGAAGGGAAGTGAGGGGGAGAGCCACCTGTGCGAAATTGGGAATGAAGTTGCGGTAGAAGTTGGCAAACCCTAAAAACTGTTGCAATTGCCGGCGTGTGGTGGGGGGTTCCCAATCCCGTACCGCCTGAACCTTATCGGGATCCATCTCCAACCCCTGGTGGGAAATCACATAGCCCAGGAAAGTGATGGAGGGTTGGTGGAATTCACATTTTGACACCTTAGCATACAATTTGTGGTCCCGCAGTCGCTGGAGGACTTCACGCACTAGGCGGACATGCTCTTCCATGGTTTCAGAATAAATGAGAATATCATCCAGAAATACCACCCCCCCCCCCGAAACAACAAATCATGTAAAACTTCATTAATTAATTTCATGAATACACTCGGAGCCCCTGAAAGTCCGAACGGCATCACTAAATATTCAAACATGCCAAAACAACTCGAAAAGGTCGTCTTGGATTCGTCCCCCTCCTTAATGCGGATACGGTGATAGGCTTCCACCAAATCCAGTTTGGTGAAGATTCGGCCTTCCTTCAATTGCGCTAGAAGGTCTGGAATGAGAGGGAGGGGGTAAGCGTTAGACTGAGTGACAGCGTTCAGTCTACGAAAGTCAATACACAGTCTCAAGTCACCCGTTTTCTTTTTGACAAAAAAGGCGGGGGCGGAGTACGGAGCTTTGGAGGGACGTATGAAGCCCCTCGCTAGGTTAGTGTCCAAATAGTCCCGCAACACCGCTTTCTCATTAGGGCTCATGGGGTAAACCTTCCCCTTGGACAACTTGCCATCTCCCACGATCTCAATTGCGCAATCGGTTTCTCGGTGTGGGGGCAGTTCATCACATTCCCTCACATCAAACACATCCGCGAACTGGGAGTACTCCGAGGGTAGATGGGGTGTAGCGGGGATGGGCTCGGGGGAACCCACCAACGCGGCGGCCGGGGCGGAAAGTACTCGGTCTTTGTCGTGCATTGCGCAGGGGTCCTCGGGGAAAGTGAGTGTCCGTTTGACCCAGTTAATGGAGGGGTTGTGTCCCTGTAACCAATTCATCCCCAAAACTACGGGGGCAACTATGGGGGCGATGGTAAAGTACAGTCGTTCCCAATGTTCTCCCACAGCCATGACCACCGCAGTGGTACGGTGAGTGACGGGCCCCTTTTTAAAGTCACTACCGTCCATTTGAGAGAAACGGAGAGGACCCGGGAGCCGTTTGCGTTGGGCGTGTAATTTCTTGGCTGCTTCCTCACTAATCAAGGTACGGGCACACCCAGAGTCAACTAGTGCGGGGAATTCTAACACTGGCCTCCCTTTGGGTAAAGACAGGTGGACCCGGATGTACACATTATCCTCTTGGGCGCTTACCATCGGTGGAGCTCCTTGCACAACGATTGGAGCGGTCTGCTAAGGAGCCCCTCTTACAGCAGACCGACGGCGTTTTTTGCCGGCATCTCCCACTCTTCCTCCTCACTGGATGAAGGAGACGTGGTAGTTGTAATCCGTGACTCGGCCGAGTCAAAAGCTGCATTTGTAATCCGGGGTCCCGATGGACCAGTGGAGGTGGAGGCTCCATCTTGAGCGCTCACGTGTAGCGCGGTGGGCGCGCTCCGGCGTCCAGGAGTGCCGCTTCGGCGTCGAGGTTGGCCCTCCGCCGGGATCTTCTCCGGTTCGGTCGGGGTTGGGCGAGGAGGAGCCGGACGTCCGGAGCGGGACGGGCATTGCGAGGCGAAATGGCCCTTACCTCCGCACACCAAGCACACCCCGGTTTCGAAGCGCTTGCGGCGTTCGGCTGTTGAGGGGCCGCCGCCGCCTGGGGTTCGGGAATCTTTGGTACCGCTTGGTCTGTCCCCTCTCGGCTTAAAGTCGCGGCCGGTGCGCTGTTTGGACAGGGTCAGGAGCTGCTTCCGATTCTCGATATCGGCGGCGTGGCGCACCCAGCCCTCGACGTCAGGGGGATTACCTTGCATGAAGGTCCAATGTTGCAGGTCCGGGTTTAGTCCTTCTCTGAAGCACTGTACCCGGGTAGCCTCGCTCCAATCCAGAATTCTGCTCGATAGAGACTGAAATTCACTCGCATACTGCGCCACCGACTTAGTCCCTTGGCGCAGTTGCATTAGAGTGGCCTTGGCCCGCTCCCCCAGGTTCGGGTCCTCGAACCGGTTTCGGAGCGCAATCATAAACTCATCCAGGTTCCGCAGCACCGGGGAGCGGAGCTCGTATTGTAACACCATCCACGCGGCCGCTTCGCCTTGCAGGAGGGAGGCCACATACTGGACCTGGGACTCTTCAGAGGTAAAGGTCCGGCCCTGTTCCCGCATAAAAATATCCACTTGGACCATAAAGAAGGTCAACTGATCCCCCGACCCATCATACGTGATCTTCAGGTCACGGCAGGCCGGAGCGCTGGGAGGAACGGGGGGAGCCGCCGGTGTCCCATCTGGGGGGTTACCGGGGGGAGGCTGTACCTTCAGCGCGTCCATGGCGGCAGCCATCTCACCCATCACGGTCTGCATGGCATCCATACGCTCCAGCATGGCTTGGCGTTCCTCCTGCCATTGCCTCCGTTCCTCGTCCATCAGGACTTCCCTACGCGCGGGGTCGTCCTCGAGTCTCGTGCCGGACAAAGCCAAGCGGCGGTGCTTCGCCTCTGTCTGGGAAAGCGACCAGCCCTTAGGAGAGTCCAGCCAGGAGTTAAAGGTGTTCTTGGGCTTCGTACCCAAGCCCGGTCCTGGGTGGGGGGCACCGGGTACCTTCCGCTTGGCACCCTCCTCCTTAGGGTCCGGTTTCTCCGGGACCTCGGGTTTATCCGGTGAACCCGGGGGGGAAGAGGTATCCTCCTTGCCTGGCATTACTGTCCCTTAAGGTACAGATGCAGAACGAAAAGGCAGGGACTTGCAACTTAATGTGAGAGTCTCAACCTAGCTGTGCTAACTTCGCAAAATCACTTGCTCAGACTTGGATACAGAAACAAAGGATTTATTGAAGGCTTCAGATAGTACAAGACAGACACGGGTTTGAAGTTGCAAGTGAGCTAGCTTATCGGGGTTACAGAATATATTTACTACCAGGCCCTTCTGTCGTGGGAAGTTACAAGATAGATTGGTGCAATACAAAACATCAAACGGGTCCCAGAGAGACTGTTAGGACTATCAGATCCCCAAGGCCACATTCGGCCCGAGGGAGTGCATGCAGGAAGCGCAGCAGGGGAGGGCAAGAGCGGCACCTGGGAAAGGCAGATGAGGCGCCGGGGCCCAGGAAGGCAAGGGAGGTGTGAACTGCTTTTACGAGTTCAAAGGAACAGAGATAGAGGAAGCAAGAAAGGGGAAGGGGAGTCAGAGACACATGGCCCTCACACTCCCTCTTCTATTGTTGCTTACTTCTGGTGCTCATCCCCATTCTGGAGCTTAGTAGAGTGACTTTGTAGTACTTCAGGAAAGATTCCTGCATAATTAGCTTCTAAAATTCACTTTCACAATATGCATTTGGTGATGTTAAATTAATGGAAGATCGGTATATCAATTGCTATTGGAATCTCTGTGTATCAAGTGTTAGGAGACGAGTGTTGCCAACTTCTAGGTGGGGGCTGAAGTTGTCCTGGAACTGATCTCCAGACCACAGAAATCAGGTCTCCTAGAGAAAATGGCAGCTTCAGAGGGCAGATTCTATGGCATTATATCTCTGCTAAGGTCCCTCCCCAAACGTCATCCTCTCCAGGCTCCACCTGCAAACTCTACTTGGCAACCCGATAGGAGACATACAGTAGAAGCCTATTGTCTTCATGCAGTGCTTGTGGGAATCCAGAGGCATATAGTTAGCTGTAGTGGAAAACAGAATTCTGGACTAAATTGACCTGGGTTAGATCCAGCAAGGCAATCTTTGCATTTGTCTTACAAAGCAAGGATCAGTGTAGTTTAACCAATTTGATGACAACTAACATTTCTTTACAGCCAACATTACAAGACCAAGAAATGGATTGCAGAGAACCCAAAAAGCAGCTGTTAAAAACCAAAAGACATACTTTAAACAAAGCTTGACTACTTTTGAAAAAGCAAGACATTAGCATCCATGAGTTCAGTATATAAAAAGGTAACATGCACAGCAGAGCACAAGAGCAGTTGCTGTAAGCTGCACTGGGGCTGAGGTGCCTTGTATGATTGTATCAGTTTCCCATAACACATTTAATACAGTGAGGTACTTGGATATAGCCGTACTAAACACAAATCTGATTTGAGTTAGGTGTTTCAATCTCTACTTCAGAGACTGGAATAGGGTATTTCTGACATGCTCAAATTCACGGGCAGTCTGAGACAACAGAGACAATATACAACCTGAATTCTTGTGAATTGGCAAGTAAAGAATACACTTTGTCTGCAGTGCAGCAGGTATCAGCTTATGAAGCATGTGAAATTTTGCTTCTAAATGGTGTTTAGACCAGGTCATTTAAAAAGAAACAAACTAAAGCAGAATTCCATATTAACATATTTGAAAGTGTAAATTCAGGTATGATGCTATTCATTACCATTCTGTAGGTGTAATGGCATTGCAGGAGTGCCCCAAGCTGTTGAACACCAAAACAGCAGTTTAATATCCTTTAAAAGCTGTTTCTCAATTATTTCCCACAATTTACAGATAAAGGCAAGAACATAATTAGCACTATACCTGAAGAAACTGTAAAGTTAGCAGATGAAGACCTGAAGAAATTCTGGGCAAGTAAAACATTGGTAACATTTCCTCAGAGACCAATATTTCCTCCTCTTGAGAGAGAGCCTGGGTTCTCCTCAACAGGAGGCTCAGGTGAGAAGCCAGACGAAGAGTCATCCTCTTCATCAAGCTCTGAATCAGGTTCCAGCTCTGAGTCTGATGAGGAAGATAATGTCATCAAAGACACTCAGAAAACCAAGATAGCATTTCCAAGGCGGGGTCCCATCTCGTCTGAGGAGAGAACAGTGAAGGAAAATACAACACGTGAACAGCAGTTTTTTCAAAGACAAAAGGAGGACCATGCACCTGAGAAGCACCTTGACAGTCCCATAATCACTGCATCTCCAATCAAGGACAAGGGGGTAGTGTTTCCAAGACAAGTTCCCATCTCTTCTGAGGATAAAAATACAAGCAAACAACCCATTCCTACACCACAAAATAACTATGCCCCTCGATACAGTCCCAGAATCACTGAGCCTCCAATCAAAGAAAGGGGAGTGTGTCAAACAACAGATAAGATGTTACAATCAGTATTGGTGAAACATGCCACAAAACAAACATCTAAAGAAACACATTTAAAGGGCACGGACTTGGTAATAACCCCTGCAGAGATTCAAACTGCAGAGAGTCAAAGATTTACTGCTAACCAACTGGAGACGTCTCTTCATGGAGCAGCACCTAGTAAATCGTCAAAAACGCAACAACAAAGCATGATGACACAAAGTCTGACTTTGCTGAGACAGGAAGAAAGTGCAGCAAGTGGAGGACAAGATGCTGCATCACAAGAAAGAGATAGCATGGAAGTGGAAGAGGAGCTTTTGGATGACACGGCACCTGTGGTGGAAACTACCATGAAGGAAGAAATCACCCTGGAAACAGGAATTCAAGGCGAAGAGCAAAGCATTGCACAGGGTACCATTTTATCTTGCTTCATCTCCACTGGTCTATAAGGGCTGAGGGCTTTACATGAGCGAGTGCCTTATGCTTGATGATACCCGACTATTGAAAATATTTTGGGATCCCTTCCACTCTGTTCTAAGGCTTAGTGCTCTGAGATGATCCCAGCAAAGCTCTTTGCTTGGAATGCCTTAAATTTTACGGCTTACTTATTTTATTTTCCTGTTCATTTTCTGGTTCCTAAACCTTCTATATGAATCCTGTTAGTGATAGGAGAAACTGAAATGGCTGCCTTATTGAAATCAGAATTTTGTCCCAGTTTTACTGGAAGCACAATGAAGCTATTGAGTTAACCTCTTCTGCATTCTCTTCCTGTCCATTGCTTGCCCTCAGGCTTAACAGCTGCTTGTCTTTGGGAATTCCAATATTCTCTACTCTTTCTTTCTTCTTGCTGTGCTCTGATAGCAGTAGAAACTGGATCCTTTGTGCTGATCACAAGGAAAACCCTTTACATCATGAGAAGAGATGGGGAAACCATGCCTCCAGGCTAGCAAAGAAGTTGCTTCAGAGCCTAGCTTTTAGCAGTAAGATTATAAGAGGTTTTCATAAAATGTGCCTTGACTTTCTGTTCTTCACTAGTTGCAGAACCCTGTTACCCAAACTCCCTGTGCTCATTTGGTCATGTAACCCTCCTAGAATACGGGGTCTCAATTGACTTGCTTGCTTGCTTGCCCTTCCCGGCCAAGACCAGGCTCAGGGTAACAACAATAAAATCAACATAGTATACATTTATCAGCAGCAGCATCAAGTCTTTATTGCATTAGCAAATTTAAGCCATAGCAACAATACAGAACAAGGTAGAAATTCCACCAAAATAAAATCAATAACATTAAAAATAGTAACACAACTTAACATAATTTTTAAAAAATTAAACATTTCCTATGTTTAAATGCAAATACAAATTCATCATTCAATATATATATCTAATAATAGGAAGGAAAGATCATACAATTCAGAGACAAATAAAAGATGACATGTGACTCAGAGTAGAGCAATTATGGGTTAGAGATATGGTCAGCATGCCCCATCATCTTTTTATGCTTCATGATGGCGGCAGCAAATCTTGCCATTTGGAAAGTAGTTTATTTTTCTTTGTCTTTCAATAATGTGACTAATTTCTCCTGTTACTGCATCACGCTCTTCTACAATTGCTAAAACCATAGATGGTGCACAAAATTAATACAATGCCCCCTGAGATATAACTGGCAGGCAGGACCCCCTTTAAAGCATGAAATACACAAATCAGAACCATGGAAAGGAGAGGGGAGTAGGGAGGCCAGCACTGATGATATTTGCGACTGCCCTCAGTTATAGGCCTGGTGGAACTGCTCTGTCTTACAGGCCCTGTGGAACTCTTTAAGGTCCCACAGGGCCCTGATGTCACTAGGAAGAGCATTCCACCAGGCTGGAGCCAGGGCCAAAAAAGCTCTGGTTCTTGTCGAGGACAGCCACACACTCCTAGGGCCAGGGACCACCAACAAGTTATTGTCAGTAAAACGTCAAGTCCTTCAAATAAAATCTCATTACTTTTCTGTTACTTTGAAGTCTAAGTTCTTTCATCCAAACCACCTTCTGTATTTTGTCCTTGTTGTCTGTTTATCCATCTTGGTTTCAACAAATCAGTATGATTGTTACTAGCAGACCTTCTTTTTTCTTCAGTTTGTCTATTTAAGATAAAAAAAATTGACATTAATTGCAAGATTAATTTGTTTAAACTGCTTTAGAAAGTAGAGAATGCTGTTGACTGAAACAGGAGAAGCATCTT
Source organism: Euleptes europaea (assembly GCF_029931775.1). Lineage (NCBI taxonomy): Eukaryota > Metazoa > Chordata > Lepidosauria > Squamata > Sphaerodactylidae > Euleptes > Euleptes europaea. Next base: position 64,733,967 of record NC_079323.1, read on the forward strand.
TAATTCATCGAATTGAAATGCATTCTCTCAGGAAGCTTATAGTCAAAACACAAGTTTATTCTCAAATGTTGGACCTCTGTACTTCCAGCAGAGGGCACTAATAACGGGGGAAAGTGCGGCGCTCAGCATTGATAAAATGAGATATTGAAAACGCCTGGATTGTGTTTGATTCTAGATCACACACTTTCCAGTTCAGAATCAGTGTAATTGGCATAGTTGTAATTCAGCTGTATTTAAAGTGTAATTCAGTGAAGCCCGATAGAACTACTTGAAGCTTATGCTAATATAATTGAAAGGCAAATTTGATTGCAGGTGTGAGAATTATTATACAATACATGTGTGGCTAACATTCAACTAACATTGTATGTGTGTTAAGTGCCATCAAGTTGCTTCTGACGTATCCTAGTCTTTTGCTTATTTAAGCTTAAAGGTAAAGGTCCCCTGTGCAAGCACCGGGTCATTCCTGACCCATGGGGCTACTTCACATCCCGACGTTTTCTAGGCAGGCTTTGTTTACAGGGTGGTTTGCCAGTGCCTTCCCCAGTCGTCTTCCCTTTACCCCAGCAAGCTGGGTACTCATTTTACCGACCTCAGAAGGATGGAAGGCTGAGTCAACCTTGAGCCGGCTACCTGAGACCAGCTTCCGTTGGGATCGAACTCAGGTCGTGAGCCGAGCTTTTGACTGCAGTACTGCAGCTTACCACTCTGTACCACGGGGCTCTTTTTTAAATTTAAGCTTAAATTACAGTAAACTTCTTTGCTATCTACACTGCTCTTTCCACCTTTCTCTATTTCCTGTTGTGTCTGTAGTTGGACTCCCAGTCAAAGCATGAGAGAGGCAAAACTTCTTAAATAAGGTTCTTGTAGGTTATCCGGGCTGTGTAACCGTGGTCTTGGAATTTTCTTTCCTGACGTTTCGCCAGCAACTGTGGCAGGCATCTTCAGAGTAGTAACACTGAAGGACAGTGTCTCTCAGTGTCAAGGGTGTAGGAAGAGTAATATATAGTCAGAAAGGGGTTGGGTTTGAGCTGAGTATTGTCCTGCAAAAGTATTGTCCTGTAAGTATCAAGATAATGTGCTAATGAGGGTATGGTATGTTAATATGGAACCATTGTATCCTGAAGTGATCTGTTAATGTGTGTAATCCAAAGCTAATCTGTATGGCTATTGTTGAATGTTGTCTTTGTCTGGAGGTTTTTCAGGGCAGGAAGCCAAGCCTTATTCATTCTTAAACTCTCCTCTTTTCTGTTAAAGTTGTGCTGATGTTTATGAATTTCAATGGCTTCTCTGTGCAATCTGACAAAATAGTTGGTAGAATTGTCCAGTCTTTCAGTGTCTTCGAATAAGACCCTGTGTCCTGTTTGTGTCAGTCCATGTTCAGCCACTGCTGATTTCTCAGGTTGGCCAAGTCTGCAGTATCTTTCATGTTCTTTTATCCTTGTTTGTATGCTGCGTTTTGTGGTCCCGATGTAAACTTCTCCACAGCTGCAAGGTATACGATATACTCCTGCAGAGGTGAGGGGGTCTCTTTTGTCTTTTGCTGATCGTAGCATTTGTTGTATTTTCTTGGTGGGTTTAAACACTGTTTGTAGGTTATGTTTTTTCAAAAGTTTCTCCATCCTATCAGTGACTCCTTTAATAAATGGCAAGAATACCTTTCCTATGGGAGACTGTTTTTCTTGAGTTTTCTGATTTTTGTTTGGTTTAATGGCCCTTCTGATTTCATTCTTGGAGTAGCCGTTTGCTAGCAGTGCGTGATTTAGATGATTAGTTTCTTCCTTGAGAAACTGTGGTTCACAGATCCGTCTTGCACGGTCCATTAATGTTTTGATTATTCCTCTTTTCTGTCGGGGGTGGTGGTTGGAGTTTTTGTGTAAGTAGCGATCTGTGTGAGTTGGTTTCCGGTAGACCTTGTGACCTAACTGAAGGTTTGATTTACGGATGACAAGGGTATCAAGAAATGGGAGTTTACCCTCAATTTCCTTTTCCATGGTAAACTGAATGTTTGGATGGATATTATTAAGATGGTTTAGAAAGTCCATTAATTTTTCTTCACCATGGCTCCAAATGGTAAATGTATCATCTACAAACCTGAACCAGACTGTAGGTTTGTAAGGTGCTGATTCTAATGCTGTCTTTTCAAAATATTCCATGTAAAAGTTTGCTATTAGTCCACTCAGTCCAGTAATAGCAAACTTTTACATGGAATATTTTGAAAAGACAGCATTAGAATCAGCACCTTACAAACCTACAGTCTGGTTCAGGTTTGTAGATGATACATTTACCATTTGGAGCCATGGTGAAGAAAAATTAATGGACTTTCTAAACCATCTTAATAATATCCATCCAAACATTCAGTTTACCATGGAAAAGGAAATTGAGGGTAAACTCCCATTTCTTGATACCCTTGTCATCCGTAAATCAAACCTTCAGTTAGGTCACAAGGTCTACCGGAAACCAACTCACACAGATCGCTACTTACACAAAAACTCCAACCACCACCCCCGACAGAAAAGAGGAATAATCAAAACATTAATGGACCGTGCAAGACGGATCTGTGAACCACAGTTTCTCAAGGAAGAAACTAATCATCTAAATCACGCACTGCTAGCAAACGGCTACTCCAAGAATGAAATCAGAAGGGCCATTAAACCAAACAAAAATCAGAAAACTCAAGAAAAACAGTCTCCCATAGGAAAGGTATTCTTGCCATTTATTAAAGGAGTCACTGATAGGATGGAGAAACTTTTGAAAAAACATAACCTACAAACAGTGTTTAAACCCACCAAGAAAATACAACAAATGCTACGATCAGCAAAAGACAAAAGAGACCCCCTCACCTCTGCAGGAGTATATCGTATACCTTGCAGCTGTGGAGAAGTTTACATCGGGACCACAAAACGCAGCATACAAACAAGGATAAAAGAACATGAAAGATACTGCAGACTTGGCCAACCTGAGAAATCAGCAGTGGCTGAACATGGACTGACACAAACAGGACACAGGGTCTTATTCGAAGACACTGAAAGACTGGACAATTCTACCAACTATTTTGTCAGATTGCACAGAGAAGCCATTGAAATTCATAAACATCAGCACAACTTTAACAGAAAAGAGGAGAGTTTAAGAATGAATAAGGCTTGGCTTCCTGCCCTGAAAAACCTCCAGACAAAGACAACATTCAACAATAGCCATACAGATTAGCTTTGGATTACACACATTAACAGATCACTTCAGGATACAATGGTTCCATATTAACATACCATACCCTCATTAGCACATTATCTTGATACTTACAGGACAATACTTTTGCAGGACAATACTCAGCTCAAACCCAACCCCTTTCTGACTATATATTACTCTTCCTACACCCTTGACACTGAGAGACACTGTCCTTCAGTGTTACTACTCTGAAGATGCCTGCCACAGTTGCTGGCGAAACGTCAGGAAAGAAAATTCCAAGACCACGGTTACACAGCCCGGATAACCTACAAGAACCAATGAACTCTGACCGTGAAAGCCTTCGACAATATTCTTAAATAAGATTCGAAAGCATAAAATCCTTCATTAATAATGGTTCATTAATAACACTCCATTTGCAAGGGGTGGGAAAGTAGTGTTTCTGGAGACACCAAGCCATTTAGATTGGTTGGAATGCTAATGCTTTCTCACTTTGCAACTGGTGGACAATTTAAAGAACTTTAATGAACTAAGTGAATACAACCTAAGGGACACCACTTAATGTTTCATGGCAATCCTGGTGTTCTCATTGCATGACAGGGCAGTTTTTGTGATCCTGGTTGAGTACCAAAGGAGGATGGTGAAGAACTGCAGACCCACCTCCGGTTGAAGACTCTAGAGTTGCAGTATGACATAGCATGTAAAATTGTAGCCAGGGACCTTGGAACCTGAAGGCAGAACATGTCATGCAGAAGAGACCTGTGTGGGTAGTTAGCTTTGCTTTACAGCCTCGGTTCCTACTGCCAGACAAACAAGCCCACTTCCAAAGCATCTTGGCTCTTCGCACAGAGAACTACTGTGACAAAAACAAGCAAAATGCTGTCTGGATGGGTGTGTCTCTTGGGCACATTCTGCCTTTGAATCCTAGCATTAGTATTCCTGATTGGGAACATGCAAGGAAATCAATAGAAGCTAATGTTCTGTGTCATTTGTAACATGGTTTATACATATTTATCATATTTAATTTAAGATTATTTTGTGTTCAGGTTCTCTTCTTTAATACGGATTCATTTTTCTTATGTAAACTATCAGTAGTTAGTAACTTTCTCCAGCTATAGAATGAGTAAGTAATCTCCCCTCTGCCAGAAAGATTGTCTATCTCTTCTTTTTTTTTGCCCCTGGATTCACAAGCATTTAATCTTTTTTTTCCTCTGTAGAAGTTATGGCACCAACTGAAACAGCTCAAGAAGCAATTGACATTTCTACCTACAAGAACTTGCAACATCATGAGTATACGCCTTTCACCTTTGTGGATTATGATGTCGAGCTTTCAAAATTCAGGCTGCCTCAGCCATCGTCTGGAAGAATATCCCCTAGGCACTGAATCACTCTGAAAAGGAAGTAATATCTGTATAATAAACAGTTGTAAATGAGGTTGCTGGTGATCAGTTATTTCACAAGTGAACTCTGAGATGATTAAGGCTGTCCTTAGTTGCCCATCTATTTAGTTTTAACAAGCTGGCAGCCCACCCCTCAAAATTCCCCCTTTCAGGATTCTTTCAGCTTATGTTTTCTCCTCCTTTCCTTTTCTTTTAACTAGCTGCTCTCATTCTGTCCCTTTTGGAGCATTTTCAATACTTATCAGGCTGCTCTTTTAGGCTCTCCCCTTTTGGTTAGCTGTTGGGTGTGTGTTTTTTTTCATGCCTGGGGAGTCCCCCCCCCCATATAAGTAGACACCCCCATCTCTTGGTTGTGATGGGCACTGTGTATTCCTTTCATTATCCATGTGGGGGCAGACTTTATTATAGTGATATTTGAACTTTTTGATCTAAATTGCAAGGCGGTCTACCTTGAAAGCTTTTGGTTGAAGTACACAATTATTTCTCATTGTTTGCTAATGTGTATTGTTAACAGCATGCCTGTACAGCTAGGCTTTAGTTAGATTTGACATAAATTTTGTAAAGGGGTGGTGGTGGACTCTTATGGAGAAAGCACCTTTGCTCAAATCATTCTAGATTTTCAATATGTGTTTAATAAAAATGTATATTTACAGTACAGTCCTGTGCATAATTACTCCTGTCTAATGACTTCAATGGTCTTAGACTGGAGTAACTGCATAGAATTGCACTGTTAGCAATCTTATTGCTACCTGATGAATTTTAAAGGCTTTTAATAATGAAATAGTGTACATTTTTATTGTGATAGTATTGGAGCACAGATTAGTAGACCAGTTACCATTTGTAAAAACTGTGGTTCTCACATGCCCTGAAACACTGTTTTTGGTCACAAGGGTATGAGTTCGAAGGTTCAATCCTCAAACACACAAAAATGGGTTCTGCATCTGACCTTAAATGAAGGTCCAAACTATTAAAGAAAGGGATTCAGTATGTAAACAAGTAGAGCAATATACAGTGAAGTCCTAAAGAGAATTACACCATCATTGAAGTCAGTGAGCTTAGAAGGGTGTAACTTTGGTTAGGATGGCACCGATAGGAATATTCATTTAAATTGTACGGGAAAGGAGATTATCTGTCTGATAGTGATGGGAGCTGAAGTTCTAATATTTCAAGTGTAACAAATGTACCTAATTTGAAATACTGAGCTGTACTTGGAGGATGGTTCTCTGGCACCTGGTAATATTCTTCTGGTCTCATAATTTAATTGGAGAATATTATGAATGTTCAAAAGTTACTATTTAAAATTGTGACAAGTACTGGTATACAACTGTACATGAGAAATCTTTGGGAATAAAAATCATAACGTATGCATTCCTGAACATAAGCATTTTTAAATTAGCACACAAGAGCACCTACAAAAAACTTTAAAAAAATAATTCAGATGCCCAGCGAACAATGAGTTAGGGCTGAGGATGCGTGCCCTTATGATGAGCAAAACAAGTATCTCAGTTCAGAATTCTTGATTTAAAAGCAAGCTATTTTGGCACATTTGTGAATATCATTCCTGGCAAGCCCATTGCTGTTTAAGGTGAAAGGAATTAGCAATAATTGTCAATGTATAGTGATTTTAGAATTTGGTTAATCCCATTTTAATAAGTAAGTTAAACCTGTATTTTACCAAGATTCTTTGAGAACTGGGTATTTCCCAAGAATGCAGACATGAGGAATTAACAGATAGAATACATATACTTTCCTTTTATTTAATAAGAATTCAACAGTTTTATAAGTAGGAAATCTGTTTGTATCCTATGACGGGATTTACTTTTAATTAATGTTACGACATCAGAACATAAATGCTTCCATTCCTTACATTTAGAGTAATTTGAAAGTTTGGTCAATGAGAATATTATTTTAACTAGCCTGCACATCACAAAGGCTATTATAATTAATTTAAAAGTTTCATAAGTAGTTTAAAAGTGCAGTCCTGAGGAGGGTTAACCCTTCTAGGCCACTGAAGCCAATGCTTAGGAAGGCACTGCCAAGCACTTAAGATAAAAATATAAATGTGTTTCTCAAATGTTAGTGTGTTTTGTTCCAGTAGATGAATGTAAAATGCATCACTGGGTAAAGATACCCTTGTTTTTAAGACAGCTCCCATGCTGAAATATTATATCTTAACTTAGCTCTTGTTTTGATAAGATTTCACCTTCTATGTTAGCTACCATTAGGGTTAGACTTGAGCTGAACTTGCTTGATCAAAGCATGGAAGTTTATAATCCATTCTTTAAAGCTAAGTAGCTTGCACTTTATAGTACGTATTGCAGCTTCAGGTTTTGGTTTTGTAAGCCCCGATATTGGATCTTATTAAAGCTGCTACATCAAGAGGGTTTGTTTTTTTACAAGACCTCATCTACTTTTGCTAACAAAATAAGTGAAGATAATGCACTGTTTAAGGTAAATGGCTAAAGAGCTCATATCTAGCAAGCTATGTCTGAAAGTCTTAAAATACTACTTTGCATAGCAATGTATAGCATTGGCATGTTTTCTTTCCAACATATGCTTAATGTGGAGGAGTGGAAATACTAGATTGTCTAGATTACTTAATCAATAGATTTTTGTTCTACATGGAACAATTAATGGATCAGGATATGAATATCTAAAACAAGATAATATTAGAATGTATGAATCACAGCAAGCCTTCCTTCTGTTCCCACTCACTGCTTAGAATTATAGATTATAAAGAAGAATAAAATACAATAATGGAAAAAAACCCTACAGTTTCAATTTATTTGTGTGCTGATAACGTAACTAGTTCTAAAGCCCTGTTTTGGAATAATATATATATAGAAAACACTCTAATAAACAAATTAATGTTTGATTTCAGAGTTTATGCTTTGCATTCCAGTGCTGCCAAAGGGAATACTGTTATGAAGCTGGGAGGACATTAAATAAACTACTCTGTATCTGTCCAGAAATACTTTTGCGTATTTTGCGCCAAGCTTTTTCATCCCACAGAGAGCTCTAATTGTCTCAAATGTTTTCCCAAGCATGGCTATTGAGGGAGCAAGAGAAAGAATAAGGGGACAAAATTCCAGGGGCCCTGGTCACTCTGTAGCTAGGCAAGTCTTGTGTATTTGGGTGGGAATGGGAACAGAGGACACCTTTGTTTGAGGGCCCAGGCTGACTCTCTTAGCACCTCTGTTCAGAAGCAAAGGCTTGGATTGTATGCTACATCAACAGGGCTATATAAACCGTAACTTCCCCCTTGCTGCTGGAATTGTCCATACCCCCCTGAGGGTGTGCCCCATGGATCCCTGGCTGCAGTGCAGGGGGGATCAGTGACAATTGTCCCACCTCCTCTTCAAAAGTGGAAGTGCCTTTGGCAAACAGAAAAGGAGCTTAGGATCCCAAACGACGTCCATAAGGGCTTTTACTGACTTTCACATTATTCTTACCTTTTGTGCCATGCTGCATCTGATAAATGATTCACAGAAACTCCATGATGGTAACATGAGCCTTAACAAAATAGGTTCTTATTTCCAGAGCTGTGGTTACATTTGGCAGAGCATGAAAAGAGTTTGTCTCTTTTCTGGATATGTTTGAGGCAAGATGCTTGTGCATTCAGTATTTCTGCCAAGGCAACACACCAATGTATTCTGCATTCATGTCTGTATTGGTAGTGTTTTAAAATTGGCAAAGGGTTAATCTTCAGAACTGAACAGTCTATCTTCAGCCTGGAATTGGTGAGTTTTGTTTGTACCTTCTCACAGCAGCTAGAACAGCTGTGCACCTTCTTACCACAAACTTTTATCAGGACTTTATAGGAAAGTAGGAATGGCATTTTTAAAAAATAGATGCTGTCGCTATGATATGGCATTTCCATGAAACCAGAAAGTTAACCCTTGCATTCTTAAGTGGTGACTGGGCTGGTTTCCAATTTCACCCAGACAACACTGCAAATTAAATTGCTCCATTCTGCAACACAATTTCCAAAAAGATGTAGCAGTCTCAAACCCTGCTGAAAGCCCTCCTCATAACAAGCCATTCTTACAGTTAATGTGGGGTTTTTTAATTACGTACACTCTCTGTTGTTTTGGATTATAAAAACAGAGGTATGCTTTGGTTTTATAACACACCAAGGAAACTGAATTGCCAAGTAGTTTGGAATCTGAATGCGCATGGGGAGCTTACTGAGAAGGAAAACAATTTCATCGAGTTACTTTCCCAATTGCAAGTAGACTATAATTGCCTTCTGTAAAAGTAGACTTGAAAATGTCTTCTAATGTAGCACAGGCAGTTGATACAATGGAAACCATTTGATTAAATTCTGTGCGTAATGTTTATGCGATAGCATGCGAGAACATTATTGCTATGCTGTTATCTAAGATAAAACCTAGAAACTTCCTCATATTTTCAGGGTTTTAAAATAGAACATTGAAACAATTCTTAATCAAAAGTACAAAAGAAATTGGCAGCGCCGTTGCAGCTGCTGAAATGATGGCCTCTGCCTCATTTCCTTTTCCCCATCTGTTGTCTTTTGCCGTAGTCACTGATTGAGAGCACTTTGAGGCAGGAAAACATTTTGTTGCATCTTTATGTGGCATTTATAACATTGGGGCGGCTAGAGATGAGTGTATGTGTATAGGAAAAGAAACGGTGGTATCAAAAATGAAGTATTTCTGCATCTGATAGGTAGAATGTGGTAAACGCCATATAGCTCACATATGTTGTAGGCTTAACAGTTATTCCCTCTCCTTTGGAAATTTTGAAAACTCTAGTTATAACATTTCAGAGACCTGTCACACAGAATTCTCTTCATCAAGCATCTGTTACCAGAATTCTTTGTGGGATGCCATTACAGTTAATTTGCCTCATAATAATAATAATTTGTCATGCTTATATTTCCTCCTATTCTGAACCTGAGGAATTTTGTGGTAGTGCCTGCCTCCCGCGTTGTAACTCAGGCTGAAAAGTGAGCAAGGAGGACAGGAGGGAGCCATTTAAAGTGCAAAGGGGTGCCAACTCTTTCCCATGCCTGTATTTTTGTCCCCTGAACCTACTCCTTCCTTGCCGTTTTGCTCTCCTGCTAGGGGTTTCTTTTGCACTGGAGCACCATGAGATGAAAAGTGGCGAGAGAATAGCTGCAGGGGAAGGTTTCTCAGTGGACCATGCTGTGCTTAAAATGCCCCCTTCTCTTTGTACAAAATGGCATTACCTGCATTGTAACACACGTTTTGCGTAGCTTATTATCTCTCAGGCTAAAAAAAAATAAGATAAACTGTACTTGTAACAGAACAGCTGTAACCACCATTGACCTGGTTGAGGAGAGGGGAAATTTCCAGTGCCAGTCATTAATGCACTGAATTTTAGTATAATTAGCGTTGACTCAGACTTCTAATGCCCTGACCTGGATGGCCCAGGCTAGCCTGATCTCACCAGATCTCAGAAGCTAAGCAGGGTCGGCCCTGGTTAGTACTTGGATGGGAGACCACCGAGGAAGTCCAGGGTTGCTGTGCAGAGGCAGGCACTGGCAAACCACCTCTGTTAGGCTCTTGCCATGGAAACCCCCCCAAAAAGGGGTTGCCATAAGTCGGCTGCGACTTGATGGCACTTTACACACACACACACACACACACACACACAGAGAGACTTCTAATACATCTTCCTCCTTGAGGCACTGGTATGCTGATGGAGGGCCTGTTTTACAGGTCAAGTTAAATGGACCTCTCACAACAAAGGTAAGTCCCAATAAATCTATGTATGTTACCAAGAGGATGAGATTATTGGGGGGGGGTCCTCCAATGGTAGGTTGTGGGGACCTAAAGTGGTGCTAGCCAGCAGTGCAGTTTTAAGCTGGGCTTCTGTAGAACAAAATTGACACGGCATATGTTAACTGATCTGGCGTATAATTAGAAAATAGGACAAGGACCTACTCAAAAGGGGAGATAGGGAGAAGTTTCCTGATTAGGGCATGCAGTTGGCTTATAAATCCTACAGGTAAATGTATCTTTGTTTGAATCTCTTTATAGACCATTTAGGAGAGTCAGCATGGTGTGGTGGTTAGGACTCTAATCTGGAGAACCGGGTTTGATTCTCCACTCCTCCACATGAGCGGCGGACTCTAATCTGGTGAACTGGGTTGTTTTCCCCACTACTACTCATGAAGCCTGCTGGGTGACCTTGGGCTAGTCACAGTTCTCCCCGAACTCTCTCAGCCCCACCTACCTCACAAGGTATCTGTTGTGGGCAGAGGAAGGGAAGGTGATTGTAAACTGGTTTGAGACCCCTTAAAGGTAGAGAAAACCAGGGTATAAAAACCAACTCCTCTTCTTATACTGATTCAACATAAAAATCCCAAATGCTTGTACAATACCCAACATCTGTAATTGGGACTATTCAGAGTTAACTATGTCTGAGGCTATACCAACCACTGGCGATTCCAAATACTTGGTAAATGTATACAATTAAGCTGAGAGAGAAGGCTTATTGTGCTGAAACTGAAATATTGCTAGCAGTAATACACTAATATATAAGGTACAAAGTGATATAACGGTTAGTTTCTATTCCATTTCCAAATGACTTGCAGATGTATTACTGCTGCAGCTGTTCCAGGCCCTGTAACAGCATTAGGCTAAGTCAGTGCCAGTGAATTCTGGCAGCAGAATGCGTTTTGATATTCCCAAAGAGGGAGCCGTAGTGGGGGGGGGGGGGAATGGACACCAGCATGAAGGGCATATGCTTTACAAGAAAAAGTGGCTTATTAACCCCGTAACGTTTTATCGAAGTCTGCTTTTCAGGAGAACAGAAGGAGGAACACATGCCCCCCCCCCCGTATTTTGAGCTCTTATTTCTAACCCCTATGAAACTGTAATGCGCCTAGCGCGTGATCACCACCTTGACATGTGCTTGCCACATTAAACTGGCCCCAGACAGAGTGGATCTATGACAGTTGCTTCCCCTGTAGGATAAAGTAGCTCTGTGGAAGTTTTGCTGAATCACACTCAGTGCTTATTTATTGTCAATGTCACATATTTCTGCAGCTCACTGGGGGTCCCTGTTCCAGGAACTGCAGGGCCAAACAGGTGAAGTATTATTTCTTTGAACTTCCGAGTTCTTAGCTGGTTCAAATTCACCAGTAAAAATACTACTCCATTCTTTATTAAGAAGTTGCAAGAAAAACTTCTGGCTATTCAAAAAGGCAAGGAAAGTAGATCTCTGTGAATTATTTAAAATTAAACTAGATACCATGAGTGGGCTTGTTTTAATCTTCCTATAAAAATATATATCGGGAAGCAGAAACACGTTGGGTTTTATGACTAGAGACATTCCCGTTACATGGAGCTGTGTAGCACCCCCCCCTTGTTTGACTGTTTTCACTTAGATTGCTCATAAAGCAGAATTATGTAAAATAAGCCCTAGAGACAGAAGCACTATAATGGAACTCAGAATTCTCTACTGTGTACAACACTAGAAAGCACATGCAAATAGTATTTTATGACTATAGTTCCAGATATTTTGGGATATTTATGGATTATATTGGTTACAGTTGACAAAATGAACCAAGTATACATCTGCTCAGATAATTTGTGCTGTCTGTGAAACCATTACAAAATCTGGCATGTTTCCAGTTGATTATTCTAGCACTGCTGTTTTATTCATATCCTCACTATATATAAGTGCCTAGTAAGAGAATATATTGAATTTTATTAAAAGAATGTACGTTTGATTCCTTATATACAATTTAACTTTGTACACCACAAAGACTTTCCACTGTATGTGTAAACAATCCTCTCCCCTTCCTCGCTCTTCTCACACAAGACTGTGGAGAAGGTTTTGTGTGTGAGAGGGCTTGCCACCTCCCTTCCTGCTGTACAGGTAGCATGCCTCACTCCATCTCTGCTCTTTCTTTTGCTCTCCAAGACTTCAGGCACAGAGGGTACATATGTGTGCATTGGCTGTTTCTGGTCTAAGTGTGGTCAAGCAGCCTGGCTGACACCTTTGAACACAGTCAGACCTTTAGAAGACAAAAGAAACACACACCTTTTTTTTTTTTTTTTTTTACTAAAATATAATCTTGGTTCACTACAGCACAAGAACACTGGAAACGCTATCAAAATACTAAAACATGAGTTAACTGCAATGCTCATGTCACTGGTGTTAGCTTGGCATTTTCTTCCCATGGAATGAACACAAGCCTGCTGAAACTTTGAAATAGAGGCTGATCAAGGCAGACTTCATTTCTCTCCCAATCCTGTTATTGGCTTGCACACTTATAGTGTGTCGGGCCTTTTAACCCTTCATCTCCCACTCTGACCTATCCTGAAATGGGGTTTGAGTCACTACATGTGCTGCCTTACACCTTTCTCCCATCTTACCAAGACACATGTTCCCAAACTTGTATGCTCAGCTCAGAATATCCAAATAGCCATTTTTCTTACCTCTTCCAGGCAGTTAGACAAATAGTCATCTCTTTCTTATTTGACTGCATAAATGAAAACTCATCTCCTCTCAGCCTGAAACCAGTTTATTGATTCGTACCTGGGAAAGAATGTTTTCTCTAAGATCAGGTTCTCCCAGAAAGTTAATCAAGGTACTCATCACAACAGTATATACAAGGAATATTCCTGGCATGGTGTCTACCTTACTCTCCTTCATGTGGCAATGCTAAGGACATTTTCCTGGGAGTAAGATTCATTGAATAAAATGAAACCTATTTCTGAGTAGACATGTTTAAGAAGCTCCCTTAGGCACCAGCAAAAATATATTGTATTTACCCCAGGCTTTTCAGGAATTCTATCTTTTTACAATGTTTTTTATGGTATGCTTCTAGCTTGAAGACCAGGATTACACCCTTCTAAAACATAATTTTATGGAGTGAACATCTTTTGTTTCATGCCCATGGTTAAGATAATCTTTAGGAACTAGGGGTAAATGTCCCTAGTGCAGTGGTGGCGAACCTATGGCATGTGTGCCAGAGAGGGCACGCACAGCCCTCTCTGTGGGCACGCGCGCTGTTGCCCCAGCACAGAAAAGCAGCCCCAGCAGCAGCAGGAGAGGCGGCGGGAGGGATCCCCCCGAGCTGCCTCATGGTGGAGACCCCTGCCCGCAGCCCCGGCTCTTGCACCAGGCAGCCTCTCTCCTCTTCTTCTTTTGGCAGCCACGAGAGGAGGGGGGGAGAAAGTTGAGCTCCCCGGGTCCTCTCGCCATTTCTGGGGCGCCTGCGAGCTTCCCTCTCTCTCCCCCTCGGCAGTGCAGGGCGACCTTGCTGCAGCCGCCCCCCCAGGCGCTGGGATGGCTGGCGGCATGTCCGGGCTCTCCTCGAGCGGGAGCCGCTGTGCCACTCCTGCTTTGCGCCGCCAGCGTCTGTCCCGCACGGTGTGAGCGGCAGCGAGACTGGAGCTAACTCCGGCAGCCTGCGCCGCCCCCGGCCCTGCCCTCGGAGGAGGAGTCCCGCCGGGGCAACCTCCGCCCTCGCTTCTCACCCAGAACTGCTGCTGCTTGCGCAGCCTGGCCAACTTTCCCGAGGCTGCAGTAAGTGGGCGATCTGGAGGTAACACGGCAACGTCGCCTTGCTTTCCTGCCATCGCAGGGATTCCTCCCCTGGTACGATTGCCAAAGATAGGACTTTTTGGAGGACTTTGATTCATAGGCACTTAACACACACACACGATTGCCAACCTCCAGTTGGGGCCTGGGAATCTCCCGGAATTACAACCGACCGCCGCTCTACACAGATCAGTTCCCCTGGAGAAAATGGCAGCTTTGGAGGGTGGACTCTATGGCATTATGCCCCGCTGAAATTCCTCCCCAAACTCCACTGTCCCCCAGATCTCCAGGAACTTCCCGGCCTGGAGTTAGCAACCGTATCCCCAGGGCATACTCCTTACAAGCACAGTGAGTTTTTCCCAGGAGAAAACTGTTCCAAAACCTCAGTATTCAGATTAAATTTTGTGATAAGTGGGTTTTGGGTTGCAGTTTGGGCACTCAGTCTCTAAAAGGTTCGCCATCACTGCCCTAGTGGATGATATTGGCTAGTAGTGACACTGGTGTTTGTCTCCCCACCCCCCGTCCAGAGAGGCTACATCCTTGGTTCACACCTAGGTTTTCATGGAAAAGTTAATGCGGTAACATCTTATTTACTGCTGTTTCCTACTTATGGAACTATGTGGAGAAATCTTTCTTCACTTCTAAACTAAATAAATCAGAGCTTTACACCAAGAGAAAATGAAGAGGGATGGTAGGAAATACATCAACGTGAAGTCATTTCTTCTGCAAGAAAGCATCACAAGGGCAAATATGGGCACTGCTTGGATTGGATGGACTCATACATGTATTAGACTATCACAAGGGGAATTCGTGTTACCCCTTCACACACTTAGTATGCTACAGCAGAATTATGAGACCTATAGAAACTGCAGTCTGCAATAATTACCTTCTTGGTTTTAGTGCAAGAATGTAGCTGGAGTGATGGTACCAAGAAATAGGTGATCAATACATTACGTGCTGGCCTTGACAGGATAAACAGATTCTCAAAAGTCTGAGACCTTTCAAATTGGTGACCCATTCCAAGCCAGAAAAAAAATAGACACAACTCAACTTTGATACTCAAGATAACCTAAAGTTCTTTCCGAAGTGAAGAATTAGAAACTGGAAACAGAGTGGCTCAGCTCCGTAAACACTATAATTATTATGAAGCTGATGACACAGCAAACATATCTTTAGAGTTTGTCCAAAAGAATTCATTACCTCTTTTTCCAGAGATATCTTGAAGCAGACTGTCAAATTAAATACATAATCATTCATAATGAAATTCAGGATTATCTCATTAGATCTATAAACCTGACTCCAGATGTGGTCTTCTCAAGCTCCATATGTTTCCATAGTAACATTTTGGTACACATTCCATGGACAAAATGTCAAATAAATTAGACAAAACAATGAAATTTTAAAAAATGAAGCTAAGCAGATTTTCCAGTTGGCAGAGACAGTTGTGTTATGAGGTTATGGATAAAAATGACTCATTTTACCTGAAAAGAATTAAGCCAAATGAAACAAAATAAGCCACTGATAAATTCTCAAGATGATTAATATTTCTAAGTTTTATTTACAAACTTGGAAAAGTCATTTTCTTGCAGCTCCAGTTTAAGTCATTTTTAAATATCATACTGTGCCACTTTGTTTAAAAATAACACAAGAACAATTCCTGCATGTATTCCTACACAACATAAAGTTTAATAACCAACAAATATTGATGTATACCACTTTTTGAAATTTCAAATATCTTACAAGGAAAGGGAAGCATATTAGCTCAGTAGTTTCCCAATGACTTGGATTCAGCACAGTGTTTCAAACAAAGTTCTTGCCTCCCTCCTCCCCTGGCAACACAAAATGCCCTTGAAATGCTGTTGTGGGGAGGCGGGACCTGCAGCAGGAGCGGGGAGGTGAGAATGCAGAAGCTGGGGCAGTAAAAAGGGAACACAAACTGCATATTCACAAGTGGTCCTGTCAACTTCCCAATCACTCACTGGGGAAAGACATCCATGTATTAACATGGGGTCAACAGTTCAGGACCTGCTGAGAAGAAGGCAACTCTCACCTTTTGGCCAGCAATAGCCTGAGAAACGGCAAAACCAAAGAAAAGGCTGCAACTCACTTATTCAGGAGCAACAACACTTTCAAATGAGCAACACTAGAACAAGATCTCACATAGGGTACCAGACATCTCTACTATGTGGGATTCCCACAAAGTGAGCTGCAGCCATAGGGGACACAGGCTTGGATCCAATGTAGTGTTTTGTGGGTTGAGGGATTTCCATTCAGGGAATGTGATTTTCTACTTATCCAACAAAACGATGGTACTCCCAAGACCTGAACCCTTGTTTGGGAGAGAGCTTGAGTATTCTATTGAAGTTGGCTCTACTGAGTGATTTACAGAAGAGTGAATACTATGACTAGAGTGGCTATTGTCCTTTCCTGTTTGTACACCTGTTTGTACACCTGGTTACAGAAAGGGCCTCAAACCCACATCTGCAGAGGTCTCAGAAGTATATTCACTCTAGGGTTCCTTCTGGTCACAACACGGTGCTGCTTTCAACATAAGATGCTATACTCCCTCTCACCCCACCTGGTGTTTTGCATATGTGCAGCAGCAACCTGATGTCAGGGAAGCATGGCTCCCTCAGCATATGCTGGTTGGCTGTCTATTTTCCTATCAGCGGCACACTGCTATGGGATTGATAGCTTATAGTAGGCTTGCTAAGGACTCTAGTGCTCTCTGCCCCTTATTGGGAGTTTTTGTCACATAAGTCCTTTCTGCAAAGCAGGTATACTTTCTGTATCAATGCTGCACTGAATGTAGGACTAGGCTATAAACCAGGTTATTTACAGATTGGAACTTGTAAAAATGTATGTGTAAAGTGCTGTAAAGTTGCAGCTGACTTACGGCGACTCCATAGAGTTTTCAACGTGAGAGACTAACAGATGGTTTGCCATTGCCTGCATCTGTTTAGTGACCCTGTACTCCTTTGATTGTCTCCCATCCAAATACTAAGCAGGGCCGACCCTCCTTAGCTTCTGAGATCTGACGAGATCGAGATTGGGCTAGCCTGAGCCATCCAGGTCAGGGCACTTGTAAACAATACTGAAGTAATTTTCCTCATCTACTAGAATGAACCACAGTCATTGTGCTAAAAAAACTGTGGCACATGCAACACATCTTTCAATTAAACCCCATACTCTTTATGGGAGTACTCCTCATGCTCTCCTCAACCCAGAAAGTGATGTTCAAGTCTTCTTACATGTTCCTAAGAAAAAACAAAAACAGCACTGTTCATATGGAAGTGCCCAATTTCATCTTTGACCCTGGAGAAGGAAAAAGGGAAGATCATATGGCTAAAAAGGTTCCTTTGCAAAGCAATAACCCTGTAAATAATCTCCAAATATTCCTCACTTGTGGTGATTAAAAGATAAATTATAGCTTACAGGTATTCTCAGAATAAAGTATCAGCTCTAAATTTTTATTCCATTTAATTCTGAGGATGTTATTGCAGAACAGAAACACTGTGCTGAACCAGTGCTTGGAGTCAGTAATGGGCTGGTTGAGGGTGAACAAGCTGAAACTTAATCCTGACAAGGCAGAGGTGTTCTGGGTTAGTAGAAAGGCAGGCCAGGGACTTGAGATCTCTCCTGTCTTGTATGTGGTTATACTTCACTTGAAAAGCCAGGTTTGCAACTTGGGAGTGGTGCCTGACACAGCAATCACCTTAGAAAACCAGGTAGCTGTGGTGGTTGAGAGTGCTTTCGCCCAGCTTCAGCTGGTGCATCAGCTGCTTCTGTTCCTGGTTCAGTGATCTATGCCTTACAGCACAATACTAAGGTCGGAGGTAGTTGGGGCAGACCCAGGGACAGTGCCGCCTACTGAGCAGTTTGCTGCCTCAGCACAGCAAACCAAAAATGTAATTTCCTGAAAACCCTGTGAAACTGCTCCATTCAGTTTCACGGGGCTACACCTCCCTTTTTGCAGGCGTAGGTTCACACTGGCAAAAGGGGGCATTCCCAGGGTGAAAGGGCTTAGGGACCCCGGGAACACCCCCTGGGGCACAGGAGCAAGCCAGTGAATCACTGCAGCTGCACCAGCACCCATGTATGGCACTGCTGCAAGGTACACCAACATAAGTGGCCCAGCGCCAGCATTAGTGCTAATTTAGCCGGCACAAGTGGCACTAACAGTGTGTCAGCCCTTGGCCCACAGAACCAGAAATCACCACAAAGTCATATAGAGTCCAAACAGATGGTTTTTACTGATCAAATAGGCATACAGTGCAAACGAATAAAATGACAGCTCTGAGAGGCTCACTAGCTGGGAGATATTATAAGGCAGGCAAGGCGGGAGATTACACGCATGAATACAGTTTCCCAGGAGCTGAGTTCCCAGGCCTAGGTATGCGACCTTGGGGGGCAGACAACACAGTACAGAGACAGAGGCAATAACGAAACCGAGATAGCAGCCTGACATTCTGCTCCCCTCAAGGCCCCCTCCCAGTTCGCAAGGGGGCTGGCCTGTTCGGGTAAGCAATGTGAAAGGCGTCGACGAGGTCGGGGGCGGAGACATCCCGTGCGCGCACCCATTCGTCATAGGCAGGGGGGAAATGTTTCCAACGAACTAGATATTGCAGATTGCCATGGTGAATACGGGAGTCAAGGATCTTGGAGACTTCGAAGTGTTCTTCCCCCCCCACCATGATGGGTTGCGCAGGCGGTGGGTCCGGATGCCACCGTGGAGAAGCAACATGGGGTTTGAGGAGGCTTATGTGGAAAACAGGATGCACACGCCTCAAGGATTTGGGGAGAGCCAGTTCCACTGTGACAGGGTTTATGACCCGAGTAATGGGGAAAGGGCCAATGAATTTGGCGCTGAGCTTATGGCACGGTTGGGTGGAACGGAGATTTTTGGTGGAAAGGTAAACTAAAGCACCCACTTGCAGATCACCCCCGGGGGAGCGATGTTTGTCAGCTTGCGCTTTGTATTTACGTTTGGCCCGGTCGAGGTTGCTAACGAGCCAGGGCCAAGTGGTACGGAGGGCGTGTGCCCAGGAGGCAATGTCGGGGTTCCCCTCCCCCTCTATATCATCCGTAGGAGCGATAGGACTGAAATCTTGTCCATACACAGCAAAAAACGGGCTAAAACCTGTGGATTGATGCATGGCATTATTGTAGGCATATTCTGCTAAAGGTAACAGTTCCACCCAGTTATCCTGGTGGTAGTTAATATAACAACGCAAATAACATTCAAGTACAGCATTGACACGTTCAGTTTGCCCATCAGTTTGAGGATGGTATGCACTAGACAATCCCTGTTCCACCCCCACCAACTTGAGGAAAGCTTTCCAAAACTTAGAAACGAAACCACTTCCGCGGTCACAAATTATTTTACGCGGAAACGAATGTAAACGAAAGATATGCGTCACGAAGAGGCGGGCCAGTTTCTGAGCAGAGGGGATCCCTGCGCATGGAACCAAATGTATTTGCTTAGAAAACAAATCAGTAACAACCCACAACACAGTTTTACCCCCACTGAGAGGGAGATCAGTCATGAAGTCCATAGCAATCACTTCCCAAGGTCTGCTGGGCGTTTCAAGAGGTTGTAGCAGTCCCGGGGGTTTGCCCTGCGATCGTTTCGCAGCGGCACAAACGGGACAGCTGCGGATGAAGGAGTCAATGTCGGAACGCATTCCCCCCCACCAGAACTGTCTGCGCAATAAGTGAAGGGTCTTCAGAAACCCAAAGTGCCCAGCTGTTTTGGCTCCATGAGCTAAATGTAAAACGTCTTTCCGGAGAGCTTTGGGTACATACAATTTTGAGTCTTTGTACCAGGACCCTCCTTGTTCCAAAACACCAGGAGGTAGGGTGTGAGCGGAACGTTCTAAAAGGCACTGGTCCCGAAGGACAGTTAAAAAGGATTCGGAGATGGGGATTTTGGAGGGAGCCCCCCCGTCGGTCATGGAGATCTGAGAAACAGTTACAGGGCTAGTGCTTACGTGCGGCGGCGCGCAGACTGCAGGCGGCTGAGCGGTCGGAGGGGTAGGAGGGGCGGGAACTCCGGTCTGTTGCGGTGGCGGCTGGGCAGCCGGTTGGGCTGGCGGAGCTGGCGAGTTAGGGAAGGTGTGCTGATGCTGGGATCGGGTTTGCATAGCCAGCATAGGTAGGGCCCCACGTTGCATAGGGGTGAACAGAGAGTTGGTGGGTCTTTCGAGTTTTACCGGATATTGTGGTAAACGGGAGAGGGCATCCGCGAGAACGTTCTGCTTCCCAGGGACGTGCTTCAGGGTGAAACGGAACTGAGCAAAGAACTCCGCCCACCGTTGTTGTTTCGCCGATAGCTTATGGGACCCCGTGAGGGCAGCTAGATTTTTGTGATCGGTCCAAACTTCAAAGGGTACTTTAGACCCTTCCAAGAATTGCCGCCATAAGGTCAGTGCATGATGAACTGCAGAGGCCTCTTTCTCCCAGATGGGCCAGTTTAATTGAGCGTGCGCAAATTTTTTTGAAAAGTAAGCGCAAGGGTGAAGAAGACCGTCCGGCCCTTGCTGGAGGAGAGCCCCTCCCATGGCTACATCGGAAGCATCGACTTGCACAATGAACATTCGATTTGGGTCTGGGTGCCGTAGCACCGGTTCCGAAGTGAAGAGGCGTTTGAGGGCCAGAAAGGCGGCTTGGCATTGCTCAGTCCATAGGATTTTTGCGGAGGGCAAGGCAGCCGAGCTTACTTTTCCTTTAGTTTTCAGCAGGTCCGTAATGGGTAGAGCCACTTGGGCGAAGTTAGGGATGAATCCCCGATAGAAGTTTGCAAATCCCAGAAATTGCTGTACTTGCTTACGGTTGGTGGGGGGAGTCCAATCGAGAACGGCTTGGACTTTGGCGGGGTCCATGCGAAGACCTTGGTGGGAGATGATGTATCCCAAAAACGTGAGTTTGCTTTGGTGAAATTCACACTTAGCTAGTTTAGCGAACAGTTGATGGTTACGCAGGCGTTGTAGAACTTCTCTGACCAGAGTCACATGCTCGTCCATAGTTTTCGAATAAATGAGAATGTCATCTAAGTAGACCACCACCCCACGATATAGAAGGTCATGTAGGATTTCATTGATGAGTTGCATGAAGACCCCCGGGGCCCCTTTTAATCCGAATGGCATTACAAGGAATTCATACATTCCGAAACAGCTAGAGAAGGCAGTGAGGTGTTCATCTCCTTCGCGGATACGGACTCGGTAGTAGGCTTCCACCAAGTCTAATTTAGAGAACACACGGCCTTCCTGTAATTGTCCCAAAATATCCGATATTAATGGGATAGGATAGGCGTTGGTCTGGGTAACCGCATTGAGCTTTCTGAAGTCAATGCATAGGCGAAGGTCGCCTTCTTTTTTCCGGACGAAAAACGCGGGGGCCGAGTTTGGGGCATTCGAAGGGCGAATGAACCCTCTGGCGAGGTTTTTGTCCAAAAAGTCCCGGAGGACAGTGCGCTCGGAAGCGCTCATAGGGTAAATCTTACTTTTGGTTAATGTGCAGTCCTTTACTACTTCAATCGCACAGTCTGAGGCCCGGTGGGGGGGTAAGGCATCACATTCCCTAAGGTCGAAGACATCTTCAAAGTCCCGGTATACAGCGGGTAGAGCTGGTGGTACTGGGGCAGTAGAGGTTAATGCTGGAACGGGCGGAAATGGCAGAGCGAAGTTTTGCCGATGCTGGTCGCAGGTGGGACTAGCGAAAGAGATAGTGTTTGTTTCCCAATCAATACTGGGACTATGTCCTTTAATCCAGTTAATTCCCAAGACCACTTCAAATCGGATAGGGGCTATAGTGAAGTCTATTTGTTCCCAGTGGGAACCAATTCCCATTGCCACCCCAACTGGACCCCCCTGGAATTGGCTCCCGTCCATTTGAGCAAATTGGACGGGGGCGGGTAAAGCCTCTGAGTCGGCTCTGAGTGCAGCAAACGTGGCTTCACTTATGAGAGTGCGACAGCAACCGGAGTCAATTAGTGCTTTGACGGGGATTTGTGGACCTCCGTTAAGTTGTTGTAAAACTGCATCCACGTAGACGGTGGAGTCCACTTCTTTGATTTTGGTAGGAGCATTCGGTTTGATAGGAAGATCCTGAGAGGTCTGTGGAGATGCTCCATTCACCACAGACCGGAGCCGTTTTTTGACAAGTCGAGGGGAGATTCCAGGTTTAAGGCTGGAGAAATCCAAGGGTTTTCCTCATCTGAAGAGGGAAAGCTGTCCCCCAATGGGGCACTTGTAATCCGAGACCCGGCGGGGTCGTTGGAAGTAGGCAGGGAGGCTGGGTCCCCGGCATGGAGTGCAGAGGGTGTGGGCCTTCCCGGAGCTGCGCTGCGGGTGGCCGCGGTGCCTCTGCGTGGTGGACGACCTCGGGCGCGGGTTGTCGTGCTGGGACGAAATAATTCCTGGCGGCGTGGGCAAACGGCTGCAAAGTGGCCCATTTCTCCGCATGTAAGACAGGCACCCCTCTGAAATCGGGCTTCACGTTCCTGGAGCGGGCGTGGGGGATTTCGTGGGACGAGCAGTGGTGCCTTGGGTTGAGGCTTTTGGGTGCCCTTCTCCTTGTGTTTTTGACGGACGAGAGAAATAAAGCGGCGGCGGCTTTCCACTTCCTCGGCTAATAGGATCCAGCCTTCGAGGGTATCGGGATCGCCCCGCATATAAGACCAGTTCAGAATGTCAGGATGCAAGGCTTCCCTGAAATGATGGATGAGGGTGGTCTCGGGCCAACCTACAATTTTACTTGCCAGTCGCTGAAATTCATCGGCAAATTCCCGCACTGTAGCAGAGCCTTGTTTTAATTGCAAGAGTTCCGTTTTGGCTCTTTCCCCCAGGAAGGGGTCCTCAAACCTCCTTCTCAGGGCAGTCATGAAGTTGTTGAGGGAACGAATCGCACGAGAGCGGGTGTCAAACTGGAGGACCATCCAGTCAGCCGCTTTGCCTGTCAGGAGGGAAGCTACGTACCGCACCCGGCTATCTTCCGTGGGGAAAAGTTGACCTTGTTCTCGCATATAACTGTCCACTTGATGCAAGAAACAAGGCAAAGTCTCAAGAGATCCGTCATACGTAGTCCTCAATTTGAGTTGCTTCCAAGGGCCGGGCGCGGGATGACCCGGTTGCACGGGTGGTCCGGGCGGAGGAGCAACAGGAGCTCCAGGAGGCAAGGGTGGAGCGGGCACATTAGCAGGTGGTTGCACGGGTGGTCCGGGCGGAGGAGCAACAGGAGCTCCAGGAGGTAAGGGTGGAGCAGGCACATTAGCGGGTGGTTGTACGGGTACCCCCTGACCCGGTATCGGAACGGGCTGTCTCTGAGCTATCAGGGTGTGTTGTAATTGCCTGTTCTCTTGAAGCATAAGTTCCATTACTTCCTGGAGTTGATCAACACGGTCGGAGAGCTCCCGATTCTGGGCTCGTAAAAGATGAACCTCCTCACTTGGGCCACCAGTAAGATGAGGCTTACTGGTTCGGAAGCTCGTGGCCCATTGAGAGCTATCCCCATATAAATCCTCGTCTTCAGACTCATCTGAGTCTCGACGTCGGTCAGCCAAACGGCGTGCGCGTTGGGTCGCACGCGACGGGACAAACGCCGGGGAAAAAGTTAGACCTGATAGTCCCAGTACATAGTCCTTGGGGCGCGTGTCCACGTTCGCCTGATTCCTAATCCTTGCTGCAGCCGCCCTGGCTGCTTCCGCCGCCTCTCTCTCTCTTGCGACCCTAGCCGCTTCGGCGGCTTGCTGATCCGCAAGAACTTTGGCGTTCTCAAGTCTTAGGGCAGCCTCTGCCGTAATACGCGGCAAAAGTTCTGTCTCGAGGAGCAAGAGTATGGGGTCAGGTTCCCCGCCCAGCAGAGGTTGTACTCGAACCGCCAGTGCGGATGCCTCGGCTCCAAACGTCGGGGTCAAAACTTGAGCCAAGGTGGCTACCGGGGTGTCCTTTGTACATTCCACAAGGAGAAGAGCGGTGCTAATAGCGACTCGCTTGGCCTCAGCCTGGCAGCTGGCCGCATCCGGGATCAGGGAAAAACCCTCCGGCGGGGCTCCCGCCATGGTAGAAAGAGTTTGTCGAGAAATAAGATTATCCAAAAGTCCAGTTAATATTTGTAAATCCTCAGTCGCCAATCGGGCATCGTCCAGTAATTGGTCCAAGTCCTGAAGATCTAAACGAGCATCAGTATCCTCCGATGTTAACATCCAGAGACGTCCTGTAAGAGATTGCCACTGCGCCTGTACCAGTCCCCTCAAGCGGCAAACCTCTCGGGTCGTCCGGAAAAGTTCAGCGATTAAGTCTTGTAACAGAGTAGGATCCTCTGAGAAGGGCTCCAGGGTAGTAGATCACCTGGAGAGCTGCACAGCTCCCATCCAAGTGGCAGGCGAACCCCCCTGGGCTCCAGCCTGGCTAGGAGAACGGTGAAGATGAGAGAGAGCTGTCATAATGTCAGCCCTTGGCCCACAGAACCAGAAATCACCACAAAGTCATATAGAGTCCAAACAGATGGTTTTTACTGATCAAATAGGCATACAGTGCAAACGAATAAAATGACAGCTCTGAGAGGCTCACTAGCTGGGAGATATTATAAGGCAGGCAAGGCGGGAGATTACACGCATGAATACAGTTTCCCAGGAGCTGAGTTCCCAGGCCTAGGTATGCGACCTTGGGGGGCAGACAACACAGTACAGAGACAGAGGCAATAACGAAACCGAGATAGCAGCCTGACACAGTGGCACAGGGACCACACCGGCTCCAAACCCCCTTCAGCCCCACTCTCTTCAGGATTGCTCAGTTACATCTAGATTGGACTATTGCAATGCATTCTACTTGGGGCTATCCTTCAAGAGTGTTTGAAAATTTTAGCTAGTGCACAATGCTGTGACTGGACTGCTGGTTAGGGCCAGCATATGACCCCAATACTACAGCAATTACGCAGGTTACTGATCCACTCCCAAGCCTAATTCAAGGAGTCAGTTTTGTCCTTTAAAGCCGTACATGGCCTGGGACTGGGGTATCTGAAGGACCATCTTCTCTCATATGTTCCTGCCTGGGAATTAAGATCAGAGAGGCCCTCCTGACTGTTCTACCAATCAAAGAAGCTTGTCCAGTTGGCACACCAGAGAGAGCTTTTTCAGAGCAGCCCCACAATTACAGAGCAACCTGTGCCTGGCCCCCTCACTTTCAATTTTCAGGAGATTGCTGAAGACAGTTTTATTCAGGACTTCACTTGACTAGTTTTTATTTGTTGGCAGTCCCAACTGAGATTTTAAACTGTTGTCTTTTAGTATTTTATAACCATTGTTTTATTTATGTTGTGTGTTGCAAGATGGAAAGGTGGCTAATACATGTTTAAAATAATAATAAAGTAAAGCAATAAATCAGCCCAGGTGTCAGGTTGTTATCTCGGTTTCTCTGTTGCCTCTGTTCCTTTGCTGAACCGTCCAGACTTCAAGGACAGCTTCATATACCAATGCCTGGGAACGCTATCCCTGGGAAAGTGTGCTCTGTTTATGCTTTGCGTGTTCTATAATCACCCGCCTTTTTCAAGCCTTATATTGCCAACTAACGAGCAAGACCCTCATAGCTGTCATCTTATTCTATATGCACTGTATTACCTATTTGACCAGTAAAAGCCATCTGCTTGGATTCTGACTGTCTCTGTGGTGATTTCTGGTTCATTGGGTCAAGAGCTGACATTATGACAGCTATCCCTACAACTCTTCTTCAACGATCCCCTAGTCAGGCTAGAGCCCTGGAGGGTTCGCCTGCCACTCGGATAGGAGCTAGGAGGTCACTCTCCGAGTGAACCGGGACTACTACTCCCTGGAACCCTGGAGTCCTCATGTGGGGATCCTACCCTTCTACAGGACATAGTCGCTGAACTTTTTAGGACTACTCTAGAGGCTTGCCGCTTGGAGGGACTAGTACAGACACAGTGGCAATCTCTAGTGAAAGTTCTCTGGATGTTAACCTTGGATGATACTAATACTCGTTTAGATCTCCAGGATTTCGATCAGTTGCTGGATGATGCTCGGCTGGCAACTGAGGACTTACAGGTACTAACCGGATTATTGGACGAACTTATTGCCCATGAGTCTCTCCCATTCACGGCCCCTACTACCCTGGGAAAAGGTACCATGGCAGGAGCCTCAGGTCTTTCCCTGATACCCGATGCAGCTAGTTGTCAAGCTGAAGCCAAGCGGGTCGCTGTCCATACGGCCCTCCTCTTTGCGGATTGTACAAAGGATACTACGGTAGCCACCTTGGCCCAACGTTTGGCCTCGACGTTTGGGGCCGACGCACCCGCTATCGCGGTTCGGATACAACCATTGCTGGGCGGGGAACCCGACCCCATACTCTCACTCCTGGAAACAGAACTTTTACCGCACGTTACCGCAACTGAAGCTCTGAAACTCGAAGCCCGAAAGGTTCTCGAGGAGAAAGAAGCTGCTGAAGCGGCTAAGGCGGCGGCCGAAGCCCAAGCCGCAAGGGATAAGGAGTTACAATTGGCTGCGGATCGTGCGCGGACCTGCGGTCGCCCTAAGGACACTGGAAAGAGCGGCCCTCCGTTAGGTCTATCTTTTTTCCCCCCGGTGTTTGTCCCGTCGCGCACGACCCAACGCGCACGCCGCCTTGCAGACCGACGCCAAGACTCCGGAGAGTCTGCAGACGAGGACCTATATGGGGACAGTTCTCAATGGGCCACGAGTTTCCGGACAAGTAAACCCCATCGTACTGGCGGCCCAGGAGAGGATGTTCACCTGTTACGAGCCCAGAATCGAGAGTTATCCGACCGTGTCGATCAACTCCAAGAGCTAATGGAACAAATGCTGCAGGACAACAGGCAGTTGCAGCAAGCCCTGATAGCCCAAGCACAGCCCGTCCCGGGTCAGGGGGGACCAGTCCAACCTCCTGCACCACCTCCACCTCCCGGAGCTCTTGTTCTACCTGCACCCGGAGCACCTGTTCAACCGGGTCAGCCTGTGCAACCGGGTCAACCCATACCCGATCCTTGGAAACAGCTCAAGTTGAAAACTACGTATGATGGATCTCTTGAAGCCCTACCCTGTTTCTTGCATCAAGTGGACAGTTATATGCGAGAACAGGGACAATTGTTCCCTACCGAGGACAACCGGGTGCGCTACGTAGCTTCCCTTCTGACAGGCAAAGCGGCCGACTGGATGGTGCTCCAATTCGACACCCGATCCTGCTCTATCCGTTCCCTCAACAACTTCATGACTGCTTTACGTAGGAGGTTGAGGACCCCTTTCTGGGGGAACGGGCTAAAGCCGAGCTGCTACAACTAAGACAGGGCTCTACTCCAGTCCGAGAGTTTGCCGATGAATTTCAAAGACTGGCGAGCAAAATTGTGGGCTGGCCCGAAGCCACCCTAATTCACCATTTCAGGGAAGCCTTACACCCTGACGTCCTGAACTGGTCATACATGCGGGGCGATCCCGACACTCTCGAGGGTTGGATTCTCTTAGCCGAAGAAGTAGAAAGCAGCCGGCGCTTTATTTCCCTTGTCTGCCAAAAACACAAGGAGAAAAGCGCCCCAAAGCCCCAGCCCAAGGCACCACCCCCCGCTATACGGAAGCCGACGCGTCCACTCCAGGATCGCGAAACCCGATTTCAAAGGGGTGCCTGCCTCATTTGTGGGGAACAGGGCCACTTTGCAGCGGTCTGCCCTTACCGCCCTGAACCCTTTCGTCCCAGCACGGCAACTCGAGCTAGAGGACGACCGCAACGCAGAGGCACCGCGGCCACCCGCAGCGCAGCGCCGGGAAGACCCACACCCTCTGCACTTCACGCTGGAGACTCATCCGTTCTGCCTGCATCAACTGACCCAGCCGGGTCTCGGATTACAAGTGCCCCATTGGGGGACAACTTTCCCTCTTCGGACGAAGAGAACCCATGGACTTCTCCGGCTTTAAACCTGGAATCTCCCCTTGATTTGTCAAAAAACGGCTCCGGTCTGTGGTGAGTGGAGCGTCTCCACAGACCTCTGCAGATTCTCCTGCTAAACCGACAGCTCCCACCAAAGTAAAGGAAGTAGAAACCACCGTTTATGTAGACGCCATTCTACAACATCACGAAGGTGGCCCCCAACTACCCGTTAAAGCACTTATTGACTCTGGTTGCAGTCGCACTCTCATAAGCGCAGCCACATTTGCAGCACTCAAAGTCGAGTCCGAGGCTTTACCAGCCCCCGTCCAATTTGCCCAAATGGATGGGAGCCATTTCAAAGGGGGTCCAGTTGATCATCGCACTATAGGGGTGGCGATGGGAATTGGCTCCCACTGGGAACAAATCGACTTTACCATAGCCCCTATTCGATTCGACGTGGTCCTGGGAATTAACTGGATTAAAGGTCATTGTCCCAGTATCGATTGGGACACGAACACAATCTCCTTTAACAACCCTAAATGCGATCAGCACCGACAGCAAGTTGCGATGCTGTCTCCACCCGCCTCGGCATTACTCTCCGAGATCCCATCAACACCAACCGTCCCTGAAATATACCACGACTTCGCGGATGTTTTTAACATTAAAGAATGTGATGCCTTACCCCCTCACCGGGCTACTGACTGTGCAATTGAAGTGGTGAAAGACTGCACATTAACCAAAAGTAAAATCTACCCAATGAGCACTTCCGAGCGCACTATGCTTCGGGACTTTTTGGACAAAAACCTTGCCAGAGGGTTCATTCGCCCATCGAATGCTCCAACTCAGCCCCCGCGTTTTTTGTCCGAAAAAAGGAGGGCGACCTACGCCTCTGCATTGACTTCCGAAAACTCAATGCAGTTACTCAAACCAACGCCTATCCTATACCACTAATTTCAGATATCTTGGGACAACTACAAGAAGGACGTATTTTTTCGAAATTGGACCTAGTAGAAGCCTACTACCGCGTCCGCATCCGAGAGGGGGACGAACCTCTCACTGCCTTCTCTAGCTGCTTTGGAATGTTTGAATTCCTTGTGATGCCCTTCGGGTTAAAAGGGGCCCCGGGGGTCTTCATGCAACTCATCAATGAAATCCTTCATGATTTGCTATACCGTGGAGTAGTGGTTTATTTAGACGACATTTTCATTTATTCAAAAACCATGGAAGAGCATGTCACATTGGTCCGAGAAGTTCTACGCCGCCTACGCACCCACCAACTCTTCGCAAAGCTGGCTAAATGCGAATTTCACCAGAGCAAAATAACTTTCTTGGGATACATAATCTCCCACCATGGCCTTAGCATGGACCCGGACAAGGTCCGTTCCGTCCTCGAATGGGCACCTCCCTCCAACCGCAAGTACAACAATTCCTGGGCTTTGCTAATTTCTACCGCGGATTTATTCCAAACTTCGCCCAAATAGCACTGCCCATCACTGACCTTCTAAAAACCAAAGGTAAAGAAAACTCTGCCACATTGCCCTCCGCTAAAATACTGTGGACTGATCAATACCAAGCCGCCTTTGTAGCTCTCAAACGGCTTTTCACATCAGAACCGGTGCTACGGCACCCAGACCCTAATCGAATGTTCATTGTGCAAGTCGATGCCTCCGACGTAGCTATGGGGGGGCCCCTGCTGCAAAAAGGACCTAATGGTCTCCTTCATCCTTGCGCTTATTTCTCTAAGAAGTTTGCGCACTCCCAATTAAACTGGCCTATTTGGGAGAAAGAAGCCTCAGCTGTTCACCATGCTCTTACCCTTTGGCGACAGTTCCTGGAAGGGTCCAAAGTCCCCTTCGAAGTTTGGACCGATCACAAGAATCTGGCCGCTCTCACAGGAACCCATAAATTATCCGCAAAACAACAACGTTGGGCGGAATTCTTTGCTCAGTTTCGTTTTGTCCTGAAGCATGTCCCAGGAAAACAAAACGTTCTCGCGGATGCTCTCTCCCGATTGCCTCAATACCCAGCAAAACTCGATCGGCCCACAGACTCTCTCTTTACGCCCGCACAAAGAGAAGCCCTGCCCGTATTGGCTGTACAAACCCGATCCCAAACGCTGCCCCAGCGACAACACACAGTCACCAGCGGGCAAACTCCTCCAACCCTACCGGCTACTCTCCTACCTCCGCGACGGGACACCACGATGGCTCCGGCTCCGACTCCTCCAACTCAACCGGCCGCCCGGCCGCCTGAAGTCTGCGCACCGCAACACGTAAGCGTTTCCCCCTCGCCAACCCCCCTACCTGCTCCTACTACTATTTTGAACGAGGGGGGGGGGTTCCCCGTCTCCGATTCTTTCATAAAGTCCCTGCGGGAACACTGCCTTATGGAACATTCTAATCAAACCCTGCCTCCTGGTGTTATTGAACAAGGGGGCTCTTGGTACAAAGACTCAAAATTGTATGTACCCAAAGCGCTCCGAAATGACGTCTTACACTTAGCCCATGGAATGAAAACCGCAGGGCACTTTGGGTTTCTAAAGACCCTTCACTTGTTGCGCAGACAGTTTTGGTGGGGGGGAATGCGTTCTGATATTGACTCTTTTATTCGCAGCTGTCCTATTTGCGCCACAGTCAAACGATCTCAAGGCAAGCCCCCAGGACTACTGCAACCGCTTGAAATACCCTCCAAACCCTGGGAAGTGATTGCTATGGATTTTATGACGGATCTCCCTCTCAGCGGGGGAAAAATTGTACTATGGGTTATCACTGACTTATTTTCTAAGCAAATACATTTGGTTCCATGCGCAGGGATCCCCTCCGCTCAGAAATTGGCCCGCCTCTTCGTGTCACGTCTTTAGACTACATTCGTTTCCGCGCAAAATAATCTGCGACCGCGGCAGTAGCTTTGTTGCAAAGTTTTGGAAAGCTTTTCTCAAATTGGTGGGGGTGGAGCAGGGATTGTCTAGTGCATACCATCCCCAAACGGATGGCCAGACCGAACGTGTTAATGCTGTACTTGAATGCTATTTGCGCTGTTATGTCAATTACCACCAAGATAACTGGGTAGAACTGTTACCTTTTGCAGAATATGCTTACAATAATGCTGTACATCAGTCCACTGGTTTCAGCCCGTTTTATGCAATATATGGACAGGACTTCGGTCCTATCCCCCATCTGGAGGATATGGAAGGGGAGGGGGATGCCGACATTGCCTCTTGGGCACACACCCTCCGCACTACGTGGCCCTGGCTGATTAGCAATCTTGCCCGAGCCAAGCGCTTATACAAAGCGCAAGCCGATAAGCATCGGTCCCCCGGTGGGGACCCACAAGTAGGTAACCTGGTTTACCTATCCACCAAGAATTTGCGTTCCACCCGACCGTGCCATAAGCTCAACGCTAAGTACATTGGCCCATTTCCCATCACTCGCATCATAAATCCTGTCACGGTGGAACTATCTCTCCCCAAAACCTTAAGACGTGTGCACCCCGTTTTCCACATCAGCCTCCTGAAACCCCATATTGCTTCTCCGCAATGGCATCCGGGACTGCCTCCCGAACAGCCCATAATGGTGGGGGGGAAAGAACATTTCGAGGTCTCCAAGGTCCTAGACTCCCGTATTCACCATGGAATTTTACAATACCTAGTTCGCTGGAAACACTTCCCCCCTGCCTATGACGAGTGGGTTCGCGCACGAGATGTCTCCGCCCCCAAGCTCGTCAACGCCTTTCACATTGCCTACCCAGACAGATCGGCCCCCTTGCAGGATGGGAGGGGGCCTTAAGGGGAGCAGGATGTCAGGTTGTTATCTCGGTTTCTCTGTTGCCTCTGTTCCTTTGCTGAACCGTCCAGACTTCAAGGACAGCTTCACATACCAATGCCTGGGAACGCTATCCCTGGGAAAGTGTGCTCTGTTTATGCTTTGCGTGTTCTATAATCACCCGCCTTTTTCAAGCCTTATATTGCCAACTAACGAGCAAGACCCTCATAGCTGTCATCTTATTCTATATGCACTGTATTACCTATTTGACCAGTAAAAGCCATCTGCTTGGATTCTGACTGTCTCTGTGGTGATTTCTGGTTCATTGGGTCAAGAGCTGACACCAGGGAAAGGTTATAGAGAAAATAAAATACTTTTCATTTCACTTGAATATTTTTCAGGAAACTAATGCTTTAAAAAACGATGGTGAATACCCAGCTGCTAAAGGGACAGCCATGAAGGAGCTAGAAAAGATTCTGAAGTGTAAGGATGTGTCACTGGCCACCAAGATTAAGTTAACTAATGCCAACGTATTCCCTATTACTATGTATGGGTGTAAAAACTGGACATTGAAGAAAGCTGATAGGAAGAAAGTAGATTCCTTTGAAATGTGGTGTTGGAGGAGAATGTTACGGATACCGTGGACTGCCCAAAAAATCAGTGGCTTATAGATCAAATCAAGCCTGAACTGACCCTAGAAGCTAAAATGACTAACCTGAAGGTATTGTATTTTGGTCACATTATGAGAAGACAAGAGTCACTAGAAAAGACAGCCAGGCTAGGAAAAGTTGAGGGCAGCAGGAAAAGAAGAAGACCCAACAAGAGATGGATTGACTCATTAAAGGAAACCACAGCCCTCAATTTGCAAGATCTGAGCAAGGCTGTCAAATATAGGACATTTTGGAGGACATTGATTCATAGGGTCATCATGAGTCGGAAGCGACTTGACTGCACTTAACACAAACACAAAGGAGGCTTCATCACTAATGACAATGTGGAGCAGACAGGAAACAGGAAGAGCTAAAACATAACTCCTTTATCTAGATCCAGCATTCCATTATTTTTTTCTATAGCAAAAAGAGAAGGATCATTGTATGACAAGAGGGCCTCTAATTCATTACTGCCCTAGAACTCCCATCCATCTAAATCTGGCACAGTTTAAAAACTGAATCTGAGAACCCTTGTACGTACTGATGGAATAGTGGGAGATTTGGCTGGATTACAGTTGAATGACAAACATAGTAGGGAGGAGGAGGAGAAACTGAATACTTGCACTTTCCCTGACACTAATCAGATTTTCTTGTCTTAAGAACGAATGCTTTAGTGAAACAATGTAGTTAATTTTATATTACCGCTACATTTCAAAATATAAGTTTGGATCTAAAGCACTATGAAAGGAAGTGGAAAGAAAACAGGAGTAATGCACTTGTGCAGGAGCTTTATGTGGTGCCTTAGGT
This sequence comes from Euleptes europaea, assembly GCF_029931775.1. NCBI lineage: Eukaryota > Metazoa > Chordata > Lepidosauria > Squamata > Sphaerodactylidae > Euleptes > Euleptes europaea. Next base: position 64,767,194 of record NC_079323.1, read on the forward strand.
CCCATTGCAGTTCTGGTGTTTCTGCTTGCACAAGAGTAAGAACATCTTTGGATTTTATTATTTTCTCATTCTGCTCTGCGGAACAAGGTATAAAACAACTCTTCCACAAATGGAAGATACATTCCATATGCAGGAAAGCACCTCTTGAAACAATTCATTGTAAATGTTGAACATTCTCTGTTCACCCTATAACTGAAAGATACAAAAGCAGAAGTTAGCACCACCTGTTAAACAGCGCTACACAACTGTTCCAACGCATGGCTGGTTTTATTTTTGCTGAGAATTACAGGAGGATCATGTGTGCTGAAGCAGAATTAAATAAAAGAGGAAATGTATAAATTATTCTTGTCAGTACCTCTTTAGTTCATGGAGTTTTGCAATTGTTAGCTGAGGAGTGCAAACTCCCCTCTCTTGCTTTTCTCTCCTTTCATCCTTTCTGAACCTTGGGATCAACAGGGAGCCCCCTCATTGAAATACCAGCCGTATACAACCTAAGGTCAAGGGCGCCTGGAAAGGCAATCACAGCAACTGCTGCTGATCTCCTTTCCTCTGGAGATTCGCCAAAGTCCAAGCATTTTCCAAAGGCAATGCCAGACCTTTTTCATTTGAACTGGCATTTGGTGACTGGGAATGAATCCAATAGTGAGCTATTTAAAAACTGAATATATTTCACATGCTGTTATGTTATGTCTGTTTTGTAAACATGTTGCCTACTCTGTTACTTCAGTACTGTACATACAGAAAAAGTGTTTTTGAATACAAACTCAGGTCTCAGTGGGTTTTTTTAGAGGGTGTTTGCTGATGGCAACATTTGTCTTTTTCTCACCAAGATCAAAAGAACCATCCAGGGGTGACAGCTGCCTGCTCCAGTACAAAAATATCATTAGCTGAACAATGGATTTTCTTCCCATACACATTTAAAATAGCTTACCAAGCGCAAAGTGTCAGTCTTAAAGTGTCACAAAAACATCTTAACCTCTGGTTAGCAGACATTTCACCCCCACCCCCGGTGCTTTCATCATTCACTACTGCAGTCAGGAGATGCAGACTATCCTTCTGCCTGCGTGAAGAAAAGCTTCACCCCTCCCAGCAACAACAAAAAATCCAATACTATCTGGCCCTGGTTGCTGGGTGGCACATTTTGGGGACAGAGGCTATTCCCTTATGGCCACCGAGGATCCTTTGATGTGTAACAGCTGTAGTAAGAGAACATATTCACTGCCCCTCCACCTTTATATCCCTGTTTTGTTTTTAAAAAATCTTATTGTATTTACTACATCTAAGTTTTTCCCCTGATTGCAAGCCACCTTGAAGGCCTGCAGAATGGCAACATATAAATACTTCAAATCTGGTAGCAGTGAAAACCTTAGAAGCACCTCAATAACAAACTGATTATTGTGAATGAGCTTTTGAAGACAGCATACTCATGTAACATGCAGAAGAATGTAGCTTCTAGCCCTTTTACTTATGAAAGCAATTTAAAAACCTATTTGCTCAATGAGCAACTGGGAGTTTTTTTGTTGGGGGGGGGGAGAGAAGGATGCAAAGGCACAAAGATGATCTAGGACTATTTGACACTTTCTATTTTCTAGGAATCACTTAAGTTAAATACCAAACATCCTATCCTAGATTACTTGTTTTTACCATTTCTATTTATTTATGATTGCCCCCCTCTCAGTCTACCCTTCGGAACCACCACCACAATCTCTGGCTAGGAGCCTCATCTATAGATATCACATTTGTTTATTTCATGCATCTGGTGAAACGGGCTGTTACCGCACTAGGTATTCCCAGCGATGTATCAAGAGTTTGGAAATGTTGTAAAAAACATCGCTTTAAAAGGGTTTTTGGATGCCACGGCTAAAAAATGGTTGGAAGACGTCTTCACAGCTAAAGGGGCCAAACAAAGTGCGAACAGTATTTTTTATAACCATTTCAGACTCTTAATACATCAGTGAGAATACATAGAAAGTGCGAACAGTGTTTTTTATAACATTTTCAAACTCTTTTTTTTAAATAAGTTTTTATTGATTTTTTAAAACTATAAATTCTCCATAATTTTGACAACAATGTAAAAATAGTATCACAATCACAATTATATTAATTGTTGTCTTAATTACCATTAAACATAAAAATAAAACGACTTCCCCATCACCTCCATCTACCTCTTAATAAAGTATTATTATCCTTCGTTAACATATACTAATCCTAGCATTAATTTCATTCTAAAGTTTCATGTTTTATAAAGTTTTACATTCTGGATCAGAATAAAAAGTAACCTTCCATTATTCCCAGATCTTGTACATTATCACAATGATTCCTTCAATTCTCCCCTTTTCCCTAGTTTCAACATTTTCAAACTCTTAATACATCGCTGGGAATACCTAGTGCGGTAACAGCCAGGATTGGCTGCTAATGTAGTCTATTAACATATTGCTACTCTTTCGAATTTACACATCGATCTCTTTCCACCAGTTACTCTTTCCAAACATGATAAAAGGAGCAATGAGTGACTTTAGACAGCTAGGACTGCAACTTTCCCTACAAAAATCCAAGATCTCACTTTAGAGTTCACAAGCAAAGGATATTTAGCTATTAATACCCACCCTTTTCCCCCTCGAAAGAATATAGTTAGGGGTCCAATTCAATGTTACACAGGCAGATTTATAGACAATAAAGCGGCCCGAGAAAGAAAAGACAGACACGATTCACAATAAAGAGTCGCTTACGGTGGGATCCTAGGGAGGTTTATTCAAAAGTTAAGTCACAGTGAATATAATTATACTTACTTCCAAAGCGCGTGCATAGGATTGCAGGCTTTGCAGCCGTACTTATTAACCGCTTCTATTGGTTTTTTTAAAAACCCAGCTATTATTCCCGCCCCCCCTCGCGCCCAGCCCCCCCCCCGTCGCGCCCAGCCCCCCCGGGTCCCTCGGGCTCGCCTCGGCCGATGCCCGGTGACGTCACGCGCAGCCCGGGCCTGGCCCGCGACCCCCAGCCACGCAGCCTGCGGGTTTTCCTTCCCTTCGCCGCCGCGGAGGAGCGGCCCGGTCCCGCTTCCAGCCCCGCCACCTCTTCCGAGGGGCCTCGGGAAAGCGCGTCGGGCCACGGCCGGCCGGAGCCTCCCGCCCGCCTGACGACTCCTCATGCGGCTGGCGCGGCCGCGCGCCCAGGCCCGAGGGGGCGGCGCTACGGCTTGCGCCCCGCCCCTCCAGCAAGAGCTGCGCCGAGGTGGGCGTACCTCCAGCGGCTACGTGCCCCGCTCCCTTGCTCAATATTGATGAGACGTGTCGGGAAGCGTGCTGTCGTCTGGGCAGGCGCGCCCTGCGATTGGACGCGGCCGTGTGTGCGCGGTGACGCGCCTCGTGGCGGTGCGGGTCCCGATTGCTGCAGCCGCTTGTCAGTGTGACGAAGATTGGCACCCAGGTAAGCGCTGTCACTCAAACCCGCTCCTAGCCAGCCAGCCAGCCAGCCATCCATCACGGCGCGCCCGCCGCCACGGCCGGCCGTCTTGGCTGAGGCGCGCCAACAGACCCGGGGCTGTGGGGCAGGAGGGGGGGGGGCGACAGGCGAACCCGCCACACTGAAAAGCGGGGCGGGGGCATCCGCACCGTAACCTACTCGGAGGGGGGGGTGAGGGGCGTCGGCGGGCGGGAGGAAGGAGAGAGAGGGGAGGGGGGAGTGAGGAAATTTCTGGAACAGCCGCCCGACTGGCCGTTGCCTGAGGAGGAGGAGGAGGAAGCGCGCGCGATGGGAGGGAGGGAAGGCGGCCGGGTGTCGCGCGCCTCAGGGGGTGGAGTAGGTTGAGGGGGGAGAGAGAGAGAGAGGGAGAGGGAGAAAAGGGCAACAGCTGTTATGTGGCGCGAGGCGAAGCGGGGGGGGGAGATGGGGGAGGCAGCATTTAAAGAGTGGGGGGGGGGCTTCAGGGACATTCCGACAGTGGCGAAGCCGGGCGGGTCGGAGCGCAGCTGTTGCTCCCTCCTTCTCCGCCCCGGCTTCTCTGCCCGCTCTCGGAGTGGGGCTGGCGGCCCCTCGGCTGCCGCTTCCCTCGCTCAGTAGGGGACGCGAAGGCGGGCGGGCGGGGGAGGAGGAGAAGAAGAAGAAGCCCCCCTCCCCCCCTCCCCCCCCCAGCTGCGCTTCTCTCCCTGTCGATCTTCTCACGCGTATTTGAAACGGGGAAGGAGCGTCGACGGGGTGGGGGGGGGTTGGGGAGGGGGGGTGTCTGTGTCGTCGTGCCCTTTTCGTGGTGGCCAATCAACGCGGGGCGTTGCTGATGCCTTGGCTTTCCGTGCTCGTTTGGGAACCCGCGTGAGAACCGGGCACGGGTGTCCTCGTGTTCCCGGAGCGCCCGCGATAAACGGCAGAAGGCGCTAAAACTTTGGGATGAACCCGGCGCGCGGCCTGCACCGCCGGACTCCCGTGTTTCTCACGGAGAGCGGAGAAAAGGCCCCGTCGTCCTAGTGGCAAACATCGCATTTTCAAGTGTGTCAGCGGGGGAAATGAGCTGCTTGTGATGGAGAAGGATTTGTACTATGGCAGAAGCAAATTCACCCATTTTATTGTGCTGGATGATAGGGATCCGTACATCTTTTCAAGCTGCATCATTCAATGGATAATTGAAAACTTGGATAAAATACTGAAAGTGTTATCTAATGTTCACATGCACTGAGCCAAGAAACCAAGCAATTAAATTATATATAAATTATATATATATATATATATAGATATATATATATAGATATATATAGATATATAGATATAGATATATATACACACACACACACATTTTGCGTTTTAAAGCATCTGTAGATACTTTTACCCTATCAAATCAGTTTTGGGAAACCAAAATTATATGTACTCACAGGATGCCAAGAATCTTTTGACTAAGTTCCAAAGTATTAATGACAACACTGCAGTTTTTGCTGTAGATATTTACAGTCTAAAGACTTGTCAGTTTTCCTCACCAAGCTGACAACAAACCTTTAAATCAAAACCTCGGCAGGACCAATTCTCTTGTCTGCAGTGATTATGTACGTGGAGGAATATGCATTCTGTGCTAAAATAAGAAATCAAAATAATGCTAATTCTGGGTAGAAAAGGCCGAACAGTGAGGTGTTATAGAAGTTTGCAGGTCATAAGGAGGAAAAACTATATAAGCCATCAGTGCTAAGCTTTCTGTTAGAAATGTTGTTATTCCTTGGATCAGCCTTACAAATAATTAGTATAAGAGTCTAGAGCACTGGTTCCCAACTGGGGGTCCGTGGACCCGCAGGGGTCCATGAGAACTAAATTAAGGTCTGCAAAACAAAGTTATAAACCCATAATAAATTAATATTTTCAATTAAAAGTTCTCTATTATAAAAATATATATTCAAATTTTATTCTAAGTTTAATGTTTAACTAACAGTTAAGATTAAAGTTTATTTTCAAATTCTCGGAATTTTTATTTTGAACCTTGGGGTCCCTGCACTGGAAAAAAAAGACCTAGTGGTCCCTGGTCAAAAAAAGGTTGGGAACCACTGGAAGGCCCAATAATAACTGGGCTTTTTTTTTTTTTAGAAAATGTTTTTCCAAGCACCTTTTTCAATTCTGATTGAAACACTAGGAAATTTGGTGTAGCACAGGGAGAAAATCTCCTATGAAGTCTTTCCCCTTTTGGAGTGAATTAAATGTTTTTAAAAGACGGTTTTATCCTTTCAAAATGTATAGCATGGTACATTTCATGTAAGACCACCTATGCCATTAGGTAACTATAATTCTTATTTACTGTTGACATGACATCAAGGAGATATTTATTGTTTAAATATAATTGGCAACAATTATGTAATTGAATAATACATTATTAAACAATTTAATGTTTTCAATGATCAAAAGTATTACTTCATATCTAACTATGCATGTAGTGACCGTTTCTGTCCAAATAATACTTTTATTATTATAAAATATTCTTTTCTAATTTCAATTTTTATTTTTCCTTGCCTCTCAGATGACAAGATTAGGATACATGTCCTAAGATAGCATAAGAAGTAGCAGTTTGCAGCTCTGGGTATACGTACAATTATGGTTGTAGAAAACTAAGACATTTATACTTTTGAAACCTCACAAGTATCCCATATAGTGCAAACTTACATTCTAAGGCAGGGGTCCTCAAACTTTTTAAACAGGGGGCCAGTTCACTGTCTCTCAAACACTGTTGGGGGCCGGACTGTTTCGGGGGAGGAGGAGGCGGCGCGAGGGGGCTTTCCGGAAAAGCATCCTCCTTACAAGCCCGGGCATTCCCCCTGTAGTGGTTAAGAGTGGTGGTTGGGAGCAGGGACTCTAGAGAACCGGGTTTGATTCCCCACTCCTCCACGTGAGAAGCGGAGGCTAATCTGGTGAACCTGGTTGGTTTCCCCACCCCTACTCACGAAGCCAGCTGACTGACCTTGGGCAAGTTACAGCTCTGTTAGCACTCTCTCAGCCCCACCTGCCTCACAGGGAGTCTGTTGTGGGAGGGTATGGGAAGGGGATTGTAAGGCAATTTGAGTCTCCCTTTAGTGGTAGAGAAAGTTGGCATGTAAAAACCAAGGCCATTTATTCATGGAAGGGTTTGCCTTGGATTTGCCGCTCTCCAGATGCACATTTTCCCCATCCGAATTCTCCAAACTCTCCCCTGGGGTGGGGGTGGGGAATTTACTTTTGAGTTCTGAGAATTCGGATGGGGAAAATGTGCATCTGGAGAGCGGCAAATCCAAGGCAAAACCTCCTGTGCATAAATGGCCACAAGTCTTTTTCTTCTCCCTGGAGATATGCCCAGCCCCCCCCCAAGGGGCCCCTACAATTACCTCCAGGCCACAAGGATACCCCCAGGAGGAGAGAGAGCCCCGAGCCGTGAGAACGCTGCCAACTGTGGCCAAAACAGGAACGCCAGGACAGGAAGGGGGCGACTGGGCAGCGTGCGAGGCAGCAAGACGCCTCGCGCACCCAGGAAAGGAGGTTTTGGGCCTGGGAGGGGGAAGGGGGCGACCGGGCGGCACGCGAAGCAGCAAGATGCCTTGTGTACCCAGGAAAGAGGTTTTGGGCTGGAGAGGGAGCAGGGAAGGGGGCGACTGGGGCGGGAGGGAGGCTTCCAGTTGTGCGTACACAGCCAGGAAGCCCAGAAAAGCTCTGGGGAGGGGGGCAAGGGGGGACTGGCTTCCTTGGTCCCCGGGCCGGACAAAAGCCCTCCGGGGCCGGATCCGGCCCTCGGGCCTTAGTTTGAGGACCCCTGTTCTAAGGTATAAATGATGTATTTTAATGTTGTTAAAGCAGTAAAACAACTTTAGCTTTGATAGGCAAGTAAGCATTGCATGTATTTCAGTTAGCAGTGTGGTGTAGTGGTTAAGGTATCCAACTTGGACCTGGGAAATCCAGGTTCGAATCCCCACTAGCGCTTGCTGGGTGGCCTTGGGCCAGTCACACACACTCAGCCCTGATCCTGGCTAGTATTTGGATGGGAGACCTCCAAGGAATACCAGAGCTGTGATGCGGAGGCAGGCAATGGCAAATCACCTCTGAATGTCTCTTGCCTTGAAAACCCTACAGGGTCGTCATAACTCAGCTGTGACTTGGTGGCAAAAAAAAAAAAGGATTTCAGTTTCCCCCCAGTATTCCATTTTTTTGGAGAGAAAATCCCCCCATGGCTTCAGAAATGAGGGAAATTATTTTCTTGTTTTCTTTATATCTAAGAAAGGGAGCTCTGACTCACAAAATGTCACACTGGAATAAATGTTAGCCCCTTGACTTCTGTTTTGTTTCAATATTTTTGAACATTTTACTTTTCTGACAGTGCAGTTTGTACCTCGCTGCTTAGAACAGAATTGTAAGAGTGTTCTTGTGACTGATGTCTGGGGTGCTACTGCAAACTGGACAAGCTGAGATGTAGCGCCATACTGCTGCACTGGTATATCCAACACTGCCAGATTGCTGTTTATCATCAGAGAATACCTGTGCAGCCTCTAAGAGGAAGAGCTTGCTTCAGAGCTACCTTTTCTTGATTTTGAGCCCTTGGCTGGATCATTGTACTTTTAAACTCATGAATATGGACTTCCGTGAATAGGACCTAAAATAAGTGGCAGTAGTTTTAGCCTAGACAGAATTATTCAGTAAAAATATTTAGATACCAGTTAACCCCTTTTTACCAATAACATCTAATGATTTCTAACTGTGCAATCCTAAGCAGAGTTGCAACCTTCTAAGCACACTGACTTAAATAGATTTAAAAGGGTGAAACTCTGCTTAGGATTGCACTGTAAATAGCCTATCACTTAAGATGGCTGATTTGTTCATTTTAAACGTATGTAGAGTCTGTTTACAAGTTTAAGTTCCTACCGTAGGAGAGAACTGATACTACCCTCCTCACTGGCCTGCTGTCTGGTCTATTATGTGGGCTGGTGCAGTGATCAGGAGGCCAGGAGCAAGGCTGACAAGTTGCTTTTCCTCACCTCGCCCCTCTTCTCAGCCTTGGACCAGCTTCAGCTGCTCACGGTGGTGAGCCCAAACTGGGCCCAAACTGTGGCCTGCTCCTCAGAGTGGCTGTGTCCTTTTCCTGACTGTGATGAGGCTGGGCCTGACTCCTGCGATGGCCCCATTTCTGGGAAATAGGACTGCAGTCTTTTAATCAATTCATTTATACCCCACCTTTCTCCCCAATGGGGACCTAAAGCAGCTTACATCCTCCATCTTATCCTCACAACAAACCTGTAAGGTAGATTAGGCTGAGAGAATGTGAGTGGCCCAAGGTCACCCAGCGAGCTTCCATGGCACGAGTGGACATTTGAGCCTGGATCTTCCAGATCCTAGTCTGGCACTCTTAACCACTACACCACACTAGCCAAAGGTATTTCTTTGAGGCATAAGAGGCTTGATCCCATCTTTGGTGCAACTTGCAGGAAGAAGGATGGCATTTGTGCCTTGGTCCCATTAGCCTGGAAATGGCAGTGTTGCTAGTATTACACTTTTTTCAGATGGCCCAGAGGTGATACTGCTTAGGATCTGGTTTAGCAGATCCATCTTGTGTTGATTGTATGATCTAGCAGCACTGTAGGCAAATGGTTATAAGACCATGGTCAAGAGTTTCTTTGGCTATACTTAATGCAGTTATTGGGGGTTAACGCACTTGTATTACCAGCAATGTATTAAGAGTTTGAAAATGTTATAAAAAATACTGTTCACACTTGCTGTATATTCCCACCGTTGTATTAAGAGTTTGAAAACATTATAAAAATACTGTTCGCACTTTGTTTGGCCCCTTTAGCTGTGAAGATGTCTTCCAACCATTTATAAGCCGTGGTATCCAAAAACCCTTTTAAAGTGATGTTTTTTATAACATTTTCAAACTCGTAATACATTGCTGGGAATACAAGTGTGGTAACCCCCTCAGTCTATAGATATTCCACTAATAAATTTATTTCAAGTAGTTTTCAACCTTTCCTTAAGCCTGTTGGCATCAGATGTTTATTAAAGATACTGTTGTTAAACTAGGGAATATAAAACATGTTTAATTTCTCGGGAAAACTTTCTTACTCAAAATTTTATTTTTAAAGGTAACTTTAACATGTCATAAAATACTTTCAAATTTTAAAGCTTGTTTAAAAATAGATTAACATTCATTCTGTAATATGAACTGCTGCTTGCCTGTTCAGATTTAATGATCCTGTTCATAGATCAATCTGAAATTTAAAATACAAGCTTGGTTATATTATTACTTCAGATGTAATATATTACAGAAATGGCAGCAATTGTACAATGTTGTATTAGCTCATAAAAACTTTAGGTATATGCATACTTATATGAGAACTAACCCTGTAGAGCAGAGTGGCCGTTATTCAAGTAAAGATTGCCTTCTGGGGGGTTGACACAAGCTCACTTAAGGGGGAAAACAAATGTGAATTTTGTAATATTAGCACATTAAATTGCCTTTAAAGCATTTAATTTTTTAAAAAACTGATTTAAAGTTTTAAAATCCGATTTAAATTTTTTTAAATCCAATTTTTTTATTTTAAAAAATCATTGATTTTTATTCATCCTGGGATGCACCCATTGCAGAACTGGTTTTTGAGAAATTTTGATCCCCTGATTCATTCACAAAATCAAAGGTTTTCTGCACATATAATTCAACAGTTAGCTTAGTTGCAGGATGAGAACATCCTAGCTGGAGTTCTCTTCATTCAGCCATTCCCACAAGTAACCTTTATTACTGATGCATCCTTAGAAGGCTGGGGGACTCACTGTGGTTTCCATTCTGTACAAGACACTTGGTTATCCTCCGAGAAGGGATTACCATTAATATCTTAGAATTACATGCTATTCATTATGCCCTCTATTCCTTTGAAGCTCTAGCCTTAGGACGGGTTGTACAGATACAAACAGACAATACAACTGCAATGCATTATATCAATCGACAAGGGGACACAGTATCCCTTTCTCTTTGCAGGGAGGCTATGACTATGTAGAAATTTCATTGGGGGCTACATTACACGCCATTCACATAGCTGGTACCAACAACATGAGGCCTGACATCCTCAGCAGAATGGGTTACTTGGACTACAAATAGTCCATTGCCACAAAGTATCTTCTCCCTATATTTACCCAATAGGTTTTCCCTTTGGTAGATTTGTTTGTCACCAGAAATAATACCAGATCTTGAGAGTTTTGTTCCAGGGCAGGGGGATAGAGGATGCTTTTCAGTTCCAGTGGATGAAAGCCCTGTTTTTTGCCTTCCCCCCCCCCTTTCCAACAAAGGTCCTTGCCAAGATCTGGACAGAGGGGAATTGGTGTATACTGTTGACCCCATTCTGGCTGAGACAAACCTAGTTCCAGACCCTGCTTTCAATGTCCAAGGGGATTTACATACACTTACCAATAAGTGCAGAGTTATTACACAAGGACCTCATGCTCCATCACAAGGTGCGCATGCTACACCTAACTGTCTGGCTACTGAACCCTCCTTTGTAGGTTTTTCGGAGCAGGTATCCAGGGTTATCCTCAGCACAAGGAAGCCTGCAACTAATTCGTCTTATGTTAGTAAATGGATACATTTTTCCTTTAGAGCTACTTCCTCATAAATAATCGTCCCCTTCCCTTGGTTTTTTAGTATCTCCTGTCTTTAAGACTTCAGCCCTCTCTGTGCCATCAAAGTACATTTAGCAGCCATTTCTGCTTCCCATGATATGTTTTCCCATCAGTTGTCCCAATTGTTTCTCAAGAGAACATCTTAGAATCCTCCTATGCCCCCTATAGTTCCACAATGGTCTTTGTTGTTAGTCCTATCACAACTTATGCTGGCTCTATTTGAACCAATGGATTCATGCTCTCTTTCGATTCTCTCTGTGAAGGTGACCTTTTTGGTAGCTATCACAATGTCTAGGAGAATAGGCAGTTCGGAGAACTGATTCCCTATTTATTACGTTCCATATTGAAAAAGTAATTTTAAGACCTAGAGTGCAGTTTTTACCAAAGGTCGTTTCCCAGTTTCACCTTCACAAGGCATCATCCTACCTATATTCTTTCCTTCTCCAAGTTCTGATGCACACAGAACTTTACACTTGTTAGTTGTTAAGAGAGCTTTATTATATTATTTACCCAAAACAGCCATTTCAGAAATCCCCACAGTTATTCCTTTGCTATCCGGGCCCCTCCAAAGGAAAATCAATGTCCTCACAGACCCTCTCAAGGTGCTTTACAACTGTAATCAAGCTGAGCTACATTCAGGCCAAGCAACTATGTCCACTCTAGGGAAAGGCTCATTCTGTGAGGGCACAAGTAGCATCCGCTGCCTTTGCTCAAGGTACCCCATTAGCAGATGTCTGCAGAGCAGCAACTTGGTCATATTCGGACACATTTGTGAGACATTACGCTGTGGACAAGACAGGAGATGTCAGTCAGCAAAGCTGTCCTGCACTCTATTTTCCAATGAGAGCATCACTCCACCTTGGTGAGTAACTTTATAGTCTCCCAACATGGGACTGCACCGAAGACAGACAATGAAAACAGTGTTGCACTTACCTGTAACTGTTGTTCATTGAGTTGTCTTCTGTGCAGGTACATATTCCCTCCCTCCTGCTCTGCTGTGAGCTCTCCATTGTAGTAGTATAGTTGTCTGTTCAGCTCGCGATGGCTCAGGGGAACTGAGGGAAGAGAGGATCCCCTCCCTTGGAGTACGTGATTGTTTGAGCAAGAAAATGGCTGCCGCTCGCGCTCTGAAGGGGAGAGGCTCCCCTAAACTTTCTATAACGCTAAATAAAAGCTGGAAAAAATCCTCCAGTGGCTGGCCTGTGCCTGCACAGTCCCAATATGTGCCTGCCCAGAAGGCAACTCAGTGGACAGCAGTTACAGGGAAGTGCAACACTGTTTTACAATGCAATTGGGAAAAATCAATTTCTTTTATATTGTCTTATATAGTGATAGATATTTATGTGGTGATAGGAAATTACCTATTATAATATAATAGACTTGACGACACTTAATACATACACACAATTTAGTATTAAGACTGGCTTTCTGGGTGCAGTATGTGAGCACAAAAGTACATTTCATGGAGGGAAACAGACATAGTCCCACCACCGCTGAACTATTAACTCTGTCAGTGCCAATCATGTGTTTGGTATGTGAAACTACAATTTCAGACACTGTGAGCACTTGTCCCATGACAATCCCATAAACAACATCCATAGACTAGTAGTCCAAAAGAGAGTTGATTCATTGGAAGATCCATAGGTTTACAGCAGCCAGAAGCAAGATGGCACTAATGAGAACTAAGAGCATGGTACAGGGTATATATGAAATCAAAAGCATTGGATGCCATGAGAACCCCCCTCCCCTTGAGGCAAGATTCACACAGAGTCAAGAGTCAAAACACAAGTTTGCAGTTGCTACAGCTGACCTTGGCCAGCACCTGCAGTAAGCATAACATCTTCAGTCAGACCTTGCCTGGCATTTCCTGTACAGGCCAGGCCTGACAGACACCCTCTCATGAGGTAATCAGCTTTTTCAATGACTGCTCTAGCCATCTGCATGGTATTGAAGATCTTTATATGCAGCAGTAGTAGTGATATGCAGTGGAAATAGTAGTAATAAGCAGAGAAATTATCCAGAGGTAGAACAGATACAGGATGGAAGCATGTTGTGAAGCCTACTCTTGGCATAATGTTTAGGGTAAAACTGTTGCTCTGTTACCCCTTAGTAAGGAGCTGTCAAAGTTCACACCAGTTTCTGAATGCTACGATGTACTGGCAAAAGATGTCATCAGAAATCAACTAAATGTGAATAAAATTGTGAACAGTATAATTATGAAACCAATCTTGAGTGTTAGTAGTCTATACTCCAGTGTTCAAGCTACATCTCACAGAAGTTCACAGTGCTACAGAGAAGTAACGACTGCTGCTTAAGTTATGTGACATTATTGCAAAGTAAATGATAACCAATTGCCTTATCCATCTACATTTGTAGACCTCCTTTCATCCAAGAACTTGAGAGCAGTATATGTTGGTATTTTCCACACAGGGGTCAGGCTTCTGAACTTTCCCTCCCCTTCCCTGTGCCACCAGGGCTTTTTCATTTTTTTAAATGGGCAAAATACCAGACATTCAAGCACCCTGAATGCTCAGCTTCTATTATTTAAATAAATAAGTCTCTGGTCCCTTTCTGTGGAGATAAACACCTTTCCTTTGTATTCTGGCAACAAAAGGGTCTAGAGACTTGTTTTAAAAAATGAAAAGCTGGAAATTCAGAGAACTTGAAACACAGAGTGTTATAATGTTATAATAATATTCAATTGCTGATTTTAAAAACAAAAAATCCCCCCCAACAGGATGAGGAAATGGCTGCCCTGTGGGCAGGACCAGGACAGTCCATATTTTCCCACCCACACAGAAGCCATACAGGTGTTGCTGCTGTCTTGAAACTTTTCTGCAAAGCAGGCTTGGGAAGGATCAGAGAAAAGCTGGGAAAACTTTGAGAGGTGTATGAATGCACCAGGACATTGTAGGAAGCAGAAAAAAACCTGCATCCCGATAGCACTGACAAATAACCGGGACAAATAACTCATGTGGAAATGGGCTATGGTATCCCCTGTGTTTTATCCTCACAGCAGCCCAGAAAGAAAGTGACAGCCAAGGTTACCCAGAGATTTTCATGGCCAAGTGGGGGTTAGAACTTAGATTTGCCACTACTAATCCAACTGGTAACTGTTACACCATAATGGACCTATGTACTGGGTGTTTTGATGAAATTGTTGGAAGCTATAATGTTACCTCTGCTTTGTGAGGCAGAAGTGGGCTTAAGGTGACTTTTCAATTTTTTTCTTTAATTGAGACATTTTAGGTTCTTTAGTAAAATAAATTGAAAATAATGTGGTATGTTGACTTGATTTATTCCTTGGTTTAAAATAAGATAGTTGATAGTCTATAAAACCTTTGTTAGATAGTAATAAGTAATCATAATCTGATCAAAGGTTTGCTTTGTGACATAAAACAAAGTGGGATGGAACACTTCAGCCATGGTATTTTGAATAAATAGTTTTCTCCCAGTGAACGATTGGCCATAGGCTTTCCTTTCTTGCTTTTCCTTCCTAGATCCCATGACCCACTGGTCTTGAGCAGTTAATGGGGAGATTTTTCCCCCCTATTTCTTTAAGGAAAATGTGGTGGAGAGATACTTGGCCACTGCCAGTGTTTTACTTGGATCTCTCTCCACCAGCAAAAAAAGGAGTATTTTATCACCTATTAAGGTAGCAAGTAGTTTAGTTAAAATAGGAGTGATCCATTGGTCACATTGGAGTTTGAAATGGGGACACTCCAGCATCATGTGAGCAAGTGTATTAATTTTCTTCATGTCGCATGAGCAAAGTCTTTCTGAGTAGGGTAAATTGCTATTATTGGACTAGATGGACTCCTCTTCTGATCTAGCTAGGAACAACGCGCTTCCCATACTTATGTCACAGCTTAGTGACCTGTTGTTGAAGGATTGCTGTTCAGCAAGTACCCCCATGGATCCCCCTGTTGGAATTTTTCTCAAGAGTGTTTGTGGTGGACAAAAAGGATGGTGGACCTACTTAAGACACTGCTGTGGAATCGATCCACTCTCGATTTGAAAAACTTAAATAAATGTTTGTTCCAAAGTTCAGGATGGTCTCCTTACCTTCTATAATTGAACTCTTTATTCCAGGTGCATGGATGGCAGTCCTTGACCTCAAGGATGCCTACTTCCACATTTCTGTCCATCAAGCATACAGAAAATTTCTATGTTTTAGACAGGGTCCTAATAGTTACCATTGGTGAATGACATGAAATAATATAGGTATGGAGATGTGAGAGCGGTGGTGTTTATGCAAGGAAATATGTGAAACTGTCAAAACATCTGTTGGTGAAAGAACGTGCACGTTCCACATGAAAAATACCATGACCTTTTTATTATGGACAATTTTAGCTGGCATTTAGCATCCACACCTAGGCCATTTATGCATGATTTTTCCAACCTTCAAAAGTCACTTTGCTCACGCCTCACGCTTTCTCCATGGTTTATGTTTTGCCACGAATTTAAAGTCTGCTCCGAGCCCAAATCGCCACAGATCAATGCAATTTCTGTGCATAGCGTTAACTTTGGGTTTCTCTCTCCATGCCCATTTTTTCTTGTCCCTGTCTCATCCAATCCCTCCCCTACAAGCCATTTTGGTGAGTTTTAGTAGTGAGTGTTTTAAGATCTCAGGGAATGGAGCTGGCTGTCGTCCCCCCTTGCCTCATACGCATCCTCTCTAGTCAGTTGCAGCAGCAAGAGTTCTTTTTAGTTTGCCAGTGCAAGACTCCTGCTTTGAGATAGCCAGAAACGAATTGGTGTGGGGGTCCCTCTCTGCTTTGGCTGTAAAATGGCCACTGGGCTCAAATCAAATGAAAGAATCCCACTGCGGGGCTGGTGACCCAGGGCTCCCTGTCCTCCCCCCCCCCATTTTGGGACTTTTTACCCCTTGGTTTTCTAGTCCCATTTTAGTGAAAAGGTGCTAAAATGTAAATATAAATGAACAGCCAAAGGAAAGACCTTGTGTTCCCTCATTCCCGCCCCCCCCCAAAGTTGGGCAATTTAACACTTCTCCGATATTGTAAGAGTATTCAGGAGTGCTATCTGGTCTTGCAAGTGTAACCAGTATCAACTATTCCTTAAGAGTGTGCAGTCTGAAAAAACAATGTTCCAGTTCCCAGGCCTTGTAGTATGTTGTTTAATCCATGGGTACTTTTGGCATATACCTGAGAGTAACTAGGAGTGGCTAGGATGTTGCCTTTTAATGCAGAAGGCCTGGGTTCAAATCCTCAGTTAACCACAAAGCCAATTAGGTATGTTACTCTCTTTCCCTGTGTGGTTCTGAGGATAAAGGAAGGTAGGGCATCATATTTAGCACCCTGAACTCTTTGGAGGAAGGATTGGATAAAAGTGTAGTAATAAATTATATCCCTTTTGGTGTTTTTATTTTATTAAGTCAATACTCTGTGGCAGTGCCCAGTGTCGTTCAGTTGGACATTTTTCTGACCATTCCTGCACTTCATTGTAAGAATAAAAACAAATGAATAACATTAAAAAATTATCCTGTATACTGTTTCCAGAACTTCTGACTTAAAAAAATACTATCTTGTTGGGTTTTGTCAAGAAGATTCATGAAATTTATGAGTGGATATAGAAAACACATCTAAATTTAATGGAATCACCAACAAAATTTTGCTTATATTGTGCTGACAGTTCAGTCATGTATTTCGCAGTATATAACTAAAAACATGCTAACATTTTTGTAGGTTTTTCCCCTCAGAAAATTTGAATTAAGATATGATGATTTGACCAATAAGAGCCCTTGGTAACCATGATGGCAACACAGGCATTAAGTATAGACAACTATCAAGATGGACAACAGGTAAGGACATCTGTGCACTGCATAGCAGCAGGTTAAAGTATTTTGACCTTGCATTTGAAACTACTTCCAAGTTGTGCCATTGACTTGTATTGTTGTACATTCTCTTTTTAGCGCTGTTTGTAGAAGGTTAAGTAAGAGGCAACTGAATTGTCAGAAACATTCCTTTTGGACTAGACTGGCATGCTAAGCAAAGTTTATCATTTTGCCTTCAGATAACTGGTTGAATCCCAAAGATCCATTATGCTAATGTGGTGCTTTCCTCCAGTGCAACTACCTTTTGCCAGTAGAAGTGCCTCTTGGGGTCAGGGGAAGGATCCTTGTGTGGAAGCAAAGTGCCATTGTTAGCAGAACACCGCTGCAGAATCCATCCCAAGAATGTTTCTGACTTCAGTCTATCCCCCCTCTCCAGAGATTTCTTTCACAATTGTAGTTAATTTTAGCTATATTAATGGTCCCTTTTATCAGGGGATAGTCCTCACTTTCCATTGCTATAAGTCTGAATAGTTCACTGTGACCAGGTGCTTCAAGTTCATTTGCTGATACTTCTTGAATTATGTGCAGGTCCTTATGTCCTCTTCATTGCTTCTAAGGTTTGGTGGTCAGATTTTATTCTGTTCACAGAACAAACCTGGTTGGGCTTTTGATACTTCGTTACCTCAACGTTGTTTTAACCTGCATATCCATATCACTGCCGGAGTTGTTGACTTTGTGTGGCTTGCCAAAAACTCAGCACTCCTCCTCTGGACTGTCAAAGCTTGCCTGTACCTGTTGTTGACCCATCCCTGGTTTCACTCATTGACCATGTATTTGTAAAATCTTATTGGGAACCCTATTTGCTGGAAGCTCTTTTATTATCCCAATTCCATCTCTTCCATAATGGCTTTAAGAACAAACCTTGGTGTCAGTTGCCAGCATTTGTTTCCTCCCCTGTGGTCTCTTCAATTCAGACTGAACCAGCCTCTAAGAAGATTGGCTGCAGCATTAAAGCAATTCGATGGCATATTCCTCTGTTTTTGCTAGGTATATTATTTGACCTTTGGGGAAATTCTGTGGTTTAGTATAGATGTCAGCAGTAACTGTGGCCATAAGCAAACTTTTAGGTGACTCTAAAATTCTTTCCCATTTATTATGGGTCTGTTGCAAATTTATTGGTGTAATCTATTAGTTACTTAAAGTGCATGCTATAGTTAAGAATTTAAAAATCAAGTTATATGTTACCCATAGGAAAATAATTAATATTTGCAATATTTTAAAAGCACTGCATGTATTCTTCAGTTTTAATTTTAGGCTGTAATTTCAAATATACATATTTAGGAGTAAGTCAATTGAACTCCTTTACTACTCCTTTACTACTACCACAAATACAGCACAGAGAGTTATGTTTGCTTGTTTGTTGTATTCATGTAGTTATAACTTGCTTTTCTCATCACTGGGGACCCAGTTGGATTATAACACAGAAAAAATACAGAAAAACAAACAATACAGAATTTTTAAAAATTATTTATATTCATTGTGTTTATGGAGCTGAGGTTATTCAAAGCTTAACTGCTTTGAAATCAGGTTTAATGTTTTCTAAGTGAAAGTGTTATAATAGTATAATAGACTTACAGCATCTGATTATTTGTAGTTATATTTGGCTTGCATTTTAATGCTATGGTGGGGAGAAAGAGAACATTTCTTTTACAATACACATTCCATAGTAAATTTGAAGTTAATTCCTGATGCTTTAAAAAATGTTCCAAAAACCTGAATGTGAAAATAACAATTTGGCACCCTGATTCAATATGTATTTCTTTGGTAGCAAGTCCTATTGATTTTAGGAAAACTTGCTTCCAAGCAGCGTGCTCTAGATGATAAATCCTTGAGTTTGTATTTTGGGTATGTATGTGTAGTCTGGATGGCCCAGGCTAGCCTGATCTCGTCAGATCTCAGAAGCTAAGCAGGGTCAGCCCTGGTTAGTATTTGGATGGGAGACCACCAAAGAATACCAGGGTTGCTGTGCAGAGGAAGGCACTGGCAAACCACCTCTGTTAAGTCTTTCCATGAAAACCCCAAAAGGGGTCGCCATAAACGGCTGCGACTTGAAGGCACTTTACACACACACACACACACACACATGTGTAGTCTGGTAACTTAACAGATGGAATAGCACCAGACAATGAGAAAAAGATAATGAGAAATGTTTATGAAAGATGTTAAGCGTAAAAGACAATGTTTCTTTTCCAAGCAGAAGCTACCCAAAATGAAAGCTGAAAATGAAATTACTTTCTTCACTATAAATATTGCCAGTATAAGGTGTCACAGTCTGATGTGGGTGAAATTTTTCTATTTCTAAAGAGTCATTGTGTTGGATCCAGCACAGCATTTCCATGGTGCAAGGACTTCCACCAGCACAGTATGACTTTTGGCTCTCTCCTATGGCAGCCAGAAATGGCCATCTCAAAGTCCTTCAGCTGGAGGAGACGGGTCCCCCAGGAACAAGATTTTGTGGAGCATTTTGGGCTACTGCCGGGGGAGGGGGGGACATTCTCTGAGGGAAGGAGTTTTGTGCCTGTGGAAACGTGCTTGTTCCAACCTGTTGTTTCATAAAATTAATAACAATGGATGCCATTGCCAACACAATATTAGGCAGAACCAATGGGTTGAAATTAAATCCAAAGAGTTTCCGTCTAGACATTAGGAAGAATTTAGAGCAGTTCCTCAGTGGAACAGGCTTCCTCAGGAGGTGGTAAGCTCTCCTTCCCTGGAGGTTTTTAAGCAGAGGCTATATGGCCATCTGTCAGCAATGCTGGTTCTATGACCTTGCAGATCATGAAAGGGAGGGCATCTTGGCCATCTTCTTGGCATGGAGTAGGGGGTCACGGGGTGTGGGGGTAGTTGTGAATTTCCTGCATTGTGCTAGATCGGGTGGGGAACCTTTTTCCTACCAAGGGCCATTTGCACATTTATAACATCCTTCGGGGGCCATACCAGGTGTAGATCTCCCGGTGGGGGGGGGAGAGGCTAGGGTTGCCAGGTCTCCAGTCACCACCTGGAGGTTGGCAACCCCACACAGAGAAGGCCTGCAGGGGGGCCCTGCTCCCCCCTCCCAGGCGGGAGGGCAGCCAGCGGTGGGCCCCAGCAAACAAGGCGCCAGGGGGGCGCAGCCTACAGTCGATTGGCAAGGGAGGAAGGAAAACAGAGAAAGAGGAAAAGGGAGGGGGAGAGAGAGAGAGAGAGAGAGAAAGGGAGAAAGAAATGGAGAGAGGGGGAGAAAGAAAAAAAGAATCTAGCGGCTAGATGACCAGGGTTTGGGCAACAAACTAGTTTAAACAAACCACAGTTTATTGCAGATCTGACTACAGCTGTAGATATGTAGATATCTGAATACAGAGAATGTTGTAAATATTGTCGAAGGCTTTCACGGTCAGAGTTCATTGGTTCTTGTAGGTTATCCGGGCTGTGTAACCGTGGTCTTGGAATTTTCTTTCCTGACGTTTCGCCAGCAACTGTGGCAGGCATCTTCAGAGTAGTAACACTGAAGGACAGTGTCTCTCAGTGTCAAGGGTGTAGGAAGAGTAATATATAGTCAGAAAGGGGTTGGGTTTGAGCTGAGTATTGTCCTGCAAAAGTATTGTCCTGTAAGTATCAAGATAATGTGCTAATGAGGGTATGGTATGTTAATATGGAACCATTGTATCCTGAAGTGATCTGTTAATGTGTGTAATCCAAAACTAATCTGTATGGCTATTGTTGAATGTTGTCTTTGTCTGGAGGTTTTTCAGGGCAGGAAGCCAAGCCTTATTCATTCTTAAACTCTCCTCTTTTCTGTTAAAGTTGTGCTGATGTTTATGAATTTCAATGGCTTCTCTGTGCAATCTGACAAAATAGTTGGTAGAATTGTCCAGTCTTTCAGTGTCTTGGAATAAGACCCTGTGTCCTGTTTGTGTCAGTCCATGTTCAGCCACTGCTGATTTCTCAGGTTGGCCAAGTCTGCAGTATCTTGGCCAACTGCAGACTTGGCCAACCTGAGAAATCAGCAGTGGCTGAACATGGACTGACACAAACAGGACACAGGGTCTTATTCCAAGACACTGAAAGACTGGACAATTCTACCAACTATTTTGTCAGATTGCACAGAGAAGCCATTGAAATTCATAAACATCAGCACAACTTTAACAGAAAAGAGGAGAGTTTAAGAATGAATAAGGCTTGGCTTCCTGCCCTGAAAAACCTCCAGACAAAGACAACATTCAACAATAGCCATACAGATTAGTTTTGGATTACACACATTAACAGATCACTTCAGGATACAATGGTTCCATATTAACATACCATACCCTCATTAGCACATTATCTTGATACTTACAGGACAATACTTTTGCAGGACAATACTCAGCTCAAACCCAACCCCTTTCTGACTATATATTACTCTTCCTACACCCTTGACACTGAGAGACACTGTCCTTCAGTGTTACTACTCTGAAGATGCCTGCCACAGTTGCTGGCGAAACGTCAGGAAAGAAAATTCCAAGACCACGGTTACACAGCCCGGATAACCTACAAGAACCAATGTTGTAAATATTTACAAATGGATAGATAGATTTATTTATTTATTTATTTTTAAAAATTTATAGCCTGCCCTCATTCTTGGCAAGCCAGGCTCAGGGCGGGTAACAACCTTTAGATTTAGATAGATATATATCAGTATTCACCTAATTGATCATGAAAATTTTTAAACGCATATCTCAACATTTAGGACTTTATTATTAATGTAATTTTTAAAAAGATTTGTATTCCATGATACATTATTCTTAAGAATAGAAATCAAACATAGTGACCTTTCCACTATCACTACGCCCCCCCCCCCATGTTACAAGGATCAAAAGAGTTTTTTGTTAACTGCTTGTTCTTTTTGAATAATTGCCAAGTCACACCAACCTTCTGGCAACTTAACTAGACTTTTGCATTTCTCGATGCTTAGAAAACAGATCATTTAGTAGTGATTC
Source organism: Euleptes europaea (assembly GCF_029931775.1). Classification (NCBI taxonomy): domain Eukaryota; kingdom Metazoa; phylum Chordata; class Lepidosauria; order Squamata; family Sphaerodactylidae; genus Euleptes; species Euleptes europaea. The sequence goes on from NC_079323.1 coordinate 64,789,094, forward strand.
TATGCAGTTGGTAATATAAAGCATTCCTCTCTTCCAGCAGATGCAAGTAGTAACTGAGTTAAAAACTGAGCAAGATCCGAACTGCCTGGAAGCAGATGCAGGGGGATTGAGTCCTTCTCCAGTAGAGTCCCAGACGCCGATGGATGCAGACAAACAGGCCATTTACAGGTAGAAGTGCTGATAAGATTAGATATTCAAAAAGTAAAATCTTTCTCTTTAGCAGGCATTGTGGTTCTCAAACTCTGAATTGGCCTGCATGCAAAAGTCCAGAATTTTGAGAGTATGCTCTCCCTTTAGGAAGCAATTGTAAGCAGTTCTACTCAGAATCCTACTCAGGTCTATTCATAGGGGATTGTTCCCAGGAAAGTGTTCTTAAGATTGTAGTGTTAGCAGCCAAAAATGTAGAAGATCTTCACTGATTCATATTGGATTTTCAGGGTTGACTGCTTGCCTCCTGCCCTCTTGCCAGATCACCCTGAACTGATCTGAGAAGAGCTGCTGCCTTCTTCGGTTGGTGTTTCCCTGTGCATGGTTATATGAATGATCAGAGAGGCTTCGTTCAATCACCATTTATAATGCTGATTAGTGCCCCAGCCCCAGGTCTTTGAGTACTGTGGCAGGCTGCATGCACTCCAGAGTCTGTTGAAGAACGTCTGTGTATTCTGCTAAGGAACAGATAGCAAGGGCTGGGCTGGAGGCGCCAGAAAGTCACGTAAGTTTAAAAGTTAGGGTCCAACCTCAAAAACTTGGTTAAACACTGAAGTAGTTTCAAACCAAGTCTGCAACCAACATCTAGTAACAGCATTTTATTTTTGGTTCTCTGTTTATTCAGCTTCAGTGCACAATTAACAGTGCAATCCTATGCAGAGTTACTGCAGTCTAAACCTTGATTTCAATGGGATTAAACTAGAGAAACTCTGCATAGGATTGCACTTTCAGTCACATTTGCTTCAGTGGGGCACGAGCATATTTAATTGCTCAGGACTGAAACTCATGTCTCTGGTTAAGGCTTTATGCTTCATACTGAATTTCCAATAGATATTTATATGTTACTGTTTATAGTAAAATTGATTAGTCACGTGTTTGATATCAAAGATGGTCAAAAAATTAGTTTAGGTTTGGTTTATACTATTTTGTTAAGTTATAGATTGTAATTATTTTGGTCATGGAACAAAGTCCTAAAGGCTCTATAGTACGAGCGATCTAATTTCTTTGAAACTAGTAAATAATATGTATTGCTCAACTAGGCCTGTAAAAATAACTCTAGGTTTAGTTTAGCAGAATTTGACACACAGTAAGGAGAAAGCCAGATATTACAAAGTATGTTCAGTCCAAATCCCTAGTGTATTAATTGCAAATGTAATTTACTGTATCTGCAATTTTTCATATGTGCTGTATTTTTCAGCTTCCTGAGTTGTACACAGAAGTTTTCACAGACTTAGTTTGTTCCTGTTTTCTGCTTTTATTCCTAGGCATCCACTCTTTCCTTTATTAGCACTGTTATTTGAAAAATGTGAACAATCTACACAGGGATCGGAAGGCACAACCTCTGCCAGCTTTGATGTAGATATCGAAAACTTTGTCAGGAAGCAGGAGAAGGAAGGAAAACCCTTTTTTTGTGAAGATCCCGAAACAGATAATTTAGTAAGTTAAATAATGTTTTAGAGAAGCAAGTGATGTAAATCCTTCTGCTTGTTTTGAACTTGTTTTTCCATAGATAATTTATGTTTTTCTGCCTGGGAAAAAGGTACAGTTGAAATTGGCAAGCTCAATAAGGTCAATTGTGAAATTTAAACTAGAAAGAAATATTGTCGAAGGCTTTCACGGTCAGAGTTCATTGGTTCTTGTAGGTTATCTGGGCTGTGTGACCGTGGTCTTGGTATTTTATTTCCTGACGTTTCGCCAGCAGCTGTGGCAGGCATCTTCAGAGGAGTAACACTCCTCTGAAGATGCCTGCCACAGCTGCTGGCGAAACGTCAGGAAAGAAAATACCAAGACCACGGTCACACAGCCCGGATAACCTACAAGAACCAATTAAACTAGAAAGAGTTAATTGAGATTTAACTTGTTTTCTAGCTGCTTATATTGACCCCAGTGTAAAAGACATTATTTCTAGCTTTTTCTTTGGTTGATCTCGGCTTGAAATAGGAATGTTCTCTCAGGTAGGGTTGTTTGATTAAAATAAAATAACATCTTTTAGTTCCTAGGTGTACCACTCAATACCCAGGCAGTTTATCACCTTCAGCTTTTAATTTTAAAACGTCCGAGTGGCTCTTATAGGTTTCTAAGAGTTAGCAGGATGTTGCAGGTGCTTCTGGCAGAATCCTCCATTAAAGTTGTCTTTCCTTTTATTGAGGCTTATGATAGAATCTATTCAAACCCCTTTAAAATGAATGAGAGAGACTGATTATTCTCCTTAAGGGCAGCACTTCAAACAAAATTGTTGCCATCTGTATCAATTGTTAGTACTTTGGTATTGACAGAAGCTACTCTAGTCCATAATAGCTTTTTAACTCAACTGACTTCTTTTAACGAAACTATCTGTTTCAGATTCCTTCACCATACGCATAATCACCAGATCTGCTCGTTGGAAAAAAACTATGTTGGATCCAGTGGAAAATCCAGCAGAAACCAAAAAGCAATGCAGTTCCACTTAATTCTCTCTCTTTATGGCAGTCCCCAATACTGTGATGCATTTTGTTTATAAGGATCTACTGACCCCTCAGAGAGGATTTCTTGGAGACCTAGGGAGCTGCTAGGGGAAGGGCCCGTTCCATCTTCCCAATTTTTGTACATGAAGTAAACAACTTTGTTCATCACACATTGACTCACCCAGTGTACCCATTTTCCCATGTTAAAGGTGAATCAGTGTAGGAAATAAAAATGTATATATGCATCCTCATTGAAAATATTAGTAATAATAGCTCAACCGTTTATTATAATATCTAGTCATTACAATGTTATAAATGCCATATGTATTTGTTTGTTTCATAGTTCTTTCTGCTTTCACTTTTCTAGATGGTAAAGGCAATTCAGGTTCTCCGAATTCATCTGCTTGAGCTAGAAAAGGTTAATGAGCTCTGTAAGGATTTCTGTAGTCGCTACATTGCCTGTTTGAAAACTAAAATGAATAGTGAGACTCTTCTGAGTGGAGAATCTGGGAATCCTTATTCACCTGTACAACCCCAGGTACCTTTCAAGTTAACTGAAGTACATTATCTTTCTTTTATAACTTGCCCCATTTCAAGGAATAGGTAACAGTAGATTTTAAAATATTAAACCAAATATAAAATGCTGTATTAATTATTCAGTTAGATTTGCTTGTATGCTGTATGATTTACAAATAGATTTTCTGTGACTGGCAATCTAGCAGAAATGTTAAGGTTTTGTGGTTGTATTAAGATTGCTGGGTCTCCCTTGTGTGGTTTCTTCATGGGCAAATACATGGAAATGTAATACTGAAAGAATGACTATAATCTGTCAACTCTTTGTCTGCAGTCCAGCAACTTTAAACATGATAAAGATAGCTTGGATTTGCTGGAGCAGCTGTCTTCCTGGAAAGAGTCACCAGAAAATGTGAGCAGTAGAGCAAAATTGACACAGTTCTCATTACACCTCTTTGGCAGGTTATCCTTAGCCTAATTTGGGGGTTGGCTTTGTTCATCTCATTATAGATAATGGCCCCATTCAAGTGAGGGGCGATCTATATACAGAAACAGCATTCTATGGTTGCCCTCCGCCACAGGCACAAAAGAATTCTATAAATAAAATTCCACACTTTCACTAGCCTATATGACATGTACAAAGGTGTCCCTGTTTAGAAGAGCTATATGGACTGCTGTAAGCCAAGTACTTCAGGAGTCAGTTGTCTTGGCCTGGCCTCCGTGTTGGGGAACAGGGCATGCAGGAACACATATATAGCACATATAAGCTGCCTTATACTATGTTAGACCATTGGGAAAAATATCCCAGTGTTGTCTATTCCAGTTGGGAATAGCTCTGCAAAGTCTCAGGTCCTACTATTTGAGGTATTTTAATGGGGGATGTCTCCACGTATAACCTCTATAATTCTTGAAAATGTCATCCTTACTGGCATTCTCTCTTCATTTAATACTCTGGAAGTAGAATGTAAAAAAAATCGGTATGGATATACTCTATTTATGAAACATGCTGTTAAGTGACTGTAATATTAAGTGGCAAAAAAACTAAGTGTTGTTGTTGTTTTTTGGCTGAAAGTACAAGTCATACATTTTAAATAATTTGATTTTCTCCTTGGACATAAGAGATTACACCATTAGTATTACTCTAATTTCAAATGCACAATCTTTCAAATCTGGTTACATTAATTTAATTTCTTCTGACTATGACCCTTAGAAGCAAGTGAGGCAATTTATGCTTATTAATTCAGTAGTGGGAATTAAGATTACCATGAAGATTGTTAAGATACTGGTATATTTTTAGAATTATTTCTTCCAAGTTCCTGTTGTGATGCCATCCCCTTGTCAGTTTACTAATCCAAAACTACAGGCCTGTCATCCAGATATTTGATTGCTGGGAAACAATCATAAAATATTTTAAATACAACATTTTCAAAAGGTGAAAAATATTAGTTGTTTGAAAGTATGCCTTTTCAATTGAAAAGGATGAAATCTTTAACAATATTTAAAGTGATGAAGATTTATACATTACGTTTAGAAAGGTTAGAATTTCGCACAGAATATTGGTTCTATGGGTTTTCTAAAGATGTATGTGGTTTCCTTGTTATTTCCTTATGTATTCCATTTTTAAAAAAAACTGAAGACACAAATAAATTACTGTAGAATAACAATGTCTAATCCTGTTGTCCTATTGACTGAAGTCAGGGATGGAAGGCAGCATGATATAGTCCGATCTCGTCAGATCTCGGAAGCTAAGCAGGATCACCCTAGTTAGTATTTGGATGGGAGGCCATCAGGGAATACTGGGATTGCTATGCAGAGGAAGGCAATGGCAAACCACCTCTGTTTAGTCTCTTGCCTTGAAACCTCATAAGGGGTTGCCATAAGTCAGCTGTGACTTGATGGCACTTTATACACACACACACACATTGACTCAAGTCAATCTGCAAATACAAATGAATTGATTATAACAGGTCAGTGTTAAATGGCACAAGCTCTGTTGCTTTAATAATTATGAACCATAATGCACATGTCTGTTCTACTTTGTCATAGAATGGTTCAATTTTTGGGAAGAAAGCTGACATTTAAGTAACTCGAGAGAGAGAGCATATTTCTTAGGTTACTTATTTTATTATTTAATAAAGTATTCCTGCCATTGACCTTCCTTCTTACGTGAGTTTTATGACTTTTCAATCACATTGGTTTTTAAACATCATCATCTTGGTCATGGGGCTTACTTTCTTTCATGCTTCTTATTTGAAATTGTTGCCAACTACAATGCCAGGACTTGTTCTTTAACACCATATACTTTTTGTTGTTGTTTCCAGCCAATTCAAAGTGCCATCACAGGTACGCTCAGTCCCCAAGGGATTATGGTGCCCGCATCAGCATTGCAGCAGGGAAATGTAACTATGGCAACTGTTGCAGGTAAGATGCACTAAACAAAAACTCAAAATGTTGAACTTCATTACAGATAGTTTTCAAGTCTGTTATAAAATGACCCAAGATTGGCATTGGGAAGATAATTTTAGATTCATAATGCTGTGCAACTAGGTATCATGGTATGTTTAGGATAATAGCTATACATGTCAGTTGATGCTGAGTATTTAGTATTTTTCTGGAAAAATAAAATATTCCATCTCTTGCTGAAAACTAACTATAGTGGTACTGATCCATGGAGCTGGAATACTGGTAGGAGAAATGAGCCATTAGTGGAAAGCTATTTGCATTTGCAGTCTCTGATATGGGCCGCTTGTTTTTTTGTTTTTGTTTTTTAAAGCAAAGGTAGCCATTTTCTTAAAATAATATTGTCATCATGTAGTTTGATGTGAGGTGATGTGAATAACATTAAGAAGGCTATACATACATTAATCTGTTTAAGAGGAAGTCATAAGTTTGCTCAGGCTACTTGTGTCACTTTGCATTGTTATAGCACGTTTTACCTGAAAAGTGAATTAGCTTATCACAATCTTTTCACAATGTTTAATGCATAAAAGTGCCTGTTATCAGGTTCTTGTTTACCAGGTTATTGTCTACAACAATATAATTGCTTGAATATGTTTTGAAGGTGGTACAGTATATCAGCCAGTGACTGTGGTCACACCTCAAGGTCAAGTAGTGACGCAAGCCTTGTCACCTGGAACCATCAGGATCCAGAATTCACAGGTCTGTTCTATCCAGAGTGCATAGCAATGTTCCACACCCCTCAGGGTACTATACCACTGCAACATACAGGCTCTGCCTTCATACACACACCCTTCTGATTATATTTTGGCCATGTTGGTGTGTGTATGTTTTTCCCCAACATCTTGTCATGCTAATGTGACCGAGAAACAGAACCCAAGGCAAGCCTAAGTGAATGGACTAGTATGGTTCTCTGGTTTCCACCAGGTTCTGTGGATCAAAGCAAATGAGCTGCAATCTGGGGAACAGCTGAAAAAGGCCACAATCTGCTTCTCATAACAGGCTCTTGAACCACAAAGTGCAGAGTCAAGCCTTGCCTGAACACCAGAAATGCCCTGAATGCATTCATGCTATCTTACACATAGGTGAAGGACTACCAGCCATTCCTGTGGGGGAAAACATCATGTTTGAGCAATGTTGCAGTGTGTGTGTGTATTGGGGGAGGGGGAATCCACCAATCTTGATCCTTCACCAACAGAGGATGCCATCCTGAAGGCTGCTCCAGTGTTGTGGAAGAGGGAATAACATCCTCTGTTAATATATACAGATGCCGCTTGTTCTATGGGATTGGAAGGTTGGATGCTTCCCTGTAGAAAATATTCCCTGCATATAAAAAACTGGCACATTAGGAAGGAACAAAGATAGAAATCATGCTAGTTTTCCATGGATAGAAATGTTTGACGTGCATGAACGTTCAAACATACAATTCCCTACCAGCAGTCTATAATGGTGCAATCCTAGGAATTCTGTGCTTTCTTCTCCTCTTAATGACATTACTACTTCTAAGCTTGTGCTAACTCTTGCAACTGTTAAGTTTCAAATTTTACAAAAAACTTTATGGAAAAATCTAAACGATTGCATAATACTACTGTGTTAATGGTTTATACACTATTTGTCAATCTCGTGCAGCTCCAGTTACAATTAAACCAGGATTTAAGCATCTTGCATCAAGATGATGGGTCATCAAAAAATAAAAGAGGGGTTCTTCCAAAGCATGCTACAAATGTGATGAGGTCGTGGCTTTTCCAGCACATAGGGGTAAGGCTTGGTTGCAGGGACTGGTGATCATGTTCACTACTGTTCTGAGAATTTCTTCTGGTGTATTATTATTGGTACATAAGGAAAGAAAAAGCTTAGGCCATATATTCAGCCTTTAAAATATTATAATAGCTTCTACAGACATACTCAGAATTAATTAAATTAATTCTATCAGGCTTCAATCAAGCCCACATTTTGTAAATGTCATGATCTTGTGATCTTCTTAAATGTTAGAAGTATTTTTGTTCTATTTCATTTTGCCTAGAGTTATTTATCATGCGTTCTCTTAATCAGTAGCCTTTTGAAGACTATATTTAAATTACCATCAGTCTATTCATAGGGGAGTGAAAGGTATTCCCCATGATGTAGTGAGTGTGATCTGTGTACAGGTGGGAACTATATGTGATTTAAAAAACCTAACATCCAGGCATCGTGTGCATTGTAATCTTGTAACCAAATTATATGTGGTCACATTTTCTTGTTAGGAATGAACCCACAGGCCCTGAAGAATCATATAAATATTGTTGTGTAGCTTAAACATGAATACAAAAAAAACAACGTTTGTGAATATAGAATTTAATCAGTAGATTGCTTATTGAGTTTTACCCAACTCTTCTGAAGGCACCTCTGCTTCTGTAAGGAGGAATCATCAACCTAGATGGATAAACCACAGCTCTCTGTGCTGCAGCCCCTGGTTTTCAAGACTCCTCCGACCCTCTAGAGCAGTTTATTCTAGCATAGAAGTTGGGGGAAGGTGGGAATAACTAGGAAGGATTCATTCTGCCAGTAGAGCTTTACTTGCAGTTCATTTGATCTAACCCTAAATGTCCTGTCTGGACAGAGGAATGACTGAATACCAGACTTTTCAGTTTAAATGGATTAAGCATTATATATAACAAGTTGTTAATACATTTTTAAAAGTTAGATTCTTCTTCAAACGTGTTCCCCTGGGTTTTCAGAAATCTTGAATTAGCCCTATTTAGCCCCTACCTTGTGGGGTTTTTTTTGTTTGCATAGGGAAGCCATTCTTAGCTTCAATTCAATTCAATAACCTTTAATAGGCATAGTTCATTCTTAGCTATCAGACATACAATGTAAGATCAATGAAAGGGAAAAAATCTATATTAACAGCTCTTCATGTCAGTAAATGTTCCTGTAACAAAAATTGTAGGCAAAAATTTCATATGACCTCTGAAGTGTGTTAACTGTGGGATTAAAAATATTATCAAGGTTTTTTATCTCTATCATATGACCCATCCTTTCTCATGTGTAAAACAGTATGTAATTAATCCAGTTTTAACACATGAACCATGCTGCCTAGCAGGGCTTCTGGCAGCTGTGAGAATTTTTTTTTCAATTGGACATGGTTAATAATGGTGACATTTCTGTTATAAGGTTATGATCTTATCATTAAACTAAACACCTTTTAGCAGTCGACTTCATTATGAGGTTGATGACTTCTTTATGGGTCAGCTGGTTTTTAGATGTTTGTTCTTCTTAGTTTGAAGAAAAATGGATGCTTTCAAGAGGACATTCTTCAGCATTGCCATTCGAAGGATGGACTCTCTTGAGAGAACACTTGCTCAGCTAGTGGTAGCTTGTTATTCAAGCCTAAGGAGCCTTCCTCCTCTGCAGGATGCTCTTTTACCTGTGGAAGAGGATCCATTGATAGATAGAAGGACAATTCAGAATCAAACTTAAATTAGAAAAAAATATGTTCTGAACTATGTGAATCTATGTATCATGAACAGAAGAGGATAAATCTATAATAATAAAGTATAATTCAAAGAAAGAGAATTAATTTACTGACATACTTAAATAAGCACTAGGAAATTAAAGTTAGAGGAATCATTTAAAATATTGCAGATGCCTGGGAACTTTGAGGGAAACAAGCTGTTGCTGTTTATACTGAGATATGTTACTTTTCAGATTTCTAGCATTCAAGCTCCTATGGATCTTTTAGTTATAGTGCTTCAGAATTCATATGAGATTGGTGTGAGGAGTAATGAAATGTTGGTTTTTAATATGTTAATAGCAGCAAAAAAATAATTGCATAGAAATGGAAATCTGACAGTACTTTTGATGCATTATTTTATTAATAAATTAGAATTTGTAGTTAGTCTAAAACTAACATATTGAGTATAGACAAGGGAAGTAGCAAGACACACTTTAAAAGTAATTACCGGTATACTGTGACATGTATTATGGGAACAATCAGTTTGCTGGTCAGAAGATGATAAATTAACTTTATGCTAAATTGTTGCTTTTTGAATGTATGTTTATAGATATAATAAAAACCCTGAAGGCCATAAGAGTTTTTTCCCTCCCAAATATCCTTTCCCTTTTGTCTATAGCATCCATATCCAACAGAAGATGAGAAAAAGCAGATAGCAGCACAAACAAATCTGACATTACTCCAGGTTAACAACTGGTAAGATAAAATGCATGTTTGGATATGATGCAGTGTTTCACCTATATAAAAGACGTATAGAAATAAGGTCAGGAGACTAGTTTACTGACTTCTGCTATGGTCTTTTGTGCAAGTGAAAAAGTGGGTGTGGTTGGTATTGTGTCCATTGCACTCTTTTGCCATTGCAAGGCTTGCTGCTGTAATGTATTTGGTCTTATATGAGTTGGGTATAAACAGACAATGGCCATGTCAGAGCAGAATGGGTAATACTAAGTGTAATTCTATTTATGTTTTTGTTTGCTTGTTTTCTTAGATTTTTATCCCATTTGTTCTCCACTTTTTATTTATTTATTTATTGAAATATTTATACCATAACTTTCCTGAACACTGTGAAATTACAAGGTAACTTACAATTTAAAATTTAAAATATACAAAATACAATAAAACCTCGGTAACCCTTCTCCCCATTAAAAACACGCCCTCCAGGCCAATGGACGTCATGTCACAGAAAGCATTTGAATCCACATCCTCAGTCACAGTCTGACATACCAACCACTACATTGCATTGGCTTTCAGTTAACAGGATTGTGTTGACATACTGACAATTTTATTCAACTTTGCTACAAGTGTTAACCAGCTTAGTAAAATTAATTTATATTATCACCGATTACTGCTATTGAGAATTATTTGTATTTTTCTTGATTATATTGTAATTTTGTATAATTATGTTTCACCCTGTACTTCCTGACATCATGCCCCTTTCACCCTGTTGTTCACAATTTTTTCCCCTTTATGACTTTGTGTTTGTATGCATATTGACAAAGTCAGCTATTAGCAGTGAAAGTTGATGCTGGAATCAAAACTTCTTAGTCTTTAAGGAGCCACAGAACTCCTATTTTTTGGTGGGGGGAAATGGAAGACTGAAATAATTGGGGCCACAGGAAATGACCTAAATGCATCAAGTAGTGATATGCAGCTTGCTTTGGCACGTGGGGGGATGGGGGGTTGTACTGCACATGTACAGCTGTATGGCCACAAAAGTAGGGGAAAGGACCCAGAGAAGAAAACCAATGAAGAAGTAACAGAAACTCAATTGTCATTTTTAAAAAGTTACTTTCATTACGCCAAGAACCTCTTCTAAAAAAACTTCTAGTCCCTTCTCATGATTCAAAATGTTAATGAAAAATACTAAAATGAGGTAACTATTTTTGATTTGGTTAGTGTTGAGATGGTCTAATTTTGTCTGGTGTTTTCATGTTGACCATATTTAGGTTTATCAATGCTAGAAGACGAATTCTCCAGCCAATGTTGGATTCCAGTTGTTCGGAAACTCCAAAAACAAAGAAGAAAACAGCTCAAAACCGACCCGTTCAAAGGTTCTGGCCAGACTCCATTGCATCAGGAGTAGCTCAGCATTCAAATGAACTTACAATGTCAGATGGTGAGCAGATTTTTAAGTAAATAAAAAGGTCTTTATTTAGTCTTTGCTGATTGAGGGAACTTCTTAAACCAGTTAAATTATTTTGCATGTAGCTTGAATGGACACATGGAATGCAGTGTCTTGGTACAAACTACATTAAAACAAGTGGCATAACATAGCAACCATTTCTTTTATATTGCCCTTATTTTTTCATCCAAAAGTAAAGGAGGATGCACACATGCCAAGCCAGGGTATTTCCCTCCTGTCTGCATTATACTTCCAATCATGTATACAAGCATACGTGTGCAGTGGTTCAATTAAATGTGCCTGGGTCTGATACATGCTTGCAACCTTAACTTATGCATATTTTCTTGCAAGTAAAACCTACAGGCTGAACAGAACTTGCTCCAAAGTAAGATGCATAGATTTGCAACTTTAAAGATAGCAACTTCAGGCTGCCTTTGGCTGGCACCTGAATTTACACATACAACAGTTTCCAGAGCAGCTTTTAAACTACCTCCTGGGGAAAGCTGGCAAGAATTGAGGAGCCTCCTGTTTGGAATGATTCTTTCCAACTTGAGAATGACAGTAGGGACAGTAAATGAGGGCCGTGCGAGGAAAACCTGAGGGCCAAGGGGGATAGAGATCCTTAGAGTGGGAAACGAGGTACATAGCCTAGGTGCTAATGCTAGAAGTCTTCAGGCCATGATGGGGGAGCTGAATTGCTTGGTGCCAAATGACAATTTAGATATACTGGGCATTTCCGAAACCTGGTGGAATGGGGAAAAATCAGTGTTCTCCCTGGATACCATGTCTATAGACAGAATAGGGAGGGACATTGTGAAGGCTGGGATTTTAAATTACATGTGAATAGAGGTAGTGTGATGTGATGTATGACCAGCATGGTATCTATCTCAACTTCCAGCTGATAGATTGAACCCAAGTGGCTTTTGAATGCACTTATTTAAGTACACGTGAGAGAATTTACCAGAGCTGAATAGGGTTGTTTCCTGGTACAGTTATGATGGCCCTAGAGTTCTCCTTCCCTCTACTACTGCATGGGTTATATTATAGGAATGCCTTGCCCTCCCTAGGATGTCACAAGGCATTAACCCAGGAATTTTAATTCACATCCTGGGATAGGGGAATAAGGATGTTCAGAAAACAGGCTTGAAATGATTTACAAGTGAGCACACAACATTTGTGAGGTTATTCAGTTATAATGTTTCAGTTGACAGTTACTGGGTGCAGAGAGCAGTTAAAGCTGTTGACGGGAATCTTTGGCTTTTCCACAACTTCAGGAATCCCACAGAATAAGTGTGAGCTCATCCTAGAAAATCCAGATCTTTACACTGTTTTCCCCAGAAGGTAGGTTCTGAGACAGGTACAGTCTTCCCCTAAAGAATTCACTCAGTTAGTCTGCTTTCCCTAAAAGCCAGACTCTGAGACCTATTTAGTGTCCTGAGAAAGGATCCCCCTAGCCTAACCCTATGGAGCCATTAACCCTATTTTTAAAGCATTCACTATATTAGCCTGCTTTCTGTGAAAGCCAGGCTCTGAGACAGCAGTCTCCTGAGAAAGGATCCCTCCAATTTCACTTTCAGGAGCCTCAGTCCCTGACTCAAATGGACAGTTTTGTGGATTTTTTTCTCTGCTCCCCCCTTCCATCTGGCTCCTCTAGCATTCCAAGGGTCCTGATTGGCTGTTAGTTCCTCTGCACACACACCAAACAGGCATAGAGAGGATTAATGGTTGATAGAAAGGGGCAGGACCTTTGCCTGTCCATCACAGACATGTTGAAACAGCATTGCTCTGTATCTAAAGAGGGATAAGAGTCAAGCTGCAAAACATTAGGGGAAGAAACTCATTGACCGGGAAAACGAGTGCTTCAGTCATGTCATAGAAACAAGCTTTCTAGACATTATGAATGACTGTGCACTGGAGCAGTTGGTCATGGAGCAAACTCGGTGTGGCATCTCAGGACTTTGTTCAGAGCTGGGATTGAGACCTGGTGTGACGTGTAGATGTTGTTTCACCACTTAGGAACAGAGGCTACAATATTGTTAAGTTCAGCATTCATGTCAACGGAAAGTTGCTTCCAAAGTCCAAAACAATTAATTTTGATTTCAAAAGAAAGAACTTCGCGAAAATGAGGGCCCTAGTCAAAAGGAAGCTACAAGAGAGAATTAAATCCTTACAGGATGCCTGGAGACTATTTGAAACTACACCTATAAAAGCCCAGATAGAATATACACCTCAAATTAGGACAGGTACAATCAAGTCTAAAAAAGATTACTGCATGGTTAATGACCCAAGCCAAGAAAGCCGTAAAAGGAAAAAAGGCTTCCTTTAAAAAGTGGAAGGTTTCCATTAATGAAGAGTAGAGGAGCACGGGTTCAGGAATTTCGACAGTAAGGTGAGCAAAAAGAGAATTTGAGAAGCAGATTGCTAAAAAAGTGAAGTCAAACAATAAGTCAAATAATAAGCATTTCTTCAAATATATCTCAAGGAGAAAACCAGCTAGGGAGGCAATTAGGCTTTTGGATGACAAATGAATTAAAGAATTGCTCAAGGAAGATAGTGAAATGACACAGAAACTGAATTAATTCGTTGCATATATTTTCACTGTGGCAAATGGGCATGCTCCTATGCCACTGTTTTGGAGAAGGGTATCCAAAGAATTGAGTCAAATTGAGGTGATAAGAGATTACATTCTACGATTGCTAGGCAAACTGAAAACAAATTACCGGTAATCTCCATATCCAGATGGCATACACCCAAGGTTCTTAAGGAATTCAAATGTGAAATTGTTGATCTACTAACCAATATATGTAATTTGTACTGATAGCACTATTTTATATCCTGTAAACCTCCTTGAGTCCCAGTAAGAAAGGTGTATAAAGTAAATAAATAAAATTGATCACTAAAAATGTCTTCTGTGCCAGATGAGTGGAAAGTAAGAAATGTTGTTTTTAAAAAGGGGTCCAAAGGGGATCCAGGGAATTATAGGCCAATTAGGCTACCATCTGTTCCAAGAAGATTAGTAGAAAGTGTTATTAAAGATAGCATTATTAAACACGTATAAAGCCTGCTGAGGCAAAATTAGCATGGCTTCTGCAAAAGTAAGTCCTACCTCACTAACCTTTTGGAGTTCTTTGAGCAGGTTAACAAGTTGAGGAACAGAGTTATCTGGTAGACATTATATACTTAAACTCAAAATGGCCTTTGACACAGTATCACACCAAAGACTCTTGAGTAAACATAGCAGCCATGGGATAAATGGACAGGTCCCTTTATGGATTAAAAATTGGTAAATGGCAAGAAGCAGGGAGTAGGAATAAACAGACAGTTCTTGCAACAGAGAGAAGTGAATAGTGGGGTCAATCGCTTCTCGGCCTTTTGGCTAAGATCAAGTGTGTAGAATAGTGGGGTCCCACAAGGATTGGTATTGCGACTGTTGCTATTTAATTTGTCTATAAATGATTTGGAATTGGGGATGAGTAACATAGTGGCCAAGTTTGCAGATGATACCAAATTATTCAGAATGGTGAAAATCAAAGGGGATTGTGAAGGAGATGAAACTGTTACTTTTGCTTTTGGTAGCAGACTTTGTTCTCAATAGACATAGACGTATGGTGCCTAAATTATGTATAGCTGCCAGAATGATCATAGCTAAAAGGGGGGAAGATCATGAAAAGTCTGACTTTGACGCAATGGATTGGTAAAGTCCCTTAAATCATAAAATTATATAAATTGACTGAACTTGTATGGTTAAGGGACAGGCATAAAAAAATTCAACTCTCATTAGATTGGAAACCCTGTTTTAATTTTTTGGCAAGCAAGAGTATTTATCATTAACTATAGACATTTACAACTGTATAATGTTATTGTAATTTATTTGTATATGTTTATCTGTGATTCTGGTCTTCTATTGTGAGTTAGATACTTGTTAGGAAGCAAAAGTTTTGAAGGGGGAAAAGGAGCAGTACATTTTTCAAACTGTGAACTGTTGCTTCAGTCAGACCTGTTTTTTGTTTATTTGTTTTGCCTTTTTAGGAGCTGTTGTGACAATTACAGCACCAGTCAACATGAATGTAGACAGTCTCCAGTCTCTTTCATCAGATGGTACCACTTTGGCTGTTCAACAAGTCATGATGGCAGGGCAGAGCGAGGACGAATCTGTGGACAGCGCTGAAGATGACGGTGCAGAGCTCTCAACCACAAACATCAGTGGTCTTGTCTTGGATAACAGTGATTCTCTGCAGTAGGAAGCAAGAAAAGCTGTGACTTATATGCTTAGGAAAAACAATGGACTCACTGACTTTTTATAGTTTGCACAGCAAACATTTTACACAAGTTTTATTTCTAATATGTTTTATATGTAGATATAGAAGAGTGCACTTTTTTGTATTTCATATAGTAAGCTTAAAGAGTGTCTTTGCAGGTGCAGCAACTTCTTTCAAATGTGTTGTTCTTTTGGTTTTAATTTTGAAAATGTAAATCTAGTAATTTTTTAAAAAAAGATCACAATATCACCCAATTATTTTCATAGGGTAACTTTCTCAGTCACAAAATTGATCCCAGATCAACCCAACTGAGTGGGGGAGGTTGCAGCAATCATACAGCAAGGAGAAGATTGCTTTGATGGCTGAGTTTTTTAAAAATTTAAATCAGCATGAACTTAAAAACGTACCGGCCATACGGTCACCATCGGACCCAAGTTTTGTTATTGTCTTGACATCTTGGAGTCTGCTGCGATTTTGTGATGTATGAAATTGCCTTCATAGGAGAAATGAAAGTACTTCCAATCTCCTGCATTAACTATGCAGTTTCAATTAGTGCTGTCATTTAAAGACAACTTTTGGTGGTTTAACAATGTAAATGTAAAGCATGTCAAACTAGTGTATGGGCTTTGTTTATGAAGTTAGTCATGTAGATTTGAAAGATGCTTCTGCACCTTAAAAACAAACAAACAAAACTAAACTGCCAGTTGGAAGTGGGCAACCGAACATGCAAAAGGAAGCGGAGATGTGTGGTTCCAGTAATGAATGTATGGCATTTGAAATAAATTTAAGTTCTCTCATAGAGTTCTTAGGTGGAATCCTCAAGGTTCCTGCTCCCATGTAAAGTTGCTACTGAACTGCAGGATGAGGCACAGCTTCTTCCACATGTTTTCCACCTCTGGTCCTTTTGCCTGCCTCCCGCCGCCTGAGCTGGGGGCCTGCCTGGAACCCTGCTGGCTGCACTTGCAGGGAGAAGGGGTCAGACCAAAGGACTGGGGTAAAGCAGGACAACATGTGTCGGTGCTGTCTCTTACCGATTGAGTGGTGAATTTAAAGGTACAGGGAGAATCTCCAGGTTGTAGCCTGATAGCCCTACTCGTAGCCAGTGATGCTGTCCATCATTCGCTATAAAACACTTATTTTTACCTTACCAGGATTATTGGATTAAAAATATTTTTATAAATTCTCTAAGAATTGGGAAGACGACTGTATTGAGCATGAGAAAATTTTTTGTTTAGTACTCCTATTTGGAAGGTTATGAAAACTGTCTGGATTGAATAAACATGCCTGTGCTGTATCCCATGGATCTCTGCTATCCCACAGTAATACAGCCGGTTTGATACTGGCATAAGAAGGGGCTGCTCCTTTAATGGGATGTTGGATATTGTAAAACATTGCTTTGTGTTCTGTGTAAGCTAACTTTCAGTTACACTTTAGTCTCATTTGGAACTTGTATCAAGAGATTTGAAGAATAAGTACTCTGATGAGTCAAAACCTGTAATGTTCACTGGAATCAAGAGAAAATTCTCAGCAGTACACACTTCTTGTCCGACAACTGTATGGACTCACTAGACTCTTAGCTGGGATGGGTTTTTCTGATGCTAATGATAATTCTTTCTCAAATCCTTTTAATATCTATTTTAGGAAATGTATTGGATGATATAAAAACAGATTTCTCTTAACACAACAGTACTCAGATCATCCTGATGCCGCATACTGACTTTGTATCAGTTCACTCAAAAATAGTGATGATAAGCTAACCTTAAGCATAGCTACAGTTACCTTTCTTCGGTCTTCTTACCTTTTGAGTTTGCTGAAAGCATCCTGTGGGACGTGATGTTGTCCCTACCAAAAGCTCCCCCCCCCCCATAAAGTAAAATAGCTTGGAGGCATATCAGAACTAGCCATTGGAGGAAAGCTAGGAATAGATCTTTGTTTCGTCAAAAGAACTATCTCCAGATGGATGTTATAGATGCGCTTTGATTTAAGTCTTAATTCCACAAAGCATTCAAGGATCTCTTTTGTTCACCCTGTTTTTTTCAGAGAGATTTAATGAAGGGTGCTACCTCTGAAGTCGTCATGAAGAGATTGGAAGGAACCAATCAGATTTTTCTTTTTGCCTACATCAGACTGAAACCAAATGTTACTGTGAGAGCATAATTTTTGCCAAAATGCTTCCACTTGCTAGGGGCTCCCTATAGCTCCCATAATATTCATAATCACCTTGCCGTGTGGATTGACTGGGAAATCACAAATTCTCCACACTAGCACTAATGTCTCCTAGGGAGTTGCAGGATATGGGCCATCCGAAAGGGGTAAAAATACTTTAGTAATGTTTTTCAGTGTCAACCCCTCTGCTTTTTTAGTGTTTACCTTGATCTACAAAGTACCTGCCCTTTTCTTTGTCTTATTTATCCCAAGCACCAGATAAAATGGCAGCAGGCAGTGGGGGCTGGAATGGATCTCCATAGTCTTGCGAAATGAGAAAGGAAAAACTCATTCGCACTCTGTGCGCTTGAAAACACTACAGCAAGTGGCCAGCAGAAGAATGGCAACCTGAAGCTGCCGTTGTTCTGAAACGCTTCACTTAAAGCCTTAAAGAATAGATTTGTATCAATGCACTGACTTTTATAACTATGTGAAAGTTGATTTTTAGCCCCTTGTTTCTATTCTGTGCTATTGGAAGTATTCCAAAGGGAGTTTACAAAATGTTTTTTAAAGAGAAAATGATAGTATAATTTAATAGATTCAAAGGATAATTTGTTTTAAGACTCAAATTAAAGTAATAGAGAAAGAGAGCTAAAGAAATGCATTGCAAATATGTGCAACTGAACCTGCTAGTAGCCCTCTTAAAATCATTGAGTTAAATGGGATTTAGCTTATCTGAATGCTGCCTGAGATATTATTGGAAAAACTGAGGAAAGAGATACACTGCAACATCTTGTTACTCTTCCCTATGTCTAAAAGGACAAAGTAATGCGAATGAAAATTTTGGCCTTCTTCACTACAACAGGGAGACCAGGGGCAAAGGCAGGCAGAAAACAGCATCCCAAGACTGTCCTGTAGTTTCATTTGATATGGCAGTGTTGTTGTTTGAAGTTTAACTCACAAGTGGGCTATCACCACCAGAATCTGCACATTTTTACCAAACCCTTGCAGTGGTGGGGCTACCATCATTGAAGCAAGCTATGGAATGTGAACAACATAATGCACAAAGCATTTTCTGTGTGATGTGGATGTCAGCTGGCTGGTGCTGTTGCATTCTTGGCAATATGAATTTAGGGTATAAGTTCATAAAGACCAAGCAGAGAAACCTGCTTTGAATTTTTATGCAAGAAGATATTTGCACAAAAACGAAAATGAAATGTTGTTTCTGAACATCTAAGATATATTCCATAGTAAACTACTTTCTGGAGACTTAGCACATTATAAATATTTTCAACCAGGCTGTTAACAAACATTGGGAAGTGGACTATCTTAGACATAGACCTTGCCTAGGAAAGATATGCGAACATTGGAGGTATTCTAGCTTGGATTTAACATGAGTCTGTGAAGGCAAAATAATCCAGCCTTAGCCAGCAGTATGAAAGAGAGTCATATGGGAAACGATATTTACTCCTTTGTGCTGCACAGGGACCTTCCTCCCACCAGCACAGGCAACCTTAGGCCCAATGAGCTCCCTGGTATGCCCTTGGTTAGGAGGTGCCATGGCTTCAATAGATGCTATACTTAGGGAGGTGCTTCCTGTTCGTTCCTGTGGTTGCTTGCAGTTGATTGGTGCGGTTGCAACAGCATGCGTCCAGAAATGGGTGGGGTGGGTGTGCAGCTTCTCCCTGGATTTTTTGAAACCGCTATTCCACTGCAGAAGTATAGTTGGAAAAAGTGCAGTAGTTAGTCAACAACACAGGAATGAAGCCGTGGGGATCCTGCTACTTGTGCAGATTAGTTTATTCAACAATAAAACTTAAAAAAGCTACTTTCTATGGAATTTTATAGAAGCTGCTTCATTGAAACATTTATTTTCATGTTCTTAGTTACCAGACACCTGTGAGTTAGTATTTTAAATACAATACACTAAACTGAAATTATGTTGTGGGTGGAAGAGTTGTTTAATATTAGGTACCTTCATCTGTCTTGGGGGGAAATCAGATTTTAAAATGGTCCAAATATTGCACACCCTTTTCATAGCAAGGCCTTCTCATAAACTTTGTTCACAGTGAACCATGAGGAAAGCACAGAACAAGAGCAGAGTCCTCTGGGTAACTTTGCAGATGTGCCATAGAAATAAATTGATATCAGCACAAAAATCAGTTGGATCGTGGCCAAAATAACAATTTTCAAATATATTTACATAAGTGGATGAAGTTTTCTGTTATTGCATTTCATAATATTTTCATTGTCGTGGTGCTACTATTCCCATCATTCTTGTTCACATGATTGGGTATCCTTCCATTTAACTCAATAGTAGCTGTGCACTCGTGCTATGGAATTGCAAACTCGGGGGGGGGGGCATGTCATGTCTTTGCAGGGTAATACTGCAGCCCAATCATTATACCATTAACAGCCAAAAGGGGAGGGGAATGGGAATTTTATTTCAGGGATGATATTGGAAATACACAAACTCAATGTTAAAATAAAAACCCTTCGAGATGAAGAACAATAGCTATACTTTCTGGGGTGTCCAAGAGAATGGTGGGAAGGTTAGTAATAGTACCATTTTTAAAGAAATGCTGGGGAACCCACAAGAGGAGCACTAAACAAGAAGAGGATTCAGAAGGCGATGCAAACATTGGCAGCTTATTGTGCCCTTCACTTATTCACCAGACATAAAACAGCAGGGAGGGATGTGCTAAGCAGCCATTTCTGAATAGTCAGCTAAACTTAGCTTTGTTGTTTACTGTCTTGTTTGGAAACACTTCATTTAGCACAGCAAAAATATTCACTGAAGTGTTTTTACATGAAATCTCTGAAGTCAAAATGAGCGTGTGTTTCGGAATTGCTTTGATTCAGGACAGTTGTATCGACTAGATTTCTTTGCTTCTGTTTTCTGAATACACATCAATTCTGGTTTGATTTTTAAAAATTAATTGCATTGAATAAGTTTTATTTTGTAATGTTGTTTAATTTGGAAAATATTCAGCATGTTACTTTATACATATTCAAATCATAGGAGAGAAAAATGTGAAATTCTTGAGAATTTTGTGTTTTAATTGTACGGAAGCATTTTTATTGAAAGACTATGCAACTGATTAGCTCAAAATAGTTCCTTTCTGTATTATTCCAAAATAATTAAGATAGGAATATCAGTCTTCTAAAAGAGGCAGCTCATTTTCACAGGTTATTAAAAAGAACCTCCATATTTAAGGTACATCTCTATATGCCAGCATTTTCCATTTCCTAGGTACACAGTAGCTGCTATCCGATCAGCAGGAGATTGTTGCCCTCTTTTTTTGTCTTTAGGCAGTTACTGTGGGATTCCAAACTTTTGCCCTCTGAAACGCAAACCCCTGTGCCATTTACTGACTGCAGTACTATCCTTCCTTTCTTCTGCTGTAAAACTCAAGACAACATGAGCAGACATTTCTCAGCAGTCTCCTACCCAGGCACCAACCAGATCAGCAGTGGAACCGGCTGCCCCGGGCGGCGGCGAGCTCCCCCTCACTGGCAGTCGCAGTGGTTGGATGAACACTTGTCGGGGATGCTCTTGGCTGATCCTGCATTGAGCAGAGGGTTGGACTAGATGACCCCTTCCAGCTCTATGATTCTTTGCTTCAGCAAGCTAGCTACATCATGTGCTTTCCCACTGTGCCCTGAGAACCATAATGCAAACTGCTTACAAAGGTTGCCTTGAGCAGTTCTTAGTATTCAGGCATACAGACCATACAGATATTTGCTTCCTAGGGAAGTGGCATCCAATTAAATGGCCAAGTTCTTCCTCTTAGGAAAGCTCATTTTTGAGTATAAAATGCTTCTCTTTTCACTTCTCATTCTGAAACTCCCTCGGCTGTCCCATGACATCCTAATTTGCTTGTGAATCCTAAATTCCTTTAACTAAACAAGCCTCAAGTATTTTAATTTGTTGGAACAGCTGTGGGACAAGAAAGTGTGTTTCCTTCACCACTAATAGGCATGCAGTTAGTTTGACAGTTTATGAGGCAATGAACAGATTGAAAAGCTATTTACAACCCTCCAAGTGCTCGAAAATTTCTGTTCTGCTGGGTTGTACATTTTGTTAATATGGTTTGGGTGTCGTAACTCTATCACCTTTTTCACTCACTACTACACCTCACTGGATGTCCTTTTTAAAACTTGCATATTTATGAAAAAAGCCCTGACCTGGATGGCCCAGGCTAGCCTGATCTCGTCAGATCTCAGAAGCTAAGCAGGGCCGGCCCTGGTTAGTATTTGGATGGGAGACCACCGAGGAAGACCAGGGCTGCTGTGCAGGGGAAGGCACTGGCAAACCACCTCTGTTAGGCTCTTGCCATGAAAACCCCAAAAGGGGTTGCCATAAGTCGGCTGCGACTTGACAGCACTTTACACACACACACACACATTTATGAAAAACGAAGATATTTCTTATTTCCTGTTAATACCTTCAGAAACTTAGAACATATTTGTACGTAACGTCTGTGAAGCAAATCAGACATGGTTTGTTGCATCTAAGAAACCGCCCCCCTTTTAGAAATAATGTTGTACTTCAGTTGAAAGTACAATAGTGGCTCTTAAACAGAAGACAGTCGGTTCAGCAAGTAGCCAGCCAACACCCCGCTCTCCAGACCCGGCCTGGCCAGTTAAATTGCTTTGAGAAACACACAATCACTTGAGGGCTTTGATGGCCAACTGAATTCCTTTGTTTCCATAAAGCCAACAAAGCCTCCCTTCTGCCCTTAGCTGTGGAGATGCTGGGGTTCTAGCAATGTTGCGTTGCTTCTGAGACAGATAACGTGGATAAACCTGTGTAACTTCAGGAAAATAGTTAAAAACGATAGTACGGGAGCGTGTATTTGTGAATGCTGCCTACTCCTAGAAGCCACAGTGTCTTTTAATTCAGCAGGGATAATAACAGAGTGGAATCCATGTGTGTGCCAATCCCCGCTCTGTCATGGAAGCTTGCTGGGTGTCCTTGGGCTTGTCACTCACTCACAGTCTAACCTACCTCGCAGGGTTGTTGTCAGGATAAAATGGAGGAGAGGAGAACCATGTAAGATGCTTTGGGGACCCACCGGGAAGAAAGGTGGGATTTAAATGAAGTCAAGTAAGAGCAGGGCAGCAAGTCCTGCCCCCAGTCAATTGGTAGCTTTAATGGCTGCAGAATAATCTCTCCTACTACAACAGTAGCAGCTTTGTGGAGAAGATGTAGGCCCTGAAATAAAATATTGTTGAGGGTCCTCTTGTAAAATGTTTGACATTTACATGTACTAGTCAAATGGCACTGAGGTCAGTGTCTAGTCAAATGGCACTGAGGTCAGTGTCTTTTAAAAAAATTCGATGGCATAACTAATTCAAAAACAGAACACTGTTTTTCACAGCTGATTTTGACAATTAAGCTTTTAAGAAAGACAACGAAACATGCAGGCACGCATATTCTGGACTGGAAACTGGTGGGAAAGAAGCAAGATTCTCGTGGCGTTATTCCTCTGTCAATAGTCCCCACTGTTGCTACGACACCGTTGTGTTGCTTCAGGAGCTGACAGCCGAAAGAGCAGTTGTGGTGGTGGAAAGTGCCGTCAAGTCACAGGCGACTTATGACAACCCGGTAGGGTTTTCAAGGCAAGAGATGTTCAGAGGTGGTTTGGTGTTGCCTTTCTCTGCGTCACGACCCTGGGCTTCCTTGGTGGTCTCCCACCCAAATACTAGCCAGGGCCGACCCTCCCCCCTCCTTCACTTTGACATCTGACAAGGTCAGGCTAGCCTGGGGCCGTCCAGGTCAGCACCCTCAAGCTGTTAGGTCACCCCCAAGCTAACAGCAGCTTTAGTGTATGCAAATCAAACATTTACTGATAATAAATCATAAATAAATTTATTTTAACACAATTCTTTGGTATGCATATAATTTTACCATTTATTAAAGAAACCTTTTACCGTTGCCAAATTTTGAGCAATCCCCACATTCAGTTACACGGCCCCATATGGGGTTGCGACCCACAGTTTAAGAAGCTTTGCTCTAGACTGTAGAGATCAGTTCTCCTGGAGAAAATAGTTGCTTTGGAGGGTGGCCTCTATGGTATTATAACCACTGATGTCCCACCCTGCCCCAGGCCCCACCCTCCCCAGGTTCTACCCCCAAATCCCATCACCTTCCCAAAGGGGATGTGACCTATGTTCATGCAGTCCAAACGTTGGATTAGGAAGGGGAATTATATGTATGATTCCCTATCCACGTAAGACATTCCTGCAGCAGCTTGCTTTCACAGGTGGATCAGACCATGAGTCCCTCTTGTTTAGCAACCAGTTTCTAGCAGTTCTGGAAGCTACTTGCTTCCAGAAAACCCACAAACAGTTTCTCCACAAATAACTGTTATAAAGGCAGAGGTGCCCGCAACGTCAGGCGTATCGATGTGGCAAGGAGAAAGGTCACCAACGCAGTTGGCAGAGCGATGGTCAGATTGGGCGGAACGGTAATCCGGCAATGGGGCATTTCTTTCCGCTTGGCGGCATTGTACCATTGGGACGGTGTGCACCTCGCCAGCTGGGGCATGGATCTCTGGCTACAGAACATCGGGGGGGGGGCTGATGAATTGGCTTCAGCTGTGAGTGGTGGCGGACGCTGCACCAGCCTGTGAGTCTGGGGGCCCAGCACAGCTTTTTGGCGGATAGGCATGGAAATGTGTCAGTTGGGGGGAAAAGCGAACTGGAGGGGTCGCTTTCCTAACTCAGGCAAGCAGCGGGTAAACACCCAGTGACGATCGTCCTGGTGTTTTCTTGGTCCCCGCAAGGGTTGCCCTCAGCAGGAACGCTGTGGGCTGGTTGGCACACCAGGCCGCATTGGGGTCGGCCTTGGCACCTGACACATGGTTCATGCTGTGCCACAAGGGGTCGCAGCTGTTGCCAATTCCAATAATAGTTGTGGCCTATTACCTTCCAAACTATCAATCTTCTTCTAATAAACTATGATGTATGTTGTTGTTTAATAAAGTTGTGTTGCATGAAATTGCTCATTAATGTCTTCACTTATAACTTCAGCGCGTCGGCATTCCCTCCCATTTAGCCCTGGGTCTGCAATGCACTCTGTCAGTTGGAGAACTTTTACCATTTGTATTCCAATATTGGGAATTCTTCCCTCTTTTCAGCCGATTATTTTTAAAAAGTAATATATAAAGGAACTATCCCTAACCTAACTTCTAGCTAAGGTGTGCATTCAGTAGGGTTGCCAAGTTCCAGGTGGAGCCTGGAGATCTGATAGCATTACAACTGATCTGTAAACTACAGAAATCAGTTCCCCTGGAGGGAAAAAAAACCCCACTTTGGATGGTGGACTCTGTGGTGTTTTACCCTGCTGAGGTTCCCCCTCCCAAAACTTCACCCTCCCCAGGCTTTACCAGAAAATCTTCAGGAATGTCCCAACCCAGAGTTAGAATTCAGATATGAATAAATGAAATCGCTCAATGAAAAATCAATTTTTGTTCATTTGCTATTCTAACAAAAATGATTCCTAAATTATGCCCATAATATTTGGTAATACTAAGATCTTTTTGTTATTTTCGTACCTGGCTTTCTGGTTTAGAGTTTACAGAGGGGCAGAGGCAATATTGTAACTGCCATGAGAGACTTCATTGTCTTCTCGTCTGCATGCTGTGGTCACTTCTGCTGGCCTAGACAAGCAGGCCTGCAGGGTTGTCAACCTCCAGGTAATAGCTGGCGATCTCCTGCTATTATAACTGATCTCCAGCCGATAGAGAACAGTTCACTTGGAGAAAATGGCCGCTTTGCAATTGGACTCTATGGTTATTAAGATGAATTAATCCACACTGCACAAGAGTGTGGATTGTCCACACCCTTTAGCTGGCCTGCTTCCCCGCCGACCAGCTGAGGGACAGCGGGCAGGCCTGTTAATTGGCGGGCAATTGCCCACCATTAACAGGCATCTGGCAACCCTACACATGGGGGAGAGATTAAAGGAAATACCCCAGAGGAACAGATTGTACTATGTGAAGCCCCCCCAAAAGTCTTTATATAAAGGTTTGTTGTAAAAAGAGAAAACAAAAGGGAAAGGGGGTTAGATTCAAAAGCGGGTGGGAAAATACAGGGGAAAGCACACAGCAACAACACAGAGATATTCAAATGAAAAGCAATACAGTTGAACTAAGTTAACATGATACCTATGCTGTAGCTGGTTTCTCAGAGCCTGTGCAGAATTCCTTGTGGTAACAAGACGCTGAAGGAGTCCTTAAACCCTACACAACTTCCTGTGGACCCAAGACTGAAAACTGAAGACAAGGGAAAATCTCAAATGTACGGATATTTTTAAGACTCTCTCTGCGTCCTATCAAAGTAAAGGCTGAGCAACACTAGAATAACATCTTCACAAAAAAAGCTCAAGCCATTTTCTCCAAGGGAACTGATCTCTGTTGTCTGGAGACCAGTTGTCATTCCAGGAGATCTCTAGCCACCACTCTGAGGTTGGCAACCCTACCTCAACTTCAACCTGTTTCCTCAGCAAAATGGGCTTCTAAAAATGTACAACAAGTTACATAAACATAGTAATACTGAAGAGGAGAGGGGACAGACCTAATGTAGCATTCATTAACACAGTTAGTTTCTCTTTAATGAGCTTTAAACATGGGAACCAAGAAAGAAATCAGGGTCACATAGCCCAGCCGGTGGAGTGAAGCCTGTTGGCTTGCGTGCTCTGTTACTGCTGCCCCTGTCTCCAGGCATGGCTGCTGTGAGGACATCGGCCAACCTACTTTGCTCCTGAAAGGGACAGTCTCAAAAACAAGGCTGATGCAGACACAGCGGCAACCACCTGCTCCCAAGAGATGGGGGATACTTAACTGCACCTCCTGCCTCCTCTGCTTGGCCATGGTGTGTCCAATTAGGTCTCATGCTTTGAACAACATCATTCGCAACTGCTTTGCATTGGTCTCATTGGCCAGTACAGTGCGGGGGGTTAATCACTTGGTAATATTACTTTATTTTATGAGTGTCAAAGGGAGAGTGCTTAATTGGGGTGCTTAATTGCAGCTATTTGATTTAAATTGATCTGAAAGAAGAGCCAGCAGCTCCAACACTACACTAAATCAATGGAAAATTATGCCTTACAGAAGAATTATTTTCTCACTGGGGCATATTCTCTTCCACAACTTCTTTTTATGGATAACTGGGGTATACTATCCTGAAGGTTTTAGCTAATCTGAATCCGCCTCTGAGTTTTGTAGGTGGCAGGCAGGACAAGGTGTGTTACGCTGGGGTTTCTCTAGTGGCAGGAACTGTAAAGGTTTTAGCAAATAGCATAAGGTAAATGGGTGAGCACCCTGACATCCAAATTTGAGTTTTTATTATTATTATTATTATTATTATTTTACCAAAACCAACCTTTTGTAGTTTGCTGGCTAGCAGGAGCTGTTGAGAGTACTCTCTTGGGGCTGGGAAGCATCGTCATAATCCAAATGCTGACCAGCTTGGGGAAATAGTGGCAATATTTTGGTGCGCATGCTATGAAAATAATGTGTGGAGTGTGCCAGGATGTATTTGACCAATCACTGGTAAAGTTATGGTAGCCCAAAAGAAGTGAAGGTTGAATAAGTTCTTATAAGCTGGAGTCTCACATTTTTACTCTGGGGTGTAGGGGCAACAGAATATCCAATGAAATTAACAGTGAGGAGGTTTTAAAACAAACAAGCCACAATGAACACAATGACACAATGAACAAGCCTTCATAAGTGCCGGAGACCAGCATCTCCGGCACCAGAACCAGGAGCTGGTTGAGCAGGTGGCGGGGTTGCGGGGACTTCTACTTTTGCAGGAGGTGGCCGACCTTCATCAGAGGCAGTTGGCTCCACCGCAACTCCAGCAACCCACGCCCGTCGGTGCCCCTGCCCCTGCCACGCTGCAACTCCAGCAACCCACGCCCGTTGGTGCCCCTGCTCTTGCCACGCCGGGACAACCCACCCCCCAGCCTCAATTGCCAGCTCCATGGAGGGAGCTGCGAGCCTCATTTGACGGTTCTGGGGAAAAGCTTCCCTACTTTTTGTTACAAGTGGATGGCTTCATGAGAGAGCAGGGGGCTACTTTCACTTCGGAGGAGAGTCGGGTGCGCTATGTGGCTTCACTGCTGGAGAGAGAAGCGGCGAGCTGGATGGTCCAGCAGTTCAACTTTCGTTCCCGCGCTCTGTGGTTCCTGGATGACTTTATGGTGGCACTTAGACGGTGCTTTGAGGACCCCTTTCAGAGTGAGAGAGCCAAGACGGCTCTCCTTCAGCTTCGCCAAGGGACCAGAACAGTGAAGCAGTATGCTGGAGAGTTTCAGTTGCTTGCCAGCAAGGTTGTGGACTGGAGTGAGGCCACTCGGGTCCAGTATTTCCGAGAAAGACTTAATCCAGAGATTCTCCATTGGGCTTTTATGCAAGGCAACCTTCCGGATTTGGATTTGGAGGGATGGATTCTACTGGCGGTCGAAGTGGAAAACCGCCGGCAGCTATTGAACTTGTCAAAGCAGCACAGAGTGTGAGACTCAGGACCTCAGCCTGAGAGAGCAGTCCCAAGAGGCGGCTCCCAGCCGCCGGGGAGGGTGGCCGCTCCAGCAACAGAGAAAGCGAAGCGGTTTCAGAGTGGGGCTTGCCTAATTTGTGGCGGAATGGGACATTTCACGGCCGCCTGCCCTTCCGAGTCCCCCACCTCACAGGGGGTACTGACCTCTTCCACAGTTGTGTCACAGCCCCCCCCCCTTGGAGGGGCTACCGGATGCCTTTAAGGTCGCTTTAGTGAAAACCTGTCAAGTGAAAGGAGCCGCAAATAGTCTGCCAGTCTGCTGAGGGGAGAATTTTGGTTTAAAAAAATAAACTGTATGTGCCTGCTTCTTTGCAGAGGAAGGTGATGGATAGGGGCCATGGTTCCAAAGTAGCCAGGCACTTTGGGTTCGTAAAGACCCTGCATATGTTACGGAGGCAATTCTGGTGGCCAGGGATGAGAATGGACTTGGACTCTTTCATTCGCAGTTGCCCTACGTGCGCTACAGCCAAAAGGGTGGTGGGAAAACCACCCGGACTTTTGAAGCTGTTGGAGACGCCTTCGGCTCCCTGGGAAGTCATTGCCATGGACTGTATCACGGACCTTCCTCCCAGTCGAGGAAAAACGGTTCTTTGGGTAGCTACGGACCTTTTCTCCAAACAAGTGCATTTCGTCCCTTGCACGGGACTGCCCACAGCGCAAAAATTGGCAAAGATGTTCGTGTCACATGTCTTTAAATATCACTCATTTCCGCGCAAGATGATTTCCGACAGGGGTTCACAATATGTGGCTAAGTTTTGGAAAGCGTTTTGGAAATTGGTGGGAGTGGAACAAGAGTTGTCTAGCGCATACCACCCCCAGACCGACGGACAGACAGAACGTGGCCCCGCCTGTCTCCCCCTGGAGCCGTCCGTCCGACGTCCCCCTGGGCTTGGAGGTGTGGGCCCAGCTCCAAGGCTCATCCCGGGCGAGGGGTGGGGAAGGCGTGCCGCCTTCCTGCCCGCCAGCCTCCGGGACAGAGGGAGAGAAGTGCCAGGATTCTAGGCAGGCAGGCAGCCAAAGGGGCTGTATTCTTTTCCAAGCAGAAACTCCCCCAGCCAATCACCGTTCTTGGGGGAGGAGAAAGGAGACGTCCCGGGGAGCGAAGCAAACATTTTTTCATGGGCATCCATGCAACAAAACACCCGTCCACAGGAAAGATCGTCTCAAAAGTGGTTTGGATTGCCTCTCTTTTAACCCGGCTTATTTTGCTCAGGGGGGGAAACACGGATCTGCAGTGAATAACCAAAATTTGACTCCAACGCAAATCAGCGTCGAAACAGCAGCAAATCTCCGTGAAGAGTACCCCTCTGTCATACTTTTGGGTCAAGTTCTCCTGCAGCTTGGATTGTTTTTCTTATGTCTTTAAGCCTGTGGCTTGGGCCATGCCTTTAGCACAAGGTGAGGTTGTAAGGTTAGATGATAAGGAATCCCCCCCCCCCCGCCGTCTTACAGCTTGTAAAAACTGACTCTTTTCTAGATATTTCAGTGACCTTGCTGATTAAGTTGTCCATTTTACAGTGCAATGAATCCAGCACCTTACATTAAAAAATCCATTGTTCTGGCCATCAGCAAAATCAGGTCAACCAGGTTGTCATTTGCTATTACCATGTTTTCCTCACTCCTTTGGTATTCAGGCTTTACCCCAACAATGTTTTCCTCTGTCACTCCATAAGTACCAATATCAATATCAGTAACAGCAAAATCATCCCATCTGTCTGCGAATACAGAACTTCTTGTGTGTAAGAAGTTGTGCAGGAGCGTCGTTGTTGTCTTTTGTGTGTGTGTGTATGTGGGAGGGGGATATCACCAATCTTTAACTGTTTGGCTGCAGGTGGAGAGTGCTCATCAGTTTTTCTTACATGTTTAAATGACCCCGTAGTAGACCTTCAGTATGCTTATATGCTGATAAGCTAACCATTCAATTAAAATAGTTGCTGTAAGCAAAGCCTACAAGGCCTGGATGGTTATTTTGTTATTTTGATAAGTTCCCTCAAAATAATTAACTGGATCCTCCCGTAATGACTTTTCAGCTTAACTGTCACAGCTAAATGTTTTGTCTACAGCCAACATTATCTCCTTTCTCCAAAAATGCTACGTACAACCCTCTCAGCACCTAGCAGGAGAGAAACAACACTGCAAAAACACCTGATACCGGGCCAACTCTCTTCCATCTAGATAACTAATAGTCCTTATTCGAGTTTTATTGAAGGAGATAATCTCACCACCACCGCCTCGCCGCCATCTTGTCGAGTCCAAGATGAAACCTACTTTGACCCCCCAAATCTCGAGATTGAGAACCCTGGGGAGAGTCAGTGCCATTCCCTGGTAGGAAGAAGGGAGTTGCATACATGCAACCGATAGGGGAAAAATGCCTACAAAAGGATTGGGCTTAGAGGTGCAGGTTTATCAGGTTTATCACAGGTGCTAACAGGTTAGTTATTTGTTGTTTTGTTATTGTTCTAGTACTGTGTGGGAGAGGACCTTCTCAGCAGGTCAGTCTACAGGTTTTCAGGAGGTCCTGAGCAGTGGCAGCTGGTTACTAAGGTACTTTCAAGGGAACCCTTGGTCTAAGAGAGCTTCCCAGCAAGGAAAGGCACAATTCCCCCCTTCTTACTCTAACACCATGTTTTATGGGCTGTGCCTGCCTACATAAATCGTCCTGGAGATCTCCCTGCTGGATTTTTTCCCCTATCCACAAGGCCATCCTGTGCTGATTATGAGGTATGGATGGGAGCACCAATGGATTGGCTTTGTGCGTTTTCGCCTGGTTCACTGAGATCTACTGCTAGTTTGCACATGTTTGATGCATGCAAAAGCGTTTCTGTGTTCATAGGGCAAGCACTTGATTGAGAAGAGAGTATATCAAAAAGTGATTAGACCAAGTACAGAGGATAGCTTCTTCAATATCTGATAGCCAGTATGGCTATTGCATTTAGCACAATGCTTAGTGGAATTCCAATTCCATAAAAGGTGTAATTCAATATTCATCCCATAACTGTCCCCTTTCCTCAAAAAACTTCAGGAAAAGATCTGGACTTTGCTGTGCTAAAACCACATTTCCCTCCATCACACCACCAAAGGGCATTTTGAGAGTTTAAACCCCCCCAGCAATTTCCATAATGCTATAATGTTATAGTACTATAGCAATTACCAGCTGTTCTTTTTAAAGCCCTCTGATGGTCCAGCACAAAAAAGGCAGTTGGGGGGTGTGGGGTGATGACAGAAAATGGCAGCTGTGTGAGTGGATTATTGAAAATGTGCATGCTCCCATCCAGACAGCATGATGATGAGTTTGAACTATGCCTTTCCCAAAAAGATCAGAGAAAAGATGGTTTGAGAAAGCGTTTATGGAGGACAGGGAAAAGGCAAGTGGAGAGAGACTAGAGCATGGTTTGGTTGCTCCCCCAAAAAGTAGAAGCCAAACAGGAAGAAATTCTCCAAGTATACCAGCCAGAGACAAAAAGCTGGTTTGTATGACACTTGAGTAGTTCTTGTATTACGTACTTAAGAATATAAATGTGTCTGTGTGTTTTGCTCTATGAACTTCTGTTTGTTTTTTGCCTCACACACAAAAGAACAACCATGATCATTACTATGAAACGAATAATACGACATGTGGTTTCAAGAAAGGGCAATTTAATTTATTTACCTTAGGCTGGAGTCAGATGACCATCTGATGTGAAAGCAGGCATTGTGAAGCCACAACCAAGCAGTGTTTTTAAGGCTAAATTACCAGACATTTGAATTCTCTGCCCCTTCAGTATAACTGTACTGCTTCAGCGCAAATGTGGTACTTTTTCCAGATGGCTATGATTGCAACACATGTTGGTGACATGTCAGAGCATTCAAAGAAGAACCCATCATATTCAAAGAAGAAACCGTGATGCCAAAAGCTCTCTGGTAGTAAGGATGGGCAAGTGGACATTAACTTCTCAAGTAACTAAACAAAATACATTTTATTGTCGAAGGCTTTCACAGTCAGAGTTCATTGGTTCTTGTAGGTTATCCGGGCTGTGTAACCGTGGTTACACAGCCCGGATAACCTACAAGAACCAAAATACATTTTGTTAATGAAATTACTGAAAACCAAATCATATTGATCTTTGTCAATCTTTGATTTCATCCAATATTCCAGCATCTGGCTGGTCTGGCTTAGAGTTCATGGAGGTCAGAGGGAAGGGAGAAAGTTACATGGATGTTTCCCAGTCAACAATTATTCAGATCTCGACACCAAATAAAGGATTGCACTGATAAGCCTTACAAACACCTTTTTCTTTTCTGTTTTTAAATTACTCCTTTGCAGAACTATTGTTGAGGAACTGATCTATAATTTATTTAGGTGTTTTTAAAAGGGGGTTGGAAACATCCTATTGTTTTTCTGATTAAACTCTGAACTTCAATGCATTTGCCTGGAGCAGATCTCCTTAGGGGTCACCCGGAGCTGGCAGTTCTACCACTGCTGGTGCTAGGTTGTTAGGTGTAAGAGCCTAAAGGGAGTGGATATATGCATGATCAACTGAGGTCTTTTCCAAATTGTTTTTTTCTGTCTGTTCTGGCCCCATACTGCTTCAGTATACCCCCTCAATTTCCAAACACATTTTTGTGCCTTTAGTTTTCACTGCTGCTTCTGCTTCTTCTCTTCTTCCTCCTCCTCCCTAGGGTTTTTCTGGTTCTTTTGAAACTACTTTTACCTTGATATTCTTCTGGAAGGCGATTTTGAGCCAGCTTTTTCCTCGTAATATTTGTGTCCGTTTTCTTTATCTCCCACCCACTCCCACCCACCCCCAGTCCACTTTTCAATGATTGGACTGTCATCATCATCAAACCACTCCCTCTACACCCCTGAAAATGAATGGTTTCAGTTTTTTGTTCTTTTTTAAAAAATGCCCCTAAAATATAAATATAGTGTTGTAATGACAGTGTAAGCAGGTTCTCTGAATTCCCAGCTTTCATTTTTAAAAAAGTAAGTCTCTATCTTCTTCCCTTGTGGAGATATAAGGGCGAAGGCATATCTCCGCCAGGGAAAAGTTTTTAAAAATGAAAGCTACATCAATATTTTAGAGCTCTTTTTTAAGGGGGGGGGGGCTGCTGTGATGCGATCGATGGTGACAATGATGACAACAGCACTCTCCCTTGAAAACCCTCATGATGTAAGGCACATGCAGGAAAAAAATTAACTGACTCCATAACTGTGAAAATATACAGGGAGGGCAGATGAGTGGAGCAACCATGCCCAAACCAATTCCAATGCTTGTGGAAATCGGGAGTAAGCCAAGCAAGCAGAAAAGGTCTTTTCTTCTTCTTCTGGTCCAGAATGCCACAGCTCAGCTATTAACAGAAGCTAGATGGAACGTGCATATTACTCCCATTCTGCAGACACTCTATTGACTGCCCATTTGTTACCAGGCTCAATTTAAGGTATTAACTATCACATACAAAGCCCTTCATTGGCTTGGCCCCTCTTATTTTGTGGGACTGCCTTTCTCCCTATGCTCCACTATGATAACTTCGCTTATGGCAGCAGGGACTTCTGCAGGTGCCAACCTACAAATGGGCACAATCAACAACTGCTTGTACACATGCTTTCTTCATTATGGCGCCTACCTTGCGGAATGGCCTGCCTAAGGAGGTCAGGAAAGCTTCCACTTTCCTGTCCTTCTGCAAACTGTGCAAAACTGAGCTATTTAAGGCTTCTCTGCACAGGCAATAGGGTTGCACTTTACAAACCGGTGTACAAACTTACCTGTATAAATGATTGGGACTGTGGTCGATACTGCTGTGTATAGCTTATTGTAATAGCATCCTATTATGTAATCTCTTTACCACTTAATGTGTCACGTTAATACTTATGCCATGCTTCTTCTTTTTCCTGGTGGTTCTAGACTTCTAAAATCCTAATGCATTGGTTACTGAATGTCTCATTTTGTTGATTGTACTGACTTACTATGTGTAAATTTTGATGGGTTTGTTTCATATAGGACCTCTCTGTATGCTCTGGTGGCAAAGAAAACAAGGTCCAATATGGTTGCTAAGAGAGCTGACCCTTCGAGTGGATTTTAATGGTTGCTGGGTCTTATTAGCCGTTCAGGACTGCAATTTTCAGTCATTATTGCTCTGTATACATCAATTTAGCATAGTTTTATTATGTATATATATTATTAATCTAGCATGTTATTAACCTAGTGTTTTTCCTTTTATTATATATTTGTGGCATTGTTGATATGTTTGTAATGGTCTATGGCTATATGCAAATAAACCATTCATTCATTTCTATGCATAATCTGCCTTGAGTCCCTGTGAGAAAGGTGGTGTTGGGTATTAGATAGCGAGCTTTGTTACATGTCAGACAGTTAAGGGTTAATATTGTAACTGACCAAGTGGTCAGTTTTGGTGGCCATTGCACTCGTGCCCAAGGGTCACGTATACAACTACTTTGCATGTTTAACTGCTTTCGATTTCTTTGTTAGAAGAGAAAGCAGTTGCACACTTTTGCTTCGACTGCTAACCAGGCAGGATGAGAGGCTCTCCTTTCGCTAAGGATGCCTACTCATAAGTAAGCTTAGTGCCTTGCCAAAAGGCTTTTGGCAAGTATAGGAAACATAGAATGTAGACAGGATTATTTGTTTTGTATCCCAGTGATATTTTACCCTACCCTGAGTTAGAGTAAAGATTGTTTATTACAAAGACAAACGCTTTGTGTCTTTTGTGCGTGTGCGCGATCTCCAATTCTCTATAGTTCAAGAGGAACGATCCATTCCCTCTGAATTGGTAGCGGAAAGTTAAGTATCGGGGATCCCTTTACAGGAACTGGACCCCGAACCCCAATAGGTGGACTATAAACAAACAAACAAACAAACAAAAAACCTTATACATCCACTAGCAAAAAAAAATGTATGAGATCAGACTTCTCTTGTACTTAGGGTTGCCAACTCCAGGTTGGGAAATTCCTGGAGATTTGAGGGTGGAGCCTGGGAAAGGCAGGGCTTGAGAAAGGATGGACCTCAGCAGGGTATAAAGCCCTAGAGTCCACCCTCCAAAGCAGCCATTTTCTCCAGGGGAACTGATTTTTGTAGTCTGGAGATCAGGTGTAATTCTGAGAGATCTCCAGGCCCCACCTGCAGGTTGGCAACTCTACTTATACTGGAAAATTATATTATCCTTTGCTCAACATGTTATTCAGGCAATTTTAGTAATAAGAAGTAGTTCTTTATTGCTCTGCCAGCAGAATTTCAAAGGTGCTTATCAGTTAACATTAACACATACACAGAAAGTCAGATAGAAATCAATGCAGATAGACTTCTTAGGAGAATTCGTTTACCTCTACTACTTTCGCTCCAATAATTTTATTTTAACATTGTGACAAAATAGAAACTTATTTTAAATTTAAAACTTTTTTTCAGATCATCCTGATCCTAAATTATTCTTTTTGGTGGCATTTAGAATTATATGAAACATGATAAACCAAGAACTGTTAGGCAAATTAACATGGAAAACACAACCATATTGGAAAACTAGACCAGAATTAAATTTTTAAAAGTCCTCAGCCATTTTTTCTGACTTTGCTAGGGACAATTTTTTTCCAGAAGACACTGAATTGAGTGTTCCATTGTTCACCCTCAGAGCGTTGTTCTTTTGGGTGACAAAGCTGAGCAGGTCAACGGCTGTGACCACACCAAACACCATCTGTTTCATGAAGGAGCTGCCATCTGCATTGTCTGGTACACAGGAAGGAAAGTGAGATAGTATATTAAAAGAAATCTACAATAGGCCTTAATACTTGAGACATCCATTTAGCCCCAAGCTAAGGATTGTTGTTGGTGTTCTTGTTTCTTTTATGCATGGTTGAGAACTCACCTGTTGCAGATTGTAACTTTAAACCATTGTTTATTTATTTTATTTTATTTATTTTGTGATTTATAACCCGCCCTCCCCAGCTGAAGCTGGCTCAGAGCGGGTAACATCATATAAAAAACATCACTACACCAACAATAAGAATCTAAATTTAAAACATTAAAATCCCAATTAAAACACAAACTTACAAAGTTGCAAATGGCGCCTAACCATACTCACATTGCTGGGTGTTTGCAGCCGGTTACCCCTCCGTTGACATCAACAATATAACAGGAAGAGGGGCAATAGGGAGGCCAGCAGATGATATTTGCAGCTATCCTCAGCCATAGGCCTGGAAGACTAGATCTGTCTTGCAGTCCCTGTGGAACTCTTTAAGGTCCCGCAGGGCCCTGATGTCACCAGACGGAGCATTCCACCAGGCCGGGGCCAGGGCCGAAAAGGCCCTGGCTCTCGTGGAGGGCAGCCACACACTCTTAGGGCCAGGGACTACCAGTAAGTTGTTATCAGACGACCGTAAAGATCTTCGGGGGGTATACCAGGAGAGGCGGTCCCAAAGATACGAGGGTCCCAGGGCGTGTAAGGCTTTAAAGGTCAAAACCAGCACCTTGAACCTGATCCGATACTCCAGCTGGAGCCAGTGCAGTTGGCAGAGCACTGGCTTTATATGTTCTCGGAGCAAGACCCCTGTAAGGAGTCTCGCCGCCGCATTCCGTACCAGCTGGAGCTGCCGGATCAGTCTCGAGGGCAGCCCTATGTAGAGCGAGTTACAGTAGTCTAGCCTAGAGGTGACCATCACATGGATCACCGTGGCTAAGTCAGGGCGGGAGATGGAAGAAAGCCACCTTGACCACGGCTGTGACCTGGCCCTCCATAGACAAGGAGGCATCCAGACTCTTGATGGCGGGTGCAGATGTCAGTTGCACACCGTCAAGTGTTGGGAGCTGGCACCCCGACCCCAAGCCACCCCGGCCCAGCCACAGGACCTCCGTCTTAGCTGGATTTAGCTTCAGCCGACTTTTTCTCAACCAACCAGTCACAGCATCCAAACACTCGGCCAGTGTGTCTGGGGCAGAGTCCGGATGGCCGTCCATGAGCAGGTAAAGCTGGGTGTCATCAGCATATTGATGACACCCCAGCCCGAAACTCCAAACTAGCTGTGCAAGGGGACGCATGTAGATGTTAAACAACAAAGGGGAGAGGATCACTCCTCGCGGCACCCCACACACGAAAGGGTGCCGCTGTGACACCACCTCCCCCAGCGCCACCCTCTGTCCCCGACCTCGGAGAAAGGAGCGCAGCAATTGACGGGCTGTACCCTGAATCCCCATGTTTAGGATGTTTTGACACAGTAAACATGAGAGCTTGCTTTTAGGTTCTTGTGTAAATCCTCAAACATGCATTTTTTCCCACTGTTCCAGCAAACCTACAGTTTCAGCCTCAAAAAGTGTAACTTATGAATCAATCAATGCCTTTATGTTCATAATAAACTCCAGAACAAATGGAACAAAGTTTGCAACAATTATTCTTTGGAATACTCAGAGATGTCTAACATTATGCCTATAGAGAAACAAATTAGATGCTTTAAGAAAGTCATGTGAAGCTCATGCCATTGGGTCTATATAAGATAAAGGTAAAGTTGGTCCCCTGTGCAAACACCAAGTCATTTCTGACCCATGGGGTGATGTCACATCCTGATGTTTACTAGGCAGACTATGTTTACGGGGTGGTTTGCCATTGCCGTCCCCAGTCATCTACACTTTACCCACAGCAAGCTGGGTACTCATTTCACCAACCTCAGAAGGATGGAAGGCTGAGTCAACCTTGAGCCGGCTACCTGAAACCGACTTCCGTCGGGATCAAACTCAGGACGTGAACAGAGCTTGGACTGCAGTACTGCAGCTTACCACTCTGCATCACGGGGCTCTCATCTATATAAGATAGCCACACCCCTAAAAAAGCCCCAAATTTCTCAAAGCTGAGTTGCAGAGAGACTGTCTTGACTTTTTTGGGCAAGGCTTAGTAAGAATTTTAGAAACTGCACATTATCTTTAAATGCAGGTTAGGTAGCAGAAGGGATAACATGCATTTTTTTATACAAACCTCATTTACATATGCTAGTTTTTTCTGTATAATTGTGATTCTGGTTTATTTAATATGTTCAAGAGTACCTAGAGTGGTTTTAAATAAAGTTCTTAAGAGACAACATTGAGAGTTCTGGTTGGATTTAAGGTTTTCTCCAACCGGGAAATGAACTTTTGACCTTTTCCCACTCAGAAGACTGGTACTTGTAGTGAGCAATCATTGGAGAGACTGATCATTCATCACACAATTTTGTGGTTTAGTGGTTACTGCATTGTTTTAAAGCAGTCAAAGGGACACTTGTTTGCTTATTTTATGCCATTTTTTCAGCAGCTATACATCATATGTTATTTTTATGCCAATGATGCAAAAATGGATGCCAATTTTAATAGCAATGTTTCTATTGACTTTTATTATTATGGTCAGGAAAAAGGCCAGCTTAGAGTAATTCTTGGAGATTTGAGAGTGGTACCTGGGGAGGACAGTTTGGGGAGAAGAGGGAGTTTAGCAGGAATGTGATGCTGTGGAGTCCGCACTGTGGAGCTGCCATTTCCTCCAGGGAAAGTGATCTGAGTATAGTCTGAAGATCAGTTGTAATTCCAGGAGAACTCCAGGTCCCACCTTGAGGTTAGTAATCCTACTGTCAACCAACCCCCCCCCAAAAAAAACAACAACAACAACTGGGGAACTAGTAGGGTTGCCAACCTCCAGGTAGTGGTTGGAGATCTCCTGCAGTTACAACTGATCTCCAGGCAACAGAGATCAGTTCACCTGGAGAACATGGCCTCTCTGGAAGGTGAACTCTATGGCACTGAAGCCCTTCCCCAAATCCTGTCTTCCTCAGGCTCCACCCCCAAAATCTCCAGGTATTTCCTAACTTGGAGCTGGCAACCCTAGGAACTAGGTAGCCAAAAATCACTCCCTCTTCTGTGTGTTTTCTTATACTTTCAGTTATTATCTGAGAATGCCTTTTGTGTATCATGTAGCATTCTCTGTAGGCTCCACAGCTAAAAAAACCTCCTTCTCTGATAGATCATTCAACATGATCCTCAACCACTTCCTAAATGTAATGGATGAAAGACAAACATGTAGCAGCCACCATAAGTCACCATGATTACATTCTTGCTTTGTTTTGTTTTAAAATATGGGGGAGGGATTGCACTTACATTGCTCCAATTCATGGACAACTATAGCAAAGTGATCATTTTCCAAGATATGTGAAAGTTTCCCAAGTGTGTCATCCAAACTAATCTGCAAAGAAGTTCCAAACAGAAAACAATTCATGTTATAATTAAATGTCTAGGACTCAGTTCATACATTCAAAGTTTTTTCACACATAGCAGCCGCATTGCCAAAACTGCGTGGGAAAAGTCATGTATAGCTGGGTGCTGAGACTGCTCATCTCCCCGCTTTCTCTAATGGGGCCTCAGCATGGCAAACCCAATTCTTATGCTACCTCCTTTGAGAGGCTGCGGCAGCAAAGTCACTCTCCATGTGAGGACATTTTGAATGTAAGAATAACAGCAAATCTTGCTTCAGAATGACAGCCTACTGAATTGCCCAATGTGCTCACGATACTTGTGTGTGTGTGCGTGTGTGTGTGCAAAGTGCTGTCACGTTGCTGCTGACTTATAGTTATGCCTGGTGGGGTTTTCAAGGCAAGTGATTAAGCAGTGGTGATTTGCCCTTGCCTTCCTCTGCAGAGTCTTCCTTAAAAGTCTCCCTTCCAAGTACTGACCCAGCTTAGCTACCGAGATCTGATGAGATCAGGCCATTCCACACCCCCACACAATACCTACTCCTTCACATTTTCTATATACCCAGCTGTACTTGGACTCTGTGCACAGCCAGTCATTTTTTGATTCAGACATCATATGCATTGAAGCTGTTTAGACATACAGACCATATTGTATAAAATCTTTCAGGCCTTGAATGGAAGCACAATGATTGTCTTCCCATTGATATGGGTCTGGCACAAGAAGTACCTGATTGCTCTTAGCAAGTATTTTGGCTTCTGACCAGTTGGTTTATCTCTTTCTCTTATGTCCCTTCTTCTCTCGCACACATTTTTTATCCCTATCCCCTGCATCACATGAACACATGAAGCTGCCTTATTCTGAATCAGACCCTCAGTCCATCAAAGTCAGTATTGTATACTCAGACTGGCAGCAGGTCTGCAGGGTCTCAGGTAGAGGTCTTTCACATCACCTACTTGCCTGGTCCCTTTAACTGGAGATAACGGGAATTTAACCTGGGACCTTCTGCATGCCAAGCAGATGCTCTACCACTGAGCCACAGCCCCTCATCCCCATCCTCTTCCCTGGGATTAGGCTCGCAGGGGGAATCAAGCACATTTTTGGATTCTGTAGGAATCTACCGGTACCCATAGGGTCAGTACCTTTGAAAACTGCTGATAAATGACCTTGATGACAGGATCTGAGAACTGGGCACTTCCTGCTAGGAGTGAGGAGAGGATACTACTGAGAGTTACCATTCCTAAGATGAGTCTACAAGAAAATACAAAAACTCAGAAAATATGAAGTTAATTCAGTTAAATTTTATGCTACAGAGACTATGGCCTTTTATGCACGGGTAGTATGTCCCTGGATCGTCCCTCTCTTGTCTCACACTTTTCTACCCCAAGATCTGAAAACCTTAAGCATGGTATGGTTTGTTGTGAAGAAAGTCCTGGGAGTCTCAGGAGCACTGCATAATCACCAGCAGAAATCTGGAAGTGTCTGAGTCCCCGCCCCTTGAAAACACTGCTTTGTAATTGGCTGTAGTGCTTACTGTGATAAAAACATCACCCTCCACCCACGAGTGGCCATTTCACAACCCATTTCGCAAAATGGAGTACTGCAGAACCTCCAGCCAAAATCCATAAGCATCTGAGTCCCCGCCCCTTAAAAATACAGCTCTACACAGAAAAGAAAAAAGGGGGAGGGAGATTCTCCGCTGATCTGTGAGTCTGTGAACACTTTACAACTGACAAGAAAAGATGCTATGGGGGGGGAGTTTTCCGTTCGACCCGGAGTCTGTGAACACTTCCTGAAACTGACTAGAAAAGACGCCTCCTTCTCTGGGCACCCTCCACCATTTTTTCTGCTGGGCTGATGGAATATTGATATATCTTTAAATAATCTAAAATACTAATCAAAATTGCAGAGACAGGCAGCGGAGACTAGAATTGGGCGCTCGCTGTCCCCCCCCCCCCAGCATTTGGGTGATGAGTTACCCATGGGGGGGGGGTGAGCGAGCAAATGATCCTAGCCTCTGCTGCCTCTCTCTGCGATTTGATTAGTATTTTAGATTATTTAAAGATATATCGCTATTCCATTAGACCAGCAGGGGGGGGAAAGGCAAAGGGTGCCCAGAGAAGGAGGCAGCTACATGGCCGCCTCCATCTCTGGTATGGCTTCCCAGGGCATTGCCGAGGGGATGGCTGAAGACTGGCTGGAGGAGTTGGAGAACGGGGTTGTATCTGGGCATGGAAAGATCGACCCACGACTTGACTATGCACCTTCCGGTAACTGAGATAAGCTTGGAACAAAACCTCATAGAGTGATAAAACAGGGATTGGAAAATCCAGGAAAGTCGTGCAACAGAAGTGAGCTGAGCCCCCAAGGAGGAGAACATCATGCATAACCCCAATGGAGAACCGAGATGATCACGGGAGAATCCTGAGACAAAGTAACCATGCATAAAAGGCTTATGTTTCCAGAAATTATGGTTGAGAGAAACCACTGCTGTGATGAGCAGCCTGGGGGCTAATTCACATACTACCAAGTCCACATAGTGGGCCTGTATATTGTCAACAGATGGGAGTTCTGAGCTGGGAACTTAATTCCAAGATCCAATTCAGACTGAGAACTGCTATGTGCCCTCTTGGGAAAGCTTATTGTACTTGTTAAGTTTCCAAGTGGGGAAAATAGTGGCTTCCCAGAGCCATTTGACATAAGCCCCCTCTTCCTACACACCATGATCCTGATCCAAATTGGGCCTGTACATGCTGGGGAATTAATATCCCAGCAAAGAACTCCCAGGCCAGCAC
Source organism: Euleptes europaea (assembly GCF_029931775.1). Classification (NCBI taxonomy): domain Eukaryota; kingdom Metazoa; phylum Chordata; class Lepidosauria; order Squamata; family Sphaerodactylidae; genus Euleptes; species Euleptes europaea. The sequence continues at coordinate 64,831,281 of NC_079323.1, forward strand.
ATATCTTTGTGACAGTTTACATGGCAGACTCGTGGATTTCGAAACATGTATTGGCCCTCTGGAACCCCATGCACCCCTCTGTTTTTCTGACAATATTTTTATTATTTATTTAATTAAACTTTTCTATGCTTCCTTTCCACACAACTCAGGTTCTCTGTGCTGGAATAACAATAGCAAAGCATCACACACTGAAGAAGTGGAGAGGTAATTAGAGGGTGAATTCAGTTCTAAAGTCTAAAGGGTGATGTTGCCTAGTAACTAATTAGGACCTAGAAGTTTCTTCTTCTCGTTTATGTTTTGCTTATTCCAGGAGAGAGAACTCCACCGAACCTAGTTATTAGTTATGTGTGTTTGAAAGATAGGTAAAGGTTTTACTTCTTGAAAGAATCTTCAGCCTGGACTCATTTTAATTTGGAAAACTGCAACATCTATCATCCCAAGGAGGCTATATAAAACAATTAGATAAAACATAAGCACATGAACCATAAGGAAAGGAAAGGTATTAACCTTTAATAAGTAAACAAATAAACAATAAGTAAATAAATAAACAAGTAAATAAATATTACACACAAACGGGGAGGAAGGCTAATAAGAGTTAATACGGGAATGCCAAACAAAACAAAACAAAACAAGTCTTCATCCACTGGCAGAAGAGACCACTATAGAAGGAGGCAAACTAACTGTCCTGGGGAGGGAGTTCCAAAGTTTTGGCACCGTGACCGAGAAAATGCCCTTTCGTGGGTTGCCACTTAACTAGTCTTGCGTGGTCAGGACGCCCGAATCAGGGCCTCTGAATGATGGCTGGTTGGATAGATTCAAATGGGAGTAGGCATCTAAGAGGCAAAACAAGGCTAAGAAAAGTTCAGTCCCATTTTGTTCCAGTGTGATCCTTAGAGGCACCCCTTCTTCTTCTCTGAGGGCAATGTACCCATTCACATTTTTAAATACACAAGGCCTGATCAGAAGGAAAGAGCTGAATGAGGTCTGAGAAATATTAAGAGGTGTTCATTTATTCTAATGGCACTTAGTGCATGCCAGAGCATTCCTACAGGTCAGGGTTGCAGGTGGCAGCTGGCAACCCCCAGGAGCAATCAAGGGGTGACGACTCATGCGCCTGCGTCACGCCAGCGTACTGACGTCACTTCCATAGAGTTTTTGTAAAGTCTAAAGCATCCATTATGTCACTTTTGGTTTACACTGGAAATGATGTCAGCGTACTGGCACGATGCCAGTGCGTATCCCAATCTCCCCCACCCCCCAGCATTTCCTTCTGAGCCCGCTTCAGGTGCCAGCGAGCATAAGAACAGGTAGCCGGGGGTGGGTGGGTTGTCTCCTGCTATAATGGGGGACCAGGCAACCTTGTGTGTGTGTGTGTAAAGTGCTGTCAAGTTGCAGCCAACTTATGGCGACCGCTTGTGGGGTTTTCAAGGCAAGAAACTAACAGAGGTGGTTTGCCAGTGCCTTCCTCCACATAGCAACCCTGGTATTCCTTGGTGGTCTCCCATCCAAATACTAATCAGGACTGACCCTGCTTAGCTTCCGAGATCTGACGAGATTGGGCTATACCATGCTGCCTTCACTCCTGGCAACCTTACCACAGGTAAAAGTAGTGTGTGGGGGGTGGCTCTCTAAAGTTTCTTGGGATTTTCTACATGTCAGCACTGTAGGGTTGCCAGGTCTGGGTTGGGAAATACCTGGAGATTTTAGGGGTGGAGCCTGAGGAGGGCAGAGTTTGGGTAGGGGCAAGATTTCAATGGGGTAGAATGCCACAGAGCCCACTTTCCAAAGCAGCCATTTTCTCCAGGTGAACTGATCTCTGTCACCGGGAGATCAGTTGGAATAGCAGGAGATCTCCTGTCACCAACTGGAGGCTGGCAACCCTACAGCACTGTGCTATGGTGCTGGATTGGTAGGATTGCCAGCTCCAGGTTGGGAAATACCGGAAGATTTTGGGAGTGGAGCCTGAGGAGGGTGGGGTTTGGCGAGGGGAGGGACTTCAGTGGGATGTAATGCCATAGAGTCTACCTTCCAAAGCAGCCATTTTTTTTCCAGTTGAACTGATCACTATCGTCTGGAGATCAGTTGTAATAGCAGGAGATCTCCAGCCACTACTTGGAGGTTGGCAATCCTATGTATTGGGCCAATATTAAAATATTTATTTAAGATGTCTTTAATTATATTGGTTGTCACTGTCATTCCTCAATAGTACAGTAATCCATGAGACTGATGATACTATATGCATTTAGCTGATACTTGCCCTGATTCTGCAACAACTGGTGCCTGGTCGTATCCCTTATCCCTGAGGATTTCGATTGCCTTTTGACAGTTCACATCTGGAAGAAGAGTCAGAGGAGCTAAGAGATTCAGTTTCTGCACCTTTATGTTCCACCACCTATTACAAAAAACAAACAGCAGTCAGAGTCTATGGGAGCAATCCTAAACAGGTCTACTAAAAAGCAAGTGGGGCTTATTCCCAGGAGCCTTTGCTATTTAAATGTTGTCCTACTAGGTTAGCCAATATTGGGAGAGGGGTTAGAGTTTCGCTGTAATTACAACTTATCTCCAGTGATCCTTCACCTCAGACCTGTTCACTGCGGGACTCACAAAAAGGCCCATCTGGATACATTCCTAAATACCGTATTTTCCGGCGTACAAGGCGACTGGGCGTATAAGACGACCCCCCATTTTTATAGTTAAAATATAGAGTTTGGGACTGTCCCGAGTCCACGGCCTGGGGCCGGCCCTCGGGACTGCGCCCCAACCCCGCGGCCACCCCCGGTCCTCCTGGGGCGGCTCAACTCCCGGGGAAACAACCCCACTTACCGGGGCGGGAGAAAGAGGGGGCGGGGGCAGCCGGACGAGCTTGGAGCGCGCCAGGAGGCGGGGCCAGCGGGAGGAACGGGAGGAGGCCGGGGGCCGACCTCCTGGCATGGAGGAGTGCGTGCCGGACTGGCCGGCGCAAACCCTGGAGGCAAGGCAGGAGCGTGCGGACGAGCTGGCAGCGCGCCGGGAAGCAGGGCCAGCGGGAGGAACGGGAGGAGGCCGGGGGCCGACCACCCGGCATGGAGGAGTGCGTGCCGGACCGGACCGGTCGGCGCAAACCCTGGAGGCAAGGCGGGAGCGTGCGGACAAGCTGGCAGCGCGCCGGGAGGTGGGGCCGGCGAGAGGACCGGGAGGAAGCCGGGGGCCGACCTCCCAGCATGGAGGAGCGCGTGCCGGACTGGCCGGCGCAAACCCTGGAGGCGAGGCGGGGAGGGAGCCTCCCCGGGCAGCGGGAGCCCCGCAGCCAGAGACGCCGGCTGTAGCCAAGGCTCAGCCCCGGGCTCCGGCGGGAGGGTGGGAGCCCGAAGCAGCAGGACGTGGCTCTTGGGGGGAGTCGGCGAGGGGAGAAGGGAGCGGGGAAGAAGAGGGGGACGGGGGCGAGGGAAGGGCGAGGCTAAAGGCGAGGGGAGGACTGAGCCGACGGCCCACGGAGGGCAGGGCTAAAGGGGGGTTTAGAGGGGAGGGAAGCCCATAAAGGCGGAAGCTGAAGCGGAGGCCGGGGAGGAAAGATGATACCCGGCGTATAAGACGACCCCCGAGTTTGGAGAAGGTTTTCTTGAGTTAAAAAGTCGTCTTATACGCCGGAAAATACGGTACTTCTGGATTTAATTATAGCAATACCCAAACCATAAAGCCCTGCCCAACCTAAGGTCAACTGGTGCTAACCTTTTGTATCCTTTGTTGTAAAGGGCCTTCTGAGGTTTTTTTTTTTTTTTGCCTGCTTTTTCTTTCTCATTTTCTTTGCCTACACTTTCCCCACCTCTTTATCTGGCCAAGGGCGGCAAATTATCTATCTATCTATCTATCTATCTATCTATCTATCTATCTATCTATCTATCTATCTATCCCCACCTCTCTGTGATTTCATTGTGCTTTTAGTGTTGCGGGTATGGTTTTTAGATGTGTTTTTTATTGCTATTCTTTTCAGGGGGTTATGTTAATTTTATTGGGGAATGGGATTAATATTTAAAAGATTTAGAAATGTTCATTTTTTGTATCTTTTGATTGCTATGAGTCTCTTTATATTGTTATGTGTATCATTTGTACACTTTCCTGAGTAGAAATCTGAGATACAAATACAGCATAAAATACCATGGCAAGGGTTTCAGGCATCTAATTATCTCTGGTACACACAAATAAAATCAGCCACCATTAACCTCTCAATCCACACATGCTAAGACAGTTGCCTAAATCAGGGGTCTCCAACCTTTTTGAACCTGTGGGCACCTTTGGAATTCTGACACAGAGTGGTGGGTCAGCCACAAACTGGCTGCCACAGGAGTAGGAGCTAGCCAAAGAATGGCTGTCACCGTTTACCTTAAGTCACACAGTGAAGTTACTTGTGTAGTGGTGGCAACTGTTGCCTAAGCTATGTTTTAAAAACTGCATAACCAATCAAATCTCCAATGGCCAATCAAAAGCCTTGCTAGGCAAAAGTCCTACCTGGCCCCATCCACTCTCTAAAAACACTTGATGGGCACCAGGAAAGGTGGCAGCGGGTGCTGTTGTGCTCATAAGAACATAAGAAAGGCCCTGCTGGATCAGACCAAGGCCCATCAAGTCCAGCAGTCTGTTCACACAGTGGCCAACCAGGTGCCTCTAGGAAGCCACAAACATGGTGCTCATGGGCACTATGTTAGAGACTCCTGGCCTAGATGGCTTTTCAGATGACCAAAGGCATGACATTCAGATTACTTATTCTTCTTATTAGGAAACAATAATAAGTGAAGTAATTCTAAACTTTACCAAGGATAATGGTCTTGAACATCCTCTTTCAGAAATCCATTTGTGATCATCCATTTGTCATTTAAAAATTTGGACCTAGAGTCAGAGAATAGAAGATGGAGACATCAAGCAACATGAGAAAGCACCCCCCTGCCGCCCGTTACAATATCAGTTTACCTCTTTATTTCAGCCAACCTCTACTATCATTAACTGACCTTCAGACACTCAGAACACCCAATGTAACAGAGATAAATTAAAAAATGAATGCATATGGTATGTCTTAAATGCAGAGAATGGATTGTGGCATTCAATAATAGGCTGGCAGTGAAGCTGAGAACTAAGTTCCCTTCAGCAGGAAGAAGAATTATAGGAAGATGGTTGCCAGCTTGTGACATCCTGCCCGAATGTTTCTCTCTCTCCTGCTGCTGGTATTTATAGCCTGGGCGCGGCCAAGGAGTACAAGCCAAAGGGCTCTCGGCCCTTGGCTGATGCCCTTGGCCTTGATGGACTAATCTAATGGACCTCAGCCCAGGATGTGTTATATATATTTTTTTGTCTTTTATACTGTGTTTTATTAGAACTAGAGTTGTATTTTAATTAGAGTTGTATTTTATTATAACTAGAGGCAGCCAGGAAGGAGAGTGTGCTCAAAAAGGCACAATCTCTGTGTAACAAGTGATCCCCTCCCACATTGATCTGCATAAATATGGAATGTGCATCCTGAACTGGCAACAGCATAGACTCAAATATTACAGAGGTTTCTGTGATTTCAAAGCCACTTCAAAAATTTAGCATAAAACTAAAATGGTTAGGTAGCTAATAGTTTTGGTGGACATTCATTGAGTGGCTTTTGATTATCTGAGGATAGATACTAACCCTGCTTTGAATAATCACCTGGAACTGGATAATAACTCAGATTGAGTCATTCTAGACAACATTAGTTTGAGCGTCTTTTGTGAACTCAAATTAGTAACAGCTGATATGACACTCAAAGACTTCTCAAAGCAACACTTTCCATATAATAATTTGACAGTAGTAGTCTTTTCTTTTCAGAGGAATCATTTACCTAATGACAAATCATTTATGCTGGTCTAATTCTACACAGGTATCAGTGGGATTAGACCAGCATCAAACTCATTTATGGGAATGGGGTGGGGGGAGTTTCTTACTTCTCTACAGACAAATTTCCTCACTATTGGTAATATGAGTGGAGGGGTAGGCAGCAGCATACGTTTTGCAGGTTCGCAAAGAGCAGTCACACATGGGAAGCAGAAACAAAAGACAACATACATGTAGTTCCTCACAGAATCAGGTAAGATGACAACACAGCGTTGTCCCTCCTTTAGCTGCTTGGCGACCTTCACAGCCACAGACATGGCACTGCCCGAACTTCCTCCTGTACATAAAGAAGTCAGCAGACATGTAACCCCGCATGGAATGAAACAACAGGGAACAGTGGAACAGATTACAGATGGGGGAATATTAATTTGTTTCTTCTAAAGGGCTTCTAAGAACTAAGGCCTCGTATAGCAAAGGTACTACATGGTACTTCTGAAGGCTAAACGAGATGTGATGCCAGCAGACCCAGCTTTTAAAATGAAGATCTGCCCTGTTTATATATTAGGTGGAGACCAGAGGTAAAGAGTAGAAAGGGCCTCGTGGAGAGTCTGAATATTCATTCCTCCTCTTTATCACACATTGATGGGCATTTTCTCCCACCTGAACTAACTTTCTGGTATTGGGATCAGACTGAAAAGGAAAAAAGACACTGGGAGAGAGACAGCAGGAAGATAAGAGGGGAAATGTTGACAATTTTGTTACATTCATAAGTGAAATGTCTCTAGAAAGCACAGGGACTTTTTCTATAGTGACATGATGCTTGTATATCACCAATGAGAATACAATCATGGAGATTTGCTGGTCCTAGACCCATCAAATCCCAAACACTGTGTATGGGCAGAGGATCAGGGTAGTAGAAACTAAAGATCCTGACGTCTTATAGGACTTATAGACACATTAGATCACTGCCCTGTTCAAAACCTTTATGCCTATGTGACCTTGAATGGCTTGTGTATTGTTATCAGTTCCATTGGTTGTAACTGAAATTCTCAAGTTCCCTAGACAGTGAGCGTTCCTGTGAGTACCTCTGCAGAGATCTTTGATTCAGCACAAGGTGATTTGCTTCCCTGTGCAGGGGTTGCAGTGAGAGTGCCCACTACTGTACCTGATCATGGTGGTCACCAAGGAGCACTTACCCATGCAGGCAGTCCAAATAGCTGGCATACTATTTTGAAGTTTCTTGGTCTACACCAAGTGGCCCATTCTTATGAAATATTCTATGGCCCAGACAGCAACTATGCTGACAGACAAATGCCACACTGATGGAGGACAATGCACAGAATAAGAACCTTTTAAATGCTACTTGGTTAAACAGGTAATTGCTGATTTTCAGCCTATACATTGCAGCTGTCAAATTTTAATCAGTCCTTGATAAAGAATGTAACAATTTTTAAACATCACCCTATGGCTCATTACATAAATGCTTAGCTAAACAGAGACATAATGTTTCCAACCAATAAAATGACACATGATCCTAATGTTTACATTGGTTCGTGTGTTTGTATGTAGGTGACCACATATCTAATTTTAGGGACAATTCTATTCTCTAAACATCTGGATAGTGAAGGCCTGTTTTTTGCTTTAGTCCATGAGTATAGTCCCAAATCAGAATAAGTACAAAGAACATCCTCTTCCCTGGTTTTATTGCATGTAAAAGACCTCGAACCAAACTGGCATTTGACATAAGGGATATGCCATTAGCCTGCTCTGCTGCTCCTACTACTAAAGTCTTCTGAACAACAGAGAATCAGAAAACACCATAGAACAGAATATACTCTTTTTACAGTTGAAGCTTAAAGCAAAGATTCTTGAAAAGATGGGCCATTGATGCAAGAGAAGGAGGCAGCCTTCTGTGGTTGCAATATTTTTCGAAATGATTAAACAACTGATCCCACTTCAGCCTAGTTGAATACCTCAACATTGTACTCTAAATACTCAGCATTTATGTTATTGCTTCTTCTGTAACAATCCAGTCTCTGAATATTTTTTTAAAATATCAAAATAGTACATTTAGAAAGTCACAAAAATAGTGCAGGCGGAAAGTTCTATTTCTCTGCCCTAATTATACCACATGTACCATTCAACCCAGCAAACATCATGCAATTCTACATTCTAATTCAGTACTCAGGATATCGATGGAAATGCTAGATGGGAGGAGGACTGTGGAATTTTCCAAGTGACCAAATGCTGAGCTTTATGGGCTTAGATTTTTTTTAATTAAATATAATATTTGTACAATTTAAACATTGCCTAGAGAAAAGTCTTCTGGATTGTATTCAAGCCAATAACAACACTGGTTTATTGTTTAAAGAAAGGATTGTGTGGAAAGGTCCTTATATCAGCCCAGGAAATAATTTCCTTCATTTAGATTGATGCTCAGAGCACAAACACAAATTTGAATACTGTCTTTTACTTTTTTTTTGTTCTGAGCATCAATGAAAGCATCAGTTCAGCAATGCTTACCACAAAGCAACCCCTCTTCTCTAATCAATCTGCGAGCCATAAGAAAAGATTCAGTGTCATTACTTTTGCACCACTGATCTATCACCTACAACAGAAACAAAAAAAATGTTTAAGGCACTCAAGTCAGGCACCTCTACTCAATATAACAGGCTGGAGACAGATAGAGTTTTCAAAGAGTTGAAATTAGACACTTCTGAATCTTTCTTCCATTTGACCTATTCTGATTAGGATTTGAATTCTACCTATCAATGAGGCTTTTCTATATAGAACCGTCATTTTATGTTTCCACACTTATCTTAATTTGTATGGCTGGTGAATGCCAAGAATCAGCAATTCTCAGAAATGCTGTTTGTCTCATAAGGATCCAGAGATTGATCATTCCTGATTTCAAATAAAAAGAATCCTGAAAGTCTGCCCTCAAATTTCAGCTTACAGTCTCAGCTTGTGGAAACATAAAATGACGGTTCTATCTCCTGACCTGTAAGCTGAAATTTCAGCTCTGTCTCCTGACCTTTATCACTTTGCCACTTACAGATCTATCAAGGACAGTTGGGATAAAGTCGTGTCCAATCCCTTCCACTTCCATTGTCGCATCCTCTGCTGTGTTCAGTGAGCTGGGCAGAGCAACTATGGAGCCTTCAGGATCTACTCCAACAATCTGTAAAGGAAAATAAATGTATCAATCAGATTCTTAAAAATAGAATTGATAGGAAATTAATTAAAAATAAATATTGATTCAGTGTCTGAATTGGGGCTGAGACATACTTTGCATTCAGGACATTTCTCCTTCATCTTCCTGGCGATACCAGTGACGGTGCCTCCTGTACCAGCTCCAACCACAATCATATCAACTTTGCCTGAAGTTAAAGTGAAAAAACCAGTAATGATCACACCACACACCTTCTCCAGAGCTCTAAAAGGAAATACTTGTATACACTGGGAGAAAACTTCTTGATTTATTGATCAGGAAAACAATAACCAGGGTGTTGCATAATAGCACAATCACTAAGAAGGATATTTAATGAATTATATTGGGAAAAAACAGTTGAAATGATACCATCACATTGCTCCAGAATCTCTTCCGCTGTGGTGTCGTAGTGTGCCAGTGGGTTGCTTGGATTTCGGTACTATTGTTGTAAAGACACAGAGAAAAGGGTATGTCACTGATAAACAAGTAGGAGTCAAATGCATATTTGTAAAGAGCCGCCAAATAAATAACAAAATATCTCATAAAAATATAAGGAATATCTTGCTGGGTCAAGTCAATGGGCCATCTGATTTAGAACTTTTGACTCTAACAGTGGCCAGCCAGATGTCCCTAAGAAGCTGACAAGCAGAGCCATCTCTTTTGTTAATCCCCAACATTTATTTTTAAAAGGTACACTGCCTCTGAACACAGATGATCAATTTTATCTATCACAGCTCCCTTTCTTTAGAGTTATTCATTTCACAAAAACTGATATACATGGATGCACCATTCAACAAGGAATGAAACAAATACATTTACCTGGTCCAGAACATGTGAGTTTGGGATTTCATTTTTCAGTTTCCAAGCAACACGGACATTTGATTCAGGAGCATCAAACCTGGTGCATGGGGTTCTTACAATTTCAGCCCCAAGTGCACGCAGGATATCCACCTGTACAAAGGAAAACAACTTCTTTAATTAACTTTCTGCATTGCTCCAATTCCAACCCTAAAACATGAAACCTAAATTCTGTATCTGACACTGAACCAGCACCTCGAAATGTGGATCAGTAAATCTGTACACTATGGTCAGATACAGAGGTGGGGGATGTTTATACAAACCTGGGTCAACCCCCAGGTTTGCACAAAATCCGAAACAGAAACAAGATAACTTTTAAATTATGGGAGAGCAGGAAGCCTCATAGTATTCCAGCTTCAAGGGGAGGGACTGGATGAGGGGGAAAGACAAAAGTGGGAGGGAGAAGTAAGAATGGGCATGGGAAGAAAACCCCAAATTGAGGCAGACATTAAACTTGGGGTAAAACAGCATCCACAAAACATAGGGAAAACACGAGGGGAGAGGGAGGTGACTTCTAAAGGTTGGAAAATACATGCATAAATGAAAACAAAGCCCCAAAGTACTCGAGGCTGGGGCTTGACGGTGAAGGAAACAACCCGTGCATAAAAGGCCACCGTCACAAAATGTGTGTCTATGGGAACAAGAAGACAGTGGCTTGGATTGTATGTCTGTGTTTCTCACATGCTTCTCTCTGGATGCTGTGGAGAATGACCTCTGCTGTGGCGCTTGCTTCCTTTGCCACCAGCACTTCTGCAGGACCATTATTTTTCAAAGAGCTATTGAATAAGCATAAGTGTAAGCACTTGTCCCCATGGTAATCCCACAAACAGCATCCACAGACAAGGAGTCCAAAAGAGAGCTGATTTATTGGAAAACATACAGGTATGCAGAGCCTACAGGTACATTGGCACGAATGGCAATTGGGAGCACAGTGCAGGCCTATAAGGGAAAGTACTAGTCACAACGGGTCAAGGCGGGCCCCTAATGAGGAGCCGTTCCCACGGGAGATAGCGCTGGAACAGGAATTCAGTAGTTAGCAAGTTCGACCTTGACAGGCACCTGGTGGAATCGAAACTAAAACAGCCACAATCTGACAGGCTGCTGAGAGCTGTGGAAAGCAGGCCTGACAATAAGTTGTAATGGCAGTGGAAGTGAGCGCTGCAGCCGAGTGGCTGGAGAGGAGTGGGAAAGGAACAATGTTGTAGAATCCCAACAAGTGTTATTTTGTTAGAATTGAACCTTACTTCTTAGTATCTGCTACCGATTCAGAGGATTGGATCGTTTGGTTATGGCCTAATGAAAATATAGTGAGTCACACACACGCACAAAAATAGACAAAATTCTTTTGTCTTAGTCAAACAACCTTTACTCACTAAATCAGGGATAGGGTTCACGGGAAGTAAAACAAATAAACTCTTTCTACATCTCTACAGTTACCTATACTGCCAGATGCTTCTGGCAGGCACTAAGCTTAAACACGAGACATTTCTAAGTTGTAGAATTGTCCCTCCATCCTTCCAGGTTGATGGTCAAAAGTTAACTAGGACGGTGCTTTCTCTACTAAACAAAGGATATATGGAAAGCACAGTAAAATGCAGATTTGCTTGTGTATGTGACAAGCGGCATGTCTCCAACGGATGCTCTTCACTGACCAAATGCTAGATTAACGTATTACAGGTTACATCATACCTTGAACTGGTTAACCTCAATATTAACACTTGCCTGTCTGAAATGAAACAAAGCTCGCTACCTAATGCTCAACATATTTACACTATAGGTTATTCCATAAAGAATGAAATGGTGATTTTGGAATGAGACTCGGCTTGTCCTAGGAATTCTGGTTTGTGTCCGGTTTCAGAATTCTGCAGTGTCAAATACGATGCCACTTTGAGGTTGAGATTTTGATCACAAATAGGGAAAAACACTTCTAAATTTCTGGTAGGATTTCAGTTATTTTAAGAAGAAAAAGGAGAGTTGGTTTTTATACCCCGCATTTCTGTACCTCTAAGGAGACTCAGAGTGGTTTACAATCACCTTCCCTTCCCACAAACAGACATCTTGTGAGGTAGATGGGGCTGAGAGAGTTTGGACAGAACTGTGACTAGCCGAAGGTCACTCCGCAGGTTTCATGTGGAGGAGTGGGGAATCAAACCCCGTTCTCCAGATTAGAGTCCACCGTTCCTAACCACTACACCACACTGGCTCTCTATACAATTATATACTCATTCAATCTGAGGAGTTCCCCCCTCTACCTATTACCTCTTCCAGTGCAGAAAATGGCATCATCTCGGAAAAACTATTTGACTCCCTCTGCGACATCAGCTGCTAAAATGGCAGCAGTTAATCAGTCCACTTAACATAATTAGTTATTATCTCACAAATCTTTTGACATTTTCGAATGCCTCAGTATTAGCAAGCGTTTATCTTCTGTAGAAATGACCTGAAGATAATGTTTTCTGTTATGTATGCATACGTTACACAAGAGGCTGGAGACAGAGTTCCAACAGTAACCACTTTATTCAGTTAATAGGGAAGAGAGACCTAACTGCAAAACACCCCAACTTATATACCAGTGATGGCGAACCTTTTAGACACCGAGTGCCCAAACTGCAACCAAAACCCACTTATTTATCCCAAAGTGCCAACACCAAGCCCCCGCAGCCCAGAGTCCAGGAAAGGGGAGGCTTTGAACTGGTCCACGCTGCCTGCAGGCAGTGTGGAGCGGTTCAAAGCCCCAGCCGCCCAGGAAAGGGGGGGTTGAACCGGGAAAGGGGGGTTCAAAGCCCCCACTGCCCATCTGGGCGGCCGCATGCCCACAGAGAGGGCTCCGCGTGCCAAGTTGGGCACGCGTGCCATAGGTTCGCCAACACGGTTATATACAGTTCCCAACCACCCGGAGCCACACACACCCCAGTCCGTGGTTGGACAGCCAAAGTCCACTGTCCAATAGGAGAAACAGACAATGGAGCCTGGAACAGAGCCTCAAGCTCAACACAGTACAGCACAGCTGAGTTCAACAGTTCAGCAGTACAATAGTTCAATAGTTCAGCATAGTCCTTGCACCAACTAAATACATTACACCCCTCTCTCCTAAGAACGAGCGTACATGCTTTCAGCACACATAGTCCCACAGGTAGCTCAGCTGAGACCGAGTTCTTTGAGAGTGGCGTGACCCCTTGGCGGCCACCACTGTAGGCTTGGTTGGAGATGACATGGTTGGTCCTATGGTTTCTATTGGGATCTCCCGGTCCATTATGTTCACTAGAGGGGAGTTTGGACCATATACTGGCGTTGGAGCCGCTGGGGGGCTCTCCCTGAGTTCAGGCTCAGGTAAGGCCTCTGGGGCCACCTCGTCCATTGGGGGTTCCACAAGCCGGTGCCGCAGCTGGTCAATGTGGCACCGGTCAGGAACAAAGAGGCCCAGGAGCAGCTTGTGGTCTGTGGTGATGGTGAAGGGGCAACCGTAGACACAGTCATGGATTTTTTTTTATACTTGCAATGACTCCCAGCGCCTCCTTGTCGATCTGGGCATAGTTCCTTTCTGTCAGAGACAATGTCCATGAGTAGTAGGCGATTGGGGCCTCCCGGCCATCTGACAACCTGTGACTCAAGACGGCGCTAATACCACATGATGAGGCATCACAGTTCAGAACAACCGGCCTCCGTTTGTTGAAGTAGACCAGAAGACTGGACTATGGCAGAATTGCTTCACAGTGTTGAAGGTGGACTGTTGCCGATGCCCCCAGGACCATGGTGTCATCTTATCAAAGAGACGGTGCAAGGGGTCTGCAATGGACACCTTGTTGAGCAAAAAGGAATGGTAGAAGTTCAGGAGTCCGAGGAACCACCTGGAGCTCCCGCTTGGTCTTGGTTGGAGATGGTGCGTTGTGGATGGCCTTGATCTTTGCAGGAGTTGGGTGGATTCCGGAAGCATGAATGAGGAATCCTAAAAATTCTACTTGCGGTAGACCGAACTGGCATTTCTCTCTCTTGACAGTGAGGCCGGTGGCCTTGAAACGACTTGACGAACACGATTAATGCGTTCCTCCTTGGACTCACCAGCAACAAGGACGTTGCTGAAGTAGAGAATGACCCCTGGAAGATCTTTCAGGACATCTTCCATTAGGCCTTAGAAGATCCCTGGTGCCATGCTGACTCCAAACTGGGGGTGTTTCCATGGAACGCCCCCTATGGGTGATGATTGTCTGAGCTTCAGCAGAGGCCATATCAACTGGAAGCTGTTGGTATGCCTGTGTGAGGTCGAGCTTGGCGAAGACTTTGCCCCCAGCCAGGGGTGAGAGGAGGTGACTGATGATGGGCACCGGATATGAATGCTGCTGAAAGGCTTTGTTGATAGTACACTTGTAGTCAGCACATATTCTTACTTTGCCGTTGGACTTCAGCGGTTTGATGATAGGTGTTTCCCACTTGACATTGGGAACTGGCTCAGGACACCTTGTTCAATGAGATGGTCCAGTTCGGCATCAATCTTTTCCTTGAGCGCGAAGGGCACTCAACGGGGTTTGAGTCACATTAATGTGATGGTCGGATCGATTTGAAGTTTAACTGGCGGGCCCTTGTAGCAGCCCAATGGTGCATTCCAGACCCTTTTGAATTCCTTCCATACAGCCTCGAACTGTGAGTGGTCGATGTGCTTCACACCGACCATGTGGATCCCCAGGGCCTGGAACCATTCGAGCCCCAGGAGGCTGGCACACTGTCCCTCAATGACTTCAAGGAAAAGGGTACTTGAGAAGTGCTTGTAGCATACGTTGATTTGGGCGATGCCCTTGACGGGGACTCTTCTCTTTTGGAAATTGGTGAGGACGAGGTTGCTTGGTTGCAGGCGAGGTGCTCCCGTTTGCACAAAGACGCTTGAATGTTTTGGTGGAGACGATGGAGAGGGTGGACCCCGAGTCAACCTCCATTTCGCATGGGATGCCTTGTATTTTGATGGTTACGAGGATCTTTTCCATCAAGTGTATCTTGTTAAGTTCCACACTCTAGATGAGTCGTTGACGAGTGCCCCGGCATTTGCTTGGTGCTCCCTGACTGCCATAGTACCCTGCAACAACTGAGTGAGCTGGCTGGTGCTCACTGCCTTCCCTGGTGGGAAAATTTGTGTTGCCCCTGGGTTTCCTTGAGCGGCAGTCTCTGGCAATGTGGCTGACCTTGCCACACGCCCAACATTTTGCATTGTGGAACCTAAGATCAGCATTGGTGATCTTGTTCACCTTCAAGTAGAACAAGATCTTTTCCATCGAGTGTATCTTGTTGAGTTCCACACTCTGGACACAGAACACAAATCAAGTTCCACACTCTGGACACAGAACACAAATCAGGGGTGGATGTATTGAACTCCTCAACGAGGCCCTGAGTAGCCATCGTGGGTTGTGTTGCGTCTCCCTTCATAGTATTGCCTGTGATCTCAGCTCGTCCAAGGCTTGGCCTTGGAAGTGATCTCAGTGGAACTAGCCAAGCTGCCAACCAGCTCAATAATCCCATCCTCGTCACCTGTATTATGTATGCATAGGTTACACAGGAGGCCGGAGACAGAGTTCCAACAGCAACCACTTTATTCAGTTAACAGGGAAGAGGAAACTAACTTAACTGCAAAACACCCCAACTTATATATGGTTCCCAACCACCCGGAGCCACACACACACCCCGCCAGTCTGTGGTTGGATGGCCAAAGTCCAATAGGAGAAACAGATGACGGAGCCTGGAGCAAAGCCTCAAGCTCAACACAGTTCAGCACAGCTGAGTTCAACAGTTCAGCAGTTCAATAGTTCAGCATAGTCCTTGCACCAACTAAATATATTTCATTTTCCATTTGTAATCTCAAATCTCATATATACACTGCTATTTTAAAACTGATTTAAAAAGACATCTCTTCTATTTATGGACGTATGGATGCTATAACTCTGTTAGGAAGCCAATAATCCACAGATATCTCCCAGCAGCCTCATGAAATAGAACTCCCAGAGTGAAGGAATGGGGTTGAAACCGTGATAGCTCAGCTGGTACAAATCAGACATGTGCCATGGCTGTGCCCTCCATGTCAAATTGAACAGGACGCTCACCTTCTCCATGCTCATTTTCTCTGGCATGACAATGATGCAGCGGTAGCCCTTTACTGCAGCTGACAAGGCCAGCCCAATTCCTAGTGAATGAATGAGAGAAGCAAAGCAACACAAATAGTAATTACTCAACCATAGAAAGAGAAGCAGATGTGTGAATGTTGTATTTCTAAATAGATCAGCCTGTAAACCACCACTTAAATAAATGTAATCAATTGTCCTTTCTTAGGTTTCTCACTAAGGCTCTTCGACTTGTATGACCTCCCCCAAAAAGAGAGAGCTTCAGGAAGAAGCATGCTAGCGTCAAAATAATATCATAATGGTAAAAGCCAATGTTGCATCAGTATTACATAAGAATACGTAAGCCTAAGCATTTAAGATTGTGTGGGAGAATGCTGTAATGCAGCTTCATGAAGTTATGTGTGGAAAAATCTGAAACATATCAGAATACAAACAGTTCACTTACCTTCCCGTGCCAGTGTACACTGCTGTGGATAGACAAGATGGAGCACAGATCTATTGTGCTGGGTGTCCTATAGGACACCAGATGAGCACTGGAAGAGAGAACTAGGATGGTGCCAAAGTAGGATGCTTTGCTATTAGCTCTCATTGGTTGATTTCAAGCCCTGCCCATTTATTAGTAGGGCTCAGAGCACAAACAATAACTAGAAAATTGTGAGCTAAAGACAGGATTAGAGCTCACCTACACTTTACAAGCTCATGATCTGTTCCCCTGTGTTCATAGAACAGAACTCCCATGCTTCTTTGACCTGAACAAACTATAGAGTCCTTGAGAGTCATAAAAGAATAGTTATTTTTCACTGCAAGGGGCATTCACAAAGACTGGATAATAATATACAACTATGTTTATTTTAAAAACAGCCTGTTTCTCACAAGCAAAGCAGAGACAAAATAAAAAAGCCAGCGTTTCCTGAAGCAAATTGTACCTATTCTATGTGTCAGACAAATCTACATAGATATTAAACTTATCCTTTTGCAAGTTGGCAAAGTGTATCTGTGCCCTTGATTTTTGAGGAAGAAAAACAGGCCGCACTGGTACGTAGGAGAGAAAAGAAGAACAAAGTGCAAAGGAGACTGTTGATTTGACCTTTTAGATCCCACCTTTCTAAGGCGGGAGCCTGAGAAGGTTCTGCTTAAGACCCCCTGACAAAGAAGAAGAATTGGTTTTTATATGCCGACTTTCTCTGCCACTTAAGGGAGAATCAAACCGGCTTACAATCACCTTCCCTTCTCCTCCCCACAACAGACACCCTGTGAGGTAGGTGAGGCTGAGAGAATGTGACTTGCCCAAGGTCACCCAGCTGGCTTCATGTGTAGGAGTGGGGAAACAAATCCAGTTCACCAGATTAGCATCCACTGCTCATGTGGAAGAGTGGGGAATCAAACCCGGTTCTCCAGATCAAGTCAATGGGCATAAAAGGATCTGTATCTGACCGTAGTGTACAGAAATCCACCATCAGTCACTCATCACTTTGGCAGTGACAATGGCTGTAGGACCAGCCTTCTATCTCTCTCTCTGGGCAGCAGTAACAACCAGACAAGGCCCACACCCTAAAGGGATTGGTTGCCATCTATAAGGGAGACAAGAGGGTGAGTGAGCTGTAACCACAGCTCTTTCTGAGTGCAATTGCCACTAGGTTTCCTGAGCAGTAGGCCATGGGATGGGATGTTGCCAAGGGCCTCACAAAACCTCAAGCTAGTCTACTTTCCAGGAGAAACTATTGTTAATTCTATTTATTATTAACTCTGTTAATTCTATTAATTCTATTTCTTTACTTGAAAATCTGTACATCTTGCCTTTCCACTGGTGGCTAAGAAGAACACATATCAACAGAACAATAAAATCAATACTCACTAAGCAGCAAAAGAAATAAACATAGAAATTTCATACAATAGCTGCTAATTAAAACCCAAACCAAGTAATATAAAATTAATAAAAGAGCAGATAACAAATAGCACAATTCTCAGCAGAAATATCCCTTTCTACATCTACTGGTTTCAGTGGACTCTGTTTAGGATAGCTAGATTTGAGTCCAGTAGCCCCTTAGAGGTCAAAAAAATTAAAAATTATTTTGCAGCTGAGCCCTTACTTCTTAACTGCCACTGATGGGCAGCTGTACGGTAGTCACAGAGCTCTTCCTAAAAAGTTGCTAATCTCTCCTTGTAACAATGTCCCCTCGTTTTGTGAACTTTTGCTATGTTGAAATATTTAAAAGTTCCTCTAAGGCTATGTGCACCATTCATCCCATATCTCTCTTGATTTTAAAAAGGGATTTAGGCAAGCAAACAAACAAACACAACCAGAGTATGCATGAAAATTCCCTCCTTTTTATCACCATACCATCATAATATCCCACCTAAAAATACAATTGTAGAAAAGGCTATTTTCTTTTACCTGCATTTAAAACTTTTTACACACCTGTATTTCCCGACGTGGGCTCAATGAGCGTGTCTCCTGGTTTTACAATGCCAGCTCTTTCTGCATCTTCTAACATCCTCAAAGTTATTCTGTCCTTCACACTCCCTCCAGCATTGAAATATTCACATTTTGCCACTGAAATTTTAAGTTAAGCACAAATTAGAACTAGAGATGTACATCTTTATTTTTGTTATCAGATTTCCCAAGAGGAAAAATTATTGTTAGAAACAGTCTAAAAGACAAGGCTGTGATCCAGTTGTAGTCAAGCATGAAACGGAAACATTTTCTGGGTGAAGTTGAGGCTTCAGACAGCCACCAGATGTCACTCTCAATCAGTGGAGAAAAAAAGTACCGGTAATAATAAATCATTGACTTTTTACAACAATACATTTGAGAGGGGAAGTATCCAAAATCTAACATACCTCTGGGTTCAGTTAACACTCCAAAATACTTCCATGTGCAAATAAGCAAAATTCTATTTTGCATGCTTTATTTCATGAGGTTTTGTTGTGCAAAATTGTTTTTTGTTGAGGCAGCAATGTAGAATGAGAGGAAAATGAATTCTCTGGGAAGGGCAGCTAAACCATGAAGACTGACAACTCAAGCAATTCACACAGTTTTACAAGGCATCCCCAAAAGGCAAGAAATATGGGTGAAATAGAAGTTGGGTAAAGTAGAATATGCTACTAGATGGGTTGAATTCAACATGCGTAGAGGGGGGAGCTGGCACATGTATGCTCATCCCACCCATGGCTACGCATTTGTTGGCTCATGAGCACGGCATCTACTAGGAAGTGTATGCACATGGATTCTCTCCCTGTTATTTCAATATATGTGATATCTTGTGTAGAGAAAGTGATTTACTAGAGACGTGTACCAGAAAATCAGGACTGTTCCTGGTAACTAGGTACAGTTGGATCATATGCTAGCACCTCATCTATGTATTGTGAGAGTCCCCAGCTAGTTGGGCAAACTTCGCCAAATCAATTGCTCAGACTTGGATGCAGAAACAAAAGATTTATTGAAGGCTTCAAATAGAGAAGACAGGCTCATGGATTCAAAGTTGCGAGTGACTAGCTTATCGGGGTTACAGTATTTATCTACTACAGGGCAGGAAGGTTCACACGCATGGGAGACATGGGAGGTTACAAGGCAAACCGGTGCAGCATAAAACATCAAACAGTCCTAGAGAGACAGTGAGGGCTATCTGCATTTCAAGGCCGGAGTCAGCCCGAGGGAGTGAAGGCAGAAGGCACAGCAGGGGAGGAGAGGTGGCACCTGGGCAAGAAGGACGAGGCGGGGAACTCAGGAAGATACACAGAGGTGCGAACTGCTTGTACGAGTTCAAAGAGGGAGAGATAGAAACAGATAGGAGCCAAAACCAGATGGCCCTCACATTCTGCCCCCCTTAAGGCCCCCCTCCCGCGAGTTCGGGAGGTCGAGGCTTCTCGGGATAAGCGCAATGGAATTCGTGTACGAGCCGGGGGGCGGCCATGTGGGGGGCTGCAACCCATTCATCGTGCGCGGCGCCTAGATGTTTCCATCGAACAAAGTAAAACAGCTTTCCCTTTTTCCACTTGGAATCCAAGACCTTGGACACTTCCATGTGGGTATCCCCACCCACAACAGTGGGCACTTCTGGTTTAGAAGGGGGGTGGAACTGGGGAGCGGAGACGAACGGCTTGAGCAGACTGATGTGAAAAACGGGGTGTACCCCGCGAAGGGTTTTGGGAAGGTCCAGCTCCGCAGTTACCTCGTTAATCACCCGAGTAATGGGGAAGGGGCCCACGTAGCGGTCGCTGAGTTTTTTACAGGGTCGGAGGGAACGCAGATTCTTCGTGGAAAGATAAACCTGTTCCCCCACCCGGAGTTCCCATCCCTGTGACCGGTGTTTGTCAGCCTGTTCTTTGTATTTCCGCTTGGCCCGTTCAAGGTTCTTCTGTAGCCAGGGCCAAGTGGAACTGACCGCCTGCACCCATTCCTGCATCTCGGGCACTGCCTCGAGTTCGGGGGAGACGGGGGCGGCACCGAAAGGGCCGAAGTCGGTTCCGTATACTACACGGAACGGACTAAACCCCGTGGAGGAGTGGGGGGCATTGTTGTATGCGTATTCAGCGAAGGGTAACAGGTCCACCCAGTCATCCTGATGGTAATTAACATAACATCGGAGATAGCACTCGACCACGGCATTCACCCGTTCGGTTTGGCCATCAGTTTGCGGGTGGTAGGCAGACGAGAGACCCTGTTCCCCCACCCCCATAAGCTTCAGGAAGGCTCGCCAGAATTTGGCAACGAACTGGGCCCCTCTGTCGGAGAGGACCTTCCTAGGAATCGAGTGAAGCCGTAGGACATGGGCGACGAACATTTTGGCCAACCCCTGCGCCGACGGGAGCCCAGCGCAGGGGACAAAGTGGACCTGCTTGGAAAAGAGGTCCGTAACAACCCACAGTACGGTCTTGCCCCTGCTGGGGGGTAGATCGGTGATGAAATCCATGGCGATCACCTCCCATGGCCGGGTGGGGATCTCCAGAGGTTTCAGAAGCCCTGGGATTTCCCCCCCGTTTTTGGCGGTGGCGCATGTGGGACAACTGCGAACGTACAATTCCACATCCCCTCTCATGCCCGGCCACCAGAACTGCCGCCGTACCAAATGCAACGTCTTGACAAACCCAAAGTGACCGGCCAGCTTGGCCCCGTGGACCAGTCCCAAAACCTCCCTGCGAAGAGAGGCTGGGACATAGAGTTTCCCTTCCTGCACCCACCAGGACTCTCACTGCTCCATACCGGAAGGGAGCGTCTGCTGCTCTGCTTCCTGTAGGGACGCTTCCCGGAGGCGCTGCTGGAAAGCTTCCGGGATTCCCTTGAGCGAGGGACCGCTGGGGTGGCGGGTTTGAGACCGGGTGGAGACTGCCAAACCCGGGATCTCTCCCCTTTGCTCAGGAGTGAATAAAGAGTCCACAGGACGGTCAAAATCGTTGCGGTACTGGGGCAGTCGGGATAGGGCATCGGCTAGGGCGTTTTCCTTGCCGGGTACATGTTTGAGGGTGAACCGAAATTTGGCAAAGAATTGGGCCCAACGTATTTGCTTGGCGTTGAGTTTTCTAGCTCCTTTGAGAGCCTCCAGATTTTTGTGATCGGTACACACTTCAAACGGGAATTCTGCCCCCTCCAGAAAATGCCTCCACACAGTGAGGGCGTGCTTAACTGCCGCGGCTTCTTTCTCCCAGATGGCCCAGTTGATTTCGGACTGGGTAAACTTCTTGGAGAAATAGGCGCATGGCTTTAAAGCGCCCTTTTCGTCCCGCTGCAGGAGGGCCCCTCCCATAGCTACATCGGAGGCGTCCACCTGGACCACAAACGGTTTGGTGCAGTCCGGGTGGGCCAGGACCGGTTCGGACGAGAAGAGTAGCTTCAAGTCCTCAAAAGCCTGTTGGCAGGGAGGGGACCACTGCAGTCGGGCCGAAGGCAAGGCGGCATTGGCACCTTTTCCCTTAGTGCGCAGAAGGGAAGTGAGAGGAAGAGCCACTTGCGCAAAGTTGGGAATGAAATTGCGGTAAAAGTTGGCGAACCCCAGGAACTGCTGCAGTTGTTTGCGCGTAGTAGGGGGTTCCCAATCTCGCACCGCCTGAACCTTTCCGGGATCCATTTCCAACCCCTGGTGAGAGATTACATAGCCTAGAAAGGTAATGGAAGGCTGGTGGAATTCACACTTAGACACTTTGGCATATAACTTGTGGTCCCGTAACCGCTGGAGGACCTCCCGCACCAGCCGGACATGCTCTTCCATGGTTTCAGAATAAATGAGTATATCATCCAGAAATACCACCACCCCCCGAAACAACAAATCATGTAACACTTCGTTGATTAACTGCATGAACACACTCGGAGCCCCAGAAAGTCCGAACGGCATGACTAAATACTCAAACATGCCAAAACAGCTCGAAAAAGCCGTTTTTGGTTCGTCCCCCTCTTTTATGCGAATGCGGTGGTAGGCTTCCACTAAATCCAGTTTGGTGAAAATCCGGCCCTCCTTCAATTGTGCCAGTAGGTCTGGAATGAGAGGGAGGGGGTAAGCGTTAGACTGCGTGACAGCGTTGAGCCTCCGAAAGTCAATACACAGTCTCAAGTCTCCCGTTTTCTTTTTGACAAAAAAGGCGGGGGCGGAGTACGGAGCTTTGGAGGGGCGGATGAAGCCCCTCGCCAAGTTAGTGTCCAAGTAGTCCCGCAACACTGTCTTTTCACTGGGGCTCATGGGGTACACCTTTCCCTTGGACAACTTGCCGTCCCCAACTATTTCAATCGCACAGTCGGTCTCCCGGTGTGGTGGCAGTTCGTCACACTCCCGCACATCAAACACATCCGAATATTGGGAGTATTCCGAGGGTAGGTTGGGGGTATTGGAAACGGGCCCTGGGGAACCCACTAGGGCGGCTGCCGGGGTCCCGGTCATGCGGTCCCTGTCATGCATGGCGCAGGGATCCTCAGGGAAGGTAAGGGTCCGCTTGACCCAATCAATAGAAGGGTTGTGGCCCCGTAGCCAGTTCATTCCCAGTACTACAGGGGCAACTATGGGAGCAATGGTAAAGTACAGCCGTTCCCAATGCTCCCCTACCGTCATGTCTATCGCGGTGGTCCGGTGAGTGACAGGCCCCTTTTTAAAGTCACTCCCGTCCATCTGGGAGAAACGAAGGGGACCCGGGAGGCGCTTGCGGCGGACCTGCAGTTTCCGGGCCGCCTCCTCGCTAATCAATGTGCGGGCGCACCCCGAGTCCACGAGCGCGGGGAATTCTAAAACTGGGCCCCCCGTGGGTAGTGAGAGGTGAACCCGAATATAAACATTATCTTCCTGGGCGCTTACCATCGGTGGAGCTCCTTGCACGAGGGTCGGTGCGGTCTGCTGAGGAGCCCCCCTTACAGCAGACCGACGGCGTTTTTTGCCGGCACATCCCACTCTTCCTCCTCGCTGGACGAGGGGGACGTGGTATTTGTAATCCGTGACTCGGCGGAGTCAGAGGTTGCACTGGCAATCCGGGGTCCCGATGGACCGGTCAAACTGGCGATCTCACCCAGGGCGTGCGCGTGCAGTGCCGAAGGGGTGCTCCGACGTCCTGGAGCGTTGCTTCGGCGTCGCGGTTGACCCTCTGCGGGGGCTTTCTCTGGTTCGCTCGGGACGGGGCGAATGGAAGCCGGGCGTCCGGAGCGGGATGGGCATTGGGAGGCAAAGTGACCCTTTCCTCCACAGACCAGGCACACCCCTGCCTCGAAGCGCTTGCGGCGCTCCGCTGGCGTGGGGCCGCTGCCGCCTGGGGTGCGAGGGTCCCGGATCCCACCTGCCTTGTCTCCTCTTGGTTTGAAGTCGCGGCCGGAACGTTGCTTGGACAGGTTCAGGAGCTGCTTCCGATTTTCGATATCGGCGGCATGGCGCACCCAACCCTCAACGTCAGGGGGGTTGCCTTGCATAAAGGCCCAATGCTGCAGGTCCGGGTTTAGGCCCTCCCTGAACAACTGCACCCGGGTAGCCTCACTCCAGTCCAGAATCCGACTCGACAGAGACTGGAACTCGCTCGCATACTGCGCCACTGACTTGGCCCCTTGGCGTAGTTGCATCAGAGCGGCTTTGGCCCGCTCCCCCAGGTTCGGGTCCTCGAACCGGTTACGGAGTGCGATCATAAAGTCATCCAAACTCCGTAGCACAGGGGAGCGGAGCTCGTACTGTAACACCATCCACGCGGCCGCTTCGCCTTGCAGGAGGGAGGCCACATACTGGACCTGGGACTCCTCGGAGGTAAAGGTCCTGCCCTGCTCCCGCATGAAAATGTCCACTTGGACCACGAAGAAGGTCAACTGGTCCCCCGACCCATCATACGTGATTTTCAAGTCCCGGCGGGCCGGGGTGCTGGGAGGAGGCGCGGGGGGAGCCGCCGGTGTCCCATCCGGAGGGTTACCCGGCGGGGGCTGTACCTTCAGCGCGTCCATGGCAGCGGCCATCTCCTCCATCACAAGCTGCATGGCATCTATGCGCTCCACCATCACCTGGCGCTCCTCCTGCCACTGTCTCCGCTCCTCATCCATCAGAGCGTCCCGACGAGCGGGGTCGTCCTCGAACCCCGTGCCCGTTAAGGCCAAGCGGCGGTGCTTTGCCTCAGTCCGGGAAAGCGACCAACCTTTCGGCGAGTCCAGCCAAGTGTTAAAGGTGGTCTTGGGACGCGTGCCCGGTCCTGGGCCCGGTCGGGGCGCACCTGGCACCTTCTGGTCCGGTTTGTCTTTCGGGGCCGGCTTGTCCGGGGCACCGCTTCCATCCGGCGAGGCCGGAGGGGTCGTTTTTTCCTCGTCGGCTGACATAGCTGTCCCGTAGGGTACAGATGCAGAACGAAGAGGCAAGGACTCGCAACTTAATGTGAGAGTCCCCAGCTAGTTGGGCAAACTTCGCCAAATCAATTGCTCAGACTTGGATGCAGAAACAAAAGATTTATTGAAGGCTTCAAATAGAGAAGACAGGCTCATGGATTCAAAGTTGCGAGTGACTAGCTTATCGGGGTTACAGTATTTATCTACTACAGGGCAGGAAGGTTCACACGCATGGGAGACATGGGAGGTTACAAGGCAAACCGGTGCAGCATAAAACATCAAACAGTCCTAGAGAGACAGTGAGGGCTATCTGCATTTCAAGGCCGGAGTCAGCCCGAGGGAGTGAAGGCAGAAGGCACAGCAGGGGAGGAGAGGTGGCACCTGGGCAAGAAGGACGAGGCGGGGAACTCAGGAAGATACACAGAGGTGCGAACTGCTTGTACGAGTTCAAAGAGGGAGAGATAGAAACAGATAGGAGCCAAAACCAGATGGCCCTCACATGTATCAGCTAATTGTTAATTTTTATTGTTTATATGCTTAAATGGGTACTTTACCTCATCACTTCTATATTAATGTCTGCAACACAGCACAGAAAATGTGATAAAGGAAGGGAGGGAAGAATACTCACAGAGCTCACATTTAAGCCCGTAGGCTTTTGAAATTTTGTTGATCCGAACTAAAGGGGTATGTCCAATTTTCTCCAAAATATTTGACAAAATCTTTGGTTCTTTTGGTCTGCACAGGAGAAAGAGAAAAAAAACTCAAGAAATTTGATGAAACAACAGCTACAATGTTTATTCTTTGTAAAGTGCTTAAAAATTAGGTGCTGTGCAAAATGTGTGTGCATCAAAGACTGCGTGTCAGGAGTCAGCTTGGTTACTATAACAATCCAAACCATGTCTAGGAGTAGGGTTTCCACTTCAAATTGTACCACACTGCAATAAATGCTTTCTGTACAGTTGTTTATTATACAAAACGGGCTGTTTACCACAAAAATCCAAAAAAGAGAGATTATTGGTGATGTGGGAAGGGTGTTTGAGACATGGCCTGTGAATGGTTTGATGCACATAGGTGGCTGATCATTTAAAATAGCTTCCACAAGATGGCTACAATGCATAAATTGGTGCTGAGGGAAAATAAAATCATGTTTAATTTATAAAATGAGAGGTTGCTCAAACTTTCTTGGAGTTATGCCGTCTGCCCTAAAAGCTTTCTCCTCTAATCTGAAATGTGGTAAAATTTGCCAGGGTTTTGCGTAGGGTTGCCAGGTCCCTCTTCGCCACCGGCAGGAGGTTTTTGGGGCAGAGCTTGAGGAGGGTGGGGTTTGGGGAGGGAGGGACTTCAATGCCATAGAGTCCAATTGCCAAAGCAGCCATTTTCTCCTGGTGAACTGATCTCTATTGGCTGGAGATCAGTTGTAATAGCAGGAGATCTCCAGCTACTACCTGGAGGTTAGCAACCCTAAAAATACGGTAAAAGCTCTTTGTACATGAATGGGAAAACTCCCTTTTTGGTATTACTCATATGTAACAGGGTTACATATGATCCTGTTTTTAGCTCCAGCAAAACAGAATTATTAATACTGAGTTGCCATTGAGGACTTGAAGCTGCAGTGTGCCTGTCAGTCTCCATAGCAAATGTGTGTAAAATATAACATGTAGTTTGGCCCTTAGAGCCTATGCAACTGCTTACCCGAAGACTACTCTTACTCATCATAAAGAATCAAATGATATTATTCACAGTCTTGGACTACTTATGCTTTATAATAGCATGCAATTCCCACCCACGCCCTTTGCTCATTACAAAAATGAGTTCTCCCAACCCCCCCCCATATATGATGCAATTAGGCATATTACATGGAAAAAGAATGTAAAGATTGGAAGGAATCTAAAGGTTCCCTGCCCCTCCACATACTGTTGACCATAAACTGAGTAAGTGCAGATACAGGCATACCTCGTTTTATTGCACCTTGCAAATGTTGCATTTTCAAGCAAGTCTATCGACACAATTATCCCAACAGCACGTGCTCACTTCATGTCTCTGTGTCACATTTTGGTAATTCTCGCAATATTTTAACCTTTTTAATTATTACAGTACATTTTTTAGACATAATGCTATTGCACACTTAATAGGCTACAGTATAGTATAAACATAACTTTTATATGCACTGGGAAACAAAAAAAAATCCATGTGACTCACTTTATTGTGATATTTGCGTTATTGGGGTGGTCTGGAACCAAACCTGCAATATTTCCGAGGCATACTTGTGCTTGCTAAAGATTAGTCACAAGACAATGTGACAATACCAGTGGAACAGTATCGCATTTAAAAAATTGGATTAAAAAATGCCTAAATGTCATCCATAGGTCTTTCACAGCCAATTGCATGTAACCCTCTTGCTATGATGCTGTCTGGTACTTGGAAGGTCTACTTATCCAGTAAGATGCAGTATTAATGAGGGCTCTCAAGGGGGCTCCCATAATTCCCTGAATGGGATGAGCAGTATGAGCAAGGTGGGAGAAGGGAATGCCTAAAATCTCCCCCCCCCCAATTTTAGGGTTGGCGGGTACCTCATGGCCACCGGCGGGGGGCAGGGCCCATAGGGTTGCCAGCTCCAGGTTGGGAAACTGCTGAAGATTTTGGGGTGGAGCCTGGGGAGGACAAGGACCTCAGTGGGGTAAAATGCCATAGAAGCCACCCTCCAAAGCAGCCATTTTCTCCAGGGGAACTGATCTGTGTAGTCTGGAGATGAGCTGTAATTCCAGGAGACCCCAGGCCCCACCGGGAGCCTGGCACTCCTACCCAATTAATAGATCATCCCTGTGGGCTGTGTGGGCTGCATTAAGGATCACTTCCTTAGAATAATAGCAAGGTAAACTTTAGCCCTTTGCCCATCTCTTACATATTGCATCCCAGAATGGAAGGCCAGCTGCTATAAACTATGGTTTCATTAACTTCAATGGAGTATAGTTCACTTTGCCTGTTATATCAGACTAGGGTTGCCAGGTGCCCGGTGGTGGCGTGTAAAATCCTGCCAATCCACCGGGCTGCCCACTGACCAGTTGAGGGCCGGCAATGCATGCATGCGCGCCCGCACGACGGGGACGCCCTAGCAACCTCGGCAGAGATTGATAGAGCGCCCACGTCGCTTCCGAGTAAACCCGGAAGTGACGTAGGCACGTTGTGCACTGCTGAAGAGCTCCCACCAATGGAGCGAAGGGACCTGGTAAGCCTATATCAGACAGAATTATCAAGACAAGATTTGATATTAGAGAGAATTATCTCTACAACACTAATTTGCGAGAAGTTATCAATTTTACTTTTTCAACCGTTCAAATTTTGCTATCATTTACCAGAGCAATTTGCCTCCTTGGCCTTGATTCCAGTGGAACAACATTAATAGCCACTGAGTAAATTCTGTTTCTTATCTCAGTACATGTTTAAATGGCAGGTACAACAGAAAATGTATATTCATTAACCTGTTAAGTATATGGGGCGGGGGACGCTTATTGAATAGATGAATTTATTGGGCTGGTTTCTGGCTATTGGCCAACATGCTTTGAAAATGAAGAGGTGTGTCTGTATAAACAATCAGAAATTGAACTCTGAACCGAAGTTTCTTGACACAATGTTCTTTAGTCTCCTGCCTCTCTGCCTTTGCCAATCAAAGGGGAAGCTGGAGGGCTGTTTGACCTGTGCTTCAAGCTTAAAGGGGGCTTAAATATATATACTATTTGATAAATTTTGCAACTTGTGCTTATGTGCATCATGTGTTTTCATTTTTTTCCCTCCTAGGTAAATAGAAAAAACACCCCTGCCTGTCCCTGGTTCTATTTTCCAGATGTTTTGATCCACATTCAGAGGCCCTGTTCAAAATTAGATATATGGTGTTTTGGGATCAATCCTTATAGCCCTCAAACATTAGATATATGCTGCTCAAGATCAATGGATCAAGGAGCTTCTAAGGGATAAAGGAAAAGTGTTTGGGGATTAAGCTGAAATGACTTTTTTTCCCCATAACTGAGGGAAATTGTATCTTCTCATGCCCATTCTTCAAAAAGAGTTTTAGTTGTGATGTCCACAGAAGTTACTCTAGCAGCAGCCATTAATTGATTTATTTTCTATTATGTGTTCTTATTTTTATCTTAGAAAATACTTAAAATTGCTAGTACCATAAATTTATCAACATTCTAGTTTGAAATTAAACCTTTACAATTTTTAATTAAAAAAACTTCAGAACATAGAAATTAAGTTAGAATCCCACAAGTTAGAATCCCCACACCATCTCCAATATTTATTTAACTTCTAATTATTCTTTGTATTCCAACCAGCGTCAGATGCTTCCTTGATATAACTTTATTTGTTAACACTGGCAGACATGCAGTAACCAATCTTATCATACCCTTTGTAAAGACAGACTTCCCAATTTTATCAACTATTTTTAGTCCTAAATCTGTCTGTCAACAATGTTTTAATCTATCTGATGCCACTATCTAATAGCATCTGATACATTATTGATGCTCTCCATGTTGATCCACTTGGAACACCAGTTTTTCAAAAAAGTTGAACTGTTTTTTTTATTTTACAAAGTATATGATTAGTGTTCACAAACTGCACAAGCTTCAGACAAGCACTGTTACCATTTGACTGTCTATATTTCTTAATTTATTTAGTTTTGCATTTTATGGGGGAACATTCCATTGAAAAGCCAAAAAATGAAACATTCCTTTATTATCAGCCCATGCCTGAGCCAAAAGGACGAAAGTCCTTAGGAGACCAGAAAGGGGTGTACTGGCATCCGGACCCCCTGCGCCAGCGCCCGTGCCACTTACGCCACCCAGGGTGGCGCGGATGCCAACATGGGGGCAGCACACCATCCTCCCGGTGCTGCCGTGGCAGCGCTGCCCAGGGACGCTGGCACAGCCTTGGCGTCTGAACCTTGGCGTCTAACCACTTCCAGGGACGTTCCCGGGGTGCTCCCATCCCGGGACAGGGGAGGAGCCACCTTTAGGCAGCCTCTTAAGCCCTTTCGGCTTAGGAATGCCCCCTTTGCCCTTACCTGGAGATACGCCACCTTTTGACCCTGGTGGTCCCTTCGAACTCTATGATTCTATAATTCTATGAGTTGGCGTATCCCCGTGCAACCCAATGGAGCGGTTGCATGGGTTTTTCAGGTAAGGGCAAGGTTTCGGCTTCAGTGTGTGTGTGTGTGTGGGGGGACCTCCTTTGGAGGTAGCGCAGCAGCACTGCCTCCAGTCACCGGTGCAGCCCTTCCCCTCAGGAATGGGCTGTCAGTCACTGATCATAATTCATAAAATACAACAGTAGTTTCAATCCTGATGCCACCTTTCCCCAAAGTTTTCTATGAAATCTATCATTATCAAATCTGTGTTTAAGAAATTTGATCACTCAATGTTTTGTCATGAAGACAAACATTTTCTGTGTGACTATTAGATTTTTCCCAACCATTTTAACAATTGACTCAAAATATTTTGTAATAGTAACTTTGTTTGTCATACTAAAACTACCTCCTCTATAAATTGTCTAAATGTTCCTATCAAACCCCAGGAGTTCTGCCTAACCATATACTACAATTGACTATATTTTGCCATTATTTTAAATGTTTTTCATGAATTAAAACTGGGATGACCTGAAACAAAAAAATGTAAAATTTTGATTTCTCAAATTAATTTACATCCTGAAACCTTGTGTGTAGTCAAATGGCTGGCATACAGAAGTTAGTTAGTTTTCTATTGTTTTTCTTTTATTCATTTTTTCCACTTTATTATTTTTTTCTAGTAGGCATTGCTTATGGCTTATGCAACCAGTAATGGAGCTGGCAGTCATCCTGAGTGGGCAAAATCCACAACGGCCCCCAGTACATGCACCTTCTCTTTTGTGGCCCCCACCTTGTGGAATGGCCTGCCTGAGGAGGTCAGTAAGGCTCCCGCTCTCCTGGCTTTCCACAAACCGTACAAAACTGAATTAATCAAGAGGGTTTTTCACTAAGTTACATGGATAAATTATCGGGGACTGTGGTCTGTACAACTGTGTATATTTTACTGTGGGTTGGTTCCCATTGTGTGATTTTGCATCATTTAATGTGTCATCTTAACACTTATGTTTTGCTTCAGTTCTGTTTTTTTAGATTTCTGGTTGGTTCTACAACCCAAATCCCATTTCATTGTTTATCAAATGTCCCATCCTGTTGATTGTATTGACTCACTCAGAATCCCCCTGAGAAAGGCCTTAAATAAATAAATAAACATGAAGCCCAACTGGTGAGTAGTCGAATCCCTCAGTCCTTATGTGCAGAACTGAATAGTTGAATGATTTGTACAGGGTCATCTAAAGACATTTTGCCACCTCGAGCAGGACCAGGGAGAGGGGAAATCTGCCAGGTGACATGTCCCACCACTGCCAGTACATCTACAGCTTGTCCTGCTCCTGGAAGGCTGCATCAGAGTAGGCACTTTCACTTGAGCAATAAACCAGCCCAGCATTTACACATCCTACTCAAATCTTTATCCTAGCACCTTTTTCATAAATGCCCGTGCTATTTAAGTTACATCTACAAGTGATGGTATCACTTTACTCCGCTCTGGTTAGACTTCAACTAGAGTACTGTGTTCAGTTTTGGCCACCACAATTTAAGAAAGATGTAGACAAGCTGGAACGTGTCCAGAGAAGGGCAACAAAGATGGTGAGGGGTCTGGAGACCAAGTCCTATGAGGAAAGGTTGAAGGAGCTGGGTATGTTTAGCCTGAAGAGGAGAAGACTGAGAGGGGATATGATAACCATGTTCAAGTACTTGAAGGGCTGTCATATAGAGGAGGGTGCCGAGTTGTTTTCTGTTGCTCAAGAAGGTCGCACCAGAACCAACGGGTTGAAATTAAATCAAAAGAGTTTCCGTCTAGACATTAGGAAGAATTTTCTAACAGAGCGGTTCCTCAGTGGAACAGGCTTCCTTGGGAGGTGGTAAGCTCTCCTTCCCTAGAGGTTTTTAAGAAGAGGTTAGATGGCCATCTTTCAGCAATGCTGATTCTGTGACCTTAGGCAGATGATGAGAGGAAGGGCATCTTGGGCATCTTCTGGTCACTAGGGGTGTGGAGGGGGGAGGCAGTTGTGAATTTCTTGCATTGTCCAGGGGGTTGGACTTGATGGCCCTGGTGGTCCCTTCCAACTCCCTTCCAAACCTGGTGGTCCCTTCCATGATTCTGTGATTCTAAGTGCTATCAAGAAGTGTTAGCTCTGAAATAGAAGTGTTTCCATGAAAAGTTTGAAAACTTGAGGCTCGATAGGTAGGATTGGGGATTTATGAGTCCTTGTTCTCTAGGACATAGTGTGCTAAACACACAGAATTCTCATAAGAGACAAACCTATCTTTAAACAAGCCAAATGAAATGACTTCCGGATACTTATGCTTATCATTAACTTGTTTTATTGCAGGAAGCATTAAGTTACGTACTGGTCTATGTCAAGTCACATAGTCCCAGGCAGAAAATTCTCTACACTTTCTGGAGTGTATGATCCTTGTAACTTGATAAATAATAACTGGGTTTGAAAAATGCCTAGAACATTAGCTGGAAAAATTTGTTACTAAATTGGATATTTATTTCCAGCTAAGAGGATTTCACACCCCAAATTGCGACTGTGTTTGTGGTGCTACTGTTCTTCCACTAAGAACAGGAGGCAAAAGCTGTTTGCAACAAGAACCTGCTGTGTGCAAGTGCTGTTGTCTCTGTAAACTTTAGGAACACCAAGTCACTGCTGTATATTGCTGTACCCCCAGTGTAACTTAAATTAGGTTGGTAGAACTCCTCTCTCATGTAAATTTCCAAGAATAACAGACTATTTGTTTCAGACTAAGACCATTAATCCACGCATGGTCATTTTGTCCAGCAAATCTTCCTGGCATGTAGTGAACTTCAAAAGTCAACACACCCAGTCGTCTCCGGCCTGCATGATCGACTCGGCCACTTCTGGGACTTCCCTGTGCCTTCCGATTTCGGGTTTGTTGTGACTTTACCGTAAGTGGCACAGCCACTGCGAGAGCTTCTCGGGGCGTTTAGGCATCCGGGTTGACTCCCCGTGGGAAGAGGCCACTGGCCAGCCCGATAGTGGCAGCAGCAGCTCCTTTCCCCTCCCTGATCATGCGCCCCTCTCTCCCCCCCCCCCACTCCTGCACCTCCCCCCAGCACCAACCAGGGGGTTCAGGCCACCTTACAGGAGCCTGCTGCCCAGAGCCCCACCATCAGAGGCAGAGGTGCGGCGGCAGCGGCTTCCTCCGGCGGCAACGGTGCACACGTCCAGCCGCTGCTTCCACCTGTTGCCTTTGACTTACAACTGGCGATTGTAAGTCAAAGGTGATGGGGGGAGGCAGCGGCTGGAAGCGTGTGCCACCTCTACACCTCTGCCTCTGATGGTGGGACTTTGGGCAGCAGGCTCCTTGGGGTAGCCAGCTTCCCCTTCACCTCCACTGGAGGAAGACAAAGCGATGGCGGCTCCTTCCTGCCTCTGCCCGCAGAGGCAGACCAGACCCCACGTCTCTCTCTCCCCGCCAGTGTGCCTTATCGGTCCATGAGTTCAGTTCAATTTTTTGAACACGTGACTGGAAGGCGCTACAGAGGAGGGAGAATTTTTTTTTAATGCCCATATGTTAACAACCTAAGAGAAGCTTATCAGTGTTACCACCAGCACCATGACCTCATATGTTACCGCTAGCATCATGATCTCATTCCACCAGCACCATGAACACAGGAACATGACAAACTGCCATAGAGACAAGCCCTAAGAGTCTGAATAAAGCCAGGGAGTTCACACCAGTGCATGTGATTGTACAGTGGCTTAACACAGATGTATAACCAGCCCCATGGAATCCATATCATGCTGCAACACTAAGCCAAAGCTGAACAAAAAATGCTCATAGAACCAATTATGAACATCCTCTTTGATCAACGTAATAGGCAAAGGAACTGCTGCAGTCTGAGGTACAGGTCAACGTGGAGAGAACATTTTCTGACTGCACAGGTAACATGGCTGCTACTTACAAAGGCACACAATTATGAGGAGATTCCGAGATGGATTTTCCAGGTCTCCATGTACATTTGCTGGGCAAATTGGGATGAATCCAGGTGCTGTTAATTTTAGGTTCTGGGTTTTCCACATCCCCATTGAGGAAAGGACAGACTCTGATTGTTTTGTTGGATGTGAAAACACACGCCATTGTGAACTAAAAAGAGAGAAGAAGAAAAACCAAGCATTTTGTTCAGCAGTTTCTCAATTCCTGAACTCTTGCATATAGGTCAGGGTGGACAGGTTGGAGTGTGCTTATTTGATGCTACTTCGGGGAGCCAGCTGTGGCTCAGCCATTGTCCCTGACACAGCCGCAGTTATTGCCTTTACAATGCAGAATTTAGACTATGTGGGGAAAGTGTGGAGCAGCATTGTTACATCAGTGCAGCTGGTTGATCCTGGGACTGAACATTAGGGCTAAAAGTCCACACATATGGGCGTGGCTTGCCAGACAGCCTTTTTGTGTGCGTGTGTGCTCACCAACAACCCCCACCCCTTCCCCTCCTCAAGTATTCCGGCATTGGGGGAGATGCAGATATTTCTCTTCTTTGCACTGAGATACCGAAACCATGAAACAAGAGGGGTGACTCCTGCTGTTTTTTTTTTTATCTTATCCATACCACACATCAAGTGACAGAGATATTCCATCACTCTCCCAAATCTTTTGCTCTTTCCGTAGGGCTCAAAGAAGAGGCAGGATTTCCCCTCATTTGCACTGTTGTTTTGGAAAAGGTAAGGACAACATGAGAAGACGCTGTCGTTTCTTACCTTTCCCAAACTGCAGTGTGAATGAAGAAGTGCTGATGGCCATCCCACTAACCAGACGGCCAGGGGGCACTCAGTCCTGCCATGGAGAGCTGAGGATTTCTGACTGGAGACCCACCTTTGCCCTCAAGCCAATGATAGTAAAATATTCGCACATTCCAGCCACTAATAGTAGAATATTGTTTAGGAATCTATTCAAAGTAAGATCAAAGCCATTGCCTGAAATTTTTAAACAATGGATTTACCAGGTCCCTAGAACTCTGCAATGCTTGGTTGATACATATGTAATGCATAGACCCTTCTGGAACACCCTCCTGTTTATTTTTCTGAATGTAAGCACTCTGCTGCTTTCAGAAGGAGTTTTTTAAAATTACATACTGGGTGTTTTATATATTGGGGAAGGCTGTAAGGAACAGTTCCTGCTGTTTTTGGATGGGAGTTAAGAATCTCACAGGGGATGTACCATAGTGACTTCTATTCATATGCAAAGGACAGGCCCACACATGGGATATTTGATCCCATGCAAAGAGGGAGACCTAACGGAAGCCACGGCCCTCAGTTTGCAAGACCTGAGCAAAGCTGTTAACCACAGGACATTTTGGAGGTCATTAATTCATAGAGTCACCGTAAGTCGGAAGTGACTTGATAGTACTTAATGCACACACAGTATACATAGGATACACAGTAAATTAAAAACACAACAAAAGGATGGTATCTGGTTGCTGCTACATGCACAGCATTCAGTTTTCTTGGGTTTACCATCTTCTTTAGATCGGTTTTGCCTTTGCTGATTATTGCTCTGGGTTATCAGTCTGTCCTCTGAGGAAAACATTTACTACGTTGCAATTTCAAATGATACCTGAGGGTAAAGTTCCTGCCAATTGTTGTTTATGTATTTGTGTTCAGAGAGAAGTGGGGGATTTGCCATATTATGCATTCTACTGCTCTTTATAAACTTCCCAAAGGAAAGGTTCATTTTTAAATGATGCAGAAAAGTAATCTAATTGATATCTGGTGGGAACAACAGATACATAATGTATGATGTAAAAATCACACCCCTCTTGTTTGAGCAGAAGTTCCCTTCTGTTCATGAAGGAGGGACTTTAGATGGATGATATTCAACCATTTTTTAAAAAGGTAATCGAGCTATTTACAGTGTAATCCTATGCATACTTATTCTGAAGAAAGTTCTACTTTACACAATGGGGGTGCATAGGACTGCATCTAAAAAACATTATTTTTAAAACACACAGCACAAGATGTTCCGTGATATGGTAGAAGGACAAAGGTGGAAAATAATGGGAGGAAATGCTTAGCATTTGTACAGCCACTGGTGGGAGGTTTTTGGGGAGGGTGGGGTTTGCCATAGAGTCCAACTGCCAAAGCAGCCATTTTTTTCCTGGTGAACTGTTCTCTTATCAGCTGGAGATCAGTTGTAACAGCAGGAGATATCCAGCTAGTACCTGGAGGTTGGCAACCCCAACAGAACTTGTGTTTAAAAAGTTTCTCATTTACTACTTTTCATTCTTTGCAACAAACCTGTAAAATAGATGGGTCTTGTTATCCCCATATTACAGATGGGGGGGAGGTCAGGCTAAGAGTCAGCAGCTTGCCAAAGAATACCTAGTAATTTCCTGGCCCTGGAGGGATTTGAAAAAGGAATTTCCTGCCACTGTACTTCACCAACTTTCAAAGGCCAAAGATTGGGACACAGATTTACATATTTTCACAGAAGGCCTTGGTTAATATTTGCGTTGCTTTGGTGATAATAGAAGGCAACTATTTTTGAATCAGGAGATGTTAGTATGTCTCCTTTAAGCGGAAAAATGTGTCCTTGTTTTGTGAATAAATAGTCATAAGTTGTACTACATGAAAGATAAAAATGGCTTGGCATAATAAAAAATAGGATTTGTCCAGGAAAACTTTTCCAGTTGCTTCTTCTAAGTTGCTCTGAGTGCAATATAAAAATCTCTGCATTATCTTTAAATTACGTGAACTGAAAATGGTTATCTTAAAATCTCACCCATCTGTACATATGCAGGACACTGAACAAATAGCAATCAAAATAACAACTTTCAGCTAATATATATAAAATCAAAACAAATATTACCTAACCCATTAAAAGGCAATTGTATACAGTGAGCTATTGGAAAAGAGAAATACTCACCTGCCCTTCAAGGTGTTTGCAGAGCTCCTGCTTCAAAAGCCGCTGACTGCTCACTTATATCTGTATCTACGTTTCAGGGAGCCAATCAGCTGTCTTGAGCAAAGAGCAGTGATTGGCTTCTCTTGCATCACATGTTTACTCACGATCCGTGTACAATCTTTTTTTGAGTGACAATGATCAGACAAGTGCCATATGTGTTTATTTGTGGTTATTGATTTAAGAATGTTTTGTTAAATAAAGAAGCATAGTTTAGTTTATTGATTTTTTATAATTAGTGCAACACCTTTTAGAACAGTGGTTCCCAACCTTTTTTTGACCAGGGACCACTAGGACTTTTTTGTTCCGTGCAGGGACCCCAAGGTTCAACATAAAAATTCTGAGAATTTGAAAATAAAAATTCCGAGACTTTGAAAATAAACTTTAATCATAACTGTTAGTTAAACATTAAACTTAGAATAATATTTGAATATATATATTTTATAATAGAGAACTTTTAATTGAAAATATTAATTTATTATGGGTTTATAACTTTGTTTCGTGGACCTTAATTTAGTTCTCCCGGACCCCTGGGGGTCCATGGACCCCTGGTTGGGAACCAGTGTTTTAGAAGAACTAAATGTTGCCTTGCAGACAGGGTGGTGTATAATGGTTAGAATATTGGTCTAGGATCTGGAGAGACCCAGGTGCAAATCCCCATTCTGCCAAGGAAGCTTGCTGAGTAACCTTGGGCCAGCTACACACTCTCAGCTTAACCAACCTCACACGGTTGTTGTGAGGATAAAATGGAGGAGAGACAAATTATGTAGACTGCTACGGATATGTGCCTTCCGCGTGCTTAATGACCATAGCTTTGTAAGAAAAACAGAAATCAAGTATGCTTAGATAAAAAGGATTCAATGAAAGTTAAAGGCTTTTCTAAGTAGTGCTACATCTAGAGGGTTAATCCATGCTGTAATTCGAAAACTTTGGGGGTACAACATTATATGGCTTCTACTTTTGAAGGGAAGTGACTTGCTGCATACCAGTCTATGGACAAATAAAGTTGTGGGGTAAAGCAAAGTGGTAACAGTTAGACAGACAGGGCTGCAGCCACGAGAGACAACAAGTCCCTAGAAAAACAGGCCAAAAAGGGTCCTAGTCCAAGGTTGGCAATCGCTGGCATGTGTGCCAAATATAGGGTTGCCAACCTCCAGGTGGTGGATGGAGATCTCCCGCTATTACAACTGATCTCCAGGTGACAGATATCAGTTCCCCTGAAAAAATGGTCACTTTGGAAGGTGGACTCTAATGTCAATAGACCCTATTGAAGTCCCTCCCGTCCCCAAACCCCACCTTCCCCAGGCTCCACCCCCAAAACCTCCAGGTATTTCCCAACACGGAGCTGGCAACCCTAGCCAAATGGCAGCACACCAGACCATTTGATTGATTGATTGAAGACATTTGTATGCTGCCTCTTCAGTGCCCTCCTGGAGGAGGCTTGCAATTAAAAGCACTGCAATATTAAAAACAAGCAGTTGGAAATAAACAGCATAAGAACTATCCATAAAACAGAAGCCGGCCCTAAGGAAGCTGATAAGATTACAATGCCTAATTAAAAGCCTGGGTAAAAAGATGTGCTTTGGCCTGTTGCCTAAAGAAAGTGAAATAGGTGCCAGGTGACCCTCAAGGGGAGATTGTTCCAAAAGCAAGGGGCCACCTCAGAAAATGCCCTGACTCTCATCTGAAGATGGGGGCACAGAGAGCAGGGCTTTGAGAGGCAGATCTTAACTGGAAGGCTGGATAGTATGAGAGAAGATGGTCCTATACTACAGCATAGTATAGACACTGAGATAGTACGGGAATACCTGGTTACTCTCAATGAATTCAAGTCTCCGGGGCCGGACGAACTGCATCCAAGGGTGTTGGATCCAACTAGCTGAAGTGATTTCAGAACCACTGGCAATAATCTCAGAATTCATGGAGAACAGGAGAAGTTCCAGCAGACTGGAGGAGGGCAAATGTGGTCCCCATCTTTAAAAAGGGGGAAAAAGAAATCCCAAACAATTATCGCCGAGTCAGCCTGACATCAATACCAGGTAAAATACTAGAACAGATAATTAAACAGACGGTCTGTAAGCACATAGACAGAATGGCCGTGATCACTGACAGTCAACATGGGTTTCTCAAAAACAGGTCATGCCAAACTAATCTCATATCTTTTTTTGAAAGAGTGACAAGTAGGGTAGATGAAGGGAATGCTATAGATGTAGTGTACCTTGATTTCAGTAAAACCTTTGATAAAGTCCCCCATGATCTTCTTGAAACAAAGCTAGTAAAATGTAGGCTGGACACTGCTACTGTTAGGTGGATTGGTAATTGGTTGACCAACCGAACCCAAAGGGTGCTCATTAATGGCACAACTTCATCGTGGAGAGGAGTGACCAGTGGGGTGCCACAGGGGTGTGTCCTGGGACCGGTACTGTTATGTATGCATGGGTGTGTGTGATTGAATCAAGGGAATAACAATCCTTGTAATTGCATCAGGGAAAACCCTGGGCAGCTTGGTGTTCCCCAAGGCTCCTGAACTATATGTTCCCATTGGCTACTGGTGTTTTCCCCCCCAATCACGGACTGGGGGGGAGTGGCCGCAGGCGGCCAGGGGGGCATATAAGCAGGGGTCTGGTCACTGTAAGTCAGTTCTGTTCTCATTCACCTAATAAAGTGGTCTTCCAAAAGCGTAGGGTGCCGGTCTGGGACATCGCCACCGTCCATGTCTGCCACAAGCAGTTCACGCAGAAGTTCCGGCTCATCATCATCGAGGGGCAGCGCGCCGGTCTCATGGGTCTTGAATGGTTCCAGCTCCTAGGAATCCACCTGGTCGGAGTGAGGCACATCGACCAGGCTCACCTCGAGTCCGTCTGGGGACAGTTTGAGGACATGTGGAATGCTCCCCTGGGATGCTACAAGGGTCCGCCTGTCCGGCTTCAACTCGACTCATCCATCGCGCCCACCCGCCTCAAGCCTCGCCGGGTTCCCTTTGCTCTCAAGGACAAGATCGACACAGAGCTGGATCGCCACATCGCGCAGGGTGTCCTGGAGGCCATCCCGAAAGCCAGATGGGAGACACCGATCGTCATGCCACTTAAGGCCAACGGCGAGGTCCGGATCTGTGCCCACTACAAATGTACCATCAACAAGGCCCTCCAGAAGCACGCAACAAGGCCCTCCAGATGGCCCATTGTGAGCCATCTCCTGGCTTCCCTTGTGCTCAGATCGATAAGGAGGCGCTCGCTGTCATGGCTGGCGTGAAGAAATTCCACGACTACGTCTATGGTCGCTTGTTCACCATCGTCACGGGCTACAAGCCGCTCCTGGGCCTGTTCGTACCGGATCACCAGACTCCGCAGATCCTGTCCCCCCACATGCTCTGGTGGTCCATCTTCCTCAACGCGTACGACTTCCAGCTCTGTCACCGACGCGGCAAGAGCATCGGTCACGCGGATGCCCTCAGCCTCTTGCCTGTTGAGGGGTCCGACCCCGACCCATCCCCGGCCCACAACGTGCTGCTGCTGGAGACCCTGCCCGAGCCACTGCTCCATGCTTCGGACATCGCCGCCCATTCCGCGAAGGACCGCGTCTTCACCCGGGTTCTCAACTGGGTGGGGAAGGGGTGGCCGGTGGCCCGGCCAGAGGCTGAATTCACACTGTTCACCGCCCGCCAGTACGAGCTGTCTGTCCACAAAGGGTGCCTGCTCTGGGGGAGCTGGGTCATCATCCCAGCCAAACTACACACCAGGGTCCTGGAGGCTCTGCATGCCTGCCACCCGGGGATCGTCCGCATGAAGGCGCTGGCTAGGAGCTATGTCTGGTGGCCCGGTATCGACGCCACAGTGGAAGAGTGGGTCAAGCGCTGCCAGCCCTGCAAAGAGTCGCAGCCCGAGATGCCGCGCAGCCCGGTCTAACGATGGGAGTCAGCACATGACCCATGGTCCCATATACATATCGACTTCGCGTGGCCATTCAAAGGCAAAACCTTCCTCATCGTAGTGGACTCTTACTCCAAGTGGCTGGAGGTGGTGGCCGACACCTCCATGACTGCTCGGGTGGTCATCAGGGTGCTGTGCCAGCTCTTTGCCACACACGGCCTGCCGGACAACATGGTCTCGGTCAATGGGGCCCAATTCACGTCTGCCGAGTTCTGGGACTTTATTGCAGGGAACCTAATTCGGCATGTGATCTCCACCAATGGCCAGGCGGAAAGAATAGTGCGAACAACCAAGGACGTGTTGGGGTGACTGGTCTATGGGGACTGGGACGCCCGGCTGGCAGACTTCCTTTTGACCCAGCACACCATGCCCTGCACAGCCACGGGTCAGAGTCCCACAGAACTCCTGATGGGGCACCGGCCTAAGACCCTGCTTGACTGCTTACACCCGGACCTGACGTCAGATTGGCCCCCAGGCCGGGAGACTGCTGCTGCCCCCAGGTTCTTGGAGCAGGAGGACCCAGTCTACACGCGCAACTATGGAGCTGGCCCAGCCTGGATCCCAGCCACAGTCCAGGAGGCGATGGGGCCGGTATTGTATAGGGTCGCCACTCCAGAAGGGCAAGTCCTGCAGCGGCACCTAGACCAACTGGAACACCACCTGGTGGACTTGCCCGACCCTGTTGCCGTCCGGGAGACACCAACGCCCCCAGCTGCCTCGGACAGCCCAGACAGCGAGCGAGCCATGGCATCGGAGGCCCATACCCCAGTGACCAGTCCCCAGGGTGCATGATGGACCCTCCCACAGGCCATGCTGGAGAAGGAACTGCCCCCGACAGCACAGCCGATCCAGCGCCCGAAGAGCAGCCCGCGGTTCCCACTCCAGTGCCACGCCGTTCCCAGCGGGCTCGGTCGCACCTAAGCCACCTCAAGGACTTTGTGTGCTAGGTGGGGGGTGCTTGGACTTGGGAGGGAGGGGTGTTATGTATGCATGGGTGTGTGTGTTTGAATCAAGGGAATAATGTTCCTTGTTGTTATGTATGCATGGGTGTGTGTGATTGAATCAAGGGAGTAACGATTCTTGTAATTGCATCAGGGGAAATCCTGGGCAGCTTGGTGTTCCCCAAGGCTCCTGAACTGTATGTTTCCATTGGCTACTGGGGTTTCCCCCCCCCCCAATCATGGACTGGGGGGGGGAGTGGCCGCAGGCAGCCAAGGGGGCATATAAGCATGCAGACTTAACAGGTACTATTTAATATTTTTATAAATGACTTGGATGATGGGATAGAGAGCATGCTAATCAAATTTGCAGATGACACCAAGTTAGGAGGGGTAGTTAATACCCGGGAGGATAGGGTCAGAGTTCAGAATGACCTTGATAGACTGGAGAGCTGGGCCATAAGTAATAAAATGGATTTCAATAGGGAGAAGTGTAAGGTACTTCACCTAGGCAGAAAAAACACAAGGCGCAGGTACAGGATGGGAGAGAGTTGGCTTGACAACAGTACATGTGAAAGAGATCTGGGAGTCTTAGTGGACCACAAACTGAACATGAGTCAACAGTGTGATATGGCGACTAAGAAGGCCAATGCAATTCTGGGCTGCATCAATACGAGTATTGTGTCTAGATCAGGGATGGGGAACCTCAGGCCCGGGGGCCGTATGCAGCCCCTGAGGACATTTTTGTGGACCTCGGGAGCTCCGGGGCCCCACCATGGAGGCGCGGCATAGGACGGCCCTCCCTGAGGGTGTTCCTGGGGCCATTGCTTGCAGGGGTGCTGCAGCGTCCTTTGGACCTCCTCTCGCCGACTGACGGCTGTTGGTCGGCAAAAGGAGGGGGAGGGACGCTTCTCCCAAGGTTGCCCCCTATAGCCCCAGCTTGCTTGGGGTACAGTGTAGATGACAGGGGAAGGCCACTTGACCTGCAGAAATTAAAAGGTTA
Source organism: Euleptes europaea (assembly GCF_029931775.1). Taxonomy (NCBI): domain Eukaryota; kingdom Metazoa; phylum Chordata; class Lepidosauria; order Squamata; family Sphaerodactylidae; genus Euleptes; species Euleptes europaea. The sequence goes on from NC_079323.1 coordinate 64,873,957, forward strand.
ATTGTTTTTCTAGGTGGGAATAAACATTAGCATTTGCTAATGTCAACCCATCAAGCTGTTCTTAAAGGAACAGCTGCAGAGGCTGGATGAAATGTGGGCAACTCCAAATATAATTCAGCATAAGACAAAGCTCTTCAGTCTGATAGGTTGGTATTAGTTTTTACTTTTTTGTGTCTGTTTTTTCAGTATTCATAGAAAAATGTGTAAGCAGACTTTCCAGGGCCCTGGGGGATGCGTTGCTACAACACCCATCACACTTTCTCTGTCCACAAAAGCAGCTCACATCAATCTCATGATAGATAACAATAAAATTAGTGTTAAAAGGTTATATAACTCTTATCTTACTGTTACACCCCAAGTTGATGTTGTAAATTTAACATATTGCAGGATTGGTAGCTGTGGAGGAGGAAATGAGAGAATGTGACTCAAACACTTAATTATCACATTGTCCCTGGTGTTCCATGAAGAGAGTGGATGCATATTTTTCATTGACAAAAAACACATGCTTAGAGAGGTTCATACAATAGAAACATGGCAGCCACCTGTTTCTGGCAGGGCTCCTGTGCTTTTAACTGCAGAGTAGTAGGCATAAATTCCAGAGTTGAAGGATTCTCAGCCCAGAGTTGCTATGGAGGGAAGCTTTGCCTGCTGCATTTTTACTGCTACGCAGCTGTTGAAAGCACAGGAGATAAGGAAACAAACCTAATTAGAAAGTTTCAATGAGGCACATAATGGACATAATCTGAAATCATAAGAACATAAGAAAAGCCCTGCTGGATCAGACCAAGGCCCATCAAGTCCAGCAGTTTGTTCACACAGTGGTCAACCAGGTGTCTCTAGGAAGCCCCCAAACAAGATTACTCCAGCAGCATCCTATCTGTGTGAAGAAATACTTCCTTTCATCTGTTTTGAATCTTTCACCCTCCAGCTTCAGCAGATCATCCCATGTTCTGGTATTATGAGAGAGGGAGAAAAGCTTCTCCCTGTCCACTCTCTCCATACCATGCATAATTTTATAGACCTCTGTCATATCTCCCCTTAACCACCTTCTTTCCAAGCTTAACAGCTCTAAGCATTTTAACTGCTCCTCATAGGGCTCCTCATAAATCAGAGAAGTACAATTATTTAAGATTAAATGGAACACTTTGTATATGTACGCCTGTGAGCTCCAAGCCCGGGAGCGCAGCTGCCCTCCAAGGTTGTGTTATTTAGAGGGTTGTTATGACTGCCTGCTCTCTGTTAGTGTGATAACTGTAATCTACCATGGGAACCAGGCTTGGCTTGGTATCCAACTGTGCCTTTGGTTTTCTGGATATGTTCCATCCTGCTCGTTTCCCCCCCAGTAGAGTCCTCGTACCTTCCCCTGTAAGTTCCTGCTACTCATCTTATGCTCCCTAATAAACCAGCTTCTTAGAATACCCTGTCTGGACGTTTGGTGATTGGGTTTCAACAGGTGAACTCAGACCTTACAACGCCTTAAGCTGTTTAATAGCATTGTTTAGTATGATTTTCTGAAGCCTGCCTGAAAAAGAAAACACATACACCGACAGGGTTGTGTATTCATTTGTAACGCCCAACAGTGCATACGTTTACATGAAACTGTACTCTTTACAGTCCCACATTTTGAAGAATATTTTTCTTTCATGTGGGAGAGGGGGGGCAGCAAATTCCTACCAATGACACACCAGAGCCTCTATTTACTCTGGTGCATACAATTTAGTGTGTAAAATCATGGCAATTTTTTGGTTGATGGCAAAAGTACCACTACCTACTTTTTACTTTCATTTCATGTATTTGACAAGTGGAAAGGGGAAACAGATTGCCTCATTGTTTTTTATTGTAAACTCGATCCAAAGATTATTGACTCCAGGCAAACATTTTGCACATATAAAATGAAACTTGCCCTTTCCAACAGTTGCATCTATAGGTGGTCACCAGCTTTGCCTAGGTTGCTGTTGAAACCATTGTGTTTATGTTCTAGCAGGGCCAAAGACTCCAAGATATAATTCAATAGAACTACAGTTGTAGTGCAGATAACTGTTCCAGGATTTACATACACCAGTGTGTAAGGTCTGAGTTCACCTGTTGAATCCCAATCACCAAACGTCCAGACAGGGTATTCTAAGAAACTGGTTTATTTGGGAAGCATAAGGTGAGTAGCAGGAACTTACAGGGGAAGGTACAAGGACTCTAATGGGAGGGGAACGAGCAGGATGGAACATATACAGAAAACCAAAGGCCCAGTTGGATACCAAGCCAAGCCTGATTCCCACGATAGATTACAGTTATCACACCAATGGAGAGCAAGCAGTCATAACAACCTTGGAGGGCAGCTGCGCTCCCAGGCCTGGAGCTCACAAGTGCTACACTCTCTGGACTTAAATCACTTTGGGGTATTCTTCACGGAGATTTGCTGCTGTTTCGATGCTGACTTGCGTCGGAGGCAAATTTTGGTTATTCACTGCAGATCCGTGTTTTCCCCCCCTGAGCAAAATAAGCCGGGTTAAAAGAGAGGCAATCCAAACCACTTCTGAGCCGTACTTTCCAGTAGAAAAGCGTTTTCTTGCTCGGATGCCCATGAAAAAATGTTTGCTTCGCTCCCCGGGACGTCTCCTTTCTCCTCCCCCAAGAACAGTGATTGGCTGGGGGAGTTGCCACTCTAACAGCATCGCACCGGCAGGAGGGAGACCCAAAGCAGACTGGCTGCCCCTCTTCAGAAGGGTGATGGGGTTTTTGGCTTGGATCTGCTGCTCTCGGGATGCCCCCCCCCCAAACACACACACACAGGATCATGGGAAGAGTGGGCGGGATTAGGCGGATTTGGAGCGGTGAGTCATGAGCGGCAGCAGACGTAAGCAGCACAGAGAAGTGCGCTGTTTCTCCCGTGAAAAATTGAAAATGCCTCGGGATGGGGGGAGAATCTGCGCTGCCATGAAAAAGCTATTTAAATCCGTTTATTGTTTGCTCCGATTCGAAACCGAAGCAAAATCCACCGTGAAGAATACCCCAGGGATAAGCTGCCTCACTGTGTAAAGCCAATCCATCTTCAATTGTGAGCCTAAGTGGGGGTGGAAATGTTTCTACAAGTACAAATTCTACATACTGTAAACTAATGTTATATGAACAAGTAAGCTCTTTCCCTATTTCTAAATACCGTTGTTCATTGCTCAGCTATGACAGGACACAGATGCTTAAATGTTTAACACTTTGCCTTCTTCTGAGAAAATGGGCCCACTCAACTGTCTCTGCCCCTGTTAACTCTTCATATCTAGTTGCACGCCAAACTACAGCATTAATGAATCAGGACATGCAACTCCTGGTAACACAAAGGAAGCATACCATTTACTGATGGATCCAGGCCATAACGTTTTTCATTGGTAGAGTGAAATACACACACACACAAGGAAATGACTGCACTTCATCCTATGATTTGCCATTGTTTAAGTGGAGAACACATATTTTATATGTAGAAAGTCCTTAGTTGAATCTTTGGAATCTTCAGTGAAGAAATCTCACATAATCAGGACTGGATTTAGGTTTGATGAGGCCCTAAGCTGTTGAAGGTAATGGGGCCCTTTATATGTCCAGCTGTCCTTTGTCAACAAGAAATTGTCACTGTTTTTTGTGTTGAATATATTCTATATGGTAATTTATGGACCTAATAGGTATCTAAAGCCATTTGCACATAACAAAATATGTATTTTATCAAAGTAATTGTTGAACTGAAATACAATTAAGAAGAAGTATAGTAATAGTGAAATAATTATTATTTCCTTTAAATTTTTTGGGGGCCCCCAAGAGAGTGGGGCCCTAAGCTATAGCTTGTTTAGCTTATACGTAAATCTGGCACTGCACATAATACAGCTGGGAAACATCTGTCTGTCTGGAACCCTGGAGAGTCGCATGCTGCTAAGAACACACATACATGTTAAGATCAAAGATCAGACTTCGTTTAAGGAAGGGTCATACGTACTCTTTGCATTCCACTGTATGTATATGTTCAATAGGGTTACCATTTCTGGGATGGGAAATACCTGGGAATTTTGGAGGTGGAGCCTGAGGAGGGCAGGGTAAGGACTTCAGTGGGGTATAATGCCATAGAGTCCAAAGCAGCTATTTTGTCCAGATGAACTGATCTCTGTTGCATGGAGATCAATTATAACAGCGGGACATTGGAAGACATGTGACACAAAGAGGCGGGCCGGTTTGGGGCGGAAAGAATACCTGCGCACGGGACGAGGTGCACCTGTTTCGAGAACAGGTTGGTAATAACCCATAAAACAGTTTTCCCCTCGCTGAGAGGGAGATCAGTCATAAAATCCATAGCAATTACCTCCCAAGGCTTGGAGGGGATTTCTAACGGTTGCAATAGTCCCATGGGTTTTCCTTGGGCCCGTTTAACGGTGGCACATATCGGGCAACTGCGGATGAACGAGTCCACGTCGGCACGCATGCCCGCCCACCAAAACTGCCTGCGTAATAAGTGAAGCGTTTTCAAAAAACCAAAGTGCCCTGCGGTTTTGGCTCCATGGGCTAGTTGTAGGACTCCCTTTCGTAACCCCTTAGGTACATATAATCTGGAGTCCTTGTACCAATAACCACCCCGTTCCAGTAGAGAAGTGGGAAGTGTCTGAGCTGAGAGTTCTGCTTGGTATTGGGAACGAAGAGAGTCTAGGAAAGAGGCAGGTAGATCCATTTCACCTTGTGAGGTGGGCGGGACATGGTCAGGTTGCTGAGCTGGAGGGGAGACCGGAGGCGAGGAGGGGGGTTGAACAACCAGCTTGACCGGGGGCTTGGGCGTCGGAGGAGCGGATGGAGCAGGAGAGGGAGTCAGACCTGAGTCTCTGGTAGAAGTCCTCCCCCCTTGAGTGTTCATTCCGACTGGCTCAGAGCGGGATTGGAGTCGGGTTTGTGACCTGGTTTGGACCGCTAGAGTAGGGAGTACTCCCCTGTGAGCAGGGGAAAAGAGCGATTCAGTGGGGCGGTCTACTTTGGTAGGGTATTGGGGAAGCCGGGACAGGGCATCTGCCAGCACATTTTGTTTCCCCGGAACATGCTTGAGCACAAAACGGAATTGAGCAAAGAAGTCAGCCCAGCGGAGCTGCTTCGCGGACAGTTTTCGGGTTCCAGTGAGAGCCTCCAGATTTCTGTGATCTGTCCAAACTTCAAAGGGAACCTTGGAACCCTCAAGGAATTGCTTCCAAGTAGTGAGGGCATGGTAGACAGCGGCTGCCTCTTTTTCCCAAATGGGCCAGTTCAGCTGAGAGTGCGCAAACCTTTTGGAGAAATAAGCGCAGGGGTGTAATAAACCATCTTTACCCTGTTGTAAGAGAGCACCTCCCATAGCTACATCGGAAGCATCCACTTGTACTATGAACATGAGTTCAGGATCAGGATGTTTTAGCACGGGTTCAGAGGTGAACAGTTGTTTAAGGGTTTCGAAAGCGGCTTGGCATTGGGGAGTCTATAGGATTCTTGCTGTGGGTAACGTGGACGAAGTCCCCTTTCCCTTAGTCTTAAGTAGGTCAGTGATTGGGAGTGCTACTTGGGCGAAATTGGGAATGAACCCTCGATAAAAGTTGGCAAAGCCTAGGAATTGCTGCACTTGTTTGCGGGTTGAGGGCGGATCCCAATCGATTACTGACTGTACTTTGGCAGGGTCCATGGTGAGACCTTGGTGCGAAATAATGTAACCCAAGAATGTCAATCGTTCTTGGTGAAACTCACATTTGGATGCTTTAGCATAGAGCTGGTTGGTTGTCTCTGAGGCGTAACACTTCCCTCACCAAAGCAACATGCTTGTCCATAGAGTTGGAATAGATAAGGATATCATCGAGATACACTACCATGCCTCGGTATAACAAGTGTGCACAACCATATGTTAAAGAGGTGCTGGCCTTCCAGTGAGTGGCTGATCTAGACGAAGCCCTTTCAGTTCCAATCGGAACAGCTTCAACTTCTGCGCAACCCTAATCACTTCCACAAATTGTTATTTTTATTTATTTTACAAAAATTTTGCTCTACCTTTCTGCCCTCTTAAAGACCACAAAGGCGACTAACAAATTAAAAACATACATAATAAAACATCTTTTAAAACCATAAAAACCAACAAAAAGCATCATCAAAATAATTAAAACAAGAGCTAAAATATACATAAAAACAATTTAAAACATTGGGCGGCCAGAACAGGTAACAGCTTAAATCAGACCTTCTGCTCACCAGTAGTACATACATCTTGTCAGGATTAACCTTCAGTATATTATATTCAGTATATTATCCCACATCCATTCAAAAACTGCCTCTAGGCACTGGTTCAGGGTTCCTGTGGCCTTCTGAGGACTGGCTGGAAGCACGAGATAGAGCTGAGTGTCACTCAACCCAGCCCAAATCTCCAGATGGGCCTCACCCAGCAGTTTTGTGTAGATGTTAAAGAGCACAGAGGTCAAGATGGAGCCTTGTGGGGCACTTAAATGCAGGATAGAAATGTTTCAAGTTAAAAAAAAACACGTTGTACTCCTGAAAACTATTGTTTAAATGTTGAACTATATATCAAGCAAACTATGCATGAGATATGAACGCTTCTCTTTTCTACTTATATCCCATATTAACAACATTTGCAAGATTTGCAACCCACAAAAGGTTTCTTAGCACTGCTTGTGAAAATGCCTTCAGGCTTTGAGGATAAAACGTTGCCCATATCAAAGAATGATTTTAAAATGTTTGTCAAATTGGTCATTTTGGCAATCAATTTCAAATTTCCTTTTCTATGTTAACTACAGCTTGAATTAGCAGTTTCTTGAAATATTAGGAAAAGGTGATGTAATCTTTTCAAATGTTCTCTCCCCGGCCAGCCAATAAGGGAATCATAGAATCATAGAATAATAGAGTTGGAAGGGACCACTAGGGTCATCTAGTCCAACCCCCTGCACAATGCAGGAAATTCAGAATTACCTGCCCTCCATGCCCCCAGTGACCCCTACTCCATGCCCAGAAGATGGCAAAACAACAACAACAACAAAAACCTTCCAGGATCTCTGGCCAATCTGGCCTGGAGGAAAATTACTTCTTGACCCTAAAGTGGTGATCGGCACTACTCTGGGCATGCAAGAAAGGGCCCTGAGAGCCAAATACCGATGCAAACATTCCTGCCCTTCCTCTCATCATCTGCCTAAGGTCACAGAATCAGCATTGCTGACAGATGGCCATCTAGCCTCTGCTTAAAAACCTCCAGGGAAGGAGAGCCCACCACCTCCTGAGGAAGCCTGTTCCACTGAAGAACTGCTCTAACTGTTAGAAAGTTCTTCCTAATGTTTAGCCGGAAACTCTTTTGATTTAATTTCAACCCATTGGTTCTGGTCTGACCTTCTGGGGCAACAGAAAACAAAGGTGAAGACATGGAACTAATTTCTAAGGGTATACTTATTATGAAAAGATTGTTGTAGGGTGAAGTCCTCTACTTATCTACAGAGCAAGTAGAGAACAGAACACACTGTGCTCAATTTAGCCATGTTGTTTCACGTACAAGCAGTTAGGTGAAAGAGGGCAGACAACTTTTTAATCTGTCAGTTCAACCTATAAACGCTTGTGAGATGACCAGAAAAAAAATCTGTCCCATCCTCCTTTTCACTGGGCTTCTTCATTGAGTAATTGTAATGGGAGGGGGGAGGTTGTATACAGAAAGCATGCGATGACACCTGACCAGTGGCTAGGGATGCCAACCTCCAGGTACTAGCCGGAGATCTCCTGCTATTACAATTGATCTCCAGCTGATAGAGATCAGTTCACCTGGAGAAAATGGCCGCTTTGTCAATTGGACTCTATGGCATTGGTCTCTCCCCTCCCCAAACTCCACCCCCTTAGGCTCTGCCCCCAAAACCTCCCGCCAGTTGCGAAGAGGGACCTGGCAACCCTACCAGTGGCAGACCTACACTTTTGGGACCCTGAAGCTTGAATAGTTATGGGGGGCCCTTAACACCCAGCAACAATAGGGCCTTGCTGCCCTTGCAAGGACCTCGAGGCCCAAATGGCAGAGAACAGGGTGGTGGGGTGGTGTCCTTGAAAATGGGCCATACAGTGAGCCCCTTCCCACCAGCAATGAGGTCTGGGTAACCGCTGTTATCTTCTTCAGTGGGGTTGTTCTGTGGCAGGTGTATTGGTTCATTCTCTAATAGAGAGGTAGGTTATCAGAGGGGGCTCATTAGGATAAAGAGGTGAAAATCTTATTTTTGGTGTTAAAATGCATAAGTGAGATGAGTGCAGCCTGAATTAAGAATTCAGATATCTTTTTATGGTTGTGATTGTCTCTAGCTGAAGGGCTGAGGTATAAAACTATTAAGCCATACACCAACGAAGGATTTGAGGATCTAGCTGCCAAAATGTAGGGTATGAATAGATTCTGGCAAACTCAGTGAGCCCTTAAAGCTGGGGGTTTCGGGCACTGCAAGCCCCCGAGAAAATGTTGAAATTTGACCAATGACAGGGACATTTTGAGGCCATATGAAATGGGTATTAGAGCATATTCTAAGGTCAATATTAAGTACTTCAACCCATTGGCTTACGATTCTATCACTAAAATAGCCTTATTTTAATAACAAACACTTAAAAAAAAAACATCAATATTGTGGAAAAAAACCCAGTCATTAAAAAAAAGTTGCTTCAGGGCCCCTCCGGGATTCGGGGCCCTGAAGCTTAAACTTCATTTGTTTCATAGTAGATCCACCACTACACCTGACTTCTCCTTGTAGCAACATTTTGGGCTACGGATATACTTTGTAGCCCAGACTGGAGGAACTTTGCATAGGATTCCTCTCTAAAACGTAACACGGGCTGAAGTCATGAGTTTGTATTAGGCACACTCACTGGCTAATGGCAGGAATGCATACTCCCCTCACCCCCACCCCACCCCACCCCCCGGGTGTTGAATGCTGTTGATGTTACTGTGACATCCAAATTCAGATGCACGGGTGAACGGAAACTCATTTTCTTCCTACAAACTAGGATTCTAAACTTCAGTTTAATCCTGGTTTAGAATCTGGGGGTGGGGTAGGAGATGAATGCCAATTTGCCCAATACTTTTATTCAGACACCACAACAAATTAGAGCTTTAAAGGCTTTGCAAACCCAGAAGCACTCAATCCACTCTGTGCTCCACTGGAGGAACAAGTCAAGTAGATGAGCCTGGCAACACGCTACGTTAGTGCCTGTTGTGTGTGTGTGTGTGTAACGTGGCGTCAAGTCGCAGCCAATTTATGGCAACCCCTTATGAGGTTTTCAAGGCAAGAAACTAACAGAGGTGGTTTGCCATTGGCTTCCTCCGCATAGCAACCCTGGTATTCCTTGGTGGTCTCCCATCCAATACTAACCAGGGCTGACCCAGCTTAGCTTCCAAGATCTGAGAGAGGGCTATACCATGCTGTCATCCCTCCCAGAGTGCCTGACATGGACATAAGAACATAAGAAAGGCCCTGATGGATCAGACCAAGGCCCATCAAGTCCAGCAGTCTGTTCACAGTGGCCAACCAGGTGCCTCTAGGAAGCCACTAACAAGACGAGTGCAGCAGCACCATCCTGCCTGTGTTCCACTGCACCCAATGGACAACCTCTATTTGTCATAATATTTGAATGACACCAGCACTTCAAAAAAATGAAATAATGCTTTAAGTGTAGGCATTGTAGTTTGGCTCGTCATTAGCAGCTTTGAACCTGCACGTTGCCTTAGCTGTACCTGTTGCTTCTAAAATAAAGTTTACCTGCTTCTCACCTGTCAGTCTGAGCGAGTGGCTTTGTGGGAATTGTCCAGGTTGGCTGGAGAACTTGACAGCTATTTGCCACTCAGCTGCTGAACAGGGGAAGGGGTGACTTGCCCAGGTATCTCTGTCCCCACTTCTCTCAAAAGCAGGTCATTGCTATGCTTCATTATAGGAGGCTGAAGTTGGTTCCCAGTTCCCGAGAAAGGTCCTCTCCGACAGAGGGGCCCAGTTCGTTGCCAAATTCTGGAGAGCCTTCCTGAAAGTCATGGGGGTGGAAGAGCAAGGACTTTCTTCAGCCTATCACCCCCAGACTGATGGCCAGACCGAACGTGTCAATGCTGTAGTTGAATGTTATCTCAGGTGTTATGTCAATTATCACCAGGATGATTGGGTAGACCTGTTACCTTTTGCTGAATATGCCTATAATAATGCCCCCCATTCCTCCACAGGTTTCAGTCCGTTTCGAGTGGTTTATGGTAAGGACTTTGGGCCCTTTGGTTCCCCCAACATCACTCCTGAACTCGAGGGGGTGCAGGAGGTCCAAGATTGGGTACAAGTAGTGCAGACCACTTGGCCCTGGCTGCAGAAAAACCTGGAAAGGGCCAAGCGCAAATACAAAGACCAGGCCGATAAGCATCAGTCCCCAGGGTGGGAACTCAAGGTGGGAGAGCAGGTTTACCTCTCCACCAAGAACCTGCGGTCACTTCGGCCTTGCAAAAAGCTTAGTGACAGGTATGTAGGTCCCTTCCCCATCACCCGGGTGATCAATGACGTCACGGTGGAGTTGGAACTTCCCAAGTCTCTTCAGGGGCTGCATCAGGTGTTCCATATCAGTCTACTTAAACCGTACGCCGCTGCCCCTCAGTTCCACCCCCTCCCTAAGTCTGAAGTTCCTACAGTTGTGGGAGGGGAATCGCATCTTGAGGTTTCTAAAGTGTTGGACTCTAAGCTGAAAAAGGGGAAACTGTTCTATTTGATCCGCTGGAAGCACCTGGGCGCCGCCCAGGATGAGTGGGTAGCTGCTCCCCATGTGGCGGCTCCCCGCCTGGTTCGAGAGTTTCACTCTGCCTATCCTGACAGGCCTCATCCACCCGGACTTCGGGGAGGGGGGCCTTAAGGGGGGCAGAATGTGAGGGTCTGTGTGTCTTTGCCTTGAGTGAGGCCTTTGCATTTGTCTGGTTTCCCCCCCCCCCTCTCTCTGGACTCGTAAAAGCAGTCCAGGTCAATTCCCTTGGTTCAGGCGCGGCGCCTGACGGGGCCCAGGTTGGAATGTGTCTCCTCTCTTCCCACGTTCCTCCCTTGCCCTCTCCGACTCCCTTCCTTCGGCTACGGCCTTGGAGAGTAGATTGTACTAACAAGCTCCCTAATTGCTTTGATGTTCTGTACCATGCACAGCCATTGCTTCCCATAACATATGCTTGACCTCTGCTCCCCTGTAGGGGTTATAATTCTGTCTTTATGAATCTGTAGTCACTTGCAACTTTACCAGTGTATGGCTTACACCTTCTGAAGCTCTCAATAAAGATCCTTGTTTCTGCACGACTGTCTGAGCAAGTGGCTTTATGGGATTTGCACAGAGAGGTGGGGAACCCTCACAGTTCCAAGTTCCTTATTCAATTGCGCCAGCTGCTCTCAAGTGGACAAATGCACATATAGACACTGAGGCTCAGTTGCACCCCAAAACAATCTTTGGACTACCCCATATTACACATTCCTATTTGTTTATGTCTTTGATTTAGTATTTGCTTACAATAAGTTTTCCCCTCCCTAATAGTGTACCAAATTCTCCAATAAAGTCTGTATTTCTTTTTGAACCTGTAAATCTTGATCTCTGTCATCCCTTTTGTACTGAACACACTTCTGACAGCCACCTCTTTGGTTAGAAGATCTCTGTTTTTTGCTCCCAGGGCAAACGTGCAAGCTAATTCTCCACGTTAATCTGAACATACGTTCACATGTTTGTGGGGTGTGTGGCAACACCACTCCTGAATTGGGCCCATTTGGCTGTTAGTAGAACAACTTCCAATATAAATAAGTACACTCAGCCAGTATGTCAGAAATAAACACTTTTATTTAGCTCTTGCTGTATTTTGGACAAATATGGCAGGAAAAAAATCATTTAAAATTTCCCCCTTTTACAATCCTAGGCTGAAATGGCTATTTTAAGTGACCAGAATGTTTAACACTGAACAAAATGTGCAGTGGCCAAGGATGGTGTCTGTGGCCAGCAGGGCAGGTGTTGCATCCGTTACATTAAGGTGGCACCTAGTGGCAAAGCTTTATGTACAAATAAGAGTTTCATATAATAAAAATCAACGGGCATAAAGCACACTTATCAGTGTACTGGATTATGGCTGGGCTAGTTTTCTGGCATGGCACATGAGCATTGCTATGACCAGAAATATTACAGTCAGAAATGTCTTAAAATCCTCCTGCAAACATTCGAGGAAACTACAAGAGGAAAAACAACATCAATTTCATTGATAAATTAAACTTCACTCAATAAAAAGTAAAGTGTGTTTCCAGTATCTCCTCATTAATGTAAGGATTTGACATTACAAAAACAAACTCCACAGTGTAACATTTTATCTTACTTATGTGCAAATCAGTGAGAAATGCAAAGAGCAGCATACATAAAGCTGGACAATATACAGTATAAAAGCACACACTTGAAGAATCAGCATATAATCTTTGGTTTTAAGACATGAGTTTATATTTGGTAAATGTTTGGTCTTCAGAGAAATGCCACTTGGGAACACATTTGGCACTCCATATTCCAATAACCAAATTTGCTAAAACTAAATTAACAGAAGTCCAGATTCTTCACATTATGTTTGGCAATGTCAAGAATGCAACACTATGGAAAATTTACAGGGTCAATGTGTGTTTCTAGTGATCCAGTTCCCTTACAAGCAAAGTGCAGAAAATTGTTCAGAATACAAAGCTGTGTCAAACCCTTATACTAGTATAGTTGATAAAACACACATATTTTTCAAGTGAAAATGCTCTACCATTTCTGCACTTGCTCTATATTAGTACAGCTGAATTTCCTCCTCCAGTTCAAATATCATACATTTTGGCTGGCATAAAGAAGAGGATATCAAATATCTAGTAAGAGTTGATAATTGGAAGCCAGGGGAGGCGGGGAACAGAGAGATCATGGATATTTTGTTACTCCGTGACTAGAAATAACTTTAAGCAGGATTTATTCCAGGCTTGATGGGTTGCACATCTGCTGGGCTCACAGGTTACTGGCTCCTGCTGTTGGCCCTAAAGGCAGGATTTAGCAGCTGTCACAGAAAACAACATGTTTGCAGAGTGCCCTATTGAACGGGCAAAATAATTTCCCACTCTGCTACTCTCCTCCTTGGCACCTGAGCAAGCGCAAATGCAGGTTTCTCACATATAAGGGAAGGTCATATTTAGACTTGGCTGTATGTTATGTCCACAGTGCAGAAGATGATCAGTAAACCTGACATCTGTCAAACTGGAATAGTAATAAGGCATCTTAGACTGCTTCTGTGCCTCCAATGGGTGTAACACCAAGGAAGTGATACCTGGGAGGACCAGTTGCAATATGGGCTGCATCTATGAAAATGGGAACAGGATGTCTTGGGAGGACCCCATGCACCACCCTAGATCTCAACAGGAACAGGATCACACCAGCTGTTATGCATATCTGAGGTCTAGATCCTCTAGCATTTTCAGACAAATGAAGCCTATTCTAAAGAGAAATGTAAACCCTCACCAACACTCTACAGACACAAGGACTACCAGATATTTGTGTCTAACATTCAATGTGCTCATTACATTCTTATGAAGTCTTAGTTACGACAAATATCCAGGTAATAAATTTCAGTCTAGTCTTCAGACCAAAACAGAAATTTTAAGATTGTTCGAATAAAAATGGAGAAGAAAAATGAGACTTAAAAAAAAACACCACCCCACTAAAAGCCAATGAGGCAGCTGCCAAAGTGCTTCCTGAATTCAAATAGCCTTCCTTTGCCGTTCCCGGGCAGTCACAAAGTTAAGCAAATCGATCGCTGTAACAACACCAAATACCATTTGCCTTTTACTGGATTTGCCATCACTGTGATCTAGAGGAAGGAAGAATAGGACAAACATGACTTTTCCGTCTCAACATATTCAGATTTTAAACTACTACTTCAAAATCAGACGCAGTATTTTAGATAAAAGTGAATTACCCATAGGGTCAGCAAAGGTATCAACGCTGGTACACTTTGCTTCCTTGTTCTGGCACTGGCTGGCTGTGTTATTGGCAGGACTATATTAGCATTCAAAAGTAAACCTCTCTGGAGATCCCCCTGCATCAAGCCATGGGCCTTCTTGACAGAGGGGTGAAAAGGGCATGGAGACTGAAACAGGAACACTGCCACATCATAAGGGCTATTGGCATGGCCCTTTCTCCTTAGAGTTAGCCCAACATTGTGCAGTTTTATTAATGTTATCCTGACTTGTATGGCTGTCCATCATTTTCCTTTTAGATAGTGCCTGTTCAGCTACTGAGGCACCAACCTTTGTTCCCTCCACAACTGCTGAAGCACCAACATGAGATTGGGCTGCAAGATTAAAAAGAAAACACCTTATGAGAGATAACTGGGCACCCAAAGACCAGCAAGGAAAAAGAAAATGCAACTGAGGTAGAATTCAGAATGGAGTCTCTTCTAATGATAAGCCATAGACTCAGATAGTACCCAATACATGTAACAATAGCTGAATTTGAATCAATGCCAATGTTGTGGTTACATAGAGGTCTTGGTTTAAACCCATAGAGACTTTAGCAATGATAAAATGTGCTTTTTTAGCACTGCCCCTGGATGAATTTTGTTGCATTGCTAATTAAATATTTATTACTGGAATATATTACTGTTCTGTCTTCTAATCCACTCTAGCCACATATATTGGACTAGAGAAGCTGGATGCCAGCCAACTATGATGCTGCTCTCGAATTCCTAGGAACTGTGCCTTAGGAACATGAGCTGATTGGGTAGAAAGCAGTTCAGGACAAACTTATACTTACACTGAATCTGATTATGTACCACCAGAGCAAAGTGGTCTATTTCCAAGATATGAGACAGCTTCCCCAAGTTGTCTTGCAGATGAATCTGCAAAGAAAAGGTTCGAGAAACCAAATACCTGGCTTTATAACAAATGTATTATGTAGGTAAACACCCTAATTCTTATTCCACATAACACTTCTCCCACAAGGCTTTTGAGTACTGTTTGTGATAGTGAAGCATCTTGTAACAGTGAGGTGGTAGGAGTAGCAGGGTCCTGTTAAATGCTACTGTTTTAAATAAAAGTGAAATGAAAAAGAAGAGACTTTCAAGATACAGTAATTTTTAAAATGATGGCATTTAAGTGTTCTCCATCTGATACACAGTAATTCAAAAGTACAGGCATCTAATAACAACTAATTTTCCAGCTTTGCCAGTATGAGCTAGAATGAGGTATTTAAGAACAGATACACAAAATAAGAGGGGCAGGAAGAGCCACATAAAAGCCAATCAGTAAAGAAAAGCAAAGATCTATATTCTAGGAATAACTATTTTTCTGCAGAGATATGGTCTCTAAGCTGTTTTTCTTTTAAAGCTCATATTCAAATATGTCTCCATCTATACTGTATCGATATATCTAATTCTTAACATGTCCCCATCTATGGATACTTAAATCTAGAGACTAGAACGATCAACAGACAAGTCAGATCTCTCTACAAACCTGAGAAAAGTCCCTGGTTTACAGAAAAATCTGGAAAAAATACACTGGATGATTTAACCTCCCTCCTCCAAATGATAGATGCTCTGTGAGATCTCAGTGACTATTGTGGGGATTGATAGGTAACCGCAGCAATATTGCCAGCTTTCATGTCTTGGTTTCTGTCAGTAAAAGGTGTGTGTGTGTGTGGGGGTGAGCTCTTTCTAGACTGTTCCCCTCTGCCCTAGAGAGAGGACTCCTCAAGGGTAGGCCCAGCAGCAACCACCTGGTGTCTTGCTACTATTTGACAGCAGCCACTGCCCAACAGTCAGTGTGGTATAGTGGTAAGAGAATCAGACCAGGATCTGGGAGACCCACTCTGCCATGAGTTGGTGACCTTGGGCCAGTCACTCACTCTCAGCATAACCTACCTCACATGGATGTTCTGAGAATAATATGGAAGAGAGGAGAACGATATAAGCTGCTTTGGGTCCCAATTGAGGAGAAAGGCAAGGTGTAAACAAAACAAATAAATAAAAAGTAAAGCTGAAGACAAAGGGATCATGAAAAGTTGGTGGGTGGGAAGGAGAGAAGAAAGCAGGAAAAGAGGATATGGGGGCTGCCAGGAGAAGGGAAAGAGGAAGTAGGGCAGGCGGGGGGGGGGTGTACAGGGGAAAATGAAAAGCCCTCTGCAAGTCCTTGTGAGTTCTCTGCTTATATTATATATTTAGAGACAAGCCAAGTGTAAGGGGTCAATAATGGTCTTTTTTGTTTTACTGAAACTTGTGCTTTCCAGTAAGACCAAACTGAATCAATTTTAAGTATACCCAATTATTTTCTTGTTCAAACAATAGGGCATTCAGGACTTTCTCTTTCAATGGCAGAATGTCTAAGGTAGTCAAATACAAGAGTTTCTTAAAGAATGTGATTTCACCACCTCTCTGTAGGGTACAGCAGCATTCCTAATTAAAGAGGATGGATGACTGACAGAAATTCTGGGTATTCAATAAACCAGTGGGATAAAAAGTGGGTACCCAGACTACAATATTTATCATGGCAAGGAAAGAAGGAAATACTCAGAAAGGGGACAGAAACCCAGAAGAATTAGTAGCAATAGCCAGGGCTGTTTATACACTGTGTTATGCCATACTGTATGTTTTAAAAGTAATAATACACATCAAAATTATACACTAGGAGTACCCAAATGTTCTCTTAAAGTGAGTTGTGCAAACTGCATAAAAAGAAGCAAATTTAGCCACAGCAGCTTATTTTGTATAATTTACTCTGGTCAGCAAGTGTGTATGAGTGGGTTGGTTCCTATTCAGCCCCCATTCCCAGGCTTCGTAGGTTTCATCAGGTATTGTCTGAATACTCTGAAGCTTCTCTTGGAAGCCTGAAGAACTAAAAACACAGGGTAGAGGCCGGCGTATATTAAGACAAAGGCAGTGCGAAGAGACTGGATTCCCACTAGCTTTGCAACTGTGATCCAACCATGATGAGACACACAGCCAAATTAAAAGCTGTGCCAACGGTCAGTCTTGCTCTCCCTTTCTCCTCTATTCGTTTATTTTCATTGCATATTGACTGATCACATTAATTGTGTAATTATTGCTGTATTTAATGGGCAGTTTTTAATACATTTCGTGAGCCACAAGCGAGAAAGGAAGGCTATAGATATGATTAAACAAAGTATAAAAGTGCTCCAAGGATTGGGGGGGAGGGGGAAGTTCCTTGGTAGCATCACAATGAACGAGCCAATGAGCACCTCATGAGGCTGCCTTTTGCTTCAAATGAGTAAAACTGTTTTTTCCCCTCAGAACTTGACACTGGAGAGAAAGTCACATCTGGATAGGGCTCAGCAAGAGCACTACCTGTCCACTGTGTTGGTGTGCACAAGGGTGAGGGGAGATTTTTGCTGATTCTTCCCCCCCTGCACCTGACCTGATTCCCTCCAAACTATTCCTGAACATTCCCCCCATCTCCCATTTGCAGCACAGGGGAGAGAGGCATTTTGGGCTGCACCAGGAGAAGAAGTGATCCTTCTGCAGATGGAAATTCTTCCAGCTGCAGAAATTTTAGGCAGCATCCAGCCCCTTGTCTTTCCCCTTTTCTCGAAATGAAAAGAGATTCTGATTATGCTGAATTTGTACCCAAGTCTGCCAAGACAGTATCCATCTTTACGGTATTTCCCAGCCTGAGCTAGCTCTTTTGCCTTTCGCAGGTGCAGAGTGCTCTCCCCACATAACAGTCCTTCTCAAGGACATGTTCCCAGGCAGCCTTAATTCGATCATGCTCTGCAGCTGAGAATCTCATTCGCTCATTCCCTGGAAGGTTCCATGAAGACAGCCCTATGATTGGTTGTGGAGGGCCAGCAGGTTATGGCTAGCTTTTCCCATAAGAATAGCTAATGAGAAGAACAGTTTAGCCCCTTTTTTCCCCTTTTCCCCTCCTTGCTGCCAGAAAGACACTCATATTAAATTCTGGAGACTTTATGCCTCAAGAACCAACTTCACTGTGTAGAACTTCAGTAAGTAGTCAGTCAGTTAGCTTTGGTGTTTTTCTATGCATCCTGTCATCACTGAACTGTATGCCTTGTTTTAATATATTTTTCTAAATTTCTCCAATAAAGCTCTTTTTAGCTTTTCATGGGGTAAGATTACTGGTGCCAACCAGGTGAGCTTGGTTACACTACCGTACAGCAGCTGGCCGGCCGCTACAAAGTCCCAGTTTCACGTGTGTATGGTAGAAGGGCAGAAGTAACCCAGCCCTGGCTTGAGCCATAAAAATGAGTGCACCAGGCAAGGCTTGCGTATTTTGTCCAGAGGCAAGTAGCAGGCGTCTCAAGCCTGGCTGCGTAATGCTTGAGCCAGCTTCCTTGGTTCCACTCCCCCTTCTGCTGTTAACCAGGAACTGTGGCTCGGCTATTGGAGCAGGCAGCCTCCAGCCACTGTTTCCCTCAAGCATGAGAACCCCTCCATGCATATGGCTCAGCGGCATTTGCTACTTGCCACCACAATACGGTTTCTGACCACCTGCGGCAAAGAAACACCAAGCAAGAAAGGAGAGAAGCTGCGCTGCTTAATTAGGCATTCGTTGCTCAATTACGCACCAGACTATACATTTTGCATGATGACTCAATTGAGAGCTGGGAAAGAAAGAATGGATTTAACGTGTACACAAAGCACAAGCATCTCATATCCTGATGATATGCAGTGATCAGACATATATGTTGTTTGCAGAATTAAGTGTTAAAGAACCTTTGCTACAGAGTTAGTGTGATGCAAAAGAGGGATTTTCTCTGTTAAAGTGTTTTTAAAGTGTTTTGTTTTTAAGTTCTCTTAAGGCTCTTGTAATTCAAAACAGAAATCAATAGCTGTGATATTTCACTCACTTCCTGCCCCAGCAAACAACGACTATTTGGTTACAATTATATTTTTCAAAGAACTGATTTCTGCCATGTACTGCCAAAAAATGTAGGGAGAAGATTTTGTCAAGGCCACCAGTGCCTCTGAGTTTTATTTTGCTGCCAGTTATACTATGCAACACTGTGTGTGTGTGCCTGGACTATGGTCAAGACTCTGGATTCAGCAGTGCTAATACGGCTTTGCAGAGCTTGGCAACCATTGCCAGAATCTCCAGAAAATCATTATGATTACAGGCTATTAAACACCACATGGCAAGAGGAATCAGTGGCTGCAAGTCTCAGAGACTCTGAGACCAAAATTAAAAATGGCAGCAGCAAATGCAGCTTCTAGTCAAAGCCAGCTGCCATCATCACTCCAGCATCTTGGTGCTGAGCCTGCAGCCCCTCTTGGACTTGGACTGTGCCGTCACCGACCGACCACTCTCCCATATTCCATTGTGAGGAAATACCTAAAGGCATGGTCAGAAGGGTGTAATGGCTTTACATTACGTAATGCATTTTAGTCAAACAAGTTGTACATCCTTATTCTAAAAACAGGGACTATTTTAAAGCTAAGTTTCCAGAAAGTTCACAGATATTGAAAGGAAAGAAGCAAGAGACACCACAAGGCATAGCTACCTTTTTGAATTGTTTGTAGATTATTTTACTGACTTGGTCTGATGGCTGCACTTTACCAGCAAGCACTGAAGAAAGCATGTTGCCAAGGGTAACCATGCCCAAAATAACACTAAAAGGGAGAGAAGAAATACATGTCAGATGAGATTTGCTAAGTGAATTGTAAGCTTTTCCTTTTGCTTCATACTTTAGTAGGGTTGCCAACTTCCAGGTACTAGCTGGAGAACTCCTGCTATTACAACTGACTTCCAGCCGATAGAGATCAGTTCACCTGGAAAAAATGGCCGCTTCGTCAATTGGACTCTATGGCATTGAAGTCCCTCCCCTCCCCAAACCTCGCCCTCCTCAGGTTCTGCCCCAAAAACCTCCTGCTGGAGGTGAAAAGGGACCTGGCAACCTTATACTTTAGGACAGCTTTTTCAGACACTCCCCTCTCATCTTGAATTCAATAAATCCTTAACTGTAAGCTACATATCAAACATTGTACACATTTAGGGTTGTGATGTTCCACTGCCAGATGCCTCTTGGAAGAATGTGCAGGAGCCCTCAGCTATTAATCCAAACAGCTTTATTCACATAGACGTTCACACACGACTGGGGAGGCAATCATCTAAATTGCCAAGAAGGACTCTCGCCCTCCACACTCTAAGGAGCTAAATATATCCCCATCAGATGGGAAGCAAATTCCTTAAAGATATACACACATCACATCTCCCCTCCCGAAAATACAAAAAGATCCAGTATTACCAATACCAATAAAACCACATATCATATACATCAGATACTTATCAACACTAAAATTATGGCGTGTGTCTCTCTGGGGAGAATACACGCCTACCATATGATGATATACATCTAGGAATCCTTTCTGCCCTCTGTGAACTATTGAATTCCTGATTTTCTTCTTCTGTCACCTGATTACTATTATTCACCTCCTGACTGTTCAGCTCTTCCAATGTCTTGTTATCCACCCCTAGATTACATCTCTCATACTTCTTTTGTTCTTCTCCCATCTCCTTTTGGGAACATCTTAGATGGATTCTGTTACGCCAACAGATGTTTCCATCAGAAGTCTGGAGCCTATATGTCCGAGGTCGCTGGCACTGCTCTATTACCACAGCGGGATGCCATTGCCTATTTCCCTCTACCCACACTTCATCTCCTTCTTTCAGGGGTCTAAGCGACTTTGCTGTTTGGTCATGGAAAAACTTCTGTGTATCCTGAACTTCCTGCAAGGCCTCCCTTACTCCACTTGGTATTTTAGGACGTAGTATTTGATAAGATGCTGGTAGCTTGCTCCTCAGCATTCTACCCATCAACATTTCTGCTGGGGAGTACTTCATTCTTGTTACAGGGGTATTACGAAATTCCAATAATGCTAAATATACATCCTTCTTTAAGTATTCTACCTTCCTCATTAGCTGTTTGATGGACCCTATAGCCCTCTCTGCCATCCCATTTGATCTAGGGTAGCCGGGACTACTTAGACACTGCTCAAACCCCCACTCATGAGCAAATTGTCTAAATTCCCTACTAGTAAATGGCATGTTGTCGCTTACTACCTTCCTTGGAATGCCATGACGTGCAAATATATTTTTAAGTCTAAGAATCACTGTAGCTGCAGTTTTATCTGGCAACGTCACTATCTCTGGATACTTTGAGTAATAGTCCACTACCATAAGAAATGAGGAGGACTGATAATCAAAAATTACAAATCTGGCACACACCGGGCAACTCCTGACCAATCGTTCAATATCGGCATACATGCCTGGCCAGTACATTAGTCCCTTTGCCCGTGCCTTTGTTCGCTGGATCCCTTGATGTGGTTCATGAAGTTGAGATAACACACTCTGTCTTTCAGCAACGGGGATAAATAACCTCTCGCCCACATACAATATACCATCCTCAATGCGCAATACATCCTTAATAGCCTAAAACGATTTTATAGACAGAGGAACATCTTTATAATACTGTGGCCAGCCTGATTTTACACAATTTATTACCATCTGAAGATGTTCATCTCGCATAGTGGCTTCCTGCATAGTCTTTAACCCTACAGGACAAGTCTCCAATGTCTCCACTTCATGTACAACCTTTTCTTCATGTATCTGCTCCTCCTCTCTTGTGGAAGAGTCCACTACAGCCCTTGATAAAGTATTAGCTAAGTACATATGTTTTCCTGGAATATATAGTACACTAAGCTGGTACCGCTGTAATTGTAAAAGCATGCGCTGCAGGCGAGAAGGGGCAGCACCAATTGATTTTTTAAAAATTATCTCCAACGGCTTGTGATCAGTTTGCACCAAAACAGTTTTGCCATATACATATTGATGGAACTTTCACATGGCGTAGACTACAGCTAAAAGCTCCTTTTCTATTTGTGCATAGTTTTGTTCTGCTGATGTAAGGGATCTCGAAGCATAAGAAACAGGTTTATCCTCTTGAATCAAACAGGCTCCCAGGCCATCTTTTGATGCATCTGCTTGAATGGTCACTGCTTTTCCTATGTCAAAATACTGGAGAACTGGTGCTTGGCACAGCTGTTGTTTAATAGTATCAAAAGCCCTCTGATGTTCTGGCATCCATTGAAAGCAACTATCCTTCTTTAGAAGACCCCGTAAGGGCGCTGTTAACTCAGCCTCCCTTGGAATGTATTTTGATGGGTACTGTACCATTCCAAGAAATCGGAGCATGTCTTGCCTATTTTTAGGGGAGGGCATTTCTCTTATAACCCTGATCTTATCTTCATCTATGGTAATGCCCTCAGCAGTCACCACATGTCCCATATATTTCAGAGTCCACCTTAAATTGTATTTTTTCCTTATTAAATCTAACATTATTAGCCCTTGCTGTTTCCATAACCTGATGGAGGATTTGATCATGTTCTTCCACGGTCCCTGCTGCTATGATCATGTCATCTGCAATCATGAACACTCCTTCTATATGACCAAAAACCTCATGATTTTTTTGTTGGAAAACTTCACTAGATGATGCCAAGCCAAATGGCAAACGATTAAAACAGTATCTCCCCCATGGTGTATTGAACGTACACAATAATGCTGAAGGTTTATCTAATTTTACTTGCCAATACCCATCCTTTTCATCTATTATTGTAAAGATCTTCTTTCCTGCTAGTTGAGCCAGGACTTCTTCCACTGTGGGGATAGTATAATACTGTCTACGAACTGCTTTGTTCAAATCACGAGGATCTAGGCACATACGCAACTTCCCATTTTTTTCTGTTATAACCAGACTATTTACTCAGTCTGTGGGACACACCACCTTAGATAACACTCCTGTCTCCTCCAATTCGGCCAACATGTCCTTTAATCTATTCAGTATTGTAAATGGTATCTTCCAGCAACCATGAACAACTGGGGGGACAGCTGAGTCTATATATATGTGGTGGGGTCCTTCAAATTCTCCTAGACCTTCAAAAACATCACTATACATTGATAACACTTGTTCACAAGTCAGCTGCTCTGACTGTACGGCATCTATCTTACGCACCAGATTCAATGCTTCACATGCTTCCCTCCCCAACAGTGGAAGTGGTGAAACATCTGTGACATAGAACATTAAATCAGGTTTACATCGTTGTGTCAAACATGTCAAAACAATGGTGCCTATGATGTTTATGCGTGCCCCACCATAAGCTGTCAACACAGCCTTGCTGCTAGATAGTATCTTCTGACCAGGCAGGACATTGAATATGTTAACTGGCAAAATATTTGCCTCAGCATCTGTGTCTAGCTTAAACTTCACTTTAAGTCCTTTCAAAATCACATCAGCATACCACCCAGGTGCTTTCGTTTGATCATATACAGTGTTACATGACAAAGCTCCTATAAACAAATTATGCACATCTGCCTTTTGGTGTTGAAAGTTCTGAATCCGACTGCCCCTTGATGTTTTACATAGCTTCGCAATGTGGTTTTTTCTTCCACATTTGTAGCACGTCTTACCAAAAGCAGGGCAGTTTTGAAACTTGTGCACTGTGCCACAATAGGAGCAGTTCTTATCTCTAACAACGCTAACTTCTGTTTCAGGGTGTGTCTGTTGTCGTCTCACCACTTGCAAAGAAATTTCCTCAGGTTGCATATTTGCCGTCGGCGACTCACAAGGCTGCTTTGCAGTATTTATCATTGTTTGTAATTGAGAAGCAAGTGCTTCAGTAACTTGGCAAAGTTCCACAGCCTTTTTCAGGGTCAAGTCATTATCTTTCAGGAGTTTTGCTTTAAGTCCTTCAGGCGCACTGAATACTAATTTATCTCTTATCAACTCCTGTGAGGCAGAGCCAAACTCACAGCTGGCAGCCTTTAATTTGAGGTCTGTTACAAACTTACAGATTCATTTTGAACTCAGCTGTGGCTCCAAAAGCAATAGCGTTCAAAGATTACATTCTTCCAAGGCGTACAATAATTCTTAAATTCCACGAGGACATCATCCAACTTTTCTGGCTGTCCATTCTCAAAAACAAACGTATTGTAAACTTTTACAGCTTCTTCGCCAATCACATGCAACAGTATAGCAATTTGTCTCTTATCCGAAGCATTATCAGTGGCACTGGCAATTAAATACAACTGAAAAGCCTGCTCCCAAGCTCTCCAATTTTCTGCAAGATTACCAGTCAGCAGAAGTGGAGGTGGAGGTCGTAATTGGTCCATATTTCTGACACCGTGTGATGTTCCACTGCCAGACGCCTCTTGGAAGAATGTGCAGGAGCCCTCAGCTATTAATCCAAACAGCTTTATTCACATAGACGTTCACACACGACTGGGGAGGCAGACATATCATCTAAATTGCCAAGAAGGACTCCCGCCCTCCATACTCTAAGGAGCTAAATACATCCCCATCAGATGGGAAGCAAACTCCTTGAAGATATACACACATCACAAGGGTTGCCAGACCACCGCTGGGAGTGAGGGATCCTCCACTTTGGGCTCCCTCCCCTGGCGCTGTTCAGCTGGTCTTACCAGGCAAAAATTAGGCTTTTTCGTTGGTGCAATGATGTCACTTTTAGAAGTGATGTCATCACATCATGGTTATGTGGGAGACATGCTGGTATTTGGGGAAAACTCTATGATAAAAAACAGCTTTTACCACAGAGTTTTTGCCCAAATGCCAGAGTGTCTCCCACATTGTCATGATGTGATGACATCACTTCCAAAAGTGACATCACCCTGCTGATGATGTTGAGGCCTAGGCCTAGTTTTTGCCTGGTAAGACCCGCACCCCCACACCATCCTCCGTTGGTTGATGGGCTCCCTGGAAACCCTATACACATTGTATTTGTAAAAAGCCATTTTGGGAGGAGGGAATATAAAGTGAAGTGTCAGGGGAAGGAATGGAGCAACTACAGTGACATCCTAAGCTAAATTACACCTCTCTAAGTCAATGGCTTTAGAAGGTTGTAGCTCAGTTTAGGAATGCACAGCATGCCATTTCCTTGCTGCAGACTGGCCCTGCCCACTCCCCTCCCAAAAAACACAGTGGATTGAGTCTATTTTTATCATCATAATTAATTTGTGAGTCACTTTTGGTTAACAAAGGAACTTACATTAGTATTTTGTCTTGCTAAACTGTCCTTTTTAGTCCAGGCATAACCAACTATTGCTCCAAATGCAGGAGAGAAGTAATTTTTTTAGTAACATGAACAATTTACTGCAATTAGTGAAAGTTGAAAGCTAAATAACATTTCTTTATCATCCATTTCCCCAGTTTTCCCATTCTATACAATTTGGATAGTTTGCATTAGAGGATGCTGTTCTCTTATATCAGCACTGCTGTTACTGCAGTGGAACCTTCTTTAGCCAACTGTATATTAACTGGGATGAACGGTTGACGCTGAGCCGTGCCCTGGTCTGACCTGCCTGAAAGACAGACCTGCCTGCTGCCCTCTTGCCTACCTGACTAGTTTCATAGCTAGGTGCAATTTGGGCTCAGTTAATTCTTTTATGGATCATCTCATGAAGGAGTTTGGTCTTTAGGAGGTAATAAACTATGTTATAATTTTAAGGTTAGATTTTAAAAGCTACAACTACAACCTCACCTTTCTTTTACACAAAAGGAAGCATCATGACAATATCTAGGGACTTTTTAAAAATAAAAAATGTAAATTGTGGGAGGTCTGTGTACAAGTCAGGGCCTGATAAGACTTCAAATCAACTTCAGGCAGTTTTCTGTGCTGGGCCTTTTTTTAGAGATGGAGATGCAAAACCAAGCTCAGAGCAAGAGGTTCAGACCAGCTTTTGAAAGGGCAATTTCCTTTGGAGGAGAAAATCACAAAGGTTCATAGTGTCCTTGTAAGTAAGAAAACCTACATTTCCATACTTTTGAAAGTACATCCAACAGCATGCACTGACAATGGCAGTTCGAAAAAGAGAGAGGGGGAGAGGTCATGGCTCACAGGTAGAGCTTCTTTAGTTGGTACAGAATGCTATATCCAGGACGTTGACTGGTGTGGGTTGTAGGGACCATATAACATTGGGCCCACCTACACTGGCGTCCAATTTGTTTCTGGGCAAATTTCAAGGTGGTGGTCTTGACCTTCAAAGCCCTATATGGTTAGGGACCAACATACCTGAAGGACCGCCTAATCCCTTATAAACATGCCTGACCATTACGGCTTTCTTTGGAGGCCCTGCTTCTGGTGCTCCCACCTTCTGAGATTAGGAGGGTGGCAATCCAGGAGAGGGCCTTCTTGGTCATGGCTAAGGTTTCCAGCTTTGTTGGGAAATTGCTGGAGATTTTGGGGGGGAAGCCTGGGGAGGGTGGGGCTTGGGGAGGGGAGGGACGTCAGTGGGGGGTATAATGCCATAGAGCCTACCTTCCAATGCAGCCATTTTCTCCAAGCGAACCTATCTCTGTAACCCAGAGACCAGTTGTAATTCTGGGAGATCTCCAGTCACTACCTGTAAACTAGGGTTGCCAGGTCCCTCCTGGCAACTGGTACAGGGGGCGGTGATCAGCGTCTGTGTATGCTGTGGAAGCGCCAGCATTGCACCAGGGGGACACTCTAGCACTTGCCCCTGAGGAAAGTGCCAGACCATCCCCCAGTGCAATGCTGAAGCTACCACGTCGCGCTGGAAGTGACATTATCACACATGGAAGCTGATTGCTCCTCACCCATTCGGCGGGCCTGCTTCCGCCCACTGAACAGCTGAGTGTTGGTAGGCACAGGCAGGAATCGCTGGGAGATTGGCAGCCATTAGGGGGTACCTGGGAACCCTACTTGAAACTGGCAACTCTAATCATGGCACCAAAGCTCTAGAACTCTCTCCCCAGGGAGATTTGTCTGTTCCCTTCTGGTGCTATCTTCCGCCAGCGAATTAAGACTTTTTTTTGTTTCATTTGGCATTCCCTCAATGATTCCTCCTCCCTAACCAATGGTTTATCTTCTGTATGTATTTTAACAGTTTTATATGTATTTTAATTCTGTTTTTAAATTCTTTTAAAAGTTGTTTTAAGGAGGTATGATTGGGATGTGGGTTTATTTTAATGGTATTATAATGTATTTTATCATGTATGTTTTAATTTGTTAGCTCTCTTGGCAGCCCTTGTAAGGGCAGAAAGGTGGAATATAAATTTTGTAAATAAAACAAACAAACAAATCCCTGGCATCTTCTGGAGCAAGTAGGAGGTGATACAGAAAGACTCTGAGTGGTCACGGCCAGTCAGACTAGGCAATACGGACCGTGGTAGCCCAAAGGACTGGCTCAGTGTTAGGCAGCTACATTTATTCAAAGCATCACCGGTCAGGACCTAGACTTATGAACCAAATGCAACAGAAAGCAAAGCTCATCGCCCAGCCTCCTACTCAGGCAGACCCAACAAGCTCCTTGCTCTCACTCAGAAGTGTCATAACCCCTATGTATTCCTTGTGGCTGGAGGCAAACCAGGTTTTGAAGGCTTCTAGGACCCCTTTAATCTGCCTCGACCATAGGCATTAGCCAGCAGTTCTACCCTGCCTTAGGAAAGCACCCGTTCTACTCTTTGCACCACCACCTGGCCATTTGTGAGCACTTGACCCCGTGGTAATCCCATAAACAACATCCACAGGCGAGTAGTCCAAAAGAGAGTTGATTTATTAGAAAACCTACAGGTATACAGAGCTAACAGGTAAATTGGCACGAATGAGAACTAAAGGCATGGCTAAAGGCCTATATGGAAGAGCATTGGTCATATCAGATAGTGATGGCAGCCATGGCAAACCCCCCCCCCCCATGAGAGCAGTTCCCACAGAGGAAAGGAATTTGGCAGTTACCAGGCTTGGCCTTGGAACGCACCTGGCGGAATCATAACACACACAGTCTGGCTGTCTCAGCAGAGAGCAGACACCATTATAGTTTGGGCAAAGAATGAGGAAAGAGCATCATTCCAGATATGGCTATTTACATACTGCTTTTCAGGCCACCCACCAGAGTTAATTAAGATGGACATCTATGAATAGTGCAAGGAGGGGGTTTCAAATGTGGTGGGTAGGGTTGCCAACCTCCAGTGGCACGTGGAGATCTCCCACTATTACAATTGATCTCCAGTTGACCAAGGGCAGTTCCCCTGGAGAGAATGGCAGTTTTGGAGGGTAGGGCTCTATGGCATTACATCCTGCTGAGGCCCCTCCCCTCCACAACCCCCACCCTCCCCAGGATCCACCCACAAAATCTCCAAGTATTTCCCAACCCAGAGCTGGCAACCCTAGTGGTGGGTCCTGCTTGAGCAAAGCAAAGGACAGGAAATGCCACTGAATGATGTATGCGTGTAGGTAAGAGTCCTTTAAAATGTGGAGGAAGGAACAATATTGAAGTCTGTACATACCCAGATTCATCAACAACAGGAACCTGGTCAAATCCCTTTTCACGAAGTATTTCAATGGTCTTTTCACAGGTGACACTTGGTAGTACTGTTAGGGGGGCAGAGAGGCATAATTCTTGAACTTTCAAGTGCCACCACCTGGGAGAAAAACAAGTACCATAAATTCACTTTACAAACATATTTTATAGCAAGCAATTGAGGCACTAAGAGTCACAACTTCATTCTTTGTAAATATAAGCTTGTCCCAACAAGCCAATGTGGTCAAATACCATATTCTTTTCCTTGTGAACTGAAAACCAGAAAAGGTCATGTTAGGTATTCTGGCATGTTGCTCATTTTCAGATTAAATGTTAGGGACACTCACTGTATTTTTTCACCATAGTCTGCAAGCACCCCTTTCACATCACTGGCAGCTGGGCAACTGATATGGGATATGTCATCTGTACAGTTTACTTTGCATTGTCAGCATAACATACTGACATGTGGGAACATAGTGCATTTTTTAAGGATGCTGCTCACATTTCCAAGTGTGCAGGCAACTATCATACAGACTAATCCTCAACGGAGCCTTCCTCAAATCCTGATGAAGTGAAAGGGTAAGAATTATAGCATTTTCTATTTTAATTCCCCTTTCCTCATTGGCTCAGAACACTTTCCCACAATTTCCCACTTTCCAGTGTTCTACTTCACAACCTATGGGGCTGCCTCTCAGGACTTATACCATGTTGAAGTATGCACAAAAAGTCCAGCACTGACCCTTTTAGACATGCTTCTAAGGACAAAAATCTGACAATTGCTCTTAAATTCATACATTGTCCCTTCAGGGCAGACTGACCCATGCACCTTCAGGGTCAGTTGTGTCTTCTAAGAGAGTTTTTAAAAAAATAATGCAAGATCACCTCTCAGACAAACCCTAGTATAACAAAATTGCTGGTATCTATTTTAAGTGTCAGTAGAGCTTATATAAGAAAAGGAAAGTGGTATTTTACTCGAATGCACAATACCTCCCTGGAATGTGATAACCAATTATGGATACTTAATGGCTTTCTGAGTTCAATGGGGCATTTGGACGCTGTGGTCCACAAACTGTCATTATCTCCTTTCTCTTTTTCATACCATTTAATATAGCCAGGTTCCAATAATCCACACAAAACAAGCCAGGGCACAAATACCCTCTATTTCAGAAGGGTTTTGGAGATGGAATTATAGCTTAAAAGAGAAGGATATATATAAGCAGTACCTAAAGACAGTCAGTGTGTTGTAATGAATTTGGATTTAGGTATAGATTCTTTCAAGTTACTACTTGTTATAAATATAAATGATTATACATATTGGGGAAATAGCTAACATAGCAGAAATGTGAGTATTGCGGGGGG
This sequence comes from Euleptes europaea, assembly GCF_029931775.1. Taxonomy (NCBI): domain Eukaryota; kingdom Metazoa; phylum Chordata; class Lepidosauria; order Squamata; family Sphaerodactylidae; genus Euleptes; species Euleptes europaea. The sequence goes on from NC_079323.1 coordinate 64,903,650, forward strand.
AGATAAAGCTTGATGCACAAGACCCTCATTAAAACTGTGTAACATAATAAACAAGTAAAAGGCCAACATGTTGTATGACTGTGGAAGATGTTTGTGTGTGTAGAGAAATCTACTTTTGTTTAACAGCAATCTGTATCATGCAAAATTTGTACTGAACATGCTTTCAGATATAAACATATGATCCACATAAGCTTTCCTAAGTAATAAATAGAGCAAATATTATGAAGAATAACATAAGAGGGGATTTTGGAACAAGTGGCCTTTTCACAAATACATTTTACTAAAAGACAGCATGAACTCACCAGGGTTTGTTAATAATGTCATCTTCTTCTGTCATGAAACCTTTCTGAGTCATCCATTTGTCACTCAAGAACTTGGACCTGGAAACCACCAAGAAACTAAATAAATCACAAGCACCAATTTAAGTTGCACCTATCCTAAAAGTTAATAAATTATAAAGGATAATATGGAATAAAATGCCATAGTTTGCAAATACAATAAAAAGATTATAAAGAGATGGCCCTTTAGTCAGACCAGCTTTAAAAGTTCACATGAGGTGAATAAAACCAGGGTGATATCTAAGCAGACAAAGCTGTTCAGAAGGCTACTTTCCCCTGGTAAGTAACATGTCTGGGCTAGGATGTAAACAAAAATATCAGAGTGTACATTATGTAGAAAAGTTGAAAAAGAAGAGTCCAGAGGCATTTGTAGAGAGATTTTCTGAGAATGAGGGCAGCTCATAGTGAGGCGGAAGGACACTAAATAAGCAGTGCGAATGAGTGTGTGTGTGTGTGTGTGTGTGTGCGCAGGGGCCATCGCTAGGGCTTCATTCAGGATAGCTCAATCTCAAGTGACCATCTTGGTAAATACCATGATTCATCCATGCTGCTGTTGTAAATACCATATAGGTCCATCCCGCCATGACACCAGCTGGGTACAATCAGGTAGAAAGAGGACTGGTACTGTCATCTACCCAAGTGACACCAAGTCCTTAACTGTTAATGCAGCTGCACAGGATGAGCCCACAGTTAAGCTGCTCCTACACTGCTAGTGTAACATCTGAAGTGCACCTTGATGGTGGAAAGTACCATCAAGTCACTGCTGACTTATGGCGACCCTGTAGGGTTTTCAAGGCAAGAGACGTTCGGAGGTGGTTTGCCACTGCCTGTGTCCGTGTGGGCTGAGAGTTCTGAGAGAATTGTGACTGGCCAAAGGTCACCCAGCAGGCTTCACGTGGAGGAGTGGGGCATCAAACCTGGTTCTCCAGACCAGAGTCTGCCACTTTTAACCGCTGCACCAAACAGGCACCTTAACTAGACATAAATGTGGTGCAATTTTAACCCCTGTTGACACCACAGTGCAGGGGATGATGTCAGGACATTTTATACATTTTTGCCTTCCCTCTGCAAAAAAAGCACTAAAAACCACAAAAAAGCATTCTCAGATTATATTTGAACTCTGCTCCATGTTGGCTGTAAAGGATGGAAACATTATCCACAAGAATATTTCATTCTAATTATATTCAGGATGGGTTTGTGGCAATTTTCCCTCCTTCTAAGAAGGATCTAAAAAATTTAAACCTGAAAAATGTTTGTTCTCTTTGTAGCATTTGACATAACAGAAAAGTATTTATGAAGATATATTTTTGATATGACATTAGTCACACGACTTAGGTAATGGGAGTATTCTGGTCTAGCTGATACTGAACTATTTTGTTTCAAAAGTAAATTATATTAATCCGTATTGACTTTGTAAGAGATGCAGTGGGAAACTAAGAGAAATTACTTTCCAGTGTAGACAAACTACCCCAAAATAAACCATGAGGCTGCATTTTTAATGGTCCATACCCAAGATTTCAGAAGAAGAATGTTCAGTACTGAGGAAAAGAGCTTAATTTTGTCTGCACAGCCAGATCACTAGTTTTAAAAATATAAATTTTAAAAAAATCTGAACCCCAAAACACAAACACTATAGAAAGCTAGCATTTAACATCATGAAACATTTTTTAAAAGACTGAGCCAAAAATATTTCAAACTGAAGCCTGAGTCAGTGCCAGGTTGAAACAGAAATAGAGGACAGTTTCTTACATGTAGTTCCTGACAGAGTCAGGAAGGATGACAACGCAGCGTTGGCCCTCCTCCAGTTGTTGGGCTGCCTTCACAGCCACAGACATGGCGCTGCCTGAGCTGCCACCTGTCAAAACACAGAGGACACGGCCAGACCCCCCACGGAAGCCATTTTGAAAACACAGAAGTGAAAGGAGGAGACCAAAAAAAAAAGACGAGAGAATCTTTGGGACACCTGCTCTAAACACCCCAAGAGAGGGACAGGATGTGGCTGAGGGCAGATTTCTACCCTTATAACTATCAAGAAGGTTATCAAAGTCAGTTGGCCCTGTCTTGCAAACATCAAAATGGAGATTTCCTAGGATTACAATTGATCTCCAGGAAACAGAAATCAGTCCACCTGGAGAAAATGGCTACTTTGGAAAGCGGACTCTATGGCATTATACCTCATTGAAGTCCCTCCCCTTCCCAAACCTTGCTCTCCTCAGGCTCCACCCCCAAAGTCTCCAGGTATTTCCCAACCCAGAGCTGGCAACCCTATTTTCATGTCCTAGGCAGGCCAATCTGAGTGCCCTGAGCCACCAACTGCCTGAGAAGCTCAGGGCTTACTTGCCTACCAATGCAGTGGGAGAAATGGGGGAAGGAATTGCACCATAACCCAGAAGTGATGCTATTTCTGGGTGACACTCTAGGAATCCTTGAAATCTCCATGGTAAAGGCCAAAGAGATTTCTGGGTTCCTAGAACATTGCCCAGAAATGGAATTACTTCTAGATTTTGATACAATCGCACACAGGGGGGCAAGTGAGCCCAGAGCTGGTCAGCTGACCAGCCAAGACGGACGGTGTCCCAGGCTGCCATCTGGGTGGCTTGTTGAGTGGGGTGGCGGCGCTGGGGCTGCCCTTGGCATTCCTCTGCCCTCTGGAACTCCCTGCCTTCTGGCACCCTCAGGCTGAATTACGGGTGGGCTGCCTATGAATTAGGGATGCCAGCCTGCAGCTGGGACCTGGGGATCCCCCCAGAATTATAGCTCATCTCCAAACTACAGCGATCAGTTCCCTTGGAGAAAATGGATGCTTTGGAGGGTGGACTCTGTGGCATTGTACCCCACTGAGGTCCCTGTTCTCTCCAGCCTCAAATCTCCAGGAGTTTCCCAACCTGGATCTGGAAACCCTAACCCCCCCATCGCCTGCTGGTGGCCAGGGGGGACCTGGCAACCCTACCCTGCCTAATAGCAGAAGCACTGCAATATGCGATATACAAATTTTACCTGTGGGAACTGCTGCAACCCTTAGAATGTATATTAGTATTCTGATGGTTGCAGAGATTGCCACAGGAGAGAACCAGGAGCTCCCAACCCACACTTGAAGCTGCTCATGCAGATAGTTGTAGTATAAGATATAGTATAAACTGGCCCCAACAGGAAACACTCCATTATTGTTTTCTCCCCCATTGCCACTGCCTTGGTTACCACCTCTCTATATTAAAAATCCGACTTCTCTAAAAAATCCCCTCAGATGGTGCTTACCACACAGCAGTCCTTCATCTCGGATTAACCTCCGTGCAAATGAAAAAGATTCCTCATCACTGCATTTATACCATTTGTCCACTAGCTAGAAGAAAGGGAAAGGGAGAAAGGGGAATAAAAACATAACGAGATGTGCTAAAGCCATCTCAGTAAAGACATACTCTTTCTCCATTCTACACTGCAGACCGCCAATGCCAATGAAACATAGGGTAGAAGGGAAGAAACTGATTTTAGACTGGAAATGGCCTTCACAATTTCTCTATTCTAGGCCCAGAACGCTAGTTTTCAACTATCTACGTGGGCATACCAGGTTTTGACTCCATTTGTGCTAGAGCCACCATGCCCACTTCAGCCTTTAAAATTATAAACCAAGAAATTGCAAACATTGGCAAAAGGCTTTGCAGCATACAAGACAAATGAGCCGTTTTGTCTGCTGCTCCTTCTTTAGCACAACTGCCCAGGTGGCCTGGGCTTCTTTTCCCATGGGGATTCTCAGCCCTGGCATCACTTTTCTGGAGTTCACAAGAGGCTGCTTGGAAAAGGTGGGAAAGATTCACCTCTACCAGTGTTTTCTATCAGTGTATACAATCCAATCTACCTGTGTCCACTCCCATTCACAAAGCCTTTATACTTGCTCATTTAATTTTGCTGTTAACGTAGGGTTGCCAGCTCTGGGTTGGGAAATACCTGGATATTTTGGGGGTGGAGCCTGAGGAGGGCAGGGTTTGGGGAGGGGTATAATGCCATAGAGCCCACCTTCCAAAGTGGCCATTTTCTCCTGGTGAACTGATCTCTGTCACCAGGAGATCAGTTGTAATCCCAGGAGATCTCCAGCTACCACCTGGAAGTTGGCAACCCTATGTTAACAGGAATGTCTCAGAATTCTGAGTGCCTTGCCTAGATGACGCAAAGCCTTGCACATATTACTAATGCATGTAACAGGAAAAAAGGTCATTGCTTACCCCTGAAAGTGGGGCTTAAAATGAAAGAATTCTTTCTAGGACTTACTGTGAATTGAATCATTTTTTTAAAACAAAGAAAAGGCCTAAAAGGTTCCTAACTATTTTAGGTGCGTATGTCGTTAGATCACAGAAGCTAAGCAGGGTCAGCCCTGGTAAGTATTTGGATGGGAGACCACCAAGGAAGTCCAGGGTTGCTATACAGAGGAAGGCACTGGCAAACCACCTCTGTTAGTCTCTTGCCTTGAAAACCCCCCAAAAGGGGTCGCCATAAGTCGGCTGCGACTTGACAGCACTTTACACACACACATGTATGTAATGGGTGAATAGAAATATTATGGCTAGTATCCAAAGGGCAGTGTGCAATATACTGCACATGCATACAAAGGGTTTTTTTTAGCCCTTCACCACCATAACTGAAGCCTGACACTCTAGAGTGACATTAAATGTGTGTAAGAAACCGCAGCAGGAAAAAGATTTAACTGCTCCAAGCTCCTGCGAGTCATTCAAAGATCATCTTGGTATCCTTCCTCCCCGCTTTTTATACAGCTTGCATAAAGGATTGCCAGTTGTTTCTTCTGCTGGTCAGTGACCGTATTAATAAATTATTAAACTGGTACTTCTAGCTGTCCCTTTAATATCAGTTTGATCTGCAAGCAGTTACCAGGTGTTGTTATTTAACTTCATACAATGAAAATCTTCAACTGCCTCCCATTTCCATTAATTAAGCCTCTGTTGAAGAGAGGGGGCATTTTCCCCCCAGCGTTGGCAACATATAGCACTCCTGTGACCAACCAGAAGAATCTTTTATTGCACTTTCATACACCTTGAGTATTAATTACAACCTCTTTCCACATTTTCCATTTGTCTATTAATTTCCCGTATATTTGGTGTGTCTAGATGACAAGGAACTGCTTGTGACAAGGAACAGCTAATGAAGGAGCCCTGACTTACTGATCTGTCCAGAACTGTAGGGATGAAATCGTATCCAATCCCTTCCACCTCATAAGTTGTCTTGTCTGTGGCGTTCATTCCCTCTGGCTCTGCAAGAATGGATCCTTCAGGATCAACACCTATAATCTGAGAAAAAAGGAGGGGTAGGTTGAGAGCATTCTGCTTTTTTGAGCACAGCTATTAACTTGCTGTTTCACAAAAGACATCCCAAATACTGTCACACATATACTGGAAATATTCCTCCTTGTTCCTTGTCCTGTTCCTTCTGATACCTGTGGAAAAACCCAGAAGGTCATATAATACTTGGCTCTGTGGAAGGTCAAAGAGTATGCCCTGGATCCCATAGAGTCCAATTGCCAAAGCGGCCATTTTCTCCAGGTGAACTGATCTCTCTTGGTTGGAGATCAGCTGTAATAGCAGGAGATCTCCAGCGAGTACCTGGAGGTTGGCAACCCTATCTGTAGTGGCACCTCACCTCTGGGAGTCTCTTTCTCTAAAGGCCTGCCTTGCATTTACTTTCTTTCAGGTATCAGGCCAAAATACATCTTGTAATTAAATTGTCTTACCAGTTTTTAATGGTCTGTTTCTGTTTTATGGATAGTTTTGATGCTTTGATGTTCAATGCCTTGTTTTTTATATTATTATATTTTGATTGTATGCTACCTTGAGAAGGATTCTTAAGAGGTGACATAGAAATATCCTGACGATATAAATAAATCTGCCCACTGTGATCCATTTTCTGACAAGACAGATTAGTGTAGTGTACTTTACATGTGGCTGCATTTGAATATTGTTCAGAAACTTTAATTGGTCTACAATTTTCTTGTTGGGGGCTTCTTGTTGGGGGCTGGATATAAGGACACCTGTGCTGAAAGACACGGTCCTTGTTTTTACTTTTTATTCCCACAACTGCTTGGAAGCCATCAACTGCCTGAACTGCCTCTTGTACTGTCCAGCCAGCCAGTTAAAGTCCTCTTTCCAAGACTTTCCAATCAGAGACAAGCCTTTTTCAGTGATGGCCCCTTACCTTTGGAATGACATCCCCCTTGAGGCTCACCTGGTGACCCTTTACTCTTAGCCAACACCTTTCTCTTCACCCAAGCTTTTAACTGAAAGGTTCTATCTTTTGAAGCTGATTTTAATGTCTGATTCAAGCCTGTTATACAGATATCATTTTAAGGTGCTTATGTGTTTAGGCCTCATTTTTAAAATGGCAATTTTATCGTTGCTATTTTTAGGATTTTACTGGTTGGTTTTGACTTTGGTCCATTCAAGCCTGTTTTGCCCGTACAGCTGCCAGCACTGTGAGTGAAACAGAGTATCGAGCATTCGGCTAGCAGCAATTCACATCATCACAGCAGCAATGCTTTTTACAGCCTCTTTGCTCACAGGAAATACTGTATAGCAAGCCACCTCTGCAACCATCTGATCGACAGGTTGTCTTTTTCCACACATGGAAAAAGTAGTAGTCCTTTACGGAAGACCACCTGCCAGTGACAGAATTTCTTGAAGTAGCTAATCTGAAAGAAGGAAAATTCTACAGGCAAATATATTGCTGCATCCTTGACTCCAAACAATAAGCTAGACAGGGATCGAGATATCCTGCCTTGGGACTTACTTTGCACCCAGGACATTTTTCTTTTAGTTTTCTGGCAATGCCAGTGATGGTGCCGCCTGTGCCAGCTCCAGCTACAACCATGTCTACCTTTCCTATTGGAAGAGCAAATAAAAGTACAACTGAAAAATTCCACAAGAATAAAAGACAAAAATCTAAATGAATACATGCATACATGAATGAATAAGAAAACAAATGACTCCAACATTTCCTATTTCAGGCCTATATTACTCAATTAAAGCAGAACTGACATCAGAAATCAATGAGCAACATGACACCCCCATCTTGGCTGAAACGTGTGTAGCACCACCACCAGAACCTCTTCATATCATAAGACCCACTGGCCATCACTAACTAAGGAACTCCATCGCTAATTGAGGAACTCTGTAAAGTCCCACAGGGCCCCAGTTTAGTTGGAAAGGGAGTTCCACCAGGCTAGAGCCAAGGATGAAAAAACCCTGGCCCTAGTCGAGGACCGCTGGACACTCTTTGGGCAGGGCTTAAAGCACATTTTAGTAGTACAAACACAAGATTACAAAGGCATGGATCAGCATTGTCAAGTCTAAGAAGGATGAGAGTTGACAAGACAGATATAGATAACAGAAGGGATGCTTAGCCTCTACATAAACTTGCTTTTCAAACAGCGTCCCAAACTCTTAAGCTACTCAGCAAATACCAACTCCATTCCACCAAGTGGATTCAATCCCTTTAAAACATCAACCTTCCCCATTTGCATCACCTGTCTTGACTGGATTCAGCTTCAGGTTGTTTGAGGCCTAACCATGGCCTCAAATCACTGGTTCAGAGCCTAAAATGATACGGGCTGGGGGTCAGCTGCATATTGATGACAGCCAACCCTGAAGCTTTAGATGATCTCATTCAGCAGCTTCATATAAAGGTTGAAGACCATAGGTGAGAGAATAGAACCGTGTGGCACTCTCATAAATTCCACCTAGTTGATTCTAGCGTTGCCAGGTCCCCCCTGGCCACCAGCAAGGGATGGGGGAGTAGGGTTGCCAGATCCAGGTAGGGAAACTCCAGGAGATTTGGGGATGCAGCCTGGGGAGGACAGGGACCTCAGTGGGGTACAATGCTGTAGAGTCTACCCTCCAAGCAGCCATTTTCTCCAGGGGAACTGATCTCTGTAATCTGGAGATGAGCTGTAATTCTGGGGTTCCCCAGGTCTCACCTGGAGGCTGGCATCCCTAGTTGACCCTTACCCTCCCTTTCCTCTCTTCACTCAGCACATGCTGCAAATTCTGTACTTTATCAGCCAGTGAATATTTATAAGTACTGTGAGCTTCCATACTAGATAAGGTTCCTGAGTCTTTTAAAGTGGCAAACACTGGGAAACGTTAGCAGTCACTATAATAGATTAAACTGTACCAGCCCCAATCCTCCCTTATATGCAACTAGTAAAGGCACAGGAATCTGCATGCTGCCACTGCTGCCTTTTGTTCAACGACTCTATGTTCATTGGTTCTTGTAGGTTATCCGGGCTGTGTAACCGTGGTCTTGGAATTTTCTTTCCTGACGTTTCGCCAGCAACTGTGGCAGGCATCTTCAGAGGATTAACACTGAAGAACACTGTCCTTCAGTGTTAATCCTCTGAAGATGCCTGCCACAGTTGCTGGCGAAACGTCAGGAAAGAAAATTCCAAGACCACGGTTACACAGCCCGGATAACCTACAAGAACCAATGAACTCTGACCGTGAAAGCCTTCGACAATATCTATGTTCATTACTTATTTAAATTACAGCACAGCGTGAAAATGCTTTGTAAGTCACATTGAGAGACACCCTCCCGAAAAGAGTGGTATATGTTTAAAATTATAAGTAAAAGGTGTATTAGGATATTCTTTAACAGCATAGGCGATTTAAACTAGCGCCCGAAATACAAGTCACAGCCTTTCACCCAAATCTACTATAAAGATTACCTATATGTGTCATATTTAGAAAAAAGATTTCAGCAACAGGGGGAAAAAGACACTGAGAGCTCCCTCTACTGCTCCACGATACAAATACAACAAAACAATATGCTTCATGACTGACTTCCTGAGGAAGTTTGTCCTTCATGCTCTAATTTAGAAGCTCCCTCTACTATATAAGCTTCCTCTCTGTTTTCTGGAATTCTGAACAGTAACATCACATGCAGACTGAACACACCTTCACACTGCTGCAGGATCTCCTCAGCTGTTGTGTCATAATGTGCCAGGGGATTACTGGCATTGCGGTACTAGATTAAAACATAAAGAGAAATGCAGAGGATCACAAAAGTCAGCCTAGCAAGCTACAAGGAGGACAATGCTGAGAAATACAGACTGAAATGTCTCTATCTTTCATCATCTACTCAGGAAAGCATCCTATGATTACCCCAGAACAGAACACAAGGTTCTTCTTCACCAAGATACCTTTATTAATAAACCAGTCTTTTGTGTTATAGGCATTATTATTATTTTCAAGGGGTTGTATTCTTCTCTAACACAGTAAGGAGCTTCTTCCACTGGAGGAAAACTCATCTATCAGTAGAGAGCAGAGTTATTGGACACAACTCTATTCTTGGATAAATTCATGATTAAGCCAAAGTTTGGTCCTCCACAGTGACTAAATTAGCCACCCACAGGCACCAATCCACACAGAAATTATTATTCTTATTTAAAATAAATAGGTTAACAAGACTAATTAGCCATAATTAATTAGTCATGACTAAAGTCCTATTAATTTCAATGAAAACTAAGCATAACTAACTTTTGCTGGATTGGCCATAGGAACATAAGAACTGTCCTGCTGGATCAGACCAGTGGTTCATCTAGTACAGTATCATGTCTCACACAGTGGCTGACCAGTTGCCCTGGAGGGCCAGTGAATTAGGACAGGCCCTCTGCTGATGTTGCCTGCTAGCAGGGATAAACAGGGGTTTCCTGCCTCTGATCATGGAGGTCCCCTCCAGTCACCATGAATTGCACCTGCCCTCCCAGCTGGGATGTGCTCAAGTTTCCTGACTTCCATCTTATTTTTTCCCATTCATTTAGCATACTTTGTGGTGCATCAGGAAAAGGGATTAGCTGCAGCTTCCCCCAACTTGTCCTGGCCCCTCATGATCCATCCTAGGAACTTATTCCCTTGAAGAAGACTGAGTACCTCACTTGGGATCAGGGCATCTATCATCTTCTTTTTGGGTGGTGCTTTACCTGATCCAATATGTGAGCATTGGGCATTTCATTTTTCAGCCTCCATGCCACCCCAACATGAGACTCTGGAGAGTCAAATCTGGCAGTAGTTGGAGTCCTCACAATTTCAGCCCCAAGAGCTCTCAGCACATCAACCTGATTTGAAAACAAACAAAAAGAAAAATGGAAGAGCATCACATTGCCTGCATGACTAAGAAATGGAAGCTTAGCAATAAGACTCATTCGGTGATCTTTCCTGTGTATTTCAGATTATCAAGGTTAGGTAGAAGTTTTGCTTACAGCACATCTTTAATTCCATACAGTGTTGTAATGCTGCGCTACAACCCAGCCTTATTCAGAGTTTTATACTCTATCTTATATACAGTAAAATTAAATTAGCAGCTTGCAGGTGTCAGTAAACAAACGTGCAACCAAGAGCAGATCTTTTAGTATCTGAAACGACAAACAACTCTGACCTTCTCCATGCTCATTTTCTCTGGCATTACAATGATGCAGCGGTAGCCTTTCACTGCTGCTGCCAGAGCCAATCCAATTCCTAGGGGAGAAAAAAAGATAATCTGTGAAAGAAACCAAAATGTATTGCATTTTTCAAATTCATACCCTGCCATTCTGATCCAGAAACATGTTCACAGGTATAGACAGACTTATCCATAGAGTTAAGGCTTCTAGCATTAGCCTGCAGAGACTGCCTGTCCTCATTGATAATAGGGTTGCCAGCTCCAGGTTGGGAAATTCCTGGAAATTTATGGGTTAGGGTTAGGAGAAGGCAGGGTTTGGGGAGGAGAGGGACCTCAGCACAGCACAATGCCAACGTCCACCACCAAACAGCAGCCGTTTTTCTCCAGGGAAACTGATCTCTGTCATCTGGAGATAAGATGTAATTCTGGGATTTCTCCAGGCCCCAACTGGAGGTTGGCAACCCTAACAGACAAAGGCCAGATTTGGACTTCACCATACTGCCTCATTTCTCCTCTCTTTCCTGGTAACCTTTACCAAGCATGACATTCTGCACAAGGTTCCCCTAACCGCACGCCACTTCATGGCGGCTACTCAAGAGTAAGGAAACTGACCACAGTGCCATCACATCGCATGTATTGCATGCTGTCTGGAAGAGAGCAGCATGAAACATGAGCCTACTGTTTTCAGCAGCACCCTAGATATATACCATAACATCTAATTCTAGCCTGAAAAGGCAATAGTTCCAAGGAAGACTGCAATTCTATACTGTGAGCTCCTGTTTATACGCTGTAAATATATGAAGAAGCAAAAAGCATGGCATCTAATGCAGAGCTGGATTTGGCAACAGGTATTCCAGTGGTTTATGTAACCTTGGTCACATATGAATCTACATTTAATATCACTATGCCATTTTACATTGAAAAGTTAACATGTTGCCGACATGCCCATACCCTATAAGCAGTTGAGCATAAACTGGATATTAAAGACTCTACAACTAAAATTCAAAGGTCCACAAGCAACTTCTGTTAAGTCACCAGCCCTTGGCCACCTTAGTTTTTTAATAACACCTGGCTGAGCAGGCATATGAAGAATGATATTTGCTACTTATGTAACATGATGGGGGGGGGGGGGCTGAAGGATATTCTTGGCTAGTGACACCCAGAGGGTTCATGGGTGATCTGAGATTTACACCAGAGATGTCAAATTCACACTTCATGTCCTTAACCAGTATAACATACCAGTGCAAGGAAGAAGACAGACCCAGGAAACTACCGCTCTGATAAGGCACTAGAACAAACCCAAAAACAACAAAGTTGGAAGCACCCACAGAAAAATGGAGTGATCCCTACTAGCCGTACTTGATTCATTAAGCATGAGAGATGCTAAACCAAAACTATTTTCTCCTTTGGATTAGATATCCCATTTGGTCCATTCCAGCTGTAACATTTAATGACCTCCTTCACTCAAGGCTGGGTTGAAGGTATAATCCAATAACAGAAGGGGAGTTACTAAAGTATGATGAGTGGGGAAGAGGCTTAAAGAACTGCCAAATAAATGACTAGACCATGGCTGATTTCTGTCTCCCTGTCTCATTGCTTCCATTCACATGAAGAAAGCTCTCACTCTGAAATCCCTTTACCTGTGTTTCCTGAAGTTGGTTCAATAATAGTGTCTCCAGGTTTCAAAATCCCATCTCTTTCAGCATCTTCTACCATCCTTAGGCTGATCCGGTCTTTCACACTTCCTCCAGCATTAAAAAACTCACATTTTGCTACTGTAATATAAAAGCAACCATATGAAGATTTTTTTTTCTGATTTGCAAGGCAGGAGACGCATTAGCTTCCAATTAAGAAATCACCATACATTGCTTACATCTACCATATTCAAATATAAATCACCTAAGGAGAGAGGGAGAGGGCAGTCTTTGTGAAAAAAAGAAAAGTCTGGTTCAGCCAGTGCAGCGTGTCCTTTTTAACCTGTAATTTCTACGGCCAAATGCTGGAGCAATAGGAAATTTACTTCTCTCTTATGCACACACATACCCCTCTTCTCAGGAAGCTCATTTTTTTTGTTACAACAGTAGTCTCTAAGCCATGGTGTCAAGACCCTTATGTAGGTGGCCAGGAGCCATTGTAGGGTAGTCAGATGACAACTGCCAAGTTTTTGTTCACAGGCTGTAAATTCCTGACCCCTTGCATTTAACATACAGCAAGCGTAGAATCAGAAATCAGGCAACATGGCTGAGGGAAAGAAAACCAAAATCAAAATAACACTTCTGGTGGCTGAACTTATCCATCTTGATCCTATAATTTTGGGATCTCCCAACAATACCAACAGTTATTATGCAGATTTCTGCAGTTACATCTCCAGCTAATCAGAAAAATACTTACGAAGTTCACATTTAAGTCCAAAGAGCTTTCCAATCTTGTTGATTCGCACCAAGGGAGTATCACCAATTTTCTTCAGGATGTCCGGCATAATACTTAGAGTCTTTGTTCTAAACCAGAACAGCAGACATATACAATAATAGGAGTGATAAAAGATACTGAGCCCCCCACCAAAATCCTACCATGGCTTGCCAAAATCAATCTGAGTGTACAGGATAACAGAATCTTTCTTAGTGCCTGGTTCTACTGAATTGTCACTTACATAGTAACATGTTGATGGGGTGATTCAGAGGGAGATTTTCCAAGCTCCCAGGTACATTTGCTTGGGATGTCAGGTCTGATCCATTTCCTCTCCTTCTCAGTTGTATTACAAGACTCCTTCTCCAGGCCTCCATTGGAGATGCAGTTTTGCGGGAAATGAGAAGATATTGTGTCCATTTCAGCTTCTGCAGAGAACAATGGCATTGTGACCTTCAGGAAGAGAAAAGACCAATATTATTATGACTCCATGTTTACCAGAAGCAATCATTATGGCCAAATGCAAAAGGGTACCAAGTATTAACAACCTTGGATTAAAAAAAAGATAGCCTTTTGAAAGAGGTTACAAACGTCACTCACTATTTTCAAACCATCCAGCCCTTTAACGGCAATGCAAGAATTTTGTATTTGGTAGGATAATTTCACTTATTGGATATTACTAAAATCCCCCAAATTAATAACAACATATGGATTCATAGGCTAGATCAGATATTTGTAATTTCTCAGGTACTGTATGCAACATAAAGTCTCCTAAGTGTTTCTTAGTTCATTGTAAAAGTAGTTCATACTTTTCCCTTCCAGCATACAAAAAACACAACAAAGGGCAGAAACAGAGGGGGATTTTTCACGGAGCTTTGCAGCGGTTTCACAGCCGGTTTGCGTCACTGCAAATTTTTGGTTATTCATGGCTGCTCCGATTTTTTTCGGATTGAGCAATAAAAGCCGCATTATAACCGGGGCAAGTCAAACCACTTTTGCGCCGTTCTTTCCTGTTGCTGCGCAGTTTTTGGCTCGGAGCGCCATGAAAAAAACTGCCTTTGTTCCTTGGTTTGGAACAATTGTCCCTGCCCATGCCGGCTAATTTCTTCTCCCCCAAGAACGGCGATTGGCTGGGGGAGTTTCACGCTCGGACAAGAATACCGCCCCTTTTGCTGCCTGCCTAGAGTCCTGGCACTTCTCTCCCTCCGTCCTGGAGGCTGGCGGGCAGGCAGGCGGCACGCCTTCCCCGCCCCTCACCCGGGATGGGCCTTGGAGCTGGGCCCACACCTCCAAGCCCGGGGGATGTCGGACGGACGGCTCCAGGGGGAGACCGGCGGGGCCACGCCATGTGCGCCTCGCACGGTGGTAGCAGCTCAGTCTAGGGCAGCTGGACCCGTGGGGGGGATGTTCAAGGGAAGGGGCTGTTGGCCCCTCTACCCCAGCAGGGAGGGGGGATTTTTGAGAATTCGGATGGGAAAAAATGTGCATCCTGAGAGCGGAAAACCCAAGGCAAAACTCCCTCCCATCACTCTTCTGAAGAGGGGCGGCCAGTCTGCTCTGCCTCCTCTCTCTCGATGCACTAGGGCCGGATCAGGGCGCAAGCCAGGGGCCTTCTTTCCTCTTCCCCCCCATGCACACTGGCTGGATCGGGGCCGGCGCGCAAGCCAGGAGCCCTCCTCTTTCTCACGATGCACTGGGGCCGGATCAGGGCCAGCGCGCAAGCCAGGGGCCTTCTTTCCTCTTCCCCCCGCCATGCACATGGCTGGATTGGGGCCGACGCACAAGCCAGGAGCCCTCCTCTCTCTCACGATGCACTGGGGCCAGATCAGGGCCGACGCGCAAGTCAGGGGCCTTCTTTCCTCTCCTCCCCGCCATGCACACTGGCTGGATCGGGGCCGGTGTGCAAGCCAGGAGCCCTCCTCTCTCTCACGATGCACTGGGGTCAGATCAGGGCCAGCGCACAAGCCAGGGGCCTTCTGGGGGGGACATACTCTGGGAAATTGCTTTAATGCAAGAGGTTTACAGTGGGCATTTATGCACGGGAGGTTTTTCCTTGGATTTGTCGCTCTCTAGATGCACCCTTTCCCCATCCAAATTCTCAAAACTCAACAATCAGCCCCCAAGAAGAGTTTTGAGAATTAGGATGGGGAAAATGTGCATCTAGAGAGCGGCAAATCCAAGGCACACCTCTTGAAGAGGCACAGGTTGGAGCTCCTCTATTCCCACTTTCAGCTAAACACTTCTCTGGGCACATGGATGCAATTCCTGCCCCCCCCCAATCCTGTCTGTCATTAAAGGGCAATGGGTTCCACACCTATAGAAAATAGAGGGAAGCTTTGAGGAAAGCGCTGCCTCCCCCACCCCCAGTTTGGAATCTGACTGTTCCGAAAGCAGAACAGAGCGAGGGTGGAAGAAAAATGGAGGAGACCAGAGGGACTGGTGTTTGTTTTTTGCGCTGGGGCTGGTGAACCGCACGAGGTAATCTGCTGGGCGGAGTTGGGGCGGAGTTGGGGGCAGGCATAAACAATGAGCTTGTTGGAAGGGGAGGCCTCTTGCAAAAGGGACAGACCAAACCGTTGTCAAATACAGCGTGCTTTGTTCCCATGAAAAACCAAAACTACATCGAGATTGACGGGGATAAATCGCGGCCATGAAAAAAACATTTAAATAGGGGGTTTTTTTGGTCCGTGGCAAGAGAGCATCAAAATCTTCCATGAAAAGTGGGCCAGAGTGTGGATGGTACAGGTGTAGGAAACGTCTATTGCTTTAGAAGAATGCTGCTGTTTTCCACAGCTGCAATTAGATGTCTCTAGGAAGCCTTTCCATTATTGGGGTTTTTCTTCTCCATTAAAGACAAGTTCACCACCTGTCTGTGGCGTTCAGTACAAAGGCCATTCATCTGGAAAGTCATCCCCCAAATATTTAAACGATTTAACTTGCTCAATACTGTTCCCATCAATTAACCATTTACTCCTTTTCCGATGGTTCCCAAATGCTAGAACTTTAGTTTTGTTATAATTTATAGAGAGTGCTTCAGCTTCACAAAAATTGGCCAATCTTCCCAACACTCTTTTCATGCCAACCTGAGTTCTAGATAAGATCACCACATTGTTCATATACAGTAACAGTGGCATGCTTTGCTGTGCAATTTTCGGGGGGTGCAAATCCTCTGAGCTTAAGTAATCCACAATATTATTGATGTAAAAAGAAAACAAGGCAGGGGCAAGAAGGCAACCCTAACACCTTTAGCTGAGGGAATGGGCATCTGTTGCATCGTACTCTAATAGACGTGTGCCTATGCAGAGCCTGTATAAGGAAGTCTATGGTGGATTTTTCTAGTTTACTCCACCAGCGGGCTCTAGGAATTGACTTTGAAGGCCGCTTTGAAATCAACAAAGGTGGCATAGAGGGAGATAATGCATTTCGAGCTGTATTTCTCTATAAGATGTTGTAGGATTAAGCAGTGCTCCCCCATGCCTCTGCCTTCTCTAAACCCTGCTTGGGCTTGCACTATTACCTTTTCCTGATTTAGCTTTGCCGTTAGCTTTCTCAGAAAATGTCTGGCATAAATTTTCCCAATTATATTAAGTAAACTGATTGGTCTGTAAGAACTAGGATCTTTTCTGTTACCTTTCTTAAAGAAAGGAATTACGACCACCCTACCCCAGTCATTTGGAATATGTCCTGTGGAGTCTATGTAAGTGAACAAGGCAGCCAAAAAGGGGGCCTACCAGTCTTCATGTTTTTTTTTTGAGAACTCCAGCGGTATACCGTCCTCTCTGGGGGCCTTCCTATTTTTACGCCGCCTTGTAAGGGATCTAATTTCAGTCTGTGTGACCGGAGGCCATTCAGGTGTCCCATCTAACAATACCATAGGGGGGACAGAGTGGGAGTCATTGTACATTTTGTAGAAGTAAGACACCCAAATACTGGGAGGAATGACCAAATCTAACGGGGTATAGTCTATCCAGGATCGGTTAGAAGTCATATGCCAGAAGAGTGAGGAATTCTTTTCCTTAGCTGCCTTAATCAAGGCAGACCATTGCTCTCTGACATAGCCCTTCTTTTTTGTGTGATTGGTAGTTTATACTTCCTTTTGTAAAGCATCACAGAGTTTAATGCAATCCTCCTTCATGGGCTCCGGAGCTTCCAAGAACACCCTATAGATTACCTGCAAGGCTTTTTAAACTCCTAAACATTCCTTGTCGAACCACGGTTTGGAACATGGTAGTTTTTTAGCGCTAATATTAGAAGGAGAAAATAGGATCGGTATTAAATTTTGAACAATATTCTCATATTACATTGGCGAGCGTTCCAAGGAGGGGTTTAAAAAAAAGCATCACAAAGCGATTTGAGATCCTGTCTCACCAACAATTCTTTAAGTCTCTCAAAGAGCTGGGTTGACCATCTTGCTCTACACTCAAATTTAAGTTAAATTTAAAGAGTTCCCTGTAGATGGTAAGGTGGTAGATGTGGTAGATTTTGCTGAAATCCCGAAATGCAGAAAAAGCGGAAGATGGTCACCCTCTAAATAAGATAAGTTTTTAAACTCTTTCACTCACCCCAAAAGACAGGCGCAAACTGAAAATATAGTCAGTGGTGATTGATCTTGAACCTGCCACAAGAGTAAATTCCCCTGGATGATCACCTGGCCAGGAGCCCCATGGAAGATGTGAAGACTATATTTTAAAGCCAATTTAGCTAAACAAAGCCCAGCAAAATTGGAGATTTGAGCTTTAGAGCTTCTTATTGCAGGGTAAGAGCTTAACTCATCTTTGGGATCTTTTAACTGGATTTTAAATTTCTTTTCTAAATTGACATCGTTTGGACTCAGCCGGGCATTAAAATCCCCCGTTAATAACAATCTAGCCTTCGGATAATCAAGTGATAAGGGCAATATGTACCTTTCCAGTTCTGCCCAGATACTCTCTAATTCTGCTTTACCTCTCTGCGGGGAGATATACACATTTATAACTAATAACCCACAAGAACTTCATTCCAAGAGAACCGCCATCAGCCAGTTCCTGAGGGGCCTCAACCCCCGACAGTTAATATCCATGGCTGTTGAGATCAAAATGCCCAGGCCACCCTTGAGTCTCCCTGGCCCTTTCCCTGGGGTAGCCCCCAGGTTGATTGCATGGTATCCATTCAGAAAAACTGGAGCATCCGTCCAAGTCTCCTGGAGAGTGATATCATAATCTTTGCGAAAGAAGGGAATGTCTGAGCTGACAGAGAGGCAGAGAAACCATCCAGCTACATTCTAGGAAAGTATGTGAAGCATTCTATTAAGCAAACCCCTCTACAGGTAGAATCTTCCAGTCATGCTGACTAATTAGGGGCCTGTGTTCTTCCGTGGCTCCCTTCATTTTTTCTCCTTCTCTATTCCTCCAGTTGAGGAGAGTGCCTCCAGTGCCACTCCCTTTCCAGCTGCCTGCAGGCTGGAGTTATTGATTCACCAGGATGTTTTCTCCTGCTGCCAACCACTTTCCTCACCAGAATGTGCACTAATATGACAGGGATCTGGATCTGGGAGATGAGATTGAGATTCCTCTTGTAGTTCATGTGCCCAGGATTTCTGGACAGGTGTCTCAAGCAGATCTTTCTTAGCATAGTTGTCAAATAAAGTCCTAATAACAGTCCACACTCGAGAAAGCCTGCATCAAGGCTGGCTCTGCATGGCTGGAAGCGCTATTCTTTAGGCTACTGGACGTGTTTAGCTCCAGATCATCATCTGGGGCTCCACTTGGGTTCTCAGCACATATAACATTTGCTGATACCCTTGATGTTCTTGGCGGTTGTGAAAATGGTGGTGAAAGCGCTGGCTGTGACCTGTATGAAGATTCTAGGAAAGGCATGGAGGTAAATGAGTCCATTTCAAGAACAAGTGGGGTTTTATCACATCTTTCCGAGGAATCCTTTCCTTGAGGAGGCGGGGTGGTGGGGATGATCTATCTGAAACACGAATTTGTCCTGGGCATACCTTTAGTGCAACACCTGCATCTCTTCCAATCTTTTGGGAGCGTGCAGATGATTTAGCTCTAGAAATACCAGACCCTTTCTCCTCAAGTGGAGCTTTTTCCGATTCGTGTCCTCCTTTCCCTCCAAAAACATTGTCATTACAAGTTGTAGTGATTAGTTTTTTAGATTGTGACTTGTTGTATCGTAGTACTCAACAAACCGGATCTTCAAAGACTCTGGTGGGGTAGATAGCATATTTCTTTAAGAGTTCCTTCTTAGACAACAATAGGGAGGGAATTCTAGTTTGCCGGAATGTTAAGACTAGTCTTTTGTGGTATTTCTTAGAGGGCAGCCAAAATAAATTTTCTAAGTTCACCTCTTCAATCTTGCATTGTAATAACTGGCTCAAGGAGAGCATTACTACTCCTCTGGTTGTCCCATCTACAGTAATTGACACTTGAGTCCCCTACAAATAAAGCCACCTTTTTCCTCTGTAAAAAGTGATTTGTCTTATGACTGTTGTTCAAGTAAGTAGAATTTATTGGTTGGGAGCAGTCATTCCTGCCCCTTTCTACCTCCCTGGGGAGTGCAGAAGATGAAATTCCAGGGGTTCTTTTAAGGTTTTTATCGAAACTTAATTCTTCCAGATCCCACACCACTTTTCGTTGCATGTTGCTTCTCAGTTAAAGAGACCACTGCTGATTTTAAGTCCTCCAGCTTGATATTTATTTGGTCAACCTTCACATACAGGTTCACTAAGGTTTCCTTTATGAGCAGAGTTTGTTTGGATAACAGTGCCAACTCATTAGTTTCTTTTGCCGGGCTTAGAAGTTTGCTTAGCAAGGGAGGAGAGAAGTTCTTCCCTAACTGTAACCTGGGAGCACAAATTCTGTTTCTTCAAAAGGGAGTCGTTCATGTTCCAAGGCTACAAATCTGTTAGATAATGGAACAGGGTCTACAGCAGGTCTAGTTCCCTGGTACGCAAAAAGTTATCAATCTTAAATTGTTTACCTGCGTTATCAGACTCCTGCACTTCTGAGGCAGAACGTCTCCGTTACTTCACCCCCATTGTCCAAGGAAATTATCAGATGACTGTTAACAGCTGCAGGCAACTGCTGATGACTTTGCCTTCCAGTTTTCCAACTTAATCTTTAAAACAGCTTGCTGGAACAGTTCAAACCAGGGTGTTTTCCTGAGAGCCAAAAACAGCATGGCTGAAGCCGCGCTCGCCTCAACCGCCAGAGAACATCCTCGTGTGGGTGAGTAAATTAACCAAAAGAGTTTCCTAAGGATGTGAACAGAATACTGTATTGAGAAATCACTGCACATCAAATACTATCAGCAACTCCCTTTCCTTCCAGAACTGTTGATCATGTCACTGTCCCAAGGCTTAAAGGGAAGAGCCAGGAGAAGCAGCTGTGCCTAAGCTGAGGTGCTGATAGCAATGGTCCTCAACATAGTGCCCACAAGACATCATAGCACCCACCAGTGTATCTACTGGTGCCCACTTTCTTCTTCCCCAAAAGAATTGTTTCCTAAAGCAATGAGATGATCTTGGTTTTCTTCCTTAAGTTGGGGAGCAGGAAGTGCTTCAGAAAAGCCCAGGAGGGATCACCTTTGTGAATGCAGGAAGAATGCATTTGGAAGCAGCTGCTTTTTTCAATGCATGTTTTGAAAGCACATTTCAGCAAGGACCTTTGACCCTCAAGACGAGGGCTTCAATACCCCTAAGAAGCCAATAGCTGTTTGCTTCCAGACCCAAACACACGAACAGCTGCACCACATGCTGCCTATTCAGCTGCAAAATCAAAGGACCCTAGTTATGAACCAGAGCACAGAAATCAACAGAAGGTAAAATGAACCACAGAAGCTAAACTTGCAAACTATTATTGTTATTTGTTTATTATGCTGCCTTTAGCCACTGTAACAAACGTATTTCAGACTGGGGGGCGGCAGCTGGCTGGCTGGCTAGCTGGACAAAACTAGAGACTTCTGGGGCACAACTAGGCCATCGATCCACGTACCTTTGTCACATGACACTTTCACCTGCATGTATCTATCTTCTTTAGGAAGTCATTTAGAGGTAGCAATCAATCCAGAATGGCTTCTGATCAAGTTCCATCATTTTCAGCACAACTTTTTGAAGTTTCAATGGATGACTTTCACTAATTTCCCCCCTGATAAGATTTATAAGTCAAAACTTTTTATATGGAATATGTATTGTCCTGAGATAGACCAGTACTTGTACAAAGGTCTGTTGACTAGCAACT
Organism: Euleptes europaea; assembly: GCF_029931775.1. Lineage (NCBI taxonomy): Eukaryota > Metazoa > Chordata > Lepidosauria > Squamata > Sphaerodactylidae > Euleptes > Euleptes europaea. The sequence continues at coordinate 64,925,053 of NC_079323.1, forward strand.
ATCTCATGCTAGAATATATATGGCAGATGTATTGCTTGCATCTGTGGCAAAGTGTACAAAGACTCTACACCACTTCATCTTGAAACACCTTCAATTTTTTTGAATCACCCTCTTCTTTTTCTGACTTTGTCAATCATGGAGTGTCAGTGCCAGAAGGCACCTTGCCCACTCAGTATATGGGAAAAAGGAAGACCGGTCAACTGTCTGCATTCTATGCTTTTGCTGCTAAGTTCCTGCCAGCCCTGATCAACCATGTGACTGAAACATAAGACATGATCTCTACTCCTCTTCCAATTGGCAGACAGCCATATCTTAAGCCCACATAGCCACAACCATTTGGAAGAAACATGAATGGTATGAGAAGTTTGAACAAAAACAAAGTTGATTATGTGTAAGGGCAAGAAATAAATGTCTCATGCGTTTGCAGGTATGTCACTGCGGACGTTTTTCACACAGTCAGTTACAAGAAGTCACACTAAGTGGAATAGCGTACACACTGTCCCATGATGTGTCACAATCTGTGCTTTTTTTTGTTTTCTTGTACAAAGCCATTTCCCCTATGATTAAAGAGGCACACACAAGCTTTTGTGCTATCACATTTCTCATTCCTTATAAGAGAAGTTTATTTCTTGTTTAATTTATGCCAAGACATCCATTTGTCCAGTTACCTTTGATCTGTTGGCACACTAATTTCAGCAGAATCTAAATTTGGTTACTACACCATCCCAGAACACAACTCTTCCATAATCTGGTAGGAAAGTCCCTCACCCTTGTTAGAAAAGTTCATAAGAGCATTCAGTACAACTGTGAAAATTCAGCAATTAGTTATCATAAAGCCCACAATTCAGGGTACATATATGTACAACAAACAAACAAATATATGTATCGAGAAGGGAAAGGGCAAAACAGGTAGTTGCTGCAGACAACGTCCATAGCTGCGTACTGCAAGTAACTCTATCCTGGTATCTTTCCAAAGATCTCTAATGTGGTGGTGGGAAGTGCCGTCAAGTCACAGCTGATTTATGGTGACCCAGTAGGGTTTTCAAGGCAAAAGACGTTCAGAGGTGGTTGGCCATTGCCTGCCTCCACGTGGGCTGAGAGAGTTCTGAGAGAACTGTGACCGGCCCAAGGTCACCCAGCAGGCTTCACGTGGAGGAGTGGGGAATCAAACCTGGTTCTCCAGGTTAGAGTCCGCCACTCTTAACCACTACACCACGCTGACTCTAATAGAGGACTTCATATAATTATATCGTGCTACGATCAGAGATACTGACAGCCAGCGTGGTGGAGTGGTTAAGAGTGGGGGACTCTAATCTGGAGAAACGGGTTTGATTCTCCACTCCTCCACATGGAGGAGGTACATTTCTCCCCAACTAAATCTCTCAGATATGTTCACATTAGACACTGAATTAGAGGTATTTGTAGCACCAAACTCATTTGTAGCACCAAACTCATTTGTTACGAGGGCCAGATATGACATAAATGTCACTTGGTCAGGCCATGTGTACCAACCCAGATCAGGAGCGGGGGGTGGGGGTGGTTGCCTCGGCTGGTGAGCCAGCAGTGGGCTCACCAGCCTAGATCCAGGGGGTGGGGGCTTGCTGCCTTGGCCGCAGCGGACTTGCCAGCCCAGATTGGGACCAGGGGGTGGCTGCCTCGGCTGACAAGCTCACATTGGGCTTGCCAGCCCAGATCAGGAATGGGGTGTGTGTGGCTGCCTCAGCTAGCGAGGCTGGAGCGGGTTTGCCAGCCCAGATTGAGAGGTGGGGTGGCTGCCATGGCTGACTCATGGGCCAGGTAAGAGCTCTCAAGAGGCCAGATCTGGCCCTCGGGCCTTATGTTTGACACCCTTGATCTAGCTGCTTTGGATCAGTTTTGCCTTGGTTTCCCTGATTGGTGTTGACAACATTCTGTGATGTGTGAAGGCCATACTTGTAACCTGTAATTCTAAGGCACATTCTGCCATCTTTTGGGCCCAGTTTTTTCAGTGGCTGCCCCGTGCCTCTGGAACAGCTTCACAGAAGAGGTCAGGAGCCTTTCCAGCAAGGATGCAGAACAGAGCTGTTCCAGAGAGATAACTGGGGAAGTCTGAGCCTGGGCAAAGGTGGTGAATAGGGTTGCCAGCTCCGGGTTGGGAAATACCTGGATATTGTAGGGGTGGGGCCTGTGGAGGGCAGGGTTTAGAGAGGGGAGGGACTTCAAAGGTAGGGTTGCCAACTGCCAGGTAGTAGAAGATCTGCTAATTCAACTGATCTCCAGCCGATAGAGATCAGATCACCTGGAGAAAAATGGCCGCTTTGGCAATTGAACTCTATGGCATTGAAGTTCCTCCCCTCCCCAAACCCCGCCCTCTTCAGGCTCCGCCCCCAAAATCTCCCGCCGGTTGTGAAGAGGGACCTGGCAACCCTATTCAAATGGGTATAATGCCATTGAGTCCACATTCCAAAGACGCCATTCTGCCATCTCTACCACATGAAGATCAGTTGTAATAGCAGGTGATCTCCAGCTACCACCTGGAGGTTGGCAACCTCAGTGGTGGATACCCTGCTGGTTGGCATAAGTTTTTTTATTCTTGTTTTTAACATGTTGTTTTAATATTAAATTGCCTTGTATTATTTTTACATTGTTGTTACTTGCCCAAAAGGCCACTCAACAGGCTTCATGGCAGAGTGGAGATTTGAACCTTCATTTGATTAAAGCAGTCCAAAATTGTGATTTTAGATTTTGTTTTATGTATTTTTATGTATTCTATTTTATGTATTGTACTTCTACGGTAAGCCATCTTGAACTCTGTAAGGAAGAAAAACAGCCAATAAATGTTTTAAATAAATAAATAAAATAACCCCCGATCCTATTTTGATACTCTTAAGCGTGCAATGCGTTTTTTTTATTAAAACATATAAACGTCTAAAGGTATGGGCAAACAGACCCTTCTGGATGCATTCCCCCCACCATGACTTGCATTGCAGATACAAGCGGTGCAGTGACCATCTCAGTTACTTCATGACGAGAAATTATGCCTGACAAGATTATGCAAAAGCCACATGTATCAAAGAACAAACAGCTTCTCAGTACACCAACTAAGATTTTAAGAGGGTGTTCCAAAGCTGTAATCACACTTGATAAGATACATAAATAGTCCTAAGGGTATAAAAGCTCCACTCTGCTCTGTTTGCACTGTGGACTTTGCCAACAGAAATTAGGATATCCATTTCCTAGGATTCATCAGTTATATTAATAAGCCCTGGAGTATTTCCAGAATTTTAAAAGTATTTACAATGTACCGTATATTGTACAGCACTATATTCAACTTAAACCTTAGGCAAGAAGTAGAGATTACCTGTGAGGAAAGAGTTTAGGAAAAGTGAAAACAAATACTTATTCAATAATTTTTCCTACAGAATGACTATTTTAAAATTAGACTTCTATTCTCCAGAATACCAAATTTATTTTGCTTCCATGTGATAACCGTTTAAATAACTTTTCATGCAACTGCAGTTCTCGCTAGGTACATATGGATTAAAAAACTGAAGAACTTACCATATTTTTCCGTGTATAAGATGCCCCCATGTATAAGACGCCCCCTATATTCTTAAACCTAAAATTAAGAAATCAGGGGTCACCTTATACATGGGGGCGTAGGGAAAAATACGGCAGGGAAGAGAGAGGGGACCCTGGGGAGGCCGGTCGCCAGCCAGCCAGCCAGGGCGACCGGGGTCTTCCTGCCCTGTCACCTGGCAGTCGGGGGAAAGAGCGGAGGCTCTTCCCACCCCGCATTCCATGTATAAGACAACCCCTATTTTTCTACTTAAATTGTTTAGAAAAAAAGGTCATCTTATACATGGAAAAATATGGTATTTTAATACTTTGCCCAAACACACAGACAATATTATTTTACTTGCTACACTATCAGCCCATTCCTGAGGGGAAGGGCTGCGCCAGAGGCTGCGCTGCCTCCAAAGGAGGTTTTGCCCTCCCCCCGCAATGAGGCCAAAACCTTGCCCTTCCCGCAAAAACCTAAAAAGGTCGCGTATCTTGAGAAAAGGAAAGGGGGCATTCCCGGGCCAAAAGGGCTTTGGAGGCTGCCTAAAGGTGGCCCCTCCCCCTGTCCCTGCGATGGAACACCCTAGGAACACCCCGGGAATGCCCCCGAGAGGATGGTGCACGGAAGTGTGCTGTCCTGATGCCGGCACAAGGATGTGCCAGCAAGGCTGTGCCAGGAGGACAGCATCTGCCCCCCACCCCCCACTGGCGTCTGTGCCACCCTGGACGGTGTAAGTGGCACGGGCACCGGTGCAGGGGGCCCGAACGCCCACGCAGCCCCTTCCTGGCCTCTGAAGGACTTTTGTCCTTTAGGCTCCAGAATGGGCTGTTAACATCTCAAGCTGGAAGCATACAATAAATTGCAGGAGGAACAAACAATTATAAATCACCCCTTCCCAATGCCATTTTTGGGATTGGAGCAAAGTAACTATGAACTGCACAACATTTTATACCTCCTCCTGGAGCATATTTCAATTTCTTGCAGGATCAGTCAATAGATTAAACATGCCACCGTCATTGAGCCAGTCTGGAGGAGGCTGAGGAGGGACACAGTTGCTCTCTTTAAGTATTTGAAGGGCTGTCAGAGGAGGGCCCTGTGAGCTCCAGGCAGCTGGCCTTCAAGGTTCTGTTTCTCAGAAGTTTGTTATGACTGCTTTCTCTCTGTTTGTGTGATAACTGTAATCTACCATGGGAACCAGGCTCGGCTTGGTAACCAACTGTGCCTTTGGTTTTCTGGATATGTTCAAACCTGTCTGTATTCCCCCCAGTAGAGTCCTCGTACCTTCCCCTGTAAGTTCTTGCTACTCACCTTATGCTTCCCAAATAAATCAGCCTCTTAGAATACCCTGTCTGGACGTTTGGTGATTGGGATTCAACAGGTGAACTCAGACCTTTCAGGCCCACACCTCTAAGGTTGCGATTACCAAGGAGGAGATGACTCAGGCATCAGGTAAAGGAGTTGTTTATTAAGCCGGCAGGAGAAAAGCACAGCACAGAAAGGCTGAAATCAGTTCTCCAAAGATTTCCACCCAAGGATTCAGCACTTATACATTTTTGCATTGCCCATATTTGGCGCTCCTGTTATCTTACACCATCTATTGGTTGCCCTGTCCCATGTCATTCACTTGTCTCCCTGGTTTCTGCTATTTTGGGGGGTTTCCGTGGTGGGTCTGGGTATTGGTAATGTCTATATCTGTGTTTCCCAGGTGTCAGCGATTTGCGTCTTGCAGGGTCAGCAACTATTGCTTTTGCCAATTTTGTGGTTAGTAGTTTTGCTTACGTGACAGTTAGTAACAGAGTTCCGGGCGTCTTGACCTTCACTCCCTATCCTGTCATGGCCTTCTCCATTCTTGTCACTAACTGACTCCCTTCAGCCTACATCCTGCATTCTGTCTGGTGCATGGCTTTTTCTATTCCATTGTCTAAGGGTTTTCCAGCAGTTGAGACTTTTGGACTGGGGACCTTGGGAGCTCTCGGGAGTTTCCTGGAGTTTTTGGGAGCCTTCAGGAGCTTCCAATACCTGCCTGTCCATCATCTTTTTACAGTAAGAGTTGTTCAACAGTGGAATCTGCTACCTAGGGAAGTGGTGACCTCCGCCTCACTGGCAGTCTTTAAGCAGTGGCTGGACAAACACTTGTCAGGGATGCTCTAGGCTTATCCTGCAATGAGCAGGGGGTTGGACTAGATGGCCAGTATGGCCCCTTCCAACTTTATGATTCTATTATTCTATTAAACCCTGTCTATCCTTGTTTCTCCTCATTCATTCCGTGGGTCCAACTGTTTAAACTAAATAGCAAATAATATTGCTAAAGAAGCAAGTTAATGAACTGTAGTAGAATGGAACAATTCAGAAGGACGTCTTTATAAGGGAATAGGTTTATGTATCATCTTACTTTTATGGCATTGGCACCTTTATAACTCCATGTTCTGCATTGTTTCAGTATACCTTGCCTTAGAAAACAATGCAGTCAACAAATAGGTCTAACTCTGCAATCCTAGACTACTGCATTGTTCATTGTTTGTCTTATGATGTCTGGTTGCATCAATTACTATGCTGACATCCACTTTGAGTCTGTGAGAAAGACAGGCTATAAAGTAAATAAATAAATGTAGGGGGAAACCCCTCAGCACAAGCGAGCTATACATGAGTTGGTATCCAGTAGAAATCAGAAACTGCATAATCTTCAAAGCAAAGCAAGTCAGAACTGATGAGCCACAAAGAAATAAACCAAGCCCAGATCCTCCTGGGCAGAACAATTTGGGGTGGAGGATTCAATGTTATGGTGCCCTAAGGATAGGAATGGTGTAATTATTTTCAATTTTATCATACTAAATGCATGTTCTTCACGTTACATTTATTTCAAGTTTTTAATTAGGGTTTTTTTCTTGCTAGGACAGGTATTTACATAATAACTGGTTCACAGGGTGTGTTTCTGTTCTTTTCCATGACTATACACTGCTTTAATAACTTCCTGTGGAAAGGCAAGCAAAGATAAACAAAGCATATAGAGATAAATGAACAATATTTGAAAATAATATGACAGTGTGTAGAGTGGAGGTGCAAAGTATTTGCTATACTAATATTTTACAAACGCATGTATCCTAGGATACATCATGTTTCTCTAACCAGAATTCCAGAAACTGGTGTTCTGGGCAGCACTGTGACAGCTGAAATACACTCTCCATAAGAGGAGACAGGGATCTTAGGAACCGGTTTAACTGTTAGAAAAACTGAGAACTGTAAGAGAAACCAGTTACAGAAAGCAGCACAGGAAGGACTGTGGCTCAGTGGTGCTCTCTGCACGCAAGTAGGCCCCAGGCTCAGTCCCTGGGATTTCCAGTTCAAGGATCACAGATATCACCTACTGGGAAAGACCCAACTTCCTCTGTAACCTTTGAGGCCCACTGACAGCCCCAGTGTCTAATGCCAAGCTAGGTGGACCAATGGTATCAAGCAAGCCCATAAGAACTTCAAGATGTTTAGAGTACCATCATACGTGGAAATGGGTTTCATGGAAATCAGTTGGATAAGTGTACTTGTTGTGGCCTGTGGTGAAAGGCGGCACTCAAAAACCTTCTGTCCTACTGAATTTCAGAACAAAATTACAAAATCTTCAAGTTAAGATCTCTGTTCTATAAACATGTCGCTTTTTTTTTTTAAGTGACCTCTGCGCATTCAGATTTAGTCAAATCATAGGTTGGTGATCTATGTATTGGAGGCTCCATATGGCCCAGGAATGGTGTGAGGGTTCAGACTCCCAGTGCTTGGTGTGTCCCAACATTCATACTTCCTTTCTTTTACAAACTTCCAGTGGTGGAAATTGCCAGAGTGACGAATACATCTCCATATCAATCAGTATCCTCTCCTTCCCCCTGTTCCTGTAGCTTGCACGTGTTGGTGGAACACAGGGCTGAGGGAGAACAGCAAAAGGAATCGGGACTATTTATTTATTATTTCCATTTGTTACCACGCTCTTCCCAGCCAAAGCCAGGCTCAGAGCGGCTTACAGAATATAAGTCATATCAATAAAAGCATTAAAACATTTTAAAATAGCCCTATAAAATCATAATCATTATACTAAATTCCACTAACACACGAGTCACAATACAACAACCCAGCTAGGCGAGGAGATGGAAAGCACCAGATGGAATAAAAGGTGTTAATTGCAATGGGAAGGTTAAGGAGGCCAGTCTATATATATAGGAACCGTAGCTGGTCTCTCAACCATAAGCCTGGCGAAATAGCTCTGTTTTACAGGCCCTGCGGAACTCTTTAAGGTCCCGCAGGGCCCTGGTCTCGCTAGCGAGGCTATTCCACCAGGCAGAGGCCAGGGTAGAGAAAGCCCTGGCCCTGGTCGAGGCCAGCCGGACACTCCTCGGGCTGGGGACCACCAAAAGATTGTTAATAACTGAACCAAGAGTCCTCCGAAGAACATACCAGGAGAGGCGGTCCCGCAGATACGAAGGTCCCAGACAGTGTAAGGCTTTAAAGGTAATAACCAGCACCTTGAATCTGTCCCGTATTTATACACAAAGGTGTCAGCAGTGGAGCAGCAGAATGAGAGATACTGGTGTGTGTGTGGGGTGGGTGGGGGGAAGACTAAGTTAAACAACAGAAAATAACTACCCTTAAGTGCTCCAGCCTCTGATATAACAGCACTCTGTAAAAGCTAATGTCACAACAACTGGGTTAAGTCTTTAAGGGGCTGGTTTTGCAGCAAACAAGAAATTTGACTACATGTTATGGCCTCTCAAGTGGGAAGCAATTGCGCTGTCTGTTTCGAACCCTAAAGGGAGCCTACCCATTACAGTCTAGGGTTGCCAACCTCCAGGTGGCGCCTGGAATTACAACTGATCTCTGGACTACAGAAGTCAGTTCCCTGGAGGAAATGGCAGCTTCCCAGAGCGGACTCTATCGCATCACATCCTGCTGACTGACTTACCTATTTCTGCTCCTTCCTGGAGAAGCCTGACAGTTTAAAATTAACACCTGAGGGTAATACCACTCGATCCACACCCCTTCTCTCTGGCAAGGAACTACTGATAGGGGTTTGACATGCTGGCATTCTCCCCTTTTAAAATTCTTGAACAGCAGCCTGCCATCCATACCAGTTGAGCAACTTGGGCCAATACAATACACACAGGGAGCGACCCCACCCATAAGATCTAGCCCGCATGCATCAGTGGAGAGAGCAGCTCTGTTTCCTACCAGTATTCTGGAATCGGCCCCCTCCCTGCACCATTCTGGAAGTTTGATTTTGGTTCTTTTTTTCCACAATTCTAAACATTTTCAGGTCAGTTATTCCCCATGGGAGGAGCTCGGGGGGAGGGAGGAACTAGAGTGGCTGTTTTTCAAGCAAATGACTCCAGAATCTCAGGGAACCTAGTCCTGCCTGTCCTCTAAAGACCCCCAAGTTTCAAGCAAATCAAGAGGTCCAGTTCTACAGGCCCCTGGGCAGAAAAATTTGGGGTAGAAGATTCAATGTTAAGTTGCCCCTAGCCATCTTACTTGTCTCCATGATTTCCCATGGGAAAAAATTGCCATGTTTCTCCAGGGTAAAGAAGCCAATATCCAAATGTACAAGAGCAATCACTGGCTAGAAGACTCAAAATGCAAACAGAGCCAACAAGCCCAACAGAACCAATGTCAAACCAGAGAATCCCAGCAGACCCATGACCCAATGTGGTGAGCCCAATGTCAACTCAGAGAATCCAACTAGGACACCCTCCAGCACAAATCCTTTAAAAAATAAAAAAAACTGCTAGAAACAGAAAAAATGCAATGCAGTTAAAAATTCTGAAACAAAAGAAGAGAACCCTACAGCACAAGCCTTTTAAGACCCATTAAAAACAGCACACCAAACCAAGAAACATTATTCTAACCAGAAAGAAAACAAAGGCTCCCCTCCACACCCCCAGACAAAAACACAGAAAAACTTGAAATAATATTTTGAAAAATATTTTAAAACAAAAGGACAACAAGTCTGGGCAGAGAACAAGAAGGTCTTCACAGGCAGGCAGCAGAATTAATCCAAGACACAGACAGATCAGATCCGCAGTAGTACACTGGCGGTGGAAAGTGCTATCAAGGTCACACCCAACTTATAGCGACCCAGTAGGGTTTTCAAGGCAGGAGACATTCAGAAGTGGCTTGTCATTGCTTGCCTCTGTGTACCAACCCTGAACTTCCTTGGTGGTCTCCCATCCAAGTACTAACCAGGGCCGACCCCGATTAGCTTCCAAGATCTAATGAGATCAGCCTAGCCTGAGCCATCCAGGTCAGGGCAATGGTACATTACTCCAAAACAAAAGAAAACAAAGGCTGTTACCGCACTAGGTATTCCCAGTGATGTATTAAGAGTTTGGAAATGTTATAAAAAACACTGTTCGCACTTTCTATGTGTTCCCACCAATGTGTTAAGAGTTTGAAACGGTTATAAAAAATACTGTTCGCACTTTGTTTGGCCCCTTTAGCTGTGAAGACGTCTTCCAACCATTTTTTAGCCATGGCATCCAAAACCCCTTTTAAAGCGATGCTTTTTAGAACATTTCCAAACTCTTGATACATCGCTGGGAATATCTAGTGCAGTAACAGCCAAAATCTCACCCTGAAATGGAGTAAAGGTGCAGGCTTTTTATCCTGTTTGTCCATGCTCAGAGAGCCATGGAGGGCTATGAAAGAATTACTGTGATTGGGCAGAAAGTTCTATTTATTTATTTATTTAAAAGATTTATTAGCCACCTTTCTACCTTGTGGAATCAAGGCAACTCAAAATGTAAATAAAACAATTGTTATAAAATGCATAAAAGACATTTTAAAAGCTCAAAAACTAAATTAGTCAAATGAATTTCTAAATAAAGCTGTCTTCAGCTGCCTCCTGAATATCAAAAGTGAGGGGGGCAGGTTATTCCATAATTGTGAGGCTGCCACCGAAAAGGTCCTCTCTCATGTGCTATCAGAAGAGCTTTTTTGATTGGTGGGACAGTCAAGAGGGCCTCCCCCTGTGATCTTAATTTCTGGTCAGGAACATCTGGTAGAAGACAGTCTTTCCGGTACCATATAAAGACATGTAAGGCTTAAATGACGACACCAAAACCTTGAATTGGGCTCAACAGTGGATCAGGGTCACTAGTAGCCAGTGTAGTTGCTGTAATATAGTGGTAACATGCTCCCAATAGTTGGCTCCAACTAGTAGTCTAGCCACAGCATTATGCACTAGTTGGAACTTCTGCTCACTCTCTAATGGTAGCCCAAAGTAGAGTGCATTGCAATAGTCCAGTCTAGATGTAATTAAGGTATGGATCACTGTGGTTAGATCTGACTGAACCGGAAATGGATGCATCTGATGCACCAGCCGAAGCTAGGCTAAAGCACTCCAAGCCACCACAGCCACTTAGTTTTCAAGGAAGTATAACCCCATCAAGATCTCAAGTCCCTGATCTGCCTTTCTATTAATCCAGAGAACCTCTGTCTTGTCAGGATTAATTTTCAGCTTGTTTACCCTCACCCAGCCCATTACTGGCTTCAAGCACCAGTTCAGAACATCAACAGTATCCTCAGAATTAGGTGGACAAGAAAGGTATTATCTGTATATTGTTCACATCACAGTCCATATCTCCTGATGACTTCTCCCAGTGGCATCATATTGATATTAACTTGCATGGGGGATAAGATGGAGCCCTGCAGAACCCAACAAACCAGCAGCCACGGGCAGAGTAGGTTGGAATCCTCCAACACTACCTTCTTAACGACCCACCCCCAGAAAAGACTTGAACCATTGTGACACAGTGTTGCTTGGCTCAATAGGAGACTACGGTCGATAGTCTCGAAGGCCACTGAGAGATCCAGCAGAACAAGCAGGGTCACATTCCCCTGGTCCAGTTCTAGCATTCCCCCTAACATCTGCTCCCATTATCTGGGTAGCATCCTCCCTCCTGTTGCCTGGGAAACATGTAACATGGAAGAAACACAGTCCTGGGAGCCTTAAAATGCCAGCCCCAGATATTCTTGAATAATCCCCAAAAATATTTAGGACCCCGATAGTGCTATTCTGAGAATCTTGAACACCAGATACCCAAATATATCCAAAAAAATACCAATGGTATTTAGGAGTGGAAATATCTGAACAGACTTCCCTATGTACAGCATTCCTCCTCCATTGAAGTGAATGAGGCAGGCCATACAACCACGGCTGTTGACATAGGTGTGGGTGGAGAAAGGAAGTTTGTAGTTCAATACAGTCTCCTTTGGAACAGTTGCTGAGTGGAAAGATCTGGAAAGGGACTTCTGCTATGTAAAGCTGGAAGAACAGACAGAACTCTGATCTCCTGGCGCAACAAAGAGATCAGAATTACATGAAAAACCAGTCCCAGTTAAAAGGATTCTGCTTTAAAATGACCAAAAATACCTCTCAAAACATGTATGCCAATTCAACAGGTTTATCATCAAATAGTGATTTAATAAACTGATAAATTGTTCAAAGTTTGGAGCTTGGGCAGAGGCAGACATGTTCTGCTGTAGTCTAAATAACAAAGAGTCACTTCAAAAGTGAACAAATTTATTGTGCCAAATTTATTGTGCCATCTGAATAAGTGGGCTCTACCTTGTGAAAGCTTATGCTGCAATAAATCCATCAGCCTTTAACATGCCACAACTCTGTGGTATTTAGGAAATAGAACTAGGGCAGCTGTGCTATTTCTACATGCCTTCAATAATCCGCAAATCATATGACTTAACATATAACTTCAGTTATCAAACAGAAACAAAATACAGTGCAATACAGATTTAAGATATAATTATACTTATCTTACATTTGGCTTTTGTTAATATCCACTACCTTTTCCCAAGTTCCAACATCCCATGGTAGGCACACACACAAGTCAACACACACCCAAAGCGCCTGTTACTAATCTATAATAACCATATAAAACATGTTCCAGCAACCTCATGCAATTATTTCATTCAGTCCCAATTACGCATTCTATTCATGCTGGGATTTGCTTTTTACTGGACAGAAACCAAATGTTATGAGAAACTTTCACTTCATATTTGTTGAATGTAGTAGTAATAATAATAATATTCCTGAATTATTTGAAAATTGAGGTTTCAGACTGAGGATATGTGATGGGGGGGGTTTATAGGTAAATCCCTTCCAGGTCAATATTACTGTAGTGATTAGGTATGAAGATGGGCAGCCTCTCCTGAACTCTGATAAAGTACGTGGGGGAGATGCTTAACTCCCCTGCTGGAAGTAGCCCTGACCACAAGTTACTGTGAGTGCACATACAATCCACGTACAGCATACACTTGATTTTTCTTTATACATGCACTAATTGTCATTTTACATTCAACGCATGTAACTGCCAGTGCAGGTCCCCAGTTTCATTTGTAAAGTGAACGCACATTGGCTCTTACAAATAGATGTACATACATACATGCAGAATGTATTCACTGTAATGTGTGAACAGCACCTGGGAGAACTGGGGGCAGGGCTTGGGTCTAGAGGATGCTTGCTTCCATTCTGCTTAACAGCTCTCTATGCTGCCAAAGTTCTACTGGGGTGGGGGTGCATAACTGAGCTATTTACTGGGTATCTAGAAGTCACTCCCTTCCCTCTAAGTGGTCCTATTCAGCCAAGATGGAGACTAACGGGTGGGGGGTGGGGGAACCAGGAAAATTCTCCCCACTCTGTCTCCTGCAGGATTCTAAAAACTCTCAGGGGCCTGAGCAAACAACTCTCCCCCCCCTTTAATATTCCTTGCTCCAGAAACCCTCCACTCTCATTTGCCCCCCTACTTTTTGGCTAATTTACAAACTCATGTTTTCTTCTGTATATCTGGGGATTTCCCAGAGAGGCAGAGACTCCTGCCTTGTCTGTGGGTGCGTTTTGCTGCTTGCATGACTGGGGGAGAGTGGGAACCTACTATTAGACATCATACAATTACAGAAGGATTGCTGAACGAATGATTCAATAAACTGCATCAAATTGGGATTATCCATGTCTGAAAAATTATGATCATGGTATTTTGCTGCTGGGACCCTTCCTTTTCCATTGCCTCCTAAGCATGCCTGCCCATTCACAAAAATACGTATTAAACATAAAGGATGCTGGTCTGATTATGAACAATGCACATTACAAAGTTAATACCACTCCTTCACCAGCAACAACAGCCTAAGAACATTAATTCCTAGTCATAAGGGGGAAAGGATTCTGAACAGATCCCTTTACGAAAGCGGTCCCAACAAGAATCTTTGGAATTCTGCCAGACTGGGACTGTATCCAGCATCTCCGGACTGTACCCGTTTGAAAAAGTTATCCAGCCATCGTATCCGCAAAAGCTATTTGGAACACGTTTGCCCAAGAAAACCGCAGCAGATCCAGTTCCTGAAGCCCATGCATCAACGGGAAGTGTTTCAGCAAGAGAGGGACTAAAAGGGGATTGTTTTCGAATAACATCCTTACACATTAAGTGATATTTAATTGGTTTTTTTTTTGCAGGCTGAATATCCGTACCGTGGACACCCACGAAACCTGCAGCAGTCAAAAATTTGTGACAACCGATTCGGAAATGTTGTGTTAGTCGCAACGGAAGGGCCTTTTCACCGTCCTTGGTCTGGCTTTTTCTCTCCGAGGGAGTCTCACAAGTTTGTCTCGGCGGCCCTTTTGATGTCCATCACCCCAGGGGGTGGGGGAGGAGGGGTCAGTGGTTTTGGAGAGGCCAGGCCGCGACCGACCGAGGTATCCGTGAGGGGAAAACCGAACCGGGTGGGGTGGGGGAGGAGGGGTCAGTGGTTTTGGAGAGGCCAGGCCGCGACCCACCGAGGTATCCGTGAGGGGAAAACCGAACGGGGTGGGGGGGGAGGAGGGGTCAGTGGTTTTGGAGAGGCCAGGCCGCGACCGACCGAGGTATCCGTGAGGGGAAAACCGAACGGGGTGGGGGGGGGAGGAGGGGTCAGTGGTTTTGGAGAGGCCAGGCCGCGACCGACCGGGGTATCCGTGAGGGGAAAACCGAACGGGGTGGGGGGGGGGGAGGAGGGGTCAGTGGTTTTGGAGAGGCCAGGCCGCGACCGACCGAGGTATCCGTGAGGGGAAAACCGAACGGGGTGGGGGGGGGAGGAGGGGTCAGTGGTTTTGGAGAGGCCAGGCCGCGACCGACCGGGGTATCCGTGAGGGGAAAACCGAACGGGGTGGGGGGGGGGGAGGAGGGGTCAGTGGTTTTGGAGAGGCCAGGCCGCGACCGACCGAGGTATCCGTGAGGGGAAAACCGAACGGGGTGGGGGGGGGAGGAGGGGTCAGTGGTTTTGGAGAGGCCAGGCCGCGACCGACCGGGGTATCCGTGAGGGGAAAACCGAACGGGGTGGGGGGGGGGAGGAGGGGTCAGTGGTTTTGGAGAGGCCAGGCCGCGACCGACCGAGGTATCCGTGAGGGGAAAACCGAACGGTGGCGGCCGCCACCGTTCGGTTTTCCCCTCACGGATACCTCGGTGGGTCGCGGCCTGGCCTCTCCAAAACCACTGACCCCTCCCCCACCCCCTGAGGTGATGGACATCAAAAGGGCCGCCGAGACAAACTTGTGAGACTCCCTTGGAGAGAAAAAGCCAGACGGAGGGACGGTGAAAACGCCCTTCCGTTGCGACTAACCACCCTCCCGCCCCTTGACGGGCTCTCGCTCCGTTCTCCATCTTCGCGCTACTACTGACCTGGACAGGAAGCCCCAAACGCGGCGCCGGGACGGGAGGCCGCCTGGACGGCAAAGGCCGCCGCCACAGCAGAGCAGCGCAGCCGGCGAGGCGGGCGGGGGGCGGGCTCTCGGCCCACCGCGTCGTTTGGGAAGGCACCAGACGCTGATTGGCGGGGACGGGGGCGTGGGGGGACACACCCCTCCAATGAGAAGGCAGCGCGCCCGCCCGCCCCGCCCCCCCCGCGCAGGTGGCTCCGGGTGGTGCACGAGGCTCCTTCCTTCCTCCCTTCCTGCCGGGCGGCCTCTGGTTGCGGGCGGGGGCCGCTCCTGGGAGACAAGCGGTCCTCGAGGGGGTCTCGCTAGAGCACTGGTTCCCAGCCAGGGGTCCACGCACCCCCAGGGGTCCGCGAGAACTAAATTAAGGCCCGCGGAACAAAGTTATCAACCCAGAATCAATTAATATTTTCAATTAAAAGTTCTCTATTATAAAAAAATATATTCAAACATTATTGTAAGTTTGATGTTTCACTAGCCGTTATGATTCAAGTTTGTTTTCAAATTCTCGGAATTTTTATTTTGAACCTTGGGGTCCCTGCGCCGAACAAAAAAGTCCCAGGGGTCCCTGGTCAAAAAAAGGTTGGGAACCACTGCGCTAGAAGCTGCCCGCTTAAACCAAGGCGACCCCCGGCCCAGGCCCGGGTTTCCCTGCATCGACAACACGTGAATCCCATCTGGCCGGGGAGCGGGCGCGCGAGGCCGTAGGAGGCCCACCCTGCAGAACGGGTGGGGAGCTGAAACCGAGGAGCAGACCCAGTCGCACCTGCACCATAAGGAAGCCCGGGAGTAGTCGTATTCCCATCTGACGTGTTGCCCGAGGAAACCCGGGCGGAGAGAGGTGGATTTACTATGACAGAAAACTAGCCGCGTTTTCAAAAGTTAAATATTTAAAGCAAAACAATCGAGATCAATTGGCTGGCTTTTTGCACAATTGGGATTGCTAACTTGTTGGGAGTTGTTGTTGTTGTTGTCGTCAAGTCACATCTGATTTATGGAATTCTGTAGGGTTTTCAAGGCAAGAGAGGTTCGGAGGTGCTTTGCCATTTCCTCCCTCCTACACTGTTTACTGCCCCGCTATTTGTTTAGGTTTGGGGGCTGTTCATACCAGAGGCAAAGGAAAATCTAGTTAAGAGGGCAAAGGCGATTTCTTACCAACGGTTTCCTTATGTTGCCTGCTGATCTCTGAGATCAATGGAGTGACCAAGTAGCACTGGATGTCAGGGGATGTCTGCTTCTTTAAAAAGGTGTCATAGCTAGCAGTGATGCATGGAAAAGACTGGGGAGCTGTGCTGATTGAATCCTTCCAATAAGCAGCATGCCTCTCTGGCACCTTCCGGGACATACGTGGCCATTTTGGGTGAGACACTTTGAGAGACTTCCACCAAGAAGGAAAGTGAATCATTGCACCCTTGCTGACAAGTCCTAAATCATGCCAAGTATCAGCTCATCTTTGCATACTGCACCACCATCATTCTAAGGATTAGTTAGCGAATACTCCTGCCCCTTTATTTCAGACTGTTTGCAGCAGGGGAAACCCACAGGAGTCCCATCTTTCACAGAATTCATTTTTGTCTGCCATTCATCCCACAAGGGCCCAAGGCAACTTACAAAAACATGCTAAATGTACCAAGTATGCAGTTACCACAACATTAACATGTCAGAGACCACAGCCTCCAAAAGAATACGCTTCAACCAACATACATCCCTCTGACATAAGAAACTAATCTCTTCAAAACACTCCCTCTGGTAACCATCCTGCCATTTTAAGCAAGAACTTTTGAGGAATCTGAGGAGTCCCCTCCCTCCTCTGGCTCTTTGCTTCATATCAGAAGAGGTGATGGTCCTTTGGGGAGCTTAGGTTAGCCAGGGCATTGTATTTAAAAAAAATTCCAACCGAGGACTTTCAGGTAATAACCTTGAAAGCCTTATGATGATCACTTAAGATGTGCAAATCTGACAGTCTTTTAGTTCCATTATAAAAGAATTTTTAATAGCAATTTAGTGGGGAGTGATTTAGAGCAGACAAATGGCAAACCTGGTGGAAGAGAGCACATGCAGGGTGTGACAGCCAGTGTGGTGTAATGCTAGATTAGGTCTAGAGATCAGGAATCAAATCCCAATTTAGCCTGATACTGGGGTGACCCTGGCCCAGTCATTTTTTTGCCCAAGCTACCTCACAGGGCTGTTGTGAGGATAATGTCTATGAAAGAAGTGTACACATTTAATCAGGTGAAGGCCTACAATTTGTGCTTGTGGCAACCCGGGCACATGTATACATTTAAGCAATGGGAGAAAAAGATGTATGGAAACCCCAGTAGTAGTATTTGTCCTCAGTTGCAGTTTACCACTTTTCAAAGATTAAGCTACACTTAGGGCACACATTTGGCACTTCACACAGCATATTAAGCACACACAGTATTAACTCATGTAAAAAACAACAACTGAGTCATGCACAAAAACAATTTAACCCCACTAATTGTACTGGGCATTTTAAAATTTGTAAGTTTTTGCACTAATAACTCCAGAGTTACGTCACTACATTTTTTAGTCGTGGTATCCAAAAACTCTTTTAAAGCGATGTTTTTTATAACATTTTCAAACTCTTAATACATCGCTGGGAATACATAATGCGGTAACCCCCATTGTTTAACATTTAACTTCTCAACAAAAACATATTAAATACTAAACATTATTGCTTGTTTCAAGCCTCATTGGAATGGCCGTTTTCCTCAAAACCATGGTTTTGTTTTACTTCTTCCATTAAAGCTTAATAGTGATTCAAGCTCAAAAACTGTATTGGTTACCACTTTAATCAGTGATAACATTTCCTCTAATAGGTGTCACAAAAGCTATTAGAAAGGTAGTATTTTGATACTGTTGGTATATCATAGGCCCTAACCAGGAGAAACCAAGTCATTCATAGTTCTAAAGTACATAAAATACCAGTTTATGTTCAGAGGGTAAAGGGAAAGAGTCAGATCTTTCTCTTTCAAAGTACCTGTTAAATGAAGCTTCTTTCAGTAACCCACAGAGTAATTGTAAACAGATTTAAATTCCTTCTAAGTCCACGGAGATCAAATTCCATCTAGGGTGGCACTGTCAGTCATCTAAGAAATTATGGAGCATAGTCCCATTTTCAAGGGAAAGCTATACCACTACAGGACTTACCTGCCTACCAACCAAATACTTGGACCAAAATTTATTACAATTGAAAACCCAAATTGATTAAATAAAGTTGCTAGAAAACTAGCTGTTCCCGGCTTCTCACCCTGTGTGCAGATTAAATTGATTTTTCGTCTTTGCCTGCACATGTGCCTTGAGACAATGAGAAAAGTAGCCTATAAATAAAACCCACTAAAGCCAAATCAGTATGGCATGACAGCAATAACTACCAATAATTAACTGTAGGCTCAACTCTAAAGCATTTGAAACATGCTGTTTAAAACCAACATGTTAATTTGAAAATGCCAATTTTAAAAAATACTGCTATACTAGGAATTCAGTTACACATTGGCTGCCACCCTGAACACTCTTGTTTAGAACTGTCCCAACTAAATGGAACCTAGTTTTGAGTAAACTGAATTAGTGTTCCATGCAGACTATCCAGATTATTATATATCCGGGGGGGGGGGGATGTCGGAAGGTGAAGCCATCATATGCACCAATCTTGAGGCACTCACTAGGACTGAGGAACATTGACAGAAGAAGAAGAAAAAATGGCACGATATATGATGTAAGCATTCTCAAGAATCCAAGAAAGCACCAGCAAATACAACTGAGAAGCAGCAGCACTGATAGCATCTATGGCTCTTGGCTACATGAAAGTCTTAGGTTTGAAGTCTTCAGCCACTGTCATTGCTAAGCTTTTTAGATGAACGGTGCTTTCTGTAAAGACCCCTCCCCTCAGTGAACAAAGAGGGAAACTTTTGTGAATTGGAGTACAATTTGCTTTTCCTTTTTTTTTTCCTTTCCTTTTATCCCTTAGAAGCTCCTTGATCAATTGATCTTGAGCAGCATATATCTAGTGTTGGAGGGATATAAGGACTGAAACAAATCTTGCCACTGACAATGTAGCCTTGGGGTCCCTGTCACTTAGTAAAAAAGGCATTATGTCAGTCACAGAGGCATTGGATTTGTATATTAAAAGGGATTTGTTTTTCCTACTAAGGGCCAAATTTTGATTTGTAGTACACAAACAGCATGTCATTTTAACTCACAGAGGATGTGTGGCTGCTGCTGAAAATGGAAGCCCTGAGTTGCCTCATTCTCACTAACATCTAGTAATACAAAATGTGTTACATGACATTCTAGTTTTCCACAAGCAGTAGCCAATGAAATGCATCAAGGTGATGTGTCGTGTGTTTGCATTATTAGATATAACTGGGAGAAAATAGTTATTGTAGGAGTGCTGGTTTGGATAGCAGCCACGCCACTACTGTAATGCCTAGTTCCAGCCTCATTCTGCTGTTCCACAGATTACTGAAGTAAATATGTTGGCAGCTAATCACGCTGCAAACTTATTTTTAAGACTAGGCTAAGAACCCACCAAGAGCCCCATGGCGGAGTGGTAAGCTGCAGTACTGCAGTCCAAGCTCTGACCACAACCTGAGTCCAATCCCAACGGAAGTTGATTTCAGGTAGCCGGCTCAAGATTGACTCAGCCTTCCATCCTTCCGAGGTCGGTCAAATGAGTACCCAGCTTGCTGCGGGTAAAGGGAAGATGACTGGGGAAGGCACTGGCAAACCACCCCATAAACAAAGTCTGCCTAGTAAACGTCGGGATGTGACATCACTCCATGGGTCCGGAATTACCCAGTGCTTGCACAGGGGACTACCTTTACCTTTTAAGAACCCACATCAAGTCCAATTAATCTAAAGAGGACTTGTTCCAGCAGTACTTTTACAATCATGCTGTAGTAAGGTGGTGACAACTCCTATGTTAGCTTGGTATGAGACAGAACCCTCATCCTTCACTTTCATATGCCACTTTTGAAAAACATCGAAAATGGTTTTGCATGTAAACAAAACAAAAACAAGTAAAATTTGGTACAGTAGCAACTAAACTACTCAGGAGAGCCTAGAGAATAGGCTTTAAGTCAAAAATTGGATTTATTGTAAATGCCACATTCACAGAGCACAAATTTCTTATTAACAAAAGAAGCATACATTTTTATGCAACTAAGCATTCTGATTGATTAAAGAAATGTTCTTTCCTTTAGATGTAACTAAACTAACCTAAATAAGCAGACAAAACAACAGAAGAAGGAAACTTAAAATGGCTTAAGTATATTTTTCATGTATATATTTTGTAGTTGAATATGGATGAAATTGTTAGGGTATACAATATTTTACATTATATACACAAACAATTTCATTCTTATACAAATGCAGAAACTGGCTGATCCACAGTACATTGCAATTATTATCCCAGTCACTTGTTAGAGAAATGATAATTATTCCATAAGAAACCAGTTATGCAAAACAAAACAAAAAAGAACTGTATCACTACAACTTTTTATTCAGAAGCCCATCTTTTTTTAAAAAAAATTTCATTATGAACTTGTTTGGTCAAGTAACTACAACACTTTCTTAACAGACAAGGTAGAAATGGCATGGCTCAGAATCGGCCTGATCTTTCACGATCTCTTGACCGCCTTCTATCACGCTCTCGGCCTCCACCTCCGCCACCTCCACCTCCGCCACCTCCACCTCCGCCACGACCACGATCTCTAGATCTAGAGCGGCGCTCACGAGACCTTGACCTGGATCTATGCCTGGCAGAAAAAGATGAATGCAATGAGAAATGGTTTCAGATTGTGCAAGGAGCAAGGTGTTTCAATAGGTAGGCAGTGATGGCACAAATACTGAAATTAAAAAAACATCTTATTAATCTGTTTATTAACATTTTTTCTCTTCTGTATTCTTATCCTCATATATTCTGTTTATACGCGCGCACACACCCATTTTAAAATAATAATTAAATTAAATAATTAATAATTAATTAATTAGAATAATAATTTTAAAAATCCACTATACAATTTAAGGATGTTACAACTACAAAGAACTCCCTATAGTTTTAACATAGGGAGAAGATCCCCAATAGCGAAACACCTGGAATACTTTTAGAGAAGTGCTTATCTGCTAGAAAACAAGTGAGATGCATGATTTTAGTATGGTAACAGGTTCTAAAGAAATCAACAGCAGCTAATATTATGTAGCCTTAGACCCTTCCTAGAAATTTCCATGGGTTCAAGGAGGGTAGAAAGTTTCACCTACTCTCCCTTCCTGTAGGATAATTTCCGCCAAACCTATTCCTGGAGGGTTCATTATTCCCAGGAACAGCATTTTGGAGGCTGTTTAGGGCTACTGTAGGCGAGAGTTTATTGGCAAAAATCACCCCTACTCCTTGTGCCTGCAAAAATTCTAGGCAGGATCCAAGCCATTAAGTCCTTCTTCCATGCCTTGAGAAGTCAACATTCTTACCAAGAATACGCAATCTGGCATACTTTTCAAGCAATCTTGACTTTACATGGAGACAGTCCTTTGAAATCCTGTTTTACTATTAGCTGTGTTGTGAAATTCATCACATATGTGTGTCTGATTTTGCTCCCTGCCATCTTTGATCTGTATACTCAACTGCTACATGAAAACACCCTGACTCAGTTTCTTACAGTGTCTGTCTGCTATTAATTTAGTAATTTCTGTCCAATAGCAATATTTAAGTTATTTTCATGAATATGGCCTAATTGTTTATAGGGACTATCAGTACTGATCTCTAAGTGAGGCACAGTAAGCAACAGTTGTAATAAATATCAAAATTGCTGTCCCACAACTGAATAGCTTATTGGACCAACAGGTCAGTTCTGGTAACACTTCTGCTCTTCAAGCATAAAGTTATGGCTTTACCATCTGTGCAGGAAAAAATTAGGCTGCAACTTCCATCAGAAACACTATAGCACAGCAACTTTTCAAATGCTGAACAGCCAACCTTTAGACAGACAGCGTCATCAAGAGACAAATTAGTGAAGGTGATAATATTCAGTATCACATCAATATTGCTGCTTGAACCAGAACTAAGAGAAAATGAATGTTTTTAAAAACGCTCTTGACAGCTTTCAAAACATAGATACTTACTTCTTGCGGCGGCGGCCATACAGCTCACGTCGCAACTCTCGAGAAATGGGTTTCAAATGCATAAAGTTACAGAAACCTCCCCGTGTACACTCCCTAAAAAAAAGTAATTTGGCAGGTTTTCAAGAACAAAAATGATATAGCATTTCTGCTCTCTGGAGCAACTTTGTAAATGTTATCATAGTAAACAATCTGAAAAACACACACCCAAGAAAACTGTTTAATTACCCCATTTCATATTGGCGGCAGCAAGCTTCTCTGAAGTCTGTCACAGGGGAGAGCTCAGCATGAATTGGCTGTCCATTAAACCAGCGGTTGTTCAGATCAATCACAGCCTTTTCTGCATCTTCTTCACGTCGAAACTGAAAAGGTATGTTTACAAAAATGATGCCTCTATGTATCAATGGAAACTGAACTGACGTTCAGTGTAAATTCCTGAAGCAGCTTTCTGATTTCAGGGCTAACTGTGAATCTAGGAAATTAGCTCATTGGCCCAGTCAGGTTGATTAAATAGTATGATTTGACTACACATTGACTACACAATCATCCAACTTAACATTTCTTACAGAAATTGTGAAATACTAATTTGGACTCTCCTAACATTACAAAGCAAAGGATCAATGGCCTTTTATGCATGGGTTGTTTCTGTTGCGGTCACACACACCCCGACTACTTCGGGGCTTCATTTTAATTGTGCATGTGTTTTCCGACCTTCGGAAGTCACCTTGCTCTCCCCTTGCATTTTCTCCATGCTTTCAGAACGCTGTTTTACCGCGAGTTTAAAGTCTGCCTCGATCCAAATTGAAAGTTGGTCCTGTGCATACTTGATGTCTGTTTCCCTCATCCAACCCCTCCCCTTGAAGCCATTATCAAATGCACTAGCAAGCGAATAATGCTGGAATACCATGAGGCTGCTTATTTGGTCAGTTTCACAGTGACTGTGGGTCAGTTTCAGATCAAACAGTAGAGAGAAAGCTGAAATAATCACAAACAACCTATGTGGCTGCTTATTTGGTCAATTTCACAGCAAGTGTGGGTCAGTTTCAGTTCTCGGCAGGATGGAACAGAGCAGGTCCATTTGCTGCCCTCTCTTTATAAGCCTCCTCTTATAGGCATGAAAGCTTTTTTTTTTTTGCAAGTGCAAGACTACCGATGGAATGATGAATGTCACAAATGATCATGCAAGTGTTTTATGTTTTTATGACCACTGCATTGAGTTACACAGAAACAAATCAGTCGGGAGGGGGGTTTGTCCAGACCATTGTATGCTTTGGATGTAAAATGGCCACTGGGTACAGATCAAATGAAAGAATCTTGCTGCAGGGCTGGTGGGGACTGGTGATGTATTTCAAAAAAATACACCACAGCCAATTACAAAGCAGTGTTTTCAGGGGGAGGGATTGCCGCGTGGTTCAGAAGCTTGGTATTTTAGCTGGGGATGCATAATGGATCATAAGGCACTTCTGAATTTTTTTGGGGGAATAAGCCCCTGTGCATAGTGTTCTGAGAATTCGACTGCGAATACTATGCAGTTAGAGAACAGCAGATCCAGCGGAAACAGACCATGCATAAAAGGCCAAAGTTTTAACCAATCTAAGAGTTGGTTTGGAAGTATTACATCAAGAGGATATAAGAATTTTATTAAAATACTTCAGATTGTATTATGTGTAGTGTGACTGTTTAGAGCTGAACATTTTGCAGTCTCTACAAGAGAATGAATGCATTATAGGTGAATGAGGTACACTTTTTAGTTCAGCAAGGTTCTGACTGAAATGTACTATTACTTCTACCCACATGGCTGCAAGAGAAATCAGCAGGTCATCTGAAGTCACCCAAGTTCAGCTTTGCAGGGGAAAATGAGGTTGTGTGACCCCCAAGTCACACAGACAGGTAAATGTAGCATGCATGTAGACAAAACTAGGCAACAGAATTGCTGGCAAGAGATTTCGGGGGCCTTAACAGTGCCAGAAAGTTCAGTACTTTCTCCCATAAACAGAATTTGTACAGAAAGATCAAGATATTAGAGCAGGATATTTCAGAATGGGATCCTAATTTTTATACTACAGTAAACTAAGAAAAGCAAATTTTTCATTTTGTAGTTTTAATAAATTTAAAAGTTTGTAGAAGAAATATTCAATTTTCACTTCAACTGACTTTTAAAAATAATGTTTTATGCAAGGTGCATAACAATTAACACTAATGCACATATTAAAATCTTACATGTGTTGAGTAAGGACAAGAAGAGAAAAGCCCAGTAAATTAGGTCTGAGTGGCTCCATGGGGTGTACATGTGGCCTCTGAGTCCATTGAGAACAGGCAGAAGGAGATGGCCTCCGGAGGCCAGGTCTACCACAGTGGATTTTAAACCTTAAAGAGGGTTTAAAGGGCCATGGAGACCCCACAGTCCAGCTGGGGAGTGCTCTGTCTCAATCTCCCTCCCTCCTTGATCCTGTTGTTTACTTGAGGCAGCTGGTCTGCAATGAGTCCGCCCCTTTAAGCACCCTTTCAACTTTAAAGGGCCATTACTGAAACCTTTAAAGGGCATTTAAAGAAGCTGATGAGCTGTGGACCAGCTGAGGCATGTTCCCTTCTCCCAGTCACAGCTCCTTCTGTCAGCCTAAAACCCTAAACATTTCCAAAATTCCAGGAGATAAATTTGTTGCTCCTAGTACTTTGGGGCCCTGACCTGGATGGCCCAGGCTAGCCTGATCTCGTCAGATCTCAGAAGCTAAGCAGGGTCAGCCCTGGTTAGCATTTGGAAGGGAAACCACCAAGGAAGTCCAGGGTTGCTGTGCAGAGGAAGGCACTGGCAAACCACCTCAGTTAGTCTCTTGCCATGAAAACCCCAAAAGGGGGTCGCCATAAGTCGGCTGCGACTTGACGGTACTTTACACACACACAGTATTTTGGGACTGTTTTAAGTCATTTCAGGTATCCCTGAGCAAAACAAAATAGGGCATTTTGAGTTTCATATTAGCTCAAGAACATCCCTAGATATTAATTAAGCTCTGCCTCTCTAAGCAAATATGAATAGCATGTTTTAACAGCATCAATCCACAGACAGTCATATTTAATACTTTTGATATGTGAATATAGATCTAGCCACTTTTTTTGTATATCTCTTTAAATTCTTTCATTTCATTTGAGTCTGTTAGAGTTTTATTTTATTATGGAAAGAATTTTAATAAAAAACATCCTCTTTGCAAAATGATTTGCAAGGAAAAACTAGGGCATATTTCAAAGCATTTACCAAGCAGCTCCAATTATGAACCATACTGAGTTGGAAGTATAAAGAATTTATATTCATAATAAAATACTTGACTAGTCTGTAGCGCTAAGGATAGTCTTCTGTGCCCAAGTTGTAATGCATAGCTACTATGCAGTAGATTGAAGTACAGGATGGGAACTGTACATTCCTACAGTTTCCCAGCCTAAAGCTTGGAAATACATGTGCAAAATTCGGTTAGAGGATCCAAACACAGACCCTAATAT
Source organism: Euleptes europaea (assembly GCF_029931775.1). NCBI lineage: Eukaryota > Metazoa > Chordata > Lepidosauria > Squamata > Sphaerodactylidae > Euleptes > Euleptes europaea. The sequence continues at coordinate 64,950,957 of NC_079323.1, forward strand.
TGTACTACTCCCACATTGCTCTCCCTTGCTGGACCAGGATAATAATTCAGGATTAAGTATCCAAAACTATGGTAAACGTGCTCTAAGAACAAAAAGAAGTCTATTTTTCATAGAGCAAAAGTTTAAAATAATAAAAAGGAACTTTCTCTGTTTTTCATGTTGGGCTGACTGGATTAGCATTTAAAAATATTTACATCTTTATGCAATAGAATAGTTTGGGTATGCAAGCATTCCACATACTTTTTAAAATACACAATGTAGTACATCTTCATTCTGATCAACACACTCAGATTTGTCTTTATATCGTACCTTAACATATACATTTCCAACCAGATGATCGCCAAGATTATCACAGACATTCATTTCCTCTACTTCACCATATTTTTCCTCCATTTCTGTAAAGACCTCCTGAATTTAAAACACACACAACAATAATTTGATCTTTTTGTAGTTTATAGGCAAGCATATAAATTGATGCTATTCACTGCAAATTTAACATGAGGTTAATTTAAGTGCTGAGGTAACTGTTACCTCACATCTAAAAATAAAACTTAATTGTAATCTGTTAGGTGATGCTACAGCTCAGAATTCTTGTGTTTGATTAAAGCCATTCCTCAAAATCACACCAAGTGAAGAGCCCAAGTTCTTCAGCAAGCTTCCTCCTGAACTCTTCCACCTGCACATCCATCATTATTTTATCATTCCACACCTCCTGCTTCTATCTATCTTGTCCAATTGTAAGTATTCCTTGAAGAGACCATGGGCTGGGCCCAAACTAGCCCTTGGACAAATGGAAAGCACTTCTGCTTGGGGGGGGGGCTGTTCCTGCACTTGCCCCCCTTCCCTTGAGCAGCATTTCCCCACGCTGTATTTTATGCTGTTCTAAGAGTCACTTGACTCCCAGAAGCAGCTTTATGGGTAGTACCGGTGGGGGGTGGGTGGGTGGGGTACAGAAGATAGATATGTTCAGTTACTGAGCTCTTTACCTGTATTTTGGATCTAATGCTATGTTACTTCTATGTACCATAAAGTGGCAACAGAACACCATTATCAAAGTGTTAAAAACAGTTCCTTACACTGGAAGGTGAGACTGAAACCACTCCTGCATTAGTTTTCCTTTGTCTTCAAGAGAAGCTTCAGAACTTTTAATTTCTATTACAATGAGTGTTACCTTATGTTCACATTTACACAAAGCTTTTCAACGCATTATTCGGTTTAACATACCTCAAAGAATTCATCATAATGCTCCTGCATTTCAACATCGCTCACAGCACCTGAAAATACCAAGTCATATTAGTTAGAGTCTCTTATAACTATAACTATACAAAGGACTCTGAGCACATCACAAAATATTTAGATAAATGTCAGAAGAAGCCGTCTACTGGAGTAAAACATGTGTAATACACAGCTAACCGTTATGAGTAAACCATGAGCAATTCTGCAAGTCCCTAAAGAAAAAAGATCACAGCAGTTTTTTAAAGCTTTTATAACAAACAAATTTATGAGAAACTGGCTTAATCTAAAGAAACTGATGTGATGATGATTAGCTCCAGCTGTCTTAATTTTAACGCAGTAGGTTTTCGTAACCACCTTTGAATTACCAGGAATCAAATAAGGAGCCAGTAAGACATTCTATAAAAGAATTTCAAGTAAAAAATTATTAATTTTAAAAGCAAATATACTAAAATTTGTTTTTGTAATTAAAACTGCTCACAAACCATACATTTACTGAATACCTTTATTATGCTAACACATTTTTATTCCCTCAAAATGCTAAACTAGATTGTTGATTTTTTCCCCTAGTTTGCTTATCATGCAATTTTAGTTATTTCTTTCTTTCCTTAGTTGGCATTTGCCAGCAACTAGTTCACCTTTTCATATGAAAGCAGGTGAAGGCTTTATTTATTTCAAAGCAATATGTTCGGCAAAAACTGATGGTTCTGCAGCAGCTAAAAACACATTAACGCAATTTCAAAACTAGTTTCATTTGTGGCCATCTGATAAAAGGCCTAATCAAATGGAAAACTTTAAAGCATATCCTGTAGACCTTGGAAAGCATTTCATTGTTTCATATAAATATATTTTACAAACAGGAATCTGCAATATTCTAGGATGGGAGAAAATGGATTTTTTGATACATCTTTTTCCACTCATTCAATGAAAACAAAGAAAAAAACCAGACAATTGGATCTATATCTGTGAAACTATGGCTACACTGGTGTGTACACTATAATTAAAATGGGATACATGTCAAATTACACTCCAAATATTGACAGATTGTGTTCTTAAAACCTTCTAAACTGCATTATAAGCTTTCAAAACTATTAAATTATCCCAAATTTCCCAAATCTGCTACAGAGAGTCCCATAGTTATCCATATTCTCATATATGTGCCAACAGCAAAACTGTGTGGCAGTATTTGAAAATTTGTTTTCTGGAAGATTGTTGTTGCCATATGTGAGTATACTGAACCTTAATACAACCATTCTCCTGCAAAAAAAACCCTAAGCAAAGCAAATTAAGTGATGGTGAAGTATCAGGCTAAATACACCACCAGAAAACTATTACTAGCTGCAACTGATGCTACTGGAGAACATCCTTGGGAAACAGAATAGTTAAACAATGTAAATATTTGCTTGCCAAATTTTCTGTAACATAACATGTTCAAACAGCCAAAAAGCTGTTAGTTTGTTAAGCGTAATTAACATTTGACATTATATTTTAAACTCTATGTTTGAAGGGGTAAAATGACTTTTAATAAGATTTGCTGCTGTAATTACATTTGTTTAAGCCAGTGATTCACTTGGCAAATTAATATCAAACAGCTCCACTGAAGACCATGCAGTTCAAGTATGCCTTAGTTACCAAATTGGTGGAAACTTTAGCCCATGCCCAGAGCAGGACATACAAATGCATACTGTTTAGCAGTGCAAGGAGAAACAGCACTGTAAACAGATTTTGCATAACTGTGAATTCCCTAACATTGCATTGTTTAACTGTGTCAAGAGCAAATCACAAGCTCAGTTCTTTATCTTTTATTCACTTCTACTGGTGTACAGTAGACAAGTAGATTTTTGCAATTCAGAACTGTACAAGCATTAATTATCAGTCTGAGATAATCACATTCTCCCTCCCCATGCTATATAAAATACCACCAGTTAACAATTTCATATTTTAAAAGAAAGGAATTAATTTTAAGTATCCTTATGTAGAGATGTCAAATGATTTTGACATCTACACAGCTGGAAAGGTGCTTGAATTAAATATGCTGATGACCTAGTACAGTATTAAATATATATCAAGAACACTGAAATGATGGGAACTAGTGGCAGGCATGGGACTGACAGCAGTGGCTTAAGGATACTTTTTAAAGTGTCCTTTTAAAAAAACATATATAGATATGCTATATATAAATATGCAAAAAGGGGAGGTAGCCAAAGTTTCAGAAGAAATAAAATTTCTTGGCGTAAGGAGAATCAGGACAAAAATTCTTGAGGCAATTAAATTAAATGTGGTCAGTTTGCTCCATTAAACTAAAAATGGTAGACCAGCTTCAGTTGACACTGAGCTCTGACAATCAAGCCCAGGGAACCAGTGAAGGAACTTGTATGAACTTACAGCGCAAACCGTCAGCAGACTGGGAAGAGTTTTGAGGGTTACGGTAAATGTTCAAGAGGGCAATGGTCTGAAATACAAAACGCAACAACTTTATATTATGGAAAATAAGTTTAACAAGAAACTGGTTTCCTTGTGGTGATGACTTTTAGCTGAGTCTCAGTGCTGAAAGAGATAATGTTATTTATCCCAAAAAGGGAAATATGTGCCACGCAACTTGTGAGTCTTCTGAATCACCCTAACATTAAAAAACAGAGATTTCACAATACTTATTATTGCATTTATTTAAATGGCGAACAGCACCTGAGAACTGCTTTTATACTCAAGTGCAAAATTTTATTTGAACCTTAAATAATAAATATCCCTATTACATAAAATTGTCAGGAATCAGTCTCTGCTGTAACACACAATAATAATGTCATGAAATCTCTATTCTCTAAGAATTTTAAGGTGAAACAAACCCAAATTTAACTTACCGTATATGGCAAAAATGCCTGTACCTTCGGATTAAAAAAAAATCAAGACATTTGATAAATGCCCAGTGCTTACTTTTTAGAGGGTAAAAAGGGAACATGTGTTTGTGTCCTCACAGAAAAGGTTTTGAACCAAGAAACAGTCAGTTTGTCCTTACTGACCACCACTCTTTTTGCACAGCCAAAGGCATTTAACAGATTCTTGATCAGTATGTAAGAGTTCCGTCACTTGTCCTGTTTGCAACAGCTTTATGTCAGCAGCTCAGAAGCCAACATGATTTTCTCATATTTAGGAATGGGCTCTTTAACACCATTCTTTAAAAAAATTTCTCCAACTGTGGGACTTACAGTGTGAGCCGTCAGCCGTCTGTGCACTGTTTTGGGGATTACGATAGATGTTTTGAATCAAGATGGTCTGCGGGGAAAAAAAAAATAAAAAGGGGAATTCTACTGGCTGCTGTGCATATAATAAGACAATTGCAAAGAGACAACTTTTTCTGAACAGCTTAATACTCCTTTTTATTCAAGTGGTATGCTATTTTCTTCTCTTCGGTATTTGCTCAGTGTCTTGAAACACCAATTAAACAATCATATCATGAAAACAGTGCTTGATTTCACCAAGAAGCCGCTCTATTTGGCTTATCTAAGGACGTATTCTTAGTTCAACTTCCCAAAGAGGAATTCGTCATACACTCTTTATGTACTTTGTAATGCAGATTTCTAATTTTAATCTAATTTTAACCCCATTCAGTACAGAGGCTTATAAAAAGTGCTGCACAAAGCCCACGGCACAAAGCACCATCATATCAAAAGGTCACAGCCACAAGCAATATGTCTCCCACTTTCTCTTATGAAGCATTTTCTTGGTGGAATTTCTGTTTAAATAATATGAGTTTCTAAGTGTCCACTTTTTGTAGATCTTTAAAGACATATCCTTTCAGCCTTTGTGCTTTCTACTTGAAGAATTTGCCCAGGCAGACTTGAAACCTTACATTTGTATCGTTCTTCTTAATATCAAGTTGTCTGAAAAAACAAACCATGTTTAAGTTAGTAATCTAACATCTCATAGTTTTAAAGTCCATATTAGTGTAAACTGCTCAAAGTTATTCAAATACTGTTAGTTTGCATGAACTTTCATTCAAACTGAACGTACTGCTTTATTAAAAGAAATCACTAATTTCAGACTCTGTTTCTTTTTATAAAACCAGCCAGTTAACACCTAGTCCATAGCCATGTATCTGGACAACTGCTATCTAAACTATTTCAGATTTACAATGCTTCCACTGACTGTTATTCTCAATATTCTTTGTTCATGTTAGCTAGCAAAAGTCTCTACAGCAATCCCCTAACCCTCAGATATCATAATCACAAGTTACAGCCATAGTTTGTTCAGTGTCTTAACATCCCAACAAGCCTAACGACTTGATTTTATGCCAATAGGTCACCATAAGCTCAAATTCAACTGCTTCATGTTATCTGGACTGAAGGCTAGCACAACCTTCTGCATATATAAATGGGATACGTATATTAAGAGACAGGTCTGGCCAGCATATTAGTAAAAAATGCCAGAAAAAAGCTACAGAAGTTCTGTGATTCCACATCCAGAGGGAATAAAACCCTCTAGTCACAATTAGTGATCCTTACAAAGAGCTGGAAGCAACATTAAAAATTTAACTTTCATCACAACCAGCTTAAATGTGTAAATGCTTGGTTATATACTAATTTATTCATTCTAAAAAGCAATGAAGCAAAATCAATAAGCATTAATTTACAAACCTTCATTCACTTGAAAATGGTCAGCTACGAACTCGACAAATCACACTTTAAAAACTATCCTGTGCCTTTTGAGAAGTGATATTTCAGAATTATAGAAACAGTATTTTCTAGTGGTGACACCTGGCCTTTGGAATGCCCTCTCACTTTAGGCTCATCTAGCACCTACTTTACTGTCCTTTAGGTGCCAAACCATTTTTTACCAGGGCTTTTAACTTTTTAAAACTGTTTTTACAGCCTTCTTCTAGTCAGTGGAGTGCATTATAAATATCATTTTAATCTACTGAATACTGTTTTTATTATTCTTATGTTGCTTTTAAGATTGTTTTACTTTTAACTTTGCTAGCCAACTAGAGTAAGTTTCTGGAGAGGCAGCTAAGTTTTCTGAATAAAGTTTGTTATTGCAGGAAAATGAGTTGGGATTTTGTCTTTTGTGTCATTTCACAGAATTCTTTTATTAGGTAAAAAATTGAAGATTTTGACCACACTTAAAGAACAACAACAACCCTATACATCTGTACCAACAGAGTTAGGTGCAGCGCAGAGAATTAACTATTTGCCATACCAAATATCACTAAAGCAGAATATCACACCAAAGGTTATCACTGGCTGACCTCTAATCCTGGTGAACGTAGGGAAACATTTCCTGTAACCATTAAAGGTGAAAAGACTTTTAAAAGGCAGGTGGGATAAATAAATGGCAACCTCAAGATAAATCTATAAACAAACTTTTAGAGATTTGGAAGTTTTATATCAACAGATCTGAAGCTCTGAAAGTTATGCCTACATTAGCAGTTGTGTGTGGCAGTTTCACAGACAGAAAAATAATACAAACCTGGCTAAATGTTGGTTTATTGTGAAGTCGAGAACACCGGTCTCCATGACGACATGCTCCAATTTTGAAATAAAAAGAACAGTTGACTCTGAAAGCAAAAACAACAAGATCATTGTATGTATTCAAACTGGCAAAATAAAATTACATGTTTTCCAAGCAGTGCAATGAGGCTGCTATTAGGCAAAATTATCCAGAAATATGATTATTGTTGTAAGTGAAGGATTTAATTATGAGCACATCCTGTGCTTTGTGTTGCATCAAATATTCATTAAATATGTAGCTTTTCTCTTTCCAGTCCAAAATTTTCCCTTCTGCGAATTCCAAAAATAAGGCAACTCGGTAGCTGATGTTTCCAGCAGTGGAAATCAGACCAGTTTAATTTAGCAAAAAAGATACCTTCAAGATTTAAATTTATTTGCATTTTAGAAGCTATCATGAAGATTGAATTCAAATAATATCACAGGCCTGTCTGTAAGAGGCACGCACTACTCTTGCTTCCTCACTCACTCACTCTTCTTTCACAGAAGGGATTACAGAGGGGGAGGCAATGTCTCAATAAGGTTTAAAGTATAAATTTACATGTCTAAATTCTAAAATACACTGCACTTAAATCTGGATTTATACTTACCTGTGTAACAAACTGAAATGCTACTACTAACCAACCCTTTGACCCAAACTGAAAATGACTAGAGATATCATGATTTTTAATGTGGTTCGAAGCAGTGAAAAATTTCCTGCCATTGCAAATTCCATCCTTGATTCTAAACGCAGAGTAGCAAAGACCTGCATTAACTGTAACCAAACCAACCGCATCTGCACAAACTACAAACCCCATAATTTGGACACGCAAGTAATTATTAGAAAAAGGAGGGAAAATCAACTTGCCAATATTATAATGCCCTTTTATACAACTATGATGCAGCCTTAATTGGACCACCGTGTACAGTTTGGGCTGCCATATCTTAAAAAGGATACTGCAGAGGTGGGAAAAGTACAGAAGGCATCCAAGATGATTAAGGAGTTGGAGAACCTTTTTATTAGGAAAGAGTGGAGAGTCTGAACCATTTCAGTCTAAAAAAAAATGGGTCAGGGGACAAGACAGAGTTTATAAAATTATGCATGGGTTGGAGAAAATGGATTTTCTCCCTCTCCCATAACACTAGAACTCAGGGACACCTAATGAAACTAATGCACAATAGGCTCAGAAGAGATGAGAGGAAACGGTTTTTTACTCAACAGGTAATTAAATTGTGGAATTCACTGCCAGCAGATGTGATAGCCACAAGTGCAGATGGCTTTAAAAGTTACATACATTTATGGAGGATAGGTCAATCAATGGCTACTAAGATTGGTACCACTGTTTGCTGACCCTCCAGAGCAACTGGCTAGCTGCTTTCCGAAATGCATGCTGGACTAGATGGACCACTGCTCTGATCCAGCAGGGCTTTTATGTTCTTATCTAGTAAGGAAGACTAAATTACCAGCTATATACTGCACAAGTGATTAACGTATTGGTTTTGATACCTAAGTCTAAAGCATTTTAGAATCGACAAACTCAATAACGTTTTCTCTACACCTCACAGAAACTGTTCTTGATTAGTGCAGCGTTCTATTGAGTTATAGGAATTACAGTGAATCATCTAGTTCAATAGTGTCTGAGATGGATCTCCAAGGCCTCTAGCACAGAAAAATCTTCACCAACACCTGCTACCTGAGGTCCTTGAACTGGAGCTGCAAGGGATTGAACTGGGCACCTTCTACATTCAAAGCTCATGCTCTAACAAGAACCAAGGACCCTTACAAACTAGTACTGATTATACAACACCTTCATAATAAACCTGTTCATCACAGACTTGTCAAAATATAATTATTCTAGCAGTCCCCAAGATGTTCCTACTGGAACCTGTGGTCTATTAAACCAGCATTTCACAGCTGTAAATTATATTACTTATTTCAGGAATAACTATTTTAATGTATATCAGTTGTCTTAACATATTGTCATCTCTGAATCCAGAATGGTGTAGACTGCAAGCCATAGTAAATTAAAGCCCAAATAAATATTTGGGGTTAATTTCCTTTTCCCTGATCTAAAACATCTAGATTCTTTCAATTTAAAATGTAGGTAAATTTAACAAGATGGTACTTCTATCTCTGATAGATAAGCTCTGTGGTTGGATCCTATGACTCCTTTCTGATAAATATTCATTCAATGGAGAAAGACATCTTTTAAGGGAGAGTGACATTTTCTGATCGAGGAAACCTTCCTCCAGGACGCGAACAATCAACTTAGTTGAAAGGAACCATACAATTCAACACAGAGTTTTTAGATAGTAAATTGCAACCTCATAAGGGGCATAATCATACTTCTACCCTACTTCACAGTGGGTAGCCGTGTTAGTCTGTCTGCAGTAGTAGAAAAGGGCAAGAGTCCAGTAGCACCTTAAAGACTAACAAAAATATTTTCTGGTAAGGTATGAGCTTTCGTGAGCCACAGCTCACTTCTTCAGACCATCTGAAGAAGTGAGCTGTGGCTCACGAAAGCTCATACCCTACCAGAAAATATTTTTGTTAGTCTTTAAGGTGCTACTGGACTCTTGCCCTTTTCTACTTCTACCCTACTTGTAAGCCTAGAAATGCCATGTTTTAAATATGGGATAACCAGCATTTGCTAGATCCTGCAGTTCAGTGACAGTTGTGACAGTTCAGAATTTACACTGTCACTTCAGAAAGATCCTTTTTTCTTAGTAGTTTAGTGTTCTTTAGAAACTTGCTTAGTGGGGAAGTACTTTTCAATCCATAAATACAATTTAATATTACTTGCAGTCTGCACACTGTTTATTCCCCAAACTCCCTCTAACAGCATATTGATCTACCTAAATCTATTACACCAAATAGCTCTGCCTTATAACCATATTTTACTACTTTCATATTTTGAGGGAGAAAACAGAAGAGACAAAGTTAGAGTGATTCTCATGCACTGGACCCAGAGTCGCTTGACCTGAATCTGCAATGGTCACTATGCAGGACATTCTTTCCATCTTCCTCAGCTTGGGCCTGGGCATACATGTGTATCAACATGTTGCCAAACATGAATGAGAATTTTATTGACTTAGATTTTTACGCCACCTCTTTGCAGTCTTGCTCATGGCAGTTTACAATTAAAATAATAAATTATCAACGTAAGTACAAGCCATTAAACCAACGCTTGTATATGATGCCACTTGCATTTTTATATGTAAATAGGTACATTTAGACTTGCTCGGCACAACATCATTATGAGCTCCTAGTGTGATCCGCAAGTCTCAATCATACCAAGACCAGCAGTGAAATCCTAAGGACATTTTCCTGAGAGTAATCCCCACTGAGCCCTGATCTGGATAGTCCAGGCTAGCCCAATCTCAGCATATCTTGGAAGCTAAGGAGGGTCAGCCCTAGTTAGTACCTGAAGTCTAGGGTTGCTACACAGAGGCAGGCAATTGCAAACCACTTCTGAATGTCTTTTGCCTTGAAGACCCCATAAGAGGTCACCATAGGTCAGCTGTGACTTGAAGCCCCCCCAAACTCCCACTGCATACACTGGAATAAGATTTTAAGAATGCCTCTTTAGGATTGAACTGTAGAAGACCGAGTTTCAATTCCCGAGTTTCAATGGTACCAGCCATGTACCTCAGTGGGTGATCTTCAGCAAGCCACTGTCCCACCTAAGATTCCCTTATAAGGTAGGATAAACTAGAGAAGAAAGATATACGCTGCCCCACGATTTTTTGTAACGTTATTAACATATATACCATGCTAATAGGTGGAGTTTTTATGGTGCACTGCAGTTTTTGCCCTCAACCCGGGGCCAAGTAGAAGTCTGTCCAAATATGCACGTCGCCCCAAAGGGGAATATGTGGGGAATAACATGCACTGGCATATGCGGGGAAAGTTTACAGTCCTCTCTGCTTCGTTATAATCTAATGGATTGTGGAGAACGGAGGGGAAACACTTTCTTTTTTTTTATTGCGGGAGTGAGCAAGAGACTAGATAAGGGGCAAGGAAAGCAGCAACGGAGCAGGTGGGGGAGGGGGGGAGAGAAGCGGAAGTCGCCGCTGCCGCCGCCATTAGCGCCTTTTTTTTCCCCCGGAAGGGAACGCGCGCGCCCGTCGTGAGCGCCGCCTGCCGCGCGGTTTCTTTTTTCCAGACGGGGGGGGGGAGGGGAGGGTGTGCGCGTGCGCGCGCCGGCAAATTCTAACCGGGAGCGCCGCTGAAGTCCGCACGAGGGAGCCGCCAAGCAGCTGCAACGCGAACAAGGGGGCCCGCAAGGCCCGCGCGCCTGAGGGTTTCTGTGGGCAGGAGGGAGGAAAGCAAGCCCTCCCCGCCCCGCCCCCCCACACTTGTCCGCGGGCCGCAAGAGAGAACAGGCTCCTCGTGGGAAACTATTGTTATGCCTGACGCCCCCACCCCACCCCCACCAGGCCGTTGTCGGAGGCCGCCCCCATCCCCGCCCGCCCGCCCGCCCGCCGTCCCTTCTGTAGAACAGGATCTCGGCCCTTGGAAGGCGGGGGAAACCGCCACTCACTTGTCTTTCTCGGTGCCGAAGATGGAGGCCAGATACTCCGCCATCTCCCACAACCCGCCTTGCCCAGCCGACCGCCGGACACCTCGGCACCCAGAGGCTACGTCACAGCGCCGCGCCGGAAACGTCCCCCACCCCACGCTCTCTAGAACGATCGAATTCCACCGACCAATCACAGTCCAAAGGTCGGGCTGCGGCGGGATATGCTGCGCATGCGCCCAAGACTTGCGTTCTTTCTGTCGTTTCAGTGTTTCTGCGTAGTCCGCCATTGCGGCGCTTTCCGTTGAAAGTTTATTCCCGTTCCATCCCCGCAATGTCACCCTTTCCTGGTGTTGAATTTGATATATTTATTTTTAAAACAAATAGACTTCCAAGCCACTCAACGTATGTAAAATAATGTATATACTTAAAGTTGAGAATTTGCAATATTATGAATTTTTGGACTGTGGTTCTTATACACATACGGTATGTCTGAGAAGTATGGCATATCATTTTTCCATTCCAAGGCTAATTCGGTATAAGGCAGCTTCTTGTGACTAGTGGGGGGGGGTTCATAAGAGCGTAGGCGATTGGTCAGGTATGTTGGTCCCAAACCAGATAAGTCTTTAAAGATGAAAACCAGCACCTTGCATTGTGCCCAGAAATAAATTTGGAGTCAGTATAGGTGGGCTGAGACTGGAGTGATGCGGTGCAAAGGCCCGCTTCAGTCAGCATCCTGGCTGCAACATTCTGTACCCATTGAAGTTTCCAAACACCTATCAACGGCAGCCCCAAGTAGAGCACATTGGAATAATCCAATCTAAATCTGACCAGCGCATGTACCACAGCAACCATATCTTTTCTGCCCAGGAAAGGCCACACACGTGAAGACATAAAACTGCCTTATACTGAATCAGACCCTTGGTCCATCAAAGTCAGTATTGTCTACTCAGACTGGCAGTGGCTCTCCAGGGTCTCTCTAAGGTCTTTCACATCACCTACGTGTCTAGTCCCTTTAGCTGGAGATGCCGGGGATTGAACCTGGGACCTTCTGCATGCCAAGCAGCCGCAGTTAGCCACAACTGGCTAACCAGTCAACACTGGTAAAATGCACTCCTGGCACAGCTGCCACCTGCTTATACAGCAGTAGGCCTGCTAATTTTTTGTACGAGTGTAATAGTTTTTGAGATTCTGACAAAAAGGATGAAAACAAGTCTAATTCTGGTATTGAAAAAGTAGGTGAGAGAGTGGACTGCGAGACAGAACTGGGAATTTGTTCTCAGCAGTTGATAAGTAATGCTTAAACCATCGCTATTGAAAATGGCAGTATAATTGTGCTCAAATTCTGTATAGGAAGCTGCAATCCTAAACACATTTAAGAGAATAAGTCCCTTTGAACTTGGTGCGATATACTTCTAACTGTGTGTGTTAAGTGCCGTCAAGTCGCTTCCGACTCATGGCGACCCTATGAATGAAAGTCCTCCAAAATGTCCTATCTTTGACAGTCTTGCTCAGATCTTGCAAATTGAGGGCTGTGGCTTCCTTTGAGTCAGTCCATCTCTTGTTGGGTCTTCCTCTTTTCCTGCTGCCCTCAACTTTTCCTAGCATGACTGTCTTTTTCCATTTCTTGTAACTACATAAGCTTATTCTCACCCTGTATGGCTTAGTGATTTTCCTAAGGACACAAAAGAAGTAGCTAACATGAACATAAGAAGAGCCCTGCTGGATCAGACCAGTGGTCCCTCTAGTCCAGCATCCTGTCTTACACAGTGGACAAACAGTTCCTCTGGAGGTCCGGCAAAAGGGCATAGAGGCTGAGACCTTTCCTTGATGTTGCCTCCTGGCAGTGGTATTCAGAGGTTTACTGCCCTGAATGTGGAGGCTCCCATTAGTCACCATGAATCTGTCTAATCCCTGAATCTACTGCCCATTAGCTTCATTGGATAACCTTGAGTTCTAATATTTTGAGAGAGGAAGAAAAAGTTCTGTTTGTTAACTCTCTCCACTGCCTGCATAATTTTATAAACCTCTTTCATGTCCCCTCTTAGTCATCTCTTCTAAACTGAAAAGTCCCATACTCTTCAGCCTTTCCTCATAGGGAATGTGCTCCAACCCCCTAATCATCTTGGTTGCCTTCTTCTGTACTTTTTCCAGTTCTGTGATGTCCTTTTTAAGATACAGTTACAAGAACTGTACACAGTGTTCCAAATGAGGCTGCACCATAGAACTATACAGGACATTATAATATTGGCCATTTTATTTTCAGTCCCTTTCCTAATGATCCCCAACATGGAGTTTGCCTTAAGAACATAAGCCATGCTGGATCAGACCAAGGTCCATCAAGTCCAGCAGTCTGTTCACACAGTGGCTACCCAGGTGCCTCTAGGAAGCCCACAAACAAGACACCTGCAGCAGCATGATCCTGCCTGCATTCCTCAGCGCCTAAAACAATAGGCATGCTCCTCTGATCCTGGAGAGAATAGTTATGCATCAAGACTAGTATCCATTTTTACTAGTAGCCATGAATAGCCCTATCCTCTATGAACATGTCCACTCCCCTCTTAAAGCCTTCCAGGTTGGCAGCCATTACCACATCCTGGGGCAGGGAGTTCCTTTTTCTCTGCTGCAGCACACTGACTTGACACTTTCATCGAGCTATCTACTACAACCCCAAGATCATTTTCCCTCTCACTCTCTGCAACTTCAGATCCCATTAGCATTTACTTGAAATTGGGATTATTTGTTCCAGTGTGAATCTCCTTACTCTTTCCGACACTGAACTTCATTTGCCACATTGTTGCCCAATTATCCTATTTCTGGAGATCCTCTAACAGTCATCCTAGATTTTCACCTTCCTGAATAATTTTGTGCAACTTGGCCACTACACCACTCACCCCTAGTTTTAGATATTTAAGAACAAATCAATTAGTATTGGCCCCAATACTGATCCTTGGGGGACCCCACTGCTTACTTCCCTTCATTGTGAGAACTGTCCATTTATTCCTAATATTTGCTTCATGTTATTTAACCAATTTTTAATCCATAAGAGAACCTGTACTCTTATCCCCCTTTTTCTGTACATGTGTACACCTCAGTTTGTGCCTAGAAACAATAGATGGACTTTGAATTAAGGTGAAAGCAAAAGGCATTGAGTCATGCTAAGGCAGAAAGGAATGTGGGGCAGCTCCTCTATCAGTCATGCAAGTAGCCACCCTAACAAAGATTCAATCAATGGCAATTTCCCCCAAGAACCTCAGAGTCTCTCTCCAGATAATTTGATTCTAACTAACGACCCAGATCTCCAAAACAATATGTAATGGGCCAATTCCAGCAATTTCCTCCATATCTCAACGACTATCCAGGAAGATTCCTGCCCTTCCCCAATCATTACAAGTACCTGGCCATATCTAACTTCCAAATCTCCCCAAGAGAACACATGAAGCTGCCTTATACTGAATCAGACCCTTGGTCCATCAAAGTCAGTTTTGTCTACTCTGACCGGCAGCAGCTCTCCAGGGTCTCAGGCTGAGGTCTTTCACAACCCCTACTTGCCTAGTCCCTTTAACTGGAGATGCCGGGGATTGAACCTGGGACCTTCTGCATGCCAAGCAGAGGCTCTACCACTGAGCCACAGCCCCTCCTGTAAGCTCTAGTTCTGCGGCCCCATTAAACAGACTTCAGCAGACAACCAATCCACAAAAACAGTTTTATTGGGTAGAATTGACAGATTTCAGAAGCCATATTCAAAAGGACACTAGTAAGGGTCAAAGGCAAGGTACACAGCATATATGGAAGAGCAAAAGAAGATAACCGGTTACCCAGGCAACCCTCCCCCCCTCCAGGAGGCAGGAAGGAGTACTTGGCGATTCCCACAGTATGAGAATCTATGAAGACTCTTCATAGACTGGCCTTGGACAGAATAGCACAACAGCACCTGGAAGCAGCACAATCGCACTACCGCATACCATCCTCATGGCCTGCTCCTGACACCTCCCAACATCTGTGAAACTTTAGGCAAAAGGAGAAAATGCCCCTCTACCATAGATAAAGGGCAGCCTGGAACAGATTGCTGCAACACCAATCCAGGCAAACATTATTGGTGTAGCCTAGAAAGCTAAAAGTGGCCTCCAGATCCCTGGGTGCTCTATGTTCAGAGGTTTATCTTGGACACGCCAGAGGCCCCTTTGAAGTCACTGGGACTTCTATGACAATCTCCTATTTCTTGATAAGGAGGGCACCTTGGGGTGGGGAGTGTGTGTGTGGATTAGGGTTGCTAACTCCAGGTTGGGAAATTCCTGGATATTTGGGGGGGGGGGTAAAAGCCTGGGGAGGGAACTCATGCCATGGAGTCCACCCTCCCAGCAATCATTTTCTCTAGGGAAACTGATATCTGTAGTCTGGAGATACAGAAGACCTCCCTTTTCTTGATAGGAGGGATGCAAAAGGAAAGCATCAGGAGAGCTACACTCTGTTGCTTCCCATAGAGGCTCTCTAGCTAGGAAATGGGGGTTCTTCCTGGAGACCCCTACAGCATCACAGAATCTCTAGGGTTATGTTAGATTTTTTGGTTACAGAGTAATGACTCAGAATAATACAGGATGTCTGTGTGTGCACATATGTCCATGAGCAGAGGAAGCAGAAGAGAATGAGACATGATTGTTCACTTATTGGGAGAGACCACTGGAGGGCATCTTGCCCAGGACACCCCAGCTCCCAGGTGGGCCAGTTTGGTCTGAAGTAATAGGTACAGATGGGAACAAAATATGAAAAAGATTCAATGTAATGTAAATGATGTGAAATTTCATTTCTTTGTAACTGTTACTCCCTCCAGTGGTAAAAGAAGAAAAATCTCCTAGAGTTGCATCAGATACAGTGTAAAGTAAAACTAAAAATAGAGGTAGGGAAATGTATTTTATTTTAACAGTTCCAGAATGGACTCCATGGATAGGCTGTATTGAGTACAGGATACTGGTGTAAAATACAGTTTCAGGAAAGTCACATGTAAGAGCCATGGGAAGTACTTTGGAGAATCACAAACTCAGCTTGCTGCAGGAGTTGACAGAGAAGCGAAAATGGCCGTGGAGCAAGCCAAGTTGAGTGGCCTGTGTGGTAGACAAGCCAATGCTTCAAAGCCACTCAGCTCAGTGGGGCCAACAATGCATTCAGATGTTTACCGACTGCATTCTCCCCTCACACTAACAGTGTGCAGGAGAAGACAATTGATAAACAGGCACCAATGATCATTGCTGATGAAGGGTCTAAGTCAGAGGAGCCCTGAGACACTGGCAAAGTTGCTGGGGCTTGGCTCTAACTCCTCCTGGATACTAGTGGCCCTCTAGGGTAGTGGGCCACCAGGAAATTTCCCTGTAAATTAAATGGCCAGTCTGCTCCAGCTTGGAGGGAGGGTGACATTAAGCGTGTGCTTTTTTCCCTATCAGGTCACAACCGACTTACAGTGACCCCATGGGATTTTCAAGACAAGAGTTGTTGAGAGGTAGTTTGCCATTTTCTGCCTCTGAAGCAATCCTGGTATTCTTTGGTGGTCTCCCATCCAAAACTAACCAGGGCTGACCTTGCTTAGCTTCCAAGATCTGACAAGATAGGGCTAGCCTGGGCTATCTATGTCAGGGCAAGTACATGTTACATCATAATAAATAAGCAGAATGCTCTTGAAAATCTGAAGCTAGAAATCTGAATCTTAACCACACTGTTTCTGATCATGTGAGGCTGTATTGCTTCTCTTTGCCTTTATTCAAATATAATGGCAAGCCATTGTTTCCCACTGTGAGAGCAAGCTAAGAATTAACTTCAGTCGTGGCCATATGATCACTCCTGCCCCTTTTGTCATGTGCAGCAAGAGAAATTTCAGATGTGTACGGTATATGCTTCCAGATCCATTGAGGAGATCCACACGCAGTAGCCTGCTTCTGTTGAGATGCCTCCCTTGCTAGATTGGAGTGCATGGTAAAAGGTTACGTGTATGAGTGGTGGTGAAGAAAACATGTATGTGACACAGTGGCACAATATTTCTTTTGCCATCAGGGTAATAATGCATCAACTCACGCAGTGATCACTCCAAGCAATACTTTCCCTCTCTCA
The DNA here is from genome assembly GCF_029931775.1 of Euleptes europaea. Taxonomy (NCBI): domain Eukaryota; kingdom Metazoa; phylum Chordata; class Lepidosauria; order Squamata; family Sphaerodactylidae; genus Euleptes; species Euleptes europaea. The sequence continues at coordinate 64,968,289 of NC_079323.1, forward strand.
CACACATTGTCTCTCACAGAGCAATTGCAGAAACAACAATACTCTGTGAGGCATGATATATTCCACTTGATTTGGTCCGCTAACAAAGAACAGAGGCCTATGTGTTTTCTTCTCTGACCATATTGCTTTCCTAAGCAGCTATCTTCACTGGAATGCTAATGCTGGGAATTTTACTGGGCTTTGTTTTCAGACCAAAAGTTGATAAAGGCCAGAAGTGGCAGAAGGCCCTGTTAACAGTGCTGAGTTATTGAGCAGCTGCTTTGACGTGGACAATGCAAAAGCCGTTATTGACTTGGTCATGCTGCACATTAGCTTTTCAGTCAAGACAGACATGTTCAGCTGCCATTCCCCTTCAGCAGAGTCCGTTTTCCATTGCCAGAAATCAGCACTTGTCACTGAAAAACAAAAGAAAGTTGTTCTGGTCACTCAGGCTTCCCTTTGCTTTGCATTAACCATCCTATCAACCTGCAACCTCATTTTATTCTTTATTATGCTGCGACCCCAACCTAGTTTGTCACTTGCAATCAACATCCATTATTCCCCAAAGAACTGCATGGGAGCCTGTAGAGCAGGGGTGGGGAACATCAGGCCCGGGGGCCGTTTAAGGCCCACAAAATCATTTGGTCTGGCCCTTCGTGGGTCCTGGCAGATCTCAAGCTCAGAAGGATCTAAGACTGGTGATATGCCCCCTCCCTCGGACAGGAATAGCCTCTATTCAAGGCAGATGTGAGTTTGTTTTGCCGAGAAAAGGAACCTTTTCTTCCCTTGCAGAAGAGTCATTAGCTATGGAGCTGCTAGGACCGCCCAAGAAACTGTGTTAACCCTTTCCCACCCAGGCCATGGAGAAACGTATTCCCTCTACTACAAGAGGGCTGGGGGCGGACGTGGAGGCAATGGAGGGGTTAAAGGAGGCAGGGCCAGAATGCGCGCGCAAGGGGTGTGTGTTTTTAGTCAGTGTGTCCTCATTTCATCCCTGCAGGCAGAGATAGCAGGAGCCGGGTGTAGAATCTGGCCCCAACCATGCAGAGCAGGAGCAACTCTGGTGTGCGGCTGGATGGCTATGCCCGGCTGGTGCAACAGACCATCCTGTGCCACCAGGTGGGCGAGTGCTCCACCGGTTAGATGCCTGCCTGCTTGCCTGTGTGTGGGGGGTGTCATCTGGGGCAGCTGCCTGCTTGGGGCTTGGTCAGCTCATTTTTAAGTTGATAATTTTATATGGCCCGTGAATGATGTTATAAATATCCAAATGGCCCTTGGCCCTTGATGTTATAAATATCCAAATGGCCCTTGGCCAAAAGGTGTGAGAGTCCCCAACCTAGCTGGGCAAACCTCGCCAAATCAATTGCTCAGACTTGGATGCAGAAACAAAAGATTTATTGAAGGCTTCAGATAGGGAAGACAGGCTCATGGATTCAAAGTTGCGAGTGACTAGCTTATCGGGGTTACAGTATTTATCTACTACAGGGCACGAAGGTTCACACGCATGGGAGACAGGGGAGGTTACAAGGCATAAAACATCAAACAGTCCTAGAGAGACAGTGAGGGCTATCTGCATTTCAAGGCCGGACTCAGCCCGAGGGAGTGAAGGCAGAAGGCACAGCAGGGGAGGAGAGGTGGCACCTGGGCAAGAAGGACGAGGCGGGGGACTCAGGAAGATACACAGAGGTGCGAACTGCTTGTACGAGTTCAAAGAGGTAGAGATAGAAATAGATAAGAGCCAAAACCAGATGGCCCTCACATTCTGCCCCCCTTAAGGCCCCCCTCCCGCGAGTTCGGGAGGTCGAGGCTTCTCGGGATAAGCGCAATGGAATTCGTGTACGAGCCGGGGGGCGGCCATATGGGGGGCTGCAACCCATTCATCGTGCGCGGCGCCTAGATGTTTCCACCGAACAAAGTAAAACAGCTTTCCCTTTTTCCACTTGGAATCCAAGACCTTGGACACTTCCATGTGGGTATCCCCACCCACAACAGTGGGCACTTCTGGCTTCGAGGGGGGGTGGAACTGGGGAGCGGAGACGAACGGCTTGAGCAGGCTGATGTGAAAAACGGGGTGTACCCCGCGAAGGGTCTTGGGAAGATCCAGCTCCGCAGTTACCTCGTTAATCACCCGAGTAATGGGGAAGGGGCCCACATAACGGTCGCTGAGTTTTTTACAGGGTCGGAGGGAACGCAGATTTTTCGTGGAAAGATAAACCTGTTCCCCCACCCGGAGTTCCCATCCCTGTGATCGGTGTTTGTCAGCCTGTTCTTTGTATTTCCGCTTGGCCCGTTCAAGGTTCTTCTGTAGCCAGGGCCAAGTGGAACTGACCGCCTGTACCCATTCCTGCATCTCGGGCACTGCCTCGAGCTCGGGGGAGACGGGGGCGGCACCGAAAGGGCCGAAATCGGTTCCGTATACTACCCGGAACGGACTAAACCCCGTGGAGGAGTGGGGGGCGTTGTTGTATGCGTACTCGGCGAAGGGTAACAGGTCCACCCAGTCATCCTGATGGTAATTAACATAACATCGGAGGTAGCACTCGACCACGGCATTCACCCGTTCGGTTTGGCCATCAGTTTGCGGATGGTAGGCAGACGAGAGACCCTGTTCCCCCACCCCCATAAGCTTCAGGAAGGCTCGCCAGAATTTGGCAACGAACTGGGCCCCTCTGTCGGAGAGGACCTTCCTAGGAATCGAATGAAGCCTGAGGACATGGGCGACAAACATTTTGGCCAACCCCTGCGCTGACGGGAGCCCAGCGCAGGGGACAAAGTGGACCTGCTTGGAGAAGAGGTCTGTAACAACCCACAGTACGGTCTTGCCCCTGCTGGGGGGTAGATCGGTGATGAAATCCATGGCGATCACCTCCCATGGCCGGGTGGGGATCTCCAGAGGTTTCAGAAGCCCTGGGGTTTTGCCCCCCCCTGTTTTTGGCGGTGGCACAAATGGGACAACTGCGAACGTACAACTCTACATCCCCTCTCATGCCCGGCCACCAGAACTGCCGCCGTACCAAATGCAACGTCTTGACAAACCCAAAGTGACCGGCCAGCTTGGCCCCGTGGACCAGTCCCAAAACCTCCCTGCGAAGAGAGGCTGGGACATAGAGTTTCCCTTCCTGCACCCACCAGGACTCTTGCTGTTCCATACCGGAAGGGAGCGTCTGCTGCTCTGCTTCCTGTAGGGACGCTTCCCGGAGGCGTTGCTGGAAAGCCTCCGGGATTCCCTTGAGCGAGGGACCACTGGGGTGGCGGGTTTGAGACCGCCAAACCCGGGATCTCTCCCCTTTGCTCAGGAGTGAATAGAGAGTCTACAGGACGGTCAAAATCGTTGCGGTACTGGGGCAGTCGGGATAGGGCATCTGCTAGGGCGTTTTCCTTGCCGGGTACGTGTTTGAGGGTGAACCGAAATTTGGCAAAGAATTGGGCCCAACGTATTTGCTTGGCGTTGAGCTTTCTAGCCCCTTTGAGAGCCTCCAGATTCTTGTGATCAGTACACACTTCAAACGGGAATTCTGCCCCCTCCAGAAAATGCCTCCACACAGTGAGGGCGTGCTTAACTGCCGCGGCTTCTTTCTCCCAGATGGCCCAGTTGATTTCGGACTGGGTGAACTTCTTGGAGAAATAGGCGCATGGCTTTAAAGCGCCACTTTCGTCCCGCTGCAGGAGGGCCCCTCCCATAGCTACATCGGATGCGTCCACCTGGACCACAAACGGTTTGGTGCAGTCCGGGTGGGCCAGGACCGGTTCGGACGAGAAGAGTAGCTTCAAGTCCTCAAAAGCCTGTTGGCAGGGAGGGGACCACTGCAGTCGGGCCGAAGGCAAGGCGGCATTGGCACCTTTTCCCTTAGTGCGCAGAAGGGAAGTGAGAGGAAGAGCCACTTGCGCAAAGTTGGGAATGAAATTGCGGTAAAAGTTGGCGAACCCCAGGAACTGCTGCAGTTGCTTGCGCGTAGTAGGGGGTTCCCAATCTCGCACAGCCTGAACCTTTCCGGGGTCCATTTCCAACCCCTGGTGGGAAATTACATAGCCTAGAAAGGTAATAGAAGGCTGGTGGAATTCACACTTAGACACTTTGGCATATAACTTGTGGTCCCGTAACCGCTGGAGGACCTCCCGCACCAGCCGGACATGCTCTTCCATGGTTTCAGAATAAATGAGTATATCATCCAAAAATACCACCACCCCCCGAAACAACAAATCATGTAACACTTCATTGATTAACTGCATGAACACACTCGGAGCCCCAGAAAGTCCGAACGGCATGACTAGATACTCAAACATGCCAAAACAGCTCGAAAAAGCCGTTTTAGGTTCGTCCCCCTCTTTTATGCGAATGCGGTGGTAGGCTTCCACTAAATCCAGTTTGGTGAAAATCCGGCCCTCCTTCAATTGTGCTAGCAGGTCTGGAATGAGAGGGAGGGGGTAAGCGTTAGACTGCGTGACAGCGTTGAGCCTCCGAAAGTCAATACACAGTCTTAAGTCTCCCGTTTTCTTTTTCACAAAAAAGGCGGGGGCGGAGTACGGAGCTTTGGAGGGGCGGATGAAGCCCCTCGCCAAGTTAGTGTCCAAATAGTCCCGCAACACTGTCTTTTCACTGGGGCTCATGGGGTACACCTTTCCCTTGGATAACTTGCCGTCCCCAACTATTTCAATCGCACAGTCGGTCTCCCGATGCGGTGGCAGTTCGTCACACTCCCGCACATCAAACACATCCGAATATTGGGAGTACTCCGAGGGTAGGTTGGGGGTATTGGAAACGGGTCCTGGGGAACCCACCAGGGCGGCTGCCGGGGTCCCGGTCATGCGGTCCCTGTCATGCATGGAGCAGGGATCCTCAGGGAAGGTAAGGGTCCGCTTGACCCAATCAATAGTAGGGTTGTGGCCCCGTAGCCAGTTCATTCCCAGTACTACAGGGGCAACTATGGGAGCAACGGTAAAGTACAGCCGTTCCCAATGCTCCCCTACAGTCATGACTATCGCGGTAGTCCGGTGAGTGACAGGCCCCTTTTTAAAGTCACTCCCGTCCATCTGGGAGAAACGGAGGGGACCCGGGAGGCGCTTGCGGCGGACCCGCAATTTTCGGGCCGCCTCCTCGCTAATCAACGTGCGGGCGCACCCCGAGTCCACGAGCGCGGGGAATTCTAAAACTGGGCCCCCCGTGGGTAGTGAGAGGTGAACCCGAATATAAACGTTATCTTCCTGGGCGCTTACCATCGGTGGAGCTCCTTGCACGAGGGTCGGTGCGGTCTGCTGAGGAGCCCCCCTTACAGCAGACCGACGGCGTTTTTTGCCGGCACATCCCACTCTTCCTCCTCGCTGGACGAGGGGGACGAGTTATTTGTAATCCGTGACTCGGCGGAGTCAGAGGCTGCACTGGCAATCCGGGGTCCCGATGGACCGGTCGAACTGGCGATCCCATCCAGGGCGTGCGCGTGTAGTGCCGAGGGGGTGCTCCGACGTCCTGGAGCGTTGCTTCGGCGTCGCGGCTGACCCTCTGCGGGGGCTTTCTCTGGTTCGCTCGGGACGGGGCGAATGGAAGCCGGGCGTCCGGAGCGGGATGGGCATTGGGAGGCGAAGTGACCCTTTCCTCCACAGACCAGGCACACCCCTGCCTCGAAGCGCTTGCGGCGCTCCGCTGGCGTGGGGCCGCCACCGCCTGGGGTGCGAGGTTCTCGGACCCCACTTGCCTTGTCTCCTCTTGGTTTGAAGTCGCGGCCGGAACGTTGCTTGGACAGGTTCAGGAGCTGCTTCCGATTTTCGATATCGGCAGCGTGGCGCACCCAACCCTCAACGTCAGGGGGGTTGCCTTGCATAAAGGCCCAATGCTGCAAGTCCGGGTTTAGGCCCTCCCTGAACAACTGCACCCGGGTAGCCTCACTCCAGTCCAGAATCCGACTCGACAGAGACTGGAACTCGCTCGCATACTGCGCCACTGACTTGGCCCCTTGGCGTAGTTGCATCAGAGCGGCTTTGGCCCGCTCCCCCAGATTCGGGTCCTCGAACCGGTTACGGAGTGCGATCATAAAGTCATCCAAACTCCGTAGCACCGGGGAGCGGAGCTCGTACTGTAACACCATCCACGCGGCCGCTTCGCCTTGCAGGAGGGAGGCCACATACTGGACCTGAGACTCCTCGGAGGTAAAGGTCCTGCCCTGCTCCCGCATGAAAATGTCCACTTGGACCATGAAAAAGGTCAACTGGTCCCCCGACCCATCATACGTGATCTTCAGGTCCCGGCGGGCCGGGGTATTGGGAGGAGGCGCGGGGGGAGCCGCCGGTGTCCCATCCGGAGGGTTACCCGGCGGGGGCTGTACCTTCAGCGCGTCCATGGCCGCGGCCATCTCCTCCATCACGAGCTGCATGGCATCTATGCGCTCCACCATCGCTTGGCGTTCCTCCTGCCACTGTCTCCGCTCCTCATCCATCAGAGCGTCCCGACGAGCGGGGTCGTCCTCGAACCCCGTACCAGTTAAGGCCAAGCGGCGATGCTTTGCCTCAGTCCGGGAAAGTGACCAACCTTTCGGCGAGTCCAGCCAAGTGTTAAAGGTGGTCTTGGGACGCGTGCCCGGTCCCGGACCCGGTCGGGGCGCACCTGGCACCTTCTGGTCCGGTTTGTCCTTCGGGGCCGGCTTGTCCGGGGCACCGCTTCCATCCGGCGAGGCCGGAGGGGTCGTTTTTTCCTCGTCGGCTGACATAGCTGTCCCGTAGGGTACAGATGCAGAACGAAGAGGCAAAGACTCGCAACTTAATGTGAGAGTCCCCAACCTAGCTGGGCAAACCTCGCCAAATCAATTGCTCAGACTTGGATGCAGAAACAAAAGATTTATTGAAGGCTTCAGATAGGGAAGACAGGCTCATGGATTCAAAGTTGCGAGTGACTAGCTTATCGGGGTTACAGTATTTATCTACTACAGGGCACGAAGGTTCACATGCATGGGAGACAGGGGAGGTTACAAGGCATAAAACATCAAACAGTCCTAGAGAGACAGTGAGGGCTATCTGCATTTCAAGGCCGGACTCAGCCCGAGGGAGTGAAGGCAGAAGGCACAGCAGGGGAGGAGAGGTGGCACCTGGGCAAGAAGGACGAGGCGGGGGACTCAGGAAGATACACAGAGGTGCGAACTGCTTGTACGAGTTCAAAGAGGTAGAGATAGAAATAGATAAGAGCCAAAACCAGATGGCCCTCACAAAAGGTTCCCCACCCCTGCTGTAGAGTGACTCTTGACTTTCTCTCTGATTCAATACAATTTCAAGTTCTGACTCTGCAGACTATAATCTGCCCCCAAACACTTCAGTGCACCAGTCCATGAATAAGTGTCCCAGAAAATCCAGGGGTCAGCTGTGAACCCTTACACAGTAATGGCATAAAAGAAGCCAAAATTAGGCATTCTATTCATAGTTCAGGTTTTTACTTTAATCTTGGAATTAAAAAGCAGATTTGGAAATTCTACTGAGAATTGAGGAAAAGGCACTGTAAGGAAAGCAGCAGCAGTATTCCCTGCCTGTACCCATTTTCATCAGGACAGGCAGTGAGGAATATGAAAATGGAGTCCACTCCTAAGATAATTTTCATTCAGTCACCCATATGAATTTCAAGGACCCAAGTTGCAGGAGTGGGTCCAAGGGACCAGCAGGGACAGAACTGAGACCAAGAACAAAGAGGAGGGTATTGAGTAGCAAAGGGATATGGATTGAAAACAAAGTCAAGGAGCAATGATGGGTAGATCAGGTTTAGGGATAATCAGGAGGCAAAGGAAGAAATTACATCAGAATGCTACTACTCTAAGAGAGACAGCAGTTGGATGTTCTAGGAACTCGGGGCAAGAGGATATAGACACACAGCATGCGGGGTGTCTTATGAAAGAAGCTTTGACTCTTGAAAGCTTATACCCTGAAAATCTTGTTGCATCTAAGGTGCTGGTGGACTCAAATCTAACAGTGTGAGAAGATCTTGGTCAAGGATAAAGTAAACCATAGAAAGAATGGTTTTGAAGATTGGTATCTTGATAGAGCTATTGAAGTTGAATGAAACAGAACATGGGAATCTGAAAACATGCAAAAAACTAAGTGCCTACTCTTGGGCAGTTCAACCTCTGACAGCCAGAGCCACATCATGGCCCCAGTGGCTGGTTGGGTGGCATGATGATGAGGGCAGCACTTTTGCCCTGTGGCCCACTGGTTTTTTGACCATGTTTCCTGCCTGTTGACAGCTGGACAGCTAACTATCCTCCCTCCCTTCCCCTGGCCATAATCAGAGAGGCACTCAGAAATCTTCAGAAATTACCACCTCACCCCTAATAATCAGGATGGAGCAGAGCTTTCTGAAGAGAACTGAGTCCCTGTCTCAAATTATGAGCATGGGGAAGAGCAAGAGGAGAGGACAAGGAGGACTGAGGCAGCCAGAGACAGAGGTGTTGGAGAAGGCAAAGCTATTGTATCTTCCCTGCCCTGGACCCAAGCAGCAGTGGTGGCACGGGCAGGGTGGGAGAGCAGGATCTTGCCCCCAACCTTTCTGCCACTGCTTAAGTCCCAGTCCCCTTTACACCGCAGGTACTAACCCACATGGGCTATGATCTGGCTAAGGCAACAATTAAACAACGTATAATCGACACAGAGCGTCAAACAGATCTTGCCATAACACCAAACTTCATTATCAGTGAGCCCTGCAGATACCTTACTACTCCCATGGAGTATCTACGCAGACTTGAAATTCCAAAACATCGAAGAGCTTTCACCCTGGCCAGATGCCAAGCCCCCCCCGTCAGCCATCCAGGAAGGCCGCTACAGAAAGATGCCATATGAGGAGAGAAAATGCCCCTGTGGTTCTGGATATATAGAAACCCTTGAACATGTTCTTTTTCATTGTCAATATTATACAGCTATCAGAGAAAGGTTCATCTCACCACTAATTCATAAATCTTCCAGCCAGTATGGTCAGTTCCATACGTCATCCCTGCTACAAGATGTCAACTCAGATATAACGTATTCAGTTGCTAGATTCTGTGCCGCTGCAATTGACATACGATGGAGGAGAGGCTGTGCTAACCAGCAGTTTTGAAAATGAAGGCAAACAGTTATACTATATGTGCTCTCCTTTTCTTACCAAGTGGTTATTCATTATACTAACTAATGAACCAGCATGTTTTATTCAGATGTTTTTTAGACTACTGTAAATTGGTAACTTTCCTATTTTACTTGTGCTGGTCATTGACTAATAAAATTTCTAATCTTTCTAATCTAATCCAGTCCCCTTTTCTAGGGTGACAATGTATAGGGGAGCCTCCTCTTGCCTTTGCTGCAACATCTTAGTCCAGGGTAGGATCCAGAGGCATTGGCTCCCTTTCCCATAATTTCCCACTCATTATCTGTTTCTTCTCATATCTTTTGTTTCCCTCCCTTTCCTGATGCATTCCATAGCACTTTTCTGTCCTTCCACAGGTAGGCTTCTCTCACATTTTGAGAACTCACAGTGGGTAGCCGTGTTAGTCTGTTTGTAGTAGTCAAAAAGGGCAAGAGTCCAGTAGCACCTTAAAGACTAACAAAAATATTTCCTGGTAGGGTATTGAGAACTATTATTCTATTTTACAAGCATATCATTAGGGACTATCATAAGAGATCAAGCATTGGAACAAAAATTTAAATACCCTTGAATGACTGGGATGCATAATAAAGGTATGTGTGAAGCCAGGAAATGCAAATGAGTCACATTTTCAACATTTCCACATATTAATATCAGATGTGGTGAATTTCCCCAAGAGGAGATATGTCTGCCATTCCTAAATCAGAAATACATCAGTCTCCCTATGGAAGAGATTGGTGTGTTTCTGCACTGGACATTAATGATATGCTGAGGTAAGAGATCTAATGAAACCAGAAAATAATCGATAACACTGGCACCATTTTGGCTAAAAAAAAGTGAAATCTCCATTAGGGTCGATCTGCGATCGCCCATTTACTATTATTAGGTTCCTCTGAATAATGAATTGGGCCAGACTTAAGCCGGAAGAATTGATTACTGAGTCCCTGGAAGTTCTAGTATACCATAGGGAACTCAGGAAAGATTCATCAAAATTCCCTATAAGATTTTGGAAGAGAGTATTATCATCTGGCCCTATTCGAGCGTTAAAATCACCAGCCATAAGAACTGGAGTAGTTGGGTGGTTGTTTTTGATGTCATCAAATAGTTCTCCCAGACGGGCCCAGTTTCGTGCAGTATTACTTGATCTAGCAGGAGGAATATAAACAGAAAATAAAAGAAGTGAAGAAAAAGTCAGATTTACTCTAACTGCTAGCACCAACTCTTCAGCCAAAAGAAGGTCAATTGAGCTTATGCTTAAAGAAGTGGAGATAAAGCATGCTAGTCCTGCACGAGGGCGGTTAATGATATGCTGTAATACAGAAAGCACAATTTACATTTCTTATCTTTTGTGCATATAATTATTGTTTGTATCTACCACCATTTATAATCTACTAAGATGGAGGCTTATAAAACATGACATAAGGATGACTTAGAAAAATCCAGTCTAGACAAAAAAAAAGGTTAGAACACAGATCTCCTCACCGTATGAGATGTTTAGTTATGACAGTTTCACAGAAGAGAAAGCTGGCCCTTCCAATTCATAATCCATGGGAAGATATTGCTAAATGGATGTGGAGCATGTTGTGATTTTAGCTCAAGATTTCTCATTGCTTGTGCAATGCTATGTGCACACTGGAAAATTTGTCTGAACTGTACTTTATGGAGATAATAAAGAGGATGGCTTTGCCTTGTGAAGTCTGTGATTCTGTGTTTAAAAGCAGCCATGTCAAAGATACTGCAATAACATTTGCAGCAGATGACAGCTGTACAAGAGCTATTCTTGTTGGGTGAAACAAGGAGAGCATCTTAGAACCTTTTGTGTACATGTTGTTCTGCAACTCTATCTCCTTTTTAGAATTTTCATCCTTTTAGAACAATTTTAGGAAATACTTGCTCAAGAATTTGATGCACTTGTATTTTCTTAGGAGTATAAAGTTTTTTTAAAAAAATTATTTTTTTTAACATATTATAAAACATACAACAACATACAACAAAAGGCAAACATGCTACACAACATAATAATTCTGCCTGTCGATACATCTCTAGGACAAGTTACTGTTTGTGAATAACTGGAATGGGTTTATAATCTTTCTAACCTAAACTGTTATGAAACTATTAAGTGCTTATACAACATAATATTGGTTGGTTAAAACTCCATTGACCTGCTATATATGTATCTATATATTTGCTGATATCAAAAGTTAGCATATATGGAATTTAAAAAGCAGATTTAAAGATGATGAAATTCTTTCATATATAGTTGTCATCTCGGATTATGGCTTTCTACTTAGTTGGATTATTTAGCAATGTATTCATGATATAGTTTCCAGTTCTTTGTAAAATCTTCTCTCGGTTTTTTGTTAACAATGTTCATCAGCTTGGCCAACACTACATACTCTGCAAGTTTATCTAGCCAATTACTGAGTGTTGGAATATTTTCTTGTTTCCAGCTTTGAGGACCATTCTTGCTGCAGTAATCATATATCTGAACATTTCTGATTTGTTTTTCTCAATCTCTGGTGGTAAAAATCCTAAAAGCGGAGTTTTTGGGTCCAGCAAAAAGTTCCTCTTTAATATTTTTTGTAGCTCCTGGTGTATCTCAATCCAAAATTTTCTTATTTTTATACAGGACCACCAACAATGGAAGAAAGTTCCTTGGACTTCCTTACATTTCCAACATCTTCCATCTGTATTTTTACTTATTTTGCTAATATCTTTGGGTGTAATATACCAGTGGTAAAACATTTTGTACCAATTTTCTCTTAGGCTCTGGCTAGCAGTGAATTTTCAACCACCAGTCTTTCCAGTCTTTTAACTTGATTTCTTGACCAAAATTTTGCATTCATTTTATCATACACGGTTTGATTTGTTCCATCTCTGTATCATACTTTAGTAAAAGTTTATAAATTTTTCCCAACAGGTGATCAGTATCTTTTTTGATTAATTGTTCAAATTCTGTTAAGTCTCTAAGCTTGCCTCCATACAGCCTCCATACAGTCTTTTGTTAAGTCTGGACACCGTTTGAGAATAGGTTAACCAGCCTACTCTTTGGTAGCCTGTTCTGAATTCTTCCCAATTATTTATTTGTCCATTAGAGATAATCATAGGAGTATAAAGTCTTGATACTTCTTGGATCAGGTTTAAGCATTACTGGGTTAGCAAATAAATGATAGGAAGGAATCCTTGTAACATAAGAACATATTACTTTGTTCAATCATATTGTCAGGTCCCGGGGCCAGAGGCAGAGGAACATAGTTAAGAGCAGTCCAAGTTCAAAACTGAGGTATTGAGAGAGTCCAGGTACAGAGAGCCAAAATGTAATACAATAGTGTGGTCCAAGTCCAATCCAAGTTCAAAGGTAAGCCGAGGGTCAGAAACCAAAAACGAAGTGCAAGAGAATCCTCAAATTCCAGTCCAAAGTCAAAGATATACAAAGGTTTCTAAGCAGGTAACTCACGGGTAGCATGGAGGGCAAACACAAGTTGTTCCCACATCAGCCTTGCTGCTAACGTTTGTTTAAATAAGCCTAAAAGGACCCAGCATCCTCATCACCGTCAGCTGGCAGGGCTCTCTGAAGTGCTTGCATACTCCTCTTGTCCATCAACGACAATCGGACCTGGTGTTGGTACCGAGGGCCATAAGGGATGCGGAGGGGCCACAGGAGTCAGGAGAGAACAGTGGAACACTGGACGAACGTGCATTGTGGAGGGCAGGAGCAGCCAATATGCAACAGGATTGACCTGCTCTGTGATGTGGAACGGGCCAACAAATCGATTGTCGAGCTTTCAGGATGGTCGATGGCTCCAAAGGTGGCGAGTGAAGAGCCATACCTGGTCCCCTACCTGTAGGTTCTCACCAGGCCTGCACTTTCGATCAGTGGCAGCCTTGAACACCCACTTGGCCTGCTCAGTTTGTTCCCGGAGAATGAGGTGCAGTGACGAGTTCCTGAACAAATTTGTTGGCTGCAGGTATGGGTGAGGTTGGCATCGTAGTCGAAAAGAACCGGGGGTGAATTTCATAGTTGGCCAGGAATGGTGTCTGCTGGGTGGACACATGAACAGTGTTATTATATGCGAATTCTGTCAGGGGTAACAATGCAGCCCAATCTTCCTGTTGATCGGAGGTATACTTCAAGTGTGGCGTTGGTCTGTTCTATTTGACCATCAGACTGGGGGTGGTGTGCAGAGGAAAGGTGTACTTGGGTTCCTAGTAGGAAGTGTAATGGCTGCCAGAAATGAGACCCCTTGGTTGAAAATTTTGTGCACGGGCATGCCATGTAGCTGAAAGACATGTTGGAGGTATAAGCAGGCCAGTTTGCAAGCCGAGGGGAGACCAGTGCAGGGAATGAAGTGGGCCATCTTTGTAAATAGGTCACTAAAACGCAGGTGTGCCCCTGCGAGCTTGGCAGGCCCGTCATATAGTCCAAGGAAGACCGCCTGCCAGGGCCCCTCCGGAGTGGGTAGTGCTGTAGCAGCCCAGTGGGTTTCCCTGGTTGATCTTTGGCTCGGCAACACATGTCACATGACTGCATGTATTTAGTATGTCTGGCTGGATCCGGGGCCACCAGAATTCTTGGGTCAACAAATGAAGGGTCTTGTACCGGCCAAAATGACCTGTGGGTTTGGCATCGTGGGTCAACCAGAGAATTTCCCCTCGTAATTCCCCTGGAGGCACGTAGATGTGACCGTAGTGCTGTAACATCCTTTGTTGTAGGGTAAACCCTGTCTCTATTCCTGGCGTGGCCGTCTGGAGTGCTTGGCGCTGTTTTTGCACAAAGGGCTCTCGCTCATGGTGGAACTGAATTCAATCCTGTAGCAAGGCGGTAGGCATTGTTGCAGAAAATGATTCTGGTGGCAAGATTGTTGCCAATGGCTGGTCGTCTCCTGCGGGTCTAGCGTATTCCGGTTTTCGAGATAGGGCATCGGCCAGTTTGTTCTGAGTACTGGGAATGTGCTGGATCTTAAAGAAGTCGGGAGAAGAACAGAGGCCACTGAATCTGTCTTTGTTTAGTCTTTTCACTGTCTGTAAGTGTTCCAGATTTTGGTGGTCTGTTTGTACTTGTACTGGGTAAAGAGCACCCTCCAGATGATGCCGCCAGACTTCAAATGCTGTCTTGATTGCTAGCAGCTCTCGCTCACAGATGGTGTGATTCTGCTCTACGGGAGTGAATTGACAGGAGTAGTAGGTGCAAGGGTGTGGTACGTCATTGAGGTCTCTCTGCTGGAACAGAATAGATCTTAGTGCAGTACTGGAGGCATCAGTCTCCACTATGAATGGCTGCCTTGGGTCTGGGTATTGGAGAATGGGCTGAGAGGCAAGCTGATCTTTCAGGTGTTGGAAAGCCAGCTGGGCCTCTGGAGTCCACTGGAATGGCTCCCGTGGTCGTAACAAATGTGTAAGGGGCACAGAAAGGGTTGTGAAACCTGAGATAAATAGTTGGTAATGGTTCGCAAACCCTAAAAACCACTGCATGTCCTTCCAATTTCGTGGAGCTTGTCAGGTCTGTATTGCATTGAGTTTGCGGGGGTCCATCTAGATACCTTGGGGTGACATGATGTGACCCAGGAACTCTACGGATGGTAGATGGAATGCACATTTTTCTAGCTTGGCGTGCAGCCCATGTTGTTAGAGATGCTGCAACACCATGCACACATGTTCTTGGTGCCCGGTGGGGTCCCTGGAATAAACCAAGATGCGGTCAAGATATATGATGACATACTTGTCCAGCAGGTCTCAGAAAATGTCGTTCATTAGTTGTTGGAACACCGCTGGTGCATTAGTCTGAAAGGCATGACCAGATATTCGAACGGCCCATACCATATGCTGAATGCCGTCTTCCATTCATCCCCACTCTGGATGCACACCAGGTTGTAGACCCCACATAAGTCCAGTTTGGTGTACAGAGTGGTCCCTTGTACCTGTTCTAGGAGTTCGGGGATCAATGGCAATGGATATCAGTCTTGCATCATGATTTTATTTAAAGGCCTGTAGTCACTGCAGAGTCTCATTTCCCCACTCTTCTTTTTCATGAACAGGACTGGAGCAGAGGTGGGTGAGGTGGATGGCCGAATGAATCGCCGTTCTAAGTTTTTATCCAGGAATTCTCGGAGAGCCTTGCGCTCTGGTTCCAACAAGAAGTATAGGTGTCCCACCGGTAAAGGCGCCCCAGAGATCAGGTTAATGGCACAATTGTAAGGCCAGTGCGGGGATACCTAATCAGCCCTTTTTTCTTTGAACACGTCCACAAAGTTTATGTATAGCATGGGTGGACAAGATGGTTCTGGATGAGGGACTGTTCCTAGGACTGATTCAGGTGTTGGATGGGAGCAAGGAGTTTGGAACTGCACTTCACAATGCCTCCACCAGATAACGAGATCATGGAGGGTTAACCAGGACACACCCAGCATGACGGGGAACTGAGGCATCTGGACCACATCAAAGCACAGTTGTTCCAGGTGGTGCTGCACCTGCGGGGTGATTATCTGTGTCTCCAGGGTCACTGGTCCCTACAAAAGGAGACGTCCATCAATAGCCTCCACCGGCGTTGGGGTTGCTTTGGCCTGCAGCGGGACATGGTGTTGTGCTGCAAAGGTCTCATCCATGAAGCAGCACAAATCCCCAGCGTCAATCATGGCATCAACCCAAACCTGATGCCCAGTAGGCAGGATGATTTTTACTGGGACCAGGAGCTGCCCTGCAATGGAATCATTGCAGCCACAGGATTTGGTTTCGTGCCTCAAGTTGCGTGGCCTGTACTGACTTGGGGCTGGCTGTTTCCTGCTGGTGGCTGAGACCGTTTTTTTCCTGAGCTTTGTTGTGCATAATGTCTGGGGGTCCCACAATACAAGCGCAGGTTATGTGTGCACCATCTGTTTTTCTCCACGGCCATTAGGTGGGGTCGGGCAGCTCCATTTGCATTGGCTCACAGGGTTCTGCAACCACCAGGGTTGGGGCCAGAGCATTGAACCTGCGAGGCCCAGTTTCCCAGGAGCTAGGCTGTTGGTGCCCTTCACCATGTACCTGTTTCCGGGCTTCCAGTCACCTGTCAATGCAGAGGCACAATGAGATGAGGGTTTGAAGGGTAACAGGGTAGTCTACACATGCCAACTTATCTAGGACTTTGTCTGAAAGCCCCTTTGGTACTGGTCCAGGAGGGCAGCCTCGTTCCACTCTAGGTCCTCAGCTAGTAACAAGTGTACAGGGCCACCGTTCCTTTGCCCTGCTTCAGGCATCGAATATGCCTGTTGGCATCCTCCACTTTTGGGGGGTTTGAAAAAATGGCTTTGATGTGGCTCAGGAACCCTGCGGAGTTATTCAGCAATGGAGACTGGGCTATTAACAAGGGAGTAGCCCATTTGGCCGCCTGTTCCTTTAAAAGGCTGATGATGAAACAGACTTTAGTCTGGTCATCAGGGAAGTCACAGGCCCTGAGCTCAATATACAGCTGGCTCTGAGCCAGGAGCACTGGAAAATCCTCAGCCTTGCTTATTGGGCATTTCCTGGGAGGTGCAGGTGGAGCTGGACCTACAATGATGGCCTGCTGCTGCTGCAGCAAGATTTGAGTCAATGCACTTGAAAGCTGGGTCACTTGGTCCTGCAGGGCCTGGTTCTGAGCAACTAGGCTGGCTGCATAGGCATCTGCCTTCATTCTGTTAGTGGCATGTAAGCATCCATTGGTGGGAACAAAGTGTCAGGTCCTGGGGCCAGAGGCAGAGAAGTGTAGTCAGGAGCAGTCCAAGTTCAAAGCCAAGATATTGAGAGTCCAGGTACAGATAGCCAAAACATAATACAAGAGCATGGTCCAAGTCCGATCCAAGTTCAAAAGTAAGCTGAGGGTCAGAAACAGGTAAAGGAGTGCAAGAGAATCGTCAAAGTCCAGTCCAAAGTCAAAGATACACAAAGGTTTCTAAGTAGGTAACTCACAGATAGCATGGAGTGAAAACACAAGTTGTTCCCACGTCAGCCTTGCTGCTAACGTTTGTTTAAATAAGCCTAAAAGGACCCAGCATCCTCATCACCGTCAGCTGGCAGGGCTCTCTGAAGTGCTTGTAATCTAGCACTTCTCCTACACTGGAGGAGGAGGGTTCTGCACCTTTGGCATTGCTGCTGCAGCGGTGGTAGGGGACTGCTGCTGGGCCCAGGTGAGTCCTCTGCCCTGGGTGGTTGTAGGCATGGGACACAGTCATTTGTCTGCACCAGCTCTGCCTGCTGTGGTTCCTCCCTATCACTCGCAGAAGTTTCCAGATCTTCTTCTCCCGAGTAAGCCTAGCAGAAGCTTCACCAGGCTGACCCATGACACATATGGTATGGGCTAGGCAACCAGCTGGAGTCCAGGAGGGGTGGGAATGGGGGGGGGGGTCATCACTGACAGTGTGACATGACTTCCGGGGAAAACCTGGAAGTGACATCACACATCTTTAGGAATCACTGGAAACTCTGTGGGAAAACCATAGAATTTCTGTTGATTAGTAGAGAGGTGTAATATCATTTCCAGGTTTACCTCAGAAGTGATGTCATGCCAGCAGCCCAACAGTGAATGTTTTGTTTATTGTTCCCCTGCTGCTGCTCAGAGCAGTGGAGGAAACAAGAGCTGCAGATCTTCTGCCCCAATGGGGAGATGGCAGCCCTAGTACAGTAGAATGTACAGTTTCTTTTCCATCATGTTCTGAATTCCGATCCTATAAAATCCCCCATAGAGTCATTCTATCCCCCCTACAGGCCCCAGCAACTTAGGAGGTGAGTAGTGATGAGGACAGGGGAATTGTAGCCCCCTGATTCTTCTCTATAATGGGATCTTTATTTCCTAGGGCCTACTGTGTATACACATACAGCATTCACTTATTATTGTTTATACATGACACAATTCCCTGTTGTCATCTCTTTGTTCCTATTTTTCAAGCTAAATAACAACTGTTACTAACTTGATGAAGATGATGATGATGATGTACATCTTGATCCATGAAGCCCTCATGTGGGGCTTCAAGAAAACAAACATTGCACAAGAATCCCAACAATTTCTTACCAACAGAAGTTGGTCCACCAAAAGATTTTGCATTGCTTAAATGTGGACACGATCCAGGCAAAGATAATCACTTCAGTCTTAGGTTTCAATGGCAGAAATGTAATAATGTGATTAACTTTCTGCCATGGTGTCCCCAACCTTTTTGAGTCTGCAGGCACCTTTGGGTGCAACCACTAAATGGCTGCCAGAGGAGGCTGAGCCAAGCACAATATAGCTGCCGCAGGAGGTGGACCAAGCCACAAAAAGTCAAGGAATGAGGCTATGCATAACTCTAATTGCAACTCAACATTTCAGGCAGAAGTTTTCTTTAACAGAATGCCTTTTAAAATGACATATTGTTTTAAAACATTACCTTCAGTCAGCTTACCTGCAGTCACACAGTGAAGATCCTTGTGCTGTGGGGGCAGGTGCTGCCAAAGCAATGTTTTTAAAAATCTGTGCAGCCAGTCAGATCTCCAGAGGCCAATCAGAAGCCCCATCTAGCCCTGCCCACTTTTTAAAAACACTCGGTGGGCAGAGGAAAGGTGTTGGCCTTATAGTGAATCAAATCACTGTCCAGCTAGCTCAGCCCTGTCTGTTCTGCCTGGAAGTGGATCTCCAGTGTGTGGAAAAAAGGTTTTCCCCAAGACCTTTGAATTGGTGATGCCAGAGTCTGAACATGGAACCTTCTGCATGCAAAGCATGAGCTCTGACACTAAGCCACAGCCCCTACCATGAAACCCATAGGGCTATAAAGTGCTTAATTTTGGCCCACTAGGCCTTATTCTCGCAGAAGGAAGTCCATAACCCCCATTAACAACACTTTTTATAAGTTCTTGGCTCTTGCTGTCTCCCATTCCCACTGTCGTGTTAAGGTTTGTGGACTGAGGTGCTGAGCATGTCACTCTCCATATGATTCCATTGATGAAGACACGGAGTGTATTGTGCTGCAGAAACTTGCTGAGCTTGGTTGAATAAGTGCCAGGGATTAACACCACGTACATTCACCATTGATCTGACAACAATGATATTATACGCCCCAAGCACTGATGGGATTTGTTCGGTGTTCAGGACATGGGCTCTGAGGTGGAAAAATGGGATTGCTAGTAACTTTTTAAGCCTCTCTGGCTGCACCCAGGCAGACTGTTGACATTATATAAATTCTTTAGATAAAATAAATATTTGCCTTTGTATAAAGACAGCTGATATTTAGCTTTTCCTACATACAGCTGAGATGGAAGACCTGTTCCAAACTAAGGCAGAAAACTGTGCAATGAAATGAACTCCACCAATTTTAAACATGGTAGAAAGAGTGACAGGAAGGGACAATTATACAATGCCGAAGGCCTGGAAGCAAGACAATGTTGGCATTCAGGCTTAGATGCTTAAAAACGACTCATAAAGTAATATGTGAGCTGGAAGACAGTAAAACCAATCCGGCCCAGGGGCTTAAGTAACTTCTCTGTTAACGTCTCACAATTGATAATGGATTTATTTATAATTGGTTTTATTGCAAATGGCTTTATGCCTATGAGTCAAGGGTGCAAGTCAAGCAATCCAGATAGTATGTGGGTGCATGTTTATATATACACATAAAAACATACTTTGCCTGCTTCTATAGTGTGTCCCAGCTAGTGTGGTTAGTGTGGTTAGACTGTAAAACCAGGCGAGCAGATCCTATTACATTTTTGACCATGAAACTCACTGGGTGTTTTATCTAGTCACTCTCCCAGTTTAACATCAAAGGTTGTTGGGGGGATAAATGGAGGAAGGGAGGTATCTTGAGTTTCTTGGGAGAAATGACAGGATAAAAAAAGATAAACCAACAGACAGATAAAAAGGTGAGGTACCTGCCCTGCAGGTGTACAGTCTAAATGTTATTTAATTGTAACTGGGGAGGATTCACCACTTGACAAGGAAGGATTTATGTCAGGCTATTTCATTATTATGTTAATTTGTTTTGGCTTCTTAAGTCATTGTGGGAGCAGCCTCCCAGTCTCTCAACTGAAGTCAATGGAGAATTTCCAGATGATACGACAATTGGGTCCATTGAAGGTTATCAGCCATAAATGGTTGCCTGGAAAGATGCAGCAATATTTTAGTACACTTGAGGAACCTCTTCAATGAAGAGCATTTGTCATGGGCCCTGCCTTCGGAGCTGAGGACCCGGAGGACTCTGAAGCTGAAGTGGAGGAACAGGTTGCCTCTGGGCCTTCAGTACCTCCATTGCAGTCAGTAGAACAGGAGCCTGAAACAACTCAGCAGGAACCACAGCTAGGCAGAGAGATGGAACAAAGGCAGACAGAAGCTACTCGTCCCCCAACTCCTGCAGTGGAAGCTGAGAATGGCAGCCCTCCAAGCTCACCTGAACCTGACAGGGATATCAGGACTCGCCAGCGTATAGTTTTGCAGGGTAGGCGAAGGAGTGCTCGCCTGGAAAGCCTAAGCAGACAGAGAACTGGTGCTGAGTCGTTGCAGGATGAAGCCTAGCTTGGAAGTGCACTGACTGATAAAGGCAGTGCAGGCACGCTTTCACTTTGCGGAAGCAACCGTGCAATTTCCCTGCCTTCTTGCTACTGCTATGATTGATCTTTCCGGCCGTTGACTCCTGCCTATTTGATGAAGCCTCTGAATACTGACCTTGGGAGATAGCAGAATCTTTGTTGCCTGCTCCGAAAGGGGCTAGATACCCCCCGCACGTCTGAGGACTGCGGGCACCGCCGGCACAGCATTTATGCTAGCACGACTCAATTCCTTTCCATCTAAGCTTTTATATGGGAGATTTACTAAGACTCCCTTCAACAAGAGGGTATGTCCATGTGGAACGGGCCAGCCAGACTCCTTACCACACATTATCTTAGATTGTCGTTTACATGACGAACCCCGCAAAAAATTAATCAGCAAACGGATGGCCTCTTACAGAACTACCACATGTCAATTCTTGCTGAATGATATTTCAACTGATGTTACGGTGAAGATGGTGGAGTTTTTTGGCAGAAGCTATTAAGGTTAAGATTCAAACTTAATTTTAATCTAGATATGTACTACCTGGCTGTCTCTGACCTTGTGACCATCAATATTGTGCCAATAAGGGTTATCTGATTCTGATTCTAATTCCATAAATGGCCACTAGGGTTGCCAAGCATGGCGTGGCAACTGGGGGGGGGTGATGGGGGGAGATGGGAGCTTATCAAGGGGGGCATGATTATTGTCCCTGCATGATGACACAACTTCTGGCATGACTTGGAAGCAATGGCATTGTACTAGGTGCAATTCTCTAGCACTCATCCCACAGCACTATGGTTTCAATAGAGTTTTTCAATAGTTTTCAATAGGGTTTTTCAATAGAGTTTCAACAGAGTGCTAGAGCGTTGACCCCAGCCCGACACCATTTCTTCTGGGTCGTGCCAAAAGTTGCATCATTGCACGAGGATGATGATCACCCCCCCTGTCATTTGGCCAGCAATTTTCCGTCAGCCAACCAGCTGAGCACAGGCAGACAACAGCAGCAATCACCTGGAGGTCTCTTGCCATAAGCAGACAAATGGGAACCCTAATGGCCTCAATACATATCAAGTTATCTGCTGTGTCTAAGTCCCATGGAAAGCAGTGAGATTTAAGTTAGATATTATGTAATGGCAAAATGATATCATTCTGAGCCCTTCACAGTGGGCTTCAAGGCACAGCTAGATTAGAAATAAGATCATTTGGTTTCCTAGAAATATATAAACTAAAGATTTGTTTCCACATTCAGTTTCACAGGGAAATGTCCTGTGTTTATGTGTAAATGTGCCCTCCATTGAAGACCAGAGAAACAACCACGGAAGGAGTCTGTTGGTTTTCAGGGAACATATTGGCCAACTTTTCACGGACAATTTTGCTGCTCTCTTGCTGTGAAGCAAAAAAAAAAAAAGGATTTAAATTTTTTTTCATGGCTGCGGATTGTCCCCGTCAATCCCGAAGTAGCTTTGATTTTTCATGGGAACAAAGCAGGCAGTATTCTACAATGGTTTGGTCTGCCCCAGAGCAAGAAGGTGCACCGCCGTCTCATTGCACGGAAGGACGTCACCATCGCGGCAGCCGTCAAGGAGGCCACCGCTGCTGAGGCCACTGTCAGGTCCGACCGGGGGAGCTGCCGGAGCGCTGTACCTCCACCACCGCCACCGGCGTCCACTCACGAGAGCGCCAGCGAGGAGGACTGCGACGTGGACACCCGCAAGATGTCTGCCAGACCACGCCGGTCGCAGGGACCTGTGGCTCGCCCGTGCGCCAGCTGCTGCGACCAGCATGATCGCCGTTCCTGCTGTTTTCGCGACACCGACTGACAGACCTGCGGGTGGGTTGGCCACATCGTGAAGGTTTGCCGCTCCACTAAGAAGAGCCGGCCGGCGGGCCTGGCCAGGAAAGATGGCATTGGTTGACCCATCCACGACATGGCCAACGATGAGCTCCCCACCTACTACTCCAAGCTGCACAGCATCCACGTGCACCGGGTCCACGGTGTGGAGAAAGTATCCATCTCCGTGCGAATCAAGGGTGCCCCCTGCGACATGGAGGTCGACTCGGGCTCAGCCCTCTCCATGGTTTCTTGGGACACGTTCCGTGCCCTGGGGCACCGCGCCGCCTTGCCCAAGCTGCAACCCACCGGCGTCCTCATCTCCGACTACCAGTGTCGTCGGGTGCCCGTCCGGGGCGTCGCTTACGTGAACGTCCAGTTTAAGCATTGCTCCAGCCGCCTCCACCTCGTCGTGGTCGATGGGCCCTGCGCCAGCCTCCTGGGCCTTGAGTGGTTCCAGGCCCTTGGACTCCACATTGGGGGCATTCACCAAATCTCCCAGTCCGCCCTCGACTCCATCTGGTTCGAGGACGTCTGGAAGGGCCCACTCGGCTGCTGCAAGGGGCCGCCTGTTCGCCTGCGCGTCGACCCCGCCGCCACCCCCATCCACCTCAAGCCACTCCGGGTTCCCTTCGCACTCAGGGCTTGACCATCTCATCGCCCAGGGAGTCCTGGTGCCGGTGCCAAATGCCAAGTGGGAGACTCCGATAGTGACGCCGTTGAAGGCCAACGGGGACGTCCACACCGTGAACAAAGTGCTACAGAGCCACACATACCCTGTTCCGGTCGTCAGTCATCTCCTGGTTTCCCTCGCTGGGGGCCGAGTTTTTGCGAAGCTGGACCTGGCCCAGGTGTACCAGCAGCTGCCTGTGGACTCTGAGTCGGCCGAGGCGCAGACGATCGTCACCCACCGGGGTGCCTTCCGGGTGACTCGCCTGCAGTTCGGGATTAGCACGGCCCCGGGTATCTTCCAAAACCTTATGGAAGAACTCCTCAAGTGCTTGCCAGGCGTCGTGCCATACTTCGACGACGTCCTGGTTGCCGCCGGCTCCGAAGAAGAGCTCCTGGAGTGCGTCCGCTGGGTGCTCCGCTGTTTCCGGGATGCCAGCCTCATGGTGAAGCGGGAGAAATGCCAGCTGAACCTGCCTCAGATAGAGTTCCTGGGATACTTGATAGACGCTGACGGTATCCACCCCACTCCCAACAAGATCAAGGCCATCCATAGCACCCCGCCTCCCTGTTGCAAGGAGGAGCTCCAGTTGTTCCTAGGGCTCCTTAACTTCTACCACGCCTTTCTCCCCAACAAGGCGTCGGCAGCAGAGCCTCTGCACCGCCTGCTGGACAAGTCCACCCCTTGGTCCTGGGGTTCGCTGCAGCAGTGGGTGTTCGATGCCGCCAAGGGTCTTCTCTTGTCTTCAAGCCTGCTCGTCCACTTCGATGAGCGTCTTCCAGTGGTCTTGACCTGCGATGCCTCGCCCTATGGCGTCGGAGCAGTTCTCAACCACCGGATGCCGGACGGTCGGGAGGCGCCCATTGCCTTCTACTCTAGGTCCCTCTCAGTGGCGAAGCGGAACTACGCCCAGATCGACCGGGAGGCCCTTGCTGTCATGGCCAGCATGAAGAAGTTTCACGACTTCGTTTACGGGCGGCCCTTCGAGATCGTCTCCGACCACAAGCCGCTCCTGGGCCTCTTCGTTCCTGACCGGCAGACTCCGCAGATTCTGTCCCCCCGCATGCTCCGCATGGTGTGCACAACCAAGGATGCATTGGGCAGCATCATCTGGGTGACTGGGACGCGAAGTTGGCAAACTTTCTCCTGGATCAACACACCACCCCCAACTCCGCTACCGGCAAGAGCCCCGCCGAGCTCCTCATGGTACGCTGGCCCAAGACTGCACTCGACCGGCTGCACCCAGACTTGGCTCCAGAACTCCCAATCCACAGGGACTCGACCGCCACCCCATGGGTTGTCGAGCAGGACGACCCGGTTTACGCCCGCAACTATGGGGCAGGGCCAGCCTGGATTCCTGCCACCGTGCAAGAGGCCACCGGCCCGGTCTCCTACCGGGTCGCTACCCCTGAGGGTCGGGTCTTAAGGCAGCACATCGACCAGCTGCGCCACCACCTGGCTGATGCACCCGACCTCGCGACCGCATTGGAAGCCCCCGCGCTCTCCAGAGATCCGGAGCAAGAAGCATTTGAGGAGATTGCACGGGACGAGGAGCGACCGCAAGCTGGCCCCTCAGAGGAACCGCCAGACACAGCCTTTCCCGCCGCGAGTGCGCCCGAGCCGACCGCCACACCAGCTGCTGTTGCCGTATCACCAGAGCCGGCCCCAGCGCTGCACAGGTCGCAGCGGGTACGAACAAGACCAAGCCACAAAGACTTTGTGTGCTAGTTGTGTTCGGACTTAGGGGGGAGGGGTGTTATGTATGTACATAGTTAAGATAGTAAGCAGGGGCAAACCTAGGAGCTTGGGTTCCTGGCAAAGGCTCCTAAGCCCTGCTCGCGCAATTGGCTTGAGCCAGAGCGCCCCATTGGCCCTAAGCCAGGTCACGCTATTGCCAACCCGGGGGTTGTTCCCCCCTATCACAGATCGGGGGGAGTGGCCGCAAGCGACTAGGGGAAATATAAGCGGGGCCGGTTTTCACTGTTCTCAGTTCTGTTCTGTACTGCAATAAACGAGTTGTGTTGGAACTCCGTCTCGACCTCGTGTGTCCTCCCCATGCGGATTTAACACTCTCCCTTCCCTTCGCAGCATGCTGATCCATCCTGCCTTGGAGGGAGGCTGTCCCCTGGGCGCAATCCCATAAACAGACCCCCCCCCCGCAAGAATGAATGACCGGGCTCACTTAAGTTAGCAAAGCCACGACACTCTCCGAAGAACAAAGAGCGCGATCTGCAGCAGCTATGCACCGCCCGGCACTCCTATGAAGAGGAAATGTACACATCTTCGGCCGGAAGACTTTTGCGGAGGTGGAATGGTGGCCTGCGATACTTGTCGGAGCACAAAACTCCCGTTGTCCAATCACCGTTCGAGTGCATGGCGAGTCACGGGGAGGGAGGAGAAATTTGCCTGCATGGGCGGGGAGAATATATCCGACTCCAGGGAGTTTTTCATGGAAATTTGCAACAGAAAGGGCGGGGCAAACACAAAGATTGCACCAACACAGGTTTGAGATGCTGTGGGGATGCTGCGAATTTTATGGTCAAATCCGGAACAGCCATGAAAAATAAAAAATTAGCAGTGCGGCAAAACAACAGTGAAACCGCAGCAAACCTCCATGAAAAAAATGACCTTTGTGTAGTTGTATTTCTCTTTCATCACATAGAGGTTAATTTCTGTGATTTAATAACTACCAAAATTGTAAGGATTATTGAAAATATAATGCAGATTGAAGATGTCTTTTTTTATTATACACATTAAAAACCAGAAATGGCTAAGATAATAAAAAAACTACTTTGACTACAAGGGGGCGTCTTTTCCAGCTCATAATTAAAATGATAATGGGGTTCTGTTTAGACTGTGGTCCTACTAAGCCTCAATGTCATTTTTTCATGATGATAATGGGCACTAAGACCTTTTTGTCTCCAAGGTGGTGTTTTGGAATAAATAAACTCTCTATGCCCATGAGACTGTGCATTAGATAAGAAGCTTTAAACAGGAGAGTGGTTGTCTGAAGCCTTTATATGGGAAAGAACTTCTCAGTGTCTTGCTTAAACTGGCACAGGCAGAGGCAGAATTACCATGCACCACTTGACATATTTCAGCCCTTCTTCCATTGTGAGCATGGACATGTGAAAAACAGTAGTTCTAAATGTATGAATATCTGATTATTGAATCAGTTGATGGCCATGCAAGATGCTGATTAACAGTCATATTTCACATTTCTGCATATTTCAATGGATGTGTGATTTCAGGCAAACAAGAACTTAAGAAGAGCTTTGCTGTATAAAACTAGTGATCCGTCTAGTCCAGCAAACTGTTATCCTGGAGGACCTACAAACAGGGCATAGAGGCCAAGGACTTCCCCTGGTGTTGCTTCCTGTCGCTGGTATTCAGAGATTTACTGCCTCTGTATGTAGAGGTTCTGTTTAGTCACTATGGCTAATGCAATTGATGGACCTATGCTCCATGAATCTGTCTAATCCCCTTTTAAACCCACACATGCTCGTGGCCATCATTACATCAACTGGCAGTGAATTCCACAATTTAATTACTCATTAAGAAATATTCCTTTTTTCAGAACTGAATCTATTGCTCATCCACTTCATTGGATGCCCTCAAGTTCCAGTCTTATGGGAGAGGGAGAAAACATTCTCTCTGGCCAGGCTGTCTACCACATGTATAATTTTATAAAGAGCTGTCATATCTGCTTTTAACTGACTTTTTTATAGACTGAAAAGTCCCAGACTCTTTAGCCTTTCTTTATAGAAAAGGTGCTCCAGCCCTTCTGTATTTTTTCCAGCTCTGCAGTATCCTTTTTGATATACAATGACTAGAACTGCACCCAGTACTCTACTAGGTCACCTTTATCCAAATTCTTGTTATATGAGTAAAACAATGTGAATATTCAGTATGCACAATACAAGTCAGTGTAGCCTTAATATATGAGTTCCTTGGAAAAGAAGAAGAGTACAGTTTTAAAGAATAAAAAGAAAATAATTGTTTCTTGTGAAAACATCCTGAAACTTGGAGGTTGTGGCTAGACAGCAGAATCCTATTCAGTTCTATTAAATCAAGCTTACTTTTAGGAAAGTTTTGTTTTATTTTTAGGATTGCACAGTTAGTGGTAGAGTGCCTGTCCCACATTCAATCTGTGGCATCCTCAATTAAAGGCTCTTGTGTGGCAGATGTTAGGAAATACTTCTTTCTATCTGAGATCTTGCAGAGTTATTAGTTATTAGAGAAGACAATGCTGAGCTGGATGGATCAGAGGTCTGATCTGGTATAAGACAGGGTTTATGCTCTTGGGAAAGAAGGTAGCATGGAATAGCCCAATCTTGTCAGATCTTGGAAACCTAAGCAGGGTCAGTGCTTGCATGGGAGACCAACAAGGAAGACTGCAGAGGAAGGCAATGGCAAACCATGTCAGCTTCTCACTTGCCTTGAAAGTCCCTTGCTGGGATTGCCATAATTCAGATGCAATTTGATGGCACATGTGTACATTTATGATCTTGATATAATGCATCTCTGTAATGGAAACGGGGGCTTCATTGTGATCTAGGAGACTTCTCAAATGTACCGATGTATTTGGATTCCTACCAACTTTTATTTAGTTCTGACTCAAATGTAGTGTTTTGTTCTAATACCGCAGGAATTGTTATAGAGAGATTAGTAAAATACTTTTGAACCACCGTGGAATGACTGACTACATGGGGGAACGCAGTGTACAATATTGAAAAAAACAAATGAAATAGATTATATTTTTAACAGTGCAGCATCATAAGCTGTCTCAAAAGTTGTATAAGGTCTTCATAATTCCATAACAACACTGAAGCACAGTTTCCCAAGCAGGGACACCACAGACTAGACCTGGTATATTCCTCTGGGACATACAATTTGGCACATCCTTGGAAGATAAGCATCATAACAAAAAGAATCAGACAAATTCCTAAGAAATCTGAGAAAGGAAGCTTTGACTCTCAAAAACGTAGGTGCTGCTGTACTTGAATCTAACAAAATTCCAGGAAGACAAAATTCCAGGTAGGAACTCTTTCTCCTCTGTCAATACCATGAATCTCACTGTGCAGTTTTCTTATCCTGTGCTTATGTTCCACACAAGCTACTTGTGGTGCAGTCAGGCAGACTGAAGGCCCTGGCATCTGAGTTGTGACATATCATAAGGCACAGTAGGAAAATGTGTCCCTATTGAAGTAGTACAAAGTTTATTATACACCTGCTTTGCCTAGGGTGGCCAGCCTCCAGGGGCCTGGAGATCTCTCAATATGACAAATGATTACCCCACTGAGGTACCTCCCCTCTCCAAATCCTGCTTTCTCTGGGCTCCAACCCCCCAAATCTTCAGGAATTTTCCAACATGGATCTGGCAATCCTGACTTTGCCTATACCAGCTTTGAGATATAGATGATATCAAGCCTATGTTAGATCTAGCTCAACTCAGTAAATGACTGTTGCTAACAAGCCTATGAGAGAATTTTATGCTACCAACAAATATCTGCAACACAACCAGAACCTGAATTAGGATGCGCCAAGGCTCTTCTGGGAGGCATAAGGAAGAGCATGTAGTTTTAGAACTGTTGTGGTAGATTTAAAATTGGAGTGGACAACATAGGTTTCTTGCATCTAGCACAGCCTTGGCTGTATAACAATACTCATGATTTTTCTTTGGGCTGTTTTTTCCCACAGACAAAAATAGCTATGTTTCCCTACTAATTCCACCTTTTAAAATTACATACAGTTCAGATCAATGCTCCCCCCCTAATAGTTTCATGACATTCAGCTAAAATTTAAAGAAATTCATCACAAGATAGAATGTTTTATTATTTCTTTCCACACACACCACAAAACCAGCCTTCCTGACCTGACACAAGAGATGTTTCTTTTCATTCAGGGCTGCCTGGGATCGGGGTAGGGTTGCCAACTGCCAGGTAGTAGCAGGAGATCTCCTGCTAATTCAACTGATCTCCAGCTGATAGAGATCAGATCACCTGGAGAAAAATGGCCACTTTGGCAATTGAACTCTATGGCATTGAAGTCCCTCCCCGAACCCCGCCCTTTTCTGGCTCCGCCCCAAAAATCTCCCGCCAGTGGCGAAGAGGGACCTGGCAACCCTAGATCAGGGGAGACATGGGAGGCAAAATTCTAGTGTGACCCCAGTGGTCATACTGAGGGCCCATGCAGCTGGGCAAGTAATGTGATTTTTGGGCATACATTTGGGTTAGATTGGGGTGGATCAAAGGTGGCCCAGCAAGTATATGTCTGGGGGTCCAAAGTGGGCAATCCTACAGATCAGAGTGGGGTGAAGGGTGGCCCATCAGGTATTTTTGTCTGGGAGTCCAGAGCTGGTAATCCTGCTTTCCTGAACTAAAACATCCTTAACCTTCTGTAAAATACATTTCAGAGGAATTCTGAAATTTTTCTCTCTTGGCTTCAGGAAGATCAAATAAACTTGTAGGTAATGAAGGCTAGGAAATATCAATCTTTAGAAAATTTCTCTGGTGATGGCAATGACTTTTGAAACTGCTTGTCCAGGTGAGGGCTGATGTTTCTGAACTCTGTATGGAGGTAGCAGCCACTTTGCAGCAGGTTGCAGCCCAGCCAGCTGGTGTTCAGAGGCATCTGGCACTGATTCTAACCAGACTGTCACTCTCAGGTCAGCCCCTACATTTCTGCTGACCAGATTGGCCTTCAACATGAGATCATGTCTTTCCAGAGAAATCCCACTAATGCCTTCATTCTGTGAAAGTGGTATATATAGAGGGAAGTTTCCTACATCTCCACTGTGCAGTCCAACAAAGACCTCACTGTCACCAAAGCGACTGCACGGTCTTTTCTCCACCTCCAAGCTTCCAGCAGTAGAGATCATGGATATTACCATTCAACACCCCTGGTTCAAACGAGCTCTTGGTCCCTTAATTCCAAGTCGTTTGTTCGACCAGTTTTTTGGAGAAGGTCTTTTTGACTACGATCTGCTGCCTTTGTTGTCCTCTACCATCAGCCCTTACTACAGGCAATCTCTCTTCCGCACTGTTCTGGAGTCTGGCGTTTCTGAGGTAAAATTCTTGGTTTTAATACCTTAAGCTCTTTTATGGGGTTATTTGAAGAGTCTCCTGCCACCCGGTGTTTCCATGATTCAATTAGTTCAATGCGCTGCTGAATGGGGTTAGATAAATCAGAAACCAGAAGGGACTCATGATCAGTTCAGGAAAAAATTAATGTCGTTCAGGAATTTTGTGATGGCTGCTTCAGAAAAAGGAACAGATTAAGGGATTAAGGATATGCTGTAGTTGTGAAGAGTGTATGTTGTATCATTAGGGGAACACAAATTGCTGTATGAGTACATTCATTTTCAGCTAGGTTTGTGTGTGTGTGTGTATGTGTGTGTAGCAAGAAGTGAATTCACACTGACAAAAAATTCTGCTTTAAAAAATAAATTTGTTGTTACTGTTATACCAACAGTCTGAAGGCTACCTATAAAGACAATATTTTGTTCTTCTGATCTGAAATGCTGTCATGTTTGAGGTTTTTAAAAATCTTTTGCAGACATTTTAAAGATATACTTCAGAAATCTAGTAAGAACTCAACAAATAAAAAGCTGTCGCAACTTTTAAAAATCAGCTGTAAAACTCAAGGTTACTGTGAGTGGGTTTTTACAGTCACTAGGGCAACAGTAGTCACAATTCCTGAAAGGATCTAAATCTACTTTAGGGTGCTGGGGCCAAAGAAATCATCTACATAAAATAAATGTAGAATAAATCTGAACAAGATACTTACTATAATTGTAATCATTTGATATAATAGTACTGAAATTAAATTGAATGAAATTAAGTGAAATGAAGAAGCCGCACAATGCATTTCAAACAGCTAATAAGAAACCCCCCCAAAAAAACAAATAGGAAGACAGCCTCATATCCAACTCTCCAAACTTGTTAATTCATAAAAATTAGATTTAAATCTGTGTTGTCCCACTGGAGTAAGTAACCCTTGTGTTCAAGCCAGGGCCGGGTTCAATGGTCTATGATCTCTTTCTCCTTCTTGCACTAAGTCTCATCCAGGACTCTTGGGGCCTGCCACACTTTGCATATATGTGGGTAAACTGATTCACTCTTGTCAAACATTTTGTAGTTCTCAGAATACTGTTCTACTTTACACCAAAATCCTTTGAAAAATAATCCATACTACTGAAGTTAGTACAATGACTTTAGTAAATTCACTGGGCTTCAGATCAAGTCTTGATCCTTTAGCCATTAGCAGTAATTTAACAGAGACTATACAATAAATACGGGAGGGAAGGCAGCATGGTATGGCCCAATCTCACCAGATCTTGGAAGCTAAGCAGGGTCAGTACTTGGAAGGAGGAAGACTCTGCAGAGGAAGGCAATGGCACACCACCTCTGCGTCTTACTTGTCTTGCAAGTCCATTGCTGGGATCACCGTAAGTCAGCTTTGACTTGACAGCACTTTACACACACGCACGCACGCACACACACACACACACACACACACACACAGTAAAGATAACAAGAGATACTTCATTTTAAAAAATCAGTAAATCTTGGCAATATCTTGAATTCTAATGCTTTTTGGGTGGTTTTTGTTTGTTTGTCACCATTTCCATTTCAGGTGAGATCTGACCGGGACAAGTTTACAATCTTTTTGGATGTAAAGCATTTCTCCCCCGAAGATTTGAGTGTGAAGGTCATGGATGACTTTGTGGAAATCCATGGCAAACACAATGAGAGACAGGTAAGTGGGTGTGCCAAGAGAAAAGTAAATTATTTAGATGTAAAGAAAATTTAGACCCCGAGTATTCAATGAGCATCTGCTCTGGGAAAGGTCAAACATGGGATATGATGCTAACCCAATGTTCAGCTTTTTAAATCACTATTTGCCCACCATGTGCTCCATAGAATTCATCAGACTGTAGGCATTGTTAAGTAATGATCTATTATAGAAAGAATGAACTCTGAAATGGTCTGTGCTTTAATCACTTCAAATTAATTGTGAAGCTTGGGCTTTTATAAACTAGTATGGATATGAAGAATAAATAAAACACATGAAGCTGCCTTATACTGAATCAGACCCTTGGTCCAGTAAAATCAGTATTGTCTACTCAGACCAACAGCGACTCTCCAGGATCTCAGCTGGAGGTCTTTCACATCACCTACTTGCCTAGTCACTTTAACTGGAGATGCCAGGGATTGAACCTGGGACCTTCTGCATGCCAAGCAGATGCTCTACCACTGAGCCACAGCCCCTCCACACAGTGGTATGAGACCATGGGAAAACTGGAAATTTAGCGGAAAGTGGAAAGTCTATGAATGCCAAAAAAAAAAAAAAACCAGTAATACCAACAGGGCGAAAACATCTGTGTGTCACAGAGTAGAATATGGAGCTTGTATTTAAGATCTCTCATCTTAAATGGCCTTTGGCAAGTCTGAAATGGCCTTTGGCAAGTCATTCTGCCTTAGTCCTCTATCTGTAAAACAAGAAGAATAATTACATCTCACAGGACAGTTACAAGCATTAATGAATTTAGAATCGTAAAACAAATCCAACACTTTACACAAATGGAAAAAGGAAAGGATGGTGATACTGCCAATTGATCTACAAAAAGGGTACTGACAAATATTGATTTTGACCTCAGGTCTGGAAGAACCAACACATCAAATCATACTTTGTGTAGAGTGGGAAAATCTGGGTTCCATATTTTTCCCAATAGCATAAAAATGAGGTTGTTTAAGACAAATGGAAGAAGCCCCTAAAACGTTACCTTAGCACACAGAAATTTAGTGGCAAACATTAACCGCAAATGTTGTTCAACACCAGTGAGAATCCGACTCAAATATTATAATGACTTCAATATTAACTTTGACATTTCATTACCATTAATAGACATCATACCGTGGAGATTTTAACTCTGAAGAGCACTGGAATGTTTACACTAAGGTATAACCACATGATACACCTGACACACCTCAGGTCAAGGGTGCGTGACTAGACTCGCAGTCAGACAAATGTCAGAAGAACTTGCCTTAAAAATGCTTGTTTGCTAGGCTCTGTGAGGGAGCACCGTGAGGGAGGAGAAGGAGCTACCAGTTTCTCTTCCACCCCACTTTTGACAGCAGAAAGGCAAAAGCGGGATGGTACAGAGACCGGAAGCGCCTTCTCCCTCAGAGTGCTCTCTCACAGAGCTGAGTGAAAAAGCCCATTTTAAAGTGAGTTCCCTGATATCCACCTAACAGCGAGTCCAGTTGTACACTTCTGACCCAATGTGTGTTGGACCTATCGTAATTTATCCTTCAGAGAAGTGACTGCTTAACAAGGACAACTGAAGGATAATTCCTTTGAGGGAGGAAAGGCATGGTGAAAACCATTACTGAAAGAACAAAGACATTTCCATGGCAAGGCAGTTATGTTGATTGGAGGGGAGCCGGCATGGTCTGCTTCTCTTGGATTCCTTTCATTCCTTCTATTTAATGGGCTGGATGATGGGGAAGAGAGGGAAGGAGTCATCTTTAAACATTTAAAACCACCTTCAGGCTCCAAAGATGTTATTGTATGCTCTGCCGTTATTGAACTGTGATTTTCTAACAATTATTTGTTAGGATGCATGCATCCATCTACTCTTCTGGTTAGATCCATCATGCAGCAAAAAAAGTAAATATTTTAGAAGGGTGGCCACTACTTATGGCTCCTTGATGTCCTCCCAGCTCAAGTTTTCGTAGAAAGAGGCAACACAGAAATTGTTCACCCCGTCTGTTAAGAATAGGACAAGTTGAATTGAAACCACTAGATGGCAGATTAAACAGTAGGAAAATGTTCTAACCGAAAGACCACAAGGAAATAATTTTTATTGTGAGTTCATGAAATGTGAAGTTTATTAAGTAAAAAGGGTGAGAAAGCATCTTTTAGGTATGTTTTAAGTACAGGATCCCCTGTACCTAAGAAAGGGGTTAAAATATGTTGAATCACTTCCGTGATCTATTCTTCTGGCTTGGTACCGTAATTAGCTCTACACCTGTTAATTGCCTTCTGGAGACACAAGCATATACCACACACTTCACACCTTTAACACCATTGGTTTTCTTGTCACTTCTCAGGATGACCATGGGTACATCTCCCGTGAATTCCACCGCAGGTACCGCCTCCCTTCCAGTGTGGAGCAGTCGGCCATCTCCTGTTCCCTGTCTGCCGATGGCATGCTGACCTTTGCTGCCCCCAAGGTCCAGTCCAACACTGACCTTAGCCACAGTGAGAGACCCATTCCTGTATCCCGTGAAGAGAAGCCAACCTCAGCTCCTTCTTCCTAGGCTGAACCTGCTGCTGCTGAAGCATCCAAGCTGTCACTTCTTACGGGCCTCATTCACAGAGCCATTACATAGATATCAGTGAATATCTAGAAGGGTTTCTTTTTTTTCTTTTTTTTTTCTTTTTTTTTGTTCTAATTTTTCTTTCGGATGGAATGAGACGCTGGGTGAGCGCATCTAGAGGACTTGGAAGCTCTAAGCCTAAAACACTGTGATGTCAGGATGGCATGAAAAATGAAGCATACTGCAGAGCTGATGAACTTGCTGAGGAAGGGTCTTGAACATCTTACTAGCCCAACCCAAAGTAGTAGACAGCATCAGTTCTCAATGCATCAATTGTTAAATTTGGTGCTGCAAAAGCAACCATACAGAATTGTTCTCTGCTAAAGCAATTCAGACACAGAAGCAAACGAGAGCTAAGCTGATTACTGAGAAAAAGAACCAGGGAGAGTGCAGTATGGCGTATGCAGTGAAGGGGCCACGAGCTCTTTTAGGTAAAAGGAGAAATAATGATATACAAGTCTGGGGGGGGGGCGCTGTAAGTTTTTTCAGCAAAGTTTTTTTTAAAAAAGTGTATATCTTTACATCCACCGCAGTGTCATCTTCTCTTAGTGGCAACTGATGCAAGGACAAGCATGCTCCTGTTGTCTTTGCAGACCCCCTCTCAGGGTCCATCACAGTGCTGAGGCTTCAAACCCCTTCCAAGCTCTCCTCCAGGCCTGCGTGTATCACACCATCTTCTTTAATCTTGCTGTAATTCTAACATAGCTCAACCTGTTCTACTGATATTTGACACACAATCTGAGAACTCAGTCAGTGGCAGTCAATAAAGAAAATGTGAAACAAGCAACTGTTGTTCCCTCCTTAATGTCATCCAAGAGACCGAGTGATTTAAACATAACTACAAGGTCGCAGCTTCTCCCCAGAGGACCTATTTATCTCACAGAAGGCAGCAACACTTTTCATTTCTCTCTTCTTCTGAACATAGCATCTAGACTTGATTTAAATGTGGCCCGGCAAAAGCACTCAGCTAGGAGACTTTATAATCAGTCGCACAGGGCCTTATTTAAACTGGAGTTTACCCACACAAGGCAATTATTCATAACAGTCCGGGGAAGGGGTGTCTTCACATTTGGAATATACCTTAGGTATGCAGAAAATAGTAAAGGGGGAAAAGGAAGGAAAATTAGCCTGCTCAAGCACCTGAAAACTTATTTAAAAAAAAAAAATCTCTTGAGGGGAAGATATCAGGCTCCAAATTGTT
The DNA here is from genome assembly GCF_029931775.1 of Euleptes europaea. Classification (NCBI taxonomy): domain Eukaryota; kingdom Metazoa; phylum Chordata; class Lepidosauria; order Squamata; family Sphaerodactylidae; genus Euleptes; species Euleptes europaea. The sequence continues at coordinate 65,003,945 of NC_079323.1, forward strand.
CCTGCCTCTGCCAATTTTTTGTGGGCCCCAGATTGTAATGATAAGAACAATGAAATACCAACAACACAGGCATGGAACAGCATTATCAGGAATAAAACGCAACAGAGCTAGCCATCATTCACATTTCAAAGTAATTTTTTGTGAAAATAAATGTGTTAAATTAGCATAAACCGCCTAAGAACAGGCAGCAGGCAAATGGATGCAGGGAGGCCGTTCCATATAAGTGTCTGGTAGGCACTAATCTTACTTCCGACAGGTGCACATGGAGCATGGCCTCTGTCAATCACTTCAGTGACTGGAAGGTTCATACAAGGGCAAGTGATTCTTAAGATACCCTGATCCCAAGCCATGCCAGGTTCTAAAAGTAAGAACCAGCACGTTGAATTGTACCCAGAAACAAACTGGCGGCCAATGTTTCTTTCAGAATGAGCAAGTGTTTCCCAATAGTCTTTAGCAAGTTACAATGGCATTAACAGTCCATGTGGCCAGGACTAATATTTAGGAAATTACCTTGAAGAAAAATGAAAAGAGCTTTAAAAGAGAATCCTTGAGAAGACATAAACAGAAATTGATTCCGGCTCAAGAAGAAAATTTTTTTTAGATAGGCAAATCAGTTGAATAAGTAGACCAAACAAGTAGACTATTGGAGAAACTTTTTTCTTGGCAATATAAGAGAGCAGTGAATGAGGAATGAATGTGTGTGTAAAGTGCTGTCAAGTTGCTTCCAACTTATGGCAAGCCTATGAATTAATGGCCTCCGATAGTCCTGTCATTAAGATGATGCCATTGTAGAAGGACAAGCATATACCATTTGGAAGGGATATATAGACAACATCATTCTCAGGGCTTCTTCCAATTCTACGAGCTGTTCTGCTGTCTAGGAAAACACAGAAAAGACTATCACAAACACATCACAGGGTGGAATTTCACAAGGCTTATGGTATTGGTTGAGAGTCAGTGTGGTGTAGTGGTTAAGGTGTTGGCCTAGGATCTGGGAAACCCATGTTTGAATCCCCCCCACTCGGCCATGAAAACGTGCTGAGTGACCTTGGGCCAGGCACACATTCTCAGCTTTGACCCTGGTAAGTATTTGGATGGGAGACCTCTAAAGAATATTAGGGGCATGACATGGAGGCAGGCGGTGGCAAACCACCTCTGAACATCTCTTGCCTTGAAAACCCTATGGGGTTGCCATAGGTCAGCTGTGACTTGATGGCAAAAAAAATGGTATTGGTTGTCATCCCTTGAATATCCTGGCACCACCATTCTGCTGAAGGTCCATCATATTGCAGGAAATGGAACTGAGGTAAGACATTGAATGACTCTACCTATTGAGTAAGAAAATACAGTTGTTGCCATTTCAACCTGGACATCACTGAACATTTGGGGCCTCATTGGGGAATACATGTCTAGCAAAATTTCAGTCATCAAAACCATCAGTTATGATGAGATGGGAAGTGGCTGAGCCAGACTATATCATCCACAAGATGTCAGACTTTCCCCAAGATTCAACAAAGGAGCTGACAAGTGGGTTGTAAATGTTGAGGGTATCATCTAATACTAGAGTTCACATTGCTATTTAAGGAAACAATATCCAGTAATATTGTCGAAGGTTTTCACGGTCAGAGTTCATTGGTTCTTGTAGGTTATCCGGGCTGTGTGACGGTGGTCTTGGTATTTTCTTTCCTGACGTTTCGCCAGCAGCTGTGGCAGGCATCTTCAGAGGAGTAACACTGAAGGACAGTGTCCTTCAGAGAGACACTGTCCTTCAGTGTTACTCCTCTGAAGATGCCGGCCACAGCTGCTGGCGAAACACCAGGAAAGAAAATACCAAGACCACGGTCACACAGCCCGGATAACCTACAAGAACCAATATCCAGTAATAATTCCTGCTTTCAAATGCCACAAAATTGACTATGGTTATCAATCTAGGTACTGAGCACAGAGTTTCTGTGTGCTGATGTCACCACCTGAATGAATAGAGATTTTTTGGGGGGAAGAGGGATATTTCATAAAAATTAGTGGAAAATCTCTAGACCTAATCATATCTCTTGGCCTTCTTTACCTGATAAAATTTGACCCAGAGATGTTTAAAATGAAGGACAGAGATAGCTACATTTACGAAGAGATCATGTTCCATCCTGTAGATGGCCTAAGAGTTTACAAAATATATATATCATAGAATCATAGAGTTGGAAGGAACCATATAGGCCATCTAGTCCAACCCCCTGCTCAATGCAGGGTCAGCCTAGAGCATCCCTGACAAGTGCTTGTCCAGCCTCTGCTTAAAGACTGCCAGTGAGGGGGAGCTCACCACTTTTCTAGGTAGCTGATTCCACTGTTGAACAACTGTAAAAAAATTTTTACAGTACCTTTCAGAACCTTTCCACCTGTAATTTAAACCCATTATTGCGAGTCCTATCCTCTGCTGCCCACAGGAACAGCTCCCTGCCCTCCTCTAAGTGACAGCCCTTCAAATACCTAAAGAGAGCAATCATGTCCCCCCCTCAACCTGCTCCAGACTAAACATTCCCAACTCCCTCAGCCTTTCCTCGTAGGTCTTGGTCTCTAGGCCCCGATCATTCTTGTCGCTCTCCTCTGCACCCACTCGGTTCTGTCCACATCCTCTTTGAAGTGAGGCCTCCAGAACTGCACACAATACTCCAGGTGCGGCCTGACCAATGCAGTGTATAGTGGAACTATGACATCTTGCGATTTGGATGTTATGCCACTGTTGATGCACCCCAAGATCGCATTAGCTTTTTTTGTCACTGCATCACACTGGTTGCTCATATTTAACTTACAGTCCACCCGTACCCCCAAGATCTTGTTCACACACACTGCTGCCCAGAAGTGTATTCCCCCATCCAGTATGCATGTCCCTCATTTTTGTTACCCAGATCGTGGATTGTGCTTTGATGAGGGGTATCCATTTCGTGCAAAGCTTTCCCACCATTTCTAGGGTGCGCATGTGCAAAACAAAACGAAATTAGTGAAGAGTTGGGGGAGGGTCCAGAGCAATGATCCCCCAAGTCAAGAATGACATGATGCTCCCCATCAGGAAACATTGCATTTAGGGGAAAGTGCAAGCAGGATAACATTAATCTAGGGAAACATAAAACAACATTGCAAAGGGAGGTGTGAGGACAAAAATAGTAGAATGTGATTCCAAGCCTCGCAGATCGACCGCGTGGAATATCTGGGATAAGCGATGCATGTAGAAAAGGCCAGAGTTGTGAGGATAATATGGAAAGGGGGAGAACCATGCATACTACTCTGAATATGTTGGGGGAAGGGCAGGATAAACAGAGAATGAAATAAATAGGTTGTCAGAGTAAATAATAAGTGTAACAACATAGAATAGTCTAGAAGTCAGCCTGGGAATCCTAGGCTTTCTAATTATATTGTTCTGTCACTTAAGAGAAAGAGAATTTACTATGACAAATCTATTTCATACATATCATTGTGAAAACTGACTCATGTGGTTTGATAAAAGATATCCTCATGGGGTACATTCACGGTGACTCTGGCTATCTTTCAAGGGAAAAAATGTTTCAAGTATAATTGTACCAACTGATGGCTTTAAGAGGGGAGTGGACATGTTCATGGAGGATAGGGCTATCCATGGCTACAAGTAAAAATGAATACTAGTCATGATGCATACCTATTCTCTCCAGTGTCAGAGGAGCATGCCTATTATCATAGGTGCTGTGAAACATAGGCAGGACAATGCTGCTGCAGCTGTCTTGTTTGGGGGCTTCCTAGAGGCACTTGGGTGGCTACTGTGTGAACAGACTGCTGGACTTGATGGGCCTTGGTCTGATCCAGCATGGCATTTCTTATTGTATACATTTATATAAAGCTCAAATGCTGATGTGAAGCCCAAATGTTATATTAAAATTTAAAATTATTAAAATGTTGATTTGTTTATGTGGGGGTGAAATCTCCAACACAAGTATATAGATTGACGGTCATGACAGTAAAATAAAACATTATTTTGGACGTGGCACTCTTGTGTTTCCAGTATTGTTCCAGGAAACCATAATGGGACAGGGTGTTAGCCACTACTTTACATTTATTTTGCCTGGAAATGTTTTAGATTTTACCCTTTTATCTGATTTTTTAAAGAAGAATGAATATTTTACAGTTCTGAATTTCTCAAATTGGATTAAACGTAAACATCTCTGAACTATCACAAACAGATGTGTTGTAAGGCTATATTTGTTGGATTTGAAGGGAATTTTTTAGTTAACAGAAAGCGACTAAGTGATGCCATTTAGATAGCACCTTATATGGCAGTTAAGCCTTCTTCCTTCCTTCTTCCTTAACAATCAATGTTTGTTATCCTCCCCTCCCAGCAACTCCCCTGTTCCCTGTGCTCTGGTGGTGTGGTGGATGTTTCCTGCCATTGTTCTACAGAATGACAAACCCATATTGTTTTTCAGCTAAGGGAAGAGCAATGTGGATACCTTTAGTGCAGCTGAACTGCTGACATTAATCAAACAATCACATTTTGGCAGCTCATGTGGATAAAGTGACGACACCGTGCAGCGAAGACCGTGAAAAGCGACAGGCCCATCCAGTTTGGCTTAGCTGACACCATTATTCCATTCTCAGCTCATTTCTGTGGTGGAAAATAAACTTGCCTTCCCGTTGGGGGCTCTACAGCAGTACGTTGTACTTGCTGCATTTCTGTGACAGGAGCAGAGGATTTTATGAACAGCACATTACTGTATGAGTGAAAGTCTGTTTGAACAGACTTTTCCTTTTCACCTTGGCTAGTGCAGCAATTAGTACCTAGGTCTGCAAGAGTGGGTGAGAAAAAGGCCTTCGGTCTACGCGGAATGATTGAACTTGCTGTCTTACTGGCTTAAACTGTTCTTATGACTAGCATCCAGGTTCCCCTGGAGACCCTAGTTATATGTTAACTTTGGTTCCAGATTATGCCACTTGTTGTGGCAGCAGTCAGCCTAATTGGAAAAGTGGTTACTGGAAACTCCAAGCGGTTGCCATTTCAAAATCAAGACCTCTTAGGAAATGATTAGAAGCTCTACAGATAGAAATGAGCAAACGTAAAATATTAGAAATGTAAAATGCTATTATCTTTGAAGGCTCTTGTTGTCTTTGCACTGCACTTACAAAGTTATTCATGGGGGACAGAAAGATAGACATATTAAAATCAAATGTATATTCTAGCCCAGCGGTCTTCAGCCCAGGGCTTGGGAGCTTCAGGTCAGTCACTTTCTAATACACACATATTCTAATATGGGGTTTTCAAGGAAAGAGATGTTCAGAGGTGGTTTGCCATTGCCTTCCTTTGCAAAGGACCCTGGTATTCCTTGGTGGGCTCCCATCCAGATACTACCCAAGGCTGATCCTACTTAGCTTCCGAGATCTGACGAGATCGGGCTAGCCTGGGCCATCCAGGTCAGGGTGGGAGATGTTATAGCTGATATAAATCCTCCCCTTTTTCTAGGATTAAAATTCCTGCTCTGAAAAAGGGCTCTCTGCCTTTCATATCAATATGGTAGTAGCACCAGACACAGGGAAGGAACTTGTCAAATGCATACTTTCTCTCCACTGTAACCTGTAACAAGACAAGCAACGCTTGTCAAACTTGTCAATGCCATACAGTTTCTAAAGATGTAAGACCCTTTCTCTAGTGAAGAGCTAGTAGCCCTTGACTGAGAGGAGATCTAGACAGCTGCAAGCAGAGCTGTTTCAACCCTTTCAGTCACTGTAAAGCTGGGAGGTGCTTTGATTTCCTTTTACCAGGCAGTATGACTGGAAGGGGCAAGGGTAGAGTGGGAAATCCACAGGCAAACTTTTTGAATGGGACATGCCATAGAAGGGATCTGCCTTTTACTGACTAATGTATTCTCAGTAATGCATTACAGTTTGTTACTAGGAATGAGGGAAGCTGCTGTTTGACCAAGCCGTCAGTCTTTGAAGGTACACTAGGTAAGAAAGGATGGAATTCTAGGGTAAAAATAAAGCACTGGCTTTGATCTGAACTGCATTCTTCCTGCTGAAGGTTGCTTGAAGTCCTGTTTATAGAACCGTTCTGCGCAACCTCTATTAGTTTTTTAAAAGCCACAAATTTGACAGGAAGCACACTTAAAACACACACACTGACACAAACACAGGAAACAGAAATGACTAGCAGGTAATGTGACAGCAAAGACTGAACAGCTTTTTCTTTATCTTGACAGCACTGACATCACTGCATGCCTGAAAGGCTGTGATGCTAATGGACTGAGCGTCAAGCAGAGGAGGTCACAACCCCCGGCCACTTAGCCCGGGATAGCAGAGCACATCCTTTCATGGGTAAAGCTGTATACTGGTGAGTGCATGCTCTTAGCTTTGTACACACACACAAGTAAATATATTCATATTACATATTTACTGAAATCGTTCTTTTGGAAAGTATCAATATAGTCTTGGCCACCACCTCTGCACATCTCTCCCTCCCCCAGTCTGTTAAAACAGGGAAAGTCCCATGTGCTGATGGCATGTCAGACTGATATTCCTAGCTATCATGGCAAATTCCCTCCACTACAATTTGATCCTGATCTGATGAAAGAGTTCTTATAGCCCAACAATTATTGATTGAAAAAATATATATCCCGCCTTTCTTTTTGTTAAAGGCAGTCAATTAAACATAACACTATATCATTAATATCTCATGTGTTTCTGAATATGGTATTATGAACACCAACAATACCAAGGATAGTGCTGCTATGCTGCTATTCCTTAATTGGTTTAGGCTATAGGCCAGGGGTTTTCCAGCTTTCTTTTCTCTTCCCATCAGGTAGAATTCTGCTAATTGAGAGTGAACATAAGAACATAAGAAGGGCCCTGCTGGATCAGACCAAGGCCGATCAAGTCCAGCAGGCTGTTCCCACAGTGGCCAACCAGGTGCCTCTAGGAAGCCACAAACAAGATGACTGCAGCAGCACCGTCCTGCCTGTGTTCCACCGCACGCAAAATAATAGGCATGCTCCTCTGATACTAGAGAGAACAGGTATGCAGCATGACTAGTATCCATTCTAACTAATAGCCATGAATAGCACTCTCCTCCATGAATATGTCCACTCCCCTCTTAAAGTCCTCCAAGCTGGCAGCCATCACCACATCCTGGGGCAGGGAGTTCCACAATTTAACTATGCGTTGTGTGAAAAAATACTTCCTTTTATTTGTTTTGAATCTCTCGCCCTCAAGCTTTAGCAGATGACCCTGTGTTCTAGTATTATGGGAGAGGGAGAAAAACATCTCCCTTTCCACTCTCTCCAAACCATGCATAATTTTATAGACCTCTATCATGTCTCCCCTTAGCCGCCTTCTTTCCAAGCTAAACAGCCCTAAGCGTCCTAACCGCTCCCCATAGGACAGTTGCTCTAGTCCCCTAATCATTTTGGATGCTCTTTTCTGCACCTTCTCAAGCTCTGTAATATCCATTTTTAGCTGTGGTGACCAGAACTGTACACAGTATTCCAAGTGTGGTCTCACCAAAGATTTATACAAGGGCAGTACAATATCAGCAGTTTTATTTTCTATTCCTCGTCTAATTATGGCCAGCATAGAATTTGCCTTTTTTACAGCTGCAGCACACTGGGTTGACATCTTCATCGAGCTATCCACTACCACCCCGAGATCCCTTTCTTGGTCTGTCGCTGCCAGCACAGATCCCATCAGTGTATATGTGAAGTTGGGATTTTTTGCCCCAATATGCATCACTTTACACTTACTCACATTGAATCTCATTTGCCATTTTAATGCCCATTCTTCCAGTATGCAGAGATCCTTCTGGAGCTCTTCACAGTCCGATTTGGTGTCGTCTGCAAACTTGGCTACTTCACTGTTTAACCCCAACTCCAGGTCATTGATGAACAGGTTGAAAAGCACTGGTCCCAACACAGATCCCTGAGGCACCCCATTGCTCACATCCCGCCATTGTGAGAACTTTGAAGTGAAGTTTATTACCTTCGTATTTCAGTTTGACCAAATGTTGATATTGCTCTGTCAGATGATTTTCTGCATGTGCCCTTAGAGCAAGTTGCAAATCTGCCTCAAGTTTTGCAAGTTATTTGTTTCTAGTGAATTTTACCTGTTTTATCTGGCATACTAGCCGCAAATAAAATTTATTTATTTATTTGTTTGTTTGTTTGTTTCTAGTGAATCGAATCAATGACTTGAATAGATGGAAAACTTTAACATTGACATTGTTTTTGTTTGGGGGGGGGAATCAACATACTAAAATGAATATAATTCCATAATTCATTTTGTGCTTCAGCTTTTAACAGCTATATGTGAAAATATTTTCATTTCCAGTAATTATGGAGTCTACCACCACATCTGCACCGCATTTCAGCAGTTTGCTATGGAGGAGGGTTGCCAGATACCAGGTAATGATGGGCAATTGCCTGCCAATTAAGGGGGTTGCCTGATGCTTTTTAGCTGGCTGGGAGAAGCAGGCCAGCTGAAGTGGGGGGTGTCATTAACCTCACTTCCAGGTTTACCCTGGAAGTGATAGGGACGCTCTAGCACACTCCTCAAAAAACTCTATGCTTTTCATAGAGTTTTAGGAGGAATGTGCTAGAGCATCCTTGTCACTTCTGGGTTTATTGTGCTGATCACCTCCAGCCCCACCACAAAGTTCCCGACGGTGGTGAGGCGGGACCTGGCAACCCTACTGTGGAGGTATCCTAGCAATTTTTGTCATCTCTGAAGTCAAATTGCTGGTGAGCACAGATCTGAGAAAGAAACCACTAACGAATATTTATGCAACTCATGAGCCATTCTAGCTAGACTGATTACTCAAGTTGCCTTATTAGTGTTGCACCTGCTTTAAATGGTGCTGATGCCAAATTAGATGGAAAAACATGCAAATACCTTGCTACCTTTCTGGTAAATTAGCATGCAAATGACACAAAGGTGAAGGTAGCTTTGAAAAGAGATGCACTAACACCATTTGACTAATTATTGAAGCAGGGAAATAAGAAGAAAATAGCTGGGGGGGAATTCCAGTAAACATCAATCTACTCATACATCTTAGTTTCATCAAGTTTGTCAGGTAATACAAAGTAAACTGCTTGTGATTTTTCTTTAGGTAAATTGTGGTTGTGACAGATCACAACTATTTACAATTTTACTTTAAAAAAAGTAAATGTGGGCAGATTTTTATTTGGGAGTGTAGTCAGCAGAAGGCATTTTGCCATATTAATTTCTTGTGGACGGTACATAGTTTGAACCCACCATAGAAAAATTATTCCAGCATAAATTTTCATGGATTAAAGCCCACTTCTTCAGATGCAATAAAAAGTGTCATAGAAGTTTGGGGCTGGAGTGACTGTCTGATTTCCAGCCTGGAATCTATCCAAAATTATTTCATGTGGAGAATCCTTGCTCTACCTAAAGGAACACCTGCTGCTCTGTTGCGGGCAGAACTTGGCTTACCCTCTATACAAGTCCGTGTGCATGTTGCCCTACTAAAATACCGAAGAGAGCATTGTAAAGCTTCCACCAATATACTTGGCCATCTTAGCTTTGAGGCGATGCTCTCAAAAGATGGGGCTTGGTCAACATTTTATAACAATATTCTCATTTGCTATTCTATCATGAATGATTCACAGGGTGTGCCTATCTCAGGTTTTACCATGCGGGAGTGGGTATTCAGGGGTGATGCCGCATCCGATGGTCAGATGATCTCCCAGTCTAAATTTTCACCTTGGTTTAAACTGTTTATTAGGAACCATGAAAGAGCCCCCTATCTATCCAAAATTTCTGCATTCAAGCTCAGAGCCATGTTTACGTCATTAAGATTTCAGACCATGCCAACAGCCATGTTAGCTGGACGCTATGCCCAAATCCCGATTGCCTCTCATGTATGTATTTGCAGATCCTCAGAACTCGAGGACTTCCCCCATTACGTGCTGAACTGCTCTAAGTACCATGAACCCAAATTTCTTGTGTCTTTTTTATCCAAGATTAGCTGTTTTAGTGATTAGGAGAAGCTCTCTTTTCTCCTGTCCAATACTGACTCTGCTGTCACTTACAATATGTCTCTTTTTGTCCTAGCAGCCAGGAAAATTCGAGCCAGCATTGCAGTTAAACCGGACAACGTTTGTATTTGATTTAAATTTATTTTTTTACTTGATTTTAATTGTTTTCTTGTCGACTCTGATTTGATTGTGTCTACTTGATTGTAATGGCCTTTGCCTATATGCAATAAATCTGTACCTACCTACCAATAAAAAGTGATCTCTATTCCACAAGAACCTAATAAAACCTTGTTAGACTTTAAGATGCCACAAGACTCCTGTGCAACAGACTAACATGGCTACTCCTCTGGAACTGAAAATTAGAGGTTTTGTATTACATACTAGTCTTACTGTTGTGAAGGTCTGTGTGTCCTTGCCTTTGTTTCCCCCCCCCTCCTTCCTGGACTCGTAAAAGCAGTCCAGGTCTATTGCCTTCCCTTGGTTCAGGCGCGCGTCTGACAGGGCCCAGGTTGGAATGTCTATCCTCTCTTCCCACATCCCTCCCTCGCTCTCTCTGACTCCCTTCCATCGGCTATGGCCTTGGAGAGAAGATTGTACTAACAAGCGCCCTAATTGCTTTGATGTTCTGTACCATGCACAGTTATTGCTTCCCATAATATACGCTTGACCTCTGCTCCCCTGTAGGGGGTTATAATCCTGTCTTTGTGAATTCGTAGTCACTTGCAACTTTATCAGTGTAAGACTTGTACCACCTGAAGCTTCCAATAAAGATCCTTGTTTCTGCATGACAGTCTGAGCAAGTGGTTTTATGGAATTTGCACAGGGAGGTCGGGAACTCTCACATTAAGTTGCAAGTCTCTGCCGCGTTGACCTGCTCCTGTACCGTTCCTGGACAGCTATGGCAGGCAACGGGGATGACAATGGCAAGCCGGACGACGGCGACAAGAAGGACAACGCTGTACCCAAAAAGCCTGACCTACCCCCTTCGGAAGGGAAGACGCCCAGTGGAGTCGACTCTGGGTCAGGTTTGGGAACAAAGTCCAAGCAAACTCGCTTGGAGAGCTGGCTGGAAACTCCCCGGCATTGGTCGCTCCCGAAGAGCGACGCGCAGTCAAGACGGACTGTGGTTCACGGGTTGGGGTTCGAGGACGATCCCGCCCGAAAGGAAGCCCTGCTACTTCACCAGATGGATGAGGAGCGGCTGCGCTGGCAGACAGAGCGCCAGGATTTACTGGACCGGATGGATACCATGCAAGCAGTGATGCTGGAGATGGCCCAAGCCATGGATGAACTGAAAGTTCAAACTCCACCCGTGGACCCGCCGGACGGAGGACGACAGCCACCCATGGCCCCCGCACCTCCCATCCGTCCCACTCCACCAGCTCGCAGAGATTTGAAAATCACGTATGACGGGTCGAGTGACCAGCTAACGTTTTTTATGGTGCAAGTGGACATTTTTATGCGCGAACAGGCCCGGACTTTTACTTCGGAAGACTCCCGGGTCCATTACGTGGCTTCTCTCCTACAAGGAGAGGCGGCCGCCTGGATGGTACAGCAGTATGAGCTCCGCTCCCCGGTCTTGCGAAGCCTCGATGACTTCATGGTCGCCCTTCGACACCGCTTCGAGGACCCGCATTTGGGTGAGCGAGCAAAGACTGCCTTGCAACAACTGCGCCAAGGGACTAAATCTGTCACGTAGTATGCAAGCGAGTTCCAGTCGCTCTCGAGCCGCATTTTGGACTGGAGTGAAGCTACCCGGGTGCAGTGTTTCCGCGAAGGTTTGAACCCGGAATTGCAACACTGGGCTTTCATGCAGGGCAACCCTCCTGATGTTGAAGGTTGGGTCCGCCACGCCGCTGACATCGAAAACTGAAAGCAACTGCTGCTCCTGTCCCGACAACGCACCGGACGGGAGACCAAGACCCGTGGAGACAGGCCCGGTGGTCCGAAGGACTCTCGGGGGGAGGACCCTCCATGACCGAACGCCGCAAATGCTTTGAGAGCGGGGTCTGTCTCGTTTGCGGGGGAAAAGGACACTTTGCTTCTCAATGCCCTTCACGACCCGGACGTCCGGGATCGACTCGTCCGGCAACGACCGAACTTGAGAAGCCCCCTCCCGAGGGGCAACCTCGCCGCCGGAGCGGCGCACCGACACCGAGCCGATGAAGCGCGCCCTCGGCCTTGCACGCCCACACCGAGGTCGAAGCCTCGGACTCTGCCGGCCCATCGGGGTCACGGATTACAAAGGAAGCCTTTGACTCATCGGAGTCACGGATTACAAATACCACAGCCGCTTCCTCCAGCGAGGAGGGGGACTGGGACCTGCCGGCAAAAAACGCCGTCGGTCTGCTGTAAGGGGGGCTCCTCAGCAGACCGCTCCGAACATTGTGCAAGGAGCTCCACTAATGGTAAGCGCTCAGGAGGACAATGTGTATGTAAAGGTCAAACTCTCACTGCCAAAAGGGGGGCCCACATTAGAGTTTACGGCCCTAGTTGACTCGGGTTGTGCCCGCACCATGATGAGCGAAGAGGCTGCCCAACTATTGCGCGTTAAGCGAAAGCGGTTACCCGAACCCATCCATTTTTCCCAGATGGATGGCAGTGACTTTAAAAGGGGACCTTTTAACTCACCGCACCGCAGCAGTCGTCATGGCTATAGGGGAGCATTGGGAACGCCTTTATTTTACCATTGCCCCCATCGTCGCACCTATTGTGTTAGGGATGAATTGGTTGCTAGGGCACAATCCCTCCATAGACTGGGTTGAGCGGACGCTCACCTTTCCCCGCAACCCGTGTGAACTTCATGATAAAGACCGAGTACTGCACACCCCCGCAGCCGCCCTCGTAGGGACCCCTTCTGTCGGGTCTCCGCTGCCCCAGCTTCCCAATGAGTATTCCCAGTTTGCCGATGTGTTTGACGTGCGGGAATGCGACGAGCTGCCCCCCCACCGGGACACGGACTGTGCTATCGAGATAGTGGGGGATGGCAAATTGTCCAAAGGGAAAGTCTACCCCATGAGTCCTAATGAAAAGGTGGTGTTGCGAGACTATTTGGACACCAATTTGGCGCGGGGCTTTATCCGCCCGTCTAAGGCTCCATACTCGGCCCCCGCCTTCTTTGTCAAGAAAAAGACGGGAGACTTGAGACTGTGTATTGATTTTCTTAGACTGAATGCAGTCACTCAGTCTAATGCATACCCCCTCCCTCTCATTCCAGACCTTCTCGCACAGTTGAAAGAGGGCCGAATCTTCACCAAATTGGATTTGGTGGAGGCCTACCACCGAGTCCGCATACGAGAAGGGGACGAACCAAAGACTGCCTTCTCCAGTTGTTTTGGAATGTTTGAGTATTTAGTGATGCCGTTCGGAATTTCGGGGGCTCCGAGTGTGTTCATGCAATTAATTAATGAAGTGCTTCATGATTTGTTGTTTCGCGGGGTGGTGGTTTTCTTGGACGATATTCTCATTTATACGAAAACCATGGAGGAGCATGTACAATTGGTGCGCGAAGTGCTGCAGCGGCTGCACGAGCACAAACTGTTTGCTAAGGTTTCTAACTGTGATTTCCACCAACCCTCCATCACCTTCTTGGGGTACGTGATTTCCCATCAAGGCTTAGAAATGGATCCCGAAAAGGTTCGGGCGGTAATGGAATGGGATCCCCCTACCACGCGCAGACATTTGCAGCAATTTTTGGGCTTTGCTAACTTTTACCGAAACTTCATCCCCAATTTTGCCCAAGTAGCGCTCCCCCTCACTTCGCTCCTGCGCACGAAAGGGAAAGGAGCGGGAGCCGCCTTGCCCTCGGCTCGGTTGCAATGGACTTCGGACTGCCAGCAGGCTTTCGATACGCTCAAACTGCTCTTTTCGTCCGAACCCGTTCTTGCACACCCAGATTGTGAAAAGCCCTTTGTGGTTCAGGTCGATGCCTCTGACGTTGCCATGGGGGGGGGCCCTCTTGCAACGGGACGAGAACGGTCAGTGCCTATTTTTCTAAAAAATTCTCCCAATCCGAAATCAACTGGGCTATTTGGGAGAAGGAGGCCGCCGCTGTTAAACATGCCCTCACCATTTGGAGGCATTTCCTGGAAGGGGCAGAGATCCCTTTTGAGGTTTGCAGTGATCACAAGAACCTAGAGGCCTTAAAAGGGGCTGGAAAGCTCACCGCAAAACAAATTCGTTGGGCACAGTTTTTTGCCAAGTTCCGATTTGTCCTGAAACATGTGCCAGGAAAGGACAATGCGTTAGCGGATGCTCTTTCTAGGCTTCCCCAATACCGCAATGACTTTGAACGACAGGTGGATTCCTTGTTTACCCCTGAACAGAGAGGGGAAGTCTCAGGACTCGCAGTGACCACCCGATCCCAGTCCCACCGCCAGGAGTTTCCCCCCCTCAAGGGAATCCCGGAGGCTTTTCAACAGCGGCTCCGGGACGCTTCTCAGAGAGAGGCAGATTTGCAGGTCCTTCCCGCAAATCTCGACCAACAAGGCTCCTGGTGGTTGCAGGGGGGTAAACTTTATGTCTCCGAAACGCTCCGAAAAGAGGTGCTGGGACTGGTGCACGGGGCCAAACTCGCGGGGCATTTTGGGTTTGTTAAGACTTTGCATCTGTTGAGACGTCAATTTTGGTGGCCAGGCATGCGGGCCGATGTGGAATTGTACGTGCGCAGTTGCCCCATCTGCGCCACGGCCAAGAAGCGGATGGGAAAGCCCCCCGGACTCTTAAAGCCTCTAGAGACCCCGACCATGCCCTGGGAAGTGATCACCATGGATTTTATCACTGATTTGCCCCCTAATCGGGGAAAAACCGTACTGTGGGTGATAACCGACTTATTCTCTAAACAGGTTCACTTTGTTCCTTGTGCGGGACTACCCTCAGCTCAGAAACTGGCTAAGCTGTTTGTTAATCACATGGTGAAGCATCATTCGATCCCGAGGAAGGTCCTCTCCGACAGAGGGGCTCAGTTCGTGGCCAAATTCTGGAGGGCCTTCCTGAAAGTCATGGGGGTGGAAGAGCAAGGACTCTCTTCAGCCTATCATCCCCAAACCGATGGCCAGACCGAATGTGTCAATGCTGTAGTAGAGTGCTATCTGAGGTGTTATGTTAATTACCACCAGGATGATTGGGTAGACCTACTGCCATTTGCTGAGTATGCCTATAATAATGCCCCCCATTCCTCCACAGGTTTCAGTCCTTTTCATGTGGTCTATGGAAAGGACTTTGGGCCATTCGGTTCTCCAAACGTCACTCCTGAACTTGAAGGAGTGCAGGAGGTCCAGGATTGGGTTCAAGTAGTGCGGACCACGTGGCCTTGGCTGCAGAAAAACCTGGAAAGGGCCAAGCGCAAATACAAAGATCAGGCCGATAAACATCGGTCTCCGGGGTGGGAACTCAAAGTGGGGGGGCAGGTTTACCTTTCCACAAAGAACCTACGGTCACTTCGGCCCTGCAAAAAGCTTAGTGACAAATATGTAGGTCCTTTCCCCATCACCCGGGTGATCAATGACGTCACGGTGGAGTTGGAACTGCCCAAGTCTCTTCGAGGGGTGCACCCGGTGTTCCACATCAGCCTACTTAAACCGTACGTCGCTGCACCTCAGTTCCATCCCCTCCCTAAGTCCGAAGTTCCTACAGTAGTGGGAGGGGAATCGCATCTTGAGGTTTCTAAAGTGCTGGACTCTAAGTTGAGGAAAGGGAAACTGTTCTATTTGATCCGCTGGAAGCACCTGGGCGCCGCCCAGGATGAGTGGGTAGCTGCTCCCCATGTGGCGGCTCCCCGCTTGGTTCGAGAGTTTCACTCTGCCTATCCTGACAAGCCTCATCTGTCCGGACTCGGGGGAGGGGGGCCTTAAGGGGGGCAGAATGTGAGGGTCTGTGTGTCCTTGCCTTTGTTCCCCCCCCTCCTTCCTGGACTCGTAAAAGCAGTCCAGGTCTATTGCCTTCCCTTGGTTCAGGCGCGGCGTCTGACAGGGCCCAGGTTGTAATGTCTATCCTCTCTTCCCACGTCCCTCCCTCGCTCTCTCTGACTCCCTTCCATCGGCTATGGCCTTGGAGAGAAGATTGTACTAACAAGCGCCCTAATTGCTTTGATGTTCTGTACCATGCACAGTTATTGCTTCCCATAATATACGCTTGACCTCTGCTCCCCTGTAGGGGGTTATAATCCTGTCTTTGTGAATTCGTAGTCACTTGCAACTTTATCAGTGTAAGACTTGTACCACCTGAAGCTTCCAATAAAGATCCTTGTTTCTGCATGACAGTCTGAGCAAGTGGTTTTATGGAATTTGCACAGGGAGGTCGGGAACTCTCACAACTGTCAATTGGATGCAGCGAGCCTTTTCACTGAATGGTACCTAATTTCCCTCCTTATACCCCATCCTACATAGCTTTTGTCCATGCAGGTCCCAAGATACCCTGCACAGTTTTTTCATGGTCAAAGGGGATCCCCCTCCTCCCTTTTTTCACCAGAAAAAATTGGGATCCAATTTGGGCTTATTATGCACACTTTGCTTACTGCTGATCTTCTCAGATGTCAATCCATTATTATCATATTCGCTTTTGCCAGGTCATTCTTCACACCCATTTTCTTTCCAAATTAGTTGCTATTGTGCTTTCTATTTCATTTCTGCATATGACCAAATAATCAGGAGTTTCGGGAGGTTGCTGTGGTTCACCAATGTTGTGGCCGGTGGTATCACAGCTCCACCCTTTTTTCCTTCTTAAAGCATGCGCTTGATTGATAGTGTGCTGGGGGGCGGGGGAATCCCTCCCGTGAAAGGTCAGTCATGACGTGAAAGTGTCATGTGGCTTTTAATTTTTTTTAAAAAAATTATCACCTGCACACTAGTGATACCTTGCTGGAGCGTTTCATGATTGTTTGCATTATTTCTCACCATGTGGATTTCAATCATGCCTTTGTGATAGGCTGTTGGGAATTTTTTGAAACCTGTCACCAGCACTGTGGTCGGTTTCTTTGTTTTGCACTTAGCAAATCAGCCATTGATAGACCAAACCAGAGAAACACGCTTCCCTTTCCACTGTCAGCCAGTAAGAAAAGGAGTGATGGAATCTTGAGAATTGTTTATGGTGGCACTGCATGTTCTTGTGCTTTTCCTGAGAAACTCCCTTGCTCTCTGTTTGGTTTGCCTGCATTGCATGTGGCTGAATCAAAGAGCACCATCGGAGCAGAGAGCCAGGTGAAGACAGATAGCTGACCGCCACAATCCACAACGATTCTCCCATCATGCCTGGATGAATTGATATGCCCTTGCCACTATGCTTTTGGGTGTACTCAAGGAGCTCAGAACGGTGGTAGAATTTTGTGCTTGGAATCTGGGGTCATGAACAGTGGTTGTACAATTTTCACATGACCCAGCAAACGTTTTTGGAAATTGTGGCAACAGTATGAGGAAGACTCGAGCAGCAGAAGACCACCATGCTGGAACCTATTCCAGTAAAGAAGCCTTCTGGTACCTGGCCAACGCGAATACCTACAGGGAGGTCTGCGGGGTAGTTTGGTGTTGGATTTTCCATGAATGGAGAGGTAGTCCTTGAAGTTTGCTTCACCCTCAAGATTGAATTCTATCACAAGACTGTCTTCCTGAGCACCAAGGCTCCAAAGGTAATTCTCCCTTAATTTTTTTTATTTAGTAAACTAACTTTAGCAATAGTGCATTGCTGCACTGATATGGTTGTTGTCAATAGGTTTAGTATGGACAATGAGAAGAGGGTCTTATGAACATTGGATTCATGTTTTCTGTTTTGGAGTAGTGATGGAAATGCCTTTTCATTTCAGATTATGGATGGATTCAGTTGGCTGAGGTTTCCTTACTGCATTGGCACTCTCCTGCCCATTTCTTCACCAGGAAGAAGGGGCTGTATTGGAAACATGCGGAAGATTATTCTATTGCGAGGAGTTCAGTATGACATGTCTTATTTCCCCTTACCTGTCTGTAAAGAATGCTGATCTATTAAGCATAGTTTGTTTTCTTTCCTCCCTACGAGACGGGAGAACTGTGTACCATGTGTAACAGGCTTCTAAGTTGTTTACCATTACGTTAGCTCAAGAGTTAGGTGATATGCATGATCAGGAATGAAGGATTGTGAGCCAGGTGCACTGAATCAACCTATTAAGGAATCTGGCCTGAGTGATAAAAACCCAAGGTCGAAAACCTGAAAGTGGGAGCTTCAACACAGATCAGGATCCGTATGCTGTGTAACCTGACAGACGACCCGGGGTCTCTCTCGCTGCTGTACTTGGAGCTCCTAGCAGCGGAAGGGGAGATAAGCTCTTGTAAGGTATAAATATTATTTTGTATGCCTGCTGAATGCTTTGTTTTGTGACTAAAGCATTGCTTTTCCTTCATCTACCGGTGTATTTATTGCCCCCAAATCCAAAAGAACCCCTGCCTTGGCAGAACAATTGGTGTAGCCAGCAGGATTTGGAGGCAATGTTTTGGTGGAGAAGGAAAGCTACTGAGCGAGAGGAGGGTCAGAGCCACATCCCTGGTTGGCCCAGCACAAGTGCTTGGGTGTCAGCTCTTGACCCAGAGAACCAGAAATCACCACAGAGACAGTTAGAATCCAAGCAGATGGCTTTTACTGGTCAAATAGGTAGTACAGTGCATGAAGAATAAGATGACAGCTATGAGGCCTTGTTCGTTAGTTGGCAATATAAAGCATGAAAACGGCGGGAGATTACTGAGCACACAAAGCATAAACAGATCACACTTTCCCAGGGGTAGCGTTCCCAGGCTTTGGTATGTGGAGCTGTCCTTGAAGCCTGGACGGTTCAGCAAAGGAATAGAAGCAACAGAGAAATCGAGATAACAACCTGACATCCTGCTCCCCTTAAGACCCCCTCCCATCCTGCAAGGGGGCTGGCCTGTCTGGGTAGGCAATGTGAAAGGCATTGACGAGTTTGGGGGCGGAGACATCTCGCGCGCGAACCCACTCATCATAGGCAGGGGGGAAGTGTTTCCAGCGAACCAAGTATTGCAAGGCTCCATGGTGGATACGAGAGTCCAGAATTTTGGAGACCTCGAAATGTTCCTCCCCCCCACCATTATGGGTTGCTCGGGAGGCGGTTCCGGATGCCATTGCTGAGAATGTGGGGTTTCAGGAGGCTGATGTGGAAAACGGGGTGCACACGCCTCAAGGTTTTGGGGAGTGATAGTTCCACCGTGACAGGGTTTATGATGCGAGTGACGGGGAATGGGCCAATGTACTTAGCGCTGAGCTTATGGCACGGTCGGGTGGAACGCAGGTTTTTGGTGGATAGGTATACCAGGGTACCCACTTGTAGGTCCCCACCGGGGGACCGGTGCTTATCGGCTTGTGCTTTGTATAGGCGCTTGGCTCGGTCAAGGTTGCTAATCAGCCAGGGCCAAGTGGTGCGGAGGGCGTGTGCCCAAGAGGCAATGTCGGCATCCCCCTCTCCCTCCACATCCTGAACAGGGGGAATAGGACCGAAGTCCTGTCCATATATTGCATAAAATGGGCTGAAACCAGTGGACTGATGTACAGCATTATTGTAAGCATATTCTGCAAAAGGTAACAGTTCTACCCAGTTATCTTGGTGGTAATTGACATAGCAACGCAAATAGGATTCAAGTACAGCATTAACACGTTCGGTTTGGCCATCCGTCTGGGGATGGTATGCACTAGACAATCCTTGTTTCACCCCCACCAAGTTCAGAAAAGCTTTCCAAAACTTTGCAACAAAGCTACTGCCGCGGTCGCAGATTATTTTACGCGGAAACGAATGTAGTCTAAAGACATGTGACACGAAGAGGCGGGCTAATTTTTGAGCGGAGGGGATCCCCGCGCATGGAACCAAATGTATCTGCTTAGAAAATAAGTCAGTGATAACCCATAGTACAGTTTTTCCCCCGCTGAGAGGGAGATCCGTCATAAAATCCATAGCAATCACTTCCCAGGGTTTGGAGGGTATTTCAAGCGGCTGCAGTAGTCCAGGGGGCTTGACCTGAGATCGTTTGACTGTGGCACAAATAGGACAGCTGCGAATAAAAGAGTCAATATCAGAATGCATTCCCCCCCACCAAAACTGTCTGCGCAACAGATGAAGGGTCTTTAGGAACCCAAAGTGCCCTGCGGTTTTCATTCCATGGGCCAAGTGTAAGACGTCTTTTCGGAGCGCTTTGGGTACATACAATTTTGAGTCTTTGTACCAAGAGCCCCCTTGTTCAATAACACCAGGAGGCAGGGCTTGATCAGAATGTTCCATAAGGCAGTGTTCCCGCAGGGACTTTAAGAAAGAATCGGAGACGGGAATCCCCCCCTCGTTCGAAGCAGTCGTAGGAGCAGGTAGGGGGGTTGGCGAGGGGGAAACGCTTACGTGTTGCGGTGAGCAGACTTCCGGCGGCTGGGCGGCTGGTCGGGCTGGAGGAGCCGGAGCCGGAGCCGTCGTGGCGTTCCGTTGAGGAGGCAGCAGGGCAGCCGGTAGGGTTGGAGGAGATTGCTCGTTGGTGACCGTGTACCGTCGCTGGGGTAGCGTTTGGGATCGGGTTTGTACAGCCAATATGGGTAGGGCTTCTCTTTGTGCGGGCGTAAATAAAGAGTCTGTTGGCCGATCGAGTTTTGCCGGGTATTGAGGCAATCAGGAGAGAGCATCTGCGAGAACGTTTTGTTTTCCTGGGACATGTTTCAGGACAAAACGAAACTGAGCAAAGAATTCCGCCCAACGCTGTTGTTTCGCGGATAACTTATGGGTTCCTGTGAGGGCGGCTAGATTCTTGTGATCGGTCCAAACTTCGAAGGGGACCTTAGACCCTTCCAGGAATTGTCGCCATAGAGTAAGTGCATGGTGAACGGCTGAGGCTTCTTTCTCCCAAATAGGCCAGTTCAATTGGGAGTGCGCAAATTTCTTTGAGAAGTAAGCGCAGGGGTGAAGGAGACCATCCGGTCCTCTTTGTAGTAGGCCCCCCCCCATCGCAACGTCGGAGGCATCGACTTGTACAATGAACATTCGGTTAGGGTCTGGGTGCCGTAGCACCGGTTCCGATGTGAAAAGACGTTTGAGAGCCATAAAGGCGGTCTGGCATTGATCAGTCCACAGTATTTTAGCGGAGGGCAATGTTGCCGAGTTTTCTTTACCTTTGGTTTTTAGAAGGTCAGTGATGGGCAGCACAATTTGGGCAAAGTTTGGAATGAATCCGCGGTAGAAATTAGCAAAGCCCAGAAATTGTTGTACTTGCTTGCGGTTGGAGGGAGGTGCCCATTCGAGGACGGAACGGACCTTGGCCGGGTCCATGCTAAGGCCATGATGTGAGATTATGTATCCCAAGAAAGTTATTTTGCTCTGGTGAAATTCGCATTTAGCCAGTTTAGCGAAGAGTTGGTGGTTGCGTAGGCGGTGGAGAACTTCCTGGACCAATGTGACATGCTCGTCCATGGTTTTTGAATAAATGAGAATGTCGTCTAGATAAACTACCACTCCGCGGTACAGTAAATCATGGAGGATTTCATTGATGAGTTGCATGAAGACCCCCGGGGCCCCTTTTAACCCGAAGGGCATCACGAGGAACTCAAACATTCCAAAGCAGCTAGAGAAGGCAGTGAGAGGTTCGTCCCCCTCGCGGATGCGGACGCGGTAGTAGGCTTCTACTAAGTCCAATTTAGAAAAAATATGTCCCTCTTGTAGTTGTCCCAAGATATCTGAAATTAGTGGTATTGGATAGGCGTTGGTCTGAGTAACTGCATTGAGTTTTCGGAAGTCAATGCAGAGGCGTAGGTCGCCCTCTTTTTTGCGGACAAAAAACGCGGGGGCTGAGTTGGGAGCATTCGAAGGGCGAATGAACCCTCTGGCAAGGTTTTTGTCCAAAAAGTCTCGAAGTACAGTGCGCTCGGAAGTGCTCATTGGGTAGATTTTACTTTTGGTTAATGTGCAGTCTTTCACCACTTCAATAGCACAGTCAGTAGCTCGGTGAGGGGGTAAGGTATCACATTCTTTAATGTCAAAGACATCCGCAAAGTCCTGGTATATTTTAGGGAGGGCTGGTGTTGATGGGACCTCGGAGAGTAATGCTGAAGCGGGTGAAGACGGCACTGCAACTTGCTGCCGATGCTGGTCGCATTTAGGATTGTCGAAGGAGATTGTGTTCGTGTCCCAGTTGATACTGGGGCAATGACCTTTAATCCAGTTAATTCCCAGGACCACTTCGAATCGAATAGGGGCTATGGTAAAGTCAATTTGTTCCCAGTGGGAGCCGATTCCCATCGCCACTCCTATAGTGCGATGATCAACTGGACCTCCTTTGAAATGGCTCCCATCCATTTGGGCGAATTGGACGGGAGCTGGCAAAGCCTCGGATTCGACTTGAAGTGCTGCAAATGTGGTTGTACTTATGAGAGTGCGACTGCAACCAGAGTGAATAAGTGCTTTAACGGGTAGGTGGGGGCCACCTTCATGATGTTGGAGGATTGCGTCCACATAAACGGTGGTTTCTACTTCTTTTACTTTGGTGGGAGTTGTCGGTTTAGCAGGAGAATCTGCAGAGGTCTGTGGAGACGCTCCACTCACCACAGACTGGAGCCGTTTTTTGACAAATCAAGGGGAGATTCCAAGTTTAAAGCCGGAGAGGTCCATGGGTTCTTTTCGTCCAAAGAGGGAAAGTTGTCCCCCAATGGGGCACTTGTAATCCGGGACCCTATGGGGTCGATGGGTACAGGGAGACTAGACGGTTCTCCGACATGAAGTGCAGAGGGTGTGGGTCTTCCCGGCGCTGCGCTGCGGGTGGCCGCGGTGCCTCTGCGTTGCGGTCGTCCCCTAGCTCGAGTTGCTGTGCTGGGACGAAAAGGTTCAGGGCGGTATGGGCAGGCCGCTGCAAAATGGCCTTGTTCCCCACAAATGAGGCAGGCACCCCTTTGAAAACGGGTTTCGCGATCCTGGGGTGGACTCGTCGGTTTCCGTGTAGCAGGGGGTGGTGCCTTGGGCTGGGGTTTATGGACGCTTTTCTCCTTGTGTTTTTGGCGAACAAGGGAAACAAAGCGCCGGCGGCTTTCCACTTCCTCGGCCAATAGAATCCAATTTTCGAGGGTGTCTGGATCGCCCCGCATGTACGACCAGTTCAGGACGTCAGGGTGTAAGGCTTCCCTGAAATGGTGAATTAGGGTGGCTTCGGGCCAGCCTACAATTTTGCTCGCCAGTCTTTGAAATTCATCGGCAAATTCTCGGACTGGAGTAGAGCCCTGTCTTAGTTGTAGCAGTTCCGTTTTGGCCCGTTCTCCCAGAAAGGGGTCCTCAAACCTCCGACGTAGAGCAGTCATGAAATTGTTGAGGGAGCGGATAGAGTGGGATCGGGTGTCGAATTGGAGAACCATCCAGTCGGCCGCTTTCCCTGTCAAAAGGGAAGCTACGTAGTGCACTTGGCTGTCCTCGGTAGGGAAGAATTGTCCCTGTTCTCGCATATAACTGTCCACTTGATGTAAGAAACAGGGTAAGGTTTCAAGAGATCCATCATACGTAGTTTTCAACTTGAGTTGTTTCCAAGGACCGGGGGGGGGGGTTGGCCCGGTGGCACGGGTGCACCGGGTGCGGGCAAAACGGGCGCCCCGGGTGCAGGTAAAACAGGGCCCCCGGGAGGAGGAGGTGGCACAGGGGGTTGGACCGGTCCCCCCCAACCCGGGAAGGCTGTGCCTGGGCTAGCAGGGCTTGCTGCAATTGCCTGTTGTCTTGAAGCATTCTTTCCATTAACTCTTGGAGTTGATCGACTCGGTCAGACAGATTTCGATTTTGGGCTCGCAACAAGTGAACGTCTTCTCCGGGGCCACCGGTACGATGAGGTTTACTTGTCCGGAAGCTTGCGGCCCATTGCGAAGTGTCACCATATAGGTCCTCGTCCTCAGACTCTTCGGAGTCTTGGCGTCGGACTGCAAGGCGGCGTGCGCGTTGAGTCGTGCGCGACGGGACAAACACCGGGGGAAAAGACAGTCCTAACGGAGGGCCGCTCTTTACAGTGTCCTTAGGGCGACCGCCGGTCCGCGCATGATCCGCAGCCAATTGTAAATCCTTATCCCTTGCGGCTTGGGCTTCGGCCGCCGCCTGAGCTGCTTCTGCAGCTTCTTTATCCTCGAGAGTTTTCCGGGCTTCCAGTTTCAGAGCTTCAGCTGTGGTAACGTGCGGCAAAAGCTCCGTTTCTAGGAGTGCGAGTATGGGGTCAGGTTCCCCGCCCAGCAATGGTTGTATCCGAACCGCGATCGCGGGTGCAAATGTCGGGGTCAAACGTTGAGCCAAGGTGGCTACCGTAGTATCCTTTGTACAATCCGCAAAGAGGAGGGCCGTATGGACAGCGACCCGCTTGGCTTCAGCTTGGCAGCTGGCTGCATCGGGTATCAGGGAAAAACCTGAGGCTCCTGCCATGGTACCTCTTCCCAGGGTAATTGAGGCCGTGGATGAGAGAGCCTCACGGGCGATAAGTTTGTCCAACAATCCGGTTAGCAGTTGTAAGTCCTCAGTTGCCAGCCGGGCATCATCCAGCAACTGATCAAAATCCTGGAGGTCTAACCGAGTATTAGTATCATCCGAGGTTAGCATCCAGATAACTTGCACTAGAGATTGCCACTGAGTCTGTACCAGTCCCTTCAAGCGGCAAACTTCCAAAGTAGTCCTAACAAGTTCAGCGACTATGTCCTGTAGAAGGGTAGGATCCCCAGATAAGGACTCCAGGGTTCCAGGAAATAGTGGCCCCGGTTCACTCGGAGAGCAATCTCCTGGCTCCCATCCGAGCGGCAGGCGAACCCTCCAGGGCTCTAGCCTGACTAAGGGATCGTGGAAGAAGAGACGTAGATATAGCTGTCATAATGTCAGCTCTTGACCCAGAGAACCAGAAATCACCACAGAGACAGTTAGAATCCAAGCAGATGGCTTTTACTGGTCAAATAGGTAGTACAGTGCATGAAGAATAAGATGACAGCTATGAGGCCTTGTTCGTTAGTTGGCAATATAAAGCATGAAAACGGCGGGAGATTACTGAGCACACAAAGCATAAACAGATCACACTTTCCCAGGGGTAGCGTTCCCAGGCTTTGGTATGTGGAGCTGTCCTTGAAGCCTGGACGGTTCAGCAAAGGAATAGAAGCAACAGAGAAACCGAGATAACAACCTGACATTGGGGGCCAGTGGCTCAAATTCAGTGGTCACAGCATGTGTTATTGTTGGGTGTGTTATTGTTGGGTTATTAATTAATACTGCTACCATTCAGAGGGATGGGATCGTGGTTATGGCTTATTGAAAGTAAAGTGCAGTCACACACACGCACAAAAGAGACAAAGTCATTTGTCTTAGTAAAAACAATCTTTACTAGTTAAACTCAAAGGTAGGGTTCACTGGGAGGTAAAACAAACCTTTCTACATTGCTAAGTTTCCTAACCTTGCCAGAAGCCTCTGGCAGGTGCTAAGCTTACTCTCGAGGTGGCATTCTTAAAGGACAAGATCGCCTTTCCATCCTTACAGGCTGATATCGAAACTCAAACTGAATACTGCTTTCGCTTCTACACAAAGGAAAATACGAAAGCAGTAAAATGCAGATTGCTTGTGTACGTGACTAACAAACACGTTTGCAGTGGATACTCGCTGACCACTTGGTTAATTAACACATTACATCATTTCCTTGAACTGGTCAGCATCTGTACCTTCAACATTAACTCTTGACTGTCTGACATGTAACAAAGCTCGCCACTTAATACCCAACAGTTATCCTACACAGTATTTATAAGGAGAAGGGGCATGTACTGCTGCATGAATACTTGGTCACAACCCAAGAAGGAGCACAAGACTCCAATATAAACAAACTGCAACACAAGAAAAATATGTGTATGCTTATACCAATTCAAACTGTATTGTAAAATAACAATATGAGCATTAATACATGTCCTTCTACAATTGTGAGAGATCCCCTCTCTCTGAGTTTACTTCTCAAAATCAAATGTTCAGACGTTGATAAAGAAACAAAGGATTTATTGAAGACATCAGGAGCTGAGACAGGCACAGATAGCAAGTTGCAAGTGAGGGGCTAATCGGGTTTACAGAATATATTGACTCCAGGGCACTGGGGCACTGGGGTTCACACTTATTGTTATGGGAAGTTACAAGCTTGGCATAATACAAAACATCAGACGAGTCCCAGGAAGTCTGGTGAAGCTATCACACTTCCAAGGCCGCATCGGCCTGAGGGAGTACTGACAGGAAGAACAGCGGGGGGGAAGATACATGGGGCAATCCGGCCTGGCGCCTGAGACCAGAAGGTGTGAACTGCTTTTATGAGTTCACTGATAGCAGGTGATGGGAAGCAGAGACACATACACAGAGACCCTCACATTCTGCCCCCCTTAAGGCCCCCCTCCGGGGTCCTCGAGAGGGCGAGGCTTATCGGGATAAGCGAGGTGGAATTCTCGGACCAAGCGAGGGGCCGCCATGTGGGGTGCGGCCACCCACTCGTCGTGAGCGGACCCAAGGTTTTTCCAACGAACAAAGTAAAACAGTTTCCCCTTCTTCCATTTGGAATCTAAGACCTTGGATATTTCCAGATGGGTATCCCCTCCTACCACAGTAGGAATCTCACGGTCGGGAGGGGGGTGGAACTGGGGGGCTGCCACATACGGTTTGAGAAGACTAATATGAAAAACCGGATGGACTCCCTTGAGAGTCTTTGGGAGCTTCAGTTCCACGGTAACCTCATTGATCACTCTGGTAATGGGGAAAGGTCCCACATAACGGTCGCTCAGTTTTTTGCAGGGCCGCAGGGAGCGGAGGTTTTTGGTGGACAGATACACTTGCTCCCCCACCTTTAGCTCCCATCCCGGAGACCGGTGTTTGTCTGCTTGTTCCTTGTACTTGCTTTTTGCCTTCTCAAGATTTTTGAGCAGCCACGGCCAGGTAGATTTAACTGCCTGGATCCACTCCTGAAGATCAGGGGTGGTTTGGAGCTCTGGCGTGACGGGGGCGGAACCGAAAGGACCGAATTCCGTCCCGTATATTACTTGGAAGGGACTAAAGCCGGTAGAGGAATGAGGCGCATTGTTGTACGCATATTCGGCGAATGGCAGCAGGTCGACCCAGTCATCCTGGTGGAAATTGACATAGCAACGCAAATAACATTCTACCACCGCGTTTACTCGTTCCGTTTGACCATCCGTTTGGGGGTGATAAGCGGAAGACAAACCCTGTTCCTCCACCCCCATGAGTTTTAGAAACGCTCGCCAGAATTTGGCAACAAACTGGACCCCCCGGTCGGAGAGGACCTTCCTCGGTACCGAGTGTAGCCTGAGGACATGTGTGACAAATAGTTTAGCCAAACCCTGGGCTGAAGGAAGACCTGCACATGGAACAAAATGGACCTGTTTGGAAAAAAGGTCCGTGATTACCCAGAGAACCGTCTTTCCCCGACTAGGAGGTAGGTCGGTGATAAAATCCATGGCTATGACCTCCCATGGGCGGGAGGGGTTCTCCAGCGGTTTAAGAAGCCCGGGGGGTTTTCCCATCCGTTTCTTAGCTGTGGCGCAAGTGGGGCAGCTGCGCACATACAGCTCCACGTCGGCTCTCATACCGGGCCACCAGAACTGCCTCCGTACCAGGTGAAGTGTTTTAATGAAGCCAAAATGACCCGCCAATCTGGCACCATGTACAAGTCCCAATACCTCCTTGCGAAGGGAGGACGGGACATACAGTTTCCCCCCTTGCATCCACCAAGTGTTGGTTCGTTCCAGGCCAGTAGGGAGGAGATGGTGCTCCTCCTCCTGTAAGGAAGCGTTCCGGAGCCGCTGTTGGAAGGCTTCCGGGATACCCTTGAGCGTAGGGGGGGTCTCTGGTCGATGGGCTTGGGAGCGGGTGGTGACGGCTAAGCCGGGGACCTCCCCACGCTGCTCGGGCGTGAACAGGGAGTCGACCGGGCGATCGAAATCGTTGCGATACTGGGGGAGTCGAGACAGAGCGTCGGCCAGGGCATTGTCCTTCCCCGGGACATGTTTGAGAGTGAACCGGAATTTGGCGAAGAATTGGGCCCACCGAATTTGTTTGGCGTTGAGCTTTCTAGCTCCCTTGAGAGCCTCGAGATTCTTGTGATCGGTACACACTTCAAACGGCTGTTCGGCCCCTTCTAAAAAGTGCCTCCATATGGTGAGGGCATGTTTGACCGCCGCCGCCTCCTTCTCCCAAATGGCCCAGTTAATTTCGGACTGGGAAAACTTTTTGGAGAAGTAGGCGCATGGTCTCAACCGCTCCCCTTCATCTCTCTGCAATAGGGCCCCACCCATGGCCACATCCGAAGCATCCACCTGCACCACGAAAGGCTTGGTGCAATCTGGGTGAGCCAAAACGGGTTCGGATGAAAAGAGTAGTTTTAAACACTCAAAAGCCTGCTGGCACTGGGGGGACCATTGCAAACGGGCTGAGGGAAGCGCGGCACTAGCCCCCTTGTCTTTGGTATGCAACAGATTGGTGAGAGGAAGCGCAACTTGGGCAAAGTTGGGAATGAAGTTTCGGTAAAAGTTAGCGAACCCCAAAAATTGCTGAAGCTGGCGGCGGGTAGTGGGGGGTTCCCAATCTCGCACCGCCTGGACCTTGGCGGGGTCCATTTCTAAACCTTGGTGGGAAATCACGTACCCAAGAAATGTAATGGAAGGTTGGTGGAACTCACATTTGGATACCTTAGCATACAGTTTGTGCTCCCGCAGCCGCTGGAGCACTTCTCGCACTAGGCGCACATGTTCTTCCATGGTTTCAGAGTAAATAAGTATGTCATCGAGAAATACCACCACCCCCCGAAACAGCAAATCATGTAAAACCTCATTAATCAATTGCATAAACACACTGGGGGCCCCCGAAAGTCCGAACGGCATGACTAGGTATTCAAACATTCCAAAACAGCTGGAAAAGGCCGTTTTGGGTTCGTCTCCTTCTTTAATGCGGATGCGGTGGTATGCTTCCACTAAGTCCAGTTTGGTGAAGATTCGGCCCTCCTTTAATTGTGCTAAAAGGTCGGGAATAAGAGGGAGAGGGTAAGCGTTAGACTGGGTGACCGCGTTTAGCCTACGAAAGTCAATACACAGTCTTAGATCTCCCGTCTTTTTCTTCACAAAGAAGGCCGGGGCCGAATAAGGAGCTTTGGAAGGGCGTATGAAGCCCCTCGCCAAGTTAGCGTCCAAATAGTCCCGCAACACCGCCTTCTCACTAGGGCTCATGGGGTAGACCTTCCCTTTAGACAGTTTGCCTTCCCCCACGATTTCAATGGCACAGTCCGTCTCTCTGTGGGGAGGTAGTTCGTCACATTCTTTAACATCAAAGACATCCGCAAACTGCGAGTATTCTGTGGGAAGTTGAGGAGGAATGGAGATCGGGTTGGGGGACCCTACCAATGCGGCGGCCGGAGTCCAGAGTACCCGTTCCTTGTCATGCAACCCACAGGGGATGTCGGGAAACGAGAGCACCCGTTTAACCCAGTCGATGGAGGGGTTATGTCCCCGTAGCCAGTTCATCCCTAACACCACTGGGGTTACAATAGGGGCGATGGTAAAATACAAGCGTTCCCAATGTTCTCCCACCGACATAATCACGGCAGCAGTTCGGTGGGTCACTGGGCCCCGTTTAAAATCGCTCCCGTCCATTTGGGAAAAGCGGAGGGGTCCCGGAAGCCGCTTGCGCCGGACTCCCAGTTTCTTGGCGGCTTCCTCACTAATCATAGTGCGGGCACACCCCGAGTCCACCAAAGCGGGGAATTCTAAACTGGGACCCCCTTTGGGTAGGGACAGGTGAACACGTACATACACATTGTCCTCTTGGGCGCTTACCATCGGTGGAGCTCCTTGCACAACGACAGGGGCGGTCTGCTGCGGAGCCCCCTCTACAGCAGACCGACGGCGTTTTTTGCCGGCTGTTCCCACTCTTCCTCCTCGCTGGAAGAGGGGGATGGGGTGGTGGCATTCGGGGATCCGTCCGAATCAAAAGTAGTATTTGTAATCCGGGACCCCGTTGGGCCTGTAGAGGTGGAGATCACATCCTGGGGGCGCGCATGGAGAGCGGAGGGTGCGCCGGAACGCCGGCCCGGTGGCCCGCTCCTGCGGCGGGGCTGATCCTCAGCGGCCGTCTTCTGCGGTTCGGTCGGGGCTTGGCGAGGGGGGTTTGGACGACCCGCACGAGAGGGGCATTGCGACGCAAAGTGCCCCTTTCCTCCACAGGTCAGGCAGACTCCGGTCTCAAAACGTTTACGGCGTTCAGCGGCCGAGAGACCCCCGCTCCCTCCCGGTCGGAAGTCTCGGCCCCGGTCACTCCGGGGTCTCGGGTCTCGTCCAACGCGTTGTTTGGACAAGGTCAGGAGTTGTTTGCGATTCTCGATGTCGGCAGCGTGGCGAACCCAACCTTCCACATCCAGGGGGTTCCCTTGCATAAAAGCCCAATGCTGGAGGTCCGGGTTGAGGCCCTCCCTGAAGCACTGTACCAAAGTGGCCTCACTCCAGTCCAGGATTCGGCTGGCCAGTGATTGAAACTCACTTGCATACTGCGCCACCGACTTAGTCCCTTGGCGCAGTTGCATCAGGGAGGCTTTAGCCCGCTCACCCAGAGTCGGGTCCTCGAAGCGGTTTCGGAGTGCTACCATAAACTCATCCAAGGTTCGTAGCACCGGCGCGCGGAGTTCATACTGCAACACCATCCAGGCGGCCGCCTCCCCTTGCAGCAGGGAAGCCACGTACTGCACCCGGGACTCCTCGGAAGTGAAGGTTCGGCCCTGTTCTCGCATAAAAATGTCCACTTGGACCATGAAAAAGGTCAACTGGTCACCTGAACCGTCATAGGTGACTTTCAGGTCCCGACGGGACGGGAGGCTAGGAGGCGCGGGGGGGGGCTGCCGGTGTTCCGTCCGGGGGGTTGCCGGCAGGCGGTTGCACTTTCAAGGCGTCCAGGGCCGCGGCCATCTCACCCATCACCCGCCGCATGGACTCCATCTGTTCCTGCATGGCTTGGCGATCCTCCAGCCACTGCCTGCGTTCCTCTTCCATCAGGGCCTCCTTGCGCGCCGGGTCCCCTTCAAGTCCCGTGCTGGGGAAGGCCAAACGGCGATCCTTCGCCGCGGTTCGGGAGAGAGACCAACCCTTGGGGGAGTCCAGCCAATTGTTAAAAAGTCCTCGGCCTTGGTCGGGGATGGGACCCCTAGGGTTCTTTGGCTTGGCACCCTCCTCCTTGGGATCCGGCTTCTCCGGTACCACCGGTCCGTCCGGTGCGTCAGGGGTAGTAGGGGTGTTTTCCTCATCGCCTGACATTCTGTCCCAAAAGGTACAGCAGCAGTTCGAGAGGCAAAGACTTGCAACTTAATGTGAGAGATCCCCTCTCTCTGAGTTTACTTCTCAAAATCAAATGTTCAGACGTTGATAAAGAAACAAAGGATTTATTGAAGACATCAGGAGCTGAGACAGGCACAGATAGCAAGTTGCAAGTGAGGGGCTAATCGGGTTTACAGAATATATTGACTCCAGGGCACTGGGGCACTGGGGTTCACACTTATTGTTATGGGAAGTTACAAGCTTGGCATAATACAAAACATCAGACGAGTCCCAGGAAGTCTGGTGAAGCTATCACACTTCCAAGGCCGCATCGGCCTGAGGGAGTACTGACAGGAAGAACAGCGGGGGGGAAGCTACATGGGGCAATCCGGCCTGGCGCCTGAGACCAGAAGGTGTGAACTGCTTTTATGAGTTCACTGATAGCAGGTGATGGGAAGCAGAGACACATACACAGAGACCCTCACAACAATATTCAATATGACAATAAATATTCCTATGTCTAATACAATAAGGTTACTATACAAAGCCACTATATTCTGACAACATAATATTGACAGCTGTGATGGTGAACATGCAAGGATCTGCCACACCTTGCTTGAAACCTAGTTTAAGTAAGGCCTTGCTAAGGCATTGTGACCATGCCCGAGCACTTTGCTTTAAACCATAGATGGCCCTATGCAGTCTCAGCACTCCCAGCTCATCTTTGCTTGCAAACACAGGAATTTGCTCCATATACAACTCCTCACTTAGGCTTGCATTCAGGTATGCAGTAGTAAAATCAAAGTGATGCACCTGCATACTGTCCCTTGCAGCCTTGCACAGTGCAGATTTTAACGTCTCTGATTTTACGGTCGGGGCAAACACCTCATCAAAATCTTGTCCCTCCCTCTGAGAATAACCCTTGGCCACTAGCCTGGCCTTCCTAAGGATTTTCCCATTAGGCAGATATTTGACCTTGTACAGCCATCGACACCCTATTGCTGTTCTTTGATCAGGCAGGTGAGTCATGGAAAATACCTCATTCTCCTGGAGAGAGTCATACTCTGACCTCATGGCTTCAAGCCAACCCTCCTTTTCCTTCCCTTCCAGCAACAACACCTCCTGGTAACTTTGTGGCTCCTTCACATACACATGGTTAACATCATTAGGTTCAAATCTTACAGGAGGAACTCCCTTGTTACTCCTGCTTGACACTCTTGGCACAGGCCTTCCACCTTGTTCACTCTCTGATGAGGCCCTACTAGGAGATCCCTCCAGTTTCACCTCATTCCCATCATGAGAGCTGTCAGACAAAGGAAGTACCTGCTGAGACACCTGATGACCATGAATTTTATCCCAATTATTGTCTTCACAGAAATTGGCTGATCTGCTATAACTCAGACAATTGTGCTCATTGGCAAACCTGTAGGCTTTTGTCGCGCTCCCCGGTCGCCGCCGTCGTTTTTGGGGTCTCTGCCCTGGAGGAAGGTGGGGCCGGAGGAGCCTCCTCGGCCTCAGACCAATCCGAGGGGGAATCTGAGCTTGTCTCCCCCTCGGAGGCAGCCAGGTTGCTGCGGGTCAGCTCAGCCCTACAACCATGTGCCACCACTCCTCCCTGGCCTGGGCTCCTCCCTGGCCTTATATTCCCTCCAGGCCAGAGAGGCCCCGCCCCTTCCTCCCCAAGTCCCGCCCCGGATATGCCCATATAAGGGCCGCAAGAGGGTCACATGGCTGCCCCTGCAGCCGACGGCCCGCTCGCTCCTGCCCCGCCCGAGCCCACCCGCTCGTCAGCTGTTGAGCGGGCCGGGGCGTGGGCGCACGCTCCGGTCTTGCCGCGGCTGGCGCGGCGGCTGGGCGTCCGTTTGCGGCGTCTTCGGGGCGACCTAGGGGGGAAAACAAAGCTGAACTGTGGCCGCCTCTCCTGCCGTCGTCGGGGGGGAACTCCCTGCCCTCATCTCTCCGCCGGGGGTGAGTGATACCCCCCCCGCGGGGTTCAGAGCCAGCTGGGTTCGTCCCGGGCGGTTTTGGGAGGCCCCCGCCCCGGGACACCCCCCCCTTTGCGTTGTCTTGTCCGATGAGTCTACGTCGAACACTCTTGACATATAGTCAGCCGGTACGTGTTGGGAGCCTGGTCTGTGCCGTACTGTGAAAGAGAAGGGCAATAATGACACATACCACCGTAAAATTCGGGCATTATGGTCTTTCATCCGCTTCATCCATAATAGGGGAGCATGGTCGGTTACCAAGACGAAAGGGTTGTTCTCGAGGTAGTACTGTAGAGACCCGACCGCCCACTTGACTGCCAGGGCTTCCTTCTCAACCGTGGCATAGTTGCGTTCGGCCGCCTGTAATTTCCGACTGAGGAACAGCACTGGGTGTTCGTGCCCATCTTTTTCTTGCATGAGCACCGCTCCTAGTCCCGTGTCGGATGCATCAGTGTGGAGAGAGAAGGGCCTGTCGAAGTCTGGATTTTTCAGCACCGGACTTCGGGATAAGGCCGTTCGCAAGTCATGAAATGCTGACAGGGCGGTGGTCGTCCATCTGATTCGGTTGGGGCATGATTTTTTCAGACAATCGGTCAGAGGGCAGGCTCGTGTGGCAAAGTGGGGTACAAACTTACTGTAATACCCGGCGAGGCCTAAGAACCGCCGGAGTTGTTTCTTCGTCCGGGGGATTGGGGTTTTTTCTAGGGTCGTCACTTTTTCGGGGATGGGTCGTAGTACCCCTTGTCCTACAATGTAGCCGAGGTACTTGAGTTCCCGAAACCCCAGATGGCTTTTCGTGGGGTTGGCTCGAAGCCCAACTGCGTGGAGGGCGCGGCACACTGCTTCGAGATGCTGAAGGTGTGACTCCCAGTCAGGGCTGAAAACAATGATGTCATCGATATACGCAGTCGCGAAGCTTTGACACTGGACCAGAGCTTGATCAACCACTCGTTGAAATGTAGCGGCGGCTCCATGTAACCCAAACGGCATCTTCGTAAACTGGTAAAGCCCTGAAGCCGTCGCAAAAGCTGTCTTCTCTTTGTCTGTTGCTCTCATGGGAATCTGCCAGTAGCCCTTCGTTAAATCTAAAGCCGACAAGTACTGAGCCGACCCTAGTTGATTGATCAGGAGATCAGCTCGAGGCATGGGATAGGCATCGAAAGCAGCTATCTGATTCAGTGCTCTATAATCCACACAAAAGCGTACACTCCCATCCGGTTTTGGTACTAAGACTATTGGGCTGCGCCATGCGCTCTTAGAGGGTTCAATTACTCCTAGTTGTAACATCTTAGTCACCTCTCGTTCTACCTCTTCCCACCTTCGTCTGGGGACCGGCCGCCAGACAGACCTGGCCACGGCATTGGGTGGGGTCCGAATAGCATGTGAGACCCCTTCGATTCGCCCCGGTGTTGAAGAGAACGTTGTGGGTAAGCGTTGTAACATCTGCTGTAGTTGTTGTCTCTGCTGGGGGTCTAGAGCATCGTCCATCCGGGGCTTGTCTGGGCCGTGTTCGGTCTTACCCCATGGAAGATCTCCGTCCGATAGCTCTAATGGTTCTTCTCCCAACTGACACTCGCTTCCCCAGGATTAGGGGTCAACCACTCTTTAAGATCGTTAATATGGAGCCGTTTTCGCTGTCGAGTTTGAGTGCCGCACTGTACCTCGTATGAGCAGGGACCCAAGACTCGTACCACCTCATAGGGGCCCTTCCATAATTCCTTCTCCCCCGGCCCGAACACTCGCCCCTTTACCAACACCTGCGTTCCTTCTCTTAATTGGCGGAGTCGAGTCCCCTGATCGTACCGCTCCTTCTGCTGGGCCTGTGCCTGGGCCATGTTTTGCGAGGCGATGGCCTGGGCCGTTGCCAATCTTTCCTTCAATTGCCGGACATACTCCCGGGCTTCCTGCCCGGGAGACACCTCCAGGTCCTGCCCAACTACTTGCCCTTCTACCACTTGTAAGATACCACGGGGTTTGCGCCCATATAGCAATTCAAAGGGGGCATACCCCGTCGAGGCCTAAGGGGTTTCTCTAAGGGCGAACAGTACTGGGTCGACGTACAAGTCCCACTGTCGGGGCCTATCCCCCGCTAGCTTGCGGAGCATGTTCTTTATTGTTTGATTTAGACGTTCTACCAACCCATCGGTCTGGGGGTGGGCTATGGCCGCAAATATTTGACGGAAACCTAAAGTTTTACACAAGGCTTTGGTGATAGAGGCTGTAAAAGACGAACCTCTATCAGATACAATCTCTTGGGGCAACCCCACGTGAGCAAATAAATGGATTAGTGCTCGACACACCCCTGGCGCCTGCAGGGTATGCAGCGGAATAGCCTCTGGATATCTGGTGGCGTAGTCAATTATGACTAACAGGTAACGGGATCCCCTCGGCGTACGCGGGAGAGGCCCTACAAAATCCATGGCAATCCGGTCAAAGGGTGACTGGATGATGGCCAAGGGTTGGAGAGGGGCTCGCGGTGGGGGTCGCCCATCCCACCTTTGGCACCGTACGCAAGTTCTACAAAATTGTTTAACGTCCCTTGAAATCGCAGGCCAAAAAAACCTCCGTTGTAGTCGGGCGAGGGTGTTCTTGACCCCTTGGTGCCCTGCCCAGGCATGGTCATGACTTAATTCCAAGAACCGTTGCCTATACCCTTGGGGAACCAGGAGTTGGTGAACTCCTGCCTCGGTATTCTCGGGAACGCGGTACCACAGACCCTGTATGCGTTGTATCTGCGGCCACCTATTGGCCCGACGCTCGTCCACCACTTGCCCATCACTTACCGACACCATATCCCGCAACTTGGCCAAGGAGGGATCTGTCCCTTGAGCCTGTCGGAACTCGGGGTCCGGCTCCCATTCCGACGTTGCACCCGTGTTGGTTGGTTGCTCCTCTGGGTTGCTCATCTGATCCAACGCTGTGGACGTCCCCGGGCGTTCGCTGTCATCTGCTTCTATCGCTAACCCTTCTTCCTCGTGGAACCTCCGACGGATCTCCCCCAGCACGGCTCCGAAGAACGGGGCATCCCGACCGATAAGCAGAGGGTACGGCAGGTGGTCCACCTTTGCCGCTTCCATCTCATACGACTGGTTATTCCAAGTTACCCGGATCCGAACAACAGCATATTGCTCCACATGTTGATGGAAACAGGCCACTGTTGCCGTCCGGACTACCGGCAGGCATGACGGCACTAGCGTTGTCTTGACCATGGACACCGAAGACCCACTATCAACCAAGGCTCGGAGCTTGCGGCCTCCCAATTGGAGGGATACTAGCAAGGCCGCCGGGCGGGGCTGGGGCGCTTCCGCGTGCATTGCTTCTTCCCACCCCAAATCGCACTCCATCATCGGACAGTCTCTGCGGTAATG
This sequence comes from Euleptes europaea, assembly GCF_029931775.1. NCBI lineage: Eukaryota > Metazoa > Chordata > Lepidosauria > Squamata > Sphaerodactylidae > Euleptes > Euleptes europaea. The sequence goes on from NC_079323.1 coordinate 65,040,569, forward strand.
ACCCCACTGCCCACACGTGAAGCAAGGCCCCATTGTTTTTCCTTCTGGGCTTTTGCCTTCTTCTTTGGGTTGTATCCGGCTTCCTTCTGTGAGGGTTTGACTCGCGGGCGGAAGTACCCCGGGCGAACTCCACCTTGGCCTTGCTCCACCCATAGAGGGGATGCGCGGTGCCAGGCGGGCCCTCCCACCCCGCGGGTGGCTTTCGGGCCCCTTTACCCGCCAGTCCGCCCTGCTATTCTCCCGCGGTGGTTCCCGATATTCTACTGCCAATACATTCTCCAGTAAGCTCATGGCTGTTGGCAGGGTATCGGGCTTATTGCACAGCAACCACTCCCGGGCTTTGTGTGGTACCACGGCCAGGAGTTGTTCTAGCACCACCTGATCTGCTACTTCCTCACTCTCCTTCATCTTGGGGCGAAGCCATCTGTAGGCCGCATCTTTCAGGGCCGTCACAAAAGCCCTTGGCGGGTCCCCCTTTTTCCACTGCATTGTCCGGAATCTATAGCGATAGGTCTCGGGGGAGATGGCATACTGTTCTAGTATAGATGCTTTTAGGCGATCATACCGCTTACTGTCGTCCTTTGGAAGTGCTTTAAGTGCGGCTTGGGCGGGCCCTGTGAGGTATGGTCCTAGGATGATGGACCATTTTTCCTTTGGCCAGCCGGAAGCCTCGGCTGTCCGCTCGAAGGCCTCAAGGTACCCATCTATGTCGTCTTCGGGTCCTAACTTCGATAGCTGCACGAAAGGTACCTTAGCTGCAACTCCTGTTGCCTCCGTACCCGTGGGTGGGGTAGCATTTCGACTGGCCTCCAACACCTGACACATTTCCCGGAACATCATGGCTTGAGACTCCTGTTGTTGCTGTGTCATTTCCCGGACGAGACGCTGCTGGGCCTCTTGTTGTCTTTGCAGGATGTCCTGCATCATACGCCTGTGGTGTTCAGTCAGCCATTGGCCAAACTGAGAGAAATCTCCCCCCTGACTCGGGCCAGGCTCCGTGGGTTCCATCCTGGTTTCTATTGTGCTGCCGGTTGCTAGGGTCAACACTGGTGGCCGGATATTTGGATGAGGCGGTCGCCAACCAGGGGCGGCAGGTAGGCGGGGTGGGGGTCTGGCTACGCTCGCGCCCCTGCCCGCATTCTCCACCACGTTGTCGCGCTCCCCGGTCGCCGCCGTCGTTTTTGGGGTCTCTGCCCTGGAGGAAGGTGGGGCCGGAGGAGCCTCCTCGGCCTCAGACCAATCCGAGGGGGAATCTGAGCTTGTCTCCCCCTCGGAGGCAGCCAGGTTGCTGCGGGTCAGCTCAGCCCTACAACCATGTGCCACCACTCCTCCCTGGCCTGGGCTCCTCCCTGGCCTTATATTCCCTCCAGGCCAGAGAGGCCCCGCCCCTTCCTCCCCAAGTCCCGCCCCGGATATGCCCATATAAGGGCCGCAAGAGGGTCACATGGCTGCCCCTGCAGCCGACGGCCCGCTCGCTCCTGCCCCGCCCGAGCCCGCCCGCTCGTCAGCTGTTGAGCGGGCCCGGGCGTGGGCGCGCGCTCCGGTCTTGCCGCGGCTGGCGCGGCGGCTGGGCGTCCGTTTGCGGCGTCTTCGGGGCGACCTAGGGGGGAAAACAAAGTTGAACTGTGGCCGCCTCTCCTGCCATCGTCGGGGGGGAACTCCCTGCCCTCATCTCTCTTTCCGCCGGGGGTGAGTGATACCCCCCCCGCGGGGTTCAGAGCCAGCTGGGTTCGTCCCGGGTGGCTTTGGGAGGCCCCCGCCCCGGGACAGCTTTCATGCCTGTTTGATACCCTAGGAAAGTGAGCTTTTTGGCTCTTGCTCCTCCTTTCCTTCTTTGGTTTAAAGGCACATTCACCCAGGCTTTCACCCCAAACACTCTAAGGTAGCTTAGACTAGGGTCCTTTTTGTACAGTGCCCTGTAGGGAATATCATCTATGGACCTGGTCCAGATCCTATTAGAAATATAACATGCTGCCTTCAAAGCTTCTGCCCAAAAAGTCATAGGCAGGTCTGCATCTCACAGCATGGCATACATTTTTGTTTGCAACATCCCACCATGCCGTTCTGCAATACCATTTTCCTGGGGGGTTGAAACATTAGCCACCCTGTGTTGCACACCTTGTTGCTGCAACCACTTAGCAAACGCATTTGACATGTACTCCCCACCAAAGTCTGTTTGAAAAGCGCAAAGCTCTTGACCAAGCTGCTTCTGTACCCTTCTAGCCCAGTACTTGAAGGTCTCAAATACATCAGACTTCCTTTTGATGGGAAACACCCAGGTGAATCTACTGTGGTCATCTGTTATGATCAAAGCATACCGGTTTCCTGAATGGCTCTCTCTGAAAGGACCAATGACATCACTATGACATAGTTTTAGAGCTCTTTCAGACCTTCTATCACTGTGTCTAGCCACTGGGTAGGCTTTAGACTTGACACACTTGCAGACCTCACAGTCTAGAAACCTTTCACATTTTTTCACTTTCTCTTTACCCAGTAGAGATAGTGTTTTATTTATTGCCTCGTACCCGGAATGGGCCAAGCGACTATGCCATAAATGCAAGCAGCTGTCATGCAAGCTTTGATTAAGCACTGTTTTTGCCTCCACATGAACATTCTCCACCACATACACATTATGACATAGCAAAGAATGGAGAGGTGCTTCTGAGAGGAAAGCTATCTGGCATGATTTTTCAGCAAAAGTCACAGTAAACCCTGCATTATCTAATGCACAGACACTTAGCAAATTTGTTTCTATAGTTGGTACACAAAGCACCTTTTTAAATACATAGTCCAGTGCAGGGAACCTTACACTTCCCTCACACACCACATCTGCACTGCGTCCGTCTGCCAAGCTGACATGCTTCAGACTGGAACTGTGTGCGTCCTGTAGTAGCTCCTCACTCTGGCAAATGTTCTGAGAAGCCCCAGAGTCCAGAATCCAAACTCCAGCAGATTCATTAGTCTCTGTCCTCACCAATGACGCCTTCTGGCTTCTGGCTGCGCCTGCCGAAGACTGCTCCCCTCGGTTCTTCTTCCTGACGTCAGGGCAGTCGCGTTTTAAATGTTTTTGGGAACCACACAAAAAGCATCTCCTGACTTTCAAAGCCACATGCTGTAAATCCGACGGCAGGTGCTTTTTCTCTGCATACTCCGTCTTATCTTTTCCTCCCTCTGACCGGGCAGGCTTCCCAGATGCCGACGCAATCAATCTTTGCTCATGTTCTAGCAGTCTCCCAGACACGTACTGCCAGGTCAGCTGGTCTATTTGTAGAGATTCCAAAGCTGTAATTAGCATGTTGTAATCCTCCGACAGAGAGCTTAATAATATGAAGACCTTGTCTTCCTCCGGCATGGCTTTCCCTCTCTGTTCCAGCATTTGGAAGCACTCTGCTAAAGAGTTCATGTGCAATCTCACCGGCACTCCAATTTTCAAAACTGTCCGATACATCCGTCGGGTAATAGCCATTAAAGAGCCAGCTGTCTTTTGTACATAAACTTGTTTAAGGGAGTCCCAAGCAGCTTTCGCTTTTAAGGCACTTGAAACATGCACCAGCTGGTCGTCCGCCACGCTCAGCACTATTGTAGCCAGTGCTTTTTCATCTTTAATCATGTCCTGAGCTGTCTCTGGGTCAGGGGGGTCAGAAACATAAATCCACAACACCTCTCTCTTGAGATAGTGCTGAATTCGCAATGACCAGACCTCATAGTTGGTGGAGGTGAGCTTGTCCACAAGTAACGCTGTAGCCGCCTGTGCCATGTCGTCAGCACCCGGCACCTCAAGCTCTGTATCACTCTCCTCCTCCGCCCCCGACAACTCACTGCCAGCAGATAGGCTCGCCTTCTCCTCTGCTCCGTCTGAATCCACCTCAGACATTCACTCACTCCCACTGCAGTCCACGGTACTTGTTCCACAGATAAACCTCTGTTCAGAACCTCCAGCACCTAGCGCAGTCGTTCTGGGCCCATAACCCTGTTGGTGTTTTGAAGAAGTATCAGACACCCCAGAGGTGAGTGAATACCGCAGAGCCAGCACGTATACAAAAGTGCTATTTTATTTCACAGTGTCAAAGTGCTTCGCAAAGCATCCACTTCTCTCAACCCACAACCAAATACATATATGTTACACTTATATACATAACTGGCATAGTCTCCCAGCCAGTCAGCAGTTGGCTGCCTTGTCTCCAGGACCATCTAGCTCAGTCCAGTGCAAGCCAGTTTTTCTGCTCAGTCATTGAGCTGTCATGTGACATCACCAATCACCTGGCTGTCACTTAGATCTTTTCTATCTGCTTGCCATGTCAGTCTTACATGTCAACATGATCTTCGGACCCGATCCGTTCAGACCCTAAACGACTGTGGGCGGTACGAAGACGCTTCGAAGACCCTTTCCGAAGTGAAAAAGCTAAGGCTGCCATTCTTCAACTGCGCCAAGGCACTAAGTTGGTCAGAGAGTACGCCAGCGAGTTCCAACGGCTCACTAGTAGAATTGTGGACTGGAGCGAAGCCTTCCAGGTACAGTACTTCTGTCAGGAGCAGGCCATGAAGACAGTTCATGGTTGTGCTCCCAGGTGTTGTTTTGCAGTTCTCTCCAAGGCCAGTCCGTGCCCCATGTTTAGACTTCATAGAGTCCTTCATAGATTCCTTTAGTGTGGGAATTGCCAAGTACTCCTTCCTGCCTCTGGGAGGGGGGTTGCCTGGGTTACTGGTTATCTCCTTTTGCTTTTCCATATATGCCATGTGCCTTGCCTTAGCCCCTTACTAGTGTCATTCTGAATATGGCTTCTGTAACCTGTCATGTCTAATCAATAAAACTGCTTTTGTGGACTTGCCGTCTGCTGGAATCTGTTTATGGGTTTGCTGCAGGACTAGAGCTCACAACTTCCGAGAAGGATTGCATCCTGAAGTGCTGTACTGGGCTTATATGCAGAGGGATCCACCTACACTTGAAGACTGGATTCTTCTCGCGGAAGAAGTGGAATGCCGGCGGCAAAATCTCTCCCTGTCCAGACAGAGAGCTAAGGGAGTGGAGCCGCGGCAGGAGCGGGCAACCTCAAAGATGCCAGCACAGCCGCCGCGGAGGACGGTTCCCATGACTGAGTGAGTCCAACGGATCCAGAGCAGCGCCTGCCTCATCTGTGGAGTTGTGGGCCATTTTGCCGCGGACTGCCCAGTGCGATCCGAACGGTCAAACTCTAGTCCCCGCCAGGAGAGTCCAGAACGCAAGGGAGGAAGCAACCGTCAGAAAACCATCAGCGGACGCAAGGTTCCTGCTACGTCTCCTGCCATGGATCTCGCCATCTCATCATTTGACCCCTCCGGGTCTTGGATTGTAAATGCCGCCATCCCAGACAAGAATTCCTCGAAGAGGAAACCCAAGAGGTTTCGGCCCTGAACCTGGTCCCAACGGGCGACCAGTCAACTGAACGACCACCGCAGACCCTTGTTTTTTTGGTATTTTCTTTAATGTAAGGTCTGAGTTCACCTGTTGAATCCCAATCACCAAACATCCAGACAGGGTATTCTAAGAGGCTGGTTTATTTGGGAAGCATAAGGTGAGTAGCAGGAACTTACAGGGAAAGGTACAAGGACTCTAATGGGGGGGAAACGAGCAGGATGGAACATATACAGAAAACCAAAGGTACCGTTGAATACCAAGCCAAGCCTGGTTCCCACGATAGATTACAGTTATCACACTAACGGAGAGCAAGCAGTCATAACTTCTAAATAACACAACCTTGGAGGGCAGCTGCGCTCCCAGGCTTGAAGCTCACAGCCAGCAGCTGTGGCAGGCATCTTCAGAGGAGTAACACTGAAGGACAGTGTCTCTCAGTGTCAAGTGTGTAGGAAGAGTAATATATAGTCAGAAGGGGGTTGGCTTTGAGCTGAATCATTGTCCTGCAAAAAGTATCCAAGGTAATGTGCTAATCATTGTCCTGTAAGTATCAAGATAATGTGCTAATGAGGGTGTGGTATGTTAATGTGGAACCATTGTATCCTGAAGCGATAAGAAGAGAGTTTAAGAATGAATAAGGCTTGGCTTCCTGTCCTGAAAACTTCCAGACTAACAAAGACTACAGTCCACAATAGCCATGCGGATTAGTTTTGGACTTCACATGTTAACAGATCACTTGATTCTAACATTTTGGTGGGAGACTTTAGTTGTAGTATAGTGTGGGTTGTAGACATTACCATCACAGTTGTCAATATTATGTTGTCAGAATATAGTGGCTTTGTATAGTAACCTTATTGTATTAGACATAGGAATATTTATTGTCATATTGAATATTGTAGAAGGACATGTATTAATGCTCATATTGTTATTTTACAATACAGTTTGAATTGGTATAAGCATACAAATATTTTTCTTGTGTTGCAGTTTGTTTATATTGGAGTCTTGTGCTGCTTCTTGGGTTGTGACACACACTTTGCAGCATTGGTGTTTCTGTTCATTTATTGCATGAATACTTGGAGCAGGGTCAAGAGCTGGCACAACGCTGCGATCCTGCACCAACCGTGGCGCTCACCCAGCCTGATGTGGACCATGACCCCACAACAGGTGGCATTTACCCAAAGAATATGCTGTCGGAGAGGTCCTAGCAAACTTTATGTTGGCGAACCAGCTGCACTGAAGGGGAGGCAGTCTTCTGCATTTGTTTTCAAGAATAATTTAATTTAAAAAACTCTCAAGTTGCCATTAAACCTGGAAGACTTAGCGTTTCACTTAATATTAAGGTGATGACCTAGGCTGTATGATTGTCTAGGGGGAGGTGCTTTGTCGGTCAGATGTCAGCTCTGGGCTCACCAGATAAATCCCACAAAACGACTTCTAGGCAGGCCTTCCATAGAAAGGTGGTTTATTATACAGCAAGTTACAGAAACTGACTTGGAAATTGGCAAGGATACTAATGGGGGAAAGATTAAGGGTACAGGAGATATAAAGGTGAAAGCAAACTTTCTGGAGGACTACTGGTTGCTCCGGCAACTCACAGATAGCCCTTGTTCCCAGGGAATAGCAAGACAAAACAAACGCAGAGCTGAACCACAGTTCGACCTTGAAGCACCACCTGGCATGGGATACCAGGCCTGACATCAGACCTATGCACACTATCACAAGTTGTAAACAAACAATTTAAAATTTGAATAATAAAGTGTGGTGTGGGATATAGGGGAAAGGGTGGTACAGGAGGACGAATGGGCTGTGTAGGCAAGCCTGGTTTGGAAAATTTTAGCGCACTAGCAATATTTGTATACTGAGGGGGGAAGGCTGGGGCACTGCTGTTCTAGAATAGGCCAGTTGGTGTCCCTTTTTAGTCTAACATTAAGATGACCTAAATACTAATGCTTAACAAGCAAATGAACACTTCTTCCTTCTCGGAACATATTCCAACCAAGTACATATTCCAGACTATCTTTAGTTTATGTCTAACAAATGCATGCAATATTCTCAGGGATCTAAGCAGCTGAGATTTATCAGCCTCAGAGAAAACATGGATCAAATATGCCCTGGACATTTTCTCCCAGAAAACCAAGGAATTTGCAGAACAAACAAGCTATAGGTAACAGAGGCCATTTATATGGGCTGTTGTCATTAACATCTTGTTGCTGTGATTCATCTCAGAAATTGAGCTGAGCAAACAGGTGAATTCTCAAAACAAGCTTGCTGTATTTAAACGGGCTGGAGCATATTTATGATAACTGGTATTGATTTGGAGCATTCCTCTCCACCCCCACAGCAGAAATTTGTTGGTTTGACATGCTGATTAACCTCTATGTTCTTTCTTTCTAACTCTGAACCATTTCCCTTTCACCATATTTAGATCCTGTTCACTCTGCACCTAATACTGGATAGGGCCTTTCACTCTTCAGTCCTTCTAAATATATTCATAGTAAATATATTTGCTGGTTCTACACAATTATCAGGGTGAATAATTGTGAACATATTCTTTGCAGGAGGTAGAAACTGAGAAATGCTCTGCTTGGTCAAACAATATGCCTGGAAATGGAATTTATATGATTTTTGGATAATCTGTGTTATACTCAACAATTACATTTTCATGTCATGGTCTCAAATATCTGCCTTTCATGGTCTCAAATATCTCTTTGTGTTTCTCCTCTATTCATTGATGTAATAGTTTATTCATTTTTTATTATTTACAACATTTATATCCCGCCTTTCTAACCAGTTACAGCCACCAAGGAAGCTAACAATTAAAACAGCATAATACCAATTAAACAGCCAGACCTAAAAACACATATATGAACCAAAATACAGAAAATTTAAAAAATAAGGCAGAAAAGAAAGATCATTGAAAGAAGGCCAATTTTAAAAAAGTTTTGTTTAGTGTTATAACTTGTAGCTGAAATTATGTTTCACCAACCTGGGGCATTTATTTGTGTCCCCTGTAAAAGTGCTTAGTACACTTTCAGGCATGATGCAAATCAATCATAATCGGAAGGGTCCAGAAAGGTCAGTTACCCACGACAAGGTGTGTTCCTTTGCTTTGTAGAGCAGAGAGCAAACAAGAGCCAGTCAAAAGACTAAGCTACACACTCAGAGTTGGTGTGAACCACTCCGAACTGTAATGAATTAGCAAAACAGGCTGATTCTGAATAGTGCTCATAAAACTGTAAGGAGGGGGAATTATTTTCTGTATCGAACCTACAACCCGCAGTTCCTACCAAGCCTGCTAGTATCCATCAGCATATGAATTCCAACTCAGCAGCCTCTCAGTGGTCTCTCTGGCTAGAAGCTGGAGCAAACTGTGTGTTGATTATTATGCATGGCAATTACATACGCATATGTTTCACTGCAGGTACGTGTGGTGTGCACATGCCAGGAAATCAGGCTTAATCATAGCCTTCCGTGGCATGCAGACAAAATTAAACAAATGGGTGTGCAGTTGATACACAATTACAAGCCGCACTCCGTTTTCATACTATTTTCTACACAGACTGGTATTCATGTTTGAAGCAGCCCTGGGTGTTAAAGGACATATGGGTGCAGTACGCTTTGCTCGGTTACAGGTAAGGATGAGAGGGAGTATGTAGGAAGAGCACATGGGAGACCTTGGAGCACCGTTGCTGCAGTTTTGGGATTTAACAGTGAGGCCTTTTCACCAAACACTGCAAAATCACCTATTTTGGTAAGAGATTCATTTCATGACAACAATTTGATAGGCTTTCCTTCATCTCCAGATATATTTCTATAGCACTTCTTGTGGCCAAACAAGTTTCTTGTCCCTCTGCAACAGTATAGACAGGATTACACCCAAAGATCAATAGTTGTCACTCTTATCAGAGAGGTCAGTGTGAAGTGAATGGCACTGGCTAAAATGTCCTGCAGAATATGTATGGCAGATATCTGGTTTATCTTTCTATCAAGCCTAGGGATGCCAGCCTCCAGGTGGGACCTGGGGATTTGCCGGAATTACAGCTCATTTCCAGACTACAGAGATCAGTTCCCCTGGAGAAAAAGGATACTTTGGAGTCGACTCTATGGCCTTGTACCCCACTGAGCTCCCTGTCCTCCCCAGGCTCCATCCCCAAATCTCTAGGAGTTTCCCCACCTGGATCTGGCAACCCTGCCCCCCGCCCTCCACCAGAGGCCAAGGGGGACCTGGCCACCCTAATCAAGAATCATATTCTGCTGTTAAAGCCTCAAGATTTTCATTGAAAACCCTTTTCATTGAAAAATTAATCTGCAATAACAAGGGAAGAGGTAGGAGAGGCAGCCACAGAACAAAATAAACCAGGTCTATTGACAGAAAAGCCATCTCAATGAAAAGGCAGAGAGCAATTTCTGAAGAGGCATCCTAGGAAGAAAATGAAAATGAATACCATGCAGAGGGAAGTCAAATGTTGTGCCATCTACAGTGTATCTACCAATCAATAACAAAAGCCTAAAGCTCTAATGTTTTTGGTGTTGCTTTGGCAAGACACTTGCTTTCTTCTTCATCTCTTTGCTTGTCTTCTGAGTCACATACAAGTTTATAACACTGCACAGGCACCTTCAAAGGAAGTGCAGGATCCCCTTCTTTCTCCTGTGAAGAGTCAATTGTATAAGATATTTATGCTATCAAGGGAGAAAATTAAGAATGGCTTACCTATTATGAAAATAAAATAGGCTGAAGGGAAAATGAAAACTTCTTCCAGTGGGCAAATAAAAGCTCAAAATGGAAATAATAAGCCATGGAGAAAGTCACAGCTGAGGAAAGTGGATTTTTTTTTTCACTGTTTCAGTGACTTAGAGCCCAAACTCACAGCAAATTTATGCTAATTGCTTACTGGAGGTATTGATTCTATATAATGCAACAAAATCTTCTTTCCTATACACTAAGTCCTTGAACCACTCTGTAGTAGGGTCACACTCCACTGGCCAAGAACCTTTTCGGCTTTTTTCACAGTGACACAATGACTTTGGTTTATAGATCCTTAGATTCCATAGTTAACTATGGGACTCACTTATGTATATCATTGTCAGCCACCCCTATCCACAGAAGCCAGTGTGCACAGGGAAACAGGGTTCTTTCTAAATATGAGTTGAACCATTGTGAGGGCAAAAGGCACCTGCTGCCAATGCTGTCCACCCCCCACGCAGCACCTGGCCTCTGTGACTAGTGCTTCTGCATGGCAAGTGAACCTTCAAGAATGTGATCAGCACTGTCAAAGATTAAAGAGCTCGTCTCCTAACAGGGGGGAGTAGCAGGTGCTAGAGTCATCCAAGTGCTTGTTCTCAGTGTGCAAGGTTATTTGCATGGGTGAATATGTGTGTATGAGATTTATGAGATTTCAGAAATAGAATATAAGTGAAACTTATACCATTTACTTTCACTTTCCTCTCCAGTCAATGACTGTAACCACAGACTTGTACAGAGAGAAAGAGAAAAACCATTATAAATTTACAGCCATATTGAGATGTTACCACATAAATAATAACTTTCATTTTCAGAATGTTCTTCTTTGCAATAGATATAAAAGCACTTTAGGAAACTGGAAATTAACTATTCAAGAATTATCCTGCTTGAAGTGTGATTTTGTATCATTTAATTCTATTCATAGATGCACCTGTGGTGAATTATGGCATTTTAGCATTCCAAAAAGCTCAAAGACATGACATAGACATGTACACACATATTTTCAAGGGTTTACCATATGGCAAAAATTGGCTAACAAAGAAAAGGTAGCAGTGAAAAGTGACCAGTGACCATTATATTATGGCTTTATTTAAATGCACTTCATCTGAATCCTGCTTGTTTTGATTAATTGCTTCTTTCGTGAATTTTCATGTCATGCATATTGAGCTTCCTTGTCAAAACACAGGTGCTTTCATTGTACTCATAGTGCATGATATTAAAGTCATTGTTTTTGTCTTTTGCATCTTGTATCATTTTCATAGGTCTTGAGAAAGGTAGACGAACCTGGAAATACCATTCTTGCTACACACATACAAAAACACAATCTAAGGTCATTTATGCATGGGTACTTTCACTGTCCATTGGAGATGACCTCGCTGCCAGCCCTCACAAATCCTGGGACTTCCCGTTCCTCTGTTAACCCGATTCTTCCCTCTCCCCTGAGCTCAGCCAGTGTGAAATCCCCGTGCATAAGGCAAAGCACGGGGCATGCAAGCTTGGTTTCTCTCACAGCCAATTACAAAGCAGTGTGTAAAGAGGTGGGGATACAAATGCTTCCTGCTTCCTCAGAGCTCCTTCTGAGCAGAAGGAAGGCTTTTTAAAACCGAGGCTTGGAAAAAAAAAAACCCTTTCAGATTGCTCCGGTGTTTGTTTTTTGTTCTTAAAATACTTTTTTATGCATTTTTCTCTCAGATTAAGCTCTAGAAAGTAAACCAATTACAAAGCAGCATTTAAAGGGGCTGAGACTTGATTGAGCTTGGAGACGGCTGGTGCATAGATTTCCAACAGGAAAGCGTGGGTCCAGCAAGCAATGAACCTCAGGTAAAACTCCCATGCATAAACGACCTAAGGCTCCATCTTTATATTACAAAGTCAATACAGTACAATACAATACCTTTATTGGCATCTTGAAGTAATAAAACACGCCGAACTGCCGGCAAAGATAGGTTAAAATCATTCTTATGATTCATTAGTAATTATCAATTAAAATTACAGTTTATATAATACTTGAGCTCTCTTGAACTGGATGATCTTTGGGGATTCTCTCAGAGAAGGCTGTAGCTAAAAAGGAGGCTACTAGAGCAGTGAGTTTACTATCCTGATCTGCTAAAAGGAAGCGAGTCATATCCCTTTTTGATCTTATACGTCGAGGATCTGGCCGATGGCTGAGCATTATATGGTGAGGTCTGCTGTGGAATGGGCAGTCCAATAGGATATGTTCCACAGAGTCGGGGACGCCTGCGTCACAGGTGCATAATCGGGCATTGTGAGGTATACAAAGAAACTTGCCATGAGTCACTGCTGATGGAAAGGCATTTAATCTTGCCAGCATGAAGGCTCTTCTCACAAAGTCATCATGTTTGTTGGGGAACAATGTAGATGGACCCTTATTGCAGCTCCTCCCCCCCTCCATGCATAGGAACCACGCAAGAGCACACTGATAACTACATTTATCACTGACTACCTCACCTGTATCAGACCTTGTGAATAATCTAGTTAGGGACATAAAAAGTTTCAAAGAACTGCCCTCATCTTTAAGTATTTCTCCCAGTAGTATTTCTCCATTCTACAGATATGTTGTAATTCTGGGAGATCCCCAGCCCCTACCTGAAAGTTGGCAACCCTAAAGCTGAGTGATGCAAGTGAATATGGGGACATACTTACCAAATCTAATAATGAAGTGGCTGGCCCGTAGGGTCCATACTACAGATATCAGTTCCACTGGAGAAAATGGCTGCCTTCGAGGATGGACTCTATGGCATTATATCCCATGGAGGTTCCTCCCCTCCCTAAACTGCACCATCCCCAGGCTCCACCCTCCAAATCTCCAGGAATTTCCCAATTCAGAGGTGACAGCCCTATGTTAGAGCATTGCACAAATTCTTGCATCAGTCTTATACAAGTATCACTGGAATAGAAGTAGCGACTATATCCCTTCAACCCCCAGTTCTTTGTATGCAAACCATAGTACCAAGTACCATAGTACCAAGAGAATATTTGGAAGTGGTTAATTGGGTGGCCTTAGGCCATGCCTGCATAACTTGTGACTCACCAAGTTGAATACAGTCCATCAGCCCTTTGTGGCATTCCTTCGAGGGTTCAATACGTGTCCTGTTTTTGTTGCTTGACTGAAACTACAAAACCAGCAAGCTCACCAGGCATCCCATGAGCTATGGTTGATGGCAGTGTCAAATCTACCTCATACAATTGTGATGAAAATAAAATAAGATAAATATGTGCAGCACTTTATATAATTATTATGCCCTACACAATAACCATATGCCTATGAGAAACGTCCTGGTTACACTGCAATTGAGGATTTAATTCCAAATATTTGGACAAGTGAGAAAAAGTAGCCTAGTGGGAAATGAAGCTCAGGAGCAGTTTTTGTTTGTTTATTTTGGAACTTGTTTTCCTCCTGTTTATAATATCCTCAATTTAGAATGGAATCAAAACAGTGTTTTATATCTGAATCACTTCTCTGAGCCCACAAGTGTCATGACTCATGGACAAAATGACATATTTAGCATGGCTGAACCTCATGGGATCCTTGAGATGAGACAACCACTGGGGCTCAGGAGAAGCCATGACATTTTCAGTGACCTAAATAGAGAAGAGTCTGGCAAAATCTACCTGGTGGAGGATTTGAGGGAGAAAGCAACTCTATCCTACCTATGATATCAGCCTCCATTTGTCAAGGGTAGGAAAAATAATGTCTTTTCAAAACACTGTTTGAATAGTAGAAAGATCATGCTTTTAAATGGGAAGCATAATCTTATGTTCCCTGGGCATGGCAGACACAACAGAAATATATATCATGTGGACCTATCTTGGTCTGGATGTGGTTTTACCCACACATCATCCTTAATAAATCAGAATCTTTTACTTTGTAAACTATGCAGTTCAGGCCCCATCTGTAATTAACAGAAGAACTGTGCATCCGGAAAGGCAGGTCTGTTGATGCTTCCAGTCATCTCACCAGGTTCTTCTGTTTCCAATCCCTTGCCTTGATCATCTGTCATAAAGCAAAATGGAGATGTTCACTGACAGCAGAGCACCAAGCAATATAGTGCTTAGGGGGCAGCATTTAGTTAAAGGAGCAGAGTGGTAAGCTGCAGTACTGCAGTCCAAAGCTCTGCTCACGACCTGAGTTCGATCCCGACGGAAGTTGGTTTCAGGTAGCCGGCTCAAGGTTGACTCAGCCTTCCATCCTTCTGAGGTCGGTAAAATCAGTACCCAGCTTTCTGGGGGTAAGATGACTGGGGAAGGCACTGGCAAACCACCCCGTAAAAAACATAGTCTGCCTAGTAAACGTCGGGATGGGACGTCACCCCATGGGTCAGGAATGACCCGGTGCTTGCACAGGGGACCTTTACCTCTATAGACCCTGGAGAATGTGGCTGCAGGACAGCAAAAATATTGATAACATATTTATTGTCTCTTCTATTTGTTCACATTATTCCTTCTCTGGGTGATTCCAGTTTAATATTTTGGGTTTAAAACACATACACAGTTATTTTATTCCCTTTGCTTACAACAAGAAAGACAGATGAGGAAGGAGTGAAGATAGAAGGATGGGTGAGATTAAAGCCCAAACTCTGCAGTGCAGAGTCAGGAGTTCATTAAAAGCAGAAGGTTATAGCTCTTATTGTCCCTGCGTCAGTTCTCCCCTTAATGATCTCTCCCCATGACGCCAGGAGGAGCCTGTAAATGTCAGCTATTTACTGACTGTATAGAAAAGGAAGAAAAGTGACTGTGTGTTGCTGCTAGCCTACAGTCTGCCTACAGTAACCTCCTCTGAATAATCTATTATGAAAGAATTGATCTAGCCTGCAATAGTGGGCTATAATGCCAACCAAGACTCAGGTGGACTTCTTTTCAAAAGAACCCACAAGGGGGAGGGGGAGGAATTCTGGTCCTTCAGCTTCTTCACTATTTCCCATTATTTCTCTGCTCTTTTCCCCCTCCTCTTTCTTTCTTTCCTTGACCTGTCTTCCCCCAGCTCAAATTGGGAATGCAGAATCCACATGATATCAGTACTTGCTCTTTCCTTGAAAACACTCAAATGTATGAACATTGGGGTGCAGTAACAGTTACTGAGATGGTTAACTAACTGCCAGGCACATACCTGAGCATTTATGTATTCAATGCCATAATACAGAGTGCACTTGTGAGAGGCTGAGGCTCTCTCTCACTGCAGGGAAGAGTGTTTGTAGGAAGGTGGTTTGGTGCAGTCAAGTGGTGTGCTGGAGGAGAGCAGGGAGGAGCTAATCCTGGCTGGAGGTGGGTTCTGGGCCTCCAGGTCCTTCAGACCACAGATGTTGAGGGGTAGAGGTTGTGCTCGTCTGGGTCTGGGTCTAGTTCCTCCTCCTCTTCCAGTTCCTCCTCCTGCTCCTGTGTCAGGGTGCTTGTCTCTTCTGGTATGCTCTCTGGGATGGTTCAAGACAGGAGCAGCCCCAACCATCTTTTTCTTAGCCTGAGGCTGAGAGGGTTTAAATAGGCTCTCACAGTTTTTACATGCTCCATCCCCTATTGCTTGGGCCAATCAGCTTTAGAGGCTTCCTCCACCTCCCTCTAGTTGGGACCCCACCCCCTCATCTCCTTCTGGTCAATCAGCTCCCTGGCTGGCTCTCCATCCCTTGTATGGGTTGGGCCCTCCTTTTTCCTCACCTGAGCATGCATGTCGGCCAGCTGGGCTGCAGAGGCATGATTGACACAGCCAAATCTCCACCAGCCTGCCGAGCCATGGGAAAGGTGCCAGTCTCTGGCTGCTGCCAGGCCATGTCTCTGTTGCTCTGAGATGGCACATTAGACCCCCTGGGGCAGCCCACTGTGGACTATGGTAAGTGGAGGCATCAGCTGGGATGAGGTGGGGTGCCCTGTCTACTCCTGGACAGCACTTCCTGAAAGCAAACAGCTGGCCTAATTGCATAGGTGTCAGGCCTCAAGCCCACAGTGTTTGAAGCAGGTGACCAGAGAAATGTCTAGTGAGGAATCAGCCACTTCATTATCGTCCAGATGTTCACCAAGGAGAGAACTACAGAGAGATTAGTCACACACCCATAGGCCAGAATGGTCAAATAGTGCCCCCTATAAAGGTATCTAGCCTGTGAACTGGTCTGAGCAACTAAGAGACTTGACTCTTGCTGGCTAAGTTCACCTTTGCCCAACTAGGCTTGTCAACAAGTTTCCCAAGTAACTTCTTAGGAATACAGTATTTGAAGGGCTGCGAAAAAAGCAACATGGGATCTAAGAACTGCACTCAGAGAAGAATATTTTGGAGAATCACAGAAGCCCTGTTCACCAGTTTCAGTGAACACACGTACAACCTGTGTACAGGGTACCCTTGGTTTTTCATTATAGGTGTGTGTGTTTTTTTTTTTTTAATTTTTATTGGTTTTTATAATAGAAATTTTCCATAATAACTAAGAACATATAAACATACAGAAAAAGAGAAAAGACAAAGGAAATTTCTTTGACTTCCCCATCACCTCTGTCCGCCTCTTAATAAAGTATTTTATCCCAACGTGATATAGTCTGATCTTGATTATTCTTAAATTCATTTAAATTTCATGTAAATTTCATATAACATACTCTATTGATATAAATTGTTATAATTCTTAATATTAATAATGTCATTTAGATCAGATTAAAAGGTATTCTTGCATTTTTCCCAGTTTTAATTCATATTCGCAATATTTCATCCAAGCCTCCCATTCCCCCATAAATCGAACATTATCTTTTTGATTTATAGTAGCTGTAAGTTTTGCCATTTCCACCAGGTCAAACATTTTCATAATCCAGTCTTTTTTCCCAGGAGTATCTGCCCCTTTCCATTTTGCTGCATAGAGCAATCTTGCAGCTGTTGTAGCGTAAATTAAAAAGTTTCTTTGTGTTGACAAGTCATCAGGTATCATACTTAGTAGCATCATTTCTGGTATTTTGGGTATATTTTTTGTAGTATCAATCTTAATTTGTTATAAATCATATCCCAAAAATCCTTGGCTTTGTCACAGGTCCACCACATATGGTAAAAGGAACCAACTTCCTTGTTACATTTCCAACATTTAGGGGACGTCATTTTGTAAATCCTTGCAATCTTCTTAGGTGTTAAATGCCATCGATACATCATTTTATAAATATTTTCTCGAACTGACTGCACATTTATTCCTTTCAGGTCTTTCGACCATAATCGTTCCCATTTGTTTAAAACAATATCATGTCCCACATTTTGAGCCCAATCAATCATTGTTGGTTTAATTGTCTCCTGTTCACAATATATTGTTAAAAGAAGATTATACATTTTAGAAATCAGTTGAGTGTCGTTATCTAGTAACATCTTATGAAAGAGCGATTTTTCTTTAGAAAATCCATTTTTCATATCTTGTGCAAAGACTGATTTAATCTGACAGTATTGAAGCCATTGTAAATCATTTTTAAGTAACTGAAAGTCTTTTAGTGAACATTTTTTCCCTTCCCAGTTAATTAATTCCTGGTAAGTGATAAATTTGTCCGGTCTAAGTGGGCGTAATGTCAACATTTCTTGGGGTGATATCCACATCGGTGTTGCTGGTTCAAAAATATGTTTATATCTCATCCAAGTGCGAAGTAAGGCGGATCTGATTATATGGTTACGAAATGATGCATGTATCTTGATTTTATCATACCATAAATAGCCATGCCATCCACTTATGTTGTTGAAACTTTCAAGATCTAACAAACGCACGTTAGATAAGTCCATCCAGTCTTTTAGCCATGTTAGAGCTGCCGCTTCAGCGTAGAGTTGAAAATTAGGTAGTGCTAAACCTCCTCTAACTTTAAGATCCACCAAATATTTATAAGCAATCCTCGGTTTTTTCCCTTGCCAGATGTAATTTAATATGTCTTTTCTCCAGGTATCAAAGTATTTGACATGTGATATTATAGGTAAATTTTGGAATAAGAAGAGTATCCTTGGTAAAATGTTCATTTGGACTGTTGATATACGTCCCAATAATGACAACTTTTTATTTGACCAAATGATCATATCAGTTTTTATTTTACTCCATAGTTTAAGATAGTTGTTGTTTATCAATTCTTTATTCTTCACAGAATAAAGTATTTGACTTTGTTAACTTTCTCCCAACCTGTATATGAAGTAAATTCCTGCTGCTGTGTTTCTGGTAGATTCTTAAATATTGTCTTCGTCTTTTCTTGATTGACTTTAAATCCCGATATTCTTCCAAAGTCGTCCAGAGTCTCCAACAGTATCTTCATTGATTGTGTTGGGTTTTCTAAAATTAACAAGAGGTCATCCGCGAATGCTCTCAATTTAAATTCATGTTTTTTAATTTTTAGTCCGCGAATGTCCTCCATACTCCTTAGCTTACAACATAGTGATTCCAACACCAACAAAAACAATAACGGAGATAGAGGGCAACCTTGTCTAGTTGCTTTCTTGATTGAGCAATTATCTGACATTGATTCATTCACCAAAATTTTTGCCTGTTGGGATGTGTATATGGCCTCTCAAAAAACGGTCTCCAAAATTTAATTTTTCCAGAATCTTTTTCATAAAATCCCAGGAGACCATATCAAAAGCTTTCTCTGCGTCCAAGAATACAAAGGCCGCCGTTTGTTGGATATTCTGGTCATAATATTCCATTGAATCTAATAAAATTCTTATATTGTCTTTAATTTGCCTTCCTGGAACAAAGCCTGCTTGGTCTTCGTGTACAAGGTTCTTAATAAAATGTTTCATCCTATTCGATAAGACCGAGGCATAAATCTTATAGTCCACATTTAACAGCAAAATAGGTTTGATGTTTTTTCTGGATCTCTTCCTTCCTTCGGTATCAACGATATAAATGCATGTGACCAAGTCTCTGGGGATACTCCCTTATCCAAAATTGTGTTACAAAGTAATACAAAAAAGTCTACTAAATTATCACTAAATGTTCTATAAAATAGTGCAGTAATTCCATCTGGTCCAGGTGTCTTGTCCGGTTTTTGTTTCGTTATTGCTTCTTGTAATTCTTCCCTTGTAATTGGAGCATCTATCCATTCTCGTTGGGTTGTTGAAAGGATGTTCATCTGTATTGAATTTAAGAAGTCGTCCATTTTCTGTTTTGAAATATTTTCTTTCTGATATAGTTTAGTATAGAATGAAACAAATTCCTTTTGTATTTCCAAAGTTGAATAGACTGGTCCTTTGGCAGATTGGATTTTTGTTATAATCTTCTTTTGAAATGAATCTTTCAATTGTGTTGCTAAAAATTTTCCATGTTTATTAGCATGTTCAAAGTATTTTTGTTTGGCAAATTTTAAGTTTTTATTCATTTCCTCGTTATAGGTGTGTTGAATAATTTTCTAGTTACATTCAATGCATGTAGAGCTGAACATGTGATTTAAAACCCACATTCATCCAGGTACTACTCCCCAGTTTCATTTGTAAAGTGAGAGTGTGTTGGTTCTTTCATACAAACAGATATATGCCCATACATGCAAGATGTAACATGTGAACAGGGCTAGAGAACACCAGGGGTGCAACTAAAAAGTCATAGGTAGCCATGCATTGTGTGTGTGTGTGTTAAGTGCCATCAAGTCGCTTCCGACTCATGGTGAGCCATGCATTACCCAAACGTTATGCTCGGAATCTTTTGTTACCCAGCACAGGATCTTGGGATGTATATCTCAGGTCATATAGTGGGTGGAAAAAAATGTCTTGTGCTTATTCTGTAAAAAAAACACCTTTGTTCTTTTGCTTTAATGTTTCTCCTGTGATATAAGACACAGGATAAAATGCACGTTATTCAAGCATACACTACATTCAAAATGCAAATCACATGAAAAACATGAATGCAGATAAACCCTGAATCAATAAAAGCTGGAAATCAATTCTATAAAAACTTAAAATATTTATTGCTTCCCTGCCACATGTTATGCTGGGTTGGGTGGGAAGTACAGTTGAGGATTAGACCATGTTATTTGCATGCACACCATGAAAAGTACAGTCTTGACCATGCTTCTCTATGGAGGAGGGGGGCTACCCCTTCGGGATCCTATAAAATCAGACCCCCTGATCCAATCTTCACAAACCTTTGAGGCTCATACAAGGAGTGTCTCTTGAAGCTACCAGGAAAATGTGGGAACTCTACTTCCAAACTGCCTCCCCCAGAGCTCATTAAAAAATTCCATAGGGAAAAGTCTGGGGAAAGCCGAAAAAGCCGAATACCTATTTGGCTGATTCGACAATCCCCTATCCAGCTTTGGCTTTATTCCCAGGTTTCGGTATTCGGTAAAACTGAAACCTGAATATTGTCAAAACGGCTAATTTCAGGTTTATTTTCGGTTCGGGTTTATCGATATGCACAACCCTAGTCTGGCATCCTTTTCTATAACATGGGTAATTCAAGAACTTTTCTGATAGGATGTGTTATATGGGCAAGTTGCTCACACTGAAGAGATCATGTGAACACTTCACCTTGGGCATGATGTATACTGTTACACAAATGACTTTCAAAAGTTGACTTGAAGTTGTGAGGGTGTGCTTCACTGCAATCTGTGCACAGCTACAAAGTCCACATCCTGCTGTATCAAAAAATGACAGCGCAAAATTGGGTTATTAGCATAATGGTCAGTCAACAGACCTCCTTCACTAAAATTCGTAAACCATTTTCTAGCCCTATTATGGCATGGAGATAGACACTTTATCGTCTCTTCTGGGGTATGGGAAGGGCAAGAGCCTAATGGGGCTTGCATTTCCTTCAGTTAAATCAAACTCCCCTTTCTTTCCCTCTCTCATTTCCCATCACTAAATACTTTATATACAATGCTGATTTGGTAAATGAGCTGCTATTCATTTTGTGAAGAGAGGGAAGCTTCCTCCAATTTTCACTCCATGTAGTGATTGCTGCAAATAGAAAGAATCTTTGTGAAATGATAACACCATGGGGTAAATCTTCAATGAAATATATACAGATTTTAACAGTGCAACCATCATTTCCATTAATGGGAGCCACATGGCCAAACCACTGTTCTAGGGGGAAATGCTTCCTGCTCCCAGCCTCTCAGGTGAAAGAAACTGGGAACATTAGGAGAAGGAACAAAAGATTCAATCTGGCCTCTGTTTGAGACTGACAGAAGACCTATCGCTGTGGAAGAACTGTCACTCACTGCTAGCTAATCATAGTGCAGGACAGCAGGGGACAGGTATTCAAGGCTCAGGGAGGAGGCCAGAAGCCCTTTGTGCTCCCACGACTGTCAATTCTAAATGAGATCCTCTGTGGTGACAGAAAGCACAAATCCCAGCAGCTTGTGAAAAGCTGGAGAGAAAGCCGGGGAAATGGCAATTATTTACCACCAGATAAAAGCCCTTTCAAAGACAGGTGGGGGGGTTGTAATGGGAGGCAGTAGAGCTCTCCTTTCTCTCTCCCCTTCCTACAGCTGTTGGCACTGCCATGGCTCGTAGTTTGCTCAAGGAGCCGGCCAAGTCATTTATGCCTTGGCTGAGGAAACTGACAAAAATCTACCCCAGAATGCATTACACACTCCTTAGTAGCAGGGGATTATGAACTGTGATCTACTAGGGGCTTTTTTCACAGTAGATTTTGCTTCTCTTTTGCCATGGGAGCAAAAAAAAAAAACACGATTTAAATCTGTTTTTCATGACAGCGGACCTTCCCACTCCATCCCTAAGCAGTTTCGATTTTTCATGAGGAAAACTCCGCAGTATTATGCACCGCTTTCCTCTGTTCCCTTGTTCTCCCCCTTCCATCCCGCTGGTGACTCTCCACCCCAATCCAGCCCAACCCTGCCCACTTTGCCCATGATGCTGCTTCACTCCGTCTGGCCTCTAGATGTCGCTGCCTCTCATGTGATTTGACAGCACTCCTCCGGACGGGCACTGACTCAAAAAAGTCACATTCCCCCCCCCCCTTTGCCCTCTTTGCCTATTTTGCCATGGTCATACAGTTAGGATTGCGGTCTGTGGGTACACGTGTACAGGTGGTTGTATGTTGCTGCCTTCCAGAATGCCCGCTTACTCCATTGGGTGTGAGGATCATGCCTTACAACCTCATCACCCTTTTTTTGTCCCCCCCCAATAGACCAGTTCAGCCATTGCATATGTGACCTGATGAAGGTTGTTGTTAGGGTAAAACAACTCAGCGTATGAAGCGTACCTCCTAGATGGCAAGTGGGGTGCAAGTGTGATAAGGAGCAAAACAACAGAAACTTGAACATACGTTTTCTCCTTTCTGTTGTAACTCTGGAAATGCAATAAAATTGATTTCAAGGCGAATTAATCACATGCATGTCTTCTTTGGAAAACATTTTTGGTTCTGCCTTTGCAGACACTGGGAAATTCTCAGACATTGCCTCCTTTTTGGGGGGAAATGCCACAGTAATTTTCCACCCAGTTTCAATCAGAGCTGTGACTTCTGATTTACAAACCTGATTAAACAGCCAAAATTTGTTGCCCAAACAAAATTGAAATACACTGTACTGAGTTGCCCCAGACTGGTGTGGGGAACTCAAGGGGTGTAGAACTGAATGCTCAGTGGGTTAGACAGACATTACTAATGGCAATTTTGAAAGATCTCCACTCCAAGAATAGCCAGTAGGATAAAAATGTCAGGAGCGGGCCCGTTCTCGACAATTCTCGGCTCCTCGGCTCCTCTGAGTTGTTTAGACTTTCTCGCAGCTTCTCACAGCTGCCTTCCTTTGCTTGTCTCGGCCAAGGACTGTTGTTCTAACAGACACTTTATCTCGGACATTCCTCTCCTGTGGGAGACTGAGTTGCTATGCCAACCTGCATTATCTGCTATGCCAATATATATTACTGATTTGCGCCTACCAGCCATTCTTGGCTTAGTATGCAAGCTCTGTTTACCTGCTTGATTTCCAATAAAGTCAACTTACCTTAGGACTACCTGTCTGGGTTGTTGCTTTTGGGGATTCTACGGGCCAAGGGCTTACAAGAAATTTGGGGAAAGGTTTCTTGTTTTATGCAGCTGTCCAATAGACCACAAACCAACCAGAAGTTATGACCAGTTACCTCCACCTCAAAATGCCGCTTATTTCTGAAGGCCAATTGTTTGGATCCCTGAGAAGTCCCTCTACTTGCAGAGGTTGACATTTTCAGCTTGCAGGGGAAGTTTTCTTCTCTTTCCCTTTACTTTTCTTTACGGATGGTTTTGCCTTGGATTTGCCCCTTGGATCCCCCCCGGGGGGGATTATTAAAGGCTAACAAACATATTTTCTGGCAGGGCATGAGCTTTCGAAAGCCACAGCTCACTTTTGCATGACAGGTTTTGCCTTGGATTTCCCAATCTAAAGATACCCAGTTTACATGCGCATGGGGACTTACTAAGGGCAAAAGAAAATTTTTCTGGAAGGGTATGAGATCTCGTGAGCCACAGCTCACATCTTCATAAGAATTGACCTGTGGTTGACGAAGGCTCATACACTGCAAGATAACTTTTTTTAGTATTTAAGGTACTACTGGACCCCTGCTCTTTTCTACCGCTGCAGATTGACTAACACGGCTACCCACTGAATTATCTTCATGGGGGGTTATTGCTAATTACATGTTCAGTGTAAATTCCTGAAGCAGCTTTCTGATTTCAGGGCTAACTGTATTTCACAGCAAGTGTGGGTCAGTTTCAGTTCTCGGCAGGATGGAACAGAGCAGGTCCATTTGCTGCCCTCCCTTAATAAGCCTCCTCTTATAGGCATGAAAGCTTTTTTGTTGTTGTTGCAAGTGCAAGACTACTGATGGAATGATGAATGTCACAAATGATCATGCAAGTGTTTTATGTTTTTATGACCCCTGCATTGAGTAACACAGAAATAAATCAGTCGGGAGGGGGGTTTGTCCAGACCATTGTATGCTTTGGATGTAAAATGGCCACTGGGTACAGATCAAATGAAAGAATCTTGCTGCAGGGCTGGTGGGGACTGGTGATGTATTTCAAAAAAATACACCACAGCCAATTACAAAGCAGTGTTTTCAGGGGGAGGGATTGTCGCGTGATTCAGAAGCTTGGCATTTTAGCTGGGGATGCATAATGGATCACAAGGCACTTCTGAATTTCTTTGGGGGAATAAGCCCCTGTGCATAGTGTTCTGAGAATTCGACTGCGAATACTATGCAATTAGAGAACAGCAGATCCAGCGGAAACAGACTATGCATAAAAGGCCAAAGGTTTAACCAATCTAAGAGTTGGTTTGGAAGTATTACATCAAGAGGAAATAAGAATTTTATTAAAATACTTCATATTGTATTATATGTAGTGTGACTGTTTAGAGCTGAACATTTTGCAGTCTCTACAAGAGAATGAATTCATTAAAGGTAAATGAGGTACACTTTTTAGTTCAGCAAGGTTCTGAATGAAATGTACTATTACTTCTACCCACATGGCTGCAAGAGAAGTCAGCAGGTCATCTGAAGTCACCCAAGTTCAGCTTTGCAGGAAACACTGTTTAAACATTGTACTGCAGCAGGGGAAAATGAGGTTGTGTGACCCCCAAGTCACACAGACAGGTAAATGTAGCATGCATGTAGACAAAACTAGGCGACAGAATTGCTGGCAAAGAGATTTCGGGGGCCTTAACAGTGCCAGAAAGTTCAGTACTTTCTCCCATAAACAGAATTTGTACAGAAAGATTAAGATATTAGAGCAGGATATTTCAGAATGGGATCCTAATGTTTATACTACAGTAAACCAAGAAAAGCAAATTTTTCATTTTGTAGTTTTAATAAATTTAAAAGCCTGTAGAAGAAATATTCAATTTTCACTTCAACTGACTTTTACAAATAACGTTTTATGCAAGGTGCATAACAATTAACACTAATGCACATATTAAAATCTTATATCAACATGTGTTGAGTAAGGACAAGAAGAGAAAAGACCAATAAATTAGGTCTGAGTGGCTCCATGGGGTGTACATGTGCCTCTGAGTCCATTGAGAACAGGCAGTAGGGGATGGCCTCCGGAGGCCAGGTCTACCACAGTGATTTTAAACCTTAAAGAGGGTTTAAAGGGCCATGGAGACCCCACAGTCCAGCTGGGGAGTGCTCTGTCTCAATCTCCCTCCCTCCTTGATCCTGTTGTTTACTTGAGGCAGCTGGTCTGCAATGAGTCCGCCCCTTTAAGCACCCTTTCAACTTTAAAGGGCCATTACTGAAACCTTTAAAGGGCATTTAAAGAAGCTGATGAGCTGTGGATCAGCTGAGGCATGTTCCCTTCTCCCAGTCACAGCTCCTTCTGTCAGCCTAAAACCCTAAACATTTCCAAAATTCCAGGAGATAAATTTGTTGCTCCTAGTATTTTGGGGCCCTGACCTGGATGGCCCAGGCTAGCCTGATCTCGTCAGATCTCAGAAGCTAAGCAGGGTCAGCCCTGGTTAGTATTTGGATGGGAAACCACCAAGGAATACCAGGGTTGCTGTGCAGAGGAAGGCATTGGCAAACCACCTCGGTTAGTCTCTTGCCATGAAAACCCCAAAAGGGGGTCGCCATAAGTCGGCTATGACTTGACGGTACTTTGCACACACACAGTATTTTGGGACTGTTTTAAGTCATTTCAGGTATCCCTGAGCAAAACAAAATAGGGCATTTTGAGTTTCATATTAGCTCAAGAACATCCCTAGATATTAATTAAGCTCTGCCTCTATAAGCAAATATGAATAGCATGTTTTAACAGCATCAATCCACACAGTCATATTTAATACTTTTGATATGTGAATATAGATCTAGCCACTTCTTTTGTATATCTCTTTAAATTCTTTCATTTCATTTGAGTCTGTTAGTGTTTTATTTTATTATGGAAAGAATTTTAATAAAACACATCCTCTTTGCAAAACGATTTGCAAGGAAAAACTAGGGCATATTTCAAAGCATTTACCAAGCAGCTCCAATTATGAACCATACTGAGTTGGAAGTATAAAGAATTTATATTCATAATAAAATACTTGACTAGTCTGTAGCGCTAAGGATAGTCTTTTGTGCACAAGTTGTAATGCATGGCTACTATGCAGTAGATTGAAGTACAGGATGGGAACTGCACATTCCTACAGTTTCCCAGCCTAAAGCTTGGAAATACATGTGTAAAATTCGGTTAGAGGATCCAAACACAGACCCTAATATTGTACTACTCCCACATTGCTCTCCCTTGCTGGACCAGGATAATAATTCAGGATTAAATATCCAAAACTATGGTAAATGTGCTCTAAGAACAAAAAGAAGTCTATTTTTCATGATCTAGATGTTTTAGATCTGGGAAAAGGAAATTAACTCCAAATATTTATTTGGGCTTTAATTTACTATGGGCTTTAATTTACTTTAATTTATTCTGTATTCAGAGATGACAATATGTTAAGACAACTGATATACATTAAAATAGTTATTCCTGAAATAAGTAATATAATTTACAGCTGTGAAATGCTGGTTTAATAGACCACAGGTTCCAGTAGGAACATCTTGGGGATTGCTAGAATAACTATATTTTGACAAGTCTGTGATGAACAGGTTTATTATGAAGGTGTTGTATAAACAGTACTAGTTTGTAAGGGGCCTTGGTTCTTGGTAGAGCATGAGCTTTGAATGTAGAAGGTGCCCAATTCAATCCCTTGCAGCTCCAGTTCAAGGATTTCAGGTAGCAGGTGTTGGTGAAGATTTTTCTGTGCTAGAGGCCTTGGAGATCCATTGGTAGTCATCTCAGACACTATTGAACTAGATGATTCACTGTAAGACAGTTTTATTTATTCCTATAACTCAATAGAAAGCTGCACTAATGAAGAACAATTTCTGTGAGGCGTAGAGAAAACTTAATTGAGTTTGTCGATTCTAAAATGCTTTAGACTTACGTATCAAAACCTGTGAGGGACTGTTCTGTTCTGTTTCTGAACCTAGCCCTACCTGATGCTTTTCAATAAATCTACTTTGCTTCTGGATGGTCGTCTGAGCGAGTGATTTTATGGAAGTTGCCCAGGGAGGCTGGAAAGCCTTACATTAAGCTGCAAGTCTCTTGCTCCGACTCCTGCTCCTGTACCACGCTTGGACAGCTATGGCAGGGAACAGGGATGACAAGAAGGATGGAGACAACACTGTACCCGAGAAGCCCGATCCTGACCCTTCGGAAGGGAAGTCGACCGGGAAGACGCCCGGTGGAGCCGGCGCCGGATCGGGCCCGGATAAAAAACCCAAGACGAGCCGGTTGAGTACCTGGCTGGAGTCCCCCCGAAGTTGGTCGCTCTCGAGAGACGACGTTCGGGCGCGGAGGACTGTTTTTTCCGGGCTTAGTCTCGAGGAGGACCCGGCCCACAAGGAAGCGCTGTGGCACCAGATGGAAGAGGAACGCCAGCAATGGCAAAGGGAACAGCAGGGGATGGTTGACCGGATGGATACCATGAACGCCATAATGCTGGACTTAGCCCAAGAGCTGGATGATTTGCGGCAGAACCCGCCGCAGCCTGCGGCACCCGCAGGGGACGGTCAACCCGTGGTTCCCGCCGCTCCCGTTCTACCTGCCCGTCCCGCCCCACCGGCGAGACAGGACTTTAAAATTACCTGTGATGGGTCGAGTGACCAGTTAACGTTCTTTATGGTCCAAGTGGATATTTTCATGCGGGAGCAAGCTGGGACTTTCACCTCGGATGAGAGTCGGGTCCAGTATATTGCCTCGTTATTACAGGGGGAGGCGGCCGCATGGATGGTGTTGCAATATGAACTCCATTCCCCTGTACTGCGAAGCCTCGATGACTTCATGATAGCCCTCCGACACCGGTTCGAGGATCCGCACTTGGGTGAGAGAGCAAAAATGGCCTTGCTACAGCTGCGCCAAGGGACTAAGACGGTGGCACAGTATGCAAGTGAATTCCAACTGCTCTCAAGTAAAATCTTGGACTGGAGTGAGGCTACCCGGGTGCAATATTTCCGTGAGGGTCTGAATCTGGAATTGCAGCACTGGGCCTTTATGCAAGGTAACCCTCCAGATGTGGAAGGCTGGGTACGGCATGCAGCCGACATTGAGAACCGAAAGCAGTTACTGCTCTTATCCAAACAGTGCACGGGTCGGGAGACCAAAGTCCGTGGAGACAGGCCAGGCGGTCCGAAGGACTCTCGCTTCCTCCCTGGGGGAGGACTGTCAGTGGCGGAGCGCCGCAAACGCTTCAAGAGCGGGGCCTGTCTCGTTTGTGGAGGTAAGGGACACTTTGCTTCTCAGTGCCCTTCCCGATCCGGACACCCGGGACCACCCCGGCTGGTGGCGGCCGAACCGGAGAAGACCCACGCTGAGGGGCAGCCTCGACGCAGGAGTGGCGCACCTGGCAGACGGAGCGCGCCTTCAGCTCTACAGGCACAACCAGACCCCGGAGCGTCGAAAGCTACTGGCCCATCGGGGCCACGGATTACAAACGAAACCTTGGGCTCATCAGAGCCACGGATTACAAATCCCGAGTTGACCTCCTCCAGCGACGAGGAGGAATGGGACCCGACGGCAAAAAACGCCACCGGTCTGCTGTAAAAGGTCAGCAGACCGCTCCGGACTCTGTGCAAGGAGCTCCACTTATGGTAAGCGAACAGGAGGACAATGTATATGTGAAGGTTGCCCTTACGTTGCCTAAAGGGGGACCCGTAATAAAAGTAACTACCAGATCCCAAACCCGCGCTAATGACTCTGCTCCTCTTCGAGGAGTACCAGAGACTTTTCAGCTGAGGCTTAAAGAAGCCTCACAGTTGGAGGAGGAGAAGCAAAGCCTTCCCCCAAACCTTACTCGACAAGGAACTTTTTGGCTCCAGGGAAGTAGACTGTATGTACCAGAGACTCTTAGAAAGGAGGTGTTGGGAATGGTACACGGGGCCAAACTAGCAGGACATTTTGGATTTGTCAAATCCTTGCATTTGCTGCGGCGTCAATTTTGGTGGCCAGGTATGAGGGCCGATGTTGAATTGTTTGTGCGCAGCTGTCCCACCTGCGCCACTGCAAAGAAACGTATGGGGAAGCCACCAGGCCTTCTAAAACCACTGGAAACCCCAACCATGCCTTGGGAAGTAATTGCCATGGACTTTATCACTGATTTGCCCCCAAGCCGGGGTAAAACCGTTTTGTGGGTGATCACTGACTTATTTTCGAAACAGGTTCATTTTGTTCCTTGTGCTGGGTTGCCTTCGGCTCAAAAACTGGCACGGTTGTTTATTAATCATGTGGTAAAACATCATTCGGTTCCACGGAAGATCCTCTCCGACAGGGGCCCCCAATTCGTGGCCAAATTTTGGAGAGCCTTTTTGAAAGTAATGGGAGTAAAAGAGCAGGGCCTATCTTCTGCTTACCACCCTCAAACCGATGGCCAGACTGAACGTGTAAATGCTGTAGTGGAATGTTATTTACGGTGTTATGTGAACTACCACCAGGACAACTGGGTGCAATTGTTGCCTTTTGCTGAATATGCCTACAATAACGCCCCTCATTCCTCCACAGGTTTCAGCCCTTTCCAAGTGGTGTATGGGAAGGAATTTGGACCGTTTGGGTCTACTACTGTTACCCCAGAGATGGAGGGTGTGCAGGGGGTCCAAGATTGGATGCAAGTGGTACAAACGACTTGGCCCTGGCTTCAGAAGAATTTGGAGCGGGCAAAACGCAAATACAAAGATCAAGCAGACAAACATCGATCCCCCGGGTGGGAACTTAAAGTGGGCGATCAGGTTTATCTTTCCACCAAGAATCTACGATCGCTGCGTCCCTGTAAAAAGCTCAGTGACAAGTATGTGGGTCCTTACCCTATTACTCGGGTTATTAATGACGTCACAGTTGAGTTGGCTCTCCCTAAATCACTTCGAGGGGTACATCCGGTGTTTCATATTAGCCTGCTCAAACCCTACACTGCAGCCCCCCAGTTCCACCCTCAACCCAAACCAGAGGTTCCTACGGTTGTGGGGGGGGGGAGATGCACCTTGAAGTCTCTAAAGTGTTGGATTCTAAACTGAGAAAAGGAAAATTGTTTTATTTAGTTCGCTGGAAACATCTAAGCCCCGCCCAGGATGAATGGGTGGCGGCCCCTCATGTAGCGGCTCCCCGATTGGTGCAAGAGTTCCATGCCGCTTATCCCCACAAGCCGCGTCCCGACGAGGCGAGAGTAGGGGGGCCTTAAGGGGGGCAGAATGTGAGGGACTGTTCTGTTCTGTTTCTGAACCGCCCGTACAAGCGGCGGGTCAGACCTGTTTTAGTAGAATGGTTCAGGCTTTGGCTGGACTGTTACCCGTGTATGCCCCCGCTGGAATGTCCCGCTCACTTTCCTTTCCTCGTTCCCTCCTCCCCCCTCTGACCTTGGCTTTTGCAGGCTTGAGTTAACGAGCTTCCTTGAAGTCTTTGATGTCTATTCAGTAGCTTAGCCTAGTGCTGTTATCACTCCGTTCCCAAAACATGTAACCGACATCTGCAATGTAGAACTGTTCATAATCTGACCTTTTTGTATGAGCAAGCACTTGCAGCTTTGGACCGTGTGAGGACCTAGCCCTACCTGATGCTTTTCAATAAATCTACTTTGCTTCTGGATGGTCTGAGCGAGTGATTTTATGGAAGTTGCCCAGGGAGGCTGGAAAGCCTCACAAAGCCAATACATTAATCACTTGTGCAGTATATACCTGGTAATTTAGTCTTCCTTACTAGATAAGAACATAAAAGCCCTGCTGGATCAGAGCAGTGGTCCATCTAGTCCAGCATGCATTTCGGAAAGCAGCTAGCCAGTTGCTCTGGAGGGTCAGCAAACAGTGGTACCAATCTTAGTAGCCATTGATTGACCTATCCTCCATAAATCTATGTAACTTTTAAAGCCATCTGCACTTGTAGCTATCACATCTGCTGGCAGTGAATTCCACAATTTAATTACTTGTTGAGTAAAAAACTGTTTCCTCTCATCTCTTCTGAGCCTATTGTTGCATTAGCTTCATTGGGTGTCCCTGAGTTCTAGTGTTATGGGAGAGGGAGAAAATCCATTTTCTCCAACCCATGCATAATTTTGTAAACTCTGTCTTGTCCCCCTGACCCATCTTTTTTTAGACTGAAATGGTTCAGACTCTCCACTCTTTCCTAATAAAAAGGTTCTCCAACTCCTTAATCATCTTGGATGCCTTCTGTACTTTTCCCACCTCTGCAGTATCCTTTTTAAGATATGGCAGCCCAAACTGTACACGGTAGTCCAATTAAGGCTGCATCATAGTTGTATAAAAGGGCATTATAATATTGGCCAGTTGATTTCCCCTCCTTTTTCTAATAATTACTTGCGTGGAGTTTTGTCTTTTGTTTTTTCCAGTGCTGCTACCCACTGAGTCAACATTTTTATCACACTTTCTACTATAGCCCATCCAATGATGGAGATCACCATTCTTTATTATTTATAGCTTCTGAACAAGTGTAAAGACAACATTCTGTGGAACACAAGTGCATTATAGGCAAGCTTGAGAGTTGCAAAAGAATGAGTCATAGGCCTCCGTTTTATGCAGCTAGCTGGAATTGATTATATACCCTCTTAGCTAATGAAGAGTCTAGTATTTTGAACATTAGTAGCGAATGGAATTTTGAAGACAGACATGTCCCCAGATATTGCTCATGTCCAAATTATAGGGTTTGTAGTTTGTGCAGGTGCAGTTGCTTTGGTTAAAGTTAATGCAGGTCTTTGCTACTCTGCGTTTAGAATCCAGGATGGAATTTGCAATGGCAGGAAATTTTTCACTGCTTCGAACCACATTAAAAATCATGATATCTCTAGTCGTCATTTTCAGTTTGGGTCAAAGGGTTGGTTAGTAGTAGCATTTCAGTTTGTTACACAGGTAAGTATAAATCCAGATTTAAATGCAATGTATTTTAGAATTTAGACATGTAAATTTATACTTTAAACCTTACTGAGACATTGCCTCCCCCTCAGTAATCCCTTCTGTGAAAGAAGAGTGAGTGAGTGAGGAAGCAAGAGTAGTGCGTGCCTCTTACAGACAGGCCTGTGATATTATTTGAATTCAATCTTCATGATAGCTTCTAAAATGCAAATAAATTTAAATCTTGAAGGTATCCTTTTTTTATTATTTATCACATCTCAGTACACCTGAATATGTTTGGACAGATGATGGTGTTTGAGCAGAGAACATTAGGGTTGTGCATATTGATATACCCAAACTGAAAATAAACCTGAAATTAGCCTTTTTGGCAATATTCGGGTTCGAGTAGACCAAATACCAAAACCTGGGAATCTGCCCAAAGCCGAATAGGTGATTCCCGAACAAGCTGGACAATTATTCAGCTTTTTCAAGTTCGGCTATTCGTCTTTGCTCAGATACATGGCTCTGTGTTTTCTGCCATTTTTCTATCTTTGGCTGGTTTTGTTAGGGCCCCATAGTTGGGGCCTTTTTGAGGTAGGAATCGTGTAATCAGAGCCAACTTGGTCTGACCAACCATCACCTTTCAGTGGGTTAATCTGGATCAAGCATAAGGGTTATTTAAAAGACGGGGTTCATCCAATCTTGAAATCTGTTTTTTGATTACTATAATAAAGGACTGCTCACGTGATGTTATTTGCCACCAAAAGAAAAGTTTTCCGTGCCTTATTTTTCTTGCATTTAAGCCCTTTCCCTCAGTTTAGAAGCTAATTTTCATGGACACCATACTATGTCCCCCAGATACAAAGGGAGCCCCAGACTTTGAGACACCAGCCTGCCAATCAGCTCTTTCTGCCAGTACTCAGCATTGCTGAACTTCTGAACCTGAAAACCGATGGACAGCTCAGCTCGCAAATGCCTGGAGGATGGGGGCAACCCCTTTGCTCACCCATAAAATTGGACCCCCTGTCCCAAAGCTCACCAAACTTCAGTGACCATCTAAGGAGAGTCCCTTGCAGCCACGCTGCAAATTTGGTGACTCTACCTTCAAAACATCTCCACTGGAACGTCAAAAAAAATCCCCATAGACTATAATGGGCCCAATTTTTTTGGTAAACCTGGAAATAAGCTGAATACCAATATTTACTGGTATGGGTATTTGGCTTATACTGGGTTTACCGGAAAAAATCGGGCCCAATAAACCCGAACTTTTTTACCGATTTTTGTTTTTGTTTTGCACGACCCTAGAGAACATGAATGGGCTGGTCCCTCTTGCCAAAGCCAATAAAAAGTCCAGATTAGTTTGCATGTAAGTGAGATCAGAATCCAACACAAGAAGTTCAGCAATGAGGCCTTGTTTTCCTTTGCTTTAGGGCAATGAGGATTTTTCTCTCTCCTGTGTGTACAAAGCACAAACCGAGCAGCAATTTCATTATGATACCAGATACCATTATGATATCAAAGCTTCAGGACAAATTAAAGAAGGTACTTCATCTACTGTGAAACTCGTGCCATGGAAGCTTGCTGGGTGAATTTGGGCCAGTCACACTATCTCAGCTTAATCTACCTTACAGAATTGTTGTGTGGATAAAATGCAGATGAGAATGATGTAAGTGTAAGCACTTGTCCCGTGACAATCCCATAAATAACATCCACAGACGAGGAGTCCAAAATAGAGTTGATTTATTGGAAAGAGTCTACAGGTTTACAGCAGCTATAGGTAAGTTGGCACGAATGAGAACTAGAGGCATGGTACAAGGCCTGTATGAAAGAGTACTGGTCATATCAAGATAGCATTGGCAGCCATGGCAACCCCCCTCCCAACGAGGGCTGTTCCCACGGGAGTCAGAGTCAGAATAGGAATTTGGCAGTTAACAGGGCCGACCTTGAGCCGCACCTGGTGAAACCAAAACACTTTCAGTCAGGCAGTCTCTGCGGAGAGCAGGCCTGACAGTAAGCCACTTTGGGACTCCATTGGGGAGAAAGGCAGGGTATAAATGAATTAAGTTAAATTAAATTAAATCGTCACAGTCTGTAAGGGAAGCAGGTTTTCATGTGGGAGAACCAAAGGGCATGGGAGAGGGTAGGAAGGCCAGAGTGTGTTAGGGTGACAGAAATATATCACATTTCACGATTTTTGAATTACATATATAACTTTTGGTATTTGGATGTTTGTACCCCTTGTTCTTGCTGTACAGAGGTTTCTTCCCCTCTTTTTTTCAATAGCTTTCCCCCCCCTTTAAAGTTTTTGGTCTTTTCCACAATCCCTTATTGCTTTCATCATTCTATTATAGTTTTGTTAATTTAAGGCAGTTGGGTCCTCCCCTTCTCATTCCTCTTTTTTAAGTAGCATTCTCATTTATGCACATACAGTACTCACACAGTTCACACAGATCTTTGGGTAGGAGCAGGGCAGCACAATCCAAAGGGGGAGGGGTAGTTTTGCAGCCACAGCACAGCTGTGCTGCCTCCTGAGTGGTTTGCGGCACTGAGGCAAGCAAGCCACACAGGAAAATTGCCCCAAAGCCTGTGAAACTCCTGTATGCAGTTTCGTGGGCTATGCCACCATTTTTGCTGGTTTAAGTTCATGCTGGCAAAAGGAGGTATTCCCAGCACAAAAGGGCTGACTAAAGGGAGCTGACTAAAGTCAGCCCTGCTGCTAGGAATGCCCCCTTTGGCACCAGCATAAGCCCTTGCACCAGAGGAACACTGCCCCTGCGGCTGCGCTAGCGCCCATGCGCTTCCCAGTGCCAGCATAAGTGACCCAGCGCTGGTGTTAGTGCCCATTTAGATGGTGCACTTTTGCTGGCACTGGGGTCATACCGCCTCCACAGCTCTTTCACTCCCACTTAGGATTGCACTGATAGTGTAAGTTTATCATTTTTTCCCCTAATAAGGTTGCCTTGTTATAAATTGGTTTCATTTAATTGGACTGATGTTATGTTTATAATTCTCCTTACAGGGTTGTCTTTTGAAGTTACACCACACTACATGTTAAGAATTTGTTCTTGATGTTCTGGTATATAAATATGTCTCTTATCTTATATACCGTATATACCCGTGTATAAGCCGACCCGCGTATAAGCCGAGGTGCCTAATTTCTCCCCAAAAATGGGAAAAAATTAGGCACCCGCGTATAAGCCGAGGGTCGGCTTATAACCCCTCCCCCCCCCGCAGGCTTACCTGACAGGGCTCTCCAGCGGCAAGGGTCCGGCGGCGGCGCGGCCCGGGGGGGCCTGGGCAGCCTTCCTGCGGCTGCAGGAGTCTGCCCAGGCCGCTCCCGGCGGGAGGAAGCGGCGGCGAGGCCCAGGGGGACCCGGAGCAGCCTTCCTGCAGCTGCAGGAGGCTGTCCAAGGCCCCTCCCGCCCGGGAAAAATGGCGGGGGGGCGGGAAGGGCCGGGGCAGCCTTCCTGCAGCCGCAGGATGGCTGCCCAAGGCCCCTCCCTCCCGGGAAAAATGGCGGGGGGGGGGCGGGAAGGGCCAGGGCAGCCTTCCTGCAGCCGCAGGATGGCTGCCCAAGGCCCCTCCCACCCGGGAAAAATGGCGGGGGGGGGGGCGGGAAGGGCCGGGGCAGCCTTCCTGCAGCCGCAGGATGGCTGCCCATGGCCCCTCCCGCCCGGGAAAAATGGCGGCGGGGGCCGGGGGGGCCGGGGCAGCCATCCTGCAGTTGCAGGAGGCTGGCCAAGGCCCCTCCCGCCCGGGAAAAATGGCGGGGGGGGCGGGAAGGGCCGGGGCAGCCTTCCTGCAGCCGCAGGATGGCTGCCCATGGCCCCTCCCGCCCGGGAAAAATGGCGGCGGGGGCCGGGGGGGCCGGGGCAGCCATCCTGCAGCTGCAGGAGGCTGCCCCAGGCCGCACCCAGTGGCAGGAAGCGGCACGGGCCCGGCGGCTGTTTCGGTAAATTTAGGGTTTTGGGTTTACAGAATGCCAAAACCTAGAGATAAAGTTGAAGCCAAATAGGTGATTCCTGATAAAGCTGAATAGATATTTGGCTTTTCAGGTTTGGCTATTCACCTTTGCTCAGAGGCATGGCTCTGTGCTTTCTCCCCTTTTTCTTCCTTTTTTTAAACTGGTTTTGTTAGGGCCCCATAGTTGGGGCTCTTTTGAAATAGGGTTATTTAAAAGACAGGGCTCACCCAGTCCCACCCAGAGGGATATACCCCCAACTAAAAAGAGCCAAACCACCAGGCTTCCAAAGGAGATTTCTTCATCCACGTGGATAAGCAATCTCCTTCAGATTATGACTTCAGTAGGCTCTGATATAACACCCCCCCATGAAAACTTGCTTTCCAAAAGAAGGTTGCCCTGTAGAGGCTTTGTTTCCCCACACAGTGACCATCTCTTTGAATCAGATTTTTCATGACTACAAGAAAAGACTGCTCACAGGATGTCATTTGCCACCAAAATAAATGTTTTCCATGCCTTATTTCTCTTGCATTTAAGCCTTTTCCTTCCGTTTGGAAGCTCATTTGCATGGACATCATGCCAAGTGACCCAGAAATGAAGGCAGACCCCAGACTCTGAGGTGCCAGCCTGGAATTGCCTCTTTCCACCAGTCCTCGGCAATGCTGAACTTTTGAACCTGATGGGCAGCTCGGATCGCAAATGCCTGCAGGGCCCTTTGCGGGCCCATAAAATTGGACCCCCTGTCCCAAAGTTCAACAAACTTTGGTGACCATCGAAAGAGAATCCCTTGTAGCCAATTTGGGGACTCTACTTCAAAAATGCCCGCTCCCCCAGGAGCTTTGAAAAAAATTCCCAATAACTATTATGGGCCTGAATTTTTCAGGAAACCCGGAAATAAGCCGAATACCCATATTTACTGGTATGGTTATTCAGCCTATTTTCGGTTTACCCCCCCCCCCCAAAAAAAAATTGGGCCAAAAAACCCCGAACCTGAAATTTACTGAAAATGTTTTTTTGCACAACCCTACTCTCCATGTAAAGACAATAAGAAACCTGCTGAACCAGACCAGAGATTCATTATGGGCTGCTTCCTCTTTTCAGCAGCAGCCAGCCAGATGCAGCTGTGGAGTCCACAAATGAAGCATGATGATGGTGAGGGACCTTCTTAATAGTAGCGTCCCTATTATGTCATTCCCCACAGCTTGTTCACAGTTTTCAGAAAAAATCATAAAGCTATAGTTATCGCAATAAGAATTTGGGGTAGTAGATGATGAGCCAAACTGGTGGGTGCTTTAATATCTTTTGATATTCTTATGACCTGAAACGGCCCTGCAGTTGCAAGTTGCCCAGCTGGCGGGCGCACACACACACAGGTCATGTGTCAGGCTCAAACCCCTTTCTGTCTCCTGTCTTGATCCAAATCAGGATGCATGGTATTTAAAGATCATTCTTGGGGACTTCATACAAGAGCGCCCGGCACTTTGTTTGGTTTGGCCCCAATATACTAACTCTGAAAAGATTTGCTTTAACTGTCACTGCTGATGACTTTTCATAGACCTGTCCTCCATGGATTTGTCTGATCATTTTAAAGCCAGCCTCTTGTATTTGTCACCTATTATATTTGATATTGTTCTAAATTCTATAGTAAAAGTTTTGTGCATATTTATTCTCACACTACTTCCGCATGACTGCCCCCTCCCATGTCTATCATCCTCCCAATCCATCTGACAGGAGGGGAAAGGAGTAACAGGAGTAGTCATGTCCCTATTGGCTTGTCTCTCTAGTAGTTGACATAGTGCTCATTTTAAATTTTAAATTGAGAACAGATAATTAATGTGATTGTATGGGGTGCTTCATTGAGCTTTGTGAGAAACTACATTCAGTTTTTGAATATGTGAAAATTAAATAATAACTGAAGAGATGCCATGTACTCCAGAACTTCCACCAAGTTTACCATAAATGGGTCTGTATTCTACCCATTCTTGGAGGTTACTAAGTACCCTTTTTCTCACTAACAAGACTCAAAGGGATAAGTGAGGGGAGGGGTGACAACACCCCATCTCCAGACCTAGAAACTAGGGACTTAAATTTCACACCCTGCAAACTTCTTTTGGGTCGTCCCCCCCGCCCATACATCTATTTTTAGATTCTAGTCCTCAGTGAGAGCAGTGCTCGGACTCAGGGTGCCACTCAGCAGTCACTTGGCCTGTTACGAGGGGATTATAGTCTGGAAGGAGTCACACAGTAGGTTTGATGAAAACAACTTAGAAACAGGATTTTTTCTGTGGTATGACTGGCTTGATTATTTCTTTGTTTTCCTTTTCTCCAGCACTCTCAATATTCCAGTAACAAAGTTACTGGAGAGCAGGGTACTGAGAAAGCGTAACCATTAGAGAGCAGGTTTCTTGTTTGACTGATTCAGATTTATAAATGAAGTACAGAGTATGTGGCTGCAGAGCAGTAAGTCAAGAACTATTTATATCATCTCAGTAAGGCATTAAGACATATTAGCACCAATCTGGAAGACGGTAAACAATCAAGATGTATATATATATCACTAGACCCCCAGAATTCAAAAGTCCTCCTCCCTAATAATGACTTGTCAGATGCTGTAAATCTTCATACTCCTTTCGGTGAAGGAGAACCACTGGGCCAATTAAATCTGTAATCCTTCATTAGGATGAATGACAGGCTGCTGGCTCTATGCCTGTTTCAATGTTATCTTCCTCAGACTTAATCCTTGCATATCCAAGATAGAGTACATCAGCAAGTGTTAAACATTCAGATAAGCAGTCATAAAATGATCCCACTTAGAGGGCTATTATATACAAAATCAAAGTTAAATTGTAAATAAACTCCAATAATAGTTCATAAGATTCAGCTGCACGCTTGGATAAACTCTGGTGTGTTGTCTGTGCAACACACTGGGGCATTTTTCACGGTAGATTTTGCTTCTGTTTTGCCACGGACTAAAAAAAAACACGATTTAAATGTTTTTTTCATGGCCGTGATTTATCCCCGTCAATCTCGATGTAGTTTTGGTTTTTCATGGGAACAAAGCACGCTGTATTTGACAACGGTTTGGTCTGTCCCTTTTGCAAGAGGCCTGCCCTTCCAATAAGCTCATTGTTTATGCCTGCCCCCAACTCCGCCCCAACTCCGCCCAGCAGATTACCTCGTGCGGTTCACCAGCCCCAGCGCAAAAAACAAGCCCCAGTCCCTCTGGTCTCCTCCATTTTTCTTCCACCCTCGCTCTGTTCTGCTTTGGGAACAGTCAGATTCCAAATTGGCGGGGGGGGGGGGGGAGGCAGCGCTTTCCTCAATGCTTCCCTCTATTTTCTATAGGTGTGGAACCCATTGCCCTTTAATGATAGACAGGATTGGGGGGGGGCAGGGAATCCATGTGCCCAGATAAGTGTTTAGCTGAAAGTGGGAATGGCGGGGTGGGGGGAGTGGAAAGAAGGCCCCTGGCTTGCCCACCGGCCATGATCCGGCCACATTGCATCGTGAGAGACAGGAGGGCTCCTATCTTGCGCACCAGCCCCGATCCAGCCAGTGTGCATGGTGGGGGGGGGGAGAGCAAAGAAGGCCTCTGGATTGCGCGCCGGCCATGATCCGGCCACATTGCATCGTGAGAGACAGGAGGGCTCCTAGCTTGCGCGCCAGCCCCGATCCAGCCAGTGTGCATGGCGGGGGGGGGGGGAGAGGAAAGAAGGCCCCTGGATTGCGCGCCGGCCATGATCCGGCCACAATGCGTTGAGAGAGAGGAGGGAGATAAGAGCAGGCTGGCTGCCCCTCTGCAGAAGAGTGATGGGAGGGAGTTTTGCCTTGGGTTTTCCACTCTCAGGATGCACATTTTTCCCATCCAATTTCTCAAAAATCCCGCCTCCCCTCTGGGGCAGAGGGGCCAACAGCCCCTTCCCTTGAACATCCCCCCCCCACGGGTCCGGCTGCCCTAGACTGAGCTACCACCACCAGCGAGCGAGGAGCACATGGCGTGGCCCCCCCAGTCTCCCCCTGGAGCCGTCCGTCCGACGTCCCTCTGGGCTTGGAGGTGTGGGCCCAGCTCCAAGGCCCATCCCGGGCGAGGGGCGGGGAAGGTGTGCGGGGACGGAGGGAGAGAAGTGCCAGGATTCTAGGCAGGCAGGCAGCAAAAGGGGCGGTATTCTTGTCCGAGCGCAGAACTCCCCCAGCCAATCACCGTTCTTGGGGGAGGAGAAAGGAGACGTCCCGGGGAGTGAAGCAAACATTTTTTCATGGGCATCCGCGCAACAAAACACGCGTCCACAGGAAAGATCGTCTCAAAAGTGGTTTGGATTGCCTCTCTTTTAATGCGGCTTATTTTGCTCAGTGGGGGAAAATACGGATCTCCAGTGAATAACCCAAATTTGATTCTGATGCAAATCAGCGTCGAAACAGCAGCAAATCTCCATGAAGAATACCCCACTGTGATTTAACCCAACCACAGTCAATTATGACCTGTATGCAGCCTCTAACAAATAATAAAATAGTGTTCAATATCTTTTTTTTTTTTTTGCAGTTGGGATTACAAACTTCATTTCATGCATTTTTGCTTGATTCAAAGCCATTTCTCTATGTCTATCTATTTCAACAAAAGATTACCTAAGACACTCCTATCCATAAATATATCAGAAAGAGTAGTTTTTGAAGTACTTTGTCAAACACTTTTCTGAGCAGAGCTGGTTTTACATATATGCTAATAAGGCAGCCACTTCATGTAGGCAGCATGCAAAGCTAGAAAATTGTTGGTTTTATATATATATACTGTATATCCCAGAGTAGATGGATTTTCCACCTCAGGTACCAAACTGTTGTGGTCTGGCCCTCTCCACAGCCATATATAACTGTAGAAAAAGGTGAAACTTTTCAAAATATAAGCAGACATGGTCAACCTGATAAAAAACATTGTGAGGCTGAGTTCAGTGATCCAGTTTGATCAAGAAAGATTAAACTCATAATCTGGAGGAGCATATATGATTTTTAAAGTGGCGGCCAGTTTTCCATGATGGTGCCACCATTTCACTAGTGCTGTAACAGGGAAAAACAAAATAGAAAACAAATCCTTCAGGGCTCCTTTAAATTTCTTGTCAACCCTACTTACAAATATGATTCCTTTTAAATAAGTTAATAAGCACATTTTGAAACCTAAAAAAACATTAAAGAATGTCTATAACAATCTGGATATGAACATCATCCCACCCTTTCATGCCTACAGCTCCTAGCCACATTAATACAAGGATTGCTACTGTACACACAAGGTAAAGCATTATTTTGCTAAATTACGCATGAGTCATGAATTTCATCAGCAAGTAATCTCTTCATGGATCTTTTTTCTTATTATGTTAATAGCCATATACTGGATGGCATCGCATGTACGTTATGTGAGTTTATATGGCTTTATGAGTTTATATAGTTTTGTCAAAAACAAACTGATCTACAATCTGCATAGATCTCGAGCCCTAGTAGGCCTTTTCTAGCTCTGGATCCTGTAATCATGGAGTCTAAAGCTGTATACATATATATTATATACATTTTCACAATGCTGCTTTACTTAGGCAGGCAATCCATGTTACCTTTAGTGCTGTAGAGAAGTGATAAAGATGGCTTTTCACATTTACCATCAGAAGTACCTCTTAGGTTAAGCCAGAACGAAAAGGGGAGGGGGGAATGAAACCGAGTGTGTAGATGCAAACTGCAATGACGTCTGGAGCCAGATAATCCCTCTTGAGCTATGTTTCAAGTATGACTGGGTGACAAGGGCTGAGGACTTTTTTTTTAACTGGCCCTGGAGAAAGGCTGTCATCCTATTAATAGTTAGCCATTCTTTCTTTTCATAAGTCACAGCTATTTCCAAACCTCTCAAAGCCATGACATTATTGCCAAATTGCAAAAACCCACAAACCATTTCTAGGCGCAAATATCTCAGGAAAGATGGCAATTGAAAGCGAAACTCCCAGTCTTCTACATTGTACATTTACTAAGTAAAATATTTGACTCACCTGAGCCTCCCCAGAGGTTTTATTCTAAAGTAATGATGCCCACCCTTTTATAATTTTTGTTTTTTGGGGGTTCATTTTTTGAATACTAAAGGAATAGCAAGATTAAGTCAAGTGCAAAGAGCAATGACATCAGGTCTGACTTTTTAAACCCCCTACTGATCAAGACTTTAGATCAGGGGTCCTCAAACTACGGCCTGCGGGCTGAATCCGGCCCGTCACGGTCCTGAACCTGGCCCCTTTAAAAAATTGGGGCCCCGCCGCCCTCGCCCGGGGCAGCTGTGGCACTGTGCTCCAGCCACTCGCCCTCGAAGGACAGGCGCCGGCCGGCCACGCCGAGGAGCCCCCTGAGCGCTGCATCAAGCGCAGCGGCTGAGGGCCACCCAAGCAGCAGCCCGGCATGGTGCAGGGGGGGGAGGCAGGCAGGCAGCGCACGGCTGGAGAGGGCAGGCAGGCAGGTGGCAGCGACCGGCGAAGCACCTCCCAGCTCAGACACGCCACGCTCACCTCCCTCCAGAGCAGGGGGAAGGAGGAGGAGGGCTGGGCGGTTCGCTGCCCTCCCCATCCAACCTCCCGCCGGCGCTGCGTGGCTCGCTTGGCGCGCGATCCCCAAAGCAGGCAGCAACTCTGGAGGATGCGCAGGAGGCCGGTTCAGGGCTTCCTGCCCACGCCCCGGGTGGGGGAGGGAGCATGAGAGGAAGCCGGCACGGAGGCAGTTCTGAGAGCTGTGGGGCGCCCGTTTGCAAAATGCCTACAGCAGCGACACTTTGGGCCATGGACAGGGCCACCGTTTCGAGGCTTAGCCAAGGTGTGCCTACGCGAAAGCAAAGCCTGGATGGGAAGGGGTTGGAACGGGGAGCGCCACACGACCCCTCGGGATCCCAGCCGACCCTCACTGGAAAGCGAAGCCCCGAGCTTTGCAGTGGAACTTGCTTCCGAACTGAAGCCTGCGCAGGATTGAAACCAAGCTGGCCCCGGAGCAAGTCTGGCCCGGTTGCCTCCCCCCCCCTCTCAGTAGCTCAACAGCCAGGCGAGGTTTCCCCGGCGGAGCGAAGCCTTCGGGTCTTGATAGGCTAAAGCGGGGCAGGCTTCATCCCAGGAAAAAACTGTAGCAAACTAGCCTGTTTGGGGGCGGGCTGTAGCTCCATGGTAGAGCACCTGCTTGACATGCAGAAGGACCCAGGTTCATTCCCCCGCATCTCCAGCTAAAAGGGTCAGGCAGTGGGTGATGTAAAAGAGAAGCTGCTGCCAGTCAGAGTAGACAACACCGACTTTGATGGACCCGGGGTCTCGTTCAGTAAAGGCGACTTCAGGAGCGTTTATGAGAAAAGAGTGCTGCCCTCTCTGGCCTCTGTCAGTATTGCAGGCATAATCCCCTGCTTGAAGGCCCATACTTCCCATTGAAATATTATAAGTTTATGTTGATTAAAATTGTTCTTCATTTTAAATATTGCATTGTTTCTCTTATTTTTTGTGCACTACAAATAAAATATGTGCAGTGTGAATAGGAATTTGTTCATATTTTTTCCAAACTATAGTCCAGCCCCCAACAGTGTTTGAGGGACAGTGAACTGGCCCCGTTTAAAAAGTTTGAGGACCCCTGCTTTAGATTAACAAAAGGCACTGAGAAGGGTACCAGCAGGGGTTGCTTCCAATGCCATTTTTTTGGGGGGGGGGGACACCCAGATGTATACGCTTGTATTTAAAAAATATATATTGTGAATAATAGGTTCTGTTTCAAGCACAGAACTCTTCCATTTTCATGAATTTCAAAGTGAAGGATGTGTATGGGGAACAGTTGGGGCTCACTTTAAACACAGGAAGCAACTCTGTTTCAGAATGAAAGTTTTGCGATTTTCTCCACATAAGCCGAATATCAAATAAAACATCAATTTCCAGCCACACCAAACTCATGCTTTGAAAGCCTTAAGATGTTTCAAGATCCTTGGAAGAGCCCTTTTGCTATTTTTTTCCAAGGCCATTTCTTGGTCATTGCTGAAATGCTCTTGCTCAACAGGAAAAAGTCTTTCTTCACAGAATTTGTTTAGCATGGCATGAACAGTCCCATCGCATTTCTGTAAATGAAGCTTAGCAAGTGTGGTTGTCCTGCCTTTGTGTGAGCATGGCTGGCAGCAAAGAAGCAGGACAACCACACTTGCTAAACTTCATTTACAGAAGTGCGATGAGACTGTCTGGAACAGCATTTCAGGGGATATATTGAGCTGCAGCGGGCGGAGGAAAGAAAGT
Organism: Euleptes europaea; assembly: GCF_029931775.1. Classification (NCBI taxonomy): domain Eukaryota; kingdom Metazoa; phylum Chordata; class Lepidosauria; order Squamata; family Sphaerodactylidae; genus Euleptes; species Euleptes europaea. The sequence continues at coordinate 65,084,717 of NC_079323.1, forward strand.
AGTAGTGATATACATACCCCCCCGCCTCCCATCATCCCAGCCTCTGAATGTTTTGATGGCTGGCAGGAAGTCTCACTTCCTTCTGAGGGTGAAGTCATTTTGATGTGGCTTTTCATTTCATTTGATATAAGGTTGATATAAAAACAGTTATTTGAATGGGAGTGACGAGCATTTTCTCTCTCTTAATGGCAGTTGTTGTCTGTGTATTTTAGGAGAGGAGGAAATAACAAACGGCCTTGCAAGAGGAAATGTTTGTGCTTGGTGGAATATTAATCTTTTCCCTGTTTTGCAAAAAGCTCGAAGACTCTAAGAAAATGTGTTTTTGAAAGCTGATTCCCTCTCCCCCTTTAAAATTAGAAAAGCCTGAGGATAGCATACAGAGATAAGTTGAATTTTTACACATTTCCCAAGTCTGTATTTTTTATTTTATCAGTTAAAACACTTACTGAGACAGAGACAGAGAGAGGAAAACTGGGTTAATGCAGAGAGAGTTAGAGCAAAAGTTATTGCCTTTCAATGGAGAGAGTGAACTGAACCAGTTCACACAAACACAAATTCTAGCAGACACTCCTATTAAAAATCAAAACACAGAGCAGATTTCTCAACTCTGGGAAAAAAGCCTTGTTTTAGCAAGAGCCCAGTAGCACCTTAAAGACTAACAACATTTCTGGCAGGGTAAGAGCTTTTCATGAGCCACAGCTCACTTCTTCAGTTGCTATAAAATAACACAGTAGTCCTTTTTGCTGCAGCCTGCAGAGACTGAGTGGAGAAAGGTTTCCCCATATGCTGTGCATCCAGGAGGATGGTGACATCATCACTCACCCATCCCTTTACACACACACAGTAGTGTTTACAAAAATGTGTGCCAGGAAACACGCAGCCTGAGAGTGTAAAAGGGGCTTATCATGCAGGCACAGAGTTTTCCCATACCTCCTGCTCTTAGGATTGTAAGCCATGTGCTTCACTAAAAATTTTAAGCCTCAAACTCCTCCCCTCCCCACAGCTCTACACAGACTTCTACTAGATAACAAATTCCCTTGTAACCGTGTGGTCTGCAAGCAGGCTTTTTGTATAGGATTAGGCAAACATGTAGTCTCAACATGTTTAAGCACTTATCCCCCTCCCAACACCTTCCATTCCTCCCCCACAGCACTCTACACACAAACCCTAGCCGGGCCTAATAAAGAAGCTGTGAAAGGAGTTATTTTTTTTAAAAAAATTAAACAACGCTGACCCTGCCAGGTGGTCTTATCAAACAATTTTCAGGGGAGCGCCGTAGAGCTCCATGATTTCTCACAGAGGTTCAGGGAATGGTTAGAGACATGTTGTCAGGCTGCTATCTCGGTTTCGTTATTGCCTCTGTCTCTGCGCTGTATTGTCTGGCCCCCAAGGTCGCATACCTAGGCCTGGGAACTCAGCTCCTGGGAAACTGTATTCAGCCTATGCTTGTAATCTCCCGCCTTTTCTGCCTTATATTATCTCCCAGCTAGTGAGTCTCTCATAGCTGTCATTTTATTCGTTTGCACTGTATGCCTATTTGACCAGTAAAAGCCATCTGTTTGGACTCTATATGACTTTGTGGTGATTTCTGGTTCTGTGGGCCAAGAGCTGACATTATGACAGCTATCACTTCACCATTCTACTAGCCAGGCTGGAGCCCAGGGGGGTTCGCCTGCCACTTGGATGGGAGCTGTGCAGCTCTCCAGGTGATCTACTACCCTGGAGCCCTTCTCTGAGGATCCTACTCTGTTACAAGACTTAATCGCTGAACTTTTCCGGACGACCCGAGAGGTTTGCCGCTTGAGGGGACTGGTACAGGAACAGTGGCAATCTCTTACAGGAACTCTCTGGATGTTAACGTCGGAGGATACTGATACTCGCTTAGATCTTCAAGACTTGGATCAATTACTGGACGATGCCCGGTTGGCAACTGAGGATTTACAAATATTAACTGGACTTTTGGATAATCTTATTTCTCGAGAAACTCTTTCTACCATGGCGGGAGCCCCTCCGGAGGGTTTTTCCCTGATCCCGGATGCAGCCAGCTGTCAGGCTGAGGCCAAGCGAGTCGCTATTAGCACCGCTCTTCTCCTTGTGGAATGTACAAAGGACACCCCGGTAGCCACCTTGGCTCAAGTTTTGACCTCGACTTTTGGAGCCGAGGCACCCGCACTGGCGGTTCGAGTACAACCTCTGCTGGGCGGGGAACCCGACCCCATACTCTCACTCCTGGAGACAGAACTTTTGCCGCGCATTACGGCAGAGACTGCCCTAAGACTTGAGAACGCCAAAGTTCTTGCGGATCAGCAAGCCGCCGAAGCGGCTAAGGTCGCAAGAGAGAGAGAAGCTGCGGAAGCAGCCAGGGCGGCTGCAGCAAGGATTAGGGATCGGGCGAACGTGGACACGCGCCCCAAGGACAATGTACAAGGGCTATCAGGTCTGTCTTTTTCCCCGGCGTTTGTCCCGTCGCGCGCGACCCAACGCGCACGCCGTTTGGCTGACCGACGTCGAGACTCAGGAGAGTCTGAAGACGAGGATCTATATGGGGATAGCTCTCAATGGGCCACTAGCTTCCGGACCAGTAAACCTCATCTTACTGGTGGCCCAAGTGAGGAGGTTCATCTCTTACGAGCCCAGAATCGGGAGCTCTCCGACCGTGTTGATCAACTCCAGGAACTAATGGAACGTATGCTTCAGGAGAACAGGCAATTACAACAAACCCTGATAGCTCAGAGACAGCCCGTTCCAATACCGGGTCAGGGGGTACCCGTACAGCCACCTGCTAATGTGCCTGCTCCACCCTTGCCTCCTGGAGCTCCTGTTATTCCTCCGCCCGGACCACCCGTGCAACCACCCGCTAATGTGCCTGCTCCACTCTTGCCTCCTGGAGCTCCTGTTGTTCCTCCGCCCGGACCACCCGTGCAACCGGGCCAACCTGCGCCCGGCCCTTGGAAGCAACTCAAATTGAGGACTACGTATGACGGATCTCTCGAGACTTTGCCTTGTTTCTTGCATCAAGTGGACAGTTATATGCGAGAACAAGGACAACTTTTCCCCACGGAAGATAGCCGGGTGCGTTACGTAGCTTCCCTTCTGACAGGTAAAGCGGCTGACTGGATGGTCCTCCAGTTTGACACCCGCTCTCGTGCTATTCGTTCCCTCAACAACTTCATGACTGCCCTGAGAAGGAGGTTTGAGGACCCCTTCCTGGGGGAAAGAGCCAAAACGGAACTCTTACAATTAAAACAAGGCTCTGCTACAGTTCGAGAATTTGCCAATGAATTTCAACGACTGGCAAGTAAAATTGTAGGTTGGCCCGAGACCACCCTGATCCATCATTTCAGGGAAGCCTTGCATCCTGACATTCTGAACTGGTCTTACATGCGGGGCGATCCCGATACCCTCGAAGACTGGATTCTATTAGCCGAGGAAGTGGAAAGCCGCCGACGCTTTATTTCTCTCGTTCGTCAAAAGCACAAGGAAAAAGGCACCCAAAAGCCTCAACCCAAGGCACCACTGCTCGTCCCACGAAATCCCCCACGTCCCCCCCAGGAACGTGAAGCCCGATTTCAGAGGGGTGCCTGTCTTACTTGCGGAGAAATGGGCCACTTTGCAGCCGTTTGCCCGCGCCGCCAGGAATTATTTTGTCCCAGCACGACAACCCGCGCCCGAGGTCGTCCACCACGCAGAGGCACCGCGGCCACCCGCAGCGCAGCTCCGGGAAGACCCACACCCTCTGCACTCCATGCCGGGGACCCAGCCTCCCTGCCTACTACCAACGACCCCGCCGGGTCTCGGATTACAAGTGCCCCATTGGGGGACAACTTTCCCTCTTCGGATGAGGAAAATCCTTGGATTTCTCCAGCCTTAAACCTGGAATCTCCCCTCGACTTGTCAAAAAACGGCTCCGGTCTGTGGTGAATGGAGCGTCTCCACAGACCTCTCAGGATCTTCCTATCAAACCGAATGCTCCTACCAAAATCAAAGAAGTGGACTCCACCGTCTACGTGGATGCAGTTTTACAACACCTTAACGGTGGTCCACAACTCCCCGTCAAAGCACTAATTGACTCCGGTTGCTGTCGCACTCTCATAAGCGAAGCCACTTTTGCTGCACTCAGAGCCGACTCTGAGGCTTTACCCGCCCCCGTCCAATTTGCCCAAATGGACGGAAGCCATTTCCAGGGGGGTCCAGTTGATCACCGCACCATAGGGGTGGCAATGGGAATTGGTTCCCACTGGGAACAAATAGACTTCACTATAGCCCCTATCCGATTTGAAGTGGTCTTGGGAATTAACTGGATTAAAGGACATAGTCCCAGTATTGATTGGGAAACAAACACTATCTCCTTCGCTAGTCCCACCTGCGACCAGCATCGGCAGAACTTTGCTCTGCTATATCCGCCCGTTCCAGCATTAACCTCTACTGCCCCAGCACCACCGGTTCTACCTGCTGTATACCGGGACTTTGAAGATGTCTTCGACCTTAGGGAATGTGATGCCTTACCCCCCCACCGGGCCTCAGACTGTGCGATTGAAGTGGTAAAGGACTGCACATTAACCAAGAGTAAGATTTACCCTATGAGCGCTTCCGAGCGCACTGTCCTCCGGGACTTTTTGGACAAAAACCTCGCCAGAGGGTTCATTCGCCCTTCGAATGCCCCAAACTCGGCCCCCGCGTTTTTCGTCCGGAAAAAAGAGGGCGACCTTCGCCTGTGCATTGACTTCAGAAAGCTCAATGCGGTTACCCAGACCAACGCCTATCCTATCCCATTAATATCGGATATTTTGGGACAATTACAGGAAGGCCGTGTGTTCTCTAAATTAGACTTGGTGGAAGCTTACTACCGAGTCCGTATCCGCGAAGGGGATGAGCACCTCACTGCCTTCTCTAGCTGTTTCGGAATGTATGAATTCCTAGTGATGCCGTTCGGATTAAAAGGGGCCCCGGGGGTCTTCATGCAACTCATCAATGAAATCCTACATGACCTTCTATATCGTGGGGTGGTGGTCTATTTAGATGACATTCTCATTTATTCGAAAACTATGAACGAGCATGTGGCTCTGGTCCGGGAAGTTCTGCAACGCCTGCGTGACCATCAACTGTTCGCAAAACTAGCTAAGTGCGAATTTCATCAAAGCAAACTCACGTTTTTGGGATACATCATCTCCCACCAAGGTCTTCGCATGGACCCCGCCAAAGTCCAAGCCGTCCTCGATTGGACTCCCCCCACCAACCGTAAGCAAGTACAACAATTTCTGGGATTTGCAAACTTCTATCGGGGATTCATCCCTAACTTCGCCCAGGTGGCTCTACCCATTACGGACCTACTGAAAACTAAGGGAAAAGTAAGCTCGGCTGCCTTGCCCTCCGCAAAAATCCTATGGACTGAGCAATGCCAAGCCGCTTTTCTGGCCCTCAAACGCCTCTTCACTTCGGAGCCGGTGCTACGGCACCCAGACCCAAATCAAATGTTCATTGTGCAAGTCGATGCTTCTGATGTAGCCATGGGAGGGGCTCTCCTCCAGCAAGGACCGGATGGTCTTCTTCACCCTTGCGCTTACTTTTCAAAAAAATTTGCGCACGCTCAATTAAACTGGCCCATCTGGGAGAAAGAGGCCTCAGCAGTTCATCATGCACTGACTCTATGGCGACAATTCTTGGAAGGGTCTAAAGTCCCCTTTGAGGTTTGGACCGATCACAAAAATCTAGCTGCCCTCACGGGGTCCCATAAGCTATCGGCGAAACAACAACGGTGGGCGGAGTTCTTTGCTCAGTTCCGTTTCACCCTGAAGCACGTCCCTGGGAAGCAGAACGTTCTCGCGGATGCCCTCTCCCGTTTACCACAATATCCGGTAAAACTCGAGAGACCCACCAACTCTCTATTCACCCCTATGCAACGTGGGGCCCTACCTATGCTGGCTGTGCAAACTCGATCCCAGCATCAGCACGCCTCACCCAACTTACAAGCTCCACCAGCCCAACCGGCTGCCCAGCCGCCACCGCAACAGACCGGCGTTCCCGCCCTTCCTACCCCTCCGGCCGCCCAGCCGCCTGCAGTCTGCGCGCCGCCGCACGTAAGCACTAGCCCCATAACTGTTTCTAAGATCTCCATGGCCGACGGGGGGGCCCCCTCCAAAATCCCCATCTCCGAGTCCTTTTTAAATGTCCTTCGGGACCAGTGCCTTTTAGAACGCTCCGCTCATACCCTACCCCCTGGTGTTTTGGAACAGGGAGGTTCCTGGTACAAGGACTCGAAATTGTATGTACCCAAAGCTCTCCGGAAGGACGTTTTACATTTAGCTCATGGAGCCAAAACAGCTGGGCACTTTGGGTTTCTGAAAACCCTTCACTTATTGCGCAGACAGTTCTGGTGGGGGGGAATGCGTTCCGACATTGACTCCTTCATCCGCAGCTGTCCCGTTTGTGCCGCTGCGAAACGATCGCAGGGCAAACCCCCGGGACTGCTACAACCTATTGAAACGCCCAGCAAACCTTGGGAAGTGATTGCTATGGACTTTATGACTGATCTCCCTCTCAGTGGGGGTAAAACTGTGTTGTGGGTTGTTACTGATTTGTTTTCTAAACAAATACATTTGATTCCATGCGCAGGGATCCCCTCTGCTCAGAAACTGGCCCGCCTCTTCGTGACGCATATCTTTCGTTTACATTCGTTTCCGCGTAAGATAATTTGTGACCGCGGAAGTGGTTTCGTTTCTAAGTTTTGGAAAGCTTTCCTCAAGTTGGTGGGAGTGGAACAAGGGTTGTCTAGTGCATACCATCCTCAAACTGATGGTCAAACTGAACGTGTCAATGCTGTACTTGAATGTTATTTACGCTGTTATGTTAACTACCACCAGGATGACTGGGTGGAACTGTTACCTTTAGCAGAATATGCCTACAATAATGCCATGCATCAATCCACAGGTTTTAGCCCATTTTTTGCTGTATATGGACAAGATTTCAGTCCTATTGCTCCTGCAGATGATGTAGAGGGGGAGGGGAACCCCGACATTGCCTCCTGGGCACACGCCCTCCGTACCACTTGGCCCTGGCTCGTTAGCAACCTCGACCGAGCCAAGCGTAAATACAAAGCGCAAGCTGACAAACATCGCTCCCCCGGGGGTGATCTGCAAGTGGGTGCTTTGGTTTACCTTTCCACCAAAAATCTCCGTTCCACCCGTCCGTGCCATAAGCTCAGTGCTAAATTAATTGGCCCTTTCCCCATCACCCGGGTCATAAACCCTGTCACGGTGGAACTGGCTCTCCCCAAGTCCTTAAGGCGTGTGCATCCTGTTTTCCACATTAGCCTCCTCAAACCCCATGTTGCTTCCCCACAGTGGCATCCAGATCCACCTCCTGCGCAACCCATCATGGTGGGGGGGGAGGAACACTTCGAAGTCTCCAAGATCCTTGACTCCCGTGTTCACCATGGCAACCTGCAGTATTTAGTCCGTTGGAAACATTTCCCCCCTGCCTATGACGAATGGGTGCGCGCACGGGATGTCTCCGCCCCCGACCTCGTCAACGCCTTTCACATTGCTTACCCGGATAAGCCAGCCCCCTTGCGAACTGGGAGGGGGCCTTGAGGGGAGCAGAATGTCAGGCTGCTATCTCGGTTTCGTTATTGCCTCTGTCTCTGCGCTGTATTGTCTGGCCCCCAAGGTCGCATACCTAGGCCTGGGAACTCAGCTCCTGGGAAACTGTATTCAGCCTATGCTTGTAATCTCCCGCCTTTTCTGCCTTATATTATCTCCCAGCTAGTGAGTCTCTCATAGCTGTCATTTTATTCGTTTGCACTGTATGCCTATTTGACCAGTAAAAGCCATCTGTTTGGACTCTATATGACTTTGTGGTGATTTCTGGTTCTGTGGGCCAAGAGCTGACACATGTCTAGCCAGGCGGGAGCAGATTCTGAGCATGTTTGGGTGCGCTGTGCACACGCGTGCTGTGAAGGAGTGTTTTCTTTTGGGGTAGCGTGTGATAGCTCTATGGTCTCATCTCGATGAGGGGGACCTAGGGGAAGCATTCCTGGAGGGGGCAATGCTGCTGCTCGGAGTTGGGGTTAGGGTGTACATGAACAAGATCTCTTGTTCTTCCTTTTTAATTGTTCTATTTCTTTACACTGGTTATTATAATAGTTCTCTTTGTCTTCTAATCATCAACAAAAGCAATTTTATGCAAGTATTACAAAGTCTTAAAAGTGTTAAAAATATGTGTGGGTGACTTCCGGGTCGGACGGCCCCCCCGCCGCAAGCGCGGAGCCGCGCTCTTGCTACCTCGCTGCCGCGGGGCGATTAATCGGCCCCTTAAAGATCCGGCAAGCGGCACCCCTCGGTGTAAGAGGGGATGCAGACTCGGGTGCCGGTGGCAGACCCGTCATCCGAGCGATAGCCACCTCGAAATCGGCGGCGGTCGCTCTGACGGGACTCTGCTGAATGGCCGGCGCCATCTTAAAGGAGCAGCAAGAAGCAAGCGAGGTGGGATCCGATTTTTTCCTAATTTTTTCTTAATAATTTTTTTTTTACATTTAAAGTATCAACTTGGGGTGTGTGGCAGTATTTTCTTCTAAAGACTTTACTTAGAACTATCTATAGTTCAGTTACGCTCTGTTCTGAGACTTTTGGCTTTTTGCCAGCTGTGTGACGCACTTCAAAAAGTTTCTCACTAAAGTAAGAACTTGGAAATAAAAGCAAAAAGTTGGAGAACAATCAAGTGACATGGAATAATATCACCTAAGATGTCATAGTGATTGCTTTCTCTGATTGGGATTCTTTCATCTGAAATAATATTTGTGCAATGAGATAAAAGAAAATTTTTGCCCCCCCCCCACTCTCCTCTATCTTTTTGGATTACAATTGCCAGCTGTTTTGTCTTCAGCCTCCACAGCTTACCAATGGGAGAAAAAGAGAAACATACTAAAGACATTCTTAAAGACACAAAGTTGGTGGTACAGCTGCCTCAGAGAAGGCCTTCAATAACTCAAATCCCAGCTAAACAGACAACGTCTCCAGTCACGTCAACATCTGTTACTGCCAAGATGCCTCCAAAAGTGAAACCAGAAGTAACACTGACCTCTGTCTTTGAACTTTTAACTAAGACTCATCAAGATGTTATAGAAATGAAGCAGGAGTTATCCCAGAATACAGTAACTACATCTCAAAATTCTGCTGCAATTGCTACTTTGCAAGACACAATTTCATCCCTGACCATCAGGCAAGATAGAGTTGAAACCAAACTTAAGAAAAATACACAGGAAATTAAAGAAACTAAGAAGAAGGTGGATACTCTTGAGATGGCAATAGCATCCTCATCTGAAAGGGACGAGAGGCAACAAGACCAGATGGCGATGATTGAACTTAAGATAAAAGAATCTTCGTTGCGTATACGTGGTTTGAAAGAAAAAGTGGAAAATCGGGATTTACGTGGATACCTTTCAACTCTTCTGGCAGATTTTCTACAGGAAACTGAAGAAGTAACTGCTGGGATGATTGTGACAGCTTACAGAATCAATTCTGCATATGCAACTAGAAATAAGGTACCTAGGGATTGCCTGCTTCAATTATTTTCAAGGAGTCATCGGGATTTGATACTAAACACACATTATAAGACTCCACTAAAAGTTGAAGATGAGCCTTTGAGAGTGATGAAAGAAATACCGGCAAGACTACTGAGGAAAAGGAAAGATTTTATGGAGATTGTTCAATGTTTAAGATTAAGTGGAATCCAATTCAGATGGGAATACCCACAGGGTATCTCCTTCACCTTCAAGGCAAAAAGGTTTAAGTATACAGAAGTGGACAAGGCGGAGCAGTTTCTAAGAAGATATGAGGCAGACTTGGTCAAACCTACTAAACCAAGCAAACAAGTTCCAACTAGAGAATCTGCAGAAGAAGAAAAGGCATCTGAAGCAGCTGGAGGTGTAGATTTGCCAATAGACTCCTCTGAGGACTCTCCAATTGATGACTGAAGACTAAAGAATGGGGGGAAGGGGGGCAATAAGTGATATGGTTGTTAATGTTGAATGTGAAAAATTATGGGATCTAACTGATTTTTGATATGTTACAGGTTCTATCTTGGAACATTAATGGATTGAACTCTCCTAATAAAAGGAGGAAAATATTTCACCATCTACACAAAAGTAATGCTAACATTATTTGTTTACAGGAAACTCATATACTCCCAAAGGACATATTTAGATTGGAACATGTAAGGTTGGGTACACTCTTCACGACGTGTAATAATACTAAAAAGACTAATGGAATAGCTATGTATATACCTATCTCATTGGAACCAAGAGTTGTTTATCAAGATACGGAGGGAAGAGTTTTGTTGGTTGAAATAACATCTGGATTACAGAAGATAATGCTTGTGGGAATATATGCTCCTAATATAAACCAAAAAATATTTTATGATAAATTAGCAATATTACTAGCTGAATATGCTATAGAAAAAATGATTTGGATGGGGGATTTTAATGGTGTTAAATTACCTAAGATAGATAGATCTGGAAAAAAGAAAAAAGGGGCTAATGAAGGAAAATTGCCAGGGGTCTTTGATGCTCTTACTGATCAATGGAATATGTTTGATGTCTGGAGATTGGCACATGGAAATAAGAAAGGTTATACTTTCTTCTCACAAAGACATCTAACATATTCCAGAATAGATATGTTGTGGCTTTCGAAAGGCCTAATAGAGAAATCAGAAGATCCAGAAATTTTACCCAGAGTTTTGTCAGATCACAATGCTGTTTCAGTTAAAATTCAATTGGGAGATAGAGGATATAAACCCTGGAGAATTAATGATTTTCTTTTAAAAAATGCTAAAATAGTTGCTAAATTGAAGATGGAAATACAGAATTATTTTAAAGAAAATATAGATAAGGGTACTCGTCAAGATATAGTTTGGGATGCTGGTAAGGCAGTAATTAGAGGATTACTAATTCAACAAAATACAAGATGGTATAGGGAAAGGGAGAACAAGAGAAAATATGTATTAGATGAAATAAAACAAGGGGAAAGATATTTAAGTAGGTTGCAAGATAAAGCAAGTAAATATGAACAGCAGGTGAAGATCAGAAAGTGGCAACAGCAATATGAATTTCTAATTGCAGAAGAAATTGAAAGAAAACTTATGTACAATAAACAAAGATTTTTTGAACATGCAAATAAGCCGGGAAAAATGTTAGCATGGCAACTTAAGCAGAAGGAGAAAAAAATACCAATAATTCAAATCAAAAGGAAGGGTAAGATTACAAGAATAAAAGAGGAGATACTTGAAACATTTGTAGAATTTTATACAAACCTATACAGTAAAAAGGTATCTTCAGAGGTAGAAATGGATATGTATCTTACCAAAGGAGATTGGGGGAAAATAACACAAGAAAACAAAGATTTTTTGGATTTTCCAATAACTAAAGAAGAGTTGGAAGAGGCAATAAAGAAAAGCAAATTAAATAAATCTCCCGGTCCAGATGGATTTAATGCATCCTATTATAAAATATTTAAGGATCAGTTAACCCCTTTTCTATTAGAAGTAATGAATTTAGGATTGAAAGAAGGGATTATCCCTCAGACTTGGAAACAGGCAAATATAGCATTAATACCAAAGGCAAATTCTGATATATTAGAAGTTAAAAACTTTAGACCAATATTATTGTTAAATACTGATTATAAATTATTTGTAACAGTTTTAGCTACAAGATTAAAAAGAGTACTAAATCAAGTAATACATGAGGATCAAGCTGGTTTTTTACCAGGAAGGTTGATGAGTCAGAATGTGAGGGTAGTAATTGATCTTTTAGAATATGCAGAGCAAGATACAACACCAATAGCTTTGATATTTTTGGACGCTGAAAAAGCTTTTGATAATGTTAATTGGCAGTTTATGTTTAAGATATTAGACTCTATGGATTTTGGTGAGAATTTTAAAACAGCTATAAAAGGTATATATACACAACAATCTGCTAACTTGATTATAAATGGGTCATTATCACCCAAAATTGAAATTCAAAGGGGAACGAGACAGGGGTGTCCTCTTTCCCCTTTATTGTTTATTTTAGTATTAGAATTATTATTGCATAATCTTAGAAATAGTGATGTAGTTGGTGTACGAATAGGTAGAAATCATTATAAGTTTAAAGCATATGCGGATGATGTAGTATGTTTTTTGACTGATCCGATTGAACAAATTGACAGATGGAATAAAATTTTGGAGGTTTATGGAAAGCTTTCAGGGTTTAAAGTTAATAAAACTAAAACTAAGATTATAACTAAGAATATGACTCTCTCACAACAACAAACATTAATGAAAAAGACGGGGTTTAATATCGAAAATAAAGTTAAATATTTAGGTATATGGTTATCAAACAATAACCTTAACTTATTTCAAGATAATTATGTGAATCAATGGCAACAGATAAAAAAGGATTTGATAAGTTGGGGAAAATTGCCATTATCGCTATGGGGAAGAATTTCAGTAGTTAAAATGATGTTATTACCTAAAATGCTCTTTTTGTTTCAAAACCTCCCAATAGTTAAGGGTGTACAGATATTTGATGTTTGGAAAAAAGATATTATGAGATTTCTCTGGAGTAAAGAAAGACACAGGATTGCATATAATAATTTAATTGAGCAAAGAGATACGGGAGGATTTGGATTACCAGATTTGAAATTGTATTATCAAGCAGCATGCTTTACCTGGATTAAAAATTGGATTCTTTTAGAGAATCCGAAATTATTAGAATTAGAAGGCTTTAAATTGAGATTCGGGTGGCATGCTTACTTGTGGTATGATAAAGAGAAAGTAAATAAAGAATTTAATTCTCATATCATCAGGAAAAATTTATTGCAAATTTGGAATAAATATAAAGAAATTTTTGAAAGTAAAACACCCGGTTGGATTAACCCTATAGAAGCATTTATGAGAAGAGGTGTACATTTAAATTTGGATTGCGATAACTATAGAGAAATAACAGAATATAAAGATGGTATATGGGTACTGAAATCAAGAGAAGAAATTCTGATTAAAGATTGGTTTATGTACTATAAACTAAGAGATGTTTTTAACAAAGATAATAAGTTGGGTTTTAATCAAACCAAATCAAAATTTGAGGTCATATTATCTAAGGGAAATAAAGGATTGATAGGTAGGGTTTATAAATTACTTATAGAGATAAATTTGGAACAAGAAAGGATTACATTAGTGATGTTGAAATGGATGAGAGACTTAGGCTACAATATAGATTTGGAAATTTGGGAAAAGTTATGGAAAAAAGAATTTAAGTTTACAATTTCAAATGAAATAAGAGAGAACTTGTATAAAATGTTTTATAGATGGCATATAACTCCAGTATTATTAAGTAAAATGAAGAAAGATGAGGAAGCTATATGTTGGAAATGCGGTACAGAATTAGGCACATTTATGCATGTTTGGTGGTTTTGCAAAAAAATAAGGAGGTTTTGGAGATTAGTTTTGAAGGAAACAAATGAATTGATTAAATCAAAAGTTAAGAAAGACCCCGCCTTTTGTTTATTGGGAATACCAAAAAAAGATCTGGATAAAGGTGATAGAGTCATATGCCAATATAGTTTTGCTGCAGCAAGAATTATAATTGCTAAAAAATGGAAGCAAATAAATAAACCTTCAATCAAAGAGTGGCGAGAAAAATTATGGATGTATATGCGGATGGCCAAAATTACAGCATTTTTACATGATAAAGATATGGAGGAATTTAAATGTACGTGGATAAAGGCCACCGCATATTGGGATAAAGTGGCAAAAACGGATTTTAAAAGTATAGTTAACGAATTATAGTATAATATGATTTTTAATATGATATAATAATAGATTTTTTTCCTGATATGTCATAACACTCCATCGGAAGTTCAATGGTGGAGGGCACTGGTGGGGGGATGGGTTTTGGATTTAGGGCACATGGCTTATAAAGTGAGTTGAATATTGTAATAGTAGATAAATTGTGTCCTGAACATGTAATTTTTATTTTTGTTTTAATGTATATGTAATTTTTTTGTTTTTTTTCTTTTTTTTTTCTTTTTGTGTTTATTATGAAAATAAAAAAAATAAAAAAAAATATGTGTGGGTCACAAAAAGCGATGGCTGGTTTTAAAGGAAATGGGTGTGCCACAACATCTGATCGTTTTGATGTGCAACCTGTACTCTAGTCAGTCTCAGGCGTTTGCCCCTAGTATCCTGCAAGCAAACTCATCCGGGCAGGTAGATCTGAAGCAGTAATACTTTATTAGGAATTAAAAAGCAAAATAAAAGAACTGACTGCACGCAGGCAGGCCAGGTTAGCAATGGTGACCTGTGGTGAGAATTTTTATATTAAACATTAGTTTGGCTTAAGAAGAACCATCTTTATATCTCAATATTTTAACCTGTAGTTTAGAATCCACATGAAGCTAGCTGACCCCAGCTTTTCCACTAGGCTCCTGACCTTAGAGGGTAACAGGAGATTGCACTTCTGGGAGTTGATTAACCAAAGCACATTAGGTGCCTCCTGAAATTATGTTCAAGGATAGAAGGGTCATTTAGACCGGCAACAAATTATCTGCATAGATTGAGGGGGGATTTGTTTATGTACACAGGCTGACGAACAAACAGTGTCAGAGACTCTGGAACTGAGTGACTTATTTTTGGTACAAGATATTTCCAAACAAAATTAGCCATGATTTGTGAAAACTCATCTCCTTAAGTATTTGAAAGGAGGTGTCCGTGTGGGACCCCCTCCTCACGTTTTAGCCTATAAAAGGGTGGTCAAACTGCCCAGCCCTTTGTCCTTCTCAGGAAGAGACCACTCTGTCTCTTCTTTGGAATGACCCAGAGAGCTCTGATTATCTGTCTGTCTGTGTATCAGTCTCTGTGTGGGGTTTGTTAAATCTGTCAAGTACTATTCTTCTCTTTGCCTTATAACTTTTTGTAAGTTCAAATAAACCTATATGCTTTACTGTTATATGTGTGTGTGGTCTAAGAGTGTTCTAAGTACATGGTCTGTGTTTCCTATCACATTCTCTGGGCTCTGCTTTGGTGAGTAAGCAGGCAGAGAAAAACCAATCACAAAGAACCTAGGGGTGGGGAAAAAAATTTCCGCAACACCTACCCAGTACAGGTTACCTGCTTAAAAGCATTAGGACTTGAGCATAAGATAAACATTGCTAGGCAACAGCAAGATAAGCAGTTCCCATGAGGAAAGACAAAAAACACCACAGCTGTGATAACGGGTACTAACGAAGTATACACAGAAGCTTCCAAACCCTGGGAACCAAGGTCTTGACTTGTGGCCAGAACTTGGCCTGAACTCATGTCAAGAGCCTGTCTGGATCTTGCGTTCAGTGAAGAACCTGACATTCTGCCCCCCCTTAAGGCCCCCCTCCCTCTTCTAACTTCGGACGAGGTTTTTCAGGGTAGGCTTCATGGAACTGACGGACCAGGCGGGGAGCAGCGACTTGGTGTTCCGCCACCCACTCATCATTACCGGGACCCAGGTGTTTCCAACGTACCAGGTAGTGCAGGGTCCTATTATGCACCCGAGAGTCCAAAATTTTGGAAATCTCGAAATGTTCTTCCCCTTTTAATAACACTGGGGAACCTGGACAGGTTCGGGATGCCACTCGGGTGCAGCTACATACTTCTTTAACAAACTGATATGGAATATCTTTCAAAGACTTAGGAAGATCGAGCTCCACCGTGACATCATTTATGAGCCGAGAAACCGGCAAAGTTTTTTTGTGGACAGGTAGACCTTGTCCCCTACCTTGATGTCCCACCCCGGAGAACGGTGTTTGTCCGCTTGAGCCTTGTATCGGCTTTTGGCCTTTTCCAGGTTCTTTTGTAACCAGGGCCAGGTTTTTTGCACTACGTTTACCCATTCACCCACTTCGGTATCGGTCTCCCCACCTGAGAGATTTATGTTTCCCAAGGGACCGAAGTGTCGTGCCCTTGCAGCCAGTTCACCCCAAGCACTACTGGGTACTGTATTTCGGGTACTATGGTAAAATGGATCTGCTCCCAGTGGGACCCAACTCCCAGCGCCACCTTGTGCGTGCGCTTGTTAACGGGACCGTTCTTAAGTTCGCTGCCATCCATCTGGGTGAAGTGGATGGCTTGGGGTAAGTCAACTGCCTTCACCCCTAAAGACTCAAAAGTGGCTTCATCGATTAAAGTTAGTCCGCACCCCGAGTCTATCAGAGCCACCACGGAAATCTGAGGGGCCCCCTTGGGATTTTGTAATACAACATCTAGAAACAGAATCTCTCCCATTTCGCTCACCATCACTGGAGCTCCCTGCTCTTCCTTGGTAGAGGTCTGCTGCGGAGCTCCACTTACAGCAGACCCTGGACGTTTTTTGGCTGCAGATCCCAATTCTGCTCACCCTCCAAGGCAGACGAACTGTCTTGGGATGGGACTGGCACATTTGTAATCCAAGACCCCGTTGGGTCAGGCTGGGTAGCACTTGGCCCTTCCCGGCTGGCTGATTTGAGGTTGAGAGCGGTGGTTCCTTACTTCCCCACGGGAGTTGAGCTCTTCCGACGATCCTTGCCTCCTGTCCGAGTCGCCTCCTCCTTGGCCAGACGTGGAGTGGCAGGGGAAACTTCAGCCCGGGAAGGACAAGCGGAGCTCCACTTACAGCAGACCCTGGACGTTTTTTGGCTGCAGATCCCAATTCTGCTCACCCTCCGAGGCAGACGAACTGTCTTGGGATGGGACTGGCACATTTGTAATCCGAGACCCCGTTGGGTCAGGCTGGGTAGCACTTGGCCCTTCCCGGCTGGCTGATTTGAGGTTGAGAGCGGTGGTTCCTTGCTTCCCCACGGGAGTTGAGCTCTTCCGACGATCCTTGCCTCCTGTCCGAAATGTCCCATTCCACCAAAAACTAGGCACGCGCCACTCTGAAAGCATCGCGCCCTCTCCGCCACCGGGGCGGGCATCCTCCCAGTCGGCCGGTAATTCCCTTTGGGGGTTGTCCACTTCGTCCGCGGCCCCGATTCTCATGTTTTGCATTGTTTTGACAAGTTCAGCAGCTGTTGGCGGTTTTCCACTTCCACCGCTAGCTGAATCCACTCCTTGAGATCAGGGGGGTCCCCTTGCATGAAAGCCCAGTGCAGTATCTCCGAATTCAAGCCTTCATGGAAATACTGCACACGCGAAGCTTCGCTCCAGTCCACAACTTTACTGGCCAGCTGTTGAAACTCACTTGCAAACTACATCACCGACTTAGGTCCCTGGCGAAGCTGCAGCAGTGCCATCTTGGCCTGCTCACTTTGGTGTGGATCCTCAAAATGCCATCTAAGTGCGAACATGAAGTCATCCAGGGTCCACAGTGCACGGGACCGCAGATCGTACTGCTGGACCATCCAGCCCGCCACTTCCCCTTCCAGCAGCGAAGCCACATACCACACCTGGCTCTCTTCCGACTGAAAGGCAGCTCCCTGCTCCCTCATAAAGCCATCCATTTGGATAAAAAAATAGGGGAGCTTATCACCGGAGCCGTCAAAGGATGCCTGCAAGTCTCTCCGGAAAGCGGGCGGCTGGGGTTGGGGTGGTGGTGGTGGCGGTGCCGATAGCACCGGAGGTACAGGCGCCTGCGGCGGCTGGGGCTGTTTGGGTATGAGCGGAGGCGGTGGGACCTGTCCCACCATGGGTTGAGCAGGGCGCGCTCGACGTAGCTCGTCCACCTCTTGCCATAGCCCCTCCAGCAAGCCCCGCAGCGTAGCTACCTGCTCGACCAGTTCATGGTTTTGGTGCTGGAGGCGTTGGTAATCCTCGTCCCGCTCATGCCATCTCTGTGACTGGAACTGAAAGTTCTCGTCTCTCTCTCGCCACCTCTGCGTCTGGCGCACTCCCGTACCCCACAGTGGCAGCTCCTCAGAAACCCCCGTCTCTCCCATCCAAGAGTTGCCAGTAAAATCCCAGTGGCAAGACGGAGCCCACTCCTTGCCGCCGCCGGGTATTGACGTGTGGTGGCACCCACAGCAGAGGAGACTCCAGCCATAGGTGTGGACAAACGTCTGGAAGTCCAGGTACCCCCCACGTCCTTGCCCCCAGGCTTTGGTTTCTCCAACGGGAACCTGGCGTCCCCCGTCCCACCGGCAATTCCAGCAACTCCAGTAACTTAGGCTCCTCTCCTGGTGCCTTGGGGTTCGCCGGCTCTTGATCAGGAACAACCAGCGTCATGGTGTCGGGCACTTTGGTGTCCAGAGCTTCACCCATGGTGTTGAGGAGAACACGGCACCTCAGCCCGAAAAAGGATTGCTAACCTAATGTCAGTCTCAGGCGTTTGCCCCTAGTATCCTGCAAGCAAACTCATCCAGACAGGTAGATCTGAAGCAGTAATACTTTATTAGGAACTAAAAAGCAAAATAAAAGAACTGACTGCACGCAGGCAGGCGAGGTTAGCAATGGCGACCCAGTACAGGTTACCTGCTTAAAAGCATTAGGACTTGAGCATAAGATAAATATTGCTAGGCAACAGCGAGATAAGCAGTTCCCATGAGAAAAGACAAAACACGCCACAGCTGTGATAACAGGTACTAACGAAGTATACACAGAAGCTTCCAAACCCTGGGAACCAAGGTCTTGAGTTGTGTCCAGAACTCGGCCTGAACTTATGTCAAGAGCCTGTCTGGATCTTGCGTTCAGTGAAGAACCTGACAACTCTGGACAAGAGGCCTTGGTTAGGACAGAATATGGAGAAACAGAATGGTTTCCAACTGGCAAAGGATGTATTTTATCTCCCTCTCTCTTCAATCTCTATGCAGAACATATCATTAGGAAAGCTAAATTAGATTTAGATGAAGGTGGAGTGAGGAGGAGAGGGGGGAAGAACATTAACAATTTGAGATATGCAGATGATACTACATTACTGGCAGAAAATAGTGAAGACTTGAAATGACTACTGCTGAAAGTTAAAGGAGAAAGTGCCAAAGTAGGACTACAAGAAGACAAAAATAATGACTGCAGCAGAATTTCTCAACTTTAAGGTAGACAATAGGGAAATTGAAATTGGTCAAGACTTTCTGTTCCTTGGCTCCATCATCAACCAAAAGGGAGACTGCAGCCAAGAAGGAGCCAGAAAAGATTCTTTTTTAAAAAATTTAATTAATTCTTATAGAAAAGGATACAGAAAAAGAGAGGGTGGGATGGGGAAAGGGGATAAGATAAGTTTCATCATCCGGGGCCCAACTTAAACCAATTTTAACAAAAGAGTAAGCTATTACCCAAGCTTCTATCCTTCATCCAGCAGAACAAAATATCTTAATATTCACAAAAACATATTACGTCCCCCAAACCTCAACAAATGTTAAACTTAAAAATATCCATTATCATAGCTTCTATTATTCAACCTAACCATTTAGAACATCACAGATCTCACTGAACAAATTCTTTATATCGTTGACTATTTAAGTTGTAAGATAGTTTACATCACATATCATGTGAGTAATAATCATAAAAAGGTTGCCATTTCAACATAAATTCATCTATTGATTTCCTGTTTATCAGTTGAGTTAATCTGGCCATCAGTGCAAAATCCAAGAGTTTATTATTCTACTTGGTGATATTGGGAATTATATTGGACTTCCAGTGCCTAACATAGACAATTCTGGCAGCGGAGATTGCATATTGATAAATCTCTTTATGGACAGAGCTTAGTTATGGAGGAAATATACCCAACAACATGTGTTTTGGTTCTAATTCAAAGTTCACCTGAAGTATTTTCTGTAACACTTTGGGAATCATTTGCCAGTACTTTTGGCTTTTCGTGCAGGTCCACCTTTGTTGGAAAAAAGTTCCTTCTGTATCTGAACATTTCCAACACTTAGCTTGATCTGTTTTTAACATCTTCTGAAGATCTTTAGGTGACAGGTACCATCTGAAGAACATCTTATACCAATTCTCTCTAATGGATTGTGAGGAGGTAAATTTTATCTCCATTGTCCAAAGTAGTTCCCACTGCTTCATTGGTATGATCTCTCCAAAATTCTGCATCCATTTAACCATACAAGTCTTTACTTGCTCTGTTATCATATGTCAGAAGAAGTTGGTATAAGCTTGTCAGTAGAAAAGATTTTTAAGTGTAAGGATGTGTCACTGGCAACCAAGATCAAGTTACAGTGAGGGGAAAAAAGTATTTGATTCCCTTCTAAATTTGCCCGTTTGCCCTCTGATGAAGAAATGACCAGTCCATAATTTTAATGGTAGGTTTATTGTAGCTGTGAGAGACAGAATAACAACAGGAAAACCCCCAGAAACCCAGAAGACAAAAGTCAGAGATTGATGTGCATTATAATGAGTGAAATAAGTATTTGATCCCCTGTCAACCAGCCAGATTAGGGTTAGGGTTAGGGTTCTGCTGTCAACAGAAGCAATCAATCCATCAGATTCCAAACTAGCCACCATGACCAAGACCAAAGAGCTGTCCAAGGATGTCAGGGACAAGATTGTAGACCTGCACAAGGCTGGACTGGGCTGCAAGACTATTGCCAAGCAGCTTGGTGAGAAGGTGACAACCCTAACCCTAACCCTAACCCTAACTGCCAACCTCCCTTGGTCTGGGGATCCATGCAAGATCTCATCTGGTGGAGTTGCAATGAGAACGGTGATGAAGCAGCCCAGAACTACACAGGGGGAACTTGTCAATGATCTCTGGGCAGCTGGGACCATAGTCACCATGAAAACAGTTGGTAACACACTACGCTGTGAAGGACTGAGATCTTGCAGAGCCCGCAAGGTCCTCTTGCTCAAGACAGCACATGTACAGGCCCGTCTGCGGTTTGCCAATGCACATCTGAATGACCCAGAGGAGAACTGGGTGAAAGTGCTGTGGTCAGATGAGACCAAAATCAAGCTCTTTGGCATCAACTCAACTCGCCGTGTTTGGAGGAGGAGGAATGCTGCCTACGACCCCAAGAACACCATCCCCACCGTCAAACATGGAAGGGGACATATTATGCTTTGGGGGTGTTTTTCTGCTAAGGGGACAGGACACCTTCACCGCATCGAGGTGACGATGGACGGGACCATGTATCGTCAAATCTTGGGTGAGCACCTTCTTCCCTCAGCCAGGGCATTGAAAACGGGTTGAGGATGGGTATTCCAGCATGACAATGACCCAAGACACACGGCCAAGGCAACAAAGGAGTGGCTCCAGAAGAAGCACATTAAGGTCCTGGAGTGGCCTAGCCAGTCTCCAGACCTTAATCCCATCGAAAATCTGTGGAGGGAGCTGAAGGTTCGAGTAGATACACATCAGCCTCGAAATCTTACTGACTTGGAGAGGATCTGCAAAGAGGAGTAGGACAAAATTCCTCCTGAGATGTGTGCAAACCTGGTGGCCACCTACAAGAAACATCTGACCTCTGTAATTGCCAACAAGGGTTTTGCCACCAAGTACTTGTGAGGACCTGTCAGCTTTTGCTCTGTGTGCTCCCGCCTGGACTCGTAAAAGCAGTCCAGGCCTTTTGACTTTCTTTGGTTCAGGCGCTGCTTCCAGCAGGCCCCAGGTTGGAATGTCTCTACCCGCCATCCTCCTCCCTTGCTCTCCCCAACCCCCTCCCACCAGCTATGGCCTTGGCGTGTAGATAGCAGTAACGAGCTTCCTGAGATCTTTGATGTTCCTGTACCATGCACAATTATCTTGTAGTTCCCATAACCTGTATTTGACATCTGCTTTCCTGTAGGGGTTATAATTCTGCCTTTGTGCAATTGCTAGCACTTGCAACTTTGGAACTGTAGGGCCTAGTCATACCTGAAGCTTTCAATAAAGTATCTTGTTTCTGCATGACCGTCTGAGCAAGTGATTTTATGGAAACTGCACAGGGAGGTTGGGAACCCTCACAGTACTAAGTCATCTTTTGCAAAGGGATCAAATACTTATTTCACTCATTATAATGCACATCAATCTCTGACTTTTGTCTTCTGGGTTTCTGGGGGTTTTCCTGTTGTTATTCTGTCTCTCACAGCTACAATAGACCTACCATTAAAATTATGGACTGGTCATTTCTTCGTCAGAGGGCAAACGGGCAAATTCAGCAGGGGATCAAATACTTTTCCCCCTCACTGTAATTCATGTCATCGTATTCCCTATTACTATGTATGGGTATATGGAGGCTGAAACCATTAATAATGAGGAGTTGTTGGGTTTGAGAGACACTGGGGCAGAGATTTCTTTGATTAAACCCCATCTAGTCCAGAAACATCAGTACTTAACAGGCCGATCCTATCAGATAAAAGGGATCGGTGGGCCTGAATTCGAAGTTAAACTGGCAGAAGTTCCCATCACATATAAGGACTTCCAGGGAAAGTTTATAATGGGAGTCTGGGACGAGACAGAAGTACTGATCTTACCAGGGAACGACTTAGAACAGCAAGTTAAGTTAGTAAAAGTGATTACCAGGAGTTGGCCTCTGGCTTCAGAAGGGAAGACTCTTACAGCAGACCTTACAAGCTGAGCCTATTGAGAGTGATTCAGATGAACGGTTGCAGGGGGTACACGGTACAGAGTTTCTGGCTGAGCAAAGACAAGATGAAACCTTGTAAGAACTCTGGAAGCAGGCAGAAGACGCTTCAGCAGAAGTGACTGTAGAAAATCCCCACACTTTTACCCTCATAAATCAAAGACTGTATCGTGTGGCCAGGAGGAAAAAGTACACTGTTCTCTGGGAAAGGAAACAACAGCTGGTCATTCCTAGAAAGTACAGCCAACAGATACTGAAGCTGGCTCATGAGACAGCAATGCCTGCTCATCTGGGCATTAACGAAACAAGAGACAGGATACATGGTTGGGAGCAGAAGATACAAAATTCCCATTGCACAGCCATCAGAGAGTCCTTGTGTCATTCCCTAACAAAAATGATCATTGGATCACTTAAGGCAAATTGTTCTGTCTCAACCCAACCTACTTCACAAGGTATTTGGGAAATTAAAGTTCTGCTTTAGGTTCTTGGGAGTGAAGCCCGTAACAGGAGGAAGGGTAGAAATACAAAAAGTAACTAATAAATAAATTTAGTTATGGGTGTCCAAGGAATATCTCAAAGCTACCAGTACGCACTATGATATTTAATCAGCTTAAATGGGTATAGGCTGGTATGTAAATAATTTAGGTTGTCAGTAACTGCCAATTAGGTTTTTAATTTCCCACAGAGAATCAGGATGAAATGAGGGGGAGATGCCGACCTAAGAGATGGTGATTCTTGTGACATGGACAATTAGCTCTGTCTGAGGCTCATGCTGGCCTCTTGAAAGAGGAGCCAAGCACTGAGCAGCACTGCCGGTGAGTAACTGTCTCTTCCTTACAGCTGCTTCCCTCACAGCAGAAAAGAAATGCCAGGGGTCATGAGGTCTTCAGATTCATTCAATGTTTGCTATCTCCCCAGGTCTCTTGCGTTGAAATCTCTACTGGGTTGTCATAAGTCAGCTGTGACTTGACGGAACTTTACACATAGCCTTCAAGGAAAATAATTAATTTTTCAATTTATCGGTGATTGGTGAGAATGTTGTCTTCCCATGGAATCTGAGGAAGGGCATTATCAGCACAATCCTGTGCTTGATTACTTGGGACCTTAATCCCAAGTAAACATGCACAGGATTGGGTTGTTTCCTAGGTGACAACACTAATCAAGCCACTCTGACACATTACAGTGTCACATCCTGCCACAGCCTTTCCTCGCTCCTACCAAATCAGATCTCTTCTAGCATCACAGATTTTAACCATGCTAAACCTAGGCCTTTTATACATGGGTAGTTAAGCGTCACGATCACCGCCAGACTGCTTTGAGGCTTCCTTGGAATTATCCATGATTTTCCGACCTTCAGAAGTCACCCCACATTTTCCCTGCATTTCAGGATGCTGTTTTGCCACAAATTTAAAGTCTGCCTTGATCTCAAATTTAAAGCTGGTCCTGTGGATAGTTTTGCTTTGGGTTTGTCTCCCCACGTCCATTCTGTGATTTCCTGCCCTCCCCTCATAAGCATCCTCTTGGTCAGTTGCAAAGCAAGAGTTTTCAAACATCAGAGAGTGAACAGAGCTGGGCTGATTTCCCACCCTCCCCTTATACAGTCCTCTTTTAGGCATGAAAGCCTATTATTTCATTTGTGAGTGCAAGATTACCGATGGAACAATGAAATAGAAATGACCATGGGAGTGTTTTTATGTTCTTATAGATCCCTGCAGTGAGATAGCCAGAAACAAATTGGTGGGGGTGGGGGGTTGCCTGGATTCTTCTCTGCTTTGGCTGTACAATGGCCATTCGGTTCAGTTAAAATGAAAGAATCCTATTGTAGGGCTGGTGGGGTTGGTGACGTATTTCAAAAAAATACACTACAGCCAATTACAAATTAGTGTTTTCAGGGGGAGGGACCCAGAAGTTCCACATTTTTGCTGGGATGCATAATTAATCACAAGGTACTCCTAGAATTTCTTTGGGGGGGGAAGCCCCCATGCATAAAGTTTTGAGAATTTGGATGAGAAAACTGTGTATCTAGAGAGAGGCAAACCCAATTCAAACTTCCCATGCATAAAAGGCCATGATTATCCTAAATGAAGAGGTGCAACAGGCCTGGCAACACCGTTTATCATGCATGCATTCATAACCTTACATGATCTGCTTTTTCTATACTCTGCATATTTTTTCTTCCTCTTCTGTGTTACCAAAACCCTCTATATTCGTATTTTTACATTTAAATTCTATGGAGCTTTGAAAATTATCACTTTCAGACCTTCTTTATTCCCCTGATAGAATTATATAATTAACTGTCTACTTTCATTTTGTTTTACAAATCCATTCCATTTGAAACAAGCAGCCTCCGAGAGCCAGCCAAGCTCAATATGACTCCTACCTAGAATTACAGTTCACAGTGACCTACACTATGGATAATTATCCAGAGAAGCGTTTTAAATAAAATATAAGTACCACCAGTTTCCTGCAGGTCCCTTGATGGTCACCATTCCTTTTTTGTAATAAATAAATAAATCCAAATTGTCTCCCATGTCACCCTCCCCCCCCCGTATCTGCTTGCGAAATAACTAACCTCATTGTGACATCACACACCTGCCAGTCACAGAGAGCGAAGAGCACTCTGAATGCTGCCTCGTCAGGCTCTGCTGCAAACTGACGCAAGTGAAACACTGCCAGCACTTCTAGCAATCCCTGCAGCCGCCACCGACTGCTCTGACTATACTTCTGTTAGGGAGAGCGGGGAGGGAGTTGGGGGGTGACTCAGTCTGTTGCAGTTCAGCCTGGTGTTTCAGATAATCAGTCTCCTCTTTAACCTGCAGCCAACATTTGCCTGGATCAAGGAGAAATTGTTCTTTCTCACAGCAAATGCTGCTTCACTACTGCACAGCTCAGTCAACCTTTTTAAAAAAATCTATGGCTGCCATGTGCGCGCACTCCCCCCCCAACAACAACACAATTGTTGTGTCTTTAACATTAGACACTATGCCTTTCTTATCTTAAATTCAGTCATGTGACATGAGATGTATGAACAGACATTTCTAGGTATTTGGGGAAGAACAAATCATAAGAAAATACAGATATTACAGAGAAAAATGAGCAGTTGAGTTCAGAGCAATTCCATCTGGATTCATTTGGGTAAGTACAATGGACACAGTGTAGGGGAAAGGGGGAAGATTTCCCACTTGTTCAAATATATGCATATGCTCTGACTACAAAGTGCTTGTACTTGTACAGAATAAAATTAAATAAGCGAACGGGCTCTTATCTGTCTATTCAATTATATCTAATCTTTCATTCAAAAAGTTTGGAATGGGATACATTCCTTCTTCCATTTTATCCTCAAAACTAACTACCCTATGAGGTAGGTTAGGCAGAGACAGAGAGAGTCAGTGGCCCAAGGTCGCCCAGTGAGCTTCATGGCTGAGAGCTAAACCAGAAATCCATGTTTGGTGCTCCCAATGATTTTTGTAAGCTTCATTTTTGGGTAGATGAGGTCCCAGTTCTAACCAGGACTATGGCACACAGGAAGGGGTGGGCTTCCCTCTGGCCTGAAACAGCCTCCAGGAGCTGTTAGCTGTCCTGTGGGGCTAAACGTAAAGGCCCTGAGTGGAGATTTAAACCAGATCTTCCATCTCCTGCTGCAACATAGTAACCACTACACTGCATTGACTCTGCTGGATCAGACCAATGGTCCATTTAGCCCAGCTGTCTGACTTGTGCTTTATTTGGAGTGCAGGTAATTTTGGTCTTTCCATATATGATCAGAAGGGACTAAAAAGGTTTGAGTATTCATAATGCCAAGTATTACTTAAAAGGGCAGACTTGTAACTTTAAGCAAGAGAAGAAATGTCTGGGATTCTGATTACTTGCATTTCAAATATGCAGTATATTCATGAGTCTTAACATGCTCCAAATAGCAGATGTGAGGGCAAAGCATGAAAATGGAGATAGATGAAACTTAAAACCATTAAAATGTTTCCTGAGAAGCTGTCATCTCAGCAGTCACCATACAGTGTAGTCTGTACAAACTGATGACAAGACAGCAGCTGTGCACAATAGTTCAAGCCCCAGTACTGACATCAGGATCAGCAAGCGGTTTCCTCCATTTTATCCTGACAACAACCCTGTGAAATAGGTTAGGCTGAGAGAGTGTGACTGGCCCAAGGCAAGAAGTATCCAGATTCCCAGCTTGCTTTTGAGAATGTGGCTAAGATTTAAGGAGGTTTAAATAAAGAAAACAACCAGCCAGAATCTCTGCTGTCTGCTGGAATGGCTGAGAAGCAAAGCATGCAGCATAGTCTGTGATCCAATGTGTAGAGTTTTTATTTGGGATATGCACAGAGCTTTTATTTGGTTTGGGCTAGTTCATTTTAAAATGTTGTTCAGATTCTTGTATATTTTAACATCACACATTCAAAATTATTAGCATATTTGGATGAAGTTTACACTGGTTTCAGTGGGACATACAAATTCCCACCTATAAAAACTCCGTTCCCAATTGGAAAAATTCTCATGGATTGTACCTGTCAACCAAGGGACCTTCCATATTTCAGGCAGATTAAAATTCTTCCTTTTAGTGCAAGTATATGGAGACATGTGACTGAGTCACACATTACAAAGTCCATGTGTCCCCCAGGTGGACATTCAACGGATGTGTTCTGGGAGTCCCCTGCCGGAAAGTCTGTTTGTAGAGAATAAAAACCTTCTCCATGCTAGTGAAGAACCAGTGTGGAGTAGTGGTTAAGAGTGTTGGACTAGTACCCAGGTCTGAATCCCCACTAGTGCCATGGAAGCTCGTCGGGTGACCTTGGGCCAGTCACACTCTCTCAGCCTAACCTATTTCACAGGGTTGTTGTGAGGATAAAATGGAGGAGAGGAGAATGATGTCAGCCACTTTGGGTCCCCATCGGGGAGAAAGGTGGGGTATAAATGAACTAAATAAAGAAAATAAAATTATTTACTTTATTTAAAACTTCCTTTTACTGCCTTTCCATCCAAATAAGGTCCCCAAGACAGGTCGCTATGTGAAGAAGCAGTAATCAGAAATGGCGCTGTGTAGTATGAATCTGGGCTTTCCCTTCTCTGACCCTCCCCTCCCCTTTGCCATCATGTGGGTGCAGAAACTGCAGCAAAGTCACAGAGACTGTGACATCACTAGAAAAAAATAGCCCAACTTGGGCTAGCCAGACAGTGTAGAATATGCAGGAATGTTTCCCCACTGGCCTCCCCACCCACCCGCTACTGCTTTGGGGTTTCCTTTTGATTATGCATACCTTATCTGTCGCCTCACTCTTCCCGCATGCATTTTTGCCCACATTTTCCAGATTCTGGCTAAAATAACATCTGGGAAACAACAGGCAAAATGTGCGGGGAGAGCAAGGCAACCTGTGACAGGCGGAAAAAGCATGCATAATCAAAAGGAAGCCCTGAAGCAGTCAGCAGGGGTGACCGCGGGGAAACGTCTCTGCATTAAGGCCCAACATTTAATTTGTATTTGTCACCCTTCTAAAAGAAATGAACAGGACTTGAGCTTTGCTTTGTTCCTTTCCAAATGCATACCCCCTGACATAAGTTCTATTAGAATGGTTTCTTTATGGTAGGTTTTAAGACTGGAAGTTGGGGAATGGATAAATCCATAATGGCTAGGCTGTCACTGCCTTCATTCATTATAAGGTGTTGCTCAGTGCAGCCAATTAGGCAGGAAAATACTAATACTATGTTAACTAAACGGAATTATACCCACTGACGTCCATGAATTTAGAATGGTTTAACTCTGCTCAGGATTGCATTGTTAATTACCTCCACCAGTCATTCACACTCAGAAACTTCCTTTGATCTGTTTCTCTTCCTTGTTTAATGGGAAAATTTGGCCCAGATGTAATTCAGAATTCATTCAATATTTGCTTTAAAAAACTGAGGTGGGGAATAATGTCTGGGACCCAAAAGACACCTCTATTTTTATTCACATTTCAGAGTTCACATGTGGACTTCTTCTCTTTTTCTCCTACCCTCATACTGTCTTTGGCAAATCATCATAGAATGGAGGTATTTAATGCTGCAGCAAAATCTCATCTTTTAAAGAGCCAAACAGTCTGAATCCAGGGTACTTAAGGGATCACCTACTCGCACATTCATCTGTCCAGCAGTTAAGATCTTCTCTGTGTGGGCCCCCCTTCAGAACTTAAAGTGGTAGCTTCTAGGAATTAGAGTAGAACAGTTTAGGTGGTGGCACCTTGATTCCTTCCCTGATACCTGATCTATTCAGTCTTGGGCACCAGGTAAAAATGTTCCTTTCTCTGCCCCAAAGCTTCTAGTTGCTTGTTTTAGGATCCCAATTATTCTTCACCAGATTTGTTTTTATTAGCTGGATTTATTTATTTATTAGATTTATCAATTTTAGGCTGCTTTTTTGGTTAATATTGATTTCCATTTAAGGTTGCCAGCTTTGGATGGGGAAATACCTGGTGGTTTGGGGGTGAGGCCTGGGGAGGGTGGGGTTTAGGAAGGGGAGGGACTTCAGCATGGTACAGTGCTATAGAGTCCACCCTCCAAAGCAGCCATTTTCTCCAGGGGAACTGATCTCTATTGCCTGGAGATCAAGTGTAATAGCAGGAGATCTCCAGGCCCCACCTGGAGGTTGAATAATGATGAAAAGGGGGGAGTCAGGTACAAGACCAACAAAATATAAAATAGTACCCAACTATTGGTGTGAACTTATATTCAAGTCTCACAATGTAGTGAATAGTGGTAAAGTTTATTGTTTGTGGCCAAAAACCATCACACACATTGAAATAACATTGAAATAACTTTAAAACAGTCCGACCCCCAAGAAGCTAGTAATTAATATGGTAATATTAATATCATCCACTTAGGGGTTAAATTTGGATTTCTTCCTAAATTGTGTGTCAGTTTCAGGTAATTTACTATTAGCAAAGTACTTTTTAAATTTTAATTTTCTAATAAGTTTATAAATATCTACTTGGGTTTGAAATGCATCATAAGAAACAGTAGGTATATAACTCAAACCGTAATTCAATGCTTGAATACATTCCATCGAGAAAGTGTGTGATGTGAGATTAACCACTAAGTTGTCATTTAGAGTGTTCTTTTCCCTCTGTCTCCCCTGAAACTGTGCTGAGGTAAAGGGCGTTGTTGAGTTTTCTTCACTGCTCTTCCTAAAAAAGGGCGACTCAAGGACTCCACCCCACCACCCTGTTCTCCGCCATTTGGGCCCTGAGGTCCTTGCAAGGGCAGCAAGGCCCTTTGGACCTTGTTGGATGTTGCCCTAATGTTGCTGGTTGCAAAGGGCCCCCCATAACAGTTCAAGCTTCAGAGTCACAAAATGTAGGTCCGCCACTGGGGGGAGGGACATCAATGCCATAGAGTCCAATTGCCAAAGTGGCCATTTTCTCCAGGTGAATTGATCTCTATCGGCTGGAGATCAGTGGGAGATCTCCAGCTACGACCTGGAAGTTGGCAACCCTACTCTCCTGGCATCTGCCACCTGGTGGCAGCTGCTCTAGGCCCAGCTTAGCCAATGGGGGATGCCGGCAGCTGCCAAAGGTAGGTGCATTCTCTGCATTCACAGATAATACTTTAATTGGTTTGGGGGGATTTAAACCCTTATTTATTTTTAAACAACTTTTTGGATTTTTCTGCAGACCCAGGGGATCTCTCAAGTCTGCAAAAGAACCTGTTGTGCGTCAGTGTGTGTTCCTATCTGTGAATTTAAGTATCCGCAGGCATGGGGCACACGTGGGAATTAGATATATAGATACTAGTCTGCCTTGCAAGGTTGGTGTAAGGATTACTGAGAAAATAGAAACAAAGCACTGAGAATGTATTAAGATGCACCACGTAGACCCTAAGGCCATTTATGCTTGGTAATAAGCAGTGTGTTCCAGGCTGAGGTGCCCCACAGCTTTTTTTTTTTTTAATTTTTCACGCTGAACCATCATTCAGGAAGTGACTGCGAAGCCAGAGCATACCTACTTCGTATTTCTTAAGCGCCCCTTTAAACCTTTTGTGTTTGCTCTGCCCCCCTTTAAGAATCCCCTCAAGGAAGCATGCAAAATTCACAGCCACTCGTTAGCTATGCAAACAAAGTGTGAGGGTTCCCAACCTCCCTGTGCAAACTCCATAAAATCACTTGCTCAGACGGTCATGCAGAACCAAGGAACTTTATTGGAAGCTTCAGGTTAGTATAGGCCTTACAATGGCAAAGTTGCAAGTGCTAGCAATTTCACAAAGACAGAATTATAACCCCTACAGGGAAGCAGATGTCAAATGTATGTTATGGGAATCTACGAGATAATTGTGCATGGTACAGGAACATCAAAGATCTCAGGAAGCTCGTTATTGCTATCTACACACCAAGGCCATAGCTGGTGGGAGGGAGTCGGAGAGAGCAAGGGAGGTGGATGGTGGGAAGAGACATTCCAACCTGGGGCCTGCTGGACGCAGCGCCTGAACCAAGGAAAGGCAAAAGGCCTGGACTGCTTTTACGAGCCCAGGGGGGGGGGGAACACACAAAGCAAAAGCTTACAGACCCTTACATTCTGCCCTCCTTAAGGCCCCCCTCCCCCGAGTCCGGGTGGACGAGGCTTGTCAGGATAGGCAGAGTGAAACTCTCGAACCAGGCGGGGAGCCGCCACATGGGGAGCGGCCACCCATTCGTCATGGGCGGGCCCCAGGTGCTTCCAGCGGATCAGATAGAACAATTTTCCCTTTTTCAGCTTAGAGTCCAATACTTTAGAAACTTCAAGATGCGATTCCCCCCCCCACAACCGTAGGAATTTCGGACTTAGGGAGGGGGTGGAAGTGAGGGGCAGCGACGTACGGTTTAAGTAGGCTGATGTGGAACACCGGATGTACCCCTCGAAGAGACTTGGGGAGTTCCAACTCCACCGTGACGTCGTTGATCACTCGGGTGATGGGGAAAGGACCTACATACTTGTCACTAAGCTTTTTGCAAGGCCGAAGTGAACGTAGGTTCTTTGTGGAAAGGTAAACCTGCCCTCCCACCTTGAGTTCCCACCCCGGAGACCGATGTTTATCGGCCTGGTCTTTGTACTTGCGCTTGGCCCTTTCCAGGTTTTTCTGCAGCCAGGGCCAAGTGGTCTGCACCACCTGTACCCAATCCTGGACCTCCTGCACCCCTTCAAGTTCAGGAGTGATGGTAGGAGAACCAAAGGGCCCAAAGTCTTTTCCATAAACCACATGAAACGGACTGAAACCTGTGGAGGAATGGGGGGCATTATTATAGGCATATTCAGCAAAAGGCAGTAGGTCTACCCAGTCGTCCTGGTGGTAATTGACATAACACCTTAGATAGCATTCTACCACAGCATTGACACGTTCGGTCTGACCATCGGTCTGGGGGTGGTAGGCTGAAGAGAGTCCTTGTTCCTCCACCCCCATGACTTTTAGGAAGGCCCTCCAGAATTTGGCAACGAATTGGGCCCCTCTGTCGGAGAGGACCTTCCTCGGGATCGAATGATACTTCACCACGTGATTAATAAACAGTTTAGCCAACTTTTGGGCCGATGGTAGCCCCGCACAAGGAACAAAGTGAACCTGTTTAGAGAATAAGTCTGTTATCACCCACAGTACAGTTTCCCCCCGACTTGGGGGCAAATCAGTGATAAAATCCATGGCGATCACTTCCCAGGGCATAGTCGGGGTCTCCAGAGGCTTTAAGAGTCCAGGGGGCTTTCCCATTCGTTTTTTGGCAGTGGCGCAAATGGGACAGCTGCACACGTATAACTCCACATCGGCTCTCATACCTGGCCACCAAAATTGACGCCGCAGTAAATGCACAGTCTTCACAAACCCAAAATGCCCCGCAAGTTTGGCCCTGTGGACCATTCCCAGCACCTCTTTTCGGAGTACTTCGGGGACATAAAGCCTACCCCCCTGCAACCAAAAGGAGCCCTGTCGGTCGAGATTTGCGGGGAGAACCTGCTGATCCGCCTCCCTCAAAGAAGCGTCCCGGAGCCGCTGTTGAAAAGCCTCCGGGACTCCTTTGAGGGGAGGAAAATCCTGGCGGTGGGACTGGGACCGGGTGGTTACTGCAAGTCCCGAGACTTCCCCTCTCTGTTCAGGGGTAAACAAGGAATCTACCGGCCGGTCAAAGTCATTGCGGTATTGGGGGAGCCTAGAAAGAGCATCCGCTAACGCATTGTCCTTCCCTGGCACATGTTTCAGGACAAAGCGGAATTTGGCAAAAAACTGTGCCCAACGAATCTGTTTCGCGGTGAGCTTTCTATCCCCTTTTAAGGCCTCCAGGTTTTTGTGATCGCTGCAAACTTCAAAAGGGATCTCTGCCCCCTCCAGGAAATGCCTCCAAATGGTGAGGGCATGTTTAACAGCTGTGGCTTCCTTCTCCCAAATGGCCCAGTTGATTTCGGATTGGGAGAACTTTTTAGAAAAATAGGCATAAGGTTTCAGCTGACCGTTCTCGTCCTGTTGCAAGAGGGGCCCCCCCATGGCAACATCAGAAGCATCGACCTGGACCACAAAAGGTTTTTCACAATCAGGGTGCGCGAGAACGGGTTCGGACGAGAAAAGCCGCTTGAGCGTATCGAAAGCCTGCTGGCAGTCCGAAGTCCATTGCAACCTAGCAGAGGGCAAGGCGGCTCCCGCCCCTTTCCCTTTTGTACGCAGGAGCGAAGTGAGAGGGAGCGCCACCTGGGCAAAGTTAGGGATGAAGTTTCGGTAAAAGTTCGCAAAGCCCAAAAACTGCTGCAAATGTCTGCGCGTGGTGGTGGGGTCCCACTCCATTACCGCCCGAACCTTTTCGGGATCCATCTCTAAGCCTTGGTGGGAAATCACATACCCCAGAAAAGTGATGGAGGGTTGATGGAAATCACATTTAGAAACCTTAGCAAACAGTTTGTGCTCGCGCAGCCGCTGCAGCACCTCGCACACCAATTGTACGTGCTCCTTCATGGTCTTCGTATAAATGAGGATATCGTCCAAGAAAACCACCACCCCGCGGAACAATAAATCATGAAGTACTTCATTAATCAATTGCATGAATACACTCGGAGCCCCCGAAAGTCCGAACGGCATCACTAAATACTCAAACATTCCAAAACAACTTGAGAAGGCAGTTGTGAGAGATCCCCCTCTCTGAGTTTGCTTCTCCAAATCAGTTGCTCAGACGTTGATACAGAAACAATCGATTTATTGAAGCCTTCAGGAGATGAGACAGGCACAGGTAGAAAGTTGCAAGTGAGGGGCTATACGGGTTTACAGAATATATTGACTCCAGGGCACTGGGGCACTGGGGTTCACACTTATTGTTATGGGAAGTTACAAGCTTGGCATAATACAAAACATCAGACAGATCCCAGGAAGTCTGGGCGGCTATCACACTTCCAAGGCCGCATCGGCCTGAGGGAGTACTGGCAGGAAGAACAGCGGGGGGGGGGAAGATACATGGGCCATCAGGCCTGGCGCCTGAGACCAGAAGGTGTGAACTGCTTTTACGAGTTCACTGATAACACAGCAGGTGATGGAAAGCAGAGACACAAAGACAGAGACCCTCACATTCTGCCCCCCTTAAGGCCCCCCCCCGGGGTCCCCGAGAGGACGAGGCTTATCGGGATAAGCAAGGTGGAATTCCCGGACTAAGCGAGGAGCCGCCATGTGGGGTGCGGCCACCCATTCGTCATGAGCGGAGCCAAGGTTTTTCCAGCGAACAAAGTAAAACAGTTTCCCTTTCTTCCATTTGGAGTCTAAAACCTTGGATATTTCCAAATGGGTGTCCCCTCCTACTACGGTAGGAATCTCGTGTGCGGGAGGGGGGTGGAACTGGGGGGCTGCCACATAGGGTTTGAGGAGGCTTATATGAAAGACTGGATGGACTCCTTTCAGAGTTTTTGGGAGGTCCAGTTCCACAGTAACCTCGTTGATTACTCTGGTAATGGGGAAAGGTCCCACATAACGGTCGCTCAGTTTTTTGCAGGGGCGAAGAGAGCGGAGGTTTTTGGTGGACAGATAGACTTGCTCCCCCACCTTGAGTTCCCATCCCGGAGACCGGTGTTTGTCTGCTTGTTCCTTGTACTTGCTTTTTGCCCTTTCCAGATTTTTGAGCAACCATGGCCAGGTGGATTTAACCACCTGAATCCACTCCTGAAGGTCAGGGGTAGACTGGAGCTCTGGCGAGACGGGGGCAGAACCGAAAGGGCCGAAATCCGTCCCGTATATAACTTGGAAGGGACTAAAGCCGGTAGAGGAATGAGGCGCATTGTTATACGCATATTCGGCAAATGGCAGCAGGTCGACCCAGTCGTCCTGGTGGAAATTTACATAGCAACGCAAATAACATTCTACCACCGCATTTACTCGTTCTGTTTGACCATCCGTTTGGGGGTGATAGGCGGAAGAAAGGCCCTGCTCTTCCACTCCCATTAACTTTAGGAAGGCCCGCCAGAATTTGGCAACAAACTGGACCCCCCGGTCGGAGAGGACCTTCCTCGGGATCGAGTGTAGCCTGAGGACGTGTGTGATGAACAGTTTAGCTAAGCCCTGGGCTGAAGGAAGGCCTGCACATGGAACGAAGTGAACCTGTTTGGAAAAGAGGTCTGTGATAACCCAAAGAACCGTTTTTCCTCGACTCGGAGGTAGGTCGGTGATAAAATCCATGGCGATGACTTCCCAGGGACGGGAGGGGCTCTCAAGCGGTTTGAGAAGCCCTGGGGGTTTTCCCATCCGTTTCTTGGCTGTGGCGCAGGTGGGGCAGCTGCGCACATACAACTCTACATCAGATCTCATACCGGGCCACCAGAATTGTCTTCGAACCAGGTGAAGCGTTTTTATGAAACCAAAATGACCCGCTAGCCTGGCACCATGTACAAGTCCCAATACTTCCTTGCGAAGAGAGGAGGGGACGTACAGTTTCCCCCCTTGCACCCACCAAGTGTTGGTACGTTCCAGACCAGTGGGGAGGAGATGATGCTCCTCCTCCTGCAAGGAGGCGTCCCGGAGTCGCTGTTGGAAGGCTTCCGGGATGCCTTTGAGTGTAGGGGGGGTCTCCGGTGGTCGGGCTTGGGACCGGGTGGTGACGGCTAAGCTAGGAACTTCCCCTCGCTGCTCGGGAGTGAACAGGGAGTCGACTGGGCGATCGAAATCGTTGCGATACTGGGGAAGTCGTGACAAAGCGTCGGCTAGGGCATTTTCTTTGCCAGGGACATGTCTGAGAGTGAACCGGAACTTAGCGAAAAATTGGGCCCACCGAACCTGTTTGGCATTGAGTTTTCTAGCCCCCTTGAGGGCCTCAAGATTCTTGTGATCGGTACACACTTCGAATGGCAGTTCGGCCCCTTCCAAGAAGTGTCGCCATATGGTAAGGGCATGTTTGACCGCTGCTGCCTCCTTCTCCCAAATGGCCCAGTTGATTTCAGACTGGGAAAACTTCTTGGAGAAGTAGGCGCATGGTCTCAACCGTCCCCCCTCATCCCTCTGCAATAGGGCCCCGCCCATGGCTACATCCGAGGCATCCACTTGCACCACAAAAGGCTTGGTGCAATCTGGGTGAGCCAAAACGGGTTCGGATGAAAAAAGTAGCTTCAAACGTTCAAAAGCTAGCTGGCACTGGGGGGACCATTGCAAACGGGCTGAGGGAAGCGCGGCGCTAGCCCCCTTGTCCTTGGTACGCAACAGGGCAGTGAGGGGAAGCGCAACTTGGGCAAAGTTAGGAATGAAGTTCCGGTAAAAATTGGCAAACCCCAAAAACTGCTGAAGTTGGCGGCGGGTAGTGGGGGGTTCCCAGTCCCGCACTGCCTGGACCTTGGCGGGGTCCATTTCCAACCCTTGGTGGGAGATCACATACCCCAGAAATGTAATGGAGGGTTGGTGGAATTCACATTTGGACACCTTAGCATACAGTTTGTGCTCCCGCAGCCGCTGGAGCACCTCTCGCACTAGGCGCACATGGTCTTCCATGGTTTCAGAGTAAATAAGGATGTCATCGAGAAATACCACCACCCCCCGAAACAGCAAATCATGCAAAACCTCATTAATTAATTGCATAAAGACACTCGGAGCCCCCGAAAGTCCGAACGGCATGACTAGGTACTCAAACATCCCAAAACAACTGGAAAAGGCCGTTTTGGGTTCGTCTCCTTCTTTGATGCGAATGCGGTGGTAGGCTTCTACCAAGTCCAGTTTGGTGAAGATTCGGCCCTCCTTTAATTGTGCTAGAAGGTCAGGAATAAGAGGGAGGGGGTAAGCATTAGACTGGGTGACTGCGTTCAGTCTGCGAAAGTCAATACACAGTCTTAAATCTCCCGTCTTTTTCTTTACAAAGAAAGCTGGGGCTGAATAAGGAGCCTTGGAGGGGCGTATGAAACCCCTCGCCAGATTGACATCCAGATAGTCTCGCAACACTGTCTTTTCACTAGGGCTCATGGGGTAAACCTTTCCCTTAGACAGTTTGCCTTCCCCTACAATCTCGATGGCACAGTCCGTTTCTCTGTGGGGAGGCAGTTCGTCGCACTCTCTAACATCAAAAACATCAGTAAATTGCGAGTACTCAGAGGGTAATTGAGGAGAGACTGGGGCGGGGGACCCTACCAGTGCGGCGGCTGGAGTCCTGAGTACCCGTTCCTTGTCATGCAACCCACAGGGGTTTTCGGGGAAGGAAAGCACCCGTTTAACCCAATCAATGGAGGGATTGTGCCCCCTTAACCAGTTCATCCCTAACACCACAGGGGTTACAATAGGGGCGATAGTGAAATACAACCGTTCCCAATGTTCCCCCACGGACATAATCACGGCTGCAGTTCTGTGGGTCACCGGGCCCCGTTTAAAGTCACTCCCGTCCATTTGGGAAAAACGGAGGGGTCCCGGAAGCCGCTTGCGCCGGACACCCAACTTCTTGGCAGTTTCCTCATTTATCATGGTGCGGGCACACCCCGAGTCGACCAACGCGGGGACCTCTAACGGGGGGCCCCCTTTGGGTAGGGACAGATGGACACGCACAAATACATTGTCCTCTTGGGCGCTTACCATCGGTGGAGCTCCTTGCACAACGATAGGGACGGTCTGCTGCGGAGCCCCCTCTACAGCAGACCGACGGCGTTTTTTGCCGGCTGTTCCCACTCTTCCTCCTCGCTGGAAGAGGGGGACGGGGTAGTGGCCTCCGGGGAGCCGTCCGAATCAAAGACGGTATTTGTAATCCGGGACCCCGATGGGACCGTAGAGTCGGATGCCCCATCCTGGGGACGTGCGTGGAGAGCGGAGGGTGCGCCGGAGCGCCGGCTCAGTGGTCCACTTCTGCGGCGAGGCTGGCTGTCGGCGGCCGGTTTCGTCGGCTCGGCCTGGGTTTGGCGGGGAGGGGTCGGACGGCCTGAGCGAGAGGGGCATTGCGATGCAAAGTGACCCTTTCCCCCGCAGATCAGGCAGACGCCGGCCTCGAACCGCTTGCGGCGTTCCGCGGCCGAGAGGACCCCGCCACCCCCTT
Source organism: Euleptes europaea (assembly GCF_029931775.1). NCBI lineage: Eukaryota > Metazoa > Chordata > Lepidosauria > Squamata > Sphaerodactylidae > Euleptes > Euleptes europaea. The sequence continues at coordinate 65,122,661 of NC_079323.1, forward strand.
GCCGGAGTTCCCGGCCACGGTCACCCCGGGGCCTGGGGTCTCGCCCAATCCGTTGCTTGGACAAGTTCAGGAGTTGTTTGCGATTCTCGATGTCAGCAGCATGGCGAACCCAACCTTCCACATCCGGGGGGTTCCCTTGCATGAAGGCCCAATGTTGGAGGTCTGGGTTGAGACCCTCCCTGAAACATTGTACCAAGGTAGCCTCACTCCAGTCCAGAATTCGGCTAGCCAGTGACTGGAACTCACTTGCATACTGCGCCACCGACTTAGTCCCTTGGCGCAGTTGCATCAGGGAGGCTTTAGCCCGCTCACCTAGAGTCGGGTCCTCAAAACGGTTTCGGAGTGCTACCATGAACTCGTCCAGGGTTCGCAGCACCGGCGAGCGGAGTTCATACTGCAACACCATCCAGGCAGCCGCCTCCCCTTGCAGTAAGGAAGCCACGTACTGCACCCGGGACTCCTCAGAAACGAAGGTTCGGCCTTGTTCCCGCATAAAAATGTCTACTTGGACCATAAAAAAGGTCAACTGGTCTCCCGACCCGTCATACGTGACTTTCAGGTCCCGACGGGCCGGGGGGGCAGGGGTTGCGGGCGGAACTACTGGCGCCCCGTCTGGGGGAGCACCGGCTGGAGGTTGCAATTTCAGCGCATCTAGGGTCGTGGCCATCTCACCCATTACGCGTTGCATGATCTCCATCTGCTCCTGCATAGCCCGGCGGTCTTCCTGCCACTGTTTTCGTTCTTCCTCCATGAGGGCCTCTTTGCGGGCCGGGTCCCCTTCGAGTCCCGTGCTGGGGAAGGCCAACCGGCGATCCTTCGCCGCAGTCCGCGAGAGCGACCAGCCCTTGGGAGAGTCCAGCCAATAAGTGAGCCCCCGGGGACGTCCGTCCCGATCTTGGTCGGGGGCGCGACCCTTCGGTTTCTTTGGCTTGGCTCCCTCCTCTTTAGGGTCCGGCTTCTCCGGCTCGTCCGGTTCCTTGGGGGCATCGGGGTTAGGGGTGGTGTCCTCGTCGGCTGACATTCTGTCCAAAGCGGTACAGCTGCAGTCCGAGAGGCAAGGACTTGCAACTTAATGTGAGAGATCCCCCTCTCTGAGTTTGCTTCTCCAAATCAGTTGCTCAGACGTTGATACAGAAACAATCGATTTATTGAAGCCTTCAGGAGATGAGACAGGCACAGGTAGAAAGTTGCAAGTGAGGGGCTATACGGGTTTACAGAATATATTGACTCCAGGGCACTGGGGCACTGGGGTTCACACTTATTGTTATGGGAAGTTACAAGCTTGGCATAATACAAAACATCAGACAGATCCCAGGAAGTCTGGGCGGCTATCACACTTCCAAGGCCGCATCGGCCTGAGGGAGTACTGGCAGGAAGAACAGCGGGGGGGGGGAAGATACATGGGCCATCAGGCCTGGCGCCTGAGACCAGAAGGTGTGAACTGCTTTTACGAGTTCACTGATAACACAGCAGGTGATGGAAAGCAGAGACACAAAGACAGAGACCCTCACAGCAGTCTTTGGTTCGTCCCCTTCTCGTATGCGGACACGGTGGTAAGCCTCCACCAAATCCAATTTGGTGAAGATTCGGCCCTCCTTCAATTGTGCGAGAAGGTCTGGAATGAGAGGGGGGGGGAGAATTAGACTGAGTGACAGCATTCAGTCTACAGAAATCAATACACAGTCTTAAGTCTCCCGTCTTTTTCTTGACAAAGAAGGCGGGGGCCGAGTATGGTGCCTTTGACGGGCGGATAAAGCCCCGCGCTAGATTTGTGTCCAAATATTCTCGCAACACCGCCTTTTCATTAGGACTCATGGGGTAGACCTTCCCTTTGGATAATTTGCCATCCCCCACTATTTCAATAGCACAGTCCGTCTCCCGGTGGGGGGGCAATTCGTCGCATTCCCGCACATCAAACACATCGGCAAACTGGGAATACTCGCTGGGGAGCTGGGGCAGGGAAGCTTTGATAGAAGGGGCCCCACGAGGGCGGCTGCGGGTGTTTTAAGCACTCGGTCTTTATCATGGAATTCACACAGGTTGCGGGGAAAGGTGAGCGTCCGCTCGATCCAGTCTATGGAAGGATTGTGCCCCAGCAACCAGTTCATCCCTAAAACAACGGGCGCGGCAATGGGAGCAATGGTAAAATAAAGCTGTTCCCAATGCTCCCCTACGGCCATGACGACCACAGCGGTGCGGTGAGTAACAGGCCCCTTTTTAAAGTCACTGCCATCCATCTGGGAAAAGCGGATGGGTTCAGGTAGCCGCTTTCGCTTAACTCGCAATTGTCGGGCAGCTCTTCGCTTATCAGGGTGCGGACACAACCAGAGTCAACTAGGGCCGTAAATTCTAACATGGGCCCCCCTTTTGGCAACGAGAGATTGACCTTAACATACACATTGTCTTCCTGAGCGCTTACCATCAGTGGAGCTCCTTGCACAACGTTCGGAGCAGTCTGCTGAGGAGCCCCCTTTACAGCAGACCGACAGCGTTTTTTGCCGGCATGTCCCAGTCCTCCTCCTCGCTGGAGGAAGCAGACACGGTATTTGTAATCCGTGACTCTGATGAGTCAAAGGTTTCATTTGTAATCCGTGGCCCCGATGGGCCAGAAGTGCCCGAGGCTTCGACCTCGGTGCGTGCATGCATTGCCGAGGGTGCACCCCGTCGGCTCGGTGCGCCGCTCCGGCAGCGAGGTTGCCCCTCGGGAGGGGGCTTCTCAGGTTCGGTCGTTGCCGGACGAGACGGTCCCAGACGTCCGGGTCGGGAAGGGCATTGAGAGGCAAAGTGTCCTCTTCCCCTGCAAACGAAACAGCCCCCGCTCTCAAAGCGTTTGCGGCGTTCGGTCACGGATGGTCCTCCCCCCGAGGGGGGACGAGAGTCCTTCGGACCGCCGGGCCTGTCTCCACGGGTCTTGGTCTCCCGTCTGGTGCGTTGCCGGGACAGGAGCAGCAGCTGCTTTCGGTTCTCGATGTCAGCGGCGTGACGAACCCACCCTTCAACATCAGGAGGGTTACCTTGCATGAAAGCCCAGTGTTGCAATTCCGGGTTCAAACCTTCGCGGAAATACTGCACCCTGGTAGCTTCACTCCAGTCCAAAATTTTACTCGAGAGCGACTGAAATTCGCTTGCATACTGCGTGACCGACTTAGTCCCTTGACGCAGTTGTAGCAAGGCGGTTTTTGCTCGCTCACCCAAATGCGGGTCCTCGAAACGGTGTCGAAGGGCGATCATGAAGTCATCAAGACTTCGCAAGACCGGGGAGCGGAGCTCATACTGCAGTACCATCCAGGCGGCCGCCTCACCCTGTAGAAGGGACGCCACGTATTGGACCCAGGATTCTTCCGAGGTAAAGGTCCGGGCCTGTTCCCGCATAAAAATGTCCACTTGTACCATAAAAAACGTCAGCTGGTCACTCGACCTGTCATACGTGATCTTCAGGTCTCGGCGGGCCGGTGGAGCGGGACGGATGGGAGGTGCGGGAGCCACCGGTGGGCCTGGTTGCTGCCCTCCGTCCGCCGGAGCCACGGGTGGCGTCGGTACCTTCAGGTCGTCCATGGCTTGAGCCATGTCCAGAATCACCGCGTTCATGGCATCCATCCGGTCCAGTAATTCCTGGCGCTCCTCCTGCCAGCGCTGCCGCTCCTCATCCATCTGGTGAAGCAGCAGGGCTTCCTTTCGGGCGGGATCGTCTTCGAACCCCAACCCGTGAACCGCAGTCCGTCGTGACCGCGTGTCGCTCTGCGGGAGCGACCAACCCCGGGGAGACTCCAGCCAGGTATTCAAGCGGGTAGACTTGGGGTTTGTACCCAGACCCGATCCCGAGTCAGCTCCACTGGGCGTCTTCCCAGTCGACTTCCCTTCCGAAGGGGCCGGATCGGGCTGCTTGGGTACGGTGCTGTCCTTCTTGTCGTTGTCATCCCCGTTGCCTGCCATAGCTGTCCAAGAACGGTACAGGAGCAGGACAACGAGGCAGAGGACTTGCAACTTAATGTGAGGGTTCCCAACCTCCCTGTGCAAACTCCATAAAATCACTTGCTCAGACGGTCATGCAGAACCAAGGAACTTTATTGGAAGCTTCAGGTTAGTATAGGCCTTACAATGGCAAAGTTGCAAGTGCTAGCAATTTCACAAAGACAGAATTATAACCCCTACAGGGAAGCAGATGTCAAATGTATGTTATGGGAATCTACGAGATAATTGTGCATGGTACAGGAACATCAAAGATCTCAGGAAGCTCGTTATTGCTATCTACACACCAAGGCCATAGCTGGTGGGAGGGAGTCGGAGAGAGAGCAAGGGAGGTGGATGGTGGGAAGAGACATTCCAACCTGGGGCCTGCTGGACGCAGCGCCTGAACCAAGGAAAGGCAAAAGGCCTGGACTGCTTTTACGAGCCCAGGGGGGGGGGGAACACACAAAGCAAAAGCTTACAGACCCTTACACAGAGGTTGCTAATGGAAGGAAGGAGCAGCGAGTGCAGGGGGGGATTTTTCCTTTTGCATCAGGACCGTGAATAAGCATTTTAAAAGTTGCATTTAGAAAAAGAACTTTGAACGAGCATCAAAATTGACTCTGTATAAACGGCCTAAGGAAGCATGCTTAACCATGTAAGATTGACTGTCAAAACGTCTGGGACTTATTCCATAGTCAATCAATCAATTACTATAGTAAAAATGTATGATGGAAGGAGATTCATGAATAGTCTTCCCACTTCTTCCCCATTTTTTTTTAAAGCAACTGCAATAAGTTGGGTGGTGGTGGATGGATCTGAATAAAAGTTGTAGCAATAGAAAAGGAATTAACCCTCACAATTTTTTTCAGTTCTATTTGCCCATGAGGGGAAAAATGTAGAATGAAGAAGAGTTGGTTTTATATGCCGACTTTACCACTCAAGGAAGAATCAAACCAGCTTACAATCACCTTCCCTTCCCCTCGCCACAACAGACACCCTGTGAGGTAGGTGAGGCTGAAAGAGTGTGACTAGCCCAAGGCCACCCAGCTGGCCTCATGTATTAGGATAAGGAAAACAAATCCAGTTCACCAGATTAGCGTCCGCCACTCACATGGAGGAGTAGGGAATCAAACCTGGTTTTCCAGATCAGAGTCCACCATTCCAAACCACCGTTCTTAACCACTACACCATGCTGGATGCCAACATAGTGCCTGTATATTAACCTCACAAAGCAATACCAGCTCCAGAGGTGAGACAGAGGTTTTTATCAAGGAAATATCATTGGGAAAGAGTTTATATCATGGGCCCAATCTGAATTCCTCCCCTTCTCACAGATGTTTGTAACTCTAAAAACAATCCCATGGAAATCATTCACAGATCTGATCTAGTTTGGCCCTTGGACCAATGCTTTAAATAGTCAGAAGTGTTTGGATTCTTTAACCAAGTTAGATGATAAGCAACGAAAGGGCAGAATGAGAGGGAAATGTCACATACAAAAAGACAAGTAAATGTCATATTTCTAAATTAATTTTTTACCATAGATTATTGCAGAGAGGTGTTGGATTACGATCACAATTAAGGCATATAGGATTTGTTCTTCCAGCGTATTTTCATTTGAAGAGAGGGGAAAGCATTTTCTATTTAAATAAAATTAGGTCAACTACAGTTCAACCCACTCTCTCACACACAATGCAATGGGAACCCACATGCAGAGTTCTTCGTCATTTTCATCTGTTTATGTCTCATCTCTTTGTCAGTGTTTACGTCTCTTGCTCTTCCTTCTGTTTCCATCTCTATTCTCAACTTGTCCCCTTGCTGCTCTTGAAACACCATTATTAATGCCTCTTCTTCTACCTTCTTGTCCTGCATCAGTCAAATTGTTCCAACAGTCCAGAAAATCCTTACTTTTGTTTTCTGTATTTCCTTGACAAATAAAAATTTCCCAGAAGAGCTGTCTTATCCCTGAGTTCTACAATTGGGTCAAAGCACCTCAAATGATGCATGATCTGCCTGTGATGACATTGGGGCATACATACTGTGCTCACCAGCAAGCCAACAGATTGTCAGAAAATACAAACAATGGCTGTTTGACTGGCTGCCACGCTGAATACTGCTACAGCACAGATGCAAAACTACTTAAAACATTGCTGTTTTGAATTGCAAACAAATCATCAATGCAGCTGTAGTCACAAAGAGGTGTGTCGCAACCAACATAATTTTTCAACACCTTACATGTGGAAGTCAAATTATCCCAGAGGCAAGGCTAAGCAAGGCTAGGGGAGACTGTGGCTCAAAGTATGACACCAGTAGCTTCCTCATCCCAATCTCCACAAGATAAAAGTTTCAGTAGGGGAATTACAGCATAGTATAGACACTGAGATAGTACGGGAATACCTGGCTACTCTTAATGAATTCAAGTCTCCAGGGCCGGACGAACTGCATCCAAGGGAGTTAAAAGAACTGGCTGAAGTGATTTCAGAACCACTGGCAATAATCTTTGAGAATTCATGGAGAACAGGAGAAGTTCCAGCAGACTGGAGGAGGGCAAATGTGGTCCCCATCTTTAAAAAGGGGGGGAAAGAAATCCCAAACAATTATCGCCCAGTCAGCCTGACATCAATACCAGGTTAAAATACTAGAGCAGATAATTAAACAGACGGTCTGTAAGCACTTAGAAAGAAATGCCGTGAACACTGACAGTCAACATGGGTTTCTCAAAAACAGGTCATGCCAAACTAATCTCATATCTTTTTTTGAAAGAGTGACAAGTATGGTAGGTGAAGGGAATGCTGTAGATGTAGTGAACCTTGATTTCAGTAAAGCCTTTGATAGTCCCCCATGATCTTCTTGAAACAAAGCTAGTAAAATGTGGGCTGGACACTGCTACTGTTAGGTAGATTGGTAACTGAGCCCAAAGGGTGCTCATTAATGGCACAACTTCATCCTGGAGAGGAGTGACCAGTGGGGTACCACAGGGGTCTGTCCTGGGACCGGTACTATTTAATATTTTTATAAATTACTTGGATGATGGAATAGAGAGCATGCTAATCAAATTGGCAGATGACACCAAGTTAGGAGGGATAGTTAATACCCCGGAGGGTAGGGTCAAAGTTCAGAATGACCTCGATAGACTGGAGAGCTGGGCCATAAGCAATATAATGGATTTCAATAGGGAGAAGTGTAAAGTACTTCACCTAGGCAGAAAAAACATAAGGCACAGGTACAGGATGGGAGAAAGTTGGCTTGACAACAGTACATGTGAAAGAGATCTGGGAATCTTAGTGGACCACAAACTGAACATGAGTCAATAGTGTGATATGGCAGCTAAGAAGGCCAATGCAATTCTGGGCTGCATCAATACGAGTATTGTGTCTAGATCAAGGGAAGTAATACTACCACTGTATTCTGCATTGGTCAGACCTCACTTGGAATACTGTGTCCAGTTTTGGGCTCCACAACTTAAGAAGGATGTTGACAAGTTGGAGTGTGTCCAGAGGAGGGCGACCAGAATGGACAAAGGTCTAGAATTCATGTCCTATGAGGAGAGACTTAGGGAGTTGGGTTTGTTTAGTTTGGAGAAGAGAAGGTTGAGGGGAGACATGACAGCCATGTTTAAATATTTGAAGGGATGTCATGTTGATGAGGGAACCAGCTTGTTCTCTGTTGCTCCAGAGACTAGGACACAGAATAATGGATTTAAACTAATAGAAAAGCGATTCCACCAAAACATTAGGAAGAACTTTCTGACGGTGAGGGCTGTTCGACGGTGGAATGTGCTGCCTCGGAGGGTGGTGGAGTCCCCGTCTTTGGAGGTCTTTAAGCAGAGGCTAGATGGCCATCAGTCGGGAGTGCTTTGATTGTGGCGGGGGAAGGGTTGGGGTCACTGGGGATGTGGGGGGAGGTAGTTGTTAATTTCCTGCATTGTGCAGGGGGTTGGACTAGATGACCCTGGTGGTCCCTTCCAACTCTATGATTCTATGATTCTGCTACAATTCTGCTGTTGAGTGTGTTTCTGGTGAGCACAGTTGATTATCCAAAAGGCTTGACCCTAGAATGGCAGTTCTTTAGAGTACCAGGGCCATGAGATTGCCCTGAAAACCTCCTTCTATTTTTAATATAAGCAGAGGTCTAATTATTATCCCATCCCCCCAACAGAGTCCCCACATGAACCTAGCTGACCACACTTTTAAAAAATTGTAGGTTGAATCTGAGAATGGATTATTGCATCTTCTAATTATGTTAAATAGTAAGGAACTGTAGCTTCTATAATTGCCTATTGGATTAAGGTTATTAAATTCTTCCTGTGATTCAGCTTCCAAAGAATCTCTATAAAAATTCTGGAGACTAAGTCAACATCTAGCCTTATTCTATCAAGGCACACGGGGCATTTATATTAGTTTTGTTCTACTGTAACTGTCATGGTGTCCCCCCAAAAAATTCTAGGAATTGTAGTTTGATTGGGGTATGTGCGAATTTCCTGTTACAGAACTGTAGCCTTTGTCACAGCACTACCACTACAAGGATTCCTTCAGGACTGTTAGACCAGTTTAATTGTGTGAAACAGATAAGGCCACACAACACTTATCACATTCATTCAGCTCAGCCATCTCTGTGTCCAACAGTTTTAGGAGGTTTCTTTGAACAGGGAGCACTGGATTGTTTTGCATTTTGCTCTCCCTGTATATAATAGTAGAATGCCAGGGGAGAAGTACTTCATCCATGACTGCTAGAGAGGCAGCAAGTGCACTAATATGGGGTAAAGGCTCCAGAGAAGCTCTTCTTCTGAGTCAACATGAACCAATATTGTCACCTCATGTTCCTTTATTTTTCAAGGAGCAGATACACATATATTATGTGTTTGAATTGATGAAGGCTACAGAAATAAAATCCCTTCATTCCATTTGAGACCGATAACAGAGGGGTTTAATGCATGGCCAATTTGTCTCGCCTTTGTGCCTTAAAAGTAGTGAATTCCCGTGGTCTAAACGCATGACCATCCAAGGGCTGAGCATCGGCCCCACCTTAGGCGCGATTTAAGCAAAAAACAAACAAACAAACAAACAAAAATGGGCTAAGCAATCCCTGGTTTCTAGCGATCTTTTCTGTGCTAAACCGCTTCTTTTTATTTCGCTACATTACCGGAATGCTGGCGTGCGTGTAATCACACAACTAGCCCGCTACTAACCTCCTTTCGTTCAAGCTCCCAGCCCCGACAAACAGCTGAGCTGCGGGTGAGCAAGGGCGGGGCAGGTGCGAGCTGCGCTGCTGGCTAGGAAGAGAAGTGACGCGACGGGGAAGGAGAGCTCCTTTCATGGACTTCTGGGGGGAGGGCAGAGGGTGGAAGGGGCAGAGCTTCTCTGGCCTGAAGAGTATAAAAGGCCAGAGGAGAGCTGTAGCCAGGAGGAAGCAGGCTGTGACCCAGGTTGGCTGAGCATAGAGCCACCCGGGTAGCCTCTGAGGGAGAGGAAAGCTCAGACTCTCCCTCGGACTGGTCTGAGGCTGAAGAGGTGCCTCAAGCCCTGAACCTCTCCAGGCCAGACAGACCTGTAGGGGGGGGGGTGCGTCACACCATCACGATGGTATACTGGAACGCTGGTGTCCCAAGAAAAAAAAGGGGGAGAATCGGCCTTTGATTGGATAACCCCTCAGCCAATCCTTGGGCAATAACATGGCGGTCACTCCACTACTATCCCACATTATATGGGTGGCTCAAACGCACGGGGAGCCTCCAGCAGCTACTTGCTTCGGACTTATAGTGGGATGGACTAGCATCATGTGTTTGACTATCCTATCTCGGAATAAAATATTGTGAGATAAGGGAGGAGCGAACCAAGAACATTCTGCCCATGCATTAATCCCCAGAGTGTTTCAGAAGAAACATTGAGAAAGTTAAATGGAATTGTGAGGAAAGGCATAAAGGGTGAGAGAGTAGATATGGACAAATATAAATTTGAAAACACACAGACAGCTTAACAGGGAGATAAAGAAATCCCTAATGAAACAGGTTTATTCAGAAATCTTTTTTTAAATGTGCAGAAGCCTTGAATGCCATTGAGCTACATTTCCTGTGAAGGCAAGAAGACAATGCGGTAGAGCAGCACAAAAGTTTTTGCTTTAATTTCCATGGTTTTTGGTGGCATTTTATTGTAAAATCACTGTTTCCATTCAGTTTGGATGCAATTTTCTTAAATTGTACCCCTTATCCATCAGATTATCCTTGAGCATTTGGCTCTCCAAGTAGGCAGAATTACATGTTATGTGTAGCTCTATGATCCTCTATGATGCCTGCAAGGGGGAGCTGGGGGGTAATGCTTCCCCATGCCATTTTCCTGCCTAAAATCACCAATTCTAATATGCTCCATGGGCTCAGCTGGTATTTGGCACCCTGTCAGACTTCAGTACCTCATTGCATCTCAGGAATAATAAACTTCGCTCCAGACGTTGCAGAGATTTTAAAAGTTTTATTAAGAAAGCAAATGAGTTCAGTGGTCTATACAAACTTAAGGTCAGAATACCGATGGGGAAAAACAGGCTATACTTATAGGGAACACACACTAGAACTGATTACACGTAATCTTTGAAATGCAAAACATCAGGGTTCTTTCAAGTTTCTAGAGGTGCCAGGGTTCTGGCAGAATTGACACCTTGAGAACAGATAGTTGATTTACAATAGGAAGGCTTTGAAGTGGAGGTCTAGTGCCTCCGGCCTTCGCCCCTTCTTCCCAAACTGAAGAGACTTTCCCACGAGACGGGGGGGGGGGAGAACACGGAGCTTGCTAACCGGGGCCCGACTGGGTGCCCTCGCTGACACCCCCCCAGGAAGAGGAGCAGCACCACAGAGCTGACACTCAGGATCCTCAAGAAAATAAACCCCTGCCCAAGGGCAAGCACAACTCCCTGACTCTTGAAAATGTGTAGGTACCTATATTTTTCCCAAAGCATCATTAAAATTGTTTGGGAGCAGCATTTTTCAGTAGGCAAACAGCTGGAGAGGAGGAAAGGATTAAAGACCCCCATCTTCCTGTTCTCCTGCTCTCAGCCCCAGCAGCTGTATTGGGGTGGGGGATCAATCTAAGAGGCACACAGTCTGCTCTGAGACACACTATATGGTCCTTGGTAGAAATCACTTGCTGTGAGTGCTTTGTAGAAATCACTTGAAAAAGTGGTACTACAAATAACATACACGGTAACAGTCAATAATGTGGCTTAAATAATGTGGATTTTCAAGCGAGGGGTGTGTGTCACTGGTGTCATCATCAGTGGCGTCACAGAACCATAGGGTTGCCAACCTCCAGGTGGCAGCTGGAGATCTCCTGGAATTACAACTGATCTCCAGGTGAAAGAGATCAGTTCACCTGGAGAAAATGGCTGCTTTGGAAGGTGGACTCTATGGCATTATACCCCATTGAAGTCCATCCCCTCCCCAAATCCCTCTATCTTCAGGCTCCACCCCCAAAATCTCCTGGCATTTCCCTGCTCAGAGCTGGCAACCCTACAGCACCCCCCTTATTTAAAAAAATTGCCCTAAAAAGTAGGTCTCTGTCTCCTTCCCTCAATGAGATATGCCTTTTTCCTAATACCTCCTTGAGGGAAGAAGTTAGAGACTTAATTTTTTAAAAGTGAAAGCTGGGAATTCAGAGAACCGGCTTAAGCTATCACTACAGCATTATAGCACTATTTTAGGGCCTTTTTAAAACTGAAATTCGACTGGGGGGAGGGGGAGTAGTTTAACACTGACAGCAGTCCAATGATTGAAAAGTGAGCAGGAGGTGGGCAGGATAAAGAAAACCCATAAAAACATTTCACACCAGGAAAAAGCCTACTGAAGATTGGCTTCTAGAAAAACATTGAAGTAAAAGTGGTCTCAAAAGAACTGGAAAAAACAAGGGGGAGAGGGGAGGAGACACAAAAAAAACAAAGTGAAAATTAAAGGCACAAAAATGCATGCCGAAATTGGGATAAACTGAAGCAATATGGTGCCAGAACCGACGGGAAAAAACCCATGCTGAAGAGCCCATTGTGGGAGCTGTAATTCCAAGAAAGTGGGGGGGGGGGAGAGGCATTCATGGCATCCGAGTAGCTAGTGATGCTTGTACAATGATGTGTTTTAATGGTATTAATGGATGGCTATTTTTGTATACTACCTGTTGTTGTTACTTGCCTTGAGTCCAGACAGCACTGGGGGGAAAGGCAGCACGTATAAACACTCTAAATAAAGATATAGTCTAATTGCTATCAGTGAGGCCCACAAAGATGGGGAAAGCAGCAGCCAGGGGGGCATCTCTCAGTCATTACTAAGCCCAGCTCTAGCTACTGCTGCACACCTCCAGTTGGGGTCTGGAGATCTCTTGGAATTACAACTGATCTGCAGACCACAGATCAGATGGGGGTCATTAGAGGGAGAGCCAGCATGGTGTAGTGGTTAAGAGTGGTGGACAATCTGGAGAACCGGGTTTGATTCCCCACTCTTACACATGAAGCCAACTGGGTGACCTTGGGCTAGTCAAAGTTCACTCTGAACTCTGTCAGTCCAACCTGCCTTACAAGGTGTCTGTTGTGGGGAGAGGAAGGGAAGGAGATTGTAAACCGGTTTTATTCTCCTTAAAAGGTAGAGAAACTCAGCATAAAAAAACACACACAACCCAAACCAACCATTTTGCCTGGCTGAGAACCAACCAAGAGTCCTTTCCTCAGCAGTGTTTTGTATTTTATTTTCATTACTATCAGCTGCTTTGGGAGCCAATGTTGGGGCTGAAACGTGGGATCAAATATAATCAATAAATTCTGAAGCTGATGCTATGGATGTAGAGTTTTTTCCAGTGTAAATGGATCACTGATATATTGCACCGACTCTACAGTAAGGGAAAAAAGTATTTGATCCCCTGCTAAATTTGCCCGTTTGCCCTCTGACGAAGGAATGACCAATCCATAATTTTAATGGTAGGTTTATTGTAGCTGTGAGAGACAGAATAACAACAGGAAAAAACCCAGAAACCCAGAAGACAAAAGTCAGAGATTGATGTGCATTATAATGAGTGAAATAAGTATTTGATCCCTTTGCAAAAGATGACTTAGTACTTGGTGGCAAAACCCTTGTTGGCAATTACAGATGTCAGACGTTTCTTGCAAACGGGCAAATTCAGCAGGAGATCAAATACTTTTTCCCCTCACTGTACATAACTTCTAATACAGGTTGTACAATTTATTAGTGATCAAATATTTCAGCCACAACCAATGTGCAGGTATCCTGATTGTGGTTGTGAACAATCTGATCACTGATATATTGTACAACCTATGCGATAGAAATGATTGAGTGGAACAATCTGACATCAGTATGTGCTGCACATCTAACAACTGCTTAGAATCTGTCTTTATTAACTGCTTTGCCAGACTGAGATCCTCCCCTCTTAAATTAGGTCTACAGGTTAAATACAGGAAACTGCAGCAGTACTTTGACACACTTGAGGATCCCCTCCAACAGAGGCCTTTTATGCTTGCCAGACTTACCTTCCCTCGGAGGTATTAAAGGGTAGGTTTAAAAATATCCCCTTTGAGAAAAGAATATATCTATGCGGTTTGAGTCAACATGATACACTTCAGCGTATAATCATAAATTGTCTTCTGCACGATAGCCCTCGTAAGAAAACAATTTTACCCTTAATTGATAAAATGAAATCTAGCCGGTTTTTAATGAATGACTCTATCCCTGAGGTCACATTAAAGGTGGTGGAATTTTTGACGGAAGTTGTCAAGACTAGTATCAAAGTTTAAATCATATTTATATGGGAAATGTATGGATTGAGGATTCTTGTGTACCGTCTATGCTATATTTCTGAGAATATGCCAATAAAGATCTATTGATTGATTTCCAGACTGAGATCACAAGGCAGAAGTGCTATTTACTTAGAAGTATGATTGTAAGCAGAAATCAAGAGTCCTTTGCTTTATCATCATTGGGATTAGAACAGTGTAAGGAGTGGATGTACTTACTATTTTGCAAACACATACCACCCCTCAAGAATTTTGGAAGTGCATTGAAAGCCAGCAAAATAACAAGCTACCTGCTATATGTTCTCTACAAAGGTTAAGTTAAAAATTCAACCCCTGTGTTAATAAGCCAGGGTGATTATTTCTTTCCCCTTTGACAAAGCCTTACCTCACAAAATTCATATTTTCAAGCACTTTTCTCTATTTTTCTGTTTCTGCCATCACATCACATGCTGTTTCACTCTTATTACTTGACTGATTTTGCTTGATTGCATGCCTGGTGTTTCCAGTGATAGCCCCATATGGAAAGAAGCACAGGAGGAGACAGACAACCCGTTTTAAATGTCTATATCTTCCCCTTCTGTGTCCAAAACAGATGTGGTGGAGGGAATTTTTTAAAAAATTCTGTAAATAAGTGGTTCAGTTTCTTAATGCAATACTCTCATTTCTATAACCCTGTGTAAATATTCATTTCATATAAAAATGAATGCAAGGGGAGAGGCGATTCAGTGACATGCCTTCTTGGCTCACCTCCAACTTCCACATGTACAAGTGTCATTTGCATAGCCTCTGTGTGTACATCTGACCACATATGGGCTGCCAACATTCAGTCTCTACACCCTTCACATTTGCAAGATTTGGACTGTGTATTATAAGGAGGCTATGCTCTTTTTAGTACATGTGCGTAGGCTCCTCTGTAGATACCATGTTGACACAGGTCAAGTTTGTAAACTTGCAGTAGCTTTTGTCAACCGTATTCCTGTGGTATTAGCTGCTACTATCACCAGTTTCCAGGGGAATGTTCAATTGATGTACTTTGCATACATGAGCCAGATCCTGATTCTGGTCTCTACAGGAGTATATTCTAGTATAGCTTTTCATAGAAACAGTAACATAATGATCAATGTTTCTCTGTCTGCATGCATCTATATGACCTAAAGGTAAAGGTTCCCTGTGCAAGCACCGGGTCATTCCTGACCCATAGGGTGACGTCACATCCTGACGTTTCCTAGGCAGACTTTGTTTGCGGGGTGGTTTGCCAGTGCCTTCCCCAGTCATCTTCCCTTTACCCCCAGCAAGCTGGGTACTCATTTTACCAACCTCAGTAGGATGGAAGGCTGAGTCAACCTTGAGCCGGCTACCTGAAACCGACTTCTGCCGGGATCGAACTCAGGTCGTGAGCAGAGCTTTTGACTGCAGTACTGCAGCTTAACACTCTGCACCATGAGGCTCCTATATGACCTACCTCTGTGGATATACATTAAGGTGTGTATATGTCAAAAGTTATAGTTTTCTTTAAGTGGTGGCAGGTTGGTCAAAACAAAACCACACAGTGCTGGAGTGTGAATCCTCACCACCCCAGGAATAATGTGCTACTACCGTCCCCTTAACTAACCCACCAGCCATAGACCAAGGGACTGAGTCTAGCCCTCCCAGGTCTAAGATCAAGGAGTCATCCCTGCAAGGTAGGACACTTGCAAGGCATTCCCAAAAAACCAATTACTCTGGTAGCTGCAGCCAATAGGGCTAAAGTACTGGATTCAGATTGAAGCTCCCATAAACAAGAATACCACAAAATATAATTAATAGGTTTTATTTTAAAATGTGCAGAGGTATACAATATAAGAACAGCAAGGATAAAATAATAAAAGCTAAATAACTAACCTGAGCATTTTAACAAGCATTGGTTCTCTAAGTCCAAATGTTGCCTGACAAGACTGAGTCCAAACAGAGTTTCAAAACCCAAAACAGGTGTCTGGCCAGCAAGGCCCACCTGGTCAAGAATCGAGAGATGATCCAAAGACAGGTGTAATCCAGACAAAGGGCAAAGATTAGAATGAAAGATCTTCCTTTATGCCTGCCTAACGACCCATGTTGGCATGATTCTAGTTGACCAATCAAATATATGGTGAATGATGTAACTGGACCAATGAGGTATGTTACTAATGGGTTCTAGCCAATCAGGTGTGCTGCACTCTACGGCTGTACAGGGCCTAATTAAGCAAGGCCCCTTCTCCCACCCACGGGTCTTTCTACTAACAAGATGGAATGTGCAGGTGAAACCCCCCCCCCTTGTTATTTGGCCTTGAAGGGCCTGGGCCCACTGACTTCACCGGCATTCCTTATCTTGTTTTCTGAAACTGCAGTCAGCATGACCTTGAGTTATCCATGAGAGAAGCTGGTGTGATCCTTGTGCAGGCCTCAAGCCTGAACCAAAGTTTCCAAAAAGACAAGAGGCTGGTCGGTAAGCCAGTCTCTTAATAGTATACTTAAGATAGATAATTTGTTGCACTAAAAAGTGGGAAAACGTGTAAGTTCTGTCAGGACCAGATTCAGGACTGCACTTATAATATTCCTAGTGAACATATCAGAACTTGTTTATTCCAGAAGCTGCCTTATATATTCATGTTTGTGTATCTCCCAGAAAGCTTTGTACAACAAGTCTGTGTGCTGCTTAGTCACAAGGGACGCCTATGCTAACTTGTAGCCTCGGGTGAAACGAGGCATGCTTTCAGATATGAGAAATAGATAAGTACATTAAAAAAAAAAAAAACCTTCCTCTGAAACGTCATATATTGTTGCTTGGTAAACATTTCCAACCCTCCAGGTGTTTGCACAGATGCTATACACTCTGAACAGATAATGTAACAAGTACCCTTTCCACAAAGCTCTCCATCTATCAGAAAAGCCATTGGGAAAATGGTTCTGTATACAACCAATCTATAAGAAACACTCCACCAAGCTGGAAACAACCCTCACCGTTCTGTTTCCTGGACCTGGTTTCTCCTTATGGCTGTAGCTGTCCTCTTGATTCATCTCATCAACACAGATGCACCCTCCGCTGACATTGTTTCGAAACAATGGGAAATGGCAGGGATGGTATCAAAAGCAGTATTTCTAGAGTCAGGAATAGGGTGGTGATAAACAAGCTAATGTCAACACTACAGTGTACAGAAGCTGACAAAGTAATCATAACAACCTGTGGTGTGGACTGTACGGTTCTGGCGCACACTAATGCAGGACCAACCCATAGCACATCATCTCATACTTTGAATGTAGATACATACAGCTAATAGTACTTTACCCTTATGAAATTTCTGCATGAAGGGACTGATGGAAGTATTCAAGTGCACTTGTTCTTGTAGAGTACATCCAAGACCTCCAGGAACCAGTTGGGCTGACCTTGGGCTAGTCCCAGTTCTCTCAGAACTCTTTCAGCCCAACCTACCTCACAAGGTGTTGTGAGAAGGGGAAGGGAAGGTGATTGTAAGCTGCTCTGAGAGACTCAAAGGTAGAGAAAATCGGGGTATAAAAACCAACTCTTATTCTTCCTCAGACTATGAACAGCAGACATTTCTAGGCAAGCATGAAATTGGTGCACACTTGAGACAGGAAGAGCAACTGGGAAAGGTGCTCCTTCCCTCGTGGCTGTTTGAAGCCCCCCTCCCCTCTTCTCTCTCTCTCTCTCTTATAATTTTCAGAACATTTAACCACTGCAAAACTAAACCAAGCTCCTGAGTTGTTCATCACTCTTTAGAAATGCACCTAAATAGTGATGTTTTGTTAAATGAAATTAAAATATTTACACTTTGATCAATTCCAGCTAGGTCAAAATAATCATTTTGAAATAGCTCACACAGCATTTTATCTGTGACTCTTGTTGCTGCCTAGAAATTATCTTGGTGTGGCTGCAGGATAATCTTTTGAAATCATTACATGTGTTTACTCCCTGCTTGCAAAATACCTAAACTGGCCCCAGGAGACTTCAATGCCACGTGAATAATTTATGAGGGTTTAGGAGATCTCAGGCACTGCAGGACCACACCTGTGATCAAGCATGCCTTTTTCTTAAACACCAGAGAGCATGTGAAAAGCAAAGGAGAAGCTGAGAGAAGAAGCTCTACTTGTGTATTTATAAATTAAGCAAATACTAAAGAAGCACCATTCATCTACTGTGCTCTCTTTTCCAAAGAGAACTAACCTGTGTAAGTATTACATGAACACATGAACCTTCCTTACACTGAATCAGTATAACCCCTGGTCCATCAAAGTCAGTATTGTTTACGCGGCTCTCCAGGGTCTCAGGTAGAGGTCTTTCACATCATCTACTTACCTAGCCCCTCCTCCTGGAACTTCTTGCCACTCAGGGAAGTGGGAACATATGATTCCTTTGAAATAGATATCTCTAGGCAGCTCACTGCCTCTGCTGTTGTTAAATACAAGTTATTTGGATGATACACATAAATGGGTTGAAATTACTATCTCCCAATCTTTCGTTAGCAATCCTTTAACACCCCTTTGTCATCAAGGGGTCCCAGCGTTTCCCTGCTTCTGATGTAGTTAATGAAATTCTTGTCGTAATGTTTTTAGAAATATGCTCTTCGGATTTTCTTTTCACTCATCTTAATAAGATGTACGAAATCTCCCCACACACACACACACACATTTTTATTCGTAATTGACTTGGTCTCCAATCAAGAGACGGAGAGCGTTATTACTGTCATTATTGTTATAGATAGATCAAAGAAAGAGAGGCCATATGGTATAAACATTTTTTATTTTATCAGCCTTAAAAAGTTTGCAAGTATTTGTATTTCAGACCTCTATTTGTGGCAGACAGAAAACGATGTCAGCTCCAGATGACTCTACATCTGGAATTAGAAGAAGAGTTGGTTTTTATACCATGCTTTTCTCTACCGAAAGGAGTCTCAAAGCAGCTTACAATCACCTTCCCTTCCCCCCTCACAACAGGCACCTTGTGAGGTAGGTGAGGCTGAGAGAGTTCAGAGAGAACTGTGACTGGCCCAAGGTCACCCAGCAGGCTGCATGTGGAGGAGTGGGGAATCTAATCTGATTCACCAGAATAGAGTCCACCGTTCATGGAGGAGTGGGGAATCAAACCCAGTTCTCCAGATTAGAGTCTGCCGTTCTTAACTACTACACCACACTGGCTCTTGGTGAATCCCTTTGATGTTCCTATGCCCCAGTGCAGCAGACGGTCTTTGCAGAGGGCCACAGAGAAAATAAGTGGTAAGTCTGAACCAAGTCTGGTGCTCCTTCCTTCTCAGGCACTCGTTGGCAAAGGCCACCCACATCCTGAGTCACAGATTAAGAACTCAACTTTCTTTCCACTTTACTGACTTCCACAGCTCTTCCATCTACAACAAATTTTCTGCCTGCCTGTTTTCCATGCTTATCTTGTTGGTTCTTGTACTTCTTCCTTTTTTTTTTTATAAACACCTCTGCCCTTGCTTTCAATTTTCCTATGTATTGATGTGTCGCACACACTGGACACATATCAGCAGAGAATTATATGCTAACATCATGAGATAAGCACCAGCCAGAAGTGTGACTAGGAGAAAGTACAGCATGCTTAGGAAGTCATATCAATAATATACAAGTAATACTGCTATAGCTCATTCCTCATGTACAAATATGATCAAGATCCAAATTTCTGGTAATAATTCATTAGTATGGTTGATGACAGCACAGATTTTTGCAAGGGATCCACAAGGATTCTGCTGGATCTTGGCCTACAGTTGGTGGCCTAGATCTCCTCTGTGTCCTTTTATCAACTTTGGCTAATATGATAGCTACGATTGTTCCTCAAAAAGCATGATGACCACAGTGATTCGTGCTCTGATTACATCCAGGTTAGATTACTGTACTGTGTTTTATGTGAGGCTGTCTTTGAAAGTGGTCTGGAAATGCCACAATGCAGCAGACAGGCTATTTTCAGGAGAGGGATTAGGGTTGACAATTCTGGGTTGGGATATTCCTGGAGATTTTGGACTGCAGCATGGAGACGGTGGGGTTTGGGAAGGGGAGGGACCTCACTGGGGGAGAATTCCATCGAGTCCACCATCCACAGCAGCCATTTTTTCCAGAGGAACTGATCTCTATAGTCTGGAGAACAGTTGTAATTCTGATAGATCTCCAGGCCCCAATTGGAGGAGCCTCATTATCCTCACTGCTGTCAGCTGGCAGAGCTCATGATGTTCTTGCAACCTAGCACTCCTCCTATGCTTGAGTAGCAATGATCTGCACTTTTGGAATCACTGCTCCAGAGGCTGTGGAGGGCTGCTGTCGGACGCAGATGAGTTGCCTGTCCTGGATGGTTGTAGGCACGGGGAACATTCATCCGTCCATGCCTGCTCTGCCTGCTGTGGTTCTTCCCTTCCACTGTCTGCTGCTTCCAGGTCCTCTTCCAACGAGGAAGCCTCAGCAGGCTGACTCATGACAAGACCTGGCAAGTGGTTAAAGTTGATTCTGAGATTTTGTACTAGCCACTGTTCACCTAAATACATTTTTGCCAATTGCAGAGGGTGTGCAGTTACAAATAAGTGATTCTTCTCAATCAGAATTGTTGCATCCAAAACTAATAGAGTAGACAATCTCAGCTCAAGCATAACAACAGCAATAAAAAGGCAAGCAGGTAGGGTTCCCAGGTCCCTCTTCGCCACCGGCGGGAGATTTTTGGGGCGGAGCCTGAGGAGGGCGGGGTTTGGGGAGGGGAGGGATTTTAATGCCATAGAGTTCAATTGCCAAAGCGGCCATTTTTCTCCAGGTGATCTGATCTCTATCGGCTGGAGATCAGTTGTATTAGCAGGAAATCTCCTGCTACTACCTGGCAGTTGGCAACCCTACAGGCAGGAGTGGGCAAGGATAAAAAGAAATTGTTTTCTGAATTAACGTAATTGCGTGGAAGACCACTGCTAAGATGTGTCTGTTAACTCAAAGCACATGACTACAAAAACATCAAAAGGTACATGTGCTGCTGATAACTATCAGATTAAATTGATATTTCCTACAGCGCCATGTCTGACGTCAAAACAGTTCTTGATTCCTGTGTTTCCATTGAGACTCTGACACTGGAAAAGGCTCTTGTTGCCCAGCTGGCTTATTGGCATTAACATATCACATTTCAAACCGTTACAGTGAAATCCTAAATAGAGTTACACCCTGCTAAATCCATTAACTCAAATGAACTTAGAAGGGTGTCACCCCACTTAGGACTGCTTTGTTAGAGATCTAAGCCTTGGGAATACTAATGGAGTGCATAGTTTTTGCAAAGCCTTTAGATGAAACTTTTACACAAGCCAAGTTTAGTTAACTAGTTGTAGGACTGTACTGAAAGTAGAAATTTGCTTATCAAAATGGCACAATAGCCTAGAAAGTATTTGGGTGTTCACATAGGGTTAGAAACTGGAGAAGTTAAGCAAATATAAGTTTCCTTTACATATGCTCACAGATTCCAGGATTGAATTTACACAAATCTATGTTTTGGTTTAACAACAATGACATACAATTAAACCAACTAATACTTATTGCACCATTGGTTGATTATGCCCCAGTTGTGCGCCAATGTGTGGTTTAAAGATGCATTCAGTGCAGGCTGACACATCTGTTGCTCCACATAAAACTTGTCCCATGTTACATTTTTCCTTGCACTGGGACAGGAGAGATTGTAGTAACTCCTTTCCCTTCATCCTGACTTTCCTTCCAAAACCATTCCATATAATGCCATTCTTGTTATGAATATTTTATTAACTTTTTTAAAAAAATACACCCTCCTGAATACACATTCTACTTTTTTGAATATATGTCCTTAAGAGTTTTTTAAACCTAAACCAAGGATTGAAGATCATCTCAACCATAGGTCCCTAATGAATCTAGGTTCAATCATAGGTCTCTGTTTCTCTGTGAAATTCTGCTATAACATGATCACTTATTTGAGAATGAAATAATACTCAATCCCGACCCCAGATTTTGCCAAAAGTATTTATTAGTTCCCTGTACTTCAGTTCTGATTCACTCTTTAAACACTCAGCAAGACGTCTTGGATGATACACTGGCTACTCATATGGTGGAAAGGAAGGAGGGAATGACCCCGACTTCCTTGCCTATCTGGTGTGCTTGCCTTGTTGCTTACTCCAGAGGGTATTAATCTCTCCATCTGTGTATTTATCTATTTATTTAGTTCTTTTAAATAATTGCATCCTACCCTTCAAACAGGAAACAGATTCCTGGGGTGGCTAACATAATAAAGCAAGTAAAAATCATAACAATAAAATATCAATCAGTATAAAACAGAAAAGACAACATCAAAAACAAATAAAATTCCCACAGCCAGAAAACATTAAAACCAGCAGCGAAATAGTCTAAAATAAAGAGCAGAATTAAAATCCAGTCATCACTACAATAGTAGGCAGGAAGGGTGGAGGGGGTCAGAGGGGATAAAATGCCTTGTGGCAGGGTTGCCAACTCTTTGTTAGGAAATTCCTAGAGATTTGGGGGTGGAGCCTGGGATGGTGGAGTTTGGGGAGCAGCACATATCCTAAAATTGGAACAAAAACCAAGATATGATCCTGGAAACTGTATCTTCTGTGCCATACATTAGTTGGTATTTTTTCTTTACTGCATGTACATGTTGATCAAGTAAAATGTGTCCGTATGGTTACTAGAGAGAGTTTCTTAGGATCTTAGAGGGGATTAGAGGGAACAATGGAGAAGAAGAGGGTGGTCAAAGGCTTTGTGTATGCAAAGGCTCTGTGTGTCAGAAGGCCACTTGCTTGGGGTTCATAGTGGGGGCAGCTGCACCTATTGTGCAATGTTGGTTTCTCAGAAACATCTGGTTAGCCACTGTAGAAAATAGAATGCTGAACTAGATGGATGCCAAGGTCATAGTTTGTCTAGGGCACCAAAACACCTTTGGGCAGCCCTGGATGAGTCACCATACCAAGAAAATTTGGACTTGTGGGTCACCATACCAAAAAGGTTGGGAACCTCTGCCCTCTGAAGCTGCCATTTTCTACAGGGGAACTAATCAGTTCTGGAGATCAGTTGTAATTCTGGGAGATCTCCAGGCCCAACCTGGTTGGTAACCTTACCTGAGGGCCCACAAGATTGAGGACCCCAATGTATTTGTTCATATTTATTTATTTATTTGGGAAATGTTTATGCCATATCTCCAGAATTCGACTTGAGGTGGCTTTAGGGTTGCCAGGTCATAGCCAGTAACTGCTGGGAGAAAATAGGGGGTGAGGCCTAGATCGCTGATGCTGCACTAGTGCACTTATGTCACTTCCAGTAATGTAATTTTGTGAATCTATATTAGGGTTGCCAACCTCCAGGTAAGGCCCGGAGATCTCCCACTATTACTGTTTATCTCCAGGTGATAGAGATCAATTCCCCTGGAGAAAATGGCTGCTTTGGTGGGTGGACTCTATGGCCTTGTACCCTGCTAAACTCTCTCCCCATCCCAAACCCTGCCCTCCCAGGCACCCCTCCCAAAAAAATCTCCAGTTATTTCCCCAGCCACAGCTCTGCTTCTTGCTACTACCCACCTCAACACTAAAAAAAAATAGGTAGGCAGAGCAGGGCCTCTTATGATGAGGTACAGGCAGGAACATCTGAAAATAGACATCCCGGTTCCAAGACATGTAGGAAGCTAATGAAGATGCCCTAATACCAGCATGCATTTCTGCATCATCTAATTTCACACACATAGGATCAGTGCACACAGTTGGAATGCTTTGTTTGCGGAGCTATACTGAGTAAGTAGGGAGGGAAGGCATGCTTCCTTCCTTCCTCTTCCTACTCCCCACTGCACATATGGCCAGCATTTTGTCCAAACCTGCCTTTTGATAGCTTCATGTAAACACTTCCCATGTAAAATGTAAATCATCCTGTTAGTATAAACAAGATATTCCCTGCAAGCAACCGATCCTGATGTTAACAATCTGACATTGTACAAGGAACTACCTATCACTCATTTTTAAGAATGACATCTGATCAATAGAAGTCCTTTGCTCTTCACAGGAAGACTAGATCTCACTGATTCCTCTGTCATTCTGGTAAGACATAAACAAAACACACCAAACAGAACAAGTGTGAGCTCCAGGCTTGGGAACGCAGCTGGCTCCAAGGTTAAGTTGCTCAGAAGTTTGTTATGACTGCTTGCGCTCCGTTTGATTGATAACTGTAATCTATCATGGGAACCAGGCTCGACCTGGTATCCAACTGTGCCTTTGTGATGTATATGTTCCAACCTGCCCGCTTCCCCCCATTAGAGTCCTCGTACCTTCCCCTGTAAGTTCCTGCTACTCACCTTATGCTTCCCAAATAAACCAGCTTCTTAGAATACCCTGTCTGGACGTTTGGTGATTGGGATTCAACAGGTGAACTCAGACCTTACAACAAGACAGTCCATTTTATGCCAGAGAATACATTTATGTGGCTGCTAATTATTAGAGCCATGGAAGAGCCAGTGGTCATTTATGCATGGGAGTTTACCTGGGGTTCGAAGGTGGCTCGACTTTTCTGTTGCGAATCTATGCTCAAATCAGGAAGCATTTGAGTCCCTGCCACACTATTATTTCAGGGGAAGCTTGACCTGCCATATGTTTGCACGAGAAATTTCAAACCCAGAACTTGAAACCCATTTCCTCAAATGGTAGTTTAATTGTCTGAGAATAAATTTACATTTTAAAGTTGAATTTATGAGATATGTATGATCCACAAGAGCACTATGCATAACTAGTAAGGGAGCAGTGGGAAGGCAACAGAAGACTAACAATTATAAAAGGTATTCAAATGCTTTAACTTAGGCAGAGTTGTCAGTCTCAGGCGTCTGCCCCTAGTATCCCTCAAACAAACTCATCCAGACAGGTAGATCTGAAGCAGTAATACTTTATTAGGAACTAAAAGGCAAATAAAAGAACTGACTGCACGCAGACAGGCAAGGCTAGCGATAGAGATCCCTTGCAGGTTACTTGCTTAAAACCACTAGTGCAGGAGAGTAAGATAAACATTGCTAGCCAACAGCGAGATAAGCGGTTCCCATGAGTGGAATCAAAACACGCGGCAGCTGTGAGAAACTGCACAAACGAAAGTATACACAGGATCTTCCAAACCCTGAGAACCAAGGACTTGACCTGTGGCCAGAACTTGGCCTGAACTCATGTCAAGAGCCTGACAGGATCTTGCATTCAGCGAAGAACCTGACAAGAGTATATGATAAGAGTCATTTCACCCAAGTACCAGGCCAGCACCTGGCAATATGATACAGGATTCAGTTCAACTGCAAACTGAACTACATCAAAGCCTCTACAAGCTTGAAGTCTGCAGAGCCTAAGGTGAGACATAGAGGACTTAAGTAAAGCAGAACAATATTTGGTTATTTAGTCTCTGTGTGAACATCAAGTTATGTTGCTTTTGTCAATTCCATCCCAACATAACAGCTAATGCTATTGCTGTTTCAGCATTGCATATCAGCAATCTGGAGTCTCGGGCCTTTTATGCATTCTGTTTCCTTGCAGTCACACTTTGCTTTGAGGCTTTGCTTTGGTATGAATGCCTTTTCCGACCATCAGAGGTCGCCTTGCTCTCCCTGCACATTTCCATGCATTTTGCCTGTGTTTTCTGGATGCTTGTTGATTAGGGTTGCCAGTCCCTCCTCACCACTGGTGAGAGGTTTGGGGGGCAGGGCAGTGATCCTGTGCAACGTAATTACATCACTTCTGAGTTTACTCTGGAAGCGCTGCATCATAATGGGACACTAAAGAGTTTCGATGCAGTGCTTCCAGGGGTAAACCCAGAAGTGACATAATTGTGTCAACCACGTGCACGATTGCCGCTCCAAGGAGCCCTATGGATTGGTGGACAATTGCCCACCAATCCCAGCAACCTGACAATCCTTTGGCTGAAACCGCATACAGAAAATACAATCAAAACGTGCAGAAACACGTGGCAAGAGCAAGGCGACCTATGACGGTACGAAAAGGCATGCATAATCAAAGCAAAGCCCCGAAGCAGCCAGGGGGTGACTACGAGGGAATCAGCCTTGCATTAAAGGGCTCAGACTAAGCTGACACCCGCCTGTCCTCATCAACAGCTTTCCTGTTTTTTCAGTGTATGTTAGGATTTAATTCTTCTTCCTACTGCTTTAAAACAGCAACTCTAATTAGGACTACCAATAATAAAATCTAAATCAATCAAATTGAAGGCCTAAATAATACTGTCTTCAACTACCTCCTGAAGATTGACAGTGAAGGGGGCAGGGGCATATCGCTGGGGAGGTTGTTTCATAATTGTGGAGCTGCCATGGAAAAGGTCCTGTCTTGTGTACCCACCAAACAAGCGTCTTTAATTGGTGGCAGAGTAAGGAGGTCCTCTCCCCACCATCTTAATTCCCAGGCAGGAATGCATGGGAGAAGACAGTCCTTCGGATACCCCAGTCCCAAGCCATGTAGGGCTTTAAAGGGCAAAACCAACACCTTGAATTGGGCTCAGGAGTGGATCAGCAGTCAGTGCAATTGCCGTAGCATTGGGGATATATGCTGCCGAAAGCTGGTCCTGACTAGCAGTCTAGCCGCAATATTCTACACTAGCTGAAACTTCCAAACACTATTCAAGGGTAGCCCCAAGTAGAGCTCACTGCAATAGTCCAGTCTAGGTGTAACTAAAATATGGATCACTGTGGCTGGATCAAACTGGCCCAGGAACGAACACAGTTGACACACCAGCAGGAGCTGGGCAAATGCACTCCAAGCCACAGTAGCCACCTGGTTTTCTAAGGTGACCGCTGTATCGAGTGGCACTCTCAAGCTGTGAACCTGGCTTTTCAAGGGGAGTGTAATCCCGTCTAAGACAGGGGAGATCTGAAGTCTCTGGTCTGCCTTTCTACTAACCCGAAAACTTCTGTCTTGGCAGGATTAAGTTTCAGCTTGTTCACTCTCATCCAGCCCATTAATGACTCTAAGCACCAGTTTAGAACATCAACAGCACCCTCAGAATTAGGTGGGAAAGAAAGATAGAGCTGGGTATCATCTGCATATTGGTGACATCGCAGCCCATACCTCCTGATGACTGCTCCCAGTGGCTTCATGTAGATATTAAACCGCACGGGGGATAAGATGGAACCCTGTCCTACAGCAATGGGACAGAGCAGGAATCCCCCAACACTATTTTCTGAGACTGACCCCCTCAGATAGGACTTGAGGCAGCTCAAAAAGAAAACTATGGTCAATAGTATCAAGGCTGCTGAGAGATCCAGCACAACCAGCAGAGTCACATTCCCCCTGTCTAGTTCTCGACAGAGGTCATCAACCAAGGAAGCCAAAGTTGTCCCTGTTCCAAATCATGTTCTGAAGCCAGATTGAAATGGGTCCAGAAAATCAGTCTCTTCCAAGAACCCCTGGCGTGAGAGGCAACAACTTGCTCTAGCACTTTGCCCAAGAATGGAAGTGAAAATTCTTTCCCTATGTTTGAAATTCTTTTACTAAGATCTTATATAAGATCAATCCACTGTATTTCTTTCATGGCTTAAATTTTAATATTTTAAGGTTGTATTCACTTTAGGCTATCTACATATCTAATTCTCAAATGTGTTCCCTGCCTGCGGATACTTAAATTCGTAGATAGGGGGCACATTCACCCCCAACAGGTTTTTCTGCAAACTCAGGGGATCCCCTGGGTCTGCAGAAAAATCTGAAATTTTAAAAAGAGGACTTAAATCCCCACCAATTTTTAAAGGACTATGTCTGTGCATGTACAGGCCTGGCTGTGCTGCGCTTGCCTGTCTCAGCGCTAGGCGAGCCAGCAAGAAAACAGGGCTGGGCAGGAGGAAAAGGCCTGCAGCCGTGATGGGGTGGGGGGGAAGAGATGGGATTCCCCCCGTGTCAGGAGCAAGCCATGAGGATGGTACGCGGTAGTGTGATTGAGCTGCCTCCAGGTGCTGTTGTGCTATTCTGTCCAAGACCAGTCTGTGCCCCGTGTTTAGTCATCATAGATTCCCATCCCTTCCTGCCTCTGGGAGGGGGGTTGCCTGGGTTACCAGTTATCTCCTATTGCTCTTCCATATATGCCTGTGCCTTACCTTTGCCCCTTACTAGTGTTCTTCTGAAATATGGCTTCTGAAACCTGTCGATTATAACCAATAAAACTGCTTTCATGGACTTGCCGTCTGCTGGAATCTGTTTATGGATTTGCCGCAGGGCTAGAACTTACACCCTGCGAGTTTTGCAGGCCACCACTTGTACCTTTGTTTTGCTAAATGACCACTGATGCCCTTTTCGTGAACTGTGCTATTATTTCTCCTTCAACATATCTGATAATTGTTTTATAATTTAGCTTTGCTTAAATTAGGAAAAAATTCTCAGATTCCTTTAAAGCCCAACACTGATACAGGTTAAATACAGGTTGTATTTATTACGAGTAGCCAGGTTGGCCTGGCCACTTGTGAGAAATATATTGTAGAACTCTTGCAACATCTTCTCCAATGATCCAAATACCATTTATGTTGAGACCATTTTCTATTTTGCCTGTGCACCGAGGGCCCCAGAAACACAGGTCATTAGATGCTTCAGCGTAGAGCTAAGAAGAAAGATGATGGAGAATCCTCACACAGCATATGGGGACTAACGTATCCACATGCTGTTTGCCCTCTCGCTCTTTTCTGGCCAGGTTGTCGGCTTGCAGGCCGATGACATCAAGGAGATGATAACAGGGACTGTGTTTCACACTTGATACTTCAGCCTGATACTTGACTGCAAGCCTCTCGGTTCCTTAAGTACACTGGGTGGGGTCCAACCTCGTCATAGCCCTACAGAGTATTGTTGTTATCACTCAGCACGGTCTACTTCCACCCACAGATTTGTTTTGAAAGACTGTGATGTTCCTTGTGCTGATTACAGTGTTTTAACATGTAAAATTCTTATATAAGCCTTCAAGAACACTGTGTCTAGTGATGGTTCCTCATGCCAGTTTTCTGTAGGACCGGAAACTAATTGCAAATGGAGCATGGGGAAAACAAGTGAAAGGGAACATGCTGCAGTCACATTCACAACACTGTATCTAACATGGATGTACTCCATCAAAGTAGCTTCAGTAACTACCAGAACTGGCTCCACAGTCATATTTAATGCCAACATTCACTCACCATCCCCTCCCAAAATTTCTTCACCTCCTAAAATGTAAGTAATACCATCTGGAACAAAAGATTATTTCAAAGAGCGTGGCACAGCAGGACTTGACAGTAAGTGATTATGTAATACATTATGTAACCAAAAAGATAAGAACCAACTGGAATGCAGCCAGGATACCTGTCAAGAAACTGGCCTTCTCTAGTCATTTCTTGGCTTTTTCAAAACTTTAGTTCAGGCTTTGGGCCTAGTAAAATTGTGGACGGCTTCTTTCTGGGAAACGGATATCATGATGACTTGCAAGTTCAGAGAGAAAGGTAAGGAGATGAGATGGACACAGGTGCAAGTAGGGTTGCCAGCTGTGGGTTGGGAAATACCTGGAGATTTTGGGGTGGAGCCTGAGGAGGGCGGGTGTTGGGGAGGGGAGGGACTTCAATGCCATAGAGGCTAATTGTCAAAGTGGCCATTTTCTCCAGGTGAACTGATCTTTATCGGCTGGAGATCAGTAGTAATAGCAGGAAATCTCCAGCTAGTACCTGGAGGTTGGCAACCCTAGGTGCAAGTGAGATCATGGGACCTTCAAGGCCAGGGTCGCCAGGAAGGAGTTTTGCACTCACATCCCATCTTATTAGCACAAAGAACCGGGCAGGGAGGGTGGGGTTTGCTCGACTTTGAGCACATGCTAGCTGCAGAAATATGTGGTCATGGGTCTTGACAACACACCTGATTGGTCAACCAGAATCAGGCCATTTGCCTGCAGCCTGACATAAAGGAAGATCATTCATTCTAGTTTGTACCTTTTGGTCATATCTTTGGGTCCTCCTTGTGACTGGGTTGGGCTTTATGTTGCTGTAATACCTGCTGTTGGACTTCGGACTTTGAAACTTTACCCGGACTCTGTGGTTCAGTCTGGTCAGGTAACACGTGGGTCAGAGGACCAAAAAGTCTGTCCAAGTATTTTAGATCAGCTATTCAGGTTTTACTGTGTGCTTCCTTGATTTCCACTTCTCTTATATTTGTACATTTTTTGCACACTTTAATAAATGTTATTAATTATATTTCTGTGGTGTTTGGGTTTAGGAGCTTCAATCTAAACCCAGTACCTTGGCCTACATTGGCTACAGCTACTAAATTGTTTTTGGAACTCAACTTGCGTCCCACCTTAAAAGGGTGACTTCTTGATTAAAACCCAGTAGAGCTAGAGACTTTGGCCTTTTATGCATGGGTTGTTTCCATCACGTTCACCCCTTGACTACTTCAGGACTTCATTTTCATTATGCACAAGGTTAACGTCTGCATCGAGCCCAAATCAATTACAACTTCTGTGCATAGTTTTGATTCGGGTTTGTTGCCCCATGCCCACATTCTTGCTTTTCCCTCCCACTTGCCTTTCCCCCTCCTCCAACCCCTCCCCTGGAAGTCACTTTTTGTGTGAAGCTGCTTTTTTCTCCATTCTCCATTGAACTTGTCCTCTTTATGTGCCTCCCCCGCCTATTCTCCTTTTTTTGTTTTGTTTGCGAGCGCAAGATTGCTTTGGAAAGGACTTGCTCTCATTGGTTTCAGAACGAAGGCAGCTGCTGCCTGGCCAGCTGGACGTGCCAAGCCTTTGCTGGCCTTGAGCTTCTGAGCCCAGCCATTGCTGCTAGGATTGCCTGGTCGCCCCTTTCAATTGGTGGGAGGTTTCAGGGGCGGAGCTGAAGCGGCCATGGGCACATGCGGGCACACGCACACAATGATGGCACTTCTGGTTTTACTTTTGGGGGTTTGAGTGTAAAAGCAGCCGCCCACACGCGCACACAGCCACAGCCCCGGAGTGTGTGGGTAGATTGGAGGGAAATTGCCCCCCAATACCACCCCCCTAGCTGCTGCTGCTGCTGCTGCTGCCAGACAGTGGTGGGAGAAAGTCTCCTGTGCCTCACCTGCCTTCCCACTCAACCTTGAGAGGGAGCTCCAGCAGCGATGTGTGGGGAGGGAGGGAGGGAGGCCAAGGCAAGCACCTTGATAGAAGGGTTGACTTAGTGGCTCCGACCTCCTCCTTGCTTGCCACTGACCTCTGCTGATTCTGTTGTAATGGATACAAGAAACCTCTAGGGGGCGAGTTTCTGGTTTGCATCTCTGTTGGTTTTGGCCCTGCAGGGCTCCTGTACGTAGTGGACGGCTGAGGCGGCTGGAGGAGAGTCTGACCGAGAGAAGGCCCGGCCGGAAAGAGAAACCGCCAGAGACCTTCATAAAACTCTCCTTAAGTTAAGCAAAGCTGGTGCGTCCCGCGTTCATGATACTGCCCATGGCGACCAGGATAAACTGAAGGCATCTTGGCAAAGAAGCAGCTGCAGAAGGGTGTGTGTGTGTGTGTGTGTGTGTGTGTGTTGTTGTTGTTGTTTTTTCTTCCTGAGTATCCCTGAGGCTGAGAGAAAATGGCCGCCCCCCTGGGGTCTGTATCACCCTTGGATCAGCAGCAACAAACGTGGGAGGAATACTCTGAAATTCTCACACAGTTTTTCACTGCAAAGGATGTCACAGATGAGGGAAAGAGGAGACCAATTTTGACCAGCGGTGTGGGACCATCCACTTAGAGTTTAATGAGACATCTCTTCCTGATAAACCCAGTGACAAAATGTTTGGAGAATTAGTGGCTCTGTTGCAGAACCACTTTAACCCCACTCCCAGTGAGATAGTGGAGCATTTTAAATTTAATTCACAATCCAGAAAGTCCAGGGAGTCTATAGGGGAGTTTGTAGCTCTCTCAGAACTGCAATTGTGGTACCACTTTGACACAGATGTTAAGGGATCGGTTAGTCTGTGGAGTAAATGATGAAAAAATACAGAGGTGACTACTGACTGAATCTGCCTTGACCTTTGATTCTGCATTAACGTTGCCCCTGGCTATGGAATCAGCAATTAAAAATTTACAGGATTTGCAGGCACCAACCCTACAACAGGGGGAGAAGGATCTCATGCAAGGGACACATGGACATGTGTTGAAAATTGTCAAAGAACCCAGAAGGAAAAAGTAACCTAGGGAGAGCTGTTACCATTGTGGTGGATTCCATGCCTCCTCAACCGGTAGATTTAAAAATGAAAAATGTTTTATTTGTGGTCTGATTGGCCACATTAGAAGAATCTGTAGGAATAAGGCACAGAGTGCTGCCAAACAAAGGAATGTGGAACATCAATCCACAACTCATAGGATGTATGCAATGGAAGAGGAAAGTCCTGTAAGTGTAGATGAGGAGGTAGTATATACAATTTACAATCTGACTGGAACAAAACTTCCGAAGGTGGACCCTATACACATTACTTTAGATGTAAATAACAAGAAGGTGTCCTTTGAATTAGACACAGGTTGCAGTGTAACCCTTATGAGTCAAGCTTCATTTGAGGCTTTAAGGCAGGATGGGAGGGCGTTTTTGTTGCAGCCTAGTACAAGTCAATTAAGAACATATACAGGAGAAACACTTAAGTTACTAGGTGAAGCTTGATAAAACTACTACCACGGGTAGTGGTTTCAGGTAGTGGCCCCAATTTACTTGGCAGGGACTGGTTAGCTGATTTAGGTTTAAATTTTGAACAACAGTTTCAGGTTTTCAACCAGGAGGGAAGATTTTGTTTAGAAGATACATTATCTATGCACCAGGAAGTTTTCAAGGAAGAGTTGGGTGCTATGAAGGGTACAGTGGCAAGAATATATGTGAAACCAGACAGTACACCTCATTATTTTAAGCCCAGTGTGAGGGTCTCTGTGTATGTGTCTCTGCTTCCCATCACCTGCTATCAGTGAACTCGTAAAAGCAGTTCACACCTTCTGGTCTCAGGCGCCAGGCCTGATTGCCCCATGTATCTTCCCCCCCGCTGTTCTTCCTGTCAGTACTCCCTCAGGCCGATGCGGCCTTGGAAGTGTGATAGCTTCACCAGACTTCCTGGGACTCGTCTGATGTTTTGTATTATGCCAAGCTTGTAACTTCCCATAACAATAAGTGTGAACCCCAGTGCCCCAGTGCCCTGGAGTCAATATATTCTGTAAACCCGATTAGCCCCTCACTTGCAACTTGCTACCTGTGCCTGTCTCATCTCCTGATGTCTTCAATAAATCCTTTGTTTCTTTATCAACGTCTGAACATTTGATTTGGAGAAGTAAACTCAGAGAGAGGGGATCTCTCACATTAAGTTGCAAGTCCTTGCCTCTCGAACTGCTGCTGTACCTTTTGGGACAGAATGTCAGGCGATGAGGAAACCACCCCTATTACCCCTGACGCACCGGACGGACCGGTGGTACCGGAGAAGCCGGATCCCAAGGAGGAGGGTGCCAAGCCAAAGAAGCCTAGGGGTCCCATCCCCGACCAAGGCCGAGGACTTTTTAACAATTGGCTGGACTCCCCCAAGGGTTGGTCTCTCTCCCGAACCACGGCGAAGGATTGCCGTTTGGCCTTCCCCAGCACGGGACTTGAAGGGGACCCGGCGCGCAAGGAGGCCCTGATGGACGAGGAACGCAGGCAGTGGCTGGAGGATCGCCAAGCCATGCAGGAACAGATGGAGTCCATGCGGCGGGTGATGGGTGAGATGGCCGCGGCCCTGGACGCGTTGAAAGTGCAACCGCCTGCCGGCGACCCCCCGGACGGAACACCGGCAGCCCCTCCCGCGCCTCCTAGCCTCCCGTCCCGTCGGGACCTGAAAGTCACCTATGATGGTTCAGGAGACCAGTTGACTTTTTTCATGGTCCAAGTGGACATTTTTATGCGAGAACAAGGCCGAACCTTCACTTCCGAGGAGTCCCGGGTGCAGTACGTGGCTTCCCTGCTGCAAGGGGAGGCGGCCGCCTGGATGGTGTTGCAGTATGAACTCCGCTCGCCGGTGCTACGAACCCTGGATGAGTTTATGGTAGCACTCCGAAACCGCTTCGAGGACCCGACTCTGGGTGAGCGGGCTAAAGCCTCCTTGATGCAACTGCGCCAAGGGACCAAGTCGGTGGCGCAGTATGCAAGTGAGTTCCAATCACTGGCCAGCCGAATCCTGGACTGGAGTGAGGCCACTTTGGTACAGTGTTTCAGGGAGGGCCTCAACCCGGACCTCCAGCATTGGGCTTTTATGCAAGGGAACCCCCCGGATGTGGAGGGTTGGGTTCGCCACGCTGCCGACATCGAGAATCGCAAACAACTCCTGACCTTGTCCAAACAACGCGTTGGACGAGACCCGAGACCCCGAAGTGACCGGGGCCGAGACTTCCGACCGGGAGGGAGCGGGGGTCCCTCGACCGCTGAACGCCGTAAGCGTTTTGAGACCGGCGTCTGCCTGACCTGTGGAGGAAAGGGACACTTTGCATCGCAATGCCCCTCTCGTGCGGGTCGTCCAAACCCCCCACGCCAAGCCCCGACCGAACCTCAGAAGGCGCCCGCTGAGGACCAGCCCCGCCGCAGGAGCGGGCCACCGGGCCGGCGTTCCGGCGCACCCTCCGCTCTCCATGCGCGCCCCCAGGACGTGATCTCCACCTCTACAGGCCCAACGGGGTCCCGGATTACAAATACTACTTTTGATTCGGACGGATCCCCGAATACCACCACTCCATCCCCCTCTTCCAGCGAGGAGGAAGAGTGGGAACAGCCGGCAAAAAACGCCGTCGGTCTGCTGTAGAGGGGGCTCCGCAGCAGACCGCCCCTGTCGTTGTGCAAGGAGCTCCACCGATGCACAATTAAAGGAGGGCCGAATCTTCACCAAACTGGACTTAGTAGAAGCATACCACCGCATCCGCATTAAAGAAGGAGACGAACCCAAAACGGCCTTTTCCAGCTGTTTTGGAATGTTTGAATACCTTGTCATGCCGTTCGGACTTTCGGGGGCCCCCAGTGTGTTTATGCAATTGATTAATGAGGTTTTACATGATTTGCTGTTTCGGGGGGTGGTGGTATTTCTCGATGACATACTTATTTACTCTGAAACCATGGAAGAACATGTGCGCCTAGTGCGAGAAGTGCTCCAGCGGCTGCGGGAGCACAGGCTGTATGCTAAGGTATCCAAATGTGAGTTCCACCAACCTTCCATTACATTTCTTGGGTACGTGATTTCCCACCAAGGTTTAGAAATGGACCCCGCAAAGGTCCAGGCGGTGCGAGATTGGGAACCCCCCACTACCCGCCGCCAGCTTCAGCAATTTTTGGGATTCGCCAACTTTTACCGAAACTTCATTCCCAACTTTGCCCAAGTTGCGCTTCCTCTCACCAATCTGTTGCGTACCAAGGACAAGGGGGCTAGCGCCGCGCTTCCCTCAGCCCGTTTGCAATGGTCCCCCCAGTGCCAGCAGGCTTTTGAATGTTTAAAACTACTTTTTTCATCCGAACCCGTTTTGGCTCACCCAGATTGCACCAAGCCTTTCGTGGTGCAGGTGGATGCCTCGGATGTGGCCATGGGTGGGGCCCTATTGCAGAGGGATGACGGGGGGCGGTTGAGACCATGCGCCTACTTCTCCAAAAAGTTTTCCCAGTCCGAAATCAACTGGGCTATTTGGGAGAAGGAGGCGGCGGCGGTCAAACATGCCCTCACCATATGGAGGCACTTTTTAGAAGGTGCCGAACTGCCGTTTGAAGTGTGTACCGACCACAAGAATCTCGAGGCTCTCAAGGGAGCTAGAAAGCTCAACGCCAAACAAATTCGGTGGGCCCAATTCTTCGCCAAATTCCGGTTCACTCTCAAACATGTCCCGGGTAAAGACAATGCCCTAGCCGACGCTCTGTCTCGACTTCCCCAGTATCGCAACGATTTCGATCGCCCTGTCGACTCCCTGTTCACGCCCGAGCAGCGTGGGGAGGTCCCCGGCTTAGCCGTCACCACCCGCTCCCAAGCCCATCGACCAGAGACCCCCCCTACGCTCAAGGGTATCCCGGAAGCCTTCCAACAGCGGCTCCGGGACGCTTCCTTACAGGAGGAGGAGCACCATCTCCTCCCTACTGGCCTGGAACGAACCAACACTTGGTGGATGCAGGGGGGGAAACTGTATGTCCCATCCTCCCTTCGCAAGGAGGTATTGGGACTTGTACATGGTGCCAGATTGGCGGGTCATTTTGGCTTCATTAAAACACTTCACCTGGTACGGAGGCAATTTTGGTGGCCCGGTATGAGAGCCGACGTGGAGCTGTATGTGCGCAGCTGCCCCACTTGCGCCACAGCTAAGAAACGGATGGGAAAACCCCCCGGGCTTCTCAAACCCCCCGGGCTTCTCAAATCTGTTCCTTTTGCAATGAGACAAAAAGTTGAAATGGAATTGGCAAGATTATTAAATGCCGGTATTATTGAACCAGTAAAGTTTTCAGAATGGGCAGCACCAGTTAAAAATGGATAGTTCCATGCACATATGTGGAGATTACAAATTGACTGTTAACAGGGTAGCACTACTGGAACAATACCCTATCCCTAAAGTAGAAGATCTTTTTGCAGAATTAGCAAGAGGTTGGCTGTTTACAAAAGTAGACATGAGTCATGCCTACCAACAACTTGTGCTGGATGAAGACTCAAAGGACTATGTTACCATAAACACACACAAAGGTCTGTCAGGTATCATTGCCTACCTTTGGGGTCTCTTCTGCCCCAGCTATCTTCCAGAGTACTATGGAAGGATTTCTTCAAGGGATCCCTCAAGTAGTCGTTTACTTGGATGACATAGTAGTCACTGGAACCACAACGCATGGACATTTACTAAATTTGACTGCATTTTTAAACAGACTGAAGGAGGCAGGATTGCACCTTAAGAAAAGCAAGTGCTTTTTCTCAAAACCAGAGGTGATCTGTTTAGGATATAGAGTGGATGCTCAAGGGCTGCACCCTTTAATGGACAAAATCCAAGCAATTCGGGAAGCTCCCAGACCAAAGAATGTTTCTGAACTGAAAGCATATTTAGGATTGCTTAATTATTATAGTAAGTTTTTTCCTAATTTGTCAACACTCCTTTGGCCTCTTTATACCTTGTTCAAGAAACGAGTTAAATGGCATTGGAGAACTTCTCAGGAACAGGCCTTTGAGAACTCAAAGCAACTCCTGCAGACTTCAGATGTGCTGGTTCATTATCAACAGGATAAAGCCTTGGTTTTGACTTGTGATGCTTCCCTTATGAAATTGGGGCGGTTCTGGTTCATCAGATGGAGGATGGATCTGAGAAACCCATAGGATTTGGGTCATGAACTCTGTCCCCTGCTGAGCACAATTATTCACAGCTGGATCGGGAAGGATTAGCTGTTATGTCTGGAGTTCAAAAATTCCATAAATATGTTTATGGGTGGAATTTTACAATTTGCGCAGACCACAAACCTCTGGTTTCATTATTTAATGAAATGAAAGCAGTACCACATATGGCTTCGCCAAGGATCCAGAGATGGGCAGTCACCTTGTGAGCCTATGAATATAATATTATGTATAGAGCTGGAAAAGAACTGGGCCATGCAGATGCCTTGAGCTGCCTACCATTCCCTAAAGTGCCTACAACAATACATTATGATGAGTGTCTTACTAATGGACTGCCTTGCCACTCCCCCAGTGACAGCCAGGCGGATAAAGTCACGGACTGGTACAGATCCCGTATTGGCCAGAGTCAGGGAATTTATATTAAAGTGATGGCCACATTTTTTAGACAACAAAGAACTTGTAGTATTCTACCAGTGTCAATGGGAACTGAGCATCTATGATGGATGTGTATTGTGGGGCGCCCATGTGGTGATTCCAAAACAAGGACAGGAGACCATATTACGAGACCTACACCAGGCCCACCTTGGAATCACTAAGATGAAAGGCTTACCTAGAAGCTACTTGTGGTGGCTGGGAATGGACGACGAAATTGAGCACATGGTACAGGCTTGTGATGTGTGCCAAGAAAGCCGAAAAATGCCTGCTGTGGCTCCCCTCCATCCTTGGAAGCCACAGATCAACCTTGGAGGTGATTATATGTAGACTATGCAGGTCCTTTTCTGGGTAAGATGTTTCTTGTATTGGTAGATGCACATTTGAAACTAGTGAAGCTACCATTGAAAAGTTAAGAATGTCTTTCAGTATGCATGGGCTACCGGAAATTCTTGTGACAGATAATGCAAGTTCCTTTACTAGTCGACAGTTCAAACAGTTTATGGAATAAAATGGCATTAAGCATGTTACCTCTGCACCATACCACCCAGCATCAAATGGCCTAGCAGAACGTGCAGTGCAATCTTTTAAAGAAGGCATTTCCTGAATACAAGGTGAAAGTCTCAATATAAAGCTTGCTTGGTATTTGTTCAATTATAGAATTTTGCCACATTCTACTACAGGTTTATCTCCAGCTGAAATGTTAATGGGCAGGAAATTGAGGTCCAGGTATGCCTGATAGGACATGTACATCATCAGCAACAGCAACAGAAATGGCAACATGACAGACAAGCAAAACAACTTTTTAAATGATTGGAGATGCAGTCTATGGTAAAAACTTTGACTCTGGTCCTTTGTGGATACCTGCTACTGTCAGAACAGTTACAGGCCCTGTGTCTTAGTCTGTCATCTTACAAGATGGAAGGATTGTGCGGAGACATGTGGACCAATTGAGAAGGCGTGTTGTCTTGTCTCCAGCTGCACCTAGCATTGCATCCAAGGAGCAA
This sequence comes from Euleptes europaea, assembly GCF_029931775.1. Lineage (NCBI taxonomy): Eukaryota > Metazoa > Chordata > Lepidosauria > Squamata > Sphaerodactylidae > Euleptes > Euleptes europaea. The sequence goes on from NC_079323.1 coordinate 65,161,125, forward strand.
GCCATCACCTCCAACTGTCCAGGGTCTCTTTCAGACTTAGACAGACTAACTGTCCATCTACCTGGGAGCAAGGTCACTAACAGTGAGAAGTTGGACGAAACAGTGTCTCCTGTTGTTCAAAACGAGGGGGATTCTGATCACCCTGTGGCTCCTACTATTACAGACAAACAAAAAACCACCACCTGTGGAGTTGCCAATATGTCGTTCTACATGGCGGAGATATACACCTGTCCCTTTGAAAGATTATGTTGTATGAAGTTCTTCATGTTCTTTATATTACTATGATTGTTACTGTATTCTGTTTTGGGGAGTTTAGTTAAAACTTAATGGGGGGAGAATGTTGTAATGTATACAAGAAACCTCTAGGGGGCGAGTTTCTGGTTTGCATCTCTGTTAGTTTTGGCCCTGCAGGGCTCCTGTACGCAGCTGATGGCTGAGGCGGCTAATGGAGAGGCTGCCTGAGAGAAGGCCAGGCCGGAAAGAGAGACAGCCAGAGAACTTAATGAAACTCTTCTGCAGTTAAGCAAAGCTGGTGTGTCCTGCGTTCACGATGCTGCAGATTCCCTGGAGGAAAATAACAGCAGCGCTCAAGGTCGGCGACCCCCCCCCATGGCATCCCAAGGGGGGTTGCCATTGCCTGCCGATGCATCGCGCCCGCGGTGTTTCTTGGAGGTCTCCCAATCCAAGTCCCAGCCAGGGCTGACCCAGCTCAGCTTTCGAGATCTGCCAGGATCGGGCTCCCGGGGCATCGAGGTCATGGCCTGGGCTGGACATCAAGGCTTAAAACTGTGGTATTATTTACTGTGATGTTTATGTGTATAATGGTACAGTCTGCTCCTCCCCCTTTATCTATAGGAGTGAGTTAGGTCCCACAGGGCGGAGCTCTTGTTACCAGTTTCTAGTTTTAGTTAATGTTGCTGTGAGCTGTAGCTGGGGCCTGTTGGAGTGGTTGCTATACAAATAAAAGCTGTTGGATGGACCCAAAAGTGAGCATTCTTGCCTGGTGCTATATGCCTTAAAAGGGGCACATTACAAAAATAAGAAAACTAGATGATGTTTCCTTTCCAGTTCCAGCACTTGTGTGCACGTGGGGTTCTCCAGTTTCTCTCTTGGGGTAGAGAGTCCCTCCACAGGGATTGTTTTAACACCTGGAAGCAGGATTGTTTGGAGAATTCACACATATTGATCCTAAACATGGGGCCTGGTGAAATTAAAAGGCCAGGCTCTATCACACAGGATGCAATAGAGGATAACATGAGTGCATTGTCATGTGTAGATCATTGGCCCCTCCATAAACACCCCACAGTTATAAAGAATACCAGTATGAGTTATATCATATATTGATGCTGTTACCTCTTTTGAACTACTATTTACTGCCCTATAGGAAATAACCATTCTAAATTGTGGATTAGCTCTGATACGCGTTAAAATGTAACACTAGCATTTTTGTCTGTTCTACCAAAGCATGGAAGATGGTACTTTACAAACAAGGAGAATGGTTCCTTGCTACAAAAAAAGCTGACGCTATCAACCCATCCAATACGACATATTTGGTACCTGTTGTTCTACACAGTCTGATTAACTATGAGGTGGACATTTTTACCACTCTCCCAGAATCTCAGGACAGTATTAAATGGTACATTTCAAGCATTCAAAGTACTTAAAATACATTATTTCAGTAACAGAACAGTCTTGCAAAGCAGGCCAGTTCTGTTATCCCCAAAAAACCTAGAACCACAATCCACGTAACACCATTTATTGAGACCAGCCCAATGACACTTAACAGTACACAAACTTTTGAGTTCATTGAACTCTTCATCAGGCTGAGAAATTGATTTCACCTAGAAAATACATGGCTTATTCTTTTGCCGCTAGGCTACATTAGAATCTAATGTTATGAAGACTTCATGAACAGCAGCTAGTATTCCATGAGATGGAATAGTCTGCTGAGTTGTGGGAATTCCTTCTACACACAAGTTTAAGATACTCTCAGACTGGGGAGGGGGAACTGCAATAAAAGTTTAGGATGTAGGTCTGAAAATAGGTACAGTTTCCATAGACGTGGAACTTTCCAGGTCACATGTTTTAACAATCCTTGGGTTAGGAAGGAAGAGATGGTCAGGCAGAAATGTCTGTGCTTAAAGGTATATAAATAGATTGCCATAATTAAAGACATGTCTTGCTTTTCTGTTTGCTACAACATAAACATTTTGTGACTGCATTGTGCAAGACAAATTGGACCTCATTTTGTGCAATGCATTTTTCAAGGACCTCTCGAGAATTTATTTTTAGCAGTAGGGAAGCACATGGTAATTAGCTGTTCCACCTCCATTTTCTGTGTCTTTGATTAATGCAAAATGTCTTATGTTGAAAGAAAGGTGTAATTTTAATGTTTAAATAGAAAAGGACTTGAAGAACTATCAGCAATGCATGCAGTTGCACCCAGCAATCACTTGAAAAATTCTGATCTAACAGACTTTTTCCACTTAAAGACTGAATCATTTACAAAATGTGAACAGAGTAAACACCCTAATTACTTTAAATTATTGGAGCCCAGAATTCTGACAAAGAATGAAAGATCTACTTTGCATGTGAAATGAAACTTCGTTCTTCTGATGGTTGATTCAGACATTTCCAGATGTTCCCAGGGACTGGAATCACTGTGTAGGTATGGGGGGAGGGGTGATCATGGCAGAAAATGTGGCCCCCAACCTATGTGCATTCCTTGGAGTATACATACAGGGTATACGTGAGCATTAGTGCAGCTAGGATAGTTTAGATCCTGGACTTATTGGTGTTGTCTCCCTCTCCCCTTTAGATGGTAATTCAAATGCAAAATACACAATGAACAATACAGAATGAATAATAAATAATAAGGCTTCTCTTATCCCATCTCACTGTCTCCATAAACAAACATGATGTAAGCTGATTAGATGATGCCTATTTACTGAGAAGTAAGTCCCATGCACTTAGAAGGGATTGCTAACTACAGTCTGTATTGGGAGCTTCCTGTTGAGCTCATGGGCTGAGGCCCTGGACTTCTACCTTAAAGTCTGGCACAGATAGGCCTTTTATGCATAACTGTTTCCTTTGTGGTCATCCCTCCCCACACACACACACTACTTCAGGGCTTTGATTATGCATGCATTTTCTAACCTTCAGAGGTTGCCTCGCTCTCCCCGCGGATCTCCACATGTTTACCCCGTGTTTCCAGAAAATGCAAGGAAGACACACACAGGAGAGTGGGGCGATCTCTGCATAATCAAAACAAAGCCCTGAAGTAGTGGTGTGTATGTGTGTGTGACTGAGGAAAACAGACATTCATAAAAGGCCATGGTGTCACTATATGTATATGGGGCCGTACACTATCGTGAGCTCTGAAAAAGCTGGATTCCCAGTCTATCTATCTGGTATATTTTTGTTCCACCATTCCTCTGAGAATTTCAGTAGAGTGTATATAGTTCTCTTCCCCATTTTCTCCTCTCAGCAGCCCTGTAAAGTAAGTCAGACTGAGAGACTGCTCTCAGATCACCTAGTGGGCTTTATGACTGAATAGGGGTTTTGAAACTAGATTTAGTAGCCTTTGTTACAGGGATTGCTGGGGGTCTCCAACTATTTAGATGGGGAAATTAGCTGGAGACTGAATTTAGAGTTCAGATGAGAGACTTGGTTTAAAGTGAGGTCTTTTACCTATGTATACAGGGGATGAGCAAATCGAGAGGAATAAACTGGCCTAGAATGATATAAACAGTAAAACAAGTTTTCTTTATTTGGGGGAATGACAAAGGGGATACACACAGACAGAAAGAGCACAATAATCCAACACAAACACACAGAGATTCCTAATAGGGATAGGTAAATGGAAGTTATAGCTACCTTCAGAGGTCTTGCGAGAAGTCCAAAGAGAGAGGCTGCAGCAACCGAATCGATCAGCAACCAGCTCTTTACGAAAGAGAAACCGCACTATGGCATGGGGCAATCGTTTGGATCCAGGAAAATGAGTACAAAGTTGCCACTATGAGGGTGGCTATATTTATACTAAAAAATCTGCCCTAAGGTAGGGTGACCTCACCAGACGGTGGTCAAGGTACACAAAGGTAAAATTGCTTCCCAAGTACTGAAATATTACAGAGAAAAGACAGGAGCTAGGCAATCCAGAGAATAATAGATGCTTGATGACTGGCAAGTATCGAGCAATTATTGATATCAGGAGTCTGCCAGGTGCAGGTGGGTGAGGGAGGAAGAAGAAGAATTAAAAGATGGGATTAGCCCGTTCCCAGGATGTCCCAGAATGAAATTTCAGGGTGTGAAGGGGTGCGTCATTGGCTCTGGTCTTCAGGCTGATCTTGATAGAGCAGCCACGTTGATAGTTATGCAAAGGTAACACTGTTTTTTCTTTTGTCTGGAGAGACACCACTCTCCCATGGCTCAGGGGATTGCAGGTGGGGCTGGAAACATTCTTCCTCCCAGTGGTTTGCAGCTTCACCCAAGATGGAGTTCAGGCCACTTCCATACCTGGGTTCACAACAGTGCTTACCTTTTGCAGGGTTCTGCCAGCGCTTTGCAGCTTTATCCAGGATAAAGTTCAAGCCACTTCCGCTCCTTGGTTCACCGCATTGCTTGCCTTCTGCATGGGCTCCCAGTCCTGCATTTTGTTCCATGTGTGCTAGGAAAGCTGGGTATGCAGGAGTATGGCCACACCTTCATGTGAATAAACATATGAAACATTCCTCCAAATAGGGAGTGTTAAATAGGGTTGCCAGCCTCCAGGTACTAGCTGGAGATCTCCTGCTATTACAACTGATCTCCAGCCAACAGAAATCAGTTCACCTGGAGAAAATGACTGCTTTGGCAATTGGACTCTATGGCATTGAAGTCCCTCCCCTCTTCAAATCCCTCCCTCCTCAGGCTCCCCCCAAAAAACCTCCCGCCGGTGGCCAAGAGGGACCTGGTAACCCTAGTGTAAAATAATGTACATACTCCTTCCTCTAAAACAGCCTGAGGGGAATTGTTTAGAAGGTTCTGTGTCAGCAATGTTTCTTAACATAGAGAAACAAAGATCACTCATCTATTGTGTATTTGAAACAGGAATAAGATGATATCTAAATCAGGAATGACCAACCTTTTAACATTAGGCTCTGTTCCTGTGCTTTTAAGAACAGCCTGACCCATAGACATTTACTGGGGGAAGCTTTTCCTGTCGCAGAGGTAAGTGGTCTGAATTGTTTCACCTTCTAAATGTCAGGCTGTTCTTAACAGCTGCAAAGCAGGACAGTGAAAAGAGGGCCAGTGCTCTTAAGATGTGTAGAACTGATGTGCATAAGTGACTGAAGCTATGCAATTTTCATAAGCCATCATGAGTAAAAGTTGAAGGCAGATCATAAAAATCCCTGAGGAAAGCCCCTAAAAGGCGTTGATATGCATGACAATCTGAAATGTTGACTAGAAAAGCAAGCAGTTGATCAGAAGAGCTTCAGGTGGACTACAGTGAGCAACCAAGGGCAGCCAATAGCCAATACTATTTCACTTACGTTGGCTATATGAGGATGAATCTTGAAAAGTGTTATGTTACATTAAGGAAGCAGCAGCTGGTGGTAGCCTACAGAGTATTTCTGTGAGTTTGTGTACTACAGGAAATGTCTAACAGCCCACAGACACACACTTCAAGTGCATTACATAGCCAGCAACTTTCACCCACTCAGAGAGTTTAATAAAAGGTCAAAAGAACTATACCCCGAAGTGTCTTAATACTGGTGGTGTGCTTAAGAATGGGAAAACTGATTCAGATTAAGTAACAGTTTAGACAAGATTTGAGGCTTATTTTGTCACTGCAACATTTCTCTTCTTTTGGTCCTCTATAAATCATGTAAGGATTTGAAGAACACATAAAATTCTGGAATATACAAATTGTAAAGCAATCATAGAATCATAGAGTTGGAAGGGACCACCAGGGCCATCAAGTCCAACCCCCTGCACAATGCAGGAAATTCACAACTACCTCCCCCCTCCACACCCCTAGTGACCAGAAGATGGCCAAGATGCCCTTCCTCTCATCATCTGCCAAAGGTCACAGAATCAGCATTGCTGACAGATGGCCAGCTAACCTCTTCTTAAAAACCTCTAGGGAAGGAGAGCTTACCACCTCCCGAGGAAGCCTGTTCCACTGAGGAACCGCTCTAACTGTTAGAAAATTCTTCCTAATGTCTAGACGGAAACTTCAACCCGTTGGTTCTGGTCCGACCTTCTTGAGCAACAGAAAACAATCGGCACCCTCCTCTATATGACAGCCCTTCAAGTACTTGAACATGGTTATCATATCCCCTCTCAGTCTTCTCCTCTTCAGGCTAAGAGAAGATTTAGTGTGTCAAATTGGGAGACCTATGTTCAGTTCACTACTGGTTGTTTGGAAAAGCCGGCCTCACACCAGTGGTTTCAACAATCAAAACCATCCCCCAAGGGGGGAAAAAACATGTCTAAGCTAATAGTGCAGGCAAAGATCAGTTTCAATACAAAACTAGGGATGCTGGCAATTCCTCCCCTATATGCAAGAGCCTGTTCAGAAGTAAATCTCCCTAAATCCTTACCCTTTTCTTCCTTTGCTTTTAGCGTAATTAAGCAGCTCCTGCTCTCTCCTGGCTGGCTGTTGCACTCATGAGTAAGTGATTATCAGCTGGGAAGGGGTCTAAGTACTTATTTTTTAGTTTGTAGCAAGCCACAATTATTACTCATTGTTTGCTTATATATAATAACGCAGTTACAAAATAATGATCAAAAAATGAAAAGAAGACTAGCATCCTGTATTTCTACAAATAAAATGAACCCAGTTCTTAACTAACTGTCTTGCCCCACCCCACCAAACTGACAGTCATAGAAGCCATACATGAGAAATGAGCAGCTAGAAGAAGGATTTTAAAAGAAAGCAGCCCTGTGAAGGCCAAGAACACTTCGACAGGACAGCCAGGTGCTGAATTTTAAATTTTAAAAAATTACGACAAATTAGGTATGAATGACCACAGAAAATACTGGCGTATAGCAGGCTGACCCTGGCGCCCTAGATTGTCCATAAAAAATGAATGTGCGAACTGAAGAAATTGCAGACTAACTGTGCAATCCTGAAGTGGGGGCCGATGCCGACATAGGGCCACTTACGCCATCCCCCCTGGACTGCAGCAGCAGCGCAGCCATCAGATGCCCGCATGGCCTCCCGCCGGCATTCTTCCTATGCAAGTCCCCATACCGGCACCCCAGAAGGCATTCCTGGGGTGTTCCAGGGAGCAGCGCTGCCTTTAGGCAGCTTCCTAACTTGGCCCATTTACGCACCAGCAACTTACCTCGCAAATCACACGCATCCAATACACAAGAATCCAGACCGCCTTTAAATTCCTGTTCCCACCGCGCCTCCTTTCCCCGCTGCACTTGAAAATCCCCAGACCGGCAAGCTTCCAGGCATGCCCAGTCGGCGCTCCAAGCAAGGACAGCGATTGGTTCAGCTTTAGTAAGGGAGGCGGGGGGAGTGCAGGGGTTGGCTGGCAGCAGGATTGAGGACGCATTGCATGTTCCCACTTTAAGGCACCGAGTGTGGAGGACGTTTTATTTTTTTAACTCGCCTTATCAGCAGATCCTCTTACCGTGGAGAAACTGCGCTCTGGAGACGTCCTGGGAATCCTTCGGGTGAGATGAAGTGGGAACATGCAAGGAAACCCCGCAGAAATCGGAGCTGCAAATGGTAAGTGCGGACACGGCCCTTGTTTGCACCGGGAACGCCCCCTAATGCAATGGTGTTGCTGCGCCACCATTTTTGGTGGTGCAGCATTCCTGTTTGTAATGGGGCCTTTCCCCCCATTTTAAAGTTTTTTTGTATTTATACCTCTCCCCCACCGCGGTGGCCAGGAATCCTCTGTGGAGGCACCACCACAGCCACGCCATCCCCGGCCACTGCCGTTCCCAGGATTGCGTTGAATACGGCTTGTGCGGAACCAGCCCTAGTTTGGCCCTGTCATGGATCCCGTTTGACCCCGTATCTCAAGTTTAACTTGTAAAAGAACAGGGAAAGTAAACAAAGCTGGCAACACCTCACATTGTTCTCATCTTCTAAAATGAGCAATTGGGTTTCTATGCCCCTGCCTATAGGGCATGAAGAAACATGTATGCTTTGGCTTTGCCACCTGCAGCTGTCAATGCAGTTTTCCATTTTAAAGTTTAATTAGTCATGCTGTGTGTGCCAATTAAAGGCCTAGTTCCCACAAATAACAGATGAAGCAGCAAAACTATTCCTGTAAAGCACCATTTTGGAGTGTTGATGGAGGATTCCCAGAGGTGAATCTTTCCCACAAGTTAAAAATTCCCTGTACCTACAGAATGAGCATATCAGAGGGAAGAATAGGATAAGTCCTCTTCTCTCTGACATCTCATCATGTACGTATTTTCAGCCATGTAGTTTCCCCACCCCTGTCTTTAAAAATACCGTCCAAAAATAGTTTTCTTATCTCATTGGCTGCTTGTATGAATGAAGCCAAATGGGGTGGCATTAATTAAGGAAAGTGTTTTTGTTTCTCAAACTATGCTTGCCAAGCTCAACCAGTATAATCACATGAACAAGACAGTGGGGAGTTCAGGTCGCCAGGATCAATATGAAAACCGTGGGGGCATCTGTTGCTATTTCAGACAGATCTGCATTTCACACCCCTCTCAGCCTTCAAATCAATCCATTTCCCACAACCTCTGTAATAACCCCAGGCTGCTGCAGCAGCAGCTACTTAAGGGATCTAGTAATAGACTCTATAGCAGTGGTTCCCAACCTTTTTCGAGTCGTGACCCCCGTTTACAATTGCCAAGTAACCTGCGACCCCTGCCACATCTGCATAATAAAGCCATAAATGATTTTTCAATAGGATAAAGAAAACACAATACAAATAGATTTTTCAGAATATAATTCCAACGTAATATTTAATTAATTAATTAATTAATGTGATGGTTGTGCTTGCATTTGGGTAACCAGCTTCAAAATTCATGGCTGAGTGTTTGTTAAAGCCAACCTCATGTCATCCTCAACATTTAGTCTGTTTCTTGTCTTTGTTTTGATATGAAGAAGCGTTGAAAATCCACTCTCGCAGAGATATGTAGAGGCAAATGGAATTAAAACTCGAAAGGTGAGCGTGGTGACATTTTTATGCTTTGGGCTGGTTTTACCTGATTACATTAGGGCAGGGGTGGGGAACCTTTTTCCTGCCAAGGGCCATTTGCACATTTATAACATCATTCGGGGTCCATACCGGGCATTGATCTCCTGGCGTGGGGGGGGAGAGGCTATGGTTGCCAGGTCTCCAGCCACCACCTGGAGGTTTGCAAATCTAGCAGAGGCTATGCAGGGGAGGGAGAGAAAAAAAGAAGGAAAGGAAGGAAGGAAAGAAGGGAAGGAAGGAAAGAAGAAAAGGAATGAAAGAAAAGAAGGAAAGAAATGAAGGAAGAAAAGGAAAAGAAGGGAAGGAAGGAAAGAAAGTAAGAAAGGAAAAAAGGGAAGGAAGGAAGGAAGGAAGGAAGGAAGGAAGGAAGGAAGGAAGAAAGAAAGAAAGAAAGAAAGAAAGAAAGAAAGAAAGAAAGAAAGAAAGAAAGAAAGAAAGGAAGGAAGGAAGGAAGGAAGGAAGGAAGGAAGGAAGGAAGGAAGAAAGAAAAAAGGAAAGAAAGTAAGAAAGGAAAGGAAAGAAGAAAAGGAAGTAAGAAAGGAAAGAAGGGAAAAAAGAAAAAAGGAAGGAAGGAAAGAGAGGGAGGGAGGCTTCCCCCCCACACACATACACACGCACTTGCCAGTGGCCCGGGGATCTCGAGCACACACATGGAGAGGGCTGGGGGGGACCCTCCGGCGGCAGCGTGGCAAGCGCACAGGCCGGGGGAATGGAGCACAGGGAGGGCTGGGAGAGGGGGGACCCTTCGGCGGCAGCGCGGCAAGCGCGCAGGCTGGGGGAATGGAGCATAGGGAGGTCTGGGGGGGGACCCTCAGGCGGCCTCAAGGGGGACCGCCCTCTTCTCCTCCGAGACCTGAACGGGCCGAGCTAGGGGAGCTTCCTCGGCCTCCCACACATCCCGCCACGTCATCCACCTGGCGCAGGTGCGACCGTGCCCAGGGCGGGCCCGCCAGCCTCTCAGCTGGGCGGCGGGGCTACAGCTGGTGTGCAGCGGCGTGCTACCATGTCTCTGCAGCCCGGCTCCTTCCGGCTGTCGGTGGGCCGGTTCCTTGCCTCTCTGCTTGGGGTCTTCCCTGCCCTCGCAGACGGATCAGGGTTACGGGGCGTCTGGGTTAGTCCTGGACAGCCCGGGATGGGGGCTGTTCCAGGACAGTGGCGGTGACCCCCCAGGTCGTGACCCTCAGGTTGGGAACCACTGCTCTATAGGAACTGGAATGAAGCTCCTAATTCACTTTGTGCAAACCACTAGAAGTCCAATATAGAGTACTGACTTATAGCTGAACTGTGAAGCAGCCAGATAAACAACTAATTCACTTGTTGGCAGATATGAACTCCCAACAGTAGTAATGCCTTATTAATAACTCCATGTTCCTTTAGCTTTACATGAGTGAAACATTCTTGGCTACAAAAGAATATAAGGATTTTATTTTCTATGGCCATACTTTTTAAACGGTTTAAAATAATACAAAACCAGGGGTGGTTTCTATAGCCATGTGGTTGTGTCTTCCCACAAGCCGTAATTTGTTAAAGGTAAAGTTTTAGTCATCACAGTGAAACCTTGGTGGCTTAACACTGAGAAAGGTTGGACTTTATTTTTTCCTTTCATCTTGTTTCGGAGTTTTTCAAAATAGAATGCTACAACAACATCCCACAGGGAAGATGTTGGTGGTCCTGCTAGTCCCTGCCCCAAAACTTAGCCTGCTGTAATCAGCCAGGGCTTTTTCGGCCTTCGCCACAGCCTGGTGGAACTCTCTGTCAAATGAGACCAGGGCCCTGTGAGACCTACCACAGTTCTGCAGAACAGCAATGGTTTTCTTAGCTGTCTCCCCTCCCCCTTTTCATCTTTACCCTTTTCCACTTCCCCCTCTCTCTCCCCTTCCCTCTTTTCCCTTTCCCCACTTGTTTTTCCCTGACCCTATCTTATACCAGTCTTTTAACACCTTGTGGTTCCCCACGCTGGCTCTGCATGGTTCTCCAAACCTGGAAATGACACCATCATTTGAAAGCCATGATCAGTGTGCCATTATTGTTTATTGATCATTTCATACATACATTATACATACATAAACCTTTATTGGCATAACAACAGCATTACAGCATGCATTAATACAACCCCACTTGTCATAATGATGGACATTTTGCTGGTGTATAATGTACTAGAGTTTTTAATACTAACACAGATTTCATTTTGAGATGGTACCTACAGTGTTCTTCATAAAACAAACATGTGGGCTTAAAGGGCTCTTCTTAGAACTGCACTATCAGCTAGGTTGTAAATTGCATTTCCATGGCAGGGAGATCAAAAGTTTAAAAACCGTCCATTAACGGTGATTATTAAGGACCAGGTCTCTTGAGGTATGACGATGTCAAACCGAAATATGAATTCCATAAAAGTTGGATCTGTTTCCTTAGATGACCAGCCTGTGATGTTCCAGGAGAGAATTAGCACTCCTCCTGATGGCTGCTCTATAGGCTCTTCCAGTCATGCTGTCAAAGAGTTGTGATCAACTCTTCTGGGGGGGGGGGGCTTCTTTATTCTCCATCTTTACTTCTTTTTCAGTGGTAGGTTCCTCCGGCGTTGCTTCTTTTCCAGATGATACTGTGCTTGACTAGTTTATGTCCCTTTTAATAATCTCCTGCTGCCAGCTATTTCCTTCCTCAGAGTGTGATGTAATATAACATGGGTGTGAGAGCTAGGTAAGAAGTTTCTCTTGTAATTCCTGCCCCCAGGATTTCTGAGCAGGTGGTTCAAAGAGATCTTTGTTATTATAGATCTCAAATAAAATATTCGAATCACAATCATAATTCTTCCTCAAGTTGATCTGTTCCAAAGTTAGGTTTACAGGGTTGGGCGCGTTGTGTACTAACTTATTGGGCGTCTTTTGCTTCAAGGGCTCATCTAAGCCTTGATCCTGGGTCTCAATGCCTGTGTTATTTTCAGATGTCCCTAACGATCTTGATGGGGGAGATGTAGATGTTAAAGGCGATGTATTCTCCTGGCAAGAAGATTCTAGGGGAGGCATGGAGGAGAATGAGTCCATCTCAATAAGGGGTGGTGTTGTCTCAAGGTCCTTCAGAGAAGCCTTTTCTTGGGGCGAAGTGGCTGATAAAGTGAGTAAATCATTAAGATATCCTGACTTGGGGTCTGAAGCCGTTCCTATCTCTCTTTCATGCTTTGAAAGATGTGGGGTTGATTTGTGTTTATCCCCATCTTTCCCCCCAACTAGGTCTTTTCCTGGTACACGTTTATTTTCCTCTCCCTGAGGAGTACCGCCACTATTCAGGGGGTTTGATTTTCTAGAATGTGGCTTGTAATGCCAGAGAGGGCAACATTGCAGATCTTCAAATACCCTAGTGGGATAGATGGCGTATCTCTTTAATAGATCCTTTTTATCCATTAGGCGTGAGGGGATTCTGCTCTGCCAGAACGTTATAATTAGCCTTTTATGGCAGCCGAATAGGTTTTCTAGATCCACCTGTTGGATCTCGCACTGTAATAATTGGCTCAGGGAGAGCATGACTGCTTTTCTATGTCCCCATCTGCGGTAATTAATCCTCGAATCTCCTACCAGTAAGGCCACCTTTTTTTCTTGTAAAGAATAATTTACTTTGAGGCTGTTGATCTGGTAAGAAGAGTTTAACGGTGGGGGCATATGTTGCTCCTTTTCATCTCTCCAGGGGGTGCCGTCAATATTGTATTATGTTTCCCTTTAGGGATTTTATTGTCAGGGCTTAGGTTCCCAATTCTCATATTGCTTTCAGTTACCTGCAGCTTCTCATTTAAAGAGCCCACTGCTGATTTTAAATCCTCCAATTTGATATTTATTTGATCAAACTTAATGAAAAGGTTCCACAAGGTCTCCTTTATAAGCAGGGTTTGTTTTGCCAGCAGTGCTAGTTCAATGTGTTCTTTCTCTGGGCTTGGAAGTTTGCTTGAATTTACGGAGGGTATTTCCTTCTCCGATTGAAGCCCTGTCTCTAAGTGCACAGAGTCTGCTTCCACATGTAAGGGTTTAGAACATATTTCCTTATACCAAGTTAGACCACAGGTTGATCTAACTCAGTACTGTCTGCTTTGTCTAGAGGGGGCTTTTGTTGGAAAAATCTCTGGAGCCTAAATTGAGTGACAGAGGATTCTTTCCTCCTCCGGAATCAGCCCCTCCCTTCGGTTGACAGTTATTGTAACTAACTGATGCTGCTAACTGCCACTGACAACTGCCTGTCTCTGTCTGCCTCACACTGTCTCTCAAAATGTTACACTGTATTAGTTAAGATGAGTTAAAAGTTACAGAAACCTCTTAAAGAAAATGTTGTTTGTTTTGAAAGACTTTATGAACATTTATTAAAACAGTTTTTCTTAAACATTTGATACGTGTGCTATTCAAAATTCCTCCACATTCATCGAATTGGCTGTTTATGGAGTCTTTTGTTAAAGAGGTGGAATATCCTGCATCTAGTCAATGCTGGGATATTACCCTACAAGAAGGGATTGGATTTCAACACCTGCCCATTCATTTGCCATATTTCTAAAATACACACTGTATGAAAAAAACATTGACTAATATTAAGAGCCCCGTGGCGCAGAGTGGTAAGCTGCAGTACTGAAGTCCAAGCTCTGCTCATGAGCTGAGTTAGATCCCAACAGAAGTTGGTTTCAGGTAGCCGGTTCAAGGTTGACTCAGCCTTCTAGGAATGGAAAAACCAGGGGAAGTGCTGGAAGTTGGTGGGTTGAACACACTGACCAGGGGAAGTTCCGGAAGTTGGTAAGTTGAACACACTGGCAGGAGATGGCCATGCATGTTGACAGGGGATATGGTAGACAGCCCGACGGCGGCGAGCGCCCTTGTTGGTGCTCCCAGAGGGCGTCTAGAATTCCGTCGGAGCGACTGGCTGGATTCCCCCTGCTCTTGGGTGACCTCGGGGGCAGAAGCCCGGTGGCGGCAGCCCATGATTTCGGGCTTACCAGAGGGCTTGTGGGGTCCAGAGACTTTTCCTGAGGACGTGCAATGGCGTGAGTGGGAGATGGAACACCAGCATCTCCTGCATCAGAACCGGAAGCTGGAGGAGCAGCTCACTACAATGCAGGGGTTTATGCAGGACTTGTGCCTGGAGATGGACGAGCTGCGACGTGCTCGCCCCCCCCGACCAGATGTCTCTGGGGCAACCCGTTCCAGCCCAAGCACTGGTCCCGGCGCAACCTGTTGGGGTCCCTGCGCAATCTGTTCCGCCGCCCGGGGGTCCTGCACAGCCAGCCCCACCGCCGCCTCCTCCCAGGAGGGAGTTGAAGGTGACATTTGGTGGGGCTAGTGAAAAGCTAGCTTATTTTCTGATCCAAGTGGATGTATACATGTGGGAGCAGGGGGCTACTTTTGCCACGGAAGAAAGCAGGGTGCAGTACGGAGCTGCCCTGTTGGAGGGTGAGGCGGCAGCCTGGATGGTCCAGCAGTACGAGCTACGCTTCTGTGCCCTCCACAGCCTTGATGATTTTATGCTAGCCCTCAGATGGCACTTTGAGGACCCCCACCAAGGCAAGAGGGCAAAGACGGCCTTTCTACAGCTGCACCAGGGGACTAAATCTGTGATGCAGTATGCCAGTGAATTTCAATTATTTGCCAGCAAGATCATGGACTGAAGTGAGGCCACCCGGGTTCAATATTTCCGTGAGGGCCTCAACATTGATCTGCTGCATTGGGCTTTCCTGCAAGGAAATCCTCCAGACCTAAGAGGCTGGATCTGTCTGGCGGTAGCTGTAGAAAACCGCCGTCAACTCCTGACCCTGTCTCGGCAACGTACCATGCGATAGTCAAAACCAAGGCAAGAGAGGGCTGTCCCGGGAAGAGGTGGCCTGACCCCGGGGAAACCCTTGATTACGGAATAACCAAGCGTTTCCAGAGTGGTGCGTGCCTACTATGTGGACGGATGGGTCACTTCGCAGCCAACTGCCCCACCTGACCAGAAGGATCACCGCTCGTCCCACCAACACCCAAGGAGGAGACCAGACGTCCTGACAGGAAGGACCATCGTCGGAGTGCGGCGGCAGACAGGCGGGGGAAGGCCCCCACCACTCTCAATCTCCAACAGCCAGATTGACAGGAGCTCCCGTCTCCAACTGGCTCTGCGGAGTCACGGATTACAAATACTCGTCCCGACAGACCCTCCACCAGTTCCAGTGAGGAGGAGACTTGGAGCCGTTTGTCAAAAAACGACCCCGGTCTGCTGTAAGTGGGGCTCCGCAGCAGACTGTGCCTAATCAAGAGCAGGGAGCTCCAGCGATGGTAAGAGACTGGGTAGACACAGTGTGTGTGGACATTGTTTTACAGAACTATAAGTGGGGACCCCAACTGACTGTTGAAGCCTTAATTGATTCAGGCTGTGCCCGCACCCTGATCAGCGAGGAAACTTTCAAAGCCCTTAAAGTGAAAGCAGTTAATTTGCCTGAGCCCATCCGCTTTCCTCAAATGGATGGCAGTGACTTTAAGGGGGGGCAGTCACCCAGCGTACGGGCCATGTGGCTATGGGAGTCGGGGGGCATTGGGAACAACTCCACTTCACCATTGCCCCTGGCATCAGATATCCTGTGGTACTGGGGGTGAACTGGCTACAGGGGCACAATCCCACCATAGACTGGGTAGGACAAACCATAGCCTTTGACCAGCCACAGTGCGAACGGCACCAGCACGGCATGGCGGTCAGGGAATCGGCCGCCGTGTGTGCCTCGAAACTGAACCCGAGCCCTGCCCAACGACTGAGGGAACTTCTAAGGGAATACGCTCAGTTTGCAGATGTATTCGATGTAAAGGAGTGTAATGTGTTACCACCTCACCGAAAGATAGATTGCGCCATAGAAATAAAGGCAACCTGCCCAAAGGGAGAGTTTATCCTATGAGTCCTAAAGAAAAGGCAGTTCTGCGGGAGTTTTTGGACAAAAACCTGGCCCGCTGATTCATTAGACCTTTGTCTGCCCCTTGCTCTACTCCCTCCTTCTTTGTACAAAAGAAAACGGGAGACCTACGTTTGTGTATAGACTTTCGTCGTCTCAATGCTGTCACCCAAACTAAAGCCTACCCCCTCCCATTGATTCCAGATTTGCTCAGTCAATTGAAGGAAGGGCACATCTTCACCAAGTTGGATTTGGTTGATGCCTATTTTCGCGTGAGAATCAAGGAGGGCCACGAATGGAAAATGGCTTTCTCAAGCTGCTTTGGAATGTTTGAATACCTGGTGATGCCATTCGGATTATCTGGAGCTCCTAGTGTCTTCATGCAAATGATTAATGAGGTATTACATGATTTGTTGTTCAAAGGGGTGATTGTTTATCTAGACGATATTTTGATTTATTCTAAAAAATTATGACGAACATGTAAAACTAGTCAGTGAAGTGTTAAGATGCTTAAGGGACAATCAACTGTATGCCAAAGTATCCAAATGTGAGTTTCATCAACACTCTTTGACTTTCCTGGGCTATGTGATTTCACACCAGGGTCTTGCCATGGACCCAGAGAAAGTACGGGCCGTGGTGGAGTGGGAACCGCCCAAAACACGGAAACAACTTCAACAATTCCTCAGTTTTGCAAATTTTCTTCGTCTATTTATCAAAGACTTTGCCCAAGTGGTGCTTCCTATCACAAATCTGTTAAAGACTAAGGGGAAAGGGAGCATGGCTGTTCAGCCAACCTCCCGGGTAGTCTGGACGGGTGAATTCCAATTAGCCTTTGAAACATTAAAAAGAATGAAACATCCTGTGAAAACTTTTGTAGTGCAGGTCGACGCCTCTGATGTGGCGATGGGGTGGGGGCACTACTCCAACTGGGAGCTCCAGCCTTGTGCCTTCTTCTCTAAAATGTTTTCTCAGTTGGAACTTAATTGGCCCATTTGGGAGAAAGAGGCGGCCGACATCAAGCATGCATTAACTGTATGGAGGCATTTTCTAGAAGGGGCTGAAATTCCCTTTGAAATGTGGTCCGACAATAAAAACCTGGTGGCTCTGAAAGGAGCTCGTAAGCTGACAGCCAAACAGGTCCGCTGGGCTGAATTTTTCTCCAAGTTTGGTTTTGTGCTCAAACACGTACCGGGCAAGCAAAACCAGATAGCAGATTCTCTCTCCAGACTTCCACAATTCCAAAGCAAAACACACCATCCAATGAACTCGCTGTTTACGCCTGAACAGAGGGGGGAGGGGAATAGGGGAGGGGGAATTGCCTAGCCTAGCTATTCTCACTCACTCTCAAGCCCTCAAAATACTCCCCTTAGAGACTTTGCCAGATTCTCTCAAGCACAACGTAATTAACGGCTGCCTCCAAGAACAAGCGATTGATGGCCTTCCCAAGGCCATAACCCAGCAGGGAGGTTTCTATTTCAAAGAAGGCAAATTGTATGTTCCAGGCTCTGCGAGAAGGGAGGTGCTCCAGCATTGCCATGGAGTAAAAATCGCAGGGCACTTTGGCTTTGTAAAATCCTTGCATCTGCTCCGTCGCCAATTTTGGTGGCCAGGCATGCGCACGGATTTGGACAATTACATCTGTAGTTGTCCCGAGTGCACTACATCTAAACACGTGATGGGGAAGCCGCCGGGTTTGCTGAAACCACTAGAAGTTCCCTCAGCCCCATGGGAGGTGATTGCCATGGATTTTATCACAGATCTCTCCCCTAGCAAGGGGAAGACAGTCTTGTGGGTAGTCACGGACCTTTTCTCTAAACAAGTACATTTGATCCCTTGCAAAGGACTTCCCACAGCACCAAAACTGGCTCACTTATTTGTGACTCACATCTTCAATCTCCACAGCTTTCCGCACAAGTTAATTACGGATAGGGGCAGTCAATTTGTTGCCAAGTTCTGGAAAGCCTTCTTAAAGCTAATGGGAGTGGAGCAAGGGTTGTCTAGTGCCTATCACTCCCAGACAGATGGGCAAACCGAACGTGTCAACGCTGTATTAGAATGCTACCTACGTTGTTATGTGAATTATCATCAAGACGATTGGGTTGATTTATTGCATTTTGCAGAATATGCTTACAATAATGCTTCTCATTCTTCCACAGGTTTCAGCCCCTTTCATGTGGTGTATGGTAAAGATTTCCGCCCCTTTGGGGGTGGGGAACCTTTGGGGGATGGGGAGATCAAAGATGCAGCTGATTGGGTGGAGTTGGTACAGGAAACGTGGCCTTGGTTACAGAAAAATTTGGAGAACGCCAAACACCATTGTAAAGTCCAGGCTGACAAGCATCGTTCCCCTGGCTGGGACATTAAGGTGGGGGACCAGGTATATCTGTCCACTAAAAATCTCTGGTCTCTCCGCCCCTGTAAAAAACTGAGTGAACGCTTTGTGGGACCTTTTCCTGTGGCACGTCTGATAAACGAGGTTACTGTGGAACTCACTCTTCCAAAATCCCTCAGAAACATTCATCCAGTATTCCATGTCAGTATCCTCAAAAAGACTGTCAGCCCCCAACTGGCATCCGGAGCCTATCCCCGAACCCCCCCTGTTAGTGGGGGGGAGAACACTTTGAAATATCCCAAATACTGGACTCCAGGATCCGGGGAAAGGGATTCTTCTACCTAGTTCGGTGGAAACACTTGGGGCCGGGTCATGACGAATGGGTGGCTGAACACCACGTGTCTGCTCCTCGACTGATACGTGAATTCCATGAGGCTTACCCACACAAGCCAGATCGTTGGGGGGAAGTCATTAAGGGGGGCAGAATGTCAGGTCCGTCCCTTCATCTTGGCCTGACAGGCCTGTCTGACTAGGCCCTAGTCATGTGTCTTTTGGTTCTCATGCTTTGTACAGTTTATCTCTCTGCCTACTGGTGTGGTATGTGTGCCCGTCCTGTTTACCACAGTTGCACGCTTGTTATGCCTTGCAATACTTTGTTATGACGTTCTACCCTGAGAACGCTTATCATAGATTCTACTGGTCTGCGTGACACTATGCAATGTATTTTAACCCTGTATCCTAACCCTATTCTCCATTAGTAGCCTTCTTCTGCTAAGTTGGCAGTCGACTTCTGACTTTGTCCAATCTTGACCCCAAACAAAGCCTAACCTGTTTCAGAGTCTTGCCTGAGCGAGTTTTGCTTGAAGGGACACTGAGGACAAAACCCTGAGTCTGACAACAGCAAAAGCACTAAGTAACGTATGCAAGAGGAAACCTAATGGGACTAATGAATGATGCCAAGATTCATCCATGAATGTTCCACATTCACCAAATCACTACAGTATTTACCAAGTAAAATGAGCAGTAAGAATGGGGCAAGACTCAATAAAACTCTACAGAATATAAAAAAAAATATTAAGGAGCTTCTCCGTCATGACCAATTATGGCTCTGACAAGCCCTTTGAAGTGGAACCGTTTTGATGCAATAGGGCCTGGGCCTGAAATGTTGGTTGACTGTATAATAAAGACACAGTCTGTCTCTCAGGCTGTGTCATGCTTATGCAAGAACAGCATTGATATACAGAGAACTACAATACCTAGAAATAGAGAGAGAAATTCAGGCACTTGTGAGATTCAACTTGAATCTGAATGGAAATAGGTTTACCTTGGACAAAGAAATTATTTTTCACTTCCCAAATTCAAAACCACTCACAGGGACTGAAAGACAGAAACTGCAACTACAACTTTGACCTTTCACTGTACATTATGAACTAGGTAATGACAACACAGCCAACTACTTTTTTGCTATTTACATAATTCATGACAAGTGAAACATTCCTAATCCAGTACAGCAGAAACACACATCAGATTTTGCCACACCCAAATCAGTTATGTTTGCATATTCTTGTATGATCATCACAATGTAACTTTATAAAAAAGAAGATGGCAATCAACTGACAGTAAACTACGGTAGAAAAATATAAAGAAACTTTAAAGAGTTTGCCAAGTAAAAGAGCAAAGATCACCCAGCTATCCTGAGAAAATCCAACCAATCTCTATACAGTACTACAAATATGAGTAACACAGCTCATCCACCATGGATACAAAGGGTAGTAAAACAAAGCTACTACTGCTACAAGAAAAGGTCTGCTTACTACAAGAATATATAATGGCAAAGGAGCAGTGTGTGAGCTCTAGCCCTGTGGCAAACCCATAAACAGATTCCCACAGACGGCAAGTCCACAAAAGCAGTTTTATTGATTAGACATGACAGGTTACAGAAGCCATATTCAGAATGACACTAGTAAGGGGCTAAGGCAAGGCACATGGCATATATGGAAAAGCAAAAGGAGATACCCAGTAACCCAGGCAACCCCCCTCCCAGAGGCAGGAAGGCGTACTTGGCAATTCCCACACCAAAGGAATCTATGAAGGACTCTATGAAGTCTAAACACGGGGCACGGACTGGCCTTGGAGAGAACTGCAAAACAACACCTGGGAGCACAACCATGAACTGTCTTCATGGCCTGCTCCTGACACAGTGCAAAGATTACCTGCCTTGCTTTACCCCTCATAGAAAAGTTGGCAAAATGGAACAAGAGCCACACAAAAGAGATATCTCTACCAACCTGAAGGAAGCCCCAGACTTGCCAAAAACTCGGAAATCTTTTTGTTAAAAGATATTGGGGGATTAAAACTCCTCCGAATTCTAGAAAAGAATCCTCCGTGAACTCTAATGAGACTATGTTCTGGAATCTCAGTGGCCATTTTGGGGGTTGCTTGTCAACCACAATAATTTTGCCAAGCTTCGGTTCCTGTAAAGCCAGCCCTGGAGTGGGGGAGCAGGGGTAGATTGGGAGGCCAGATCAGCATGGCAAAAGATCCCCCCATCATGTCTCCTCATGGAGGAGGTCTCATTGGGGCCAGGGCCAGCAGTGATCACTAACTACAGGCAAACTCAGCTGGGCCTGGTGGCAGCTACTTCTCAGTTCAGTCAGGCTCAGCCGTGACTGCCACACAGTTCTTTCAGCTTGGCAATACTTTTCCCTGGAAGAAGTTGCCGAGGGCAGGGAAGGATGGAAAGCTGAAGATGGGGGGCGGGGGTAGGTTGGCTAGCGGGTGGGAAGGAAAGAAGGAAGCAGGAAAAGAGGAAAGAGGCTATGGGGGCTCTGAGGGGAGGGAAAGAGGAAATCAGGGAAATGGGGTCACCCACTTATTAGTTTTCCATCTAAAATGGAAATTCTACTGTGCACTTGCACAGACTTATTGTGAGACATATACAACTAGGACAGGAAAGTTCAAAGCTAAACCTTTGGGTACATACTAAGTAGTTGTAAATTGTACCTAGTGCCAAATACAGGGGGTAACTGCTCAGTTTGTTCGACCACCAACTTACATTATTGAAAAGTTACTCTTTTGCCTCATATTGCTACTATTGTGTACTTTTAGAAATAAAGACATTCCTATGGTTATCAACACCAGCTATTTCTGGAGAAAACCTCTTAGGTGAAGTTGGTTGGAAAATAGCTGGACATTTACAAGTGCTCAGCAAATTCCCTCCACCT
Source organism: Euleptes europaea (assembly GCF_029931775.1). Lineage (NCBI taxonomy): Eukaryota > Metazoa > Chordata > Lepidosauria > Squamata > Sphaerodactylidae > Euleptes > Euleptes europaea. Next base: position 65,182,743 of record NC_079323.1, read on the forward strand.
GACACAAAAGTGAAAATATGTAGCAATTATGTGAAAAGCTGTATTTAAGCTTCTTATATACTCATTTAATTAAGATTAATGAAAGGCAGTTAATTAAGTGGCCATGGGGAATTAGAAAAATTGACTGAGGATTATACACACACACCGTAAACATTTCATTGTTGTTTTACCAGAGAGTTTAAAAGGGAGAGGGGGTTCTGCTATTTATTTAACTCAGCATTACTGGACCTTCCATCGCATTCAGCGTGCTTCTGATACCATCATTGTTTCTTTATTACTTTTTTCTGTTCCCATAGCCTTATTAAATTACACACCTTAAACAAATCTGGTATCTGCTGTCGTTTCCTGATTCTAGGCAAGATTTTAATTGTTTGGATGTACAGCGAGTCTGATGACTTGACAAAGTCAAGGGAAAGAATGTTGGCTGGCAGCTTTTCAATAGGACAGTAAGCAAGGGTGATGAAAGTAAGTTCCTTTGGACCAGTTCTACCACCGCCATTCAGCACCAATTAATAGCAGCACTAGCCAGAACACAACTCTAAAAATATGGAGCCTGTCGCAGCGTTGTCAGTTGTGCCTTTAACAGAAGCTACACGAACAGACATTGGAAGCAATCCTCAGTAGTATACCCCAGTTTATTCAGTGGGGCCTACTCCCAGGACAGTGTTTGTAGGATTGCAGCCTTTGCCTTACTAATTATTATATTTAAAGCTGCTGAGTTCTGCAGACCAAACAGGTTTTAAAGGCACAAGAACAGACCAAAAGTCCATTTTTACTAATCTTTATCAACACTACCAACCAGGTTGTGTGTGTAAAGTGCCTTCAAGTCGCAGCCGACTTATGGCGACCCCTTTATGGGGTTTTCAAGGCAAGAGACTAACAGAGGTGGTTTGCCAGTGCCTTCCTCTGCACAGCAACCCTGGTATTCCTTGGTGGTCTCCCATCCAAATACTAACCAGGGCTGACCCTGCTTAGCTTCTGAGATCTGATGAGATCAGGCTAGCCTGGGCCATCCAGGTCAGGGCACCAGCCAGGTTATCTTTCTTAAAAACAATAAGGTGTAAAATGGTTGTGTAATTTCATTTATAGGCCTATTATCTATTACATTTTATCAAGGAACTGATAGTATGGTTATCCCTTCCACATTTTATCTTCACAATAATCCTGTGAGGAAGGTTAAATTGAGGGGATGTGACTGGCCCAAGGTGGGGATGGGGCCCTCAGAGGAACTTGCAATGGAATTGGCCTATATGTGCAGATATGCCTCCTGTAGTTCGATGGATGCTTATCTCCATGTTGGCAAACTTTCCTGTTGGACAGCTTCCCTGCTGGCAAGGTTTCCATTCTGAAGCACCCTTGAGCCATATATTTGTTGACATACTTCAAGTCCAGGATTGTCTTCCAATCTCTGTTCTTCTTTAGCATGATAAAGAAAATGGAGTAGATTCCCACAAGACCTCTCAGAGAGGGGACTTCTTCTGTAACTTCAGCCAAAGGTTGCATCTAACATAGATGGGAAAAGGCCAGAGGCCTTGCAGAACATGGCATTAAATTCAAAGCAGCACCTGCCCTGAGAGCTATCCCTCCCACAAGTGCTTATGGCCCGCAGGAACTTCAGCTACCAGAGCATAGCTGCTTGGCTGCTGGTGTGCTGTCCTAGACTGCAGGTGACTACTCAAGCAACAAGATCTGGAAACAGAGGAACTGCGCTTACAGTAGCGGCACTTCTTCATGCAGTGTCCCCCTCCCATTTTCTGGAATCTGGCCTTTGGCAAGCTCCTTTCTCAGCCATTGAAGATAGGGTTGCCAACTCCAGGTAGTAGCAGGAGATCTCCTGCCATTGCAACTGATCTCCACCCTATAGAGATCAGTTCACCTGGAGAAAGTGGCCGCTTTGGCAATTGGACTCTATGGTATTTGGACTCTATGGCATTGAAGTCCCTCCCCAAACCCCGCCCTCCTAAGGCTCCGCCCCAAAAACCTCCCACCAGTGGTGAAGAGGGAGCTGGCAACTCTAACTGAAGGAGGCTGTGGGGGGAGTTGAGAGCTTCAGCCTTCACCAGAAAATGGAGGAGGTTCAAAGTTAAAGTGTGACCTGCCTCAGGTAGTGGATAGGAACAGCAATTTATTTCAGGTTGGCCTATTCAATTGAGAGGGGAAAGCACATACTACAAAAAGAGTAGCATTTTCATGTCAAAATGCAACACAGCCCATTAGCACTGCCCCTGGAACATATCACTGTTTGGGGAAGTGGGGAATGCGTAATGATATACAGGCCCAAACAACAGCTTAAAATGATTATTTGGTTTGGCTGGCTCCAATGATTTGTCAGTTTTGATTAGGAAGGATTGTGGTGGTGTGCCAAATTGTGGTTGGAGGAGCACAATTCAAGCCACCATGTGCTATGAATACTGGGAAATCCAAGCTGTCAAAGAAAAAAGAACAAAAAAGAAAACCTGGCCTTATGTACGGAGCTATCAGGTGAGGCAGCCCTTGACAGACTATTTCTAGAGTGTTCTTCTTAGTGTTCAGTTCACTTCACATACATCAGCAATTCTTAATACAACCCTGTAAAACAGGAAAATCTCTCTATGGCAGACAGGATGAAGCAAACAGCTTGCTTAAGGCCACCAAGTTGAGTCCATAGCAGGTGGTGGCATTTGAACTGGGGATTTCCTATCCCACATTTTCTGCCCCATGCCACACCAGCTCTTCAGACAAGCCAGGGTAAGTTCCAGTAGAGTGAGTGGGAGGGAGGAAGCCATTCTACATTGGTATGTTTCAAATGTCACACAGTTTTATGGTAATTAAATGATGCAGGGCCTTTCCAAGGGCTTTACTTTCTGTAACATGAAACAGTAGGAGTGACAAAGTGATTCATTTAGTAGGCCAGTAAAGGAAATTCTGCTGCAGAAAGCAAATTTGCTTGCTCAGTTTTGACCTATATGCAGGGTTGCCAACCTCCAGGTACTCAACACAAAGCAATCACTATGGCTTCTTAAATAAAAATCAATGATATCAGTTATAAGCACAATTCCTGTATTAGTTTTTTGTTTCTTCACAAAAACACAGACATGAAGTAATTTGTTTCTTCACAAAGATACTTACTGGTGACTTTATAAAAAAGATTGAGGGCATTAAAGTACCAGAGAGCACAGTTCTGGCCACCTTCGATGTGGCTTCTCTGTATACGAACATTCCACTCCCTGAGGTTAGAACAATCATAGAAGCGAAACTAAATTCTCGAGCGGACAAACATCCACCTACTCATTTCTTAATGGACCTTTTGGACCTTTTGTTTGATAATAATTATTTCAGGTTTCAAGAACAAATATATAAGCAAACAAAAGGGGTGGCCATGGGCCCCTCTGTGGCCAATATCTTTATGATTGAGTTTGAGAGATTATATATGTTTTCTAATGATTTCTTTAAACAACATGTTTTGTTTTATTCAAGATTTGTGGATGATTTGATAATGTGTATAGATGATAACAATAATTTTGATATAATTGCTGACATACTTAACACTGCTGATTCCAATATCAAATTTGAATGCAAAAGGCATCATAATTGTATTAATTTCTTTGATATTAATATAAATAAGGATAGTGATGGACTAATTTGGTTATCTCCTTATAGAAAACCAATGGACAGAATGGCCCTTCTTCATTTTAATTCAAACCATCCGGGCCATCTGAAGCGAAACTTACCATATAGCCAAATGTTGAGGCTAAAGAGAAACTCCACTAAGGTGGAAGATTTTGACAAAGCTGCCTCCTTCTTAAAGCGCACTCTCATAAGAAGGGGGTATCCTATACCTTTAATAGACTCAGCAAAAGAACGAGCAGATGCTCAGGTACGAGACCAAATGTTTTCACGCTCCAAGAAAATGACTAAAAGGTTAACTTTATCTTTTCAGTACACTCCGCTGGTGGGTGGCATATGCAGAATTATCAACAAACATTGGCACATTGTTGCTTCTTTACCAGATTGCTCAGAACCACCGCTCCTAGGGTACAGGAAAACTATGTCCCTTAAGGACAAACTTGTACACACGGATAGAATCGATTGGCCCATTGTAACTACCAGAAGGGGCCATTTTCGCTGTGGATCTTGTGTTATGTGTCCGTATGCGCTCCCTGTTAAAAGCTTTACTTACATAAAAACTGGATTTAAATTTGAAATTAAATCTTATACTGATTGTAACTCTGAAAATGTGACTTATGCCATCCTATGTTCTTGCCAATTAATGTACATAGGTAAAACCAATCGATCCCTGAAGATACGGATCGGAGAACATAGGTCGCGCATACGCAATTCTGTTTTAGAAGCGCCCGTCGTCTCGCATTTCATTCAAGCCAAACATCGCGACACTGACTTAAGATTTTTTGCTCTCTGGCAATATCATAAGAAACCCTATAGCAAAGAGAATGTGGATAGAATACTGCACCAGAGAGAGGCTCACTTCATTACAATGTTCAACACAATGATTCCTAATGGATTGAACTCGGCATGCGATTACTCAGCCTTCTTGTAACTTGAATTCCAATTAAGCATCTGGGACTAGCGTTTCTTTAAATGTTACACCCTTTCTTCCCATTGTATCCCATTATGGAGTAAAATACAAACTCACGGAGTTGTTCTGATGCATATGTAAGATGTGTAAAGTTGTCAGGAAGTAATTTAAATGTTTATGATTTTGTTATATTGCATGCTTATACCATTACTTAAAGAATATCCAATGACATTATGTTATAAAAATGTTTTTAATGAATTAGAATAGAAACATCGTGGGATAGCCATTGGCACCAGCATTCTTCAACAAATCTTCAGCAAGGAATCTGAAAAAAGAAGAAGATAGAGGATTAATTTTCATGAACTATGATACTTACCAACTGATGAAAATATTCATGAAACAGGACAGTTACTGGAAGCCTGTCTTATTTTATGTTTAAGTATCTTTGTGAAGAAACAAATTACTTTATGTCTATGTGTTTTTGTGAAGAAACAAAAAACTAATACAGGAATTGTGCTTATAACTGATATCATTGATTTTTATTTAAGAAGCCATAGTGATTGCTTTGTGTTGAATAACTAAATATTGCAATCCAAGTCTATTTTGTAAATTGTAACCTCCAGGTACTAGCTGGAGATTTCCTGCTATTACAACTGATCTCCAGCTGATAGAGATCAGTTCACCTGGAGAAAATGGCTGCTTTTCAATTGGACTCTATGGCATTGAAGTCCCTTCCCTCTCCAAACCCTTCCCTCCTCAAGCTCCGCCCCAAAAACCTCCCGTTGGTGACAAAGAGGGACCTGACAACCCTACCTATATATATACCTGCCAGGAAGTGATCTTTGGTTGAATACTTTCTACTAATCACTACTAATCTACTAAGTCCCGCTTAAAAATTCCGTGAACTGAAAACTTATTTCCATAAGTACTCCTGTTTGTATCAGGTTGTTCAAGAATCAAAGAGAGAATGAAAAAGGAAGAATAAAGATAACATATAATGATGAACAATTGTGAGGACAAAACAATAAAAGGGTCCAGCTGCAGAGTGGGAAAGTGGCGATAAGAAGAACAACGTTCAGGTGGAAATGCAGATCTGAGATTGCCGCTGGAGGAGAGAGATGACATGGTTTGCACATCAATAGCCAATCACAACCAGACATCTATGGGATCAGCAGTCATTTCTGAGGAGCTGGGAGGACCAGACTGGATGGCATAAGACAGGGGTGTTGTTTTTAACCTGTGGGCAGCTTTGGAATTCTGACACAGCGTGGTGTGTGCAGGCCACAAAAATGGCTGCCGTAGGAGGCAGAGTCAACCACACAGAGGAAGCCTGAGTGCAGAGGAGAAGAGGGACAAATGAAAAGATAACACTCGGAAAGAGGAGAAAGAGAATAAAACCAACCCTATCATGGCAGCTGCCACAGAAACAATCTTATTTTAATCTGCACAGCCAATCATATCTCCAGTTGCCAGTGAGAAGCCCAGCTGGGCAAGAGCCCCACATAGTCCCACCCATTTTCTGAAAACACTTGGTGGATGCCAGAAAAGATGTCAGCAGGCACCAATTTGGGATTCCTGGCAGACACTCCACCTGACACCTCCTAGAGGCAAAATTCTAATATCTGGGGCTGGTGGGGTCAAGATTAGAGTTGCCAGCTATAGCAGGAAACCTGGCCTCCTGAGTCAAGATGTGTCCAACTGGGTCAAGGAACAGGATTGTAGAAGTAAAGAAATGGAGTCTAGTGACCCCAATATTTACAGGGACAGAGTGTGGTACACTGTGAACTTTGAGCCCTTAGCAACACAGGGAAACATCAGCTCATGGTGATCAAAATTCCTATTGCAAGTGCAATATGATATGTGAATGAGCCCAGTTCACTAAGAAGTAGGTCAGGGTGTCATGGAATTCTTTCTTGCTTCCAGCTGCTGTTTCCTAATACTGGAACTTCAAATTGTAAATCTATTAACTCCCTTTCCATCTATTGGGAGCCAACCCCCAAATGTGTTTCTTCCTGCTAAATCAAGTCCAGATATGGCGCCCTGTTAAATACTACAGGCAGTATTTACAGAGCAATTATGTAGGTTTCCCTCACCTATTATTCCCAGTTAACTGCATTTGAAAGAAGAGCTTGTTTCCAGATTAGCTTTTTATATAAGGGACTGCTCCAAGAAGTCTTCAACTGGCTAGCATTATGCTGGATGAACATCCATGCCAGGATCTACTTCAGTGACCCAGTGTGTGGAGCCTGGCATTGATTTCTATAGAAAGTTAAATGCCAATAAGACAGAAAGAAGGTAGAACTGGTGGTACTTCATTATATGCAATGACATATTACAACAGCAAATAGGTATGTCCCAAATCCATATTTGCTGAAGTAATGTTAATGCAGGGGTAGGAAGGCATTTGTAGGAAGGTTCCGAGTTTTCAGCTGTGGAGGTGGAGTTGCTTAACCTTTCCCATACCCACCAATTTTTCTCACAGATTCCCCCTCTCACTGGCATTTATTTCCAATCTCAGCCTGGCTAAAGAAAAATTCAGGTTAAAAGAGGTCTTAGGAAACGGAATGATTTAAGGCCAGAGTGGTGTGGTGGTTAAGAGCAACAGACTCTAATCTGGAAAACCGGGTTTGATTCCCCACTCAACATGAGCTGCAGACTCTAATCTGGTGAACCAGGTTTATTTCCCCATAAGCCTACTGGGTGACCTTGGGCTAGTCACAGTTCTCTCAGAACTCTCTCAGCTGCCATGGAATCAGCTGCCAGTCACAAAAGCCAGATCTTCCGTACCTCCCTTTGTAACTATGTACAAAACGTGAACACTTAAAAGGCTCAGATCAAAAAGCAACAGTCACATTCATACATAGTATGTGTACAGGCCCCTGTAAAGTTAAGTACACCATCTATGTCAATCCCCATTTCCTAATGGTATGCAGTCAAAGGAATTATTTTGCCAAAAGTATGCATACACAGGCAATTTATTTCTGCTTATGCAATATGAGTGGTATGAGCTCATGGGAAATCTACAGCCATCTGAAGAGCTTGTCCAAATTCATACTCAAAACAGATGACTCAAATAAATCCTGCCAATATCTCTCATTGACAATTGCTGAAAGAAACAGACAAGCATTCATTTCTGGCTGAAGCCCATCTGCCAATCTGTTATGTTCCTTTATTACAGACAGAAATCTCTCTCAACATCCCATCCTTCTCCTCACACCACCCTGCACAAAAAATGGGTGATTTCTGCCATGCTGGCAGCCCTATTTCTAGCAATGACAAATAACAGTTATTATAATTTAACCTGAATTCCAAGAATGCAACTGTTTATTGGATTTATCTGCTGACAAGATGCTAGTGGCAGCCCAAAGAAGATGAAGCTGCCCTACTTACCTGATTCCACTACTGATGGCAGCAGCATAGGTCTGCCAACCAGCCATAATTTTACTGGTCTAACCAGTAAAGCTGCATTTTGGGCGGCAACCAGTATCTGGGTCTGCAAAACCAGTAAACTTCAGAAACAAGCCAAAGGTTTGCTTGTTTCTGCTTGGTTCATTAGGCTCCATCCTTATCCTTGGATGCGCATACATACACAATAGGAGCACGAATTCAAATATATAATCGCAAAACCTACCTTTCATTCGCCTGTCTTAAAATCATGACATCAGTGGAACTAAAATTTATTATATAGCTCATCCCACCCCACAGGCTTCAAACAGGTAACAACAAATTGGGAACAAAAACATAAACAAGATCAAAGGTAACTGAGCCTTCCCAATGTGAGTTACTCATGAGGCTTGAAGGTCAGTCTAGATATGGAGTAATGTTTTCTGTAGGGTCCTGAGTAGGGTTGTGCATATCGATATACTTGAACCGAAAATAAACCTGAAATTAGCCATTTCGGCAATATTTGGGTTTCAGGTAGCCCGAATACCAAAACCTGTAAGCTCCTGACCCAAAGAACCAGAAATCACCACAGAGACACTTAGAATCCAAGCAGATGGCTTTTACTGGTCAAATAGGCAATACAGTGCTTATAGAGTAAGATGTCAGCTATGGGTGCCTTGCTAGCTAATTGGCAATATAAAGCATGGTAACGGCGAGAGATTACAAAGCATAAACATCAGACACACTTTCCCAGGAGAGCGTTCCCAGGCTTAGGAATGTGGCGTCGTCCTTGAGATCAGGACGGTTCAGCCAGGAGACAGAAGCAACACTGGAACTGAGATAACGGCCTGACATCCTGCTCCCCTTAAGGCCCCCTCCCATCCTGTAAGGGGGCTGGTCTGTCTGGATAGGCGATGTGAAAGGCGTTGATGAGTTTGGGGGCGGAGACGTCTCGCGCACGTACCCATTCGTCATAGGCAGGGGGGAAGTGTTTCCAGCGGACTAAGTATTGTAAGCTTCCATGGTGAACGCGGGAGTTCAGGATTTTGGAAACCTCAAAATGTTCCTCCCCCCCCCACCATCAGAGGCTGCTCAGGAGGCGGCTCTGGATGCCATTGCGGAGATGCAATATGGGGCTTTAGGAGGCTGATGTGGAAAACAGGATGCACTCGCCTCAGGGTTTTGGGGAGAGACAGTTCCACCGTGACTGGATTTATGATGCGAATGATGGGGAAAGGACCAATGTACTTAGCGTCAAGTTTATGGCACGGACGGGTGGAACGCAGATTTTTAGTGGACAAGTACACCAGTTTACCCACTTGTAGATCTCCCCCGGGGGAACGATGCTTGTCGGCCTGCGCTTTGTATTTGCGTTTGGCTCGGTCAAGGTTGCTAACCAGCCAAGGCCATGTGGTACGGAGGGTGTGTGCCCAAGAGTCAATGTCGGCATCCCCCCCCTCCTCCAGATCACCAATTGGGGTGGCAGGACCGAAGTCCTGTCCGTACACTGCATAAAAGGGGCTGAAACCTGTGGATTGATGTACAGCATTATTGTAGGCATATTCTGCAAAAGGTAACAGTTCTACCCAGTCATCCTGGTGGTAGTTAACATAACAGCGCAAATAGCATTCAAGTACAGCATTGACACGTTCAGTCTGGCCATCCGTTTGGGGATGGTATGCACTAGACAATCCCTGTTCCACCCCCACTAACTTGAGAAAGGCTTTCCAAAACTTAGCAACGAAGCTACTTCCGCGGTCGCAGATTATCTTGCACGGAAACGAATGTAGTCTAAAGACATGTGACACGAAGAGGCGGGCCAACTTCTGAGCAGAGGGGATCCCTGCGCATGGAACCAAATGTATTTGTTTAGAAAATAAGTCAGTGATAACCCATAATACAGTTTTTCCCCCACTGAGAGGGAGATCAGTCATAAAGTCCATAGCAATAACTTCCCAGGGTCGGCTGGGTATTTCAAGTGGTTGCAATAGTCCCGGGGGCTTGCCTTGAGATCGTTTGACTGCGGCGCAAACTGGACAGCTGCGAATAAACGAGTCAATATCAGAACGCATTCCCCCCCACCAAAATTGTCTGCGCAATAGGTGAAGAGTTTTCAGGAACCCAAAGTGTCCGGCTGTTTTTACTCCATGGGCTAAGTGTAAAACGTCTTTGCGGAGCGCTTTGGGCACATACAATTTTGAGTCTTTGTACCAAGAGCCCCCTTGTTCGATTACACTAGGGGGTAGGGTTTGGGCTGAGTGTTCCAGAAGGCATTGTTCTCGAAGGGACCTTAAGAAGGGTTCGGAGGTGGGGATCCCCCCCTTGGTCATAGTGGTTTCAGGAGTTGTTACGGGGACTGAAGAGGGGGAAGTGCTTACGTGCGGTGGCGCGCAGGCTGCAGGCGGCTGGGTGATCGGTGGAGGAGCGGGAGTGCCGGCTGTTGTAAGTTTCCGGGCAGGCTGGGCAGTCGGCTGGGCTGGAGGAGCGGGTGCGCCGGTTATTGTGTGCTGCCGCTGGGGCAGCGTTTGGGAACGAGTTTGTACAGCTAGTACAGGTAGGGCTTCCCTTTGCGCGGGGGTAAATAAAGAGTTTGTAGGTCGATCAAGTTTCGCCGGGTATTGTGGCAACCGGGAGAGAGCGTCTGCGAGAACGTTTTGTTTCCCCGGAACGTGTTTCAGGACGAAACGAAACTGAGCAAAGAATTCCGCCCAACGCTGTTGTTTTGCTGACAATTTATGAGACCCCGTGAGGGCAGCTAGATTTTTGTGATCGGTCCAAACTTCAAAGGGGACTTTAGACCCTTCCAGAAATTGTCGCCATAAAGTTAGTGCATGGTGAACGGCTGATGCCTCTTTCTCCCAAATGGGCCAGTTCAATTGGGAGTGCGCAAACTTCTTTGAGAAGTAAGCGCAAGGGTGAAGGAGACCATCCGTACCTCTTTGGAGGAGAGCCCCCCCCATAGCCACGTCGGAGGCATCGACTTGCACAATGAACATCTGATTCGGGTCTGGGTGCCGTAGTACGGGTTCTGAAGTGAAGAGGCGTTTGAGAGTGACAAAGGCGGCTTGGCATTGATCGGTCCACAATATCTTAGCGGAGGGTAAAGTAGTTGAGCTTTCTTTACCTTTGGTTTTCAGTAGGTCGGTGATGGGTAGCGCCACTCGGGCGAAGTTAGGGATGAACCCACGATAGAAATTTGCAAAACCCAGAAATTGTTGCACTTGCTTGCGATTGGTGGGTGGAGTCCAATCGAGGACGGATTGGACTTTGGTAGGGTCCATGCTAAGGCCATGGTGGGAGATTATGTATCCTAAAAACGTTATTTTGCTTTGATGAAATTCACATTTGGCTAACTTTGCAAAGAGTTGGTGATTGCGCAGGCGCTGCAGAACTTCTCGGACCAGATTTACATGCTCGTCCATGGTTTTTGAATAAATAAGGATGTCATCCAGATAAACCACTACTCCGCGGTATAGCAAATCGTGGAGGATTTCGTTGATTAGTTGCATGAAGACCCCCGGAGCCCCTTTTAATCCGAAAGGCATCACGAGGAATTCAAACATTCCAAAACAGCTAGAGAAGGCAGTGAGGGGTTCGTCCCCCTCGCGGATAGGAATTCGGTAGTAGGCTTCTACCAAGTCTAACTTGGAGAATATACGACCTTCCTGTAATTGTCCCAAAATATCTGATATTAGTGGTATAGGATAGGCGTTGGCTTGAGTAACTGCATTGAGTTTTCTGAAGTCAATGCATAGGCGAAGGTCGCCCTCCTTTTTTCGGACAAAAAACGCGGGTGCTGAGTTTGGGGCATTCGATGGGCGAATGAATCCTCTGGCAAGGTTTTTGTCTAAAAAGTCTCGTAGAACAGTGCGCTCGGAAGCGCTCATAGGGTAGATTTTACTTTTGGCCAGTGTGCAATCCTTGACTACTTCAATTGCACAGTCAGTGGCCCGGTGGGGGGGTAAGGCATCACATTCTTTAATGTTGAAGACATCCGCAAAGTCTCGATATGCATCAGGTAGGATCGGGGGTGTTGGGATCTCGGAGGCTAATGCTGAAGCGGGTGGATGTAGCAGCGCAACTCGCTGTCGATGCTGGTCGCATTTGGGGTTGGCAAAGGAGATAGTGTTCGTCTCCCAGTCGATACTGGGACAATGTCCTTTGATCCAGTTAATTCCCAGGACCACTTCGAACCGGATAGGGGCTATGGTGAAGTCTATCTGCTCCCAATGGGAGCCTATTCCCATTGCGACCCCTATGGTGCGGCGATCAACTGGACCCCCCTGGAAATGGCTCCCGTCCATTTGGGCAAATTGGACGGGGGCTGGTAAAGCCTCGGACTCCACTTTGAGTGCGGCAAACGTGGCTTCGTTTATGAGAGTGCGACTGCAACCGGAGTCAATAAGCGCCTTTACTGGTAGTTGGGGACCACCTTCATGGTGTTGTAATATTGCGTCCACATAAACGGTGGTTTCCACTTCTTTTATTTTAGTGGGAGCATTCGGCTTAGCAGGAGAATCTGCAGGGGTCTGTGGAGACGCTCCACTCACCACAGACCGAAGCCGTTTTTTGACAAATCAAGGGGGGATTCCAGGTTCAAAGCTGAAGAATTCCATGGGTTCTCTTCGTCCGAAGAGGGAAAGATGTCCCCCAATGGGGCACTTGTAATCCGAGACCCGGCGGGGTCATCCATGGCAGGCAGGGTGGCTGAGTCTCCGGCGTGAAGTGCAGAGGGTGTGGGTCTTCCCGGTGCTGTGCTGCGGGTGACCGCGGTGCCTCTGCGTAGGGGTCGTCCTCTGGCTCGAGTCATCGTGTTGGGACGAAAGATTTCAGGGCGGTATGGGCAGGCTTCTGCAAAGTGGCCCATTTCCCCGCAAGTGAGGCAGGCGCCCCTTTGAAATCGGGTTTCACGATCCTGGGGCGGACGTGTGGGTCTTCGAGGGACAGGAGGCGGCTGGCTTGCCCCTCTAGGCTGGGATTTCGGGGCGCTTTTCTCCTTGTGTTTTTGACGGACAAGGGAAATAAAGCGCCGGCGGCTTTCCACTTCCTCGGCCAATAGTATCCAATCCTCAAGGGTTTCGGGGTCACCCCTCATGTACGACCAGTTCAGAATATCAGGGTGTAAGGCTTCCCTGAAGTGGTGAACAAGGGTGGCTTCGGGCCAGCCCACAATTTTACTTGCCAGTCTCTGAAACTCATCGGCAAACTCTCGAACAGGAGTAGAGCCCTGCCTTAATTGTAACAGTTCCGCTTTGGCTCGTTCTCCCAAAAAGGGATCCTCAAACCTCCTCCGTAGAGCAGTCATGAAATTGTTGAGGGAACGAATAGAACGGGATCGGGTGTCGAACTGGAGAACCATCCAGTCGGCTGCTTTACCTGTCAAAAGGGAAGCTACATAGCGCACCCGGCTATCCTCTGTAGGGAAAAACTGTCCCTGTTCTCGCATATAACTGTCCACTTGATGCAAGAAACAGGGTAGGGTTTCGAGAGATCCATCGTACGTAGTTTTCAACTTGAGTTGGTTCCAAGGACCGGGCATCGGATGTCCCGGTAGCACGGGTGGGCCGGGTGGAGGTAAAACGGGACCTCCGGGGGGGGGGTAGAGGTGGGGCAGGCACATTAGCGGGTGGCTGAATTGGGGCCCCCTGCCCCGGTATTGGAACGGGCTGTGCCTGGGCTAACAGGGCTTGTTGTAGTTGTCTGTTGTCCTGGAGCATACGTTCCATTAACTCTTGGAGCTGATCGACTCGACCGGAGAGCTCTCGATTCTGGGCTCGTAAGAGGTGAACATCTTCTCCTGGCCCCCCGGTACGATGAGGTTTACTTGTACAAAAACTCGTGGCCCATTGAGAACTGTCTCCATATAGATCCTCTTCCTCAGACTCACCGGAGTCTTGGCGTCGATCCGCAAGGCGGCGTGCGCGTTGGGTTGTGCGCGACGGGGCAAATACCGGGGAGAAAGACAGTCCCAACGGAAGGTCGCTCCTCATAGTGCCTTTGGGGCGGCTGCCCGTCCGCGCCCGATCCGCAGCCAATTGTAACTCCTTGTCCCTTGCGGCTTGAGCCTCGGCTGCCGCCTGAGCCGCTTCTGCGGCTGCCTTATCAGCGAGGGCCTTTTCGTTTTCAAGTCTCAGGGCTGCAGCTGCAGTAACATGGGGTAAAAGTTCCGTTTCCAGGATAGCAAGAATAGGATCTGATTCCCCGCCCAGCAATGGTTGTATACGAACAGCAATAGCAGGTGCATCGGGCCCAAACGTCGACGCCAAACGCTGGGCCAAGGTAGCTACCGGGGTATCCTTTGTACAATCCACAAAGAGGAGAGCTGTGTGAACAGCGATCCGTTTGGCTTCGGCCTGACAGTCGGCCGCATTGGGTACCAGGGAAAAACCTTCCGGTGCAGGCCCTGCCATGGCACCTATATCCAGGGTACCAGTACGCGTCAGAGCCGTAGACGGGAGAGTCTCCCGGGCAATAAGTTTGTCCAATAATCCGGTCAGTACTTGTAAGTCCTCGGTTGCTGATCGGGCATCATCCAGTAGTCGATCAAAATCCTGGAGGTCTAAACTGGTATTAGTTAACATCCAGAGAGCCCTCCCTAGAGACTGCCACTGAGTTTGTACCAGATCCCTCAAGCGGCAAACCTCTAGAGTAGTCCTAAAAAGTTCAGCGACCAAGTCCTGTAACAGGGTAGGATCCTCAAATATGGACTCCAGGGTTCCACAAGGCCGCAGGCACGGTTCACTCGGAGAGCAACCTCCTGGCTCCCACCCGAGTGGCAGGCGAACCCTCCCGGGCTCCAACCTGACTAGGGGAACATTGAAGAGTGATAGCTGACATAATGTAAGCTCCTGACCCAAAGAACCAGAAATCACCACAGAGACACTTAGAATCCAAGCAGATGGCTTTTACTGGTCAAATAGGCAATACAGTGCTTATAGAGTAAGATGTCAGCTATGGGTGCCTTGCTAGCTAGTTGGCAATATAAAGCATGGTAACGGCGAGAGATTACAAAGCATAAACATCAGACACACTTTCCCAGGAGAGCGTTCCCAGGCTTAGGAATGTGGCGTCGTCCTTGAGATCAGGATGGTTCAGCCAGGAGACAGAAGCAACACTGGAACTGAGATAACGGCCTGACAAAACCTGGGAATCTGCCTGAAGCCGAATAGGCGAATAATTATTCAGCTCTTTTTGGTTCGTCTTTTCGCCTTTGCTCAGATGCACGGCTCTGTGCTTTCTCCCATTTTTCTATCTTTTGACCGGTTTTGTTAGGGCCCCATAATTGGGGCCCTTTGGAGGTAGGAGACGTGTAACCGAAGCCAACTTGGTCTGACCAACCATCATCTTTCAGTGGGTTAATCTGGATCAAGCATACGGGTTATTTAAAAGACGGGGCTCACCCAGTCTTGTCCAGAGGGATATACTCTCCAATGAAACAGAACTGGCTTCAACAGCTGCTGACATCACCAGGCTTCCAAAGGAGACTTCCTCACCCGCGCAGATGAGCAGTCTCCTTGGTCGAGACTTCGGCTGGCTCCAATATCACCACCACCACCCTGAAAACCTGCCCTCAAACTGAAGGTCGCCCCGAGTAGAGGCTTCGTTTCCCACACCGTGACCATCTCTTGAAATCAGATTTTTGATGACTATAATAAAGGACTGTTCACAGGATGTCATTTGACACCAAAAGAGATATTTTCCGTACCTTATTTCTCTTGCATTTAAGCCTTTTCCCTCAGTTTGGAAGCTAATTTGCATGGATATCATGCTATGTACCCCAGACTTTGAGGTGCCAGTCTGCCAATTGGCTCTTTCTGCCAGTCCTCGGCAACTCTGAACTTCTGAACCTGAAAATCGATGGACAACTTGGCTCGCAAATGCCTGGAGGATGGGGGTGACCACTTTGCTGGCACATAAAATTGGACCCCCTGTCCCAAAGTTCACCAAACTTCAGTGACCGTCTAAAAAGAGTCCCTTGCAGCCATGCTGCAAATTTGGGGACTCTACCTCCAAAAATGCCCCTACAGGAACTTTGAAAAAAAATCACCATAGATTATAATGGACCTGCATTTTTCTTGTAAACCTGGAAATAAGCTGAATACCCATATTTACTGGTATGGGCATTCAGTTTATTCCAGGCTTACCGAAAAAAATCAGGCCCAATAAACCCAAACCCGAAATTTACCGAATTTTTCCCCATGACCCTAGTCCTGAGTCTTGAATTTTGGTATGGGTCCTCCATAACTCAGCAGAGGCCAATGAAATGCTTATTCACTTTCAAATTTATTGAAACTCTACAAATTTATTGAAACTCTGTTGAGACCCACAAAAGGTGGCACACAAAGTGAAGCACAATAAATGATCAAAGCAGCATAGAACCATTAAAATTAGCAAACCATCAATAAAACTCAGCCATAAATATGCAGCCAGAGCATTAAAACCACAAACCAGTTAGTTTCAGTGGGTAGCCAAGTTATTCTGCAGCAGAACAGCTAGATTAAAGTCCAATAGCACAATAGCACTTCAGAGACAAACAAGACTTTGGTTGGGGGGGGAGGCTTTCAAGAGATCTTTGAGTCTCAAAAGCTTATACTCCAAAAATCTTGTTGTCTCTAAGGTGCTACTAGCCTCAAACCATTTAGCAGAATGAAGTCCTCAAAGCAGAACCAGACCATGACAACCTTAGTAAAAAGCGTTGGTAAAAAATATGTTTTGCTTCAACTCTGCAGATGAGGGCTTTGAGGAAGAGCTTAACTGGTGGGCTGGACATATACCTGATGTAGGTCGATTGGATTAACAATTACTTCATTAGATCCCAATTTAATGGACTTTACATGGCCTTGGTAGGAGCCCCGTGGTGCAGTCAAAAGCTGTGCTCATGACCTGAGTTTGATCCCGACAGAAGTCGGTTTCAGGTAGCAGACTCAAGGTTGACTCAGCTTTCCATCCTTCCGAGGTCGGTAAAATGAGTACCCAGTTTGCTGGGGGTAAAGTGTAGATGACTGGGGAAGGCAATGGCAAACCACCCCGTAAACAAAGTCTGCCTAGCAAACATTGTGATGTGACGTCACCCCATGGGTCAGGAATGACCCAGTGCTTGCCTTGGTATGACACTTATGAGTCACTGGTGAGAGAATGCTGTCAGTGGCTGGTGATATCATGAGAGCAATTTTAAGCAGGTCTATTCAGAAGTAAGTCCCATTATATTTAATTATATTTAATTGAACTTATTCCCCAAAAGGTGTCCTTAGGATTGCAGCCTTATTTCTGCAGGCTACAACCAAGATGCTTTGCAGAAAATAAAATGCCTTCTCATCTGTTAAGTCTGGCAGTCAGTTTATATCAACAGATACAAGAAATATGTTAATTAGTTTCCCATGCAATCATACAGTTACACCCTTTTAAGTTGAGTTGCTAATGGCCAACAATTACCTGTGTGCTTATTGAAAATGATATCTCAATCTCATTAAAGGTAATTAAAATTGTGTTAACAAGATACATACAAAAATTAATGTACATTATCTAACAAGATACATACAAAAATTAATGTACATTATCTAAGAATACTTGGGGGAAAGTAACCTTGAAAATATTTTATAAGAAATTAGTTGACGAATATGAGTCCAACTAAGTGGGGCAGTTAGGTGCTATTAAAGATAATTTTAATAGAAAGTAGTTTCTTGAAAACATTTGCATATGATCATTCGGGGGGGGGGGGTGTGGATTAGCTCCCTAAAAGCCTGGGTAGCTACTGGACTCATGCAAAAGCTCTTCCTAAATTGTTTCTTTATAATTAAGTACTGGAATTTTTTAAAATCTAGTTAATGATGAAGGATTAATGTACATAATGTAAAAGGGGAAAGGGTGTAAAGATTTTTAATATTACTGTGCTGTATCTAAAATGAATATAGGATCATGAACATGGTGTACCTTTTGCCAAGAGTAATAATTGGGTAATGGGGTGCTAAACAGAGGTCTGTGACT
Source organism: Euleptes europaea (assembly GCF_029931775.1). Taxonomy (NCBI): domain Eukaryota; kingdom Metazoa; phylum Chordata; class Lepidosauria; order Squamata; family Sphaerodactylidae; genus Euleptes; species Euleptes europaea. The sequence continues at coordinate 65,200,627 of NC_079323.1, forward strand.
TCTTAAGAGCAAACCCTTATCTAGAGAAGGGGTCACTGGCAGCAGTCCTTCCTGGACCCATCAAGTTCTGTCCTGAATCTTCCTTGACTCTTCTGATGGCCAAACTCTGTCACGGAACCCTGACCAATGAGCTAAACATGAACAGCAAAGCAGAACCCACCTACACCTCTTCTCTGCCCCCTTACTCAAAGTTTATTACTCCTGTTATAGCACCTATTTTCATGACCACCAGGACGCTGACCCCACCTCACAATAACCCCTTCCAAACACAAGAGGTCATCAAGCTTAGAAACTGGCAAAGTATGTCGCTTCATTTTGGGCTATAATGTTCAACTGTGCCTTGACATTTCTCTTGTTTTCCAAGCCTTTGTTTTCATCATACAAAGTGTAAATAGCATCTTCAAGTTCAGGCAGTTGAACTGTTTGCATAGTAGCGGAGGGGGTCTATTCAAATGACACCTTTTGGATCCACCCCTACCCCCACATATAGACTGAATATATCCTTAAAGAGTAGCTCTGGTCAATCTGTTCATCATTCATAATGAGAAAAAGGGGGTGACCATGACGGAGAGTGATGAAAAAGGGGGAAATGCACAGCCTCAACACACTTGAATTAGCAGCTTCAATTTGAATACCTTTATAAGCGGTTGGCAAATTTTACTTTTAATTCAGTATTTGGATAAGTATTCTTGGATCTTATTTTTCAGAGACTTTTTAATCTTTGTCTGAGAGTAAAAAATAATAAATGACATTTATATAAATCAAATGAGGAAAAGCAGCATAAATACATGAGATAGGAAGATACAGGCCAGTGGCTATTGCTAAGATTTCCCATCACTGGCCCCTAAAAATTCATGTTTTCTGTGTTATTGAACGGCCTTCTTGAATCAGACCATCCAGAGCAGCACTACATCCCCAACAGCAGACAGCCAGAGGCATTCCTGAGATGCTCACAAGCAGAAAGTGATAGCCTCCTATTTATTCATTCTCAATGTCTGCCACATGTAGGTAACTCTATAACCAAACAGAGGTTTTATTAGCTGGTAGGATTTCCTTTCTGTTCATAAGCCTCTTGTGCAGTGCAATCCTAAGCAGATCTTCTCAGGATCCCTCTGAAGACTACTTAATGGGGCTTAATGTCAGGAAAATTTTCTTAAGATTCTACTGCTGAACACCTACAAGTGTTCTAGCTCTAGCTTTCCATATCCTGCAGGGGGAAGATTTGAGGAAAATCACACATCCAGCACGTAACTTGTACACATACAAGAAGAAACAGTTTTAAAAATGTGAAATAGGTAGGCAGGATAAACCATACATTATTTTAAAACATTTTTTATTTAAATATTAAATAAAACACAACTAATAATTTGGTATACATCTCTCATTCAACACAGTAAAATGTTCAGGTATGGTAAAAAATAAAAACTATACATATTAATTAAACCAATCACACAGTGTTTTTAAATAATCTATTGCACTGCAATCTGCAGAAGGAACTCTACCTCCAAAAAAAGAACAACACACAAACCCTGAAATGTTGAAAGTGATCTTTCTCTATTTTGGAATAGTTTCAAAGCATTTTTCTATATCAACTGGAAAATGGAAGGGAAAGGATTCACTGAAAGTAAAGTGCTTTTCATTGCTCAGAACAAGAAACAGACATTGTTTTTGTGGCCACTTGATCTATGACACTTGGGAAAAAATCAGACAGAAAAGGGGGAAAGGAGACAGTTGTTAAAAAGTATGTGTGCTACTTTATGAAAATGAAGGCAACATCGCTGCTTAGTGACGATCTTGCCTCACTCATTTTTTGTCTCTCCTGCTAACCACAAAACAAGCCAGAAACCTTTGGTGCTTCCTCTGCTCAAAAGGCACCAGTCAGAGAGAATGAGATAATTTGCTTTCACCTTGAAGATCCCAGACTACGTAGCAGCAGCATCAAGCTGAAGACACATCAATATTGATGCTGTACATAAAGAGGTTGAAGAACCACAGACAGAGCCACACAGCATTATCGCCTATTTTCCCCCTCCCCAACCCACCCAACAGACAGACAGTCTTTGGCTTATTTGCTTAAAAAATATCTTTTGTTTTAAAAAAACATATATAACACTGCAAGCTGCAAGAAGCAGTAGTAACTTTAAGGCATCCCTGTGTTACATTTAAAGAAATGGGTCCTTAAAGTGTTAGACAGAATTAAGCTGGTTTTAAACATCAGAACGGTATTTTTGGGCCAAGCTGGCTCACTACTTGCTCACCTACTACAGAAATGTGACCTCCCTCCTCCTCCTCCACCACTTAGCAAACAGCTGGAAGATCAAAGGAGGTCACACTGTGTTCTCTCCCTCACCCCTGTGATGTCCAGGCCTGGCTTCCATTGTCACCAATGGAAGCCATTCTCTGGTCAGAGGGAGCCAATGCAAGGAAACGATCAAAGCTTATTTCAGAACCTAATAAGTAGTGTACAGTGTCTTCCATTTCCTATACACATGTGCACATGCTTACACACATATTCAACACACACATAAAAATGCCTTTAAAAAACATCTATTTGTATGCAAAACAAAACCCAGAACTTGCGGTATCTGTTTATCTAGCTTGTTCATAAAAAGACTATATCTGTTTAGTATCATCTTGTGCTATTCTATTCCTTTCAATCGTCAGTATAGTTGTCAAAACCTCTGAATATTGCACTTTTCCCAATGAGTTGGTTCAGTTTGGACCCTGATAATGAAATGCTTTAAAAAAAAAAAAAAATCTCATTAGCAGCAACAATAAATGTATACAGCACTGGGGAGGAAAACCCATATGCAACCTTAATGCAATGCTAGGGCTTTTGGGGAGGAAAGGTTTTTTAAAAAACAAAAACAAAAAAAACAACACCCTAAAATAACATTCTTTAAAAAGCCTTCCCATCACCACTGCAATAACATGAGTAACACCATGCCAATACATAAAATATTCCTATCATTTCTGAACAAAGGCAACATGAAAGCAATCTGTAGCCTAATAACAGGGAACAACCATCCTAAGAAAGTAAATTAATTACTTAAGATGAGTACAAACTATTTTTAGCTATTACATCTGAGATACTAAGCAAAAAGTTCACATTTTCTCTTAAGGTACAAATGTTTGAGTAGTGGAGGGGGAAAAATATAAGCAGAAGAGGTACAGGTTCCTTTAAAACAAGCAAAAAAAATGCTTTCACCATTCTTCGTCTCTCTCTCTGCATGTTACTTGCCACTTCTGTGCTTTGTGGGTTTTTTTTTTTTTTTTTAAGATAGAGGTAAGCATCTTCACAAATCCGTAAAACAAATATTGTGAATAGGCCGGCTCTGGTCCCTTCCTTGAAAAAGCCATCCCTTGCCATGCCACAACCGCTGACAACCTTAGAAGTCTTGAATAAATTGGCCTGACTTTAATACAGTACCAGAAAAGTGTTCTCCCTGCCCCCGCCCAACCACCCTCATTTCCTGTCGTTATTTTCTTTAAAGGGTTTTTCTTCTGCTTCTCATTATATTTGTTCAGTGCAAGGATTGTTGAAGCCATGAGACATATATATATTGCTTTTTATCAGTTCTATAAAGTTAGGAGCTTCACTGAGCCAAATGGCCTCTTCACATACTTCAAACATTTTATTGCTTCTGAGAGTTATTCAGTCAGTCACCCTTCCTCAGATCTTAGTAAGAGTAGAATTTTGTCCCAAAAGAGATGCATGAATTCAAAGGAACCCTTCTCATTTGACCAAGACGAATTTCCCCATCTGGGCCAAAGTAAGGTCCTCCATTTCACAGTCCCCATGCGGCAAACTGATGGCATCGTAGGCTGGAGATTGCACAGCAAAGTTATTCTGCTGAGAGAACACAGAGGCAATGGGGGATGCGTTGTTGCTGATGTGCAGGTGAGTGTCTAGAAGATGAGCAGCTGAAGACACTGGAGAGATGCCGACACCAAAGAGGTGGGGTTGGAGAAGCTGGGTGTTGCCAAAGGCCAACTCTAATGAGTTCTCGCTTTGCAATTCAGACCGTAGGAGGGAATTGGACGATTTGCTGCCTTTTGTGTCACACAAGACAATGGTGTGTGACTGAGACACCTGAGAAGGCTGTTGACAGGCAGCCTGGTGATGTTGTAACTGAAGCATCCTGAACAGAAGAGTGAAGAAATCATCAGTTAATAGGCCTCCTTATGCTTCTCAAGCAGCATACCCTCTCACGTCATGTAGTGATTGCTAGCTATTAGAATAGGGTTGTCAACCTCCAGGTGGTGGCTGGAGATCTCCCGCTATTACAACTGACCTCCTGGCGACAGAGATCAGATCCCCTGGAGAAAATGGCCACTTTGCCAACTGGACTCTATAGCATTGAAGTCCTTCCTCTTTCCAAACCGCACCCTCCTCAGGCTCCACCCCCAAAATCCCCAGGTATTTCCCAACCTGGAGCTGGCAACCCTATATTAGAAGCAGGTGTCTCCACAAGTCATGACAGTATAGTCAGAATCTAATACAGTCATGAATGTATATACAAATTTCCATTACTTATCCATGGTATTCCACCTCTCTTGTGGGCTGGGACCCTAACCTTGTGCAAACATTCAAACTATACATGTGCTGGGTGGGGGGGAGTAAGGATCATGCTGGCCCATCCCATTCTTCTCTGTGGTGCACTAACATCACCTTATTTCACTTCACCTACTGTTCACAAGTTCAACTTAATGTTTGCATATGTGTAATGCAAACTAACATGGGCTCTATCTCCATGATCTACGCATCACAAAATAAAGGAGTACAGATGGCATGGATTAGGCCAACACACATGTACAGCCCAATGTGCAGAAACCATGAAAAATTTTTTGGAAACGGTGGGTTGCAGTTTGGCCGGTTGGTGTGATGTCCAGCCCGTATCACCATATCATAAGCACTTTTCCCTAAAGCTATGCATAAAACAGAAATCTTTTCTGCATTCAGCAAGAACTCAAGACTTGTACTTTTCCCTACTGTTACAATGGCCAGCACTATACTGGATACATGTTATGTCCAGAGTTGTGCTCTTACCTCTGCTGCTGAAGCACCTCTTCAAGCAGGTTTCTGCTCTCTCTGCTGCCGCCGCTGTCACCATTTCCCCCACTACCGTAAACACAGGCATTTGGCTGAGAATGCTGGAAAGGACTCGTGCCGTTCCGGGCCATCCGAGCAGAAGACGACTGGCAGACTTGGCGAGCAAGTCCTTTGATTTTATTCAGACCCAGAAAACCCTTGGCTCTAGCATTCTTCCGCAGCTGCTGTCTAAATGCCTTCAAGCCTACAGAAAGAAGGGGGGAAAGATTGTACATCCATATACACTACCTGTTAATAGTTTCCTTGGACACAAAATGTCTCTTGTCTCTGACTTTCTACTATACCCTCTTCCCTAAACCAAAGCCAATTTGCAACCTTGAACAAGACACCTCACTGCAAAACGCCACTTCATCTCCAGTGCATCCAATCCCCCGTGCCCCAATCCAAGTTTACAAATCTTAGTTTGGGACTATTCCATGGGTTGCAAAAATAACGCATATTAGGGCTTGTGATAAAGATTGTCAATAAAAAAATTAAGAAGTATAAGAATTGGTTTTTATACCCCAATTTTCTGTACTTTTTTTAAGGAGACTCAAAGCAGCTTACAATTAATTGCCTTCTCTTCCTCCCACCCACCAACAACAGACACCTTGTGAGGTAGGTGGGACTGAGAGCCTTATGAGAGCTGGGACTAGCCCAAGGTCACCCAGCAGGCTTCATGTGTAAGAGTGGGGAAACCAACCCAATTCACCAGATTAGAGTCCGACAGTCTTAATCATTACACCATGCTGTTCTTAGTACTCCATATCTTTGTGCATGTGTGTATGTGCTTGTATACACACACATACCACTGTACTGTTGACACAGCAATAAAAGTATTACCTTGAGTTAATGAGGTATCGGATGCTCTCCTTCCTTCTTGGAAGCTGACAGGCAAGAGCGACGTGCCACCCATGCAGCCCTGAGCCTGCAATACTGGTGTGTCTGACTGAGAAGTTAGAAATGATGATGTGACTCTGGCTGTGCCTGGGTGATCAAGCATGATTTGGTCTTCCAAACAATTGCTCAGAGTCACAGAGCCATCATTTGATGACGAAGTGAGGCAGCTGTCAGAATTTCTTCCTTCTGTGGGGCTTGTGGATGATGAAATCACTATACCTACAAGAAGTTGATATAGAAGAGAACATTCATGAAATCACACATAAAGCAATCAAAACTGCTCAATACCAGTCTCTCCACCTACAGAAAATCTGCCAGTAAACTAAAACCTCAGACAATAAAACCTCACTAACCTAAAACTCTCATTATTGGGGGGGGGGGGGCAACCTACTGCTTATTCCAGGCACTATGGGTCAAATTAAGCACTATCTGGAGTTTTAAAGGGTTTTTAATTGGGTTTTATTGTTTAATTTTAATTACTTTTATTGTTAATGTTTGGTATGTTTGATGATGTTCCCCACCCTGAGCCTGGTCTTGGCCGGGGAGGGCGGGTTATAAATTGAACAAATAAATAAATACCAAAACAACAACACTAACAGCTAATGCCAAACAAACCACCTGAAACTCACAGGGTTCAGTACAGAAAGAAAATTATGGCAGCAGCATAATTTACAAGATATACAATTTTATTGCTAAATCACATGATAAATGCAATGAAGGATTCTTGCTCTAGCCAGTTGAACAGAAATAATTATGATGGTTTTAGTTCTTATAGGAAAAAGGTAAGGGAACTGTCAACACACCTATTCTATCAGACTTTCAAAAACAAAACACATGTTGGAAAATAACTTACTCTCTACAGGAAAAAAAACAAACCATGGGGTCTTCAGATATGTATGAGGCTGTACACATTCTTAAAATTGATGCAGGGGTCCAGCTAGAATAGTTTCTCTGCCCTAGTACATGAGGGACTAAGGAAGTAAAAGGATACAACCTATTAATTGGAGTTTTAAAATGTAATCCCTCTTTTCAGATGTGTACCATAGGGACAGGAAAGTACACGAGCTCCACATAACTCTTTGTGTGCTATATTACAGACTCTACCCTATAAGACTCCTGATGCTCACACTATCATCTATACATGGCACACACAACCACACTGCATGCACTGAGGGAAAGGGAGAGAAATGTCACATTTTGTTAGTGGAACAGCCTTAGACTTGATGTGCTGATAAAATACAATTTTCTCTTCAACAAATGAGATATCTGTGGAAAATGTTATCAGAGATTTAAACAGCTGTTACATGTTTATGGTACATTAAAAATAATAATCTACTAAGGTCCATGGCAGCGAAAAGGCATAAGATCCTAACATTATAACCCTATGCAGAGTTATACTCTGGCCTAAATTCACTGAAATCATTAGGGCGCTTTCACACAGCCCAAATAATGCACTTTCAATCCACTTTCAGTGCACCTTAATGATAGTTTGCAAGTGGATTTTGCCAGTTCACACAGTAAAATCCACCTTCAAAATGCATCGAAAGTGCATTATTTCGGCTGTGTGAAAGTGCCCTTAGACTGCAGTAACTCTGCACAGGATCCCAGTGTGAGTCGAGTAGCACGTTGCTGCTGTTCTCAAGAGGGAATTGCTTTTCTAACCCCCAGTCCATACCCTGCAGCCTTTCCTTCTTGCAGCACTTACATGGTGGCGAGCACTGATAAAAATGAGTTGTGACTTCAGCCAGTGTGTGCCTTCGGCTAGTGTTGGTGGGGAGGTGTACTGGGTTGAAGGCTTTAATTTCCTCCTCCAGTTCCTTGTCCTGCCTGACTTCTTCGCTGATGGTGGTTTCAAGCAAGCTGTTTGGAGAGATGGATCGATTCCTAAAGAGACTGTTGAAGTTTGGATCCACAGGAAAGAACACAGGCTGAAAGGTCAAAGATACAGGAAGTAATGGAGTGCATGCGTTTGCTTCTTCCTTGCGTCCCCTTTTAGAACAACCCCCTCACTATCCATCCAGCTCCTTTGCCCATCTATGACATATATCCCCAAGACAGTTATGCAACTATAAAACTGAGAAGAGATGGATATTTAAATTACTCTGGACTCGGCTGTCCCACAATGACCAGCCCCCAACTTTCCCCAATCAAATGCATGATGATGATAGGAATACCAACCTGAAATGGGTTGCTGATGTCACAATCCATTTCTGCCTGCAATGGTGATTGAATCAGATTCTGAGGATGCTGGTAGAGCAGAGACGATCTCAACGTCTCACTGGCGAGACTGTCCTGAGGCAACTAAAGGCGAAAGGGATTAAAAAAATTGCTATTCAGACAGAAACAAATACGCAGTTTGAAATGATGCACAGTACAGAACAACATGCAAAGATTAATTACAAAGACACACTCACAGGGTGTGTTTACATTTCAGGAAAGTAATATAGAGGGACGGAACTTAGCTTATGGTGACAAAGGATGGAATAGAGCTTAAGGGAGTTAATGCTGAACAATCATAGATTTATTACAGCAGAATTGTGGGGTTCAAGTTTGTAGTAAAACAAGTTTTCTTCCAATGCAGAAATAAGGCACAAGGGATTGCACACACATACATTCCCTATATCCAGCTGAAAAAATGCTTTCCAGCCAGCAGACTAAAAGTCATAAAAAACATAAGCAATTCTACTCGGAGCAGAACTGCATTAAAACAATTATCATTGTTATATTTTTTTCCTTTCCCTTGGTACAATTGCCTTAATTGTCCCAAATGTAAATAAGATAACGATATGATTTTTTCCTTTAATCTTTGTCTTTTCTATATTGTTTTTATACTCTTAAAAAAAATCCAAGAAAAAAACAAACAAAGACGAAAAATAGGACATGACTTTATGAATGGTAACATATAATTTTACCTCAACATTGCTGAAGTCTGAGCTCCGTGGCCTTTGCTGACGGCCATTTACTGGACGATTCGACATCTGATTGCTTCTGTACTCTTTGAGGCGCTCCAAAAGAAGGTAATAAATTGCAGCAAAATGGTTGTAGCTGCTATTTTGTAGGGACTGGAGTAGACAGAACAAAGAGACACATCTGGGTTCAAAATAAGAACTGCTACCTCTTGACTAAAGGTTGTAAACCTAGAATCGTTTACTTGAAAGTAAGCTGCCCTGAAAAGTAGTAGACAAACTTTCATATAACACATTTAAGCTCATAGCATAAGTAAGGGATTAATACAGACGGATTAAGAAGGGACTAAAAGTCCAGTGTGAGACAGCTAGGTGGTGTGCTCTGGGCAGTTTACAGACTGTGAGCATTTACACAGGCACTTTTAGAACTAAGAATATTCTCATCTCACACACTGTATTGTTTTCTGCCAGCTTTGGCAGTACTTCATCATTTCCAAATATATTCTACTGAGTTACACTGAAATATTTCAGTACAACTGTCCTCAAGTGGATCTTTTTCTTTATTTGAAATCTGAGCATCAAATACACTATTCTTTCCTAGAAAACAGTCACTAAGCTTGTATAAGAGGCAAGCATTTCTCAGTCTCTGCACAACCAGTCGAAGACTCACCTCAACTGTTCTCTTTCTGTCAATGCCAAGACTGTGCATAATCCCAAGGACCAGTTCATTGTAGTCACCCAGGTTGGAATTGTAGTTTTGTATGGAGAATGATAAAGATTGCTGCTGCTGAAGAGAAGGATCTGCCTGCATCCATTTGTGCTGTTTTATTTGTGCAATTGTGATTCGTTTTGTAGGGTCCACCACCAGCATCCGTCGAATGAGCGTTTCACAGTCTAGTGTTTGTTTGAAGAACAAGCACAAAAGACACACGTGATGACAGAGGCAAGAGACAAGAGATGCCTTCGACTAGAGGTCAGCATTTAATTCTCTCAGCCCCATAAAGAGAAACAAGGACAGTTTAACCTTGTTTTTGGGTCTCTGTTACCAGAACAGTTACAAAATACCCTGCTTCTTGAGAGCAAAAGCAAGAAAAAGGCAATTGAGGTACTACAGTGAACTGAGTATTTTTGTCCTTGACAGAAGACTCCCCTTTTAACAACTAAGAAGGAATTTTTAACATGTTTTAAATATATACTCTAGCTTTGTTTAAAGACCATTTCTCTAAAAAATAAAGTAACAATTACTTCTATAGCCAAATCTCCTTTTTTTCCAACACTGTTGTGTATAAGACATTTTCTTTTCCATGTAAAAAGGCACAACCTGGAGTTAATGAATTCTTCTAGATACCCAATACTAGGGCTGTCGATTCGGTTTGGGACGAACCAAAAAACAGCTGAATTTCCCCCGATTCGGTGGGTTTTTGGTTCGGATTGAACCGAACTCAAAAAAGGTGGGAAAACAGGGAGCCGAATTCGGCAAGTTCAGGGTGTTCGCGAATAAATTCGGCAAATTCGGCTCCCCATTTTCCGGCTCTTTAAACAGACCTGCGCCTTCCAGCTGGAAGGCGCGCGGGGGGCTCTTTAAACAGATCTGTGCCTCCCGATCTCTTTAAAAAGCCCCCCGAGCGCCTTCACGGGGCTTCCATGAAGGCGCGCGGGGGGCTCTTTAAGGAGATCTGCGCCTCATCTGTTTAAAGAGCCCCCCGCGCGCCTTCAGGGAAGCCCCATAAAGGCCCGCGGGGGGCGAATTTCCCCCCGAATTCCGGATCTCGCGCCGAAGTTTGCGGATCCGAAGCGGGGGAGTTCGGACTTCGGCACGTCCCGAATTTAAACAGGCCGAATTTTGCCGAAGCCGAACTTTCCCGAATTTTTTTTTCCAACAGCCCTACCCAATACGCTACTTAACAGTTGTAAGTTATTGGCATAGAAAATACAATTAAAAAACAACAAAAATCAAACAAGTTCTATCATCAGAAAGATGAATAAAACACACCTTGAGACATGAAGTAGGGAATGCGGAATCGTCCCTCAAGCACTCTTTGTCTTAGAGTTGGTAAATTAGGTCCATCAAATGGCAGAGAGCCACAAACAAGAACGTACAACACCACACCAAGGCTCTGTCAATAAAGAGCACAATATGTAACTGACTGAAAAACAGCCAGCGGAGCCTCTTAAGTACCATCACTCTGGAACACCTTTACAATTTTAGTAAGGTAGTATATAGCCTAAAACCTACCCATATATCAAGATGAGGACCTTCATATTCCTTTCCTTCAAAAACCTCCGGGGCTGCATAGGGTGGGCTTCCGCACCATGTGGAGAGAGGCTCACCAGTTTTGTAGAAATTTCCAAACCCGAAGTCTGTAAGGAAAGATGAAAACCTGGAATTTAACACTGGTTATTTGTCTTTTAGAAATGGACTGATAATTAAATCAAGCAAGGGCATTTCAGGGGATGCTACGTGACATCACACACTTACTTTCCAGTAAAGTCTATTCTGCTAAATGTAATCATAAACCTAGGCTCCTTCATTCAGCTTTTCCAAAAACATTTTAAAGTCTTTTTTTTACTGGGGCACCACACAAAAACTGGAGCAATGCCGTATTTTGTAGCACCAGCGCAACCACTGCTCACCTGCAAGCTTGATGTTCATGTTAGCATCTAATAGCAGGTTCTCTGTCTTGAGGTCTCTGTGTACTATGTGATGACTGTGGCAATATTCTACCGCTGAAAGGATCTGCCAGAACTTCTTTCGAGCTTCGCTCTCACTCAGGTGCCCATGAGAAGTCAAGAGATCTGCCAGACACAATGACAAAAGGTCCAAAATGAAATGCCTGGGATGGACTTCTCATTTTCCTTGACCTTTATCTCGATTGAGTAATATTCAGCACTTTGGTACTGTGATCATTTACTCTGACTTTAAACACTCAAGCATTAGGATGTAAATCTTCAGCTTTCTTATTCTTCTAAATAATAACATCCCCAGTATCACAAGCTTCAGCTAATGTCCCACCTTTCAGGCTGTACCAGATATATACCATGACTGTTCCTCTTGAAAATGCTGATAATCCAAATACTTAAATACTTAAATGGTAAAAAGAATGTCAGAGAGAATGTCAACTGCTCACTGTCCATAATGAGAACTCACCGAACATTTCTCCGTTTTTTGCAAATTCTGTCACAATGTAAAGCATATCTTTTGTCTCCATAACCTGAGGAAGGAGAGAGAGAGAAAAATTCAAAGATACAGACCTCTGAGTTGTATTTACATTCAAAACTATATTTAAACATTTCTGTACTGCATCAAAGTCCACAACTCCTGCAGCATGCGCCATTTGTGTTTGCATCAAAGTCATTATTCCTTCATCACAGAAGTCTATCCAATAAACAAGAATTACTCAGAATAACTATATTTCCCCTCAAAATTGCCATTAAAAATAGCAATCTGGTGCAGATATCCTTCTGGGTCCATGTATAGAAACATTTAGCTGTTAGTTGATAAATTTTAATTTCTTATTTTTACTTTACAATAACAGCTAGTTTAGCATATCTGGGTACACACTTTAAAAAGTTTAGAATATGGTTTATGATTTCAGAGCATGCAACAAAAAGCAAGTAAAAGCTACCCAAACACCCCATTCACACTTGGCATTTTAGAGGCTTATTTACTCTGTAAGATGCTAACTAGCCTGTCAGTCCATCTGCTTGTGCAACAGCATTTCTCAATATACACCAATAACTGAGTGTTAATTTGTGACTGCTACATTTATTTACTTCTAAACTTGTAACCATTTGCAAAAAACTTTTAGAAATGTCTGATGAAACAGTTTTTTTAAAGTATTCTACAGATTTTGAGGGGGAGGTGACATATTTCACCACCACAGGTAACTGTCCTGTCGTTCATCTTCAAACCATATATATAAAAACATCCACCATAAACCACAAAGGAGACTCACAAAAGATTAAGAACCAAAATTATGTCAGTGTTGCTGTTGAAACTGGGATTTCCAGCATTCTGTAAGGAAATCTGAGTCTCAAAGGCAAGAAAGGGAGCTCTCATCCCACATAAACGTAAAGTGAAACGTTAAGTTAAAAAAATTAAGTGACAGAAATAAATAAATCATTTTTAAATTCCAATTGGATTAAAATTAGACATTGCTGTTCAAATTGTCAACAACACTCCTCCACCCCAAATTGGCATTTCACCTAATTCCTACTACTCAGATTTCTCCAAAAGGAGCATCAAACGTAGACATCAATCAACAAGAATATAAAACTAAGTTGCAAGATAAACACAAAGCTGTAAGATAATACTCCTCTTGTTCAGTTAAATAGCCTGATTTAACAAGAAAGAGATTTTAAAATATTTTCAAATCCTTAAAATACTACTTTGGTCCACACTATTCTGTGCAAATAAAATGAACAGAAATTATGAATCCTGTACCACCATGCTGGCAAACTGGTGACAACTGGACACAAACGTATATTGTTATACATTTGCAAATGAGAATGTGATCTTTAACAGTAATGTCTCCACATTAACAATTGGCTCTTCTAGTTTCCATATTAAGCATTGCCCCAAAAAAGCCAGGAAGCACATCTTATGATGTTAACTGATACCTCACATTGAACTTTAGATCTGCTGTGACGTATCACCTTTGCCTTAAAACCACATAGTACTATTTAAGATGATTAAACAAAACTTCCACTGAAAACTAATTAGATACATTTAGAATTTGTTACATCAACCTTGATTGGCAGATGACTGCAATCTCATTTTCATCACAGTACATTAACATGTGTTTTCTGAAGTTTCTAAAACTCAAAATGAAACGGAAACATCCAAGTAACAGCCTGATCCTAATTATGTTTTCTCAGACATGATTTTAATGTGACTTATTTCAAGTCAGCACTGTGAAAAATTCTGCATTATAACCAGCAAGGTATTTTCACAGGTAAAGTCAGTGTAAAGACATAAGAAGGAGTCTTAATACAGAATTCACCTCCTACGCTTGCAAATTTACACTCACATTCAAATTATTTGTAGCTATCTCTAAATCAGTTCTGATCAAATACAACATGCTTATTAAACATGAAATACACAGTGCCTGATCTATTTGTTTGTGCATTTTAAAGAAGCGTCATGAGCATTCGCCCTGACCTGGATGGCCCAGGTTAACCTGATCTCGTCAGATCTCTAGAAGCTAAGCAGGGTCAACCCTAGTTAATGCTTGGATGGGTCACCGTAAGTCAGCTGCAACTAGACGGCACTATCCACCACCACCAATGAGCATTCTCTCCTGTTCCAACCATGTTCACTTTAAGATCATGAACAGCCAAAGCCATAAGGATAATTCTAACAGGCAGATAATGGTCAGAAGTGATTTCTTACCTGATATAGCTTAATAATATGAGGGTGATTCAAAAGTTTCATTATCTGAACTTCACGATAGATTTTCTCCAAATTGCTTGGATCTAACCGTGTTTTGTCTATAATTTTTATTGCAACCTGCAGATTCAAGACAACAAACCCAGAACCTTTGTAAAATACATTCTTGTGTTACTGCACAATATACCAACACATCAAAAAAATAACTGTTGTAAAAAATTAATGCCATTTGGGAGAAGATATACAAGTTGCAAAAAATTCCTCTTAGAGGACTACATGCCGCATCATATACACTAAATGCAAAAGAACTCCAAACACTGATCTTAAAAGTTTCTTGAATATCTACATCATCAGAATAACTGGGGCCTGCTTACAAATGAATGCATTTGCAACACAACAGAAAGGTCTTCATAGGAGTAAACTGTAATACATTCAACTGGACTTATTCCCTAGTAAGCTGCGCTTAGGGCAGGAATTTGCCAATCAGGATGCTGGTTCCTTTGACAACTATTCCAGAAACTCCAGTTTATATTCCTCAAGTTGTACTACACAGCTTTATGGAAAATTCACTTTTGTCTGATTTACTAAAGTCATCAAAAGTGAAATCCACTCTAGTGAAAGACTTCACATGTAACTCACCAGTGCTGCTGCCTATTCTGTGTGTACTGCTCCAATTAGTCCCTCTTCATTTGAATTATTTATTTCACAGTTGTGCAAACCAAAAACTTCACAGAACAATATCCTCAACTCTTTATCCTGGACTTCCCAAAGCAATCAAAGCTGTAGACATCACACCCACCTGCGTTTTGGTCACTCTGTGCCGAGCCAGTTTCACTACAGCAAAATTGCCTTTGCCCAAGGTCCTCTCAATATCATAGAATCCAACTCGAAGAGGCCTCTGCTGGCCTTGGTTGGAGGTGGGGACAGCGGTATAATCTGACATGATCACCATGGCGAGACTTTGTTGGGTGGCGAACGCTGCGTAGAAGTACTTATACACACCCGTTCCTCTTCAACGGCTGAAATTCTGTACCTGTAAGAAGACAAGCAAAATCCCATGGAGATTGGTGGAAATGTGTGCCCTCCAAAGCCCCAACCAAACCCCTCCAGCTTGGGAAGCGGGGCCCCAAGAACTTAGACTGAGAAAATTATTACCGATAATCTGACTTTCTCCTTGGGTCTCATGCAGGAGAAAGTTTTAAAAAACAGACCTCTGACAGAAAAACGTCCCCCAGGGCCTTTAAAACTTACAAACGGGAAATATTCAGGATTTGTTCCTGCCGAACAGAACGGTCGGAGAAGAAACGAGCCCGGAAAGGTCTGGGTGAGGGGCGCGGGCCTTTCCGGGGGCTAAAGGGTCCCCCGAGGGGCCCCACCCCGCATCGGCCGCGCACCGCGCCGGGCCCGCTGAAAGGAGCGGCTCTTTCGCCCCTCAGGCAGGGGCCGCGGCGGCGCCTCCGAGCTCCCTCAGGAGAGCGGCAAACACCTCAGGCATGCCAGGCGGAACTTCTGCCCCGGACAACGGGCCCCGTCCCCGGGCCCAGCCGCACTCGGAGCGTCGGGGGTACCTGGCGCTGGGAGGGCCGCCGGGCCGGCTGCTGCTGCTGCTGCCGCCGCCTCCGCCAGGCGCGCTGCTTGCTGCTCTGGGCCCACGCCGCTGCCTCGGCCGCCAGCGGGCTCTGCGTGCGCGTGTGCGTGTGCGCGCGCAGAGGCCACAGGAACTGGCGGGAAGCCCTTCCCCCCCCCCGCCTACCCCGCAAACCGAGACAGACCTATTGACGTCACTTTGACGCCAGAGCGACGCGCGGCCAAGCTCGAGGCTGAAGGAGAGAGAGAGAGCCGTTGCCAAGAGACGGCCTGCTCTGACGCGCGCCCAGACGGGCCCCGTCGCCCTGGAGATCGGGAGGGCGAGGTGACGTTCGTGCCAAGCGCGATGGGAGGGGGGGGAGAGAGAGAGAGAGGGAGAGAGGAGCAGCCCCTCCTCGCGCGATCCGTCACGTGACCGCCTGCTCGCGTTGCAGGGCTCGGCCGGCGCGGCTTAACTCTTGGCGCGCCGCGGCGCAGCCCGCACCGCCCCCGAGGTCCTCCCGGGAGCCGGAGGAAGGTCGGGGGGCGCCCCCCACTGGCCGGGCTGGGGGCTGCAGCCTCACCGGGCGGGGAAGGGGCGGAAACGCCCGGCCGCTGGAGCCGCCTTTCTTCCCTGGTCCAGCCGGGATGCAGCCGGGATCGAACGCGCGGCCGTGCTTCGAACGTTCCAGCCGGGATCGAACGCGCGGACGTTCTTCCCTGTTCCAGCCAGGATTCAGCCAGGATCGAACGCACGAACGTTGAACGTTCGTGCGTTCGATCCTGGCTGAATCCTGGCTGGAACAGGGAAGAACGTCCGCGCGTTCGATCCTGGCTGAATCCTGGCTGGAACAGGGAAGAACGTCCGCGCGTTCGATCCTGGCTGAATCCTGGCTGGAACAGGGAAGAACGTCCGCGCGTTCGATCCTGGCTGAAAGAACGTCCGCGCGTTCGATCCTGGCTGAAAGAACGTTCGTGCGTTCGATCCTGGCTGAACGTTCTTCGAACGTCCGCGCGTTCGATCCTGGCTGAAAGAACGTTCGTGCGTTCGATCCTGGCTGAACGTTCTTCGAACGTCCGCGCGTTCGATCCCGGCTGCATCCCGGCTGGACCAGGGCAGAAAGGCGGCTCCAGCGGCCGGGCGCGTTTCCGCCCTGTAGGTCTCGTGCCGAAGTCCCGGCACCCGCAGCAGAACCATTACAAACGCCCAGGCAAGATTTCTCGGGATCCTTACCTGGGACGACAATACAAACCAAACTCCAGAGTACGGCGAGGATCAGCAGCGAACTGGGGAAATCTTCGCAGAGGGATTTACCTGTCTGGAATGACTGAAATATATAGCCCATGATAACAGTTTAAAACTGTACGGGAGATATTAGTTTTATGTATCGTGCAGACAAATAGTAAACTTAAAAAAGCTGGCGTGACCTTGACAGCCTGCCCTGGATTCAGTTTCGAGGTCGCCTTGCCACAACTCCTGCAGCATGCGCCATTGATGTTTGCCAAGTTCTTACTCACATTTTACTTGGATGAGTTTGGCAGCACACCATGCGTATGAAGACCTAGTGTAATTTTTCTGAGAGTGGGAAACAATGAAGCAGACTTCAAATTGAGAGTGGCGATATCACCCTAGCCTATGGCATGCCATTTGCGGTGGGATAATGCCTCAGGCAGGAGCTGTGGTTTGGGAGATTTACGATGTACATGCATGTGTAATTCAATTACATGGTTCATGACCTTTGGTGCAACTCTAATCCAGATGTTCTTTTTTGTTTCATTTTGAACTTTTTCTTCTTCCTTTGAACTAGCAGCATAATTACAACAGTGTTTTTTTTAATCAGGGCAGAGGTGAATTGTGCAAAAACACCAACCCCAACAGAAACCTTTTGAGACATGTTTATCAGCATATCTAACAGTGGAACTGGCCTCTGCACAGATAACGTAAGCAGCCAAAGGAGGGGCTCTCCCATTATGCAGGAAAATATAACCGTAAAGTAATCCACTGCCCTTAGTTTGCAAGACCTGAGCAAGGCTGTTAATGATAGGACATTTTGGAGGACATTAATTCATGGGGTCACCGTAAGTTGGAAGCAACTCGATGGCACTTAACACACACAAAGTAACCCAAAGGAAAAAAGCTCTCCCAAAAAATGTAAAAATATGTCAGCAGAAAATCCCAATGAAGTAATATAAAGAAGCATGAAGATACATAAGACTGAGCTGTTTCAGAATCTGCATCCAGATTGCCTTGGCTTACCAGCATAGTATAGTGGTTAGTGTCAGATTAGCAATTAGGAGGCCCAGGGTTGAATCCCCACTTTGTCATGGAAAGTGGGCCAGTCATTCTTTTTCAGACTAAGGTACCTCACAGGATTAGTGTTGGGATAATAAAATGGAGGAATGGAGAACGATGTTGTAAGCTACTTTGAGTCCCTGTTTAGAAAAGTAGAGTATAAGTATCTAAAAATAAATACCATATAGATTCATTCCACTCTCTTCCTGGAAGCTGGACAGTCACCGTGGTTTACAAGGAGAGAGTGTAGGCAACCAACCTTGTGGCATGGTCTTAGCAGACGTTTAGAGTTTGAGCCAGTTGTGCTCAGTGTGCTCGGTGACTCAGCCAGTTGTGCTCAGTGACTCAGTGCCTGCCTCACCCTATTTTCATGAGGGAAGTGATGATATGTACCTTCCTTCTGTAGATCAGTTAACAGTCATAAAGTGCTTAGAGAATCTGATGTGAAATTCCAGGCTAACACTCCTTATTATTATGAAATAAAACTCACTCTTCTCACCAAAGTACTCTGCGCCTAACAAAACAGCATGTACAAGTATAACTGCTGCATGGGAGCTATTAAGGAAGAAATACGTTGTGACAGGCTACATCCTTCCCCTTAAAATACTGGTACTACATAGAACGCTGTACCCCAGCCTGCCTGAAACAAGGCAGCACTTTATTGTAATCCCAAAGGAAAAGGATTTGGTAACCAAGATTGGATTATATTGACTAGTTCAGCACAACCCACACAGAGAGCTCTATTTACTGACTTTAGAAAAATGAGATTTACTCTTAAGTGGCATTTTATAGTTATCTCATGGATTCCACCTGTGGTCTTTTGAAATTCATACCAGGACAGGGTTAATTTGCTTTTCATCAAAAGCCTGTGAGAGTTTGTAATATCCTGGTGCAACATATGAATGTCAGGGTTTACATCTTTAATTATTTCCTTGATATCTAGTTTCCCCTCTTTTTCTGTCTGCCAGAACCTGTTAAACATGAATGCAATTAAGATAGGTCTCTGTCTGTTCCTTGCTCTCTCTAATATATTTGATATAGTTTTATGGTGATATATATTGGCTGCCTCTTTTTGAAATATTCATCCTTTAGGAATGAGTAGGCATAATTATCTTCAATAATGCAACTATATGACCAGTGCGGGCTACATTAGTACATTGTAAGAACCAGTGAGCAATGACGAAGCATTTGTACACTTGAACTGACTGACTACCTGCCATTTTACTTAACCTCTTTCCCTCTTCCCATCCATCCATCTCGCCCCCATGTTAATTAGATAGATTATCTCTACCTGCTGTTTATTATCCCAGCAGAGCATATTATTTATCTCCCACTCCCCCCTTTCATGCCATGCTGGCTATGTGGTTCATCATTCCAGTAGTTATCAGAGAAGCACTAAACCCTTAGGACTCTGCCCCCACTCCTTCACTGGAGCAAAAGTAGTTGAATAGAGGATCCTCTAGATATCCCTCCCAGTAAAAGTCCTATCCTGAAGCCCCCTGAGATGTGCAACCAGGGGAGAGTGGGGACATTCACATCATTAGAACATAAGAAAAGCCCTGCTGGATCAGACCAAGGCCCATCAAGTCCAGCAGTCTGTTCACATAATGGCCAACCACTAGGAAGCCTCTAGGAAGCCCCCAAACAAGACAACTGCAGCAGCACCATCCTGCCTGTGTTCCACAGCACCTAAGATAATAGGCATGCTCCTCTGATCCTGGAGAGAATAGGTATGCAGCATGACTAGTATCCATTTTAACTAGTAGCCATGAATACCCCTTTCCTCCATGAACATGTCCACTCCCCTCTTAAAGCCTTCCAAATTGGCAGCAATCACCACATTTTGGGGTAGGGAGTTCCACAATTTAACTATGCGTTGTGTGAAAAAATACTTCCTTTTATCTGTTTTGAATCTCTCACCCTCCAGCTTCAGTAGATGACCCCGTTCTAGTATTAAGGAAGAGGGAGAAAAACTCCCTGTCCACTCTCTCCAAACCATGCATAATTTTATAGACCTCTATCATGTCTCCCCTCAGCCGCCTTCTTTCCAAGCTAAACAGCCCTAAGTGTTTTAACCGCTCCTCATAAAGCAGTTGCTCTAGTCCCCTAATCATTTTGGTTGCTCTTTTCTACTTTCTCAAGCTCTGTATTAGGTGTGGTGACCAGAACTGTACACAGTATTCCAAGTGTGGTCTCACCATAGATTTGTACAAGGGCAGTATGATATCAGCAGTTTTATTCTCAATTCCTCGTCTAATTATAGCCAGCATGGAATTTGCCTTTTTTACAGCAGCAGCACACTGGGTTGACATCTTCATCGAGCTATCCACTACCACCCCGAGATCCCTTGCTTGGTCTGTCGCTGCCAGCACAGATCCCATCAGTGTATATGTGAAGTTGGGATTTTTTGCCCCAATATGCATCACTTTACACTTACATTGAATCTCGTTTGCCATTTTAATGCCCATTCCTCCAGTATGCTGAGATCCTTCTGGAGCTCTTCACAGTCCGATTTTGTTTTAACCACCCTAAATAATTTGGTGTCATCTGCAAACTTGGCTACTTCACTGTTCAACCCCAACTCCAGGTCATTGATGAACAGGTTGAAAAGCACTGGACCCAACAAAGATCCCCGAGGGACCCCACTGCTCACATCCCGCCATTGTGAGAACTGACCATTGATTTCTACTCTCTGCTTCCTATTTTTCAGCCAGCTCTCAATCCATAAGAGGACTTGTCCTCTTATCCCATGACTATGAAGTTTGCTTAGCAGTCTTTGGTGGGGGACTTTGTCAAAAGCCTTTTGGAAATCCAAATACACAATGGCCACAGGCTCATTCCTGTCCACATGCTTATTGACACTTTCAAAAAACTCTAATAGGTTAGTGTGACAGGACCTACCTTTACAGAAGCCATGTTGGGTTTTGATCAGCAGGCCTTGCCCTTCTGTATGCTTGACAATTCTGTCGTTAACAATGTTTCCCATCAATTTACCTAGAATAGACATTAAGCTAACTGGCCTGTAATTTCCTGGGTCCCCCCTGGAACCTTTTTTTATAAATGGATGATACATTGGCCATTCTCCAGTCGTCTGGTACAGAGGCTGATCGAAGGGACATATTACATATCTTTGTTAGGAGTTCTGCAATTTCCCATTTGAGTTCTTGACGAACTCATTTATACTTCACCTTTCCCCTGAATGGGGAGCCAAAGCAGCTTACATCATTTTCCTCTCCTCCTTTCGGCAGTGGTATTTCATGGAGGAGGGGGGTGGTTGCTCTTTCAACATGAGCTTGCCTCTCCAGGACAACTTTAACCTCAAACGTCAAAGTCATCACAGTTCAGCACAGTACTGGTTTTAATGATGAGTGTGGGGAGGGGGGAGTTGGATTTGGATTGAATTTTTTAGTTATTTTTTAAAAAAATAGGGATTCAGGTTAGTCATATTAGGAAAACAATTGAAAGTTGTTTACATTTGTTCAAGGGAAATACGATTCCTGTTGTAACTCCCTACACCCTCCCAACTGGGATGAAATGCTCAGGGACTATATTTATCTTCCAAAGGACTGCCCTTTCCAATTTTCAGGTAGATAGAAGATACCGTCTTTGTTCTACAGGCATTAAACATTTTTACTTGCAGAGTGGGCACAGGGCATGTACATTGGCATGGCTTTTAGGAGTGTTTGGTGTTTCCCCCCAAAAAATGTAGCATGCAGGTAATCTAATCTAAAACATCCCCCCTTTTACATCAATGTGCTTAATTGATTTCAACATTTTCCTTCCAATTTAGCTGACATCCGCTATCCCAGTACAAGAGAAAATGTGTTTCAAACAGCAGAACAGAGCAACGTGAGCAAGAAAAGAGTAGGAATTGTTCCTTTCTCTAGGGTCTTTTATGCATGGCTGTTTCACTTGTTGTCACCACTCCGATGACTTTGGGTCTTTGTGTTGATTATGCATGCCGTTTCCGACCATCAGAGGTCACCTAGCTCTCCCCCTACGTTTCCCCGTGTTTTGCCTGCATTTTCAAGAGACCTGTTTTATCTCAGATTTGAAAACGTGGGGAAATGCGGGGGGACGGGGACAAGGTGACCTCTGGCAGTCGGAAATGGCATGCATAATCAACACAAAGACCAAAGGGTTTTGCAGGGGTGACCACGAGTGAAACAGCCATGCATAAATGACCTAGAAAAAGATAGGGGGGCGTGCCTATGCTTTGCACATGAAGGGGCATGCTTGCGCATATCCCTCCCCCCATGTCTAATGATTAGATCCTGAATCAGTGGTTCTCTCACAGAGAGAGAGATGATCAAACTCTTAGCTATTGCTGATCCCTTTTGCGTCTCCTAAGTCTCTCTGTGTGTATGTGTTTGTTCATTATTATTGCAGGGGGAGGCTTAATCCTCTGCCTCTACCCTCCTCCAGACTACAGGTAAACCATGTATTATGGTAGGGGTAAGCTATAGCCTCTGCCCCTATTCTCCAAAGTATCCTGCTTGTCTGCCAGTGGGTAGAAGCAAAGCCTTTTCCCCTCAGCCTAGTAACACACCTACAAGAGAACAAAATAGCTCAATGCAAACATAGGACACATGCTTGTCAAAAATCAAAATGCACTCCCAAAGCCTGAGATGTTGCAATGATTGGTGTAGAGTAGAAAGGCTGTACACATAAATGCTAGCTGGGAGGATCCTGTTTGGCGGAAGATCAAGGGCAGGCATACATCTGCAGAGTCACTCCTGCTGTCCCTCCTGCTGGCTGGGAAAATGAACCCAGACTGTAAGGCACCACAGCAATTAGAAGGATTCCAATTTCTCCTGGATGTTAGAAATAATTCTGTTCTGTTGGGGAGCATTCCCAATTGTAATGACGGGTATGGTTCAGATCAGATTTGAGATGCAGCCACACATTGTTGGATATTGTGGTATAGTAGTCATTCACAAGTGGATTTCCCTACACAGACAAGACAATCCAGGAGGTGAATAATTGTCATGATAGTGCAATATCCAATGAGGGGTGGATACAGCCTAGATTAATAATCTGCACATCCCTAAATTTTAATCCTAACCAGATGAATACAATTTTCTTTCCTCTTAGAAGCTGGATCTCAAATACTGGTTCCTTGAACAACTGAATATTCTGATGCCAACACACCAGCTCAGCCAATGTCAGAGCTTCATGGGCCACAAGCAAAATAACAATACAGATTGTTTTTCTACAATGCTATCATTTCACTGAGCATTGTATAAGTATGCAGCAATACTCTCTCACACACACGCACACAGACAATTTTTGTATTATATT
Organism: Euleptes europaea; assembly: GCF_029931775.1. Lineage (NCBI taxonomy): Eukaryota > Metazoa > Chordata > Lepidosauria > Squamata > Sphaerodactylidae > Euleptes > Euleptes europaea. Next base: position 65,224,074 of record NC_079323.1, read on the forward strand.
TAAATAGATAAACATTTCCATTTAGCATTGCTCAAGAAAAGCTAATTGAAATTCCCTGTTTATTAATTTTTTTGCCATCAGTACTCAAAGAAAACAGCACTGCAATAAATTTATCTGAAAGAAAAGAAAATATTTCCTTATTAATATTCCTTTCTCCATGGTTACAGGCAACCTGGTTTATTGCTGTAGGATTTCTCAGTGACAACTGACATACACTTCTTCATTTAAAAAAAATTATTAAGAGTTTTCCAAATAAGACAAAAGTAAACAAATATAAGCAGAAAAATCAAATCAAGTTTCTTACAATTCTTTTTTCCTCAAAGAAAAATACAATTACTGGACCAGTTTCAGGGCTGGCAGTCAGGGATACTCCTGCTAACTAGAACAGTTCAGTGATAAAGGGAGCTGAAGGAGCCAACTTTGGAGCCCCTGGGTGGAAAGTTTGGGAGACATTTTAGGCAAAAAGTGTCCTTGTCTCACCAGCTTCCACTATTTGCAGTTGGAGAGGAGAATCACAAAACCAAGCATTTGTGCTATATATAGATTTTTAAAGATAACATTTGGAAGAAGGTGAGAACAATGATAAGAAAGGGATGGGGAGGGAGGTTCCCAGGGATGCATTAAAGGAAAAGATAAGGAATGCTGGGGAAGGAGTGCAGTCCTAAGCAGAGTTACATCATTCTAAACCCCTTCTTTAATAGAGTTAAAGTCCTCAGGAGGCTGGGAAGGGGCTGTGATGGCATTGGGGCCCCCTGCAACGGCGTCTGGGCTACTTACACTGCCTTAAGTGGCCCCAACACCGGCGGGGAGGCCCGGACACCAGTCTCCTGGTGCTGCCAAACCACCCTAGGATGCTGATGGGGCCTTCCACCGGCTATGCCGGCGGGGAGAATAGGGAGGCTGTGCCTACTTTTTAGCACGCGCAGCCTCGCTGTTCTCAACTGGTCAAAAAGTCCCATTTTAAAAGAAAAAAGCCTTTAAAACGGGTGTCAAACTTGCGGTCCATGGGCCAGATCCGGCCCCTTGAGAGCTCTTATCCGGCCTGTGAGCTAGCCAAGGCAGCCTCCACTACCCCCGCCGTGGCAGGCACGTGGCAGTGTTGGGCACGCGTGGGGCAAGAGTCCCAGCAGTGTTTGACCCAACTTCAGCACTTCATTCACCCCGCCTCGAGTCGGAATGGAGGGAGGAAAGTGGCTATTAGTATACTCTTGAAACTCACCAAAATGGCATCTAGGGGAGGGATTGGATGAGGGAGGGACAAGCGAGGATGGGTGGGGGAAGAGAAATCTGAAGTTAAGACTATTTACAGAAATTGCCTCCATTAGCTTCGCTTTGGGATCAAGGCAAAATTTATATTCATGATAAAACAGGTTCCTGAAAATGTGGGATAAGAGTGTGGTGGCCGTGAAGTGACTTCTGAAGGTCAGAAAAATCATGAATAATCCAAATGAAGCCACGAAGCAGTCCCAAGGGGATCGTGAGGCTAAGTAACGAAACATAAATGGCCTTATAGTCACCAGGTGGTGCTTGCAATGAAAAGAACATATCGGCATTGACAAAAGGTCAGAAGTATTTTATACACTCTGGGGTTGCTCTTTCCATTTACAGATTCTTTGAGGATTAACTATATCTGTAGAACATGAGCTCAGCAGACTTTCTGAATGGAACTGAATCATCTCACAATATAAATAATCAGACTATGCAGATTATGATCTTGGAAGGGATATAATTTTTAAGCGCTAGATGTCTACAGGCTTTTTCAGTGTTCAAGCCTCTGCTGCTAGAAATAATTCACACAGTCAGGGCCAGTTCTAGGATTGCGTGGGCAATAGATTATAACAGGACTTTGGTATAACCCCGTTCTCCCTTTCCCCTTTGGTATAACCCCGTTCTCCTCTAACAACACCCATTCTACGTGACCTCTCCTATTTGGCTCTGCCTTTTCTTCTTCAACTATTCCAGGGGTGTTGAACGCATTTGTTACAAGGGCTGGATATGACATAAATGTCACATTCGGGCCATGCCTCACCAGCCCAGATCGAGATGGAGTGGGGGTGCTGCCTCGCCTGCCTTGTGGGCTGGCTAAGAGTTCTCAAGGGGCTGGATCCGGTCTTATGTTTGACACCCCTGAACTATTCCCTTTCCCATTTCACTTTGCTTACTCTGGAAAAGAGCAATTATTAGGGTTGCCAACCTCCAGATAGTAGCTGGAGATCTCCTGCTATTACAACTGATCTCCAGGTGACAGAGATCAATTCACCTGGAGAAAATGGCCACTTTGGTAGGTGTACTCTATGGCATTATACCCCATTGAAGTCCCTTCCCTTTCCAAACCCCACCCGCCTCAAGCTTCACCCCCAGATTCTCCAGGTATTTCCCAACCTACAGCTGGCAAGCCTAGCAATCATACCAGGCTTGGTGACTATGTCAGGGGCTGAGGGTGAGACCTCCCTTGCAGGCTCAGGCAAGATGGTCTCTGGTGCTGCTGGACCACTGTCAGCAGGCGCCTTGGTGGTGCCCAGGCCATGCTGATCTGCCTGGTCTTCCTCAGCCATTGGCCTTGGCTACTCAGGCTCCTCTGCTGAAGACTTCGAGTCTGAGTCACTGGACTGGTAAGAGAGGATCATGACAATAGCACAGATGTCTCAGCATGGATCAAGGTAAGTTCACTGCCCCACATTCCCCTTCTGCTGGCCCCCCTTGCACACCCTCCCAGCTCGGGCTCATAGCCACACCTGGGCAGGCATGGCAGAAAGCCCTAGGGCAGACAGCAGCACAGCACTCAGCTGGCAGGAGGTTGCATCAACCATGGCCCCACTGAGACAACCCGTACACACACAGAACCTTCTTTTGCCTTGTTGAGTTCTTTGACCTTCCACTTATGGAAAAGGTCTTTAATCAGAGGTTTAGGATCGTTTGATTATGGCTTAGCAAAAGTCAATTAATTCACACACGCACAAGAATAGACAAAGTCCTTTTGTCTTAGTAAAAACAATCTTTACTTCCTAAAATTAGGAAAAAGGTTCACGGGAGGTTAAAACAACAAATTCTCTCTACATGAAGTTAACACTGACCAATAGCTAATTAACACATTGGAGATTACATCATCTTCTAGAACTGGTCAGCATTCTATACAATCAATATTAACCCTTGTCTGCCTGACATGTAACGAAGGTCGCTATCTAATCCCCAACATGCCTCCCCCCAGGACCCCCCAGGGACCCACTTACCACCTGGTAGGCTGGCTGCCCCACCCCTGGAAGTAGAACCACCTTCTAGATGGCAAAGACCACCTACACCATGGAAGATAACTAGTCTTGCAGGTGGCCTCCATGGCCACACAGACCCCAGCCCCAAACCCCCAGGACCTTCCCAAGTCCCAGCTGCAAAACCCACCCATCCTAGGACCCTGCAGGTGGACAGGGGTTGATTGCTTTCCAAAAATCCATGTGGCTACACTACTGCTGGTTGTTTATCCCCCCCCCCCAGGCCAGATCCCTCATGTGATCCGTCCACATGCCACCCAGCAGCTGGCATCTAGAACCATCCATGGCAGCCATAGAACAGCACAGCCCCCCTGGTGCCCCCACCCCCAGGCCAACGGCCCTACCTCATGCCCCCTAGGGGGTGCTAAGCATGGGAAGTAGACAAGGCTTGGAATTGCTGCAGGTGCAGCCCATATTGTCAGAGTTAAAGCAGTGCACAAGCATGTTGAAACAATAAACTTTCCTGGGAACACATAACAATTGACCTCCAAAACTGCTCCTGAACAAGTTAAAATATGCATGATTAAATGGATGCAAAACTTTGGAGAGATTATCCCTATGCAAACTTGGGAAAGACTATGGACAACCAATGTAAAAATTTCCTCTTCACAAGCTGTTAGAGAAAACTGGTATAAGATGTTTTATAGATGATATTTTGCACCGAAAGACTTGCAAAGGATGTACAAATCAAATCAAGCAAATTGTTGGAAATGTTCAGATATAGAAGGGACTTTTTTTCACCAATGGTGGACATGTAAAAAGGCTCAGAAATGCTGGAAGTTAATACACAAGGAAATTCAAGATATGCTACAAACTAGCTTTGAACTGAATGCCAAATTTATGTTACCCTCCCCAGATAAAATATACACATGAAGAACTTTTTCAATACACAACAACGGCAACAAGAATCTTGTACGCGACTTATTAGAAAGCAAAGAGAGTCCCGGAATTAGCAGAGTGGATTACAAAATTATATGAATTTGCCAACATGTCGAGACTAACAAACCTGGTTCGGAGAAAGCCAATTGATGAATTTAAGCAGAAGTGGCTGCCATTTTTCGACAGATATAGGTGATTTAAGAATGTTTATGAAAATAGGTTACTGGTATTTCAATTACAAAACAATAATAGAAATAATTGAGATTTGAAAAATCTATGCTATTCATTGTTTATCATAGTTTGTGTACAATTGATACATCTTCATAAAGGAAATATAGTTACTGCCAGCAACTCACGGTTTATGTTTATAACAATTTATTAATTACGAACAATAAAAATAGTTTAATGACTAATCAATAATACTTATTGGAATGTTAGTTAAATTTAGAATTAATATAAGAGAGATCACTATGGAGTCAAGATAGATAGTAGAGTTAGCGTGGGCACGGACCAAATAAGTACTGTGAAATTTCCCTTATCTGTCTTTTCCCCTTTCTTTTTTCTGTATTCTTTATTTAAAAAAATGAATAAAATTATATATATATAATTTATATATATTTAAAGCATGCACAGCTGCTGTGCCATTCATTTGGCCTGGAGCGGGAATAATTGCTGCACTTCCTCTCCAGAAATAATTGTGGCCTGTCCAAATCCCACTTCTGTATTGCATGTGGTGGTGTCAATTTTCCTGTCCTTCACAGCCTGGAGATACTTGCATAGTACTTAACCTTAGGGTTGCCAATCTCCAGGTACTAGCTGGAGATTGCCTGATATTAAAATTGATCTCCAGCCGATAGAGATCAGTTCACCTGGAGAAAATTGCCGCTTTGGCAATTGGACTCTATGGCATTGAAGTCCCTCCCCTCCCTAAACCCTTCCCTCCTCAGGCTCCGCCCCCAAAACCTCCCACCGGTGGCAAAGAGGGACCTGGCAACCCTACCTAACCTCCACATTTCAACGATGAGCAGAATTTGTCCTATAATTTGGAAGAAAGCTTAGATCAAAGCAATTTCAAAGTGTCATTAACTGCAAATTGTTTTGGAAAATATCTGCCTAACTGCTTCAGGGTCAGCATGGTAGTTATACTGATAACCAGGATAAAAATAATAATTATTAAAAATGAATACATTTTAAAGCTTTCTGTTTAGCTAGTAGCTAAACATGCATTCTCAAAGGCCAATGATGGCTAGAAGAGGCTAGCAAAGATGAGTGCTCATGGATCTTGCTGGCTGGTGGCTACAAGCTACAGAACTCATTTCATCTGTTCAGGTTTTGAAAAGTTCTGAACTTGGAATGTGCCCAAAGGTGCAGAATTGGAAGCTTTTTCTGCTGGCAAGTGTATGCTCTAAAAGCATGCTCTTTAGTACTGGGAAACTGACACTGCTTTCTTTTGGCTGCCTGCCGGCCCTCCCAAATGCCTCCAGTATTCCCCCCCACCAAGTCATACATGTACAATGGGTCAGCACCAAGTTCCCAGGATTTAAACAGGCCTGAGTAGAGAGTGTGAGTTTCCCTAGCAGTAGATGTGAGAAGTCTGGGCATGCTGGACCACCCACCCGCTAAGTAAGATTTTCTGCTCAATGAACAGCAGTAAGATTCAGTTTAATTGATTTTATGCAAAAGCAAAATGTATTTGCACGATGGACAGGTTTTTTTTATATTCCATTGATGCAGCAGCTGTCTTTTCCTTCAACCTCCCACAAATCCAAGAGCATATGCTAAGAAAAAAACCTTAAATCATCTATGCATGATACTATAGCAAGTTTCTCAGCCACTTCAGCTAAAAAGCCATATTTTGAAAAGACAACTAACAATATTCCCATATATACATTTTAAACCCTGAGGAAACATGACAAATAGATATTATAGAAACATAATGTTGTGCCTGATCTCGTCAGATCTCAGAAGCTAAGCAGGGTCGGCCCTGGTTAGTAGTTGGATGGGAGACCACCAAGGAATACCAGGGTTGCTGTGCAGAGGAAAGCACTGGCAAACCACCTCTGTTAGTCTCTTGCCTTGAAAACCCTAAAAAGGGGTCGCCATAAGTCGGCTACGACTTGATGGCACTTTACACACACACACACAGCTGATTTGCTGCAGTGATAATCTAGCTAGGAGACATTGATCAAACCTTTTTACTGTTCTGAATTGTTAAAATAGCAACATCTCACCTTTAGACTGTCAAAAGTGAAAATTCTAGAGTATTTCCAGGTATCAGGCTTCCCCAGTGATGAGAGTGCTGTTGTAATTGACAAGCATGCTGATTCAGCAAACCTGATCATCTCATGCCAGGTGGGGACTCTGAAAGTGATCCCTAGTGCTGCTGGCCCAACTGCAGAACCAGCAATAACAGCCAGCGGATGTAGTGGTTAAAGTGTCGGATTAGGATCTGGGAAACTCAGGTTCGAATCCCCACTCTGCCATGGAATCTTGCTGGGTGACCTTGGGCCAGTCACACACTCTCAGCCTGGCCTACCTCACAAGGTTGTGAGGAGAAAATGGAGAAGAGAACAATGTAAGCAACTTTGGGTCACCATTGGGGAGAAAGACAGGACATAAATAAAGTAAATAAAGAACAGTACAGAAGCCACCACATACAAAATCATCATATGGTAAGGCAGAGATGAGCCTTAATGGCATAGAGCACTTGCTTTATATGCAAAGCAGCATAACTGTACTTACAAAACCCAGCATGTGTTGGGAAAGCCCTTTCTCTACCAAAAATATAATACTGAGCTAGATGAACTAATAGTCTGAATTTAGGCTTCCCATTTACCTGCCCAGGGAATTATGAGCCCACAGGCCCCATTTCCTTTCCCTAAGGAATTCAGAAGCAGCAGAGAAAAATGACCTCCATATAGTGACACTCTAGAAATTTCCCCTAGTCTCTGTAGTAAAGACCACAGAGACTAGGGAGCAGCCTAAAGCATCATCCAGAGGTGACATCATATCCTCTCCAAACTCTGCCCTCCCTAGGCAGTGCCCCTCAAATCTCCTGGCATTTGCCAAGGCAGTGTTGGGAACACTTGGTGACTTCGTATAAGGCAACTTCGTGTTTGGTTGGCTCTAACTAGCAAAAGCAGATTGAGAATAAACAATCTAAATTTCCATTAAGACCTATATGACACACTGGCTTTTATAATATTGCAGGCTTTCAGTGCCATCCTAAGCACAGTTATACCCTTCCCCTATTGACTGCTGAGGATAGCACTGTTAGTCACCTGCAAAATTGAAGAATTGCCTACCAGTGTTCAGTCTTGGCACCCATCACCAAGGAAGTCACAGTGGTCTGCTTTGTTCTCCCTGCAGGAACAGTCCAGCCTAGGGTTGCCAGGTCCCTCTTCGCAACCGGCAGGAGATTTTGGGGGCGGAGCCTGAAGAGGGCGGGGTTTGGGGAAGGGAGGGACTTCAATGCCATAGAGTTCAATTGCCAAAGCGGCCATTTTTCTCCAGGTGATCTGATCTCTATCGGCTGGAGATCAGTTGAATTAGCAGGAGATCTCCTGCTGCTACCTGGCAGTTGGCAACCCTAGTCCAGCCACATCAACATGCTTTGTCTCATTCTCTCTTGAATGCCTGGGAAAGAGACCACTCCAACTAGAACCTTCCACAGTATGCTGCTGTGCTTCACCATTACAGGACCAGAGCAGAGCACTATGACTGCTGCTTCTGCATTGCTTTCTCTCTTTCTCCGGAAAATCCCCAGATCCAGGGCCTCACAGCTCCCTCCATGCCTTCTAATTACAAAGCCTCTGAATGAATTTGTTATGGTCCACTAAAGCCCTAGGACAAGTTCATTCAGTGGAGTGACCTTTCCCTCAGTGGTGCTGACCTCCCCCTTGTTTCTATATTGCTTTTGAGAGATTAGTATATATGCTTCAAAGCAGAAATTGCTTTACCATCCAAGAATTAGCAAGGCACACCATATTATGACCAGAAGAGGTTAAAGACCCTTGCTGAATTCCCTCTTTCCCTATTTGGTCCTGTTCTATAGTAGTGTTGATTGGTCTCCCAATGACTTGCAAAGGCCCTGAACTATAGACAAAAACAAACAATCTAGCAAAATAATTGACTCTTTTAGAAACAGGCAACCAGGCTACATCCATACTGTTTAATTTTGGCTGTAATGAATGTCATTTTGCATTACATGCAACTATTTGTTTACAAATGCAACTATGTATTTACTACATTTTTATCTAACCCTTCCTCCAAAGAGCTCAGGGCAACATACATCATTTCCTCCTCTATGTTATCCTTGTAACAACAACTCTGTGAGCAGGTTAGGTTGAGAGAGAGAGAGACTGGCTCAAGGTCACCCAGTGAGTTTCATGGCAAGTAAGGATTTGAACCTGGGTCTTATTCCCCTATGACCTGTCACAATCAATGCTCTGCTTCTACAGGGCTCTGTGGTAAAATAGTTGCCAGTCTTGCCCCTATACTATTTAAGGCTAATGAAATGTGGGCCAACAATGCTTTGATATTGCATCTTAGATAGCCAAAACAATGGCCTCCTGACTTCAAGGAAGAACAAGATTGGCCTACGTATTCATGTGAGAATGCTTTGATGTCTGCTCCTCACCACTTATTACAGATGATGGTGGGATGAGAGATGCTGACCTGGGCTGTAGAATGAAAAGTGTGAGACGTGATTGTGTGGCCCCTTTAGAAGACAAAGATTGACATGAGGAGGAGGTAAAGGTAGCTTTAGAATGTCTAATAGTGCACTCCTATGCAAAATTACTCCAGTCTAAGCCCAGTGAAATGTTGTTAGTAACAAGGAAAAGGAAATACAGAGGTCCTTATGACTTTGTTTCATGTTATGTTGTGAGTTTGCAGTCTGATTCCTATGAATGGATCTATCAGTAGTGTTTTGCCTAAAGAGATGCCTGATTGGATTGATGTGAACAAGTTTTTCGCCCAACCTTGCAAGTGAATTGCCCATTCAGGAAACATCCACAGTCATTAAGAAATATTAGCTGTCTTTTGTCAAATCTATGGCACTAATCAGGCTTCACAGGAGGCACTCATAGCGACAGACCATTCAAGGTAATCAGGCAGAAAACGTGCAACAATATAATTGTTGTATCCTAACTTCCTCTTCCTTTCCTTGTGCATTATCACATAAAATGGTGAGCCCTTTGGGAACAGGGATTGATCTCTTAGAATATATTGCACTCTTGCTTTGCCAGAGAAGTTGGGATAGGATGGTCCATAGATCTGAATAAAGGCATGAACAACTTCTGCAACAGCCTTGCAACCTGTTGTTTGTTTTTAGAATTTAATTTAGGGTGCTCTCTTCCTTCTCTCAACAACCCCCATATTTAGCTGTTAGGAGTACATTGTGGTTGTGTTACGGCAAAAAGGAAGTAAGTACCCACAGAAGTTATTGTGCAGCATGGCAGGCTCATGCTGATAGGGCTCAATATGACCTCATTTTCCTCCTTCAGTCCACAACTAGACTATCAGGGTCTGAACAAGCCACAAGCAACTGAAAAACATGTGGGAAGCCCAAATAAGAAGGATTTAGGGAAATCAAGCCTTGTTGCCATGCTGTGGCAAGATCAGACCAGAATATGTAAAGGTCATCACTCAATCACTTATTGTTTCCATTCCACTGCAAACCTTTTGGTTAACTACTGAAAACTGAGACAGTCTTCATATATATAAATAAAGAGATGGGGTGGGCAACTATTTCCTTCTGCAGGCATAGAAAGGAAATAAGGATGAGGTTTTTCTTATTGGCAGAAAGTATGGTGCTTCTGGATTGGCCAGGTTTGGCTACTGAGAGCCCGGTCTTTGCTTTTTCAACAGAGCAGTACCTGCTCCCATTGCAATGTAGCTTCTGCCTTCTACTCCAGCACAAGCCTCCAATTGTAGTTCCAGCAACTGGTTTCAGTGATCCAGGATGAGAGAACCACTCTCCAGCTGCAGATTGGGTACAGGCAGTAGCACCTTTGGCCACATAGATACTCTCCCTTATACCATCATAGTTTCATTTTGATCGTATAGTGCTCCTGAAACATTCCCTCTAAGGTTTAACTGTGTTGACAGTCCTATAATTATTGTCCAAATATGGCAGTACATCTGTGGTCTCTCCTGTGATCAACACCCAGCTGATGTTGGTTCTCAAGCCCTTCACCACCCATGTCTTTCAAAACATTCCTGCCTAGGCACTCTGACTTCCTTCATATTATTAATACCAGCATATTATTAATGCCTTCCTTCATATTATTAATGCCAGCATTAAGGTGGCACTATTTGGATGCACTGGTTGCTAAATTCAGCACAGTTTTCCCCTTAACTCCATAGGAGCTGCCCTAAACAAAACATATTGCATCCAACTGAGAACTAACTTCCTTTCTTATCTAGGCTTTTGCAAGTGTTACCATTGATCTCTATTTATTGTGCCAGCTAAGTCGATTCCCAGTTCACTCAATGAACGTACCCCAGCTGTTTAAGATGCCTTCCAAATGAGACCTTTTCTCCATTATTGATACTATTTCTTCCCTCATTGATTCCTCAGAATCTAGATGACATTGCTCCCAAAGCGTGGCATTTCAGTAGCTTGCCTACAGTAAAATGCTTCCACAGATAGGAGAATTTCTGTCCATGGAGCATGATTTTCTCACTGCAGCAACCCTCTCATGCTGTTCCCATTCCTCCAAACCAGTGTCTTCTCCACTGTACTCTTTTTAAAAAAGTGCTGCATGATAACTTACTTCGCTTCTAACTCCACTGTTGCATTACCCTTTGAGGTGAAAACTGCTACACCTGGTATGAAGGAGCAACTGGTAACTTAACCTTCCTGTGTAAATAAAGAGGATCCATGAGGGATTTTAAAGACTAATAAAATTGTTTTCCAGCCTATGTTGGATTAAACGCTGGAGCCTAATTTGATTGACAGTGGGCTCTGTGCTCCTTTAGAATCAGCCCCTCCCTTCTGGTGACAGTTACTTGTAACCCACTGTCGCTGGTAACTGTCATTCAGTCTCAGTCTCTGTCTGTACCACTCTGTTCGCTCTCTGCCTCACACTCACTAAAGATGTAACAATGTTTCAATTAATATGAGGTAAAAGTAGTAGAAATGTTAGAGGTAATGTTAGAGAACTCACTGCTACCATTCAGAGGGATTGGATCGTTCCTCTTGGTCTATTGAGAATAAAGCTTGATCACACACACGCACAAAAGACACAAGACGTTTGTCTTTGTAATAAACAATGTTTACTATAAGACTCAGGGTAGGGGGTAAATTCACTGGGAGCAAAACAAGAAATCCTGTCTACATCCCAGGTTTCCTATCCTTGCCAGAAGCATCTGGCAGGCGCTAAGCTTTCTCATGAGTAGGCATTCTTGACGGCAAGAAGGCCTCTCATCCTAGCAGGCTGGCGTTCAGAGAAGAAGCGGGGAACTGCTTTCGCTTCTAACAAAGGATATCGAAAGCAGTTCAACATGCTAATTTGTTGTATATGTGACCACCAGGCACGACTGCGATGGCCACCATTTGGTCAGTTACAATATTAACCCTTAACTGTCTGACATGTAACAAAGCTCGCTATCTAATACCCAACAAGAAACCTCTCAAGGAAAATGTTGTTTATTTTAAAGGACTTTATAAACATTTATTAAATACAGTTTTCTTCCATTTTAATAAGTGTGCTGTTCATATTCCTCCACATAGTTTTTGGCTGTTTTGAACTCTGCTGCTTTATACAGGTGGAATATCCTGCACCGTGAGTGCTGGGATATTGCCCCACAAAAGGAATTGGATTAATTTCCATTTCCCCCCCCCCCTACAGCCTAAGCTTTCATGGTTTCCTTCAGCTCCCTCAGCACCACAACAGTAACAAGAGACTTGCCCTTGCCATTGCTGGCCCAGCCCATAAGAAGAGGGGCAGCACCGTGTAGACAGCAGCTCAAAAGTGGAATGGGGTCTTGTTCTCCATTACCTGGACTTTTCTGCCACAGCTGTGATACAAAACTAATTCTTCAATGTCCAACAGGCATTAAACAAGAGAAGAATCAGTAAGGGAACCATGTGGCGCATTGCTTCTGGTGCTTCCAGAGTACTGTTTTTAAAATCACCTTTTTATTACCATGGAATAGAGAACATTTAATTGATGCAGACAAGAGCTAGAATTACCATAACAACAACAACAAAAAGATGGGGGGTTGGCTATTGTTTAGTATATCCATCAGTAGTATCACTGGTTCTGGACTGAGACTACAGCTATGCTAGTGCTTGTAATAACTCATTATGGGACTCTTCTAGAAAGGTTCCCAACTTCTGTTGTGTATAGAATGTATTCTAAAGTTTATTACCAGATGTATCTGTTTCTCAGGCATGAATAATTTCTGCTTTCCTATAGAACTGGATTGTACAGAGTTCTGCTAGAGAGAAATGCATTCTGAAATTCTGAATATTCATGCTTGGGTGCAAGGCACAATGTGACAACAAGCTTTACGGATGCATGACCTCTTGCTCAAAACATGTGCCTTCGGAGTGGTAGAGGAATGAGTTTTTCAAACATTCTTCAGTTGCTCATGTCATCAGGCCCAAGAACCCAACATGCTCATTTGGCTGGCTCATTGCCATGTTATGAACTTAGGATGATGCAAGCAGACTAATTTTGCTATGTCACATACAGGAAAGTATGCTGTTGTATTAAGCTCTTGCCTGCCCGGCCCATTTCTCTGCTTTGGGAACAAACAAACAAGAGGATTTGGCACCCTGCTGGCTCCTCATCAGCTAGCCACCTCCTACATGATCTGTGTCTTTCTTCAAAGGAATGTATGGAAATGTACACTTTCCTAAGGGCCAGGATCTCTGATCTGCAGGGGTGTGCTTGTGCTGTGTAAGTGCATTTAGAAGTTACTGACCTCCTTTTATGCTTGAGAATTCTGAGTCAATGCCTGGCTCACCCATTTACAAGGGAGAATTCCATGGCGGGATAAAAGGCAGACTCCAAAGTGCTAGAGCAGGACTTAATGTAAGCCAGGACTCCTCAGGGCATAATGGAACCTGTTCCGTAAGAAGGGTGTGAAGGCCTTGAAGTGTGAGAAGTAGTTACAGAGGGCCTCAAAACGCATTCAGGACATATACAGAGGACATCACTCTCGTCACCGAAGAACTACAGCCCTTCCCACACATGTTTAGGGCTATGGGAAGAGCTTTAATGTCTCAAGGGGGTGGCTTCCAGCCAGCCTCAGCTGTCAGTCTTTCCAAATGAATGACAATTTGTCATACCCTAGGCTCAAATACTTAAAACTATGAGGAAAAGTCCCATGTTGATTTTTCCTCAACGTGACTGGGATTTTTCTTGTACCAAAATCCGTTTGTTCTTGGTTATTAGCATTGGTTTTGCAACACTAACGGCTGTGCTGTTCACATCTCTAAAGCCAAATCAGAAAATCTCATGCAAATAGCAAAAAGCTTCATTTTGCAAAAAACAAAAACAACAATAAAAAACAATGCAGTTTCCATGTGTCTGCAGTGGGTATTTTGATATGTATGGTCTCAAAATTGTTAAGAGAGTTCAGTGAATGGAGAGAAACTAGTGAAAAGGAAAAATCCTGAGCAACTAACCTCCTTTGGAAGCAAATTCACGCCTTTAAAGCATGACTTCTAAAGACTGGGTGAAATTGCTTCTAGTTGCCTTTTGCAGTGAATTGTACAGCATTACTTAGTCTTGTAAATGCTCCTAAGAGAATCCAGAGGAGCCCATGAAATTATGTGGTCAAGAGACCAAACAGAACATGACTCCCAAAGAACGAAAGAAGTAAGAACAAGGTGAGCCAGTATTATCTTTAGCTAGAGAACTAGTGCCAACATGTCGAAATTCAGAGTAGTTTAGGAGAGGGAGTGTCAGGCCGAGATCTGAGTGATCTGCCTTCAAGCCCTGTTTCTGCTATGGATTTTATGGTCTCGCTTTCTTGTCTGTAAAACAGGAGTAACGATGGCTTTTCTCACAGGAGTGTGAAGATGACCAAAATAGATTATTAAGCAATTTGAAATTGTTTAAAGTGCTATAATTATAGCACATTATAATATCGTATGATATTTGCTAAATAGTAGGAAAGGACCATTTCATCAGTAGAATGTATTTAAAGCTGAACAGTCATGCTAATCAAACTATTAGGAGCTCTTCAGACTGATATATAGGGGAGGAATATGGCCTTTCCCTACATTTTCAGTCTGTAGGCTGTGCTGCCGAGTTTATACCAATGTGTAAATTCAAATAAATATTTGTCCCTGTGCCTAGCAAATGCAGCGCCAGAGGCAACGCAATATCAAGCAAACTGGAGCAGCTGCTCCTGTAGAGAATCAAATCAAAGCCTATCCCAAGCCAGGGACAGAACAATGTAAATAACATTTTGGAAAGGCAAACCTAATAGCACAATCCTCTTCAGTAGTCAGGTATGTGTGTAATTCCACTGTTGGATAATCATCACTTCCACATCTGTGATATTATTCTGTTGCCCCTCCCACTTCTCTTCCTGAACCCTAAGCCAGGTACCAGAATAACGGACGTACCCAAATATTTCCAAAAATTACGTTATCATTAATTTTTCAATGTGGATTAATTACAGTGATGCTATTGTCAAAGTGGGTTTTTAAGTTTAAACCTGTTGGGGATTTTTAATATTTAATATCCAGATGCCCATTCTTAGTTTCCTTTAAAGACTGGACTATCCAAAATCTATGTCCAAGAATTGTCTTTAGAATGAACCAGAGTACTGCAGAGCTTTGGCTTTGGAGGCCAAACAAAACACGTTCTCAGGCAGTTTAAAGTGCTACCAACAATAGCATAGGACTTTACCGCTTGGGGGCTGGCTGAAGCAGACTGCCACTCCAGATTGCAACACAAGCATGAGCACATTTATCTATTAACTGATGAAGGCGCGTCAGATTTCTAAAATGAAATCCCAGGTCTATGAGAATTGATGCCAAAGCTTCTCATTGACTCCTTCTTAATTGCAAGGTTATTTTTTAAAAATATTTTTATTAAAAATTTCACATAACAATTACATACACATACATACAGTCTTATTGTTTTTCCAGGGATATCAGTAAATAATTGCCTTTAAAAAATGCCCTCTTTTAGTCCTTACAATAGATTTAACTTGTTGATGAACTACTCTAAAACTGCTACAGGTGATTCCATTTAAATTGTACATATATTAAGTATAAGTCTTACTATTTAACAATTCCAAACTTCTAATTAGCCAAATCTCTAAGTTATAGGACAGGGATGGGGAACGTCAGGCCCGGGGGCCGTTTAAAGCCCGCAAAATCATTTGGTCTGGCCCTTCGTGGGTCCTGGCAGATCTCTAGCTCAGAAGGATCTAAGACTGGCGATCCGCCCCCTCCCGCAGACAGGAATAGCCTCTATTCAAGGCGGATGTGAGTTTGTTTTGCAGAGAAAAGGAACCTTTTCCCTCCTTGCAGAAGAGTCAATAGCTCTGGAGTCTTTATTTAGCAGAGACATCGGTCTGTATGAGGATGGTAATACTGGATCATTTCCTTCTTTAAGAATCAATGTGATGTATGATTCTTGCCAGGATTCAGGGCTTATCCCACTTGCTGGAATTTCATTCATCATCAGTTGAAGATGAGCAGCCATTTCTTCTTCAAATTATAGTACCTTGCTGTTAATCCATCTGGTATGGGCGCTTTGTCCACCTTTAAGTTTGCGATAGCCCATGTAAGCTCTTGCATCGTAATATTCTGATTCCACCAATCTTTATCTTCCTCAAAAACTGTTAGTTTAGTTTCCAAAATATATTTGTCAGCATCTTCTTCATGATTCTTCTGTGTCTAATATAACTTTTTAAAATACTTTAGAAATTGGTCCTGTATATCTTTTTCTAGAAAGCTTACTTTTTCCTTTAATTTGACTCCTGTTATAACTTTCTTCTCAGCTTGTCTTCTGAGACAATGGGCTAGGTACCTTCCCGGTTTATTGGCGTATTCAAAATGTTTTTGTTTAGCGAATATTATTTTCTTCTGCATCTCTTCTGTATCAACCATATCTATTTCTGTTTTCTTCCTCTTTATCTCTTTTAGTATGCTTTTTTCCGTTTTGATATGTTGTTCTTCCAGTCTTTTAATTTTGCTCATCAATTTTTCTCTTTGTTCTCTTTTTTGCTTTTTGAGTTTGGAGTTTATAGCAATCAGTCTTCCTCGCACAAAAGCTTTACTCGCATCCCATATCGTAGCCGTCGAGACCTCTGAAGATTCCTTAAGTTCTTTCTTGCATTGAAGTATTACTTCCTCCTTAAGCAAAATATTATCATCCAGTCTCTATCTTGTACTTCCTGGCCTAAAATAGGTCCAGGTTAATTCTATTGGATTGTGATCAGATCAATCTCCACATTCTCCCATTATTTCTCATGTAAATAACTATACCCTTCTTCTTTTCTTTCGCAGATGCAATAACTGTGTGACCTAATTTTTAATTTTTCAGTAGATGTTCATGTGCTTTCTTAATATGTGTTTCCTGAATGCATACTATATCAGCTTTTTATTTCGTTAACTGATGAAATACCTTATTTCTCTTAGATGGTACATTGTGTCCATTGATATTCATTGAAATGATCTTCAGTTTATCTATTCTTTCTGTCTATTAGTATGCTGCAGCTTTGTCTAGTTTTGAAGTTCCTTCTTGATCTGCTCTCTCCTTTCTTTGTTGAGTCTTGCCTTTCCCTTTTTGTTGTGATTCCGCCTTTTCTTTGCCTTTGCCAGGGTCTTTCTTAGGGCTCGATACAGAGCTACCTTGCTCTTTCTCATTTGGTCTTGATTTCCTATTAGTTTCTGAAGTCTGCAGTTCTTTAATCAGTCGGTTCACCTAGTCCTGATTGGAAATAGTTCTTCTACCAGATGGTAAAAACACCTCGAAACTTGTTGGAATAGTCCAATGATATCTAATTTCTCTGGTCAGCAGAAGTTGTCTTAATTGTTGAAATTCTTTCCTCTTTTCCACCACTGAGATAGGTAAATCTTGAAAAATCTGGATTAGTTTGCCATTGTAAACAAGGGGCTTCTCTCTCTGGATCTGCAAAATTGAATCTTTCTCTATTTTCTGAGAGAACTTTACCAGAATATCTCTTGGTACTCTATTTCTTCTTGCGTAGCTGGAATTGATTCTGTAAATGTTGTAGATTAGACGTGGTTCTTCTTCTCCTTATCAATAATCTTGAATCAGTTCTGTAAAGCTTTGTAACAAGTTTTCTTTCCTGAACTCCTCATCAATCCCGTGAAATCTCTAAAATTTCAATTCTTGAGTGCACACCTCCTTTCCAAATTTCGTATGACTGTACTTTGTCTGCCACCTGCTGATTTGGTGCTTTTAATTCTTTTAAGTATTTAGTGTGTTCTGCTATTTGAATTTCCGAAAGAGTGGTTCTTGTCTCCAGCTTAAAAGTTTGCAGATTGTCTCTTATTCTACTCTCTATGCCCACCAGTCATTTGGTCAGCTAATGCTTTTAAAGCCACATTTGACATTGTTTCTGTTTCTGAAGTTTCTTCTTCAAAATCTTCCTCACTGGATGACTTTTTTTTGCTCCTTTTCCTCTTCTCTTTGATTTTTGTTGCTGTCTTTGCTTTTTTCTTCTTAAGTGCATATGATGATACAATTTTTCTATTCAATGTTAAACATAGACCAATTAGATTAATCCAAGTAAATAATGAGATTGGTGATCAAAAGCTTACCAAAATATAATTTGTTATTATGTAAAATTATACACACTGCAAATTCTTATCCGATATCAGCTGAACAAAATCACACAGCTAGGTTTGATAATAACACATTTAGCTTCAAATACTGATGGCTATTTATCTATAACAAATACTTTCTGCCTCCTTCTCTATAGGCTGTATTGCTCACTGATAATTTCTTTATCACTGATTTGTTTAGAACTTATTATCAATCAATTGATTAGTTTATTAATGAGATTAGTTTGGTTACTTTGATTACTTATACTAATTTAACCACCTATATTAGTTCATTAATTGCAAGTTATTCGTAATATGCTTGGTTATATAAATTACACTAAATAAAAGATACAGTAAAGCAGTGGGGTGATAAAATGCTAAATGATTTTCCACCAGTATATGTCAGGCTTGGCTTGTATGTCAGCTTCTGTGAGTCTATTCAAAAGTCCACTTGTTTGGATTTTACCCTGACTCTTTTTACGGTAAGGAGGGGGCTAGATAAAATATCTTGCTAGATCTTGTGTCTCTTAAGTGGGGTGTAACCTATTTTATTTGTAATACTTGGAGAAGTTTATTCTCTGACTTAAGGCACCAGCCGCAGCCCATCTCCACTTCCACTGCCTATTTAACAATGGTGCCTGCTGCTGTGCTCACAGTCCCTTTTACTTTAAATTTCTTAGCTTGCCATTAAAACGGGTTTAAGCCAACTTAAAATATATACAGTTTATATCAGCGCTTCAAACCGTCTTTACAGCTCTATTCAACTTATTGCTGTACAGAAACGCGAAGAGCCGTGTCTTTAAGACGATTCTTCTCCCCCATGTTCCGCTTTACTGCCACAAATTCGTTTCCCCATCTTCTATTCAAAATGCCCTTCCTCCCACCTCTCCTTTGTTATAAATTGTTCTGCCACTTTGACCAACTTCTTTGCTTTACCGATTCCCCTGGAAGATATAGACTGTCACCGCTTTTTAACACACCCTCCTCTCTCATACACACACATGCACAAGATGGTGGAAGTGAGCCTTGCCGACTAAAACCACAACCCCCCATGCTGAAAAAGCCACGCAGTGCAACCCAAGTCATGGTCGCCAGCATTCCGGGCTCTCCACAGGAGGGAGGAGAACCCCTGGGGGGTCTCTCCTGGCCACGGTCCAAACCAGGGTCTCAGTGCAGGAGGCAATAAACAGGAGCACTGAAAAGTGCATCCCTCGGCTTGCCATGATGTTCCACTGGAAGTCTGCAATGTTATTTTTATTGTTATGTATTTGTTGAAGGCCACCTTGGGGTTTGGAAAAGGCAGATATAAATGTAGTTAGGATATCAGACATCTCCCATTTCAAAGAAAGCTGCCTCGTCTTCAGTATACCTTTATCTGGAACTAAAGAGAAGTGAAATGGCCAGACACTAGATTCCAGGTTCATTCACGTCATACTTGTCTCTCACCTTCCCTCAAAAAGCCCAGGACATCATTTATGTATTTATTTAGATTATACCACAATTTTTAAAACATTGTTCTCCTTTCCTCCATTTTATCTTTACAACAACAACCCAGTGAGGTAGGTTAGGATGAGACAGTAACTGGCCCAAGGTTATCCAGGGAACATTCATGGGAGAGTGTGAATAAAAACCCAAATCTCCCAGATCTCAGTCCAGCACTCTAATCAATAAGCCATTGCTGAAACACCACAAGGGGATTTTGCCCCATTTTATTCTCCCAATAACTCTGTTAGACTGAAAGGCTGTTTCTCCCTCTCTCAAATTACTTAATGAACATCATGGCAGGTCATCCAGACCCAGTGCTCTACAGATTGGATTTCATTTCTGGTATGCCTGAACCTAAATTTGAACAATGAAGAATTTAAGTTCTCTGTGTTCCACCAAAATAAGTCCTATCTGAAGGGTAGACAACCTTTGTAGCCTGAGTGTCCAAAAGGGGGGGGTTATGGTTGTACTTGGCCAGATGCTCTGGAAACAAGCCGAGCCTCAGTGGTGCCAACAGCATGTCAGAGACTCACCTTTCTTGCCTAGGTGAAGAACTGACCCTACTGAACAAGCACAACGGTCTGGTATGCTGCAGGTTGGTACCTGGACCAGGGGTTATTTACCCTTGCCCTGTCTCAATACACTTTGAAAATGCTCACTGACACATGTTGCTGACAGTTCTTATGTCTGCACCTTCAACAGGGATAAAATCCTACTGTTACACCAGAATTGACTGTGGAACACCAGCCAGAACAAGTCTGTGTTTAGACAAAGGCAGGCTGGCATGGGCAGATTTAGTGGATTGTCACTGGAAGCTTAACCTCAGAAACCAAGAAAGGAGATCTTTCCTTCTTGAAGTGATTGATGATGATGTCATATTTTCCAGTAGTTGACAGAAGGAAATCAGCTTGCTTTTTTAGACAGAAGGATTGTTGTCATTTTTTTTTTAATTAATCCATTGCGTGTGTGAGGGCCATGTGTTTCTGACTTCTCCGGGTTCCCCATTCCCACCCCTTTGAACTCGCAAAGAACAGTTCACACCTCCCCGTGCCTTCCTGGGTCTCACGGCCCATCTATCTTGCCCAGGTGCCAGCTCTCCCTCCCCTGCTGCGCTTCCTGCCTCCACTCCCTCAGGCCGGGCCCGGCCTTGAAGTGCTGATAGCCCTCACTGTCTCCTTGGGACTGTTTGATGTTTTGTATTGCACCAATCTGTCTTGCAGTTTCTCACAACAGGAGTGTAAACCTTTTGCCCTGTAGTAGATATATACTGTAACCCCGATAAGCTAGTTCACTTGTAACTTTGAATCCGTGTCTGCTCATATCTTCTGAAGCCTTCAATAAATCCTTTGTTTCTGCACCAAGTCTGAGCGAGTGATTTGGCGAAGTAGCACAGGGGATTGGGACTCTCACAGCGTGCAGACGATTGCAGGGCATCCAGTGTTCCAATTGCTAGCAACTCCATTATGGGGAAGATGATTTCCCCTGCATTCAAGCCAATTTTCACCCCATCCTCCACTTTAACAGGTCAGTATTGTGTGGAGGGAGGTGCTTCAGTGACAAGGTCGCCAACTGGTCATTTCCTGCAACACCACAGATGACAAGTAACACAATTCCTTTCTACCACTCACCCACACAGCAACTGTTTGTAAACCCTTTAACTATTTGAGGGCTGTTCTACAGGGTTTTAAAAATAACAATAATAATAATATCCGTGTTTCATGAGTGTTCTAGCAGGGACCAAAAGTGCATCTAGCCATCCTTCTTCTGTTCTAACCAATCAACCTGGAATTAAATTGACTAGAAAGGAAAGATTCATAGATCAATGGAACTGATAAGAAGGAAAGGAAGGGGATGTATTGTCCACTTTAGAGAATTCCTTCCATCTTTGTTTTGAAATATGGACATGGTAGCAAAGCCATGGTGGTGGAACCACCTCCCCCATCAATTATGTGGACTGTGGACATGGCCCTTTCAGGGACTTGTGGGAGAATCATACAAAATAAAATGACAGTCAGGTAACCTTTGCTGGATTGTGTCATTATAAATCAGTGATTAGTACTTGGGCATACTTGTGTGCTATCAAAGAACCACTACACTATGGCAAGAAACAAATTAATTCATAATGAAAAGTTCCCTTCTCTCTCCACTGATCCAAGCCAGGAGAAGAACCCCTATGACTGGTCAGGGCCACAGGCAGTTAGCTGCAGGCTATGAGCCAAAGCCCAAGAGACCTTTGGCTACTGCCTGTCAGCTCGTGCCTGTGGTGAGCTGTGGGCTTCTTGTAATACCTGGGAAAGGAGGGGCATATGCTGAGCAGATCTTTCCCAGCTGGCCCAACTTCCTCCTCCTGATACCATTGCCCTCCAAGTACACCCTGACATTTTAACAGCAAAACCAAGATTTCACTACAATAGAAAAAATGCTTGCTTTATAAGTGAGGCCAGAGTGCATGCTTTAGCCACACCATGGCCCGGTTCTCATCAGCCATGCTGATGACCCATTTGAAACTATTCAACACATCTTCTCTCCAATCATAAAGTGCAACTTGGCTCTCAGATGATTAAAGAAAGGTACACTATGTTATCCATCTCACTCCCAAACTACTAAAATATTGTGAATATTTAAATTCACTTCACATTGGCAAAGTTGAGAGACCAGTTGCCAGGTAAAAGAACCATTATTGTTCTTTCCAGGCAGGTATACTTGGCAATTAAGCTTTAGCACTGGATAAGAATTCAGTAAGGTGTGTCATATGATGATACACCGAGTGCATTTAATGTAAATGTAGTTTCGGTTTTGTTTACATTTCCCACATTCAAAGGCCTTGTTGCTCACCTCCAGAGGAAAACAAAGTATGCGATGTAGTGGTTAGACCAGAGAATCTGAGGTCACGACTTCTGCTTTCTTATTGGAAATGTGGCCCACAGGATATTGCTTAACATTTCTCTCCTTCGGATTTACTCATGAGAATAAAAGCAACCTAACATGATTGTTGAAAGGGCCTAAACAATTACTGGCTGCAATTCAAATGTGCTATATGATCTAAATACCATGCAACAGAAACATATTTTAGAATTTGCATCGGTGTTAACAAGGTCAAGCTGGGTCTCCTCTATTTGTCAGGCTAATCCAAAGATTTATGCAACAGTAGCTCAAACATAGCCAGCAGGGTTTTTAAAAAATGAACTTTTACAATCAGAGCAACTGACAAAGAAGAAAAAGAAGAGTTGGTTTTTATATCCCGTTTTTTTACCTTCAAGGAGTCTCAAAGTGGCTTGTAATCACCTTTCCTTCCCCTCCCCACAACAGACACCTTGTGAGGTAGGTGGGCTGAGAGAGTTCTGAGAGAACTGTGACTAGCCCAAGGTTACCCAGCAGGCTTCATGTGGAGAAGTAGGGAATCAAACCCGGTTCTCCAGATTAGAGTCTGCTGCTCTTGACCACTACGCCATGCGGTTTGGTAAGCGCAGAACAAGCTAATCAAACGTGAACACACTGGAAACAAAAAAAGAAGGAAGCCCATCTCCTCCGCAGACTGGAGACTGCTTCTGAAAAAGAGGCAGCAATTTCCCCTTCCTTGGTGGAAACTGTCCAACATGACTCTGCACTGGACTTGGATAGGCAGAAAAACCAGGACAAAATTCTCCGACAGCCTGAAAAGTGACTCAAGTGAGCCGTCATCCGTGGAGCCCAGGGCACAACGTCTGACTCGGCTGCAACAACACGGGACCGATGGTAACGTGTACCCTGGCTTCTTTCTAGGCAAAAGCAGCCTCAGAGCCATATCTTGTCTCCTGCAGAGGAAGAAGTCACCTTGAGGGGATGCAATTTTGAGCTGAAAAAGGGCTGGAGGAGAAAGATTAGCTGTTCTTTCTCCCAGGCTGTTCCCCTACAAACTTCCTTGGCTGCTTTTGGTTTAAAAAAACATTGAGGGACAGCTCCACGTGACTTTATGTCTTGTGTAGCTTTACCTCAGCTGCCGCCGCCTGTCAGCCCAGTAAAACAGAAACCATTGCTGAATGATGCCTGTGCCAAAAACAAAGACCAAATTCTGCCTTCCCAGTATGCATTATGCAAACTACATCCATTACAATATGTGGTCTTCTTTTGCTTAACCTTTTCTTACTTACAAAAACCAGATATTCTAGGAATTTGTGTAAATAGATTGGCAAAAGTGAGGTTCTGGAGGTTCTATTTATATTTTTAGGCATTAAAGCTGGTAGACCCATCAATACCTCTAGTGAACACACTCATTTTGCCCAAAAAGGTCCAGGGCAGGCCTATTCTTATTCACGTACTTGTGAGGTCAAAGGGCATACATTCTTGTGATTCAGTTCCCCAAAAGTCAGGCCCTCACAGTCAGGAATCAGGCACAAAAAGACTATAAGATGGCAGGTGGGCGTTGTTGCTGATAGCAGCACTATTTAAAATGTGCCCAGCTGGGATGGCAGAGAAAAGCCGGCAGAGATTCAGCCAAGGACAGAGAGGGGGCACGTACAATCTTGAAAAAAAACATACTATGTATACCATTGATTCAAGACAGGGAAGAGGTGCTAGGAGGTATCAGGGGATTGTTTATAAAGATCTGACAGGGCAATCCTAAGCAGTGCTACACCCTTCTAAACCCCTAGAAGTCATCAGGCTGAGAAAGGTGTAACTCTGCTTAGGATGGCACTGGCCATTTGAAGACTTTAACAGAGTCCTATTTTGCAAGTTATTCCAGCAGAGAGTGGCTAATTGGGTCTCTGAGGCTAGGCTGGGAGACCGGGCACAACCCCTCTGGACGCTGTTGGCTTAAATGCTCTGATGCCATAGAAGGATTGGCTTGTGAAACATAAGACTTAACAGATGAGACCTAAGGAACAAGACCATATGGGAAGGGCAAGTTCAGAAATGCATAAATAATTGTAAACTTCTAAAGGAATCTTTTGCTTTAGCTTTCTCTCTTGTCTTCGGGTCATTTTCATTTATGATCTGTCTTTTCATTCTTTCCATAACTAAAAATAGTAACCTGGTTTGTTTCTTCCTCAAATCACAGTGCTGACTTTTAGCTTCTGAGCCCTATTTTGTTACTGAGCATATGAACATGTGAAGTGCAAAGTGGCCAGGGAAGAGGGTTGGACTATGTAGAGAGGTAAATATATTGTTTACACTGCCATTTCCTGCTCCAGCCAGTATGTAAGCAAATCATTTCAAGGCAAAGCAAATCAGGGAACTGCTCCAGGTTTTCTGTTTTCTGTCAGACATTCCCCATGTAGCCACCAGACTTTGCTCAGACCCATGTTTAATATGACCTGTTTTTTTATTTACTTAAAGAAGAAGAAATTCCAACTAAGTCCAACTGATTCATTCAGACTGGACTCAAAACCCTCAAGAGAGGAAACCATCTTAGTACATCACATTCTCCTCTCACCAAACAATGGCTTGCCCTTCCTGTGGCGCAAAATGTTTGGATATTGATGGAGGAGACCAATGCTGCTTCTAGACCTGCTCCCCTAGAATTGCCTTAGTTGGTCAATTGAGGGCCAAAGTTCATGTAATGCTAAACTCCAGACAAATGTACTCACAGGGGAGCTTGATGAGGATCAGAGGCCACAGCTCTAGAGAAGGGGGGGGAAATAAACTCTTACCCTCCCCACTGTTTTCTTGATTGCAAATGGCATCTGCTACCACTCATCCAGCTGCTTGAAGTCCCATTAGGGAAACATGCAGGTACAAGTATTAGAGCAGCCTGCAAGATGGTGGCAGAGAAGGAGGAGGAAGAGGAGGGTTTAAAACACACACACACACACACACACACACACATACACAGAGAGAGAGAGAGAGAGAGAGAGAGAGAGAGAGAGAGAGAGATCTCATATCTCAGAAGCTAAGCAAGCTTGGCCCTGGTTAGAATTTGGATGGGTGATCTCAAAGGACTACCAGGGTCTTGACCTGGAAGCAGGCAATGGCAAACCACCTCCAAACATCTCTTGCCTTCAATGAGAGGACTCAAACGTCCGCTCCCCAATTTAGGAAGAGGCGTGTTCTGGTAATTGGGGATTCCCTGCTGAGAGGAGTAGAGTCTAAAGTGTGCCGACCAGACTTGTCATCTCGAGAGGTATGCTGTCTACCAGGTGCACACATCCAGGATGTGACAGAAAGGGTAGGAAGACTCATCAAGCCCATAGATTATTATCCTTTCTTGCTTATTCATGTGGGAACAAATGATATTGCCCAGCACAGCCCAGAACTTATTAAAAGAGACTATGAGCCCATTGTGGGGACTGGAAAGTGAAATTGTAACAGGAGATGAAGGGAGGGCAGAATGGCTCAGTTCCTACTTTTCCTCAGTCTTCTCCTGCGAGGGAAATGGTGCTCAACATGGCATAAACAGAACACATGGTTTATTTGGTAGCTAAAAAGGCAAATGCGGTCTTGGGCTGCATCAACATAAGTATAGTGTCCAGATCACGCAAAGTGATGGTATCGCTTTACTCTGCTCTGGTTAGACTTCACCTAGAGTACTGTGTTCAGTTTTGGGCACCGCAACTTAAGAAAGATGTAGACAAGCTGGAACGTGTCCAGAGGAGGGCAACAAAGATGGTGAGGGGTCTGGAGACCAAGTTCTATGAGGAAAGGTTGAAGGAGCTGGGTATGTTTAGCTTGAAGAGGAGAAGACTGAGAGGGGATATGATAACCATCTTCAAGTACTTGAAGGGCTGTCATATAGAGGATAGTGCCGAGTTGTTTTCTGTTGCCCCGGAGGGCCGGACCAGAACCAACAGGTTGAAATTAAATCAAAAGAGTTTCCTTCTAGACATTAGGAAGAATTTTCTAACAGTTAGAGCAGTTCCTCAGTGGAACAGGCTTCCTCAGGAGGTGGTGAGCTCTCCTTCCCTGGAGGTTTTAAAGAGGAGGTTAGATGACCATCTGTCAGCAATGCTGATTCTGTGACCTTAGGCAGACTGTGAGAGGGAAGGCATCTTGGCCATCTTCTGGTCACTGGGTTTTTTTTGGGGGGGGGGTAGTTGTGAGTTTCCTGCATTGTGCAGGGGGTTGGACTAGATAACCCTGGTGGTCCCTTCCAACTCTATGATTTTATGATTCTATGAACAGAGAATTGTCCAGCTTGGCTACAGTGAAGTTTTCTAAGCTGACAAAATAACTACTCAAATTTCTGTAATCATAAGACCAAACAAAGCCAGACTGTTAGCTGACAGCACACCAGCAAAGGGAAGGTGCTGGACCACAAGAGTCCAACACAGCAAAATCCTACTAGACTGGATTTTTCAATTAATCAGCCCCCCGACTCCTCAGTGGATAAAATAAAACTCTAGTTTAGAGGATGTCTGATCTGTCCAAAAGGGACCGGGGGTGTACTTGGCAGGCATTGGGGATGCTTTTGCCACGATCCCTAAATTATGAGATCATGGAAGTACATGAACATAGCACTTAGCTGATGTCTAAACCTTAGGAAACACTGGAGGAAAATGTATTTTCTAAGAAGGGTAGCTGAAGGCAGGGGAGAGGAAAGGACCATTCTCTAACTATTCCTGGGATTCTGCTCCTTAAACTTTGTGACTGTCAATGAAAGATCATTGAATCAAGCCCCCAGGACTTGAGAGGGTTTATATCCTAAACAGGGTAGAGTGGGTGATTTGATCATCCCTAGATTTCTATGTGTCTAAGGGAGAGGGCCTATAAGGTTGCCCAATTGACTGACGATTGGGCACTTAAACACCTTGACTCTGCTGATGAGGTGGGTGAGAAGATCAAGTCAAGAGAGAATGTCAAGAAGGGATCAGAGGGGAGCTGATTCTTCTTGGGACACTTACCCACCTTGCACCTGAGTGCCCAGTCACTATGCCAATAAAGGAATTTGAAATTTGAATTTGAGTGCCCATTGCTTGGTTGAAATGAGAAATTTTTATCAGTCCCAGCATTCTTTTCTGTTAAATGTCACTGTAACTACAGTGCCGCTTTTTGAACACCCGTAAAGGCTGGGTTGGTCTCCACTCTCACTTATTCCTGATGATAAGCATATGAGCAGCCGTACGATGCTTATGCCTGTCTGTGTGCCCTCGCACTGACTCCTTCTCTGCTGACGTCCAACAAAGGGTGTGCCAGATAACTTGTGAGGGCAAGACGAAAACACTTCTGTGTGATCTGTTTACTATTGTCCTAGATAATCTGTCAGGCATTATATATTTCCATGACCTTAAAATGTTTAATCTCCTTGATAAGTACTAAAGACATAAGTAGCAGTCAATTGGTTTAATAAGAAAGCCGCTAAGAAGAAGAAGAGTTGGTTTTTATATGCCGACTTTCTCTGCCACTTAAGGGAGAATCAAACCGGCTTACAATCACCTTCCCCTCCTCTCCCCACAACAGACACCCTGTGAGGTAGGTGGGGCTGAGAGAACTTTAACAGAGCTGTGACTAGCCCAAGGTCACCCAGCTGGCTTCGTGTGGAGGAGTGGGGAAACAAATCCAGTTCACCAGATTAGCCTCCACCGCTCATGTACAGGAGTGGGGAATCAAACCCGGTTCTCCAGATTAGCCTCCGCCGCTCATGTACAGGAGTGGTTCTTCAGATGAGACTCCTCTGCTCCAAACCACCGCTATTAACCACTACACCACGCTGGCTCTCTACATGCTGCACACCCCTGAAAGTGATGCTCGGCTACTTCTCCTTTCCCCTCTTTTCTCATTCAATCACTCTGCTGTCCTCTCTTGCAGCTCCCTGCTCCCTCCCCACTCAACACTGACTTCAATATCAACCCTTTCTCCAGTTACAGAGTAACCATTTCAAGGAGCCCTTAATCCTGCTGTCTTAATAATTGTACACACAACCATTTCCCTTTTTCCCCAGCAACTGTCTCATTCCTTCCTTAGCTATCCATTCCCTAGGCCTTTTATCTGGCCTTGTGAGGTTACTGAGTAGCCAGCTTTTTCCTGCTGGGGAGCTGTTCTTTTCCCTTCGTATCTGACAAAAGCGAGAGTTAAGCACGAAACTCTCCGCCCCCACCGGTTAAAAGTGATGCCAGAGCCATTCCCAGAATCTACAACAAAGAAGTGCTTGTGTAACCACTAGCTAGTATGTGTAACTTCCCCTTTGATCAAATACATCAAATGCTGTATTGAACTTCTGTCCCATGTGGGTGTGGGACAAGACACTGTGGCTAGCGCAGAAACTACAATGCCAGTAGTGTGACATGGTGACCTAGCCATGGACTCTGAAGCACCTTCCTTTCTTGCCAATCTTTCAAGAGGGGTCAGGAGTTTCCACTGCTTTACTGTGATCCACACACTTTAGTATTACCTGTTGCTTCTCTGCTCCATTTAAGCTCTTTCACCTTTGCTCCCCCCTTTGATTAACTGTTTAAGGAATGTTGTCTCCTGTTCACATGGAACTTCACAGAGACTGTGTGCCCAATGTCCTACAGGCTAATTTCCCCAAAAAGATTCCACAATTGGAACCAGAAAGACAGTTTAGCAGTTTACAAACCTTATTCTTCTCCCCTTCCTGCTCACCTCATGAAATATGGTGAGCCCTGAGACCTCTACACACAAACATGGATGCAAATCCTCACTTGTTCAGTCCTTCAGCTGTGCTTATGAGCAAACTAACCATTCCAATTGGATGTGCTCCCACCCAGAATATTTAGTTTTGTGGCCCTGATTGCATTTGTAGTAAAAGACCGTTCTACATTAACCGCTTAGTCTAGAATTGCTGTCACTTGTCCACACCATTTTATCATATAATCCAGACAACATCATTGACAGCCATGGTTTTGGGGGGGGGGTCTTTTTTCCCTTCAGAATATGTTTTGTGGCAATATTGTCTATTGCCCCATACATTTTCCTCCCTTCCTTCTCCTTTCAGAGTAATCAATTTCTTCCTCTTCTGCTTCTCTTGTGGCACCTTATGAATCCATGGCAAGTTATTAATTGGTGTGTGTGTGGAAATACTGTTGTTCCCTTTCTTGCCAACCCAAACCAGTGCTAATTTTTATGATTTCAATATTGTTATTTTGTAACCACACTATTGCAGTAATAAGCAATAAACTAGAAAATATGAGTCTTCGTTTGCTCTGCTACAAAGTGAAAAGCCATACTTATGCCACCAACCTCCAGAGGAAACCAGAACTGAAAATGAGCCATTGATGAAAGAATGCTCCCAGAGAACCAGTCAGCTACCTAGAGGGCAGTCAGTAATTAATTAAGCTGAAAACAAATGGAACAAAGGGAGAGTGGAAAGGGGAAGCAAAACCTCAGCTAAAGGAGGAATTATTTGAGAGCAGACCATTCCCATGCATACAAATATGTACATGTAACACAGTGCTATATTAACTTCCATTTTAAGCCACTATTTCAATTCTGCTTGCAGCCAAATGCAGAATGGGCCTCTTTTAGTGGTGCAGAAAAGGTATGGGGTATTTCCCTGGTTTTCCCAAGACTTTATTTCACCTGGCTCTGTTATTTCACCTAGCTACATCAGTAGCTAGTAGAGGGTGCCCTCATTTCCAAAACAGGAAATAAACCACAAGGTATACAAGACCCCCTCATTGGATTCCGCCCCCCCCCCCCAGTACTGCAACAGTAAAAATAAACACACTAGTTAAATATTCCCTTGTAATCACAGTGGGTAAGCCTGGCACTTGCTGATGAGATTCCCTGCTGACAACAGCATGAAAGCCATTAAGCAAACAAATTTTGTTTTTGTTATGTAAGAAGAATAGTCATACATAAACTTATTTTTTTACAGTCATCTGCAAAACTCATGACTTCTGACTAAAAACATCACAGGTCTATGCCAGTCTGCCAGAATCAATAGATTCCTGTAAAATGTTTGATTCCAAAATAGTGGAGAAAGGACTTGGGATAGCTGGTTCCTAATTCTTCCAGTGTGAGCCTTCCCTACAGTGTGAGTAGCAGTGTGGAAGGAGACAGATAAAGGAGACAGATAAAGCACAAGCTACCCTAGCCTTGGCACTTTATCCCACCCAGAATGGGACTGAACTTAGAACTCACAGTCTGGCTATGAATAAGTTCCTGTCAACAGTTTAGAGTAACACTGGCTAAAGTAGGATTTATCTTTGCGGCTATTGATTAGATTCCTTTCTATTTTTTCTGCTCATGTGTCTCTTGGTATTTATACCATACATGGTTAAATTGCATCTTTGCTGGTTCCAAATGGGTTTTTGAAAGGTCAGAACTTTTGCTAAGTGTGCGTTTTATCCTCCTGAATATTGTACACCTAATCCCCAAAGGATGCACCACCACCCGCGAAAAAGCACCAACTGACCTGAGCATTTGAGCCAGCCCACAGAGTCACATGAATGCACACAGTACTCTGGGAGGAGCCATTTTTCCTTTCCTTACAACTGTTTGAAGCATTTCCGACAAGGGGGGAAAACGGATGATATGATATCAGACTGCTTCAGCTGCAAAATTAAAACATTGAGCTCTTCCTGTTGATTCGTATTGTTTCAAACGCTTCCCTGAGCAATAGGAAGTTCCACATGCCGCTGCTATAGGGCTAGTTTCCTTGGAAGGAGAAAATGCTGGTGATTTATGAAGGGGTTGTCATCTCAGTTTATTTACAAATATTCAAACTAAACACAGGGGAGCAGCCAAGGATCCAGGCAGGCCGTAGAAACCTCTGAAGTTGTTGCAGCATCGGTTTTCCCCCAAGACCAGCTGCAAAAAAACAGACTTCAGTCCACTTACTGTAGCTGGCTACATGTCAGTTGCCAAACTATTTCTGTCCAACCCAAACCCAAACAGGAGGGATGAATCATAGCTAGCAGTTATTAGCCATGAAAAGCCATTGAGGAAGCATTATCAACCAGTCATGGCAACTGAAGAAGCATCTATGGCTATTGCACTACACAAAAACTCGAGAAAAAGTTGTTTAAAGTGTTGCTGTTTCCTTTTTCAGGGTCTTACATGCTTCAGAGCCTGCCTCTCCATAGGGAGGTGAGGCTTCATACTGCTAAAGTACAACAGGACTGGTCCTGTTCCCACTGTTTATACTGTACAAAGTGTGAATGTGAGCTGCAAGCGCTTTGCAGAGTTGGCCCCTTGGCTGTAGATTACCTGCCTGTTTTGAAAAAAGTGTATTTTAGTTCTCTGATTGCATTAATGCAGCCTAGTTTTTTGGGTACTTATCTTGATGGTAGCCACTTATAGCAGATTTTTTTTTTTTTTTTTTTTTTTGCCGTCAAGTCACATCTGGCTTATGGTGACCCTGGCAAAGTTTTTAAGGCAAGAGACATTCAGAGAGGCTTTGCCTTTGCCTGCCTCCCTGTCACAACCTGGTATTCCTTGGAGGTCTCCTATCCAAATACTTGCCAGGGTTGACCCTGATTAGCTTCTATGATCTAACAAGATCAGGATAGCCTGGACTATTCAGGTTAGGGCTTGAGCAGATTAAAAGTTGGCTATAAATAAGGAAGTAAATAAATTGAGTAAATAAGGAAATCACCTCACTTTCATGTTTAAAGCCCAATGGAACTGAAGAACATATAGCATTATATTAAATTAGGCTAAGGAGGCCTATTTTGATTGTTCAGCCCAAAGGATATGCGTCCACAAGTGAAAATGGACCTTATGTGAGGGTGTGGTTCCACCTGCTTTGAAAAAGGCTATTTATTTATAGTCCACCTTTCTCATTGAGACTCAAGGATGATTACATGGAGTAAAACAATGCAATCAAATTGCGTGATATGTCTAATAAGCAATGCAATAGGACTAGGATTACAAAAATTAGAAACATTGGGGGGGAAAGAGAATCATACATAATATGGCAAACAATGCAGAAAATATTGGCATCCCAGGACCCAAAATGAACTAAATAACTACTACCCAGTGGCCAACATTCCATTCTCGGGTAAGGTGCTTGAGTTGTGGTGGTTACACAGCTTCAGGTAGTCCTAGAGGAGAGAGATTATCTAGACCCATTTCCATCCAGATTAAGACCTGGGTGTGAGAGTCCCCAACCTAACTGTGCTAACTTCGCAAAATCACTTGCTCAGACTTGGATGCAGAAACAAAGGATTTATTGAAGGCTTCAGATGGTACAAGGCAGACACGAGTTTAAAGTTGCAAGTGAGCTTACAATCAGGGTTACAGAATATATCTCCTACAGGGCACTAGGGTTCACACTTCTGTTATGGGAAGCTACAAGATAGATTGGTACAATACAGACATCAAACAGTCCCAGAGAGACTGTTAGGGCTATCAGATCTTCAAGGCCGAATCTGGCCCGAGGGAGTGAATACAGAAAGCGCAGCAGGGGAGGGGAAGGCGGCACCTGGGATAGACGGATGTGGCGCCTGAACCCAGGAAGGCGTAGGGAGGTGTGAACTGCTTTTACGAGTTCAAAGAATACTGGGGATAAGGATACACAAAGGAGGGAGGGGGGTCAGAGGTACATGGCCCTCACATTCTGCCTCCCTTAAGGCCCCCCTCCCGCTCGGTCGGGCGAGGCTTATCAGGGTAGGCACAGTGGAATTCCTGAACCAGACGG
The DNA here is from genome assembly GCF_029931775.1 of Euleptes europaea. NCBI lineage: Eukaryota > Metazoa > Chordata > Lepidosauria > Squamata > Sphaerodactylidae > Euleptes > Euleptes europaea. Next base: position 65,256,991 of record NC_079323.1, read on the forward strand.
GGGGCCGCCATGTGGGGGGCTGCCACCCATTCATCATGTGCAGGGCCCAGATGTTTCCATCGCACGAAGTAGAACAATTTCCCTTTTTTCCACTTGGAATCTAAGACCTTGGACACCTCCATGTGTGTGTCCCTGCCCACAACCGTAGGAACCTCTGGTTTTGGGGGGGAATGGAATTGAGGAGCGGCCACATATGGTTTGAGCAAACTGATGTGAAAGACTGGGTGAACGCCCCTAAGGGTCTTTGGGAGCTCCAATTCCACTGTAACCTCATTGATTACCCGGGATATGGGGAAAGGCCCCACATATCGATCGTTTAGCTTTTTGCAGGGCCGGAGTGAGCGCAGGTTCTTGGTGGAGAGGTAAACCTGCTCCCCTACCTTGAGCTCCCATCCCGGGGACCGATGTTTATCGGCCTGCTCTTTGTATTTGCGCTTGGCCCTTTCCAGGTTCTTTTGCAGCCAGGGCCAAGAAGATCGGACCACCTGTACCCAATCCTGGATCTCCTGAACTGCTTCAAGCTCAGGAGTGACGGGGGTGGAACCGAAAGGACCGAAGTCAGTCCCGTACACCACCTTAAAAGGGCTAAAACCAGTGGAGGAGTGGGGGGCATTGTTGTAAGCATATTCGGCAAAAGGCAGCAGGTCTACCCAATCGTCCTGGTGGTAATTGACATAACAACGGAGGTAACACTCGACCACGGCATTTACTCGCTCAGTTTGACCATCGGTTTGGGGGTGATAGGCAGAGGAGAGACCTTGTTCCTCGACTCCCATGAGTTTCAGGAAGGCTCGCCAGAACTTGGCGACGAACTGGACCCCCCTGTCGGAGAGGACCTTCCTGGGAATCGAGTGAAGCCTCAGGACATGAGTGACAAACATTTTGGCTAACCCCTGAGCCGAGGGAAGTCCGGTACAGGGAACGAAGTGAACCTGTTTAGAGAAAAGGTCTGTGATCACCCATAGGACCGTTTTACCCCGACTGAGTGGAAGGTCGGTGATAAAGTCCATGGCGATCACTTCCCACGGCCGGGTAGGCGTCTCCAAAGGCTTCAAAAGTCCCGGGGGTTTTCCCATTCTCTTTTTGGCCGTGGCGCAGATGGGGCAGCTACGAACGTACAGTTCCACATCAGCCCTCATACCCGGCCACCAAAATTGCCGCCTCACCAGATGCAGAGTTTTTACAAAACCGAAATGACCTGCCAGTTTGGCTCCGTGGACCAGTCCCAGGGTCTCTTTGCGCAGAGATACCGGGACGTAAAGTTTTCCCCCCTGCACCCACCAGGAGTCCCGCTGTTCCATGTCGGCAGGGAGAGTCCGCTGCTCAGCCTCCTGCAGGGATGCGTCCCGGAGCCGTTGCTGAAACGCTTCCGGGACACCTCTGAGCAGGGGACTCTCCGGTTGGCGGGCCCGGGCCCGGGTGGTGACGGCCAGTCCTGGAACGTCCCCCCGTTGCTCGGGGGTGAACAGGGAGTCCACGGGCCGGTCAAAGTCATTGCGGTACTGGGGAAGTCAGGAGAGGGCATCCGCCAGGGCATTGTCCTTCCCGGGCACATGTTTGAGGGTAAAACGGAACTTGGCAAAAAATTGAGCCCACCGAATTTGCTTGGCGTTGAGCTTCCTTGCCCCCTTGAGAGCTTCCAAATTCTTGTGGTCGGTACACACCTCAAAAGGAACTTCCGCCCCTTCCAAGAAGTGTCTCCAGATGGTGAGAGCATGCTTGACAGCCGCCGCCTCCTTTTCCTTTTTTTTTTTTTTGCAGAAACGGAAGGGGCGGAAGTTCCTTTTCTCAATGTCGGCAGCATGGCGCACCCAACCCTCGACGTCCGGGGGGTTACCTTGCATGAAGGCCCAATGTTGTAGGTCCGGGTTCAAACCTTCCCTGAAGCATTGCACACGGGTTGCTTCGCTCCAATCCAAAATTCTGCTTGATAGCGACTGGAATTCACTTGCATACTGCGCCACCGACTTAGTCCCTTGGCGCAGTTGCATTAGAGTAGCCTTGGCCCGCTCCCCCAGGTTCGGGTCCTCGAACCGGTTTCGGAGCGCAATCATGAATTCGTCAAGGCTCCGCAGTACAGGGGAGCGGAGTTCGTACTGTAACACCATCCAAGCGGCCGCCTCGCCTTGGAGAAGGGAGGCCACATATTGGACCTGGGATTCCTCGGAGGTAAAGGTTCGGCCTTGCTCTCGCATAAAAATGTCCACTTGGACCATAAAGAAAGTTAGCTGGTCTCCCGACCCATCGTACGTGATCTTCAAGTCACGGCGGGCCGGAGTACCGGGGGGAGCGGGAGGAGCTGCCGGTGTCCCGTCCGGGGGATTACCGGGGGGGTTGCACCTTCAACGCATCCAATGCGGTGGCCATTTCGAGCATTAGGGTCTGCATGGTATCCATGCGTTCCAGCAAACCCTGACGTTCCTCCTGCCATCGCCTCCGCTCCTCGTCCATCTGGAGTAGCGTCAGGACCTCCTTCCGTGCGGGGTCGTCCTCGAGCCCCGCGCTGGGGAACGCCATCCGGCGTGCCTTTGCCTCGGTCCGGGAGAGCGACCATCCCTTGGGAGAGTCCAACCAGGAGTTAAAGGTGGTCTTGGGCCTCGTACCCCCACCGCTGGGCACCTTTCGTTTGGCGTCACCTTCCGGCAGTTCAGGATCGGGTAACTCCAGGGCCGCAGGCTCCTTCGGTTTCTCGGGTGAAGAGGGTGTCTCCTCCTCGTCTCGCATGACTGTCCGGTAGGGTACAGGCGTAGAACGAAGAGGCAAGGACTTGCAACTTAATGTGAGAGTCCCCAACCTAACTGTGCTAACTTCGCAAAATCACTTGCTCAGACTTGGATGCAGAAACAAAGGATTTATTGAAGGCTTCAGATGGTACAAGGCAGACACGAGTTTAAAGTTGCAAGTGAGCTTACAATCAGGGTTACAGAATATATCTCCTACAGGGCACTAGGGTTCACACTTCTGTTATGGGAAGCTACAAGATAGATTGGTACAATACAGACATCAAACAGTCCCAGAGAGACTGTTAGGGCTATCAGATCTTCAAGGCCGAATCTGGCCCGAGGGAGTGAATACAGAAAGCGCAGCAGGGGAGGGGAAGGCGGCACCTGGGATAGACGGATGTGGCGCCTGAACCCAGGAAGGCGTAGGGAGGTGTGAACTGCTTTTACGAGTTCAAAGAATGCTGGGGATAAGGATACACAAAGGAGGGAGGGGGGTCAGAGGTACATGGCCCTCACACTGGGTTTGGGACAGAAACAGTGTTGGCTGACAATCTTTGCAGGGAGAGTGATGGGAGAGTGCATCCCTGTTGATTCTCCAGGATGGTTTCTCTTGATGGTTTTCCATACCAACAATCATGGTATCCCTCTGGAGAGGCTGGCTGGTTTGGGAGAGGGGAACACTGTGCTTTGGTTACTGTGCTCTTATTTGGTTGACTGATTCCAGAAGGTGGTGCTGGGACACTGCTGCTTGGCCCCGTGGCATTTATGCTATCGGGTCCCACTGTCAGGCATAGCCTGAGAAAAGAATGTTGTGGTTTTTTCCAGATGCTGGCCAAGGCAAGCTCTAGCCCTGCAAACAACGTGTTTAGACTGAACTTGTGGGAATGCCGGTAGAATCCTACCTCCCTGACAGCTCCTGGGAGGGGGGTTGCCATGGCATCCAGATCTACCCCAATTTGCCCTATGCTCTTCCATATATGCCCTGTACTGTGCTTGTAGTTTTCATTAGTGTCCATTTGACTCTTAGCTTCTGTTAACCTGTGGATGTTCCAATAAATCAACTCTCTTTGGACTGCTTGTCTGTGGATGTCTGTTTATGGGATTATCATGGGACTAGAGTTTACACCCACAGGAATATATTATGTTCCCCGTGCTGTTTAACATCTATATGAACCCACTGGGAGAGATCTTCCAGAGGTTTGGAGTGAGGTGCCACCATTATGCAGATGAAATCCAGTTCTATGTCTCCTTAACACCCAAGCTGAGTAGGTCTGTGGAAGTCCTGAAGAATTGTCTGGAGAAAGTAATGGTGACTGCAAAGAAGGTGTCCTAATGTTGCATTGAAATGATATCACTTCCTTTTTTCTTGCTGAATTTGCAAGTTGATTAAGAAATTACCCACCTGTTGCTTTGAACTGCCTATATTTTAAATAGTTTGTTGAAACAGTTACAGAAAAAGACTAGATTAATTGCTTTTTAAGAGTTGTGATTGGCTTTCTTAACTTGCTGTATCAAATGATCTCATATGCACTTGTTGATTGGCTATTTGCACTTATGTTGCTTATCTCTTATTTAGTGGTGACCAATTAGATATCTAGAAATAACCTCATGATTGTGATAAATCAAACTTACAGAAAGATAACTTATCTATAAATAAGCATTCCTGTGACAAGCAAATCAGATTTCTCAGGCTGGGAGTCTCAAATGAGATCTATTGGTAAGATTTTGGGTATCTTGGGTTTGTTTGTTTTGTTTGTTTCATTTTAGATTTCTTGTTGTTACAGAAGCTGAGCCAGAATTAATAACTACTTCACATGACCAACTACCATGTCAGGAATTTGCAGTATATGGATCTGTGCAAAGTTTAGAAGGAAGCAATCTTAACACTACTTTCCGCAGGAGCAGTTTCTTGTGCCTGAAGGGGAAACACCCACATTTGTAGGTCTTTAGTGGAGAGCTAGTCAATTACTTTTCAATTACTCTTATCATTTGCTGATGACTGCAAGGGGCCAGCTCCTGGTAACAATTACTATAACAGAAGAGAATCTCCTGACTTTTAAATAGAGGGGAGGGGATCATGGAAGGTTCTGCAAATAGAGGAGTTAAAAAAAATTGTTAAAGGTATTGCATTATTCCTATCCAGTGTTACTCATGCTCATAAAAAAAAACCTGAAGAGAATTATCCACAGCTCAGTCTAGCTTTTAGGGAGGGGGGAGGGGATCATTGGTGGTGTTTACGAATCCATGGAGGGTTTTATTTTTAAAAAATTAAGGTGTTGCATTATTTATATGCAGCAGTGCATTACCCCTGCTCCTCAAAATTTTCAAAAATTAAAACTAGGAGGGCCAAGAATTCTGGGGGTCATGTGATCACATAGCAAGGGTCATCAGGTGTGAAAGGGAAATCACTGCAAAAAATTGGAGAGAAACTGGATTACCCTGGGCTGTCTGCCATCTCCATTGCAAGGGTGATTTCACATAGAATTGCACCAGCAACCAAACAACCACAGAAAATCGGCCTAGTGTGGAAACAGCCCATGTAATTCTTTTGACTTCACTGCTGGCTCACAACAACCCACATTTATTACATAGGTGTCAAAGTAGGCTAAGCAATGGTTGGTTGAATGTGGAATTAGTTGCATATTGAGTATGTGCTAAAGTATTCTCATGATCTCTATAATCCACATTCTCAGCATGCCAGTTTGATTGTGTAAAACGGCCTTCAGTCAAGTAGATTGTGGGAGTCTTGACTGTGAATGTAGAAAATGAAAATGTAAAACAGCTCTGCATTGAAGAGGACCCCTAGACTCCAGCCAGTGATACACAAATAAAATGATTTGGGGCAGGTTCACAAACATGTGAACATCATACACATGTTACACATCTGGGATTGGTCCATGGTTCCTAGATGTCTGTGCACATATTTAAGCATCTATGTTCAGACATCTAGGAACCATGGACCAATCCCAGACGTGTAACATGTGTATGATGTTCACATGTTTGTTTGCTGTGGAAGAACCAGTGTAATACAGATGCTTCTCACAGGAATTGCAATGAAAGGAACTGCATTCAGGTACTTATTGTGAGAGTTCCCAACTCCCTGGGCTAACTTCGCAAAATCACTGCTCAGGCTTGAAAGCAGAAACAATAGATTTATTGAAGGCTTCAGACAGATGAGACAGACACGGATTCAAAGTTGCAAGTGAATTGGCATAGCCGGGTTACAAAATATATCTATTCCAGGGCACTGGGGTTCACACTAATGTTATGGGAAGTTACAAGATAGATTGGTGCAATACAAAACATCAAATGGGTCCCAGCGAGGCTGCTAGGGCTATCAGATCTTCAAGGCCGGACTCGGCCTGAGGGAGTGCTCACAGGAAGCGCGGCAGGGGAGGGCACCTGGGAAAGACAGCAGAGGCGCCGGGTTGCAGGGAGGTGTGAACTGCTTTTACGAGTTCAAAGAGATAGGCAAAGAACAAAGTGGGGAAGGGAAACTACAGAATACCAGACCCTCACATTCTGCCCCCCTTAAGGCCCCCCTCCCGCAAGGTCAGGAGGACGGGGCTTATCGGGATAGGCGGTGTGGAAATCTTGTACCAGGCGGGGGGCCGCCATGTGTGGGGCTGCCACCCATTCATCGTGTGCAGGTCCCAGATGTTTCCATCGGACAAAATAGAACAATTTCCCCTTTTTCCATTTGGAATCCAACACTTTAGACACTTCCAGATGGGTGTCCCCTCCCACAACCGTAGGAACCTCAGGTTTCGGAGGGGGGTGGAACTGGGGGGCAGCAACGTACGGTTTGAGGAGGCTTATATGAAAGACGGGATGGACGCCCTTAAGGGTCTTTGGGAGTTCGAGTTCCACAGTGACTTCATTGATCACCCGGGTAATGGGAAAAGGCCCCACATATCGATCATTGAGCTTTTTGCAGGGTCGGAGGGAGTGCAGGTTCTTAGTGGAGAGATAGACCTGCCCCCCCACCTTGAGTTCCCAGCCCAGGGATCGATGTTTGTCGGCTTGTTCCTTGTATTTGCTCTTGGCACGTTCGAGATTTTTGAGCAACCAGGGCCAGGTAGACTGGACTACTCGTGCCCACTCCTGGACCTCAGGGACTGTTTCGAGCTCGGGGGTGACGGGAGCGGAACCAAAAGGACCAAATTCCGTTCCGTACACTACGCGGAAAGGACTGAAACCTGTGGAGGAGTGGGGGGCATTGTTATAGGCGTATTCAGCAAACGGCAGCAGATCCACCCAAATCGTCTTGGTGGTAATTGACATAACAACGGAGGTAACATTCGACCACTGCATTTACCCGTTCCGTTTGACCATCGGTCTGAGGGTGGTAAGCTGAGGAGAGACCCTGTTCTTCCACCCCCATCAATTTTAGGAAGGCTCGCCAGAATTTGGCGACAAACTGGACCCCCCTGTCGGAGAGGACCTTCCTAGGGACCGAGTGTAGTCTGAGGACATGAGTGACAAACAACTTAGCCAATCCCTGGGCCGAGGGGAGTCCGGCGCAGGGAACGAAGTGGACCTGTTTGGAGAAAAGGTCCGTGATCACCCATAGAACCGTTTTACCCCGGCTGGGAGGTAGGTCGGTGATAAAATCCATGGCGATCACCTCCCAGGGTCGGGTGGGACTCTCCAGGGGTTTTAACAGTCCAGGGGGTTTTCCCATTCTTCTCTTGACCGTAGCGCAGGTGGGGCAGCTGCGCACGTACAATTCTACATCGGCTCTCATACCTGGCCACCAAAATTGTCTTCTCACCAGGTGCAGTGTTTTGACAAAACCAAAATGACCGGCCAGTTTGGCTCCGTGGACCAGTCCCAGAACCTCCTTGCGGAGAGAAGTTGGGACGTAGAGTTTTTCCCCCTGTACCCACCAGGAGTCCCTTTGCTCCATGCCCGTAGGGAGAATCTGCTGCTCCATCTCTTGCCGGGATGCGTCCCGGAGTCTTTGCTGAAAAGCCTCCGGGATACCCTTGAGCATGGGATTCTCTGGCAGACGGGCTTGAGACCGGGTAGTGACAGCGAATCCCGGGATTTCCCCTCGTTGTTCTGGGGTGAAAAGGGAGTCCACGGGGCGGTCAAAATCATTGCGGTACTGGGGAAGTCGGGACAGGGCATCCGCCAGGGCATTTTCCTTTCCGGGGACATTTGAGGGTGAAGCGGAATTTGGCGAAAAACTGGGCCCACCGAATTTGTTTGGCGTTGAGTTTCCTAGCCCCTTTGAGGGCCTCCAAATTTTTGTGGTCGGTACACACCTCAAACGGAAATTCGGCCCCCTCCAAGAAATGCCTCCAGATGGTGAGGGCATGTTTTACCGCTGCCGCCTCCTTCTCCCAAATAGCCCAATTGATTTCCGATTGGGAGAATTTTTTGGAGAAGTAGGCGCATGGCCGCAACTTCCCTTCCCCGTCCCTTTGCAGTAGGGCTCCCCCCATGGCCACGTCGGAGGCGTCCACCTGAACCACGAAAGGCTTAGTGCAGTCCGGGTGGGCTAAAACCGGCTCCGACGAAAAAAGCAATTTAAGCTCGTCAAACGCCTGCTGACAGGGAAGAGACCACTGCAAACAGGCCGAGGGTAGAGCGGCGCTCGCTCCCTTCCCCTTGGTACGCAAAAGGGAAGTGAGGGGGAGGGCCACCTGCGCGAAATTGGGGATGAAGTTGCGGTAGAAATTGGCAAACCCCAAAAACTGTTGTAGGTGGCGGCGTGTGGTGGGGGGTTCCCAATCCCGCACGGCTTGAACCTTTCCGGGGTCCATTTCCAAGCCCTGGTGGGAAATGACATAACCCAGGAAGGTGATGGAGGGCTGGTGAAATTCGCATTTGGATACTTTGGCATACAGCTTGTGTTCCCGCAAGCGTTGGAGGACCTCGCGAACCAACCTAACGTGTTCCTCCATGGTTTCAGAATAAATGAGAATGTCATCCAGAAATACCACCACCCCCCGAAACAACAAATCATGTAAAACCTCATTGATTAATTGCATAAAAACACTCGGGGCCCCTGAAAGTCCGAAAGGCATAACAAGGTACTCAAACATTCCAAAACAGCTGGAAAAGGCCGTCTTGGGTTCGTCCCCCTCCTTAATGCGGATGCGGTGGTAGGCTTCTACCAAATCCAGTTTAGTGAAGATTCGGCCCTCTTTCAGTTGTGCAAGAAGGTCTGGAATGAGAGGGAGGGGGTAAGCGTTAGACTGGGTGACTGCGTTCAGTCTACGAAAGTCAATGCACAGTCTTAAGTCCCCTGTTTTTTTTCTTAACGAAGAAGGCGGGGGCGGAGTACGGGGCTTTGGAGGGGCGAATGAAGTTCCTCGCCAGGTTGGTGTCCAGATAGTCCCGCAGCACCGCCTTTTCGTTGGGGCTCATGGGGTAAACCTTCCCCTTGGACAACTTGCCTTCCCCCACAATTTCAATAGCACAGTCTGTGTCCCGGTGTGGGGGCAATTCGTCACATTCCCTCACATCAAATACATCTGCGAACTGGGAATATTCCGCGGGAAGGCGGGGTGGAGGGGTGACTTGGGGGAGGGATCCCACCAATGCGGCGGCCGGGGTGCAAAGCACTCAGTCCTTGTCGTGAGCCCCGCAAGGGTCCTCCGGGAACGTGAGGGTTCGCTTGACCCAGTCGATCGAGGGATTATGCCCCTGTAACCAATTCATCCCCAAAACTATGGGGGCAACTATGGGGGCAATAGTAAAATATAAGCGTTCCCAATGTTCCCCCACAGCCATAATCACCGCAGCGGTACGGTGAGTAACAGGTCCCTTCTTAAAGTCGCTACCGTCCATCTGGGAAAAGCGGAGGGGACCTGGGAGTAGTTTGCGCCGGACGCCTAACTTTTTGGCGGCCTCCTCGCTAATCAAAGTGCGGGCGCACCCGGAGTCTACCAAGGCGGGAAATTCTAAAACTGGACCCCCCTTGGGCAGCGAGAGGTGTGCCCGAATATACACATTGTCCTCTTGGGCGCTTACCATCGGTGGAGCTCCTTGCACAACAACGGAAGCGGTCTGCTGAGGAGCCCCCCTTACAGCAGACCGATGGCGTTTTTTGCCGGTAGCTCCCACTCTTCCTCCTCACTGGATGAAGGCGACGTGGTAGTTGTAATCCGCGACTCGGCCGAGTCAAAAGCTGCATTTGTAATCCGAGGTCCCGATGGACCAGTGGAGATGGAGGCGTCCTCTTGAGCGCTCGCGTGTAGGGCGGTGGGTGCGCTCCGGCGTCCAGGAGCGCCGCTGCGGCGTCGAGGTTGGCCTTCCATCGGGGTCTTCTCCGGTTCGGCCGGGACTGGGCGAGGGGTAGCCGGGCGTCCGGAGCGGGATGGGCATTGCGAGGCAAAATGGCCCTTACCACCGCACACCAAGCACACCCCGGTTTCAAAGCGCTTGCGGCGTTCGGCCGTCGAGGGGACCCCCGGGGTGCGGGAATCCTTGATACCACCCGGCCTGTCCCCTTTCGGCTTAGCGTCACGGCCGGTGCGTTGTCTGGACAGGGTCAAGAGTTGTTTCCGATTTTCGATGTCGGCGGCGTGGCACACCCAGCCCTCGACGTCCGGGGGGTTGCCTTGCATGAAGGCCCAATGTTGCAGGTCCGGGTTTAGCCCCTCTCTGAAGCACTGCACCCGGGTAGCTTCGCTCCAGTCCAGAATTCTGCTCGACAGAGACTGGAATTCACTTGCATACTGCGCCACCGACTTAGTCCCTTGGCGCAGTTGCATCAGAGTGGCCTTAGCCCGCTCCCCCAGGTTTGGGTCCTCGAACCTGTTGCGGAGCGCGACCATAAACTCATCCAGATTCCGCAGCACAGGGGAGCGGAGTTCGTACTGTAACACCATCCATGCGGCCACTTCGCCTTGCAGAAGGGAGGCCACATACTGGACCTGGGACTCTTCCGAGGTGAAGGTCCGGGCCTGTTCCCTCATAAAAATATCCACTTGGACCATAAAGAAAGTTAACTGATCCCCCGACCCATCGTACGTGATCTTCAGGTCACGGCGGGCCGGAGTGCTGGGAGGAGCGGGAGGAGTCGCCGGCGTTCCATCCGGAGGGTTGCCGGGGGGAGGCCGTACCTTCAGTGCGTCCATGGCGGCTGCCATCTCACCCATCACGGTTTGCATGGCATCCATCCGCTCCAGCATGGCTTGGCGTTCCTCCTGCCATTGTCTCCGTTCCTCGTCCATCAGGACTTCCCTACGCGCGGGGTCGTCCACGAGTCCCGTACCGGACAACCCCAGACGGCGATGCTTCGCCTCAGTCCGGGAAAGCGACCAGCCCTTAGGAGAGTCCAGCCAGGAGTTAAAGGTGTTCCTGGGCTTCGTACCCAAGTCCGGTCCCGGGTGTGGGGCACCGGGCACCTTCCGCCTGACATCCTCCTCCTTTGGGTCCGGTTTCTCCGGGACCTCGGGTTTCTCCGGTGAACCCGGGGGAGAAGAGGGATCCCCATCGCCTGGCATTACAGTCCCTTAAGGTACAGCTGCAGAGCGACAAGGCAGAGACTTGCAACTTAATGTGAGAGTTCCCAACTCCCTGGGCTAACTTCGCAAAATCACTGCTCAGGCTTGAAAGCAGAAACAATAGATTTATTGAAGGCTTCAGACAGATGAGACAGACACGGATTCAAAGTTGCAAGTGAATTGGCATAGCCGGGTTACAAAATATATCTATTCCAGGGCACTGGGGTTCACACTAATGTTATGGGAAGTTACAAGATAGATTGGTGCAATACAAAACATCAAACGGGTCCCAGCGAGGCTGCTAGGGCTATCAGATCTTCAAGGCCGGACTCGGCCTGAGGGAGTGCTCACAGGAAGCGCGGCAGGGGAGGGCACCTGGGAAAGACAGCAGAGGCGCCGGGTTGCAGGGAGGTGTGAACTGCTTTTACGAGTTCAAAGAGATAGGCAAAGAACAAAGTGGGGAAGGGAAACTACAGAATACCAGACCCTCACATTTATACTCTTTATAGGACTTTTAACATATATACTTTTAACATGTTTATGGAACTTCTTGTAGTGGTTTGAATTTCAGACTAGAGCCTCAGAGAACTGGGTTCAAATTCTCACAGCTCACTTGATGATCTCAGGCAAGTCACTTTCTCTTCATCTAACCCTACTCACAGAGTTATTCTGAGCCACAGGGTTATTCTGGAGTAGGGAAAAACCATGTATGCCACTCTGAGCTCCTTGGAAGAAGACTGAGATAGAAATGCAACAGATATTCCAATTCAGACATCCTCTTGAGTGGTAGCTCATGACAATGCCATTGCACAAACTGGCAACTTTGGTTGAGCCCAAGGGCATCCAGCAAGTACCAGTCTGAACAAAGTTTTCTAGTTAGCAGACAAATATTCCATTTACTTGGGCTTTGGCATGACTGCTACTGTAAATCCAGAATAACTCAGAGGCTTACTGCACCATTAATTTACTCCAAATTATTAGCATGGTCGAACTATGTGGCTTGGCTGCACAGTCAGATTTCCCCCAAGCACCTTGGCTAAATTCATCACTGTATTTACAAATGCCAGTCTACACTTTCCACCGGGGAGCGTCACATAATTCATGATGTCATGGATGTGCGACAAGCTCCCCTTCCCCCCTTTCTAATTTTTTGCAAACTTCAGCCCGGCAGCCTGCAGTCTGGAGCTGCATCTCCGCTCAGACCCCCTGCTGTCCCTATAAAAATGTCCACAAGCACATACAAATTGGGACACGCAGCGTGAGAAGCCAGGCAGAACTTGTACAGGGTTGAGCGAGGGAGACTGCAAGACCAAGCAAGGAACTCTCCCCCATTGCTGCCACCTTTGTTTGAAAACTGCAGTCCCACAGTCTTCACAGAACTCATTTAATTATAATAAACACTGCACAAAGTTGCTGGTGTGTCTGCAAAGCCCCAGACCTGGAGGAATCCCTGCTCAGAGAGCTTGCATAACTGCTCTCCAAATTTCTCTGCAACTTTTTTTTTAGTTCACTTTAGGCACAGTCGGGTGCCTGGGGATTTATTTTTTAAAAAGCTACACTCAAAGGGACAAAAGACTGCTCAAAGCTAGAAATCATTCCCATCTTACCTTGGGGATATGGCACCGGGAGGAAAATGGGGGCGGGGGGGGGAGGGGGAGAGAAGAGAGAAGAAACTGAAACAATCATTCTACTGCGGCCAGAACAAAAGCAACAAGTACAGCCTCCTCCATAACAACAGAAACAAAAGAGACTGGCTGGAGAATGGGTTGCTTCTTTGCAGGCTTTAAACACCATGCTTGACATCCTGATCCCTTTTTCAAAAAGAAGAGGAATGATCCAAAGTTACTCCAAGTGCATTTTTTTAAAGGCTCAGAAAATGGCCACCGGAGGGAAAGGGGAGGGGACATGGGCTACACAGTGGATGTGGACGGCAGAGGGGTGGGGAAATAAACAGCGTCTTAAAGCTATCTGCACCTCAGGGGAAGCCGTCTGGGAAACGGAGAAAGGAAAAAGATCGCCTTATAAGCGTTTCTGGAAACCATGTGGATTAAGCGACAGCGAAACGGTTCCACCACCAAAGGGAGGGGGGAAGGTGCGATAATGAATCAATAAAACGTCTCAACAAACGTTTCAAACAGTGAGTGTGTTAGCCCTTTCAGATGGCAGGAAAGAATCCTCCAAATTTAAACTGGTATAACATGTCAGTGTTTGGCCTGTAACCTTAGCTTGACGGCAACCTTTGCTCTGACACACCCTTTTTTGCACCTGTTTGCAGAGGATAAACTCTTTGCATTCCCAATGGCTCAGTCCCAGGCTGAATGCTTTAGATTCTTACAAGAGCTGTTGCAAGATGTCAGCTTTGAGGAATATTTAGACAATTATTTCATAAAGCTCCTTAAATTATTTTATACTATTTGTTGATTCAAGCAAGCCTCCAGAGGAAGGAATCAACTCCTCACCTTAAAGTCACTTGGTTTTTATTTACTCAGAAAAAAGCTACAGCAAAATAGGTTATGTATGCATTTGTGTATGTGCCAATGTCATTCATGGAGCAAGAAGAACAGCAAAACATGTTTTTGCTACAGATGTAGTCATTTTAGGAAGAGGCAAAGATAAGCAATACAGGGCTTGAGGCTCTTTCACACTTATTTGCTTGTTAAGGATTCAGATGCTAAACATCAACCCAAACTTTGTCTGTGCATTTATAAATTGTTCCCTGCAGGGCCAAAAGCAGCAAGGGGTAGGTATTTTTGTCAGGAAATGTCCAGGAGAGAATAATGAAAGCTGCCCTCTCCCCCTGAGCTAATTTCCCTCTTTAACCACAGATCTAGTGGCTGCATTCTGTAAAAATCCCAACTGTCAGGCCATTTTTGCATGGTCAATTTTGATGCTCGCTCAAAGCTCTTTTTTAAAATGTGACTTTAAAAATGCCTTTTCACGGTCCCGATGCAAAAGGAGAAGTTCCACTCCCCCCACTCACCTGCTCCTTTGTTCCTGTTTGCAAAGCCATTAGCATATGCATAGCTAACGCGCCTCTGTTGTTTTGCATTGTTCCTTAAGGGAGATTCTCGGTAAACACCAAAGGTCGCGTTAAATGGGCTCTTTTGTAATGCGAAGCAGGTATGCCCCGGCTTCACAGTCACTTCCAGAATGACGGTTCAGCATGCAAAATTAAAAAAAAATATGTGGGGCACTTCAGCCTGGAATGCGCTGCTAATTACCATGCAAAAATGACCTCAGTTTAAAGGATGCCAAAACTACATGCAGTGAATGTGTGTGTAAAGTGCCAAGTCACAGCTGATATATGGCAACCCAGTAGGGTTTTCAAGGCAAGAGACTAACAGAGGTGGTTTGCCATTGCCTTCCTTTCTGATATTCTTTGTTGGTCTCCCATCCATGTACTAACCAGGGCCAACCCTGCTTAGCTTCTGAGATCAGACGAGTTCAGGCTATCCTGGCCTATCCAAGTCTTGGCTCATGTAGTGTATAGTTCCACACAATTTGGCAAGGACAATGTTTACATCACTGTCTGTATTTCCCACCACTCCCCCTTCCCCTTATGCCAGTACTCCTTTGTATAGAAATGGCAGAACTCAAAGCAATCCCAGTGGTATTTAGGTGCCACTTGACTTGTGGCACAGGAGATCCATGATGGGAACGTCGATACCTTTGTTTTAACTTAGAAGGCCAGGAGGGGGGTTCCAGGAATTTAACCTTTCCCAGGTCATTTTCCTAATTAAACAATTCCCCGGTTCAAAGCTGCTAATTAGTCTCATAGGCAAAAATGCTGGTTCTCAGCAGCACCACTGGTCCAGTCCCATCTGGACACCATCCCCCTCCAAAGTGAATTTTAAAAATGTTGTGAGGTCAAATGTCGTGAGGGGTTTTTGGTTTGTTCCTCATGAGTTGAAACATCTTGTAAATACTTGTAAATGTACAGGGTTGTTGTAATGTACAGGGTTGTTGTTCTTCTGATCTAAGCCAAACACGTGAGATACCAAAGAGTGAATGTACCCTTTGGAGTTCCAAATCCCATGGCAGCGGCAGAGGGAACCCGCAGGCTGAGGTGCTGTCGGTCAATGCGGCCTCGGTGGCCCCCTCCGGTGCAGCAGGCCTGGCCCTCTCCTCAGCCGTCAGCTCGTTGCTGCTGGGCTGGGAGCTGGTGTACATAGGGTTGCCAGGTCCCTCTTCGCCTCTGGCTGGAGATTTTTGGGGCGGAGCCTGAGGAGGGTGGGGTTTGGGGAGGGGAGGGACTTCAATGCCATAGAGTTCAATTGCCAAAGCGGCCATTTTTCTCCAGGTGATCTGATCTCTATCGGCTGGAGATCAGTTGAATTAGCAGGAGATCTGCCACTACCTGGCAGTTGGCAGCCCTGGGTGTACAACTGCCAGGAGACCAAGCCGACGGTGCAGGAGTACTTTGCTTTCCTCTTCAACAAGGAGGTGCTGAGCGTTATCCATCCTCCCCCCACCTCCCGCCTGTGATCATTGCAAGGCCTGTGTGTGTGTTTGTGTGCTTTTTAAAACACTTTCTTCCACACTCTTCGTCTCCCCCTGCTGCCGTCGCCTTGTTCAGGGTTGCTCTATGCAAACCCCCCCAAAACTGCATCTTTATTATGTGATCTTGCCTCTCTTAAAAAAAAAATCTGAGTGCATTTTATCGATAAAACGATGAATGTACAAATAGAAATAAGGAGCAGGTGAGAGAAAGACCCAGGCACTCCTTCGCACTGCACCCCGCTTTCGGGTTACTTGGTGGTAAATTGCCAAAAGAGGGGGGGGAGCTGGATCTTTCTCTTACCTGCTCCTCATTTCTGGTTGTATATTCATCGTTTTATCAATGAAGTGATTCCCTGAAACAAAACAAAAAAAAGCACGGGGGTGGGGATCTGGAGAATGGCGATCCTCACGCTGTTGCAGAAATAAGTGCCCATTCTCCAGTCCCCATTGTCATTTGAGCTGGAGGGCTTGCAGGAAGGCTGGCTGGGGGAGGAGTGGGGTGGGAGGGGAAATGAGGAGAAGGCGGTGTGGGGGCGTGGAAAGGAAAACGCGATGTTACCATTACAACAATTATTCACTTCAGTTGGGGACTGCAGCTAACTTTAAATTCATCATAAAAGAGGTTCTTGAAGCCATGGGGCAACTGCGGGGCCACCGCACGCTAAGCCTTGAAAGACGGAAAAGCCCTGAAGAACTCAAAAGAAGACCCGGAGCAGTTCCGCGGGGATTGCGCAGCTAAGAACCAAGCATAAATGGCCCTAGTGCTTTGAGCTCTTTATGTGCTTGGGGTGGGGTGGGGGAGAATGGTTGTAGTACAGTGACTTTGGAAGTGTCAGAACCCCTGTTTCAAATCTCTAATAATTGATAAAGCTTTTATAATAATTGATAACGCTTGCTCATTGGGTAGCCTTGGGTAAGTCACAGACTTCCTTAGGAAGGCTGTTATGAAGCTAAAATACAACACTCCAAGCTCCTTGGATGAAGGCTGGGGATACCACGATAGAAAGTACCCACTGATCTTGTGTGACTCTGCATCTTTGGTGCTTTCATCCTATAGTACTCCTGTCAAATGTATACATGCACAGCTACTGCTTGAACATAGAAAGGGGAACTTCCCTATTGGTGTATACTAGCTCAACTCTCCTGTTAGACCCACAATCATTAAAATGAAGAGACATCTCAAAGTGCAGACTCAGATTTGTGGGAATAACCAAACAGACTGTGTTGTTTAGACAATGAACCATAAAGAGTTAAATGCAGCTCTCTGAAAACTTTGACTAGATGACTTCCTGATAAAGTTTATTCAACTATAGCTTTGTAAAAATCTCTGTGTGCGCAAGGATGCCTGTGCCTACGTGCCACAGGCCCCGAAACAGGGTGGGGTAGGACTGCAGCTTGGCCCAGCCTGAAAGCACTGTCATGAATGTGCAAGGTCATCAGATCCCCTCTCACCGCAAACCCCCACGGACAAATCAAAAGGATGCCTCCCCCTCCCCCCCTCCCGCAGTGCTTAGTTTACACAGTCTGGCCTGGCTGAGAGGAAGGGGACTACAAGTTCCAGCAGAGTGTACAGCTTATCAAACCAGAAGCGTATTGTTGAGGCAAATGTCAAGCCCAGGACACTTGACAAGACTGTGCATTTCTAGTACTGTTAAAGATCCTGCCTGCATCACAAGAAAAACGATTTCGGGTGATTGCTACTTGTATGTGATGCATCCCTCCCCCACCCTGCCTCTTGTTCAGTTGAAGGATTTGTTTCAAAGTAGCTCAGTGACAGGAATGGTAGGACTTTAGGCATCAACAAATGCAACACGATATTGTGTTTTCTTTGATCTCTTCTTGTCAGGACTTGATTTCTAGATAAAGATTTGGAAGCTTTTTCCTCACTCCTTGACACATAAGGACATTTACATGGAACATAACTGCATAATTATGGTTCAGGTTCAGGTTCATATTCCTGCTCATCTTCTAATGTGATTTATGCCATCACGTGCCAGCAATGCCCTTCCACAATCTACATTGGACAAACAGGTCAGTCTCTTAGACAAAGATTAAATGGACATAAGTCTGACATCAGAAACCACAATATTCAAAAACCAGTGGGAGAACATTTCAACCTTCCAGGACATTCTGTTGCAGATTTAAGAGTAGCAGTTCTCTTACAAAGGAATTTTAAAGGGAGATTGGAAAGAGAAACTGCTGAATTACAGTTGATATTCAAACTAAAGTCAATGCATTTACCTGGGCTGAATAAAGACCTTGCATTCATGGCCCATTACCGATGCTGATTTCTCCACACCCATCTCTCCCCTGGACATCACAGACTCTTCTGCATATCACACCTAATCCCATCAAGCCTGCTATTCACATTTACATACTGTTCCTCTACTTAAAGACCGATGGGTTCCCATTCTAGCTGTATCTGAAGAAGTGAGCTGTGGCTCACGAAAGCTCATACCCTACCAGAAAATATTTTTGTTAGTCTTTAAGGTGCTACTGGACTCTTGCCCTTTTTGACTACTGCAAACAGACTAACACGGCTACCCACTGTGCATAATTATGGTAATTACCATGGCATATGTGACTTCTCAGACACATTTGCTGAACAATAACAATGGAGAAGGGTATTTGCTGGGGAGAATTGCCCTGGGTGCTTAACTCCTGCCCACCAGTTCTCCTTGACAATCCCTCTCCCCCCCTCCCCCGCAAGTTAGGCTGCAGACCTGAGGCAAGAAAAATGATCCCAGTGGCTTTTGAAACCCATCTTCACCATTTTTTATGGAAAGACAAAATACAAATGGTTTTTCACTTTTACACTACACCCCTTTGCCTGTTCCCCCAACAGGTGATCAGCACTCAAAGAACCAACTTTCTGACCAGATGCTGGAAGATAAACATTCACAACAGCATGTCTACAGCCCAGCACTACACAAATATAACTATTATTTGTGGTCAGAAGTGAATTCAGCTTACCACAAACGTTTCTGAATTGGTTTTCACATGCTCCAGTTGAGCTGGCATTTTAGAGAATACAGCTGTTCACTTCGATTCACTAATTTTCATTCATTCCATATTGCACATCTGCCTGCAATTAACAATTAACCTGAATTGTTATCTGTCAGATATGCACATAATGCAGCTTAGATTCCCAGCTTGAATTATAGCCTTTTATCACAAGTCTACGTAGTATGTAGTGGAGGGATATATTCACATTCATTACAAATAGGTTGTTCCCAAAACACCACATGCATTTTGCCACTGGAGAGACTCATGACTTGTACCTTCACAAGTAATCTACAAATGTGAGAAGAGGGTGCATGAGTTATTGGTGATACTTCTACAGTCGCGTGTAAACACACACATGCATGCCCTTCTGCACTCGTCTCCTCAGCTTGAGGTGCGAGGCATGGACTCCGATTTATTGCAGGACGTTTTGGAAGAAATGCTGCAAATGGACACAGAAGCCTCCCAGCTAATTGGGTTTGTAGGTGACCAGTGGCATCGCCTGGCTGTGACGGCCCCCTGGAAGACTCCGGACGCTGATCAATGTGCCCAGGACGACCTCTGGCAACTAGACAAGCTGCTGGAAGAGGTCCGGCTGGTGCAAGGGGACTTGGCAACACTGACTCATTTGTTAGCGGAACTTACGCTTCGCGAGACACAACCGGCGCCAGCGGCCCCGATCCAGGGGTCTGGCGATTGTTTAACCATGGCGGGAGCTCTGGGGGGAACAGTTCCGCAATCCGTTCTGGATCCCGACCTATGCCAACGGGAGGCACGGAACGTGGCAGCCCGGATGGTCATGGTTCTTCTGGACTTGCCACCGACTACAGCGACGGCGGCCGACGTCGAGAAACTGCTGACTCCTGAGTTCGGCTCGGCCTCAGCGGATCTGGCTCCCCGGGTCCAACCGCTGTTGGGCCAACCTAAAGAAATAGAGCTGCTCTTGCAGGAAGAGGCCTTGCCGATCGTGATGGCGGCTGCTACCGCCAAGCTCGAAAAGGATCGGGCTCTCGCTGACCAGAAGCGGGCGGAGGAGCAACTGTTGGCCGACGCGGCTGCAGCCCGGGCGCGGACAATGGCAGAAGCCAATGTACGACCAAAGGTGGGCGGGGGACTGGGACAGTCTTTCCCCTCGTTTTCCCTGGATGGTGGCCTGCCTCGAGATGTGGCGCGCAGACGACGACTCACTTTCGCTTCCGACGTGCTGGAGTACTCGGATGACGAGGACTTATATACAGGGGAGGAATGGAATACCCATGTCCAAGTCAGCCAACCCCGACGTACTGGAGGATCCGAGGAGGAGATCCATGTCCTACGGTTTCAAAACCAGGACTTAACAGATCGTATGGCCCATATGCAGGACCAAATGGACCTACTGATGCGTGAATACAACTGACTACAACGAACTCAAACCCTGGCACCCCCGCCGCAAGCGCCTCCAGTACTACCAGCCCAGCCACCCCTGACGCCACCGCCCCAACCACTACCTGGGCAGCCACCAGCACCACCTTTGGTGGCCCCGATTGTACAGTGGAATCAGCCCCATTTATGAGTGACATATGACGGCTCCGTGGATACGTTGCCCTGTTTTCTACACCAAGTGGACAGCTATATGAGGGAACAGGGGCATAACTTTCCCACTGAAAATAGCAGAGTATGGTTTGTTTCCTCACTTTTGGTAGGAAAAGCCGCGGATTGGATGGTCCTTCAGTTCGACACCCGGGCCCTATCCATCCACTCTCTCAACGAGTTTTTTGCTGATGAGTTTCAGAGACTTGCGAGTAAGATCGTGGATTGGACTGAGGCTACCCGGGTGCATTATTTCCGAGAAGCTTTAAACCCCGAAATATTGAACTGGGCTTATATGCAATGGGATCCAGCCACCCTAGAGGAATGGATCCTACTAGCCGAAGAAGTAGAAAGCCGCCGCCAATTCATAACCCTGGCCCGAAGTCAGGCCAAGGAGGGAGGAAGCCAAAAAACCCCTCTGAGGGCCGCAGCTCCTGCCCCGCGGAGACCGGCTCAACCCGTGCAAGACCGAGTGTCGCGCTTTCAAAGGGGAGCCTGCCTTGTTTGCAGTACCATGGGTCATTTTGCTGCGGCCTGCCCATTTCGTTCGGAGCAACCAACTCCCACTCCCCGCCCAGAGGGGACACCTCTCTGAAGGGGACGCGCTCAGAGTAGAGGCGCCGCTACGGATCGCAGTGTTACCCCAGTACGGAACACGTCCCCAGCCCTCCACATTGAGGAGCCAACACACGAGCCTTCGCCAGCGGACCCGTCGGGGTCCTGGATTACATTTGCCCCAACAGGGGATTGTTCCGCATTGTCGGATGAGGACCGCCTCTGGGATTCTGCCTTGAACCTAGAGTCTCCCCTGGATCTTTCAAAAAACTGACTGGGTCTGCGGTGAGTGGAGTGGCCCCGCAGACCTCCGCAGATGTTTCTGCCAAACCCAAGGCTCCGGTGATGGTGAGTGAAGTGGGAGAAACTGTATATGTGGACGTGGTATTACAACATTATAGAAAGGGACCCCAGTTACAAGTCAAAGCCCTCATTGACTCGGGATGTGCCTGCTCCTTGATCAATGAAGCCACTTTCAAGGCACTCAAGGTAAAATCAGTACTTCTACCGACCCCTGTTCAGTTCGCCCAGATGGATGGCAGTGACTTTAAAGGTGGGCCAGTTGACCGTCACACTTGGGGGGTGGCGATGGGCATAGGCCACCATTGGGAGCAAACTGACTTCACTATAGCCCCCAATATACGATACGCTGTGGTGTTTGGAATAAATTGGCTGAAGGGACACAGCCCCTCCATTGACTGGGGGTCCGAGACTTTAACATTTTCCAGCCCCAGTTGTGAACAGCATCGGTTTGAAGTAGCTGTTAAAACCATACTCCCGATAACCCCTGCCTTGGCTTCAGACACCCCTGGGTCATCCCAACTACCTGCCAACTATCAAGACTTTGTGGATGTCTTTAATGTACAAGAGTGCTATGTGCTACCCCCCCACCGCAGATCAGACTGTGCTATTGAGGTGGTGGGGGAGGGGAAACTGCCAAAAAGCAAGATTTATCCCATGAGCGCTTCTGAAAGAACAGTGCTTCATGATTTCTTAGACAAGAATCTGGCTCGAGGTTTTATCCGACCCTCTACCGCTCCATATTCAGCTCCCGCTTTCTTCGTGCGCAAGAAGACTTGCGATTGTGCATTGACTTTCAGAAACTCAATGCGGTCACCCAAACCAATGCCTACCCCATTCCTCTGATCTCAGATCTTTTGGGGCAGTTAAAGGAGGGATGCATTTTTATCAAGTTACTTGGTCGAAGCCTATTATAGAATCAGAATTCGAGAAGGGGATGAGCCCCTCATAGCCTTTTCCAGTTGTTTTGGTATGTTTGAATTTTTGGTGATGCCTTTTGGATTGAAGGGGGCTCCGGGAGTCTTCATGCAACTCATTAACGAGATACTACATGACTTGTTGTATAAAGGAGTGGTGGTTTATTTAGATTACATTCTTATTTACTCTAAAACCATGGATGAATACGTCGCCTTCTTAGGGAAGTGTTACAACGTCTTAGAACCAATCAACTCTATGCTAAGGTGTCCAAGTGTGAATTTCACCAAAAACAGTTGACTTTTCTGGGCTATATAATTTCACACCAAGGACTCACAATGGACCCAGAGAAAGTGCAGGCCGTAACCAATTGGGAACCACCCTCAACTCGTAAACAGGTTCAGAAATTTCTCGGATTCGCAAATTTCTACAGGGGGTTCCTCCCAAACTTTGCTCAAATTGGACTACCCATTACAGATCTCCTTAAGACTAAAGGGAAGGGAAGCGCAGCCATCCTGCCCTCGGCGAAAGTGAATTGGACACCCCAGTGCCAAGCTGCTTTTGACAGTCTCAAACGACTGTTTACCTCCGAACCGGTATTGAAACACCCTGATTCGGAACAAATGTTCATAGTGCAGGTGGATGCTTCAGATGTTGCAATGGGGGGTGCATTACTACAGCAAGGGAGGGACGGTCAACTCCATCCGTGCGCGTACTTCTCAAAGAAGTTCACGCAGTCTCAGCTCAATTGGCCGGTCTGGGAAAAAGAAGTGGCCGCAGTCAAGCATGCCGTCACAGTGTGGAGACACTTTTTAGAGGGTTCTAAAGTTCCTTTTGAAGTGTGGAGCGATCACAGGAACCTGGAAGCATTAACGGGGGCTCGTAAACTGTCTGCAAAACAGGTACGCTGGGCGGACTTCTTTGCCCAATTTTGCTTCGTATTAAAATATGTGCCAGGGAAGCAAAACTTGCTGGCTGATGCTTTATCTAGACTGCCCCAATACCCTACCAAGATTGAGCGCCCCACTGAAACTTCCGGTGGTGTGCTGGGACGAGTACGACGTTCCCTCAGGCTGTCCTGGGGGAAATCCAAGT
The DNA here is from genome assembly GCF_029931775.1 of Euleptes europaea. Classification (NCBI taxonomy): domain Eukaryota; kingdom Metazoa; phylum Chordata; class Lepidosauria; order Squamata; family Sphaerodactylidae; genus Euleptes; species Euleptes europaea. The sequence goes on from NC_079323.1 coordinate 65,280,113, forward strand.
TTGCGTTAATTTAGGGGTGATATATGCACCCCAATCCGACCCTTGCAAGTGGGTCGGACAGCAGGAATTCCCTGCAGCCCGCAAACGCAGTTTGACCTCCCAAAGACTCTGAGGGAGCTTTTTATAAGTCCCCCAGAGCTTTGGACGCCGGTCCTGCGAGGGCAATTAGGGAAAGGAATCGCCAAAACGCAACTTTGGCATAAGGCTCTACCCTCCACCATCTTAACACCAACATAAGGACTATTTTAAGAAAAGAACCTCACCTCTCGATGCCCAAGTGAGTACAAAGAACCCTTCGTCTTTTACTGGCATTACCGAATAACCGGGGGGTAGATGAAGATATTCCCAGTACCTCTGCTCCTCCCTTATCTCAATCGGGAAAGTTTGATTCGTAAATTCCATCAGGATTAGCAGCAGGAGCCTTATCAAATAGATCAGTTTAAACCAAAACAAAGAGTTGGAAGGACGCTTAGATGATGGACTAAAATTTCCACCAATGAGAAGCAACTTTGAGGGAAGGGGAGGGTGAATTTCTTCCTGATTCTCTGGTGAAAGAATTTCCTGCCACGTTAGCAGCAAGGGATTCATCAGACCGGAAGTCCCTCTATACCACCCTCTCTATCATCTGAGTCATAACAACAGGAAGCAAGTCGTAGGACCGAATACACGTCGCACTTGAGTAACACAGAAACAATCCCTGAAGAAAACAACCATCGAGATGAGGCGGTAGAAGGTCCACGGCAAACTCAACTTCCGGAATACTTCCTGGTAGATCCGACCTAGAGCGTCCAGTAAAACTCGCTGGTATTTCAAAACTTTATTAAGCTTTTTTAAAGCCAAATTTGGCTCTTTTCAATCCGAAAAAATTATTAAGCTGATCATTGAATTACCCACTATTACTTATCACCTGGAGTGGTCTCCTGCCAGATGAACATCAAATTTAATTAAGCTATATATTCTGGAACCTCTCCCTGATCTGGCTAAATATATAGCCCTGCTCTTATGAAATCAAAGGGAATTTTACAGAATTCAACCATGGAAAAAAAAGTACAGGATATGCTTGCTAAACATTCTGAGGCGACAATTAAACAATTACAACAGATTTCAACACAGATGGCTCAATTGATTTCAATGATGAAGATTCTTGACCAATCATCACAGGTATGTAATCAGAAGTTGAATCTGGTTACAGAAGACATAAAAGCCTTGAAAATTCAAATGATGATTACAAATACAGACATACAAGCAATGGATCCTTCTGCCCAAAAAGTTACGGAAGAACACAAGGATATAAAGAAGAAGACAGAAGTTCAAGAAAGTAACCAGCCGGCGACAAAGAGATCAGACATACATGAAATGGACTTTTCATCTAAAAAAGTCATGGAAGGACGTGTGGATATAAGGAAGAAGAGAGCAGGTCAAGGAATACAGATTGAAGCCACGATGAAGATGAAGCCCAGAAAGAATTATTTTTGGATACGCACCTTGTCTGAGGAAATGAGAGAGAACAAAAAAATCCTGTTCCCATACCTGACTGGCTTATTTCAGTTACAGAAGGAAGTATTAGACCATGGTTAAAGGATTGACTTAAATATGATTGCTGGATTGGAAGGTTTTGACAGTGTGGATGGGTGGCATGGCTATTAATGAAGTAGTGGAATTAAGATTAAGACATCACTTTTGGATTATATAAATAAGTCCTCCTAATATAGATTATCAATTGATATAAAGGTATACTGGAATGGGTAGACTTTTGATATGGATCTGGGATATGATTTACACTGAAATAAGATTGATTATACAGGAAATATCCCCAAAATACTGGAAAGAATGTTGTTTAGTATGATTAAATTTATGTTATAATGGCTGCAATTTGATGCAGCCAAATGGAAAGGGACAAAGGTTTCAGAATAAAGGGATTAAATTATTTTAATGTTAGAACTGGTGGAGTTGGAGAAACTAGGGAAAAGGGGAGAATTGAAGGAATCATTGTGATAATGTACAAGATCTGGGAATAATAGAAGGTTACTTTTTATTCTGATCCAGAATGTAAAACTTTATAAAATATGCAACTTTAGACTGAAATTAATGCTAGGATCAGTACATGCTAACGAAGGATAATAATACTTTATTAAGAGGTAGATGGAGGTGATGGGGAAGTTGTTATACTTTTGTGTTTAATGGTAATTAAGACAACAATCAATATAATTGTGATTGTGATATTATTTTTACATTGTTGTCAAAATTATGGAGAATTTATAGTTTTAAAAAAATCAATAAAATTTATTAAAAAAAAAAAAAGATTGAGCGCCCCACTGAGTCTCTCTTCACTCCTGCTCAGAGGGGTTTACTGCCCACCTTGGCAGTGCAAACCCGGTCGCAGACCTGGCTCTCAACGCAATCTTTGCAGGGGGGAAAGCCCAAAGCCCGACCACGTTGGTCAGCCCGTCTACCCCACGCTCCATGCCGACCCTGGCTCCACCCCTCATGCAATCCCGAAATGCCAGTCCCGAGAAGCATGGGCCCATCCTCCCAGGCGAACCGATCACCCAACCCCCCCCCCGACAGCACCAGCACCGTCCCCTGCGGCGAAACCTGCTAGCTTGGTGCCCACAACGCCAGACTGCAGAGGGAAGTACTGCATCTGGTTCATGGGGCCAAAACCGCAGGACACTTTGGTTTTCTTAAGACTTTACATCTACTAAGGAGACAATTTTGGTGGGCGGGCATGCGAACTGACATGGATTCATTCGTCCGCAGTTGCCCAGTGTGTGCTTCTGCCAAGAGACCCCAGGGCAAAACACCCGGATTTTTACAACCTTTAGAAACCCCCACCAGACCCTGGGAAGTGATTGCAATGGATTTTATGACTGATCTACCCCTCAGCGAGGGAAAAACTGTACTTTGGGTAGTCACTGACCTGTTCTCGAAACAGGTGCATCTTGTACCTTGCGCAGGTATCCCTTCCGCCCCAAAACTGGCCCGCCTCTTCGTGACACACATCTTCCGATTGCACGGATTTCCGCGCAAGGTGGTCAGCGACCGCGGAAGTAGTTATGTGGCTAAATTCTGGAAAACGTTCCTGAAATTGGTTGGGGTGGAACAAGGACTGTCAACCGCCTTCCATCCCCAAACGGACGGCCAAACAGAACGGGTGAATGCTGTATTAGAATGCTACTTACACTGTTATGTCAATTACCACCAAGATGATTGGGTAGAACTGTTGCCCTTTGCTGAGTATGCTTACAATAATGCTGTGCACCAGTCCACTGGATTTAGCCCTTTTCAAGCTGTGTATGGACAAGATTTCGGCCCCATTGGCCATATTGACATGTCTGGGGAGGAGGGAGGTGCAGATGTGGTTGCCTGGGTGCACACGATTCAAACAACCTGGCCGTGGTTGATAAAAAATCTGGAACGAGCCAAGTGCAAATATAAGGCTCAAGCTGACAAACACCGGTCACCGGGTAAGAATTACAGGGTGGGGGATACAGTTTATCTGTCCACCAAGAACCTCCGGTCGACCCGCCCATGCAGCAAACTCAGTGCCAAGTATGTGGGTCCATTCCCCATTTCCAGCATCATCAATCCGGTCACTGTGGAACTCTCACTCCCTAAGTCACTCAGACGAATCCATCCCATGTTTCATGTCAGTCTGTTAAAGCTGCATGTTCCCTCCCCGGAATGGCATCCCGAACCGCCGCCTGAGGTGCCTGTGCTGGTGGGGGGGGGAGCATTTTGAAGTTGCTAAAATCTTAGACTCGCGTATACATCATGATTCCCTCCAATATCTAGTTCGTTGAAAACACTTCAGGATGAGTGGGTATGCTCGCGTGATGTTGCCGCCCCTCGCCTGGTCCGGGAATTCCATGATGCCTACCCGCACAAACCAGCACCCGGGAAATGAAAGGGGGGCCTTTGGAGGGGCAGAATGTCAGGCCTAGCCTGTGTGGTGTACAGAGAATACCAGGCATGGTCTGACAGAAGATGTTGTGCTTTCTCCAGGTGCTGGCCAAGGTCAGCTCTACTGCCAACTATTTGTTTTGACTCTAGACTCTGTGGGAATCGTACCTCAGTGGGAGGGGGGTTGCCATGGCATCCTGAATTGTTCTATGCTCTCTGATATAGGCCCTGCACCATGCTTATAGTTTTCATTAGTGCCAACTTGACTCTTAGCTGCTGTAAACCTGTAGATCTTCCAATAAATCAACTCTCTTTTGGAGTACTCGTCTGTGGATGTTTGTTTATGGGATTATCACGGGACAAGTGATCACACACTTTGACAATTGGACTCAATGGCATTGAAGTCCCTCCCCTCCCCAAACCCCACCCTCCTCAGGCTCTGCCCCAAAAACCTTCCGCCAGTGGCAAAGAGGGACCTGGCAACCCTACCAGGACTTGAGGTGGGTATCTCATTTTCCCTTCCCCCAACTATCCCCTCTTTCCTTTCCCCGAAAGCCCCTGTTGCCTCTCCCCCTTTCCTGCTTCCTTCTCTTCTTCCCATCCACCAACCTACCTGTATCTCTCTCCAGCTTTCCCTAGCTTCCTCCTCCTGGCAGCCTCTACCCTGAAAAACTATGGCCCAGCTGGTGGTGCTCTCTGCAGTAAGTTAGGCTAAGAAAATGTAATTGGTCCAAGGTCAACCAGTGAGCTTTCATGGCAGAGTGGAGAATCAAACCTGGGTGTCTCAAATCCTAGTCTGAAACTCTAAGTACGATACCACACTGGCTTTTGTGGGGTGGCTGCAGTTGAAAAGTTGCAAGCAGCTAGGTCTGGGTGAGTCATGAAGGTAGTGTGGTAGCAAGTTGCCCAGAGGCTGCTGCCAGACCTGGCCCCAATAAACCCTCCTTTAAAGGCCCAAATAGCCTTGGAATGGGGCCTGCCTCCTCCCCTTGCCTTTTACTGACAGAAACCAAGGCTGAAAGGCTGACAGTACTGTTGTAGTTGCCTAGCAGCAGTTACTGAGGACATTCATTTCTTAAAGCTACAGGTACTGTTTCTATTATGGGGGGGGGTTAACCCCTAATTTTTTTAAAAAATAGATTTCAAATGTGGGACATTTTTCACTTTTGTTGAAAGATCTATTGTGTCTGTTCAAGTCTCCAGATTTAGGTATCCATAGAAAGGGCCACATTGATAATTAGATAGAATTAGATTGGAGTGGTGGACTCTGATCTGGAGAACCGGGTTTGATTCCCCACTCCTCCACATGAGTGGCGGAGGCTAATCTGGTGAACTGGATTTGTTTCCCCACTCCTACACTTGAAGCCAGCTGAGTGACCTTGGGCTAGTCACACACTCTCAGCCCCACCTACCTCACAGGGTGTCTGTTGTGGGGGGGAAGGGAAGGTGATTGTAAACTGGTTTGATTCTCCCTTAAGTGGTAGAGAAAGTCAGCATATAAAAACCAACTCTTCTGATAATGATGATTGTAGCCTATCATTATAACCTTCTTTTTACTGCATTGTCTTTTACTTTTGTTATGGACTTTATGCGTTATGTGATGTCATGTCATGCCTTAAACATTTTTATTGCTTTCAACAGTTTTTCCTCCTTGAGTTTCAACGCAGATAAATGTAGTAAATATTCTGAGGTTATAATGTTACAGCCCTGTACCTATAGGCCATATAGAAGCCTATAGGAACATATGGAGCAGATGAGTTTGTAGAATTTTCCTATTTAAAGTTCTTGGTAAAGCCATTTAGAGGTTTGATTCCCTTTAAGCTGGACAAGCCTAGACATGTTTAGCCAAGAGACTCCTTATGATTGCGTTTTTGGATTTCTACACTTTTGGATTTCTACGCTTTTGAATTTCTACGCTTTTGGATTATTACAGTTGTACTTTTCCAAACTGTTACCTAACAATGACTAGTCAGCAACAGCTGTCTAAAACATTACCTAATGGTGTTGTATAATGTTATATTGGGTTTTTAAGTTTAAATATGAAAGAGTTGAAGTATTATGTTGAAAATATATTCATTTTTATCATGTTCTTTAGGAAATGAGAATGCTAGTAAAAACTAATCATTATAGAGGTATAACAAAGACACAAACTGACTATTTAATATATGTGGTTATGACCTGCTGGAAGAGGAACTCCTTATATGGTAATATCCAGGAAATTTACGGTCAAAGGAATACAGCAGTTGTGCACAACCTCAGAGTGCATCTCACAGATCAGATCAGATAAAATTGGAAAAATCTGATCTTGAAAACATATAAAAGACGGAGCTTTCTAGCCTAAAGTCAAAGGTTCTTATAGCTTCCAGATCTCCAACCTTTGTGTAGGTTGGATGCTCATGGATCTCTCCATCCCTTGCATGGGATGTAAACTCTCAGACCTTGATCTGTGCGTGGATTGAGGCTCTTAGAGCTTTTCAGTCCTTAAGGACTGGAGGAGCTTAGTTCCTTCCAAGTCTTTGCATAGACATGGAAGTTCTAACAGCTCCCTCACTCACTTCTTATAGATATCTCCATCCCTTGTATGGAGGCACTGAGATCTATCTAGCCCTTACATGGACACTTCAGTCCTTATAGACATGAAAGTTCTTCGACTTTCCTAGCCTCTAAGCTAGGAGGTCTTACACAGAACTCTTTAATATTTGAATGGAGCTTTCTAGTTTTTTGCATGAACTAGGTGTCAGGCATCGGCCTGGTATCCGGCCATGCCAGGTGGTGCCTCAAGGTCGGACTGTATTTCTGTTCTAAGATTATTATGTCTTGCTATTCCCTGGGAACTGTCTGTGAGTTACCGTAGCAACCAGTAGTCCTCCAGAAAGTTTTCTTTTATCTCTCCTGTGCCCTTAGTCTTGCCCCCATTAGTATCCTTGCTGCTTCCAAGTCATTTTCTGCAACTCGCTGTATATTTCTCAATAAATCACCTTTCTATGGACGACCTGCCTAGAAGTTGTTTTGTGGGATTTATCTGGTGAGCCCAGAGCTGACATTAGGATACTAATCTCACTTTTCACCTTTTCTACCGCGACCGCTGCCAATGCCCGTATCCCGGGAGGAGGTGCGCCGCACTCATCAGGAGTCCCATCGGTTGGCGGGGTTGGTCGCCTCGCAGTGGGTCTACCTTGAGAGAGCAGCGCCCGTGGAATCCAGGGAGGACGCGCACTGGGTCCAGGAGGAGACCCGTTGGCTTGCCGCCCTCCTCGAGGAAGCGCGCCTAGCCCAGCAGGACTCTACACTGCTTACCCGACTGGTTGGCAGGTATTGCGCATTGGGTGGGAGCGAGATCCTGTTGGAAGAGACTGTTCCGCTTGTACAGGATCCCACACCTCTCACCCCCATGGCAGAGCCATTGGAGGAGCCGTCTCCTAATCAACCCCGTTTTTGACGGGAGGCAGAGAGTGCTGCTGCCAAAGCGGTCTTGAAGTTGATTGACATGCCGGCTGATACGGCTACCGACGCCATGGTCCTGCAAATTCTGGAGCCTTGTTTTGGTTGCCCCATACCCACGGAGCTTGCACAACAGGTGGTGCCCTTGCTCCCTAACCGCGGGAAACTTTTGCTCTTGTTACAATGGGAGGCTGAACAACCTTTGCAGCGGCCGATGCTCGGGCCGCCAAGCTGGCGGCAGCACAGGCAGAGGCGCTTGCGGCTGCATCCCAAGGGTCCCATAATTCTGGACATGGGGGAGGATTGGACGCTTGGATCGTTCTCCCCCAATCCTCCGTTGTATGAACTCCCGAGGAGAGCTACTGCTGGCCTACAGAGACTGGCTGGAGTCAACCGCCACAGCAGTTTTTCACAGGACGTTGGGGGGTACCCTGATGAGGAAGACCTTGGTGATTGGTATATGAATCTCCAAGTACCTCGGCCCGGACGAACTGGGGGGGTGGCGGAAGAGATCCAGCGCCTGCGGTACTGAAACCAAGATCTGGAGGAGCAAATGGCTCAGATGCGAGACCAAATGGATATTATGTGGTGGGAGTTTGGAAAGTTACAACGGGCGCCAGCTCCGCTGCTTCCAGGGCAACCTGCGCCAGCTCCGCTGCTTCCAGGGCAACCTGGCCAGCCAGGAGCGCCAGCGCTGGGACACCCCGCCCCAGGACTGCCCGGTGCACCCATTCCAGAACTACCCGGTGCACCCACGCCACCGGGACAACCGCAGCCGGTGAGGCCCGCTCACAGCTGCGCCCATACGCCCCGCAAAGGGACTTACGAGCGACATTCGACAGGGCCGTGGAAGGGCTGCCCTATTTTCTGCATCAAATGGACAGTTTTATGAGAGAACAGGGGCCCACCTTTCCCACAGAAGACAGTCGTGTCAGGTACATCTCGTCCCTGCTGGAAGGAGAGGCGGCTGAATGGATGATTCAACAATTCGACCTTGGGGCTCGATCCGTTCAAACTTTGAATGGCTTTATGCGGACATTACGGAGATGCTTCGAGGATCCCTTCTGGAGTGAGAAGGCTAAGGCTGCCATTCTCCAACTGCATGTAAGCTCTAGCCCTGTGGCGAACCCATAAACAGATTTCAGCAGACAGCAAATCCACGAAAGCAGTTTTATTGGTTAGAATCGACAGGTTTCAAAAGCCATATTCAAAAGGACACTAGTAAGGGGCAAAGGCAAGGTGCACAGCATATATGGAAAAGCAAAAGGAGATAACTGGTAACCTAGGCAACCCCCCTCCCAGAGGCAGGAAGGAGCGCTTGGCGATTCCCACAGTATGGGAATCTGTGAAGACTAAACACGGGGCACAGACTGGCCTTGGAAAGAAGTGGAAAGTTGTCGGCAACTCCTCTCCCTCTCTAGACGCAGGGCGAGGGAAGCGGGACCACGGCAACCCCGAGCAACCCCAAAACCATCCTCGAAAGTACCCGCTCCACCCCCACAGAGACCGGCTCCTGACACTGATTGAACCAAACGGTTCCAGAGTGGAGCCTGTCTCGGTGTGGAACTATGGGCCCAAGCAAGGACTGAGTCTATGAGCCTATAGAAAAATCTCTGAATATCCTCAGTCCATGCTAGGACCAAGTCTATAAGCCTCTCCATTTGTTTGAGAGACCTCTGATCTATGCAAAGATCAGAGATCTGTGTGTGGACCCTAGTGTCAGCTCTGGGCTCACCAGATAAATCCCACAAAACAACTTCTAGGCAGGTCGTCCATAGAAAGGTGATTTATTGAGAAATATACAGCGAGTTGCAGAAAATGACTTGGAAGCAGCAAGGATACTAATGGGGGCAAGACTAAGGGCACAGGAGAGATAAAAGAAAACTTTCTGGAGGACTACTGGTTGCTACGGTAACTCACAGACAGTTCCCAGGGAATAGCAAGACATAATAATCTTAGAACAGAAATACAGTCCGACCTTGAGGCACCACCTGGCACGGCAGGATACCAGGCCGATGCCGGACATTCTGCCCCCTCTAAGGCCCCCCTCCACTCATGTCTGACGGGGAGGGACTGATTGGGTATGATGCATGGAACTGGCGGACACACCCAGAGCGGGCACACCCAGAGTCTATTAGGGCCTTAACTTGTAATTGAGGACCTTTTCTATAATGTCGTAATATTACATCTACATTTACAGTCTCTTCTACTTCACTCACCATGATAGGAGCCTCGGGTTTCACAGGAACACCTGCGGAGGTCTGCGGTATCGCTCCTTCTACCGCAGACCCAGTCCGTTTTTTGGCTGTTCGAGGGGAGACTCCAAGTTAAGAGCTGGGGAGTTCCAGTGGTCATCCTCCTCTGAAGAAGCGGAGCTGCCCTCTCCAGGAGTAGTAACTGTAATCCTGGACTCCGACGGGTCCGCTGGCGAAAGGTCCGTTGTCATTTCTCCGACATGCAGAGCTGGGGGCGCTTTTTGTCTTGGAGCAATGCTCCGCTCAGCTGCGGTGCCCCTTCCTCGAGCGCATCCTCTTCCACAAGGAGTCCCCTCTAGTTGGGGAGTGGGACTCGGCAGTCCCAAACGTGACGGACATGTGGCAGCGAAGTGACCCATGGCACTGCAAATGAGACAGGCTCCCCTTTGAAACCACAACTCTCGGTCTTGCGGAGGTAGAGCCAGCCTCTGTGGGGCCTGAGGAGTGGCAGGTTTGGGAGGGTTTCTCTGGCTTCCCCCCTCCCTGGCCTGCTGTCGGGCAAGGGAAATAAACTGGTGGCAGCTTTCCACTTCCTCCGCCAGCAAAATCCATTCTTCCAAGGTGGCTGGGTCTCGCTGCATGTATGCCCAGTTTAGAATCTCAGGATGCAACGCTGCTCGGAAGTAATGCACCCTGGTAGCTTCTGTCCAATCCACTATTTTATTAGTGAGTCTTTGGAACTCATCTGCAAACTCTTGGACTGAGGAGGATCCTTGACGGAGCTGTAGGAGGGCCGCTTTGGGCTTCTCCCCTTGAAACGGATCCTCAAAACGTCTCCTTAATGCTCGCATAAATTCATTAAGCGACCGTATGGAGCGGGCCCGGGTATCAAACTGGAGGACCATCCATTCTGCAGCCTTTCCAGCCAAAAGTGAGGAAACGAACCTTATTCGTCTGTCTTCTGTGGGAAAGGTATGCCCTTGTTCTCTCATGTAACTGTCCACTTGGTGTAGAAAACAGGGCAAAGCGTCCGTGGAGCCATCAAATGTCACTCACAAACGGGGTTGCTTCCACTGCACAACTGGGACCACAGGGGGTGGTGCCGGTGGTTGCCCAGGGGCTGGCTGCCTGGGAGCCAGTTGTACCGGAGCCGGCTGCCCCAGAGGCAGTTGCACCGGGGTTGGCTGCCCCGGAGGCGGTTGCACTGGAGGTTGCCCTGGAGCCGGCTGTAGCGGAGGCTGCTGGCCAGGGGGTTGTTGGCCTGGGACCAGTGCCTGTGCAGGCGCCGCTTGAGCCAGCTGTAGGCGACCGTACTCATTCATCAACACGTCCATTTGGTCCTGTATACGGGCCATACGATCCAACAGCTCTCAGTTTTGAAATCTCAAGGCATGGATCTCCTCCTCAGCCCCCCAGTCCGTTGGGCTTGGCTGACTCAGTAGTTTGTATTCCAGTCGCTCTCCTTTGCATACAAGTCCACCTCCTTCGAATATTCTTGCACATCAGGAGCAAAGGTGAGCCGTTGCCGGCGCGCTACCTCCCGGGGCAGGCCAGGTTCCGGGGAGCCCGGAGAGAACAAGGGGAAAGACCAGTCCAGACCCCTGCTAACTTTTGACCATGCTCCAGTCCCTGATGTCGCTCGCGCCTGAGCGGCGGTCGCATCCAACAACAGTTGCTCTTCCGCCCGCCTCTGGTCAGCGAGTGCTCAGTCCGCCTCGAGTTTGGCGACCGCAGCGGCCGTCACAATTGGTTCGGCTGCTTGTTCCAAGAGCATTAGGATCTCCTTATGTTGGCCCAACAGCGGTTGGACCTGTTGAGCAAGATCCGCAGAGGAAGGACCGAACTCAGGTTTTAGTACCTTCTCGACATCAGCTGCCGTTGCCGTGGTTGGATGTAAGTCCATGAGGACCAGGACTGTCCTGGCGGCAGTGCTCTGTGCTTCCTGGTGGCATAGGATGGGATCCGGAACAGTTTGTGGAACGTCTCCCTCCCGAGCCCCCGCCATTGGGAAACAGAACTCGAGCCCCTGGATTGGGGCCACCGACTCCTGTTGCGCCCCGCGGAGCGTAAGGTCAGCCAATAACCAAGTTAGCAGAGCAAAGTCCTCTTACGCTAATCGGGACTCCTCCAGCAAAGTATCCAGTCCCAAAAGGTCGTTGTGGGCACATAGATCAGCGTCCTGAGTCCTCCAGGGGGTCGCCGCTGCCAGGTGTTGCCACTGATCAATCACCAGCCCAACCAGCTGGGTGGACTCCGCGTACGTCCGCTGCGCCTCCTCCAAGACGGTACGCAGAAAGTCGGGGTCCTCGGGGAGCTCGTCTGGCACCCCAAACCGAGGAGACGAGTGTCTAAGCCAACCCTCCAGGGCTCCAGCCAAGATCAGCAGTAAGGATAGGAAGACTAGTGTCCTAATGTAAGCTCTAGCCCTGCAGCAAACCCTTAAACAGATTCCAGCAGACGGCAAGTCCACGAAAGCAGTTTTATTGGTTAGAATCGACAGGTTTCAGAAGCCATATTCAAAAGGACACTAGTAAGGGGCAAAGGCAAGGTACATGGCATATATGGAAAAGCAAAAGGAGATAACTGGTAACCCAGGCAACCCCCCTCCCAGAGGCAGGAAGGAGTACTTGGCGATTCCCACAGTATGGGAATCTATGAAGACTATACACGGGGCATAGACTGGCCTTGGACAGAATAGCACAACAGCACCTGGGAGCAGCACAATCGCACTACCGCATACCATCCTCATGGCCTTCTCCTGACACCTATAGAAGTGAAGGGGCGAATGCTGAGTCTCCATCAAAAGACCTGATAACTTGGACAGAATGGGACATGATGAAATCTGCCATTGGGAATGGCATACTAGAGAGTGAGACATTGAACCCTTGTAGGAGATTAACTACCCCTGATCCAATTATATTAATGAACAGTTCAGAAATTGCTGGGACAAAGCTCTGCCAAGACATCCCTGATACCTTCACGCTTAAAAACCCCTTAGCAACTGATGGAAGAGCCATCTGTTACAACGAATATGTCACAAAAACCTAAAGTTCCAACAGAAACAATAGTTAGGGTTGATGTTCACCAGACTACCCAATGTGGGATCAAGCTGTGTACAAGGGGAGAGCCAAGAAGTGTTAAACGCACCAATGGATGCCAGGGTAAAAAACGGAAGCTCCAAAAAGGGTTGCATACACTGTGATGTTAACAACTGCTTGAAACAACTCATTGAGGTTGACTGACTGGTAAACACCTCCCCAGGCAAAGATGGAATATAGCAGGCTGGAGAAACAAGGCTCAGGACTGTGATTTTATTAAATGTGTCAAAAGTTTTGACGTAGTACTTTTCCAGGAAACCTATATTGAAGGCTTTAAACCTTTTTCCCTTCCAGCTGCCAAATCTGGTTTTAAGGGTCAGCCCCAAGCGGATTCATCTTTCCTTGTCTCAAGTCATTTAAAACTGGAATTAACTCGTCTACAGATATGCAATCCCATTGCACAAGCTTTTATGCTGGATTTTGGTAATATTGCTTTAATTATAATAAATGTTTACATTCCCCCCCCCCCATGCTTAGAGAGTGTCACCTTGGCCCAACATTGGAATCTTCTAAGGTCATATACGGAAGATCTGGAGAAAAAGTTTCCTGCTACAGAAATAATTCTAGCAGGGACCTTTTAATGCAAGGGTGGGAAGGGATGATAGAGCACTTTGCAAAGCATTGGGAATGGAGCATGATGTTGTCACTGTTTTTCTCCCTTGTGAGATGTTCAAAAGATAGTTGTTTGAACTCTGCAGGTGTATTTTTCACAAGGTTTTGTATTCAATTCAACAAAATCATCCTGAATGATTCAGCAGATTTTGACAATCCAGGCGAGTTCACTTTTGTATCCGGGAGAGGTTGCAGTGTGAGCGACTATATTTTGATTTCTCCCAAGTATAGAATCCAGGTTGCAGATTTTTTTTTGTAGGAGATTGCTCTATTAGTGATCATTTGCCTCTAATTATGACTGTCAAACACAGGGCGAAAACGCATGGTCGCTTTAGCTTCATTTCCTGTTTCAGCCAGGATTCAGCCAGGATCGAACGCATGCGTTTCGCCGAATATGTGTTCGATCCTGGCTGAATCCTGGCTGAAACAGGGAATAAAGGAGGCTAAAGTGACCGTGCGTTTTTGCCCTTAGCCTTCCTTCAGGTTCATCACCCTTGACCTTGGCCATAGGTGATGATTCAGATTTTCTTCCAAACAATCATTTGGTCAACAAGTCAAGCTCAGAAAACTCAACAATTGTTAAGAACAAGTTTTGCTCTTGAGTATAGTTCCTTTATAACTAACTCAGGCGAATCTCTAGGAGTAATCCGGGCTTATGAAAAGCTAATAACATATTTGGTTAATTTATTAAAACTTGACCCTGTAGAATGGAACAATCAAGACAGAGGGTCAGACAAGGGCCTGGTTTGATAAAGACGTCTGTTTAACATTCAAAGTATCTTACCTGAGTACAGAAATGTCAGGTTGTGATTAATTATATGAAAAAATACACTGCTAAATTTCCAAAATTTATTTTTTTCTTGCTGCAGAGATAATGTCATCAGATATTTTTACAATGAGGTTTAAGCAGAATGTGTCTGACGGTTTTGGCTCTTCCCTTTCAATCCTTCTGTCAGCCACAACTATCTTATGCCAGGTTTTGGGCCCTGCTGAGACACTTGGAATGGTTTATCTCATGCTGTTGATCATCCAGATGACAGATGGTCTCCTTGTCATGGAAGGCGGCTGTTGCCATTTGCTAACGTCATACTATGCTTCAGTGGAAAGGATGGGGGGGAGGTCCCACCACATTATTTCCAGGATAAACAGTTTTTAATATACCACCGAGAATGCTGTTTTGAGAGACAGACAGAGAGAGAGAGAGAGAGAGAGAGAGTTGAATGGGTAGAGCACATTTTATATGTCAGAAGGCAGGCAATTACCTTGGATGGGCAGCCCAGCAGGCAGGCAAACTGACAAGAATTGGGCAGGGAGAAGTTGGGTAAGTAGCAGGCAGGCAGAAGATCAGTAGAGGGTATCAGGCTTCAGACGATATGCCTCAGGAACAAGTTGCCTAGACTGAGGAAGTATAGGAGACAGCTTTATATCAGGCATAGATTGGCTTGCAGAATAATTAGTTTGTAGGACTCGCTGCCACATGATGTAGTGATGGTCTCAAGCTTAGATGGTTTTAAAAGGGAATCACACAAATTCATGCAAGATAGGTCCAAAATGGCTATTCATCATGGTGGCTAAATGGAACCACTGTGTTCAGAGGCAGAGACTTTTGAATCCAGTTTGCTGAGATATCAACTAGGGAATGCTATGATCTCTGTGCCCGTGCTTGTGGGCCTCCTAAAGCAGCTGGTCAACCACACTAGGAAATAGGATGCTGGACTAGATAGACCACTGGTCTGAACCAACTGGAGTCTTCCTAAGTGCTTATAGTTTGATCTGACTGGATGGGAAAGACCCCCACCTTAGAGAATGGCTGTCAGTCAGTCCAGGGAACATGGACATTACTCAGTTCAGGCATCTTTCCCCTGAACAGTTTTTGTGCATGATCAATCAGTGCCTCTTCCAACAACATATGAACATTAGCACAATACTCCCCTTCATCCTGCATAATGACATGACAGCCAGATATTTCAGAAAGGAGACAGCGGTTCCAGTTTGCACACTCTTTTTTTAGAAACAATGTCAGGCTGCATGTACCAGCACAGAAGAAGGAGAGCGCGCAGCGCTGATGTGAGCAGCCCTTCAGGCTCTGCGGTGCCACCATAATGGAGCAGAGCAGGTGTAAACCCAGAAAGCTGCCACACATAGCAACTTACATCCACTGGATAAACATTCCCATGTGGTAGTGATAAAGCAAAGAGCCACTCACTCAGCAAAAAAGATCTGACCCTACTGGCTGGGACCCAGACTTTGATAGCATGAGAAAGGGAAAGCTATAATACCTGTAAATAGCCTGAATATGTAAATTCTGTTCAGAGGACACAACAGGCACAAACCCAGCTTGTCTTCATCCTCCCTGTCTTTCCCCAGATTGTGAACCAAGTGTGACTGAAGAAATCTTTGTTTGAGGAATCTTTACACTAATTCCAGTTTGTCATGACACCCAAAGTGTAGTTTGTTTACCCTAAAATCTGGGATTCTAAAGCGCTCGAGCATGACAATAAACTAGATTTTGCCCATCACAAATGAATCCCTATTTGTTCATAATATTTGAACACAAGAATTGTCTTTGTTCCCACCTATGAAGCTACTTTTCTTTGTCTGCCCATGGTGTCTGCCCATGGTGGGCAAGCTCCTGAGCTTGCATTCTATTTCCTGTGCTTGCTCAAACAAGGAGGAGGAAAGGGGGTGATGTCATAGGGGGAGGGGCTGTGGCTCAGTGGTAGAGCATCTGCTTGGCATGCAGAAGGTCCCAGGTTCAATCCCCGGCATCTCCAGTTAAAGTAGGGTTGCCTACTCCAGGTAGTAAATGGAGATCTCCCTCTATTACAACTGATCTCCAGCCGATTGAGATCAGTTCACCTGGAGAAAATTGCCACTTTGGCAATTGGACTCTATGGCATTGTATTCCCTCTCCAAACTCCGCCCTCCTCAGGCTCTGCCCCAAAAACCTCCCACCAGTGGCAAAGAGGGACCTGGCATCCCTAAGTTAAAAGGACTAGGCAAGTAGGTGATGTGAAAGACCCTGGAGAGCTGCTGCTAGTCTGAGTAAACAATGCTGATTTTGATGGACCAAGGGTCTGATTCAGTATAAGACAGCTTCATGTGTTCATGTGTCATGGATACTGTGACATCATTTCTGGGTGGTCATTTGTGATGCGCTAGGAATTGCTCCAATCTCTATGGTCTTCATTCAAAACAAAACAAAAACAAGCCTTGTGGAGAGAGGGGATGTCTTTCCTACTTTGACAAAGAGGTATTCCATAAGAGGGGGGTTATTGCAGTAAAGGGTTTTCTCCTCACAGTTGATTCTGTAACCTCAGAGAGTGAGGGCTCATGGAGCTGGGAAGAGTTTGGGTAACAACAACTAAGGTCCTGCCACTTCTGATTAATGCAGCAGGTTTGTTCTTTTTTGCTGAGATCTGTAGTTGTGACTACGAATCTTTCATTTACAATTATAGAACAAGCACATCTTGTGCTAGTCAGCAGGTCCTCATAAGAACTGAGCAGAAATAGTTTTGTAATTAAGGCAGGACTGAAGACAGACTATTTCAGCATTGATCTCTTCTCTGATTTTCAGTGCTTGAAAATCTTTTTTAAAAATCACAACACAGAGAGACCAAGGGCATCACTTCTTTCTCAATAAGAGAATATTTCCTCCAGACTGTTCTGAGGAACTATTTGCAATAGACTCCCAATTCGAGGAAATATTTAAAAAAAGTGCAAATTATTGTAATTTTGATTTGTTGGCAGCCCAAAGGGTGGCATATGGCACCACAGGCTGAATAGTGTAGCTCCTTGCGCAAAGCAGTGTCGTAAATGGCAGTCAGATGCTGCTTATAGAAATATATTTTGGGTACTTTCCCAGTTCAGTTGCATAAGAAGAAGGGTGCATGCAAACATGCCTGAAAAGAAGGATCGCTGTGCTTTGGAAGTGCTCTCAACATGTTTTTGTCAGACATACCAACTTTGCAGACTGGAAGCAGGAGCCTGCACTGACTGGCGGGCAGTTTTGATGTCACAATCCCCATACCCAGTGGAATAATTCAGCATCTTGAAAGAAAAAAACGGATAAAGGTCTTCTTTAAACACTAAGATATTCTATGACCTTTAAATTGCATGGACAGACAAACAGCACTTACATAATTTTTAAAGGCATATAGGATGGGGGGAGCTGTGAGCACTTGTCCCATGATAAACCCATAAACAACATCCACAGACGAATAGTCCAAAAGAGAGTTGATTTATTCGGAAGACCAACAGGTTTACAGCAGCAAACAGATTGGCACTAATGGGGATTAGGGGTATGGTGCAGGGCCTATATGAAAGAGCAATAGTCATATCAAGATAGCAATGGAAGTCATGGCAACCCCTCTCCCGGCGAGGGTGGATTCCCACGGGACTCAGAAGCAGACTAGGAATTCGGCGGTTGGCAGAACTGTCCTTGAACAGCACCTGGTGCAACCAAAACAATCTCAGTCAGGCCGCTTCAGCAGAGAACAGGCCTGACATTCTGCCCCCCCCAAAGCCCCCCCCTTTCACTTCATGGGCGCTGGTTTGTGAGGGTACGCAGCATGGAAATCACGGACCAGACGGGGGGCGGAAACATCGCGGGAGCGTACCCATTCATCCTGAGCGGAACTGAAGTGTTTCCAACGAACAAGATATTGGAGGGAACCATGATGGATACGCGAGTTCAAGATCTTCACAATTTCAAAATGTTCTCCCCCCCCCCACCATCACCGACGGCTCAGGGAGAGGCTCAGGATGCCACTCCATGGAGGGAACATGTGGTTTCAATAGACTGACATGAAACACGGGATGGATATGTCTCAGTGATTTAGGGAGTGAAAGTTCCACAGTCACTGGGTTGATGATTCGAGAAATGGGGAAGGGTCCTACGAACTTTGTGCTGAGTTTGTTACACGGACGGGTTGACCGTAGGTTCTTGGTGGATAGATAAACCAAATCCCCCACCCCATATACTTTGCCTGGCGAACGATGCTTATCAGCCTGAGCCTTGTATTTACGTTTAGCTCTCTCCAGATTCTTGACCAGCCAAGGCCAGGTTGTCTGAATTGTGTGTACCCAGTCAGCCACACTTTCACCTCCCTTGATACATTATTATGGCCAATGGGACCGAAGTCTTGTCCATGCACAGCACGAAAAGGGCTATACCCAGTGGACTGATGCACAGCATTATTATAAGCATATTCAGCAAAGGGCAACAATTCAACCCAATCATCTTGGTGATAATTTACATAACAGCGTAGGTCCTTTCCTTTTCCTTTTCCCTTCGCTGAGAGGCAGATCAGTCATAAAATCCATTGCAATTACTTCCCAGGGTCTAGTGGGGGTCTCCAAAGGGAGGTTTGCCCTGGGGTCTCTTGGCAGCAGCACAAACTGGGCAACTGCAGATGAAGGAATCCATTTCGGTTCGCACACCCGCCCACCAAAATGGTCTCTTTAATAAATGCAACGTTTTGAGGAATCCAAAGTGACCCACGGTTTTGGCCCCATGGACCAGCTGCAGAACCTTTCTCCACAGCTCTTTAGGCACATACAGTTTAGAGTCCTTATACCAATAACCTCCACGTTCAACCAGAGAAGCGGGGAGGGTTTGTGCAGAGAGTTCGGCTTGGCAACTGTAACGAAGGGAGTCCCTGAAGGAATCTGTCAGTCCCTCCATATCTGGCGTTGAGGGCACTGCGCTGGCAGGCTTCCCTGTAGGAGAAGAAGTAGGTGTTACCGAGGGGGGTTGGGTGTCTGGTCCGCTGCCACTGGGGCGAATGGGTGCCCGCACCTTGGGTCTCGCATCCTGGGATTGCACAGGGGGTGGGGGCAAAGCCAGTGAAGGAAGCGGGAGATGCGGAGCGGTCGGGCCAGTCACCGTGGACGGGTTTCGGGTCCCTCCCCCTTGCGGAGATTGTGCTGGGAGTCGGACCTGAGACCGGGTTTAGACTGCTAGGGTGGGCAGCAAACCCCTCTGAGCAGGAGTGAATAGCGACTCTGTGGGGCGTTCAGTCTTGGTAGGGTATTGGGGTAGTCTAGATAAAGCATCAGCTAGTACATTTTGCTTCCCTGGTACATGTTTCAATACAAAGCGGAATTAGGCAAAGAAGTCCGCCCAGCAAACTTGTTTTGCAGACAGTTTACAGGCCCCCGTTAGCGCTTCTAGGTTTTTGTGATTGCTCCACACCTCAAAAGGGACCTTAGAACCTTCTAAAAATTGTCTCCATACCGTGAGGGCATGGTGCACGGCGGCCGCTTCTTTTTCCCAGACTGGCCAGTTGAGTTGATGCTACGTGAATGTCTTAGAGAAGTAAGCGCACGGATGCATTTGACCGTCCTTCCCCCACTGAAGCAGCGCACCCCCCATTGCCACGTCTGAGGCGTCAACCTGGACTACAAACATTTGCTCAGGATCAGGGTGATTTAATACCGGTTCAGAGGTAAATAGTTCCTTGAGGGTATCAAATGCCAGTTTGGCACAGGGGGGTCCACTTTATTTTAGCCACAGGCAACGTGGCTGCACTTCCCTTTCCCTTAGTCTTAAGGAGGTCAGTGATGGGGAGTGCAATTTGCGCAAAGTTGGGAATGAATCCCCTGTAGAAGTTAGCGAACCCAAGAAATTGCTGAACCTGTTTGCGTGTTGAGGGTAGTTCCCAATCTGTTATGGCCTGCACCTTTTCAGGGTCCATGGTGAGACCTTGGTGTGAAATTATATAGTCCAGAAAAGTCAACTGTCGTTGGTGGAATTCGCATTTGGACAACTTAGCATAGAGTTGATTGTCTCTGAGACGTTCTAACACTTCCCTTACCAGGGCAACATGTTCATCCATAGTTTTAGAGTAAATAAGAATGTCATCTAAGTAAACCACTACTCCTTTATATAGTAGGTCATGTAAGATTTCGTTAATGAATTGCATGAAGACCCCCGGGGCCCCTTTTAATCCAAAAGGCATCACTAAGAATTCGAACATGCCAAAGCAACTGGAGAAGCAACTGTGAGGGACTCATCCCCGTCCCTAATTCGGATTCTATAATAGGCTTTAACCAAGTCTAACTTGGTAAAAATACATCCCTCTTTCAGTTGTCCCAAAAGATCTGAGATTAGAGGAATGGGGTAGGCATTGGATTGGGTGACCGCATTGAGCTTTTGGAAGTCGATGCATAACCACAAGTCACCTGTCTTCTTGCGCACAAAGAAAACAGGGGCTGAAGAAGGAGCGGTAGAGGGTTGGATAAAACCCCGAGCTAGGTTTTTGTCCAAGAATTCACGTAGCACAGTTTGTTCCGACGCGCTCATGGGGTAAATCTTACTTTTAGAAAGTTTCCCATCTCCCACCACCTCAATAGCACAGTCTGTTCTGCGGTGGGGGAGTACATCACATTCCTGCACATTAAAAACATCCGCAAACTCCCGGTATTCAGCAGATATTTGGGGAGACTCATTAGTGTCTGAAGCCAAGGCAGGGGTTGATGGGAGCATGGTTTTGACAGCGACTTTGTATCGGTGCCGTTCACAGCCTGGGCTGGAAAATGACAAAGTCTCGGCTCCCCAGTCGATGGAGGGGCTGTGTCCCCTCAGCCAGTTTATACCCAAAACTACAGCGTATCTGATATTGGGGGCTATGGTGAAATCGATTTGTTCCCAATGGTGGCCTATTCCCATCGCTACTCCCCAGGTGCGATGATCGACAGGCCCACCTTTAAAGTCACTGCCATCCATCTGGGCGAAGTGATCAGGGGCCGATAGAGCTACTGACTTCACTTTAAGTGCCTTAAACGTGGCTTCATTAATCAAAGAGCGGGCACACTCCGAGTCTATAAGGGCTTTAACTTGTAACGGGAGCCCTTCCTGTAGTGTTGTAACATTACATCCACATACACTGTTTCTGCCACTTCACTCACCATTAGGGGTGCCTTGGGTTTTGCAGTAACATCTGCGGAGGTCTGTGGTGTCGCTCCACTCACCACAGACCCAGCCCGTTTTTTGATAGATCCAGGGGATATTCCAGATTCAAGGCAGGGGGGTCCCAGTGGCGGTCTTCGTCCGACGATCCAGAGCCATCCTCTGTGGGGGTAATTGTAATCCAGGACCCCGACGGGTCCGCTGGCGGTTCATGGGCCGGTTCCTCGATGTGAAGTGCCGGGGGCGCCCTCCATCCCGGCACAATGCTGCGGTCAGTCACAGCGCTTCTCCGGGCGCGTCCTCTACCGTGAGGCGTCCCCTCCAGGCGAGGAGCAAGAGTTGGCTGCTCCGGACGTGACGGGCAAGTTGCAGTAAAGTGACCCATGGCACCACAAACGAGGCAGGCTCCCCTTTGGAAACGGGACACTCGGTCTTGAGTGGGTTGAGCCGGCCTCCGCGGGATAGGCGCTGAGGCTCTGGGGGAAGGTTTCTGGCTTCCCCCCTCTTTGGCCCATGGTCGGGCAAGAGAAATGAACTGGCGGCGCCTTTCTACTTCTTCTAGCTAGTAGGATCCACTCCTCCAGGGTGGCAGGATCTCGTTGCATATAAGCCCAGTTCAATATCTCTGGGTGAAGGCCTTCTCGGAAGTAATGTACTCGAGTAGCCTCAGTCCAATCCACGATTTTACTAGCGAGTCTCTGGAACTCATTGGCAAAGTCCCTGACCGATGAGGATCCTTGCCGGAGTTGTAGAAGGGCAGCTTTGGCCTTTTCCCCTTGAAACGGGTCCTCAAACCGTCGTCTTAACGCTCGAATAAATTCATTGAGCGAGCGGATGGATCGGGCCCGGGTGTCAAACTGGAGGACCATCCAATCTGCTGCTTTTCCCACTAAAAGCGAGGACACGAACCGAACCCGGCTGTTTTCCGTGGGGAAGTTGTGCCCTTGTTCCCTCATATAACCGTCCACTTGGTGAAGAAAACAGGGCAAGGCATCCATGGAGCCATCGTAGGTCACTCTTAAACGGGGTTGGTTCCACTGTATCACAGGGGCAGCGGGTGGAGGTACCGGAGCTGGTAGTATTGGAGCGGGTTGTCCCGGCTGTCCTGGGGGCGGCTGTGCTGGCCCCCCTCCCGGGACTGGCTGAGTTGGTTGCCCCCCTCCAGGGACTGGTGGAGCTGCTTGCCCCCCTCCAGGGGCTGGTGGAGCTGGTTGCCCCCTCCAAGCGGGCCACTTCCCAGAGGTTGGGCCGGTAATGTAAGGGGCGCTAGCGGTTGCACTGGAGCCGCTTGAGTCCTCTGTAGACGGTCATAATCACACATCAGTAAGTCCATTTGGTCTTGCACGCGGGCCAAGCGGTCCGTCAAGTCCCAGTTTTGGAACCGTAGGAGATGGACCTCCTCCTCAGACGCCCCGGTGCGGCAGGCTTGGCTGGCACGGAAGTTGGTATTCCACTCATCCCCCTCAGTATAAAAGTCCTCCTCATCCGAGTATTCCGGTATGTCGGAAGTAAAGGCGAGCCGTTGTCTGCGCGCCACATCCCAGGGCAGGCTCGATCCGGGGGAAATGAGGGGAAATACTGTCCTGACCTGGATGGCCCAGGCTAGCCTGATCTCGTCAGATATCACAAACTAAGCAGGGTCAGCCCTGGTTAGAATTTGGATGAGAACTACCAAGGAATACCAGGGTTGCTATACAGAGGAAGGCAATGGCAAACCACCTCTGCCTTGCCTTGAAAAACCCATAAGAGGTCACCAGAAGTCAGCTGCGACTTGACAGCACTTTACACACACAGAAGACGGGGGAGAGGCAAAAGCAGCTGAAGCAGAGGCAAGGATGTCTGTCATTTGCTGTGCAAAGTCAGTGAACACTGGGTTCCCTTGCCAGAGAAAAAAACACCCTGACTTCTGTTTTAGGTATGCCAGCATGCAGCCTTAGTGAGTTCCATGCTTGGATGCAAACAGTAAGTTAGGTCCTGAAATATAACATTTCAACGTAGAGCAGAATATGGTTAACATCGTAATCCTGATCCAGACATTCTTGCTTTTCAAGATTCATTCTGAAAGTTCCATGGGCTAGGATGGAGGCCTTTTTCAAAGTTTGCAAACCTATCTGCCACTGGTGCAGGCATCCAGAAATGATGCTTGTTCTCTGCTTGTTGCATTCTGGGGTCCAATTACGGTGATTAATCAAGGCCCTTGACAACGGATGCAACCTGTGGCTGCCACCCTCCACCTGCCCCTCACCACTGTGGCGAGTGGGGTAGTGGGGGTGGGAGAGGCTGCCCCCCTCCCCCCAAAAATCTTCTGTTTGAGGCCATCATTTCATTATAGAGCTGGTCCTGAATCAAGTGTGTGGATGAGGACTGAGTTATGGGTGTGGAAAACCATATTGTGGCTGCTTTCCCAGAACCTTATTTCAGTGTCCTCTTTCATCTCTCTCATCACATGTCAGTGCATTGAAACAGGAGATAGGCCTTCCCAGCACTCTGTTGGGATATGTCTGTGATAATTAGCAATAGTCATTTCCCAGCTGGGCTTTCTTCAACCCCAGGTCATCACACATTCTATGCCAGCATAGCAGCATTGCATAACTGTTCTCTCTTCCAGGAAAGAGGAAACAATGTGCTCTGACCTTCTTGCTATGAGAAAGGTGACTGAGTGCAGGATCTCTAGGAAAGGATGATCCCCTTGCCTCACCTCACCCCTCTCAACATTTCTTTGGCCCTTCATAGATTCACAGTGAAGGAGTTGCTGTTGATTCCACAGCATGCCGTATGTGCAACCCTGCCAGCAGGACACACTGTACTATGTCGGCTAAATGGTAAAGAGTCATATGAGGAGAAAGGGCAAGATCAATATATGTAAAAAAGCTGATCAGCAAAGCAGTAAGTTAGGTGGTAGCCATCACAGCTCTTAGTTTATACCATCACATTACCCTTTCAAATTTCTGCAAGGTGATGTTTGCCTAACAGTAAATGAGGGAATGTGTGACCATGAAAGGGAGATGCAGCATGACACTAAAGGCTTCTTGCTATCCTGCCAGTTTTTACTGGCAGAGACCACAGAGAGGAAACACCCATCTGGAGTCAAATTTTCAGACTGCCGCAAACACTTGGAGTCTTCATGCTGGCTGACAAAGCACACCGTTTGGACAGGGCCAGTCAGGGATCAGCAGCACCTCCAGGACATGCATGCAGGCCCATCCAGATATGGGTGAACTGGGCAGAATCCAGCCTGAGCCTCAAACAGCAGTGAGACTTACATTACAAAAAATGTGCCCAGTGGTCTTCAAAGCAACTGTGGGTTTAATGGCTGTTCCTAGTGGTTACAGTTATTTTAATCTGGCCGCTAGGCTTTGAATTTTTTCCACCCTTCCTCTTTTTGGAAGACCTGAAACTTTTAATCCCTTAAGGAGAAATTGTGCCCCAAGCAAGGATGACCCAAATACTTCCTGCAATCTCTTTTCCTCCCCAGTTTTGATCACAGTAGAGTAAGATCCTGTAACACAGATTAACATTTTAGAAAGCCTGAAGCCTTATTCGCTCACTCCTGTTCTTTACCCCAGCAGCAAGGAGAAGACCTTACTGCTCCAGCCTGGCTAAGATTACCCCCAGTTGCCTCTGACTGACTAGAAGGGCTGGTTGTGCCCATCCATGTGCAAAGGGGTCTATGCATGCATGCCTGTGTGTACAGTGCAGAGTGATCTATCCTTCCAGATAAGCTCATACAACCTGCCCTACCACTTTTCCCCATAGAAAGTTCTGAAGTTGTTAAACGAAATGCCTGAAAGAAAACTGAGTACTCTGAAATCCAACAAGATTTATGCCTCCACCGATCACAAGTGCCATGCCTCGGACCTGGAAGATGGCGTCCTAGCAGCAGCCACTCCTTTTTCTGGCTCTGGAGTTTCTCTCCGCTTATTTCTTTTCTAGACTATTTTGGTCTTTTTCTTTATTAAACCGAAGACTATGGTCAATGGCAATTAAAGCCAAGCAAGCTAAACAAAGCTAATCTTAGTTGTTAAGACGGAAGCAAGTGGGAGAGAGTGAGAGATAAACAAAGCAACGTTAAACACCAGTAAGGCCGAAACATCAAAGGCTTCAAGTGTAAGCTTGAATTTAAGAACAACAATGAATGGAAAAATGTCTTGGAAAAGGCAAAGGAGGAATTCAGATTCACCGCTATCCTCACAAAGACTTGGGAAGCAGCTTCGAGTTGAGGACCCTTTTTGGGATGATTTGGTGAGTTTTCGTCTCTCTCTGCTAATAGATTTACGGCTTTAAGGCAAATTAAGGATCAAGACGCTTCACCAAACAATTCTTCCCAGTTGCAAGAGACTGTTTTAGGTTTGTAGAGAAGAAGGAACATCCCCTCCCCTGGTAGACAATGGGGGGTCTGATGAAACTATTGACATAGTGATAAAAGAAGTAGGAGCCGAGAGGCTCACTAGAGAGGACACTCTTTTCTCCAGGTCATTCCTGGAGGGTGGCAACAGAGAATTTTTTTGTCCAGGCCAGTCCCATTTGGATTAATGAAATCACGGAGTCTGTTGACAATATACTTATACATTTTCTGCGGCGTTTGACAGGCTCTCCAAAGTGTGTGGCGGGAACGGCACTTAGAATGGAACTTGCACAGTGTTCTTTTGAATCTAGGGCCTGGATTGCTGCCTTCAAATTAAGGCTGAAGGTTCTCTACTCAACTCCTAACATCCAAGGGGGCCTGTTACATAGATTAAAGGAAGATAACTACAGAGGGACGTGGGGAAGACATATAGATAGTAAACTGGTACTGCTTGACCTTCCACCATTAGTTCTTAACAACTTAAACTTTTCTGAAGCACTTAAATTAGTAAGGTCAAGGGTGAGAAATCTTGAGTGTGTTAGCACTACATTCCGCGCTAGACGCGTATGTTCTACCCTTGCACTGGGGATTCCCCCTCCTGAGTTCGTGCCCTCTTATGTGAGCTTGCTGACAATGCCAAGCCATAGACGTGCCTTTATGCTTGCCAGATTAAATGCTTACCCAACTGCAGAGATGTCAGGTCGTTTTGCGAAAACTCCATACTCAGATCGAGTTTGTGAATGTAAATCTGGAGATATTGGGACTTTACACCATCTCTTATTGTTTTGTCAGCACTGGTCAGCTCCTCGGTTGCGTTGGATCACCCCAATATTGTCTAAATACAAACTTCCCTTGGAGTCCTGGGTGATATCCCACATAATGGGAGATATTCATCCTGATATCACTAGTTCTGTTACAAGATTTTTGGCGGAGGTGATGTCGCTCAAACGTCAAAATAAAACAAGCACGTAAACTACGAGTTGAAAGTTGAAACAGATTTTGTGATTTCAATGAGACTGGTTCAGGGGGAATATATTGTTATGGTATTAGTGATGCTATGTTTAGTAATTGTTTCTACTGTGTTTTAACCTTAAGTATACGTTGGGTGTTGTAAATTGATTATGTGTTGTTGTATTATGTATTATTGTTATGGTTAAGCTCAAGACCTTTGGTCAAAGGAGCTAGTAAATAAATGGAAAAAAATGTCCAGGCCAGCGCTGGAGGTTGGGAACTGAGTTTTTTTTTCCTCCTCAGGTCTGTCCAGGAGGGTAATAACAATAGAACTTATAACTTAGATTTTGCAACTTGATTTACATTATAATAGGTTGTTTTGTGCTCAGGGGTTCGAAAATTTCTGGGAGGACAGGGCCAGCAACTGCTACTAGCCATGAGTAAACAGAACCTCCATGTTCAGAGGAAGTTATCTCTCTGAATGCCAATTGCTGAGGAGTCAACAACCAAAAGTGCCTTTGATGCTTGTGTCCCTGCTTATGGGACATCCAGGCTAACTGGTTGGCTTACTGAGGGAAACAGGATGCTGGACGAGATAGACTGCTGGTTTGATCCAGCGGGGCTTTTCTTATGCTCTAGCAAAGTGTTTGCTTGCATTAATAAGGACTTAAAATAAAATTGTTATAAAACAAGAAATTCTAAATGTACATTTAAAGAAATCACAAGTGATGACTCACAAAAAGTACAGTTTCATTTCAGATTGGGTTGAAGACATTTCTGTTTACATTTTCTATCAATGTAATCCTAAACAGAGATATCCTTCTAAGTACATTTAAATCAACAAGTTAACATTAAAATAACCACTCCAGCTGATGATAAATGAATGAAAGAACGTAAGAACAGCCCTGCTGTATCAGACCAAGGTCCATCAAGTACAGCAGTCCGTTCACACGGTGGCCAACCAGGTGCCTCTAGGAAGCCCACAAACAAGACGACTGCAGCAGCATTATCTTGCCTGTGTTCCACAGCACCCAATATAATAGGCATGCTGTCAAGACAGAAAGGTTATTTTACGTGCTTGATCAAGGTTTGGTTCTCCATTTTGAAATGCTGGGTGTTAGCTGTAGTGATTTTGCAGACCTTGGTTCACAGAAATCTAACAGATTTCTCTGGAAAGCTCTGGAAAATCACTACACCTGCAGCTTGTTAGGCTACCAGATATCTGTTCAAGGACACCTACATTCCAGCTTAATTGGATGGTACCGTGCATCTGTGAGAAAGCGGGAGTGGGGATGAGATCCCTCCTTTGTGCATGAGAAGAGTGCCGGTCAGAACCGGTCAGATCCACTTAGAGGTTTCTCCCTGGCTAATACCCTGATTGGGGGAGAAGGGTCATCTGACCTGGGTTTAGAAATCCATAACTGCAGCTAGGCATTATGGTGGTCATCTTCTCTTTTTGACTCTATGCTATCCTTGTGCTCTGCCTTTGCCTGGAACACCGATATTCAACATCTCGTGTAACGCAAGGCTTTGTGCCCAGCCTGTCGGGCTGAGACCAGAAGCAGCTTGAGCAGTGAGTTGGAACGCCTGCTAAGTAACAGTAAGTATTCTGGTTAAGTTAGACTTCGTTATTTTCATGCCAGTGTGCCTTAAACTGTAACCTGTGTTTTAATCAATTATTTTGAACTTTCTTTAATAAAGCTTTTTCAGCTTTTTAAAAAGGCTGTGGCTGTTTTTTTTAAGTTTACTGGCCTACACTCGGTCCTGTTACAAACAAGTCCTGGAGTCCTGGGGGGGTGGGGCTCCAGGCTTGACACCTACACCTCTGACCCTGGAGAAAATGGGTCTGCATTATGACTAGTTCAAGCTAGTTTCAGAAAAGGAAGAGGCACTAGAGATCATATTGCAAATCTACCCTGGTTACTGGAGCATACGAGAGAATTTCAGAAGAAAATCAGCTTGTGTTTCATAGATTACAGCAAAGCTTTTGACTGTGTGGATCATGAAAAGCTATGGCTGGTTTTAAAGGAAATGGGTGTGCCACTACATCTGATCGTTTTGATGCGCAACCTGTACTCTGGACAAGAGGCCACAGTTAGAACAGAATAGGGAGAAACGGAATGGTTTCCAATTGGCAAAGGTGTCAGACAAGGATGTATTTTATCTCCCTATCTCTTCAATCTATATGCAGAACATATAATTAGGAAAGCTGGATTAGATTTAGATGAAGGTGGAGTGAAAATTGGAGGGAGGAACATTAATAATTTGAGATATGCCGATGACACTACATTATTGGCAGAAAATAGTGAAGATTTGAAACGACTGCTGCTGAAAGTTAAAAGAGAAAGTGCCAAAGCAGGACTACAGCTGAACATCAAGAAAACAAAAGTAATGACTACAGGAGAATTACACAACTTTAAGGCTGACAATGAGGAAATTGAAATTGTTCAAGACTTTCTATTCCTTGGCTCCACCATCAACCAAAAGGGAGACTGCAGCCAAGAAATTAGAAGGAGATTGAGACTGGGAAGGGCAGCCAACAAGGAGCTAGAAAAGATTTTGAAGTGTTAGGATGTGTCACTGGCCACCAAGACTAGATTAATTCATGCCATTGTATTCCCTATTACTATGTATGGGTGTGAAAGCTGGACAGTGAAGAAAGCTGATAGGAAGAAAATAGATTCCTTTGAAATGTGGTGTTGGAGGAGAGGGTTACGGATGCCCTGGACTGCCCAAAAAAGCAAATCAGTGGGTTCTAGATCAAATCAAATGTCAGGCCTGCTTTCCACAGCACTAAGCAGCCTGTCAGACTCTGACTGTTTACTTTCGGTTCTACCAGGTGCCTCTCAAGGCCAGACTTGCTAACTTCTGCATTCCTGTTCCAGTGCTATCTCCCGTGGGAACGGTTCCTCAGTAGAAGGGGGGCCACCTTGATCTGTTATGACTAATGCTTTCCCTTATAGGCCTACCTTGTGCTCCCAATTGCCATTCATGCCAATGTACCTGTAAGCTCTGCATACCTGTATGTTTTCCATTAAATCAGCTCTCTTTTGGACTCTTTGTCTCTGGATGCTCTTTGTGGGATTACCATGGGACAAGTGCTCACATCAAGCCTGAACTGACCCTAGAAGTTAAAATGACTCAACTGAGGCTGTTGTATTTTGGTCACGTCATGAGACGACAAGAGTCACTGGAAAAGACAGTCATGCTAGGAAAAGTTGAGGGCAGCAGGAAAAGAGGAAGACCCAACAAGAGATGGATTGACTCAATAAAGGAAGCCACAGCCTTCAGTTTGCAAGATCTGAGCAAGGCTGTCAAAGACAGGACATTTTGGAGGACTTTCATTCATAGGGTCGCCATGAGTCGGAAGCGACTTGACGACACTTAACACACACACACACACATTATGACTAGTATCCATTTTTAAGTAGTTGCCATGAATATCCCTCTCCTCCATGAACCTGTCCACTCCCCTCCATGAACCTGTCCACTTTCAAGTTGGCAGCCATCACCACATCCTGGGGCAGGGAGTTCCATCACTGATGAATGAACATGCTTCCATCATGAATTATGTGAGCAAAGAATTAATGATAGAAACAAACATGCCAATCTCTGGTTATGATCTAAATTTTCTTTCCTTAACACAGTATGACATTAGTTCACCCCCTCAGGATAGTCTTGTCCTTGGGAGAGATTTTAGTGCTACCCCTAATCTCTATTTGGATAGACTTGCATTCCCTCCCCTCCCCCAATTCTAACGTTCCAGTCTGAAAATAAAAATTAAAACAACAGAAAGATTTTTATTTGGCACTTAGACACTCTTTCTTGTACCAGGTATATAGGGAATCCATTAGAAATAGGCTTTCGCACAAACCTATAAAATACAGCAGGGGGCCCAATGTGGTGCCCATGGGTGCCCCGACACCTGCCAACAAATATTTTTAGGAAGTGGGAGGAGCCAGGTGGGGATTTTCCCAGCAAGGCTTCTGGTTGGCCACTGGAGATTTGATTGGCTTTGCAGATTTAAAAAAAGACATTGTTTTGGCAGCAGCTTCCACCCCAGCACAAGGGTTTTCACTGTATGGTTGAAGGTAAGCTGTGGGAGCCATTTTGTAACTGACAAACAATTCCTGAGCTTTCAGCGGCCGGGCACAGCGTGGCTGAGGCGGTGCCTCCAAAACCGTTTCCTGACCACCGAAAGGTCAAAAAAAGCCTTTTGCAAGCTTTTTGTTTTTTAAATGGGGCTTTTGCCCCATTGAAAACAGCGAGGCTGAACCTGTTTTTAGCAGCAATGCTGTTCGTCCCGGTGGCATACACCTGCATGCCCCCGGAATGCCCCCTGGGATGCTGCCATGCATCCTGGAATGCCGGCACAGACCTTTACACCAGTGGGACGCCGGTGGAAGCCCCATCTGGCGTCCCTAGGTGGCGCTGCTGCTGCAGTGCCAGGAGACCGGCATCCGGGCCTCCCCACTGGCAGCAGTGCCATCCTGCACAGCGTAAGTGGCTCAGCTGGCGGTGGCTGGGCCACTTATGCCGGCGCAGCCCCTTCCTGGCCTCCTGAGGACTCTCGTCCTCAGAAGTCAGGAATGCACTGTGAGTCCACCTCCAGCACTAGGTATTTTGTAGCAGCCATTTTGTGGCTGTGCCCACCCACAGCTGTGTCAGAATTCCAAAGGTGCCTGTAGACTCCAAAAGGTTGGGGACCCCACAATGCAGAATACGTAAGGACCTGCAGAGTGTGTGGGGAAGGAAGAAATAATGTTTACCACCAGTGATGTCGCTAGCAGTATCCTGTAGGACATTCTGCAGTAGAAACCACTATAGCCATACACACATCCGTCGCAACTAGTTGCGGTGCTGGAAGTGAACTTTCAACATTTCCGAGGTACTGCATGAACTTCTACAGGACTTCCATACTATGGGTTTCAACAAGAGACCAAGCTGGGTCAGAAAAGTAATAGTTTACAGTACATCTTTTATGTTTCTGAAAAATTATCAGCTGTGCAATGTTTCAGCTATGACTTTTTCACTCCAAGCTGTGCCCTGCAGCACAATCAGACCTCAATTCCTCAGAAACACACTAAAATTGAGTTCTTTCTAGCTTGTGATTTGAATGCCTTAGGGAAAGCACGTTGATATTCCTATAAAATCAATCCTTATCTCTTCTATCCCATGACTGATCTCTAGTAAGATTGTTCCTTTGCACCATATTATAACTGGCTAATGTTATCAAACCTGGTACAGTATCTGACTGGCTAGCTTTTAAAATCATCCACTGTATGAGTTCTGGTCCTAATGGATGGTAAACGTTTGCTTTCTTTAAAAATCTGTTACCATGACAACTCCGAAACTTAACATTCTTCAGGTATCTGAAGAAGTGAGCCGTGGCTCATGAAAGCTCATACCCTGCCAGAAAATATTTTTGTTAGTCTTTAAGGTGCTACTGGACTCTTGCTCTTTTCAACTCCTAAACTGTTGTTTTAGAAGACTTTTTCCCACTACCCTCACTACCCGCACTGCCCCTGCAGTTGCTCAGGACAGCAGGAACTGCCTCGCCATCCTCCGGAGCCCAGAAGCCCCTTTCTTGCCCACTCCCCAGTGTGGGCCATCAAACAGGGCTTGAGGTAAGACCCAAGCCTGTGCTTACAGATGAACATCAAGAAGACAAAAGTAATGACTACTGGGGGGTTACAGAATTTTAAAGCTGACAATGAAGAAACTAAAATTGTTCAAGATTTTCTATTCTTTGGCTCCATCATCAACCAAAAAGGAGACTGCAACTAAGAAATCAGAAGGAGAGCCTGCCCTGGAACCTGTGGCTAGTAGGGTTGCCAACTCCAGATAGCGAAATTACTGGAAATTTGAGCATGGACTGTTGCTATGTAAATTACCACCAGGATGATTGGGTGGATCTTTTGCCTTTTGCAGAGTATGCCTATAATAATCCCTCCCATCAGTCCACAGGTTTCAGCCCATTCCAGGTGATATATGGTAAATCTTCGGACCCTTTGGTAATGTAGACCTTACGGGGGAGGGGGCTGACACTGAGGTAGCCGACTGGGTAAACATAATACAAAACACTTGGCCCTGGTTACAGAAAAATTTAGAACGGGCCAAGCGCAAATATAAAGCACAAGCTGATAAATACCGTTCCCCGGGATGGGACATCAAGGTGGGGGACCAGGTATATCTGTCCACAAAAAACCTTCGCTCCTTACGCCCGTGTAAGAAACTCAGTGAGAAGTATGTGGGGCCCTTTCCAGTCTCACGACTCATTAATGAGGTCACCGTGAAACTCAGCCTTCCGAAATCCCTGCAGGGAATCCATCCAGTGTTTCATGTCAGTTTACTAAAGAGACACGTGCCTGCACCGGAATGGCACCCCGATCCTACTCCCGAGCTCCCTGTCTCGGTGGGGGGGGGGGGAGGAGGAACATTTCGAAGTGTCCAAGATCCTAGATTCTCAAGTCCGCAATAAAGTACTCTACTACCTGGTTCGCTGGAAGCACCTGGGTCCCAGCCATGATGAATGGGTAGCCGAACATCACGTGACGGCTCCCCGTCAGGTCCGCCAGTTTCATGATGCTTACCCCCAAAAACCTCAACCTGGTCACAGGGATGAGGGGGCCTTGGGGGGGCAGAATGTCAGGCCTCGCTCCCATCCCCAGGAGTAAAGGCTCTTGACAGGAGTTAGGCCAGTTTCTGGCTCCATGTCAAGCCCTGGTTCTCATGCCAGTAGCATCTGTGTACAGTTTTGTTCGTCCTGTTTGCCACAGCTGTGCAGGTGTTTAGTCTCCCTTTCCTGGGAACCGCTTATCTCGGGACTGCTTCGCCATGTTTACTTTCACAGCCTGGATTGCCTTTAAACGTGTAACCTGCCTATGTTGTCCCATTACTAGCCTTACCTGCGTGTAAAGCAGTCAGTTCTTTAATCTGTCTTTTTGCTCCTAATAAAGTATTACTGCTTCAGGACTACCTGCCTGGCTGAGTTTGCTTATGGGATGCTAGGGGCAGACGCCTGAGCCTGACATTGAGGAGGATGGGGTTTGGGGAGGGGAAGGACATCAGTAGGATATAATAACACAATGGAAGCATAAGCAGAATGCATTTCTGAGAGCATGTCCATTATCAGGTGAGGGGGGTGTCTATACTTCCTAATCCATACTTTACTACAAACTCAGTCCTGTAGAAGTGGCATATTCAACAGGGCACAGACTGTGTTGTAAATACAATCAAACAGCGTTAACTCTGAGATAAGTTCAGTTTCTACCAGGACTGCTTGAACTCATCAAGAATTGAAAAATCCAAAAGGTGCTTAACCCTTTCCTCACTTGCTATTCCTCCACTTCAAATTGTCTGCCACCTTCCATGGCTCTTCCCATGCAGTTGAAAACAAGCGCTCATTAATAACCACACTGGGATCAGAAGATGGTGTAGCTACTGCCAGAAAAATGTTTACTTCTATGTGGCTGAACCTGGTCAAAACTGAGAAGTAACCAAAAATTCAGTCTCAGGACTCTTTGAACCCCCTACTCCCCATTTATCACTGCTATTTCATGTGCAGTTTTTAAAGCACATACATTTTATAATTTGAGCATACAAATGATGTTAGTGGCTATAATACTCCAACTGGTGAGATCATAAGAATACCCAACATCTCTGGATTCTACAAGCAAGGAATGCTACAATATAGATAGAAATTGTTTACAACCATGTTGATCCAACATTAAAATCCAAAAAAACAAGAACACCTTTTATTAGGACCAATCCAATGACACATACCAGTATGCAACTTTAACCGGTCTTGAGGGAGGCATCCTTCCTTCCCAAAACCCTTGTAAAACTACTTTTGTAAAATCCAGCCTGAAGAAGAATTCTGGCAAACTCGAAAGCTTGTGTTACATGGATTGTGTTCTTATATAATTTCACAGTGACCTTCAGTCTCTTAAGACATTGACATTTTAACATCTTCTATGCAAGGAGCAAAAACAGTCACAAAGTTTCATGTCATCATTACCTTTCAACAGATGGAATAACAACAAGGACAATCCATTCAGACGAGGCTAAGAGTGTGAAGGGACCAATACTGTTGTAGTAGTGAAAGCTCTCCCAGGATGAACAACTGATAGAAATTGCAAGTTCACAGCTTCTTCAGGAAGGAGAACTACCCGTGCACTTTATCTGAGTGATTCAACTGAGACAAAAATAAAGTCTTTTCCACAGCCCACTCTGTAAGCAAATCTGAGCATTTGGTTCTGGCACCCCAGACTGCTCCATACAGCACACAGTGGCCAATAAATTCTTTGCTTTAGGTATATGCAGTCAGAACACCTCACTATTTCCAGCTCCATTCTGTGTGTGTACTTGTCTGATATGCACATGTTAAATGTTTGTGGGGAGGTTAAATTAGGTCCTTATCTGGAGCCACAAGCACAATCATTATTGTTGTTTTCATTTATATTCTTCCTGATTGGACATACATTCCAGGCAGAAATTTACAGAAATTTATCAATTTACAGAAAATATATTTCAAAAAATTGTTGTTAAACTTATTGCTTAAGATTTCCCACTTTCTCAAGCAATAGGAAGGTCCAGGTCAGGTTAAATAAGGGCACAGCTATACATGACTGGGATAGGGAAGCCACTGCAAAGTGCAGCATAGGGGTGGGTGGGAGAGGCGACAGATCAATCTTCCCTATGCCTCTGTTTTTCTTTTCCTCAACTGTTTCTCTCTGGCAAGGTTATTTATTATTACAGAGCTCCACCAGGAACTGATTCAGGACACACACCCCTCCACTAGATAATAAGCCCAATGAGGGTCCCATCATTCCTGTAGGCAATTGCCTAGCACTACTGATTATCTGAACTGGGCTATACAAATGACTAGGTATCACTAATGGCAAGAAGAAGAAGAAGAAGAAGAAGAAGAAGAAGAAGAAGAAGAAGAAGAAGAAGAAGAAGAAGAAGAAGAAGAGTTGGTTTGTATATGCCGACTTTCTCTACCATTTAAGGGAGACTCAAACCAGCTTACAAGCACCTTCCCTTCCCCTCCCCACAACAGACACCCTGTGAGGTAAGTGGGGCTGAGAGAGCTGTGACTTGCCCAAGGTCACCCAGCTGGCTTCGTGTGTAGGAGTGGAGAAACAAACCCAGTTCACCACATTAGCCTCCGCCGCTCATGTGGAGGAGTGGGGAATCAAACCCAGTTCTCCAGATCAGACTCCACCGCTCCAAACCACCGCTCTTAACCACTACACCACGCTGGCTCTCCTTAATTGATTGTATTTGGTCATATAACTCCTTCAGTAAGGGCCTACTACAGTTACATGCAAACACATTTAGCAGTATCCAAACAGCTGCTTCTGTTCAAAGTAAGGAATTTCAGGAAGGAGCGATTTGGTGCAGATCAGTGAGAGGTGCATTGTGTGCATGCACACATGTGCATGCTGAACTTTTCCCCCACTTGCTTCTTTTTTGCTGCTACTATTCCTCTCACATCAAAGCTAATAAATTTCATAATTTTTGCAAGAGTAAAAAAGGATCTAGAATCCTATATAGGGAAAAGCAGCTGTGGGAAATAGTTGTAGCAGAAAAGCTGAAAGGGTTCTTACACACACCCCAAGTCACTGCCCCTGAAGCTCCTATTCCCTAATCAAATAGGAGCTGGGTGTAGTGGAGCTGGGAGTAGTGGAGCTGCACTGCCTCCTCAGAGGCTTCCCGGCCACCATGGAGCATAAAAAGCATGTTAAAAAATAAAATAAGGAGAAAAGGGGGGAAATGCTCCATTGAAAACAGCAAGGCTGTGCCACTAAAAAAGGTGGCTCAGCCCTGCCACTGCTAATGGGGTGTTCCTGGGGCAAAAGGGCTGTGGAACCCCCCATATTTGCAGCATAGCTTCAAGGGACTCTCCTTGCATGAACCCCAAAGTTTGGTAAAGTTTTATGGGGTCTGGAAGGGGTCGCTCCCCTCCATAGAGAAAAGTTTGCAATGTTTCTCTATGGAGGAGGAGGCAACCCCTTCCGGATGCCATAAAATCGGACTCCCTGACCCAATCTTCACCAAACTTTGGGGTTCATGCAAGGAGAGTTCCTTGAAGCTACCCTAAAAATTTGGGAACTCTACCTCCAAAAATGGCTCCCCAGAGCTCATTAAACAAATTCCCATAGGGAAAAGCCTGGGAAAAGCCGAAGCCAAAAAAAGCCAAATGCCTATTTGGCTGATTCGGTGATCACCTACTCGGCTGCGACTTTATTCCCAGGTTTTGGTATTCAGTAAAACTGAAACCCGAATGAAGCCAAAACGACTAATTTTGGGTTTATTTTCAGCTGGTGTTTATTGATATGAACAACCCTAGTCTCTCATTTAAAATCACAGATAAAATAGGCATATTCTGATGTTTTCTCTCCTGTTGCATAACATCTCCTGATTAAATTCTCTATTGATTAACAGTAACAGGGTTGTGACTGCAGTTGCATAAGTCACTGGGTCTTACCTGCCTCTGGGAAACTTCTGAGAGTGTGGCCACTTTCCTCTTGTTGTATCAGTATAAATTAGGGTGGAATCCACATACATACAAATTTTGGGCTCACTTACTGAATACTTACTATCCCAGATGTGAATGTTGAAGTCATATTTTGCTCTGAGACAGATTAGTTTTTTCCCACTGATTACTAGAATCGTATTGCTGCAACATAAATGGCATTTACTTAGAAAAACTTGCATAATGGTTTGGCAATTAACCTTGGCTTGAATTTATGACATTGTGTACAACAAAACATCAGCAAGTAATTGTAGGAGCCAGCATATCCCTCTTTTATTGTTTGGATCATGGGAGCTGCCAGGGCAATTGCGTGCCTATGCAGTTGTCATTGCAAAAGTGTTTTCTCTTGGTTTGTTCTTCTCCCAGCTTGGCAGGAAACAAGGGCCTTTGATTTCCTGTTAGCTAGAGAAGCCTTATTCTTCATATTCCCCAAATGGGAAATGCTGGGGTCTTTGTGCCAAGTGTATGGAAACTTAATTTCATTTTCAACACTAGCTTAATGTTTTTGGAGATATACCATTGCTTAGACATTTAGGTCCCGTTCAGGTAATACACATCAAATCAAATTTATTAATATGGTCAACTGACCTATCACATGCCAACACATCAAAATTTCCAGACTCAATAGTTTGTACCGCAGAATCACAGACTGCCTGTACAAATAAAGGTGTAAGATCAATAAAAACAATCCCTGATTAAAATTATCACCTTAAAATTGTAAAATATTCTAACAATCATTCTCTAATAAAGTTCTGCGTATTTTAATAGCAACAGCACAGAACCTGGCAGTTTGGAGCATAAGCTGAGGATCTTCTCCTAACAGGTGCTTCTTTGCCAAAAGCTCAACTGACTCTTTAGGGAATTTACCAAGCAGGGGGGAAATAAGCTTTGGTCTAACTTTATGGTAGAATGGGCAACATATCAGTGCATGTTCGATGGTTTCAGTGTCCCTTGTCCCACATGGACAAAACCTCTCTGATCTAGGGATCTTATATTTCCCTTCTAAAACAGCTGATGGTAGGGCCTGGCATCTGGCAAGGGTAAAGGCCTTCCTATAATTAATAGGCTCAAGATGAGAAAAATAAGCCGCAGTTGAGACTAGGTATCTAGACTTATCAGGTACTAGGAAAAGTGGTGATTTTCCAAGATCTGTCTGACGTTCAATGTCTTCCACCCTTTGCTTCATGAAACTTGATGCTCGGTCTACGCCCATGGCTAACAGGGTAGGTGGAGAAAGGCCCAGGCAGGCCATTTTTATTAAGGACCGTCTTTAGCCATGTTGACTGGAACTTATCCTGTAGAAGCAGGGGTAGCAGCCCTTGAGGGATAAGATTTAATTTAAGACAAAGAATAACGGAAGCAGTACAAACCCTTGCCTCCACCCTCGCCAGTCCTGCCTCCAGTCTATGTCAACATATGTCAAAGTTATGCCTAGTCTGCAGTTTGCTAAACAGATCATACTGATCAGAGTGACAGCTAAGTCATGTGATGAGGCTGGTCTGATCCAGTTTGTACAGCCAGGAATGGGGATTTCCAGAATGACTCATCTCAGGTGAACTGTGATTGGTCATGAATGTGTATATAAGTCTGTATAGTGTATGTGAGTTACCTATTGCCTGAAATATATATGCTGGCGGAGCATGCTGTTGCTCAGAGCTGTGAATGTTAACAGCCAAAGGACTCTGTGTAGATATTGTAAATAAACTGTACATAGCAGAACTGCGTGGTGTGAAGTTGCTACCAGGTAAACTCCTGAAGTCCAGACAAGCTGTGCGCGACAGGGTTATGGGCCCAGATAGACTGCGCTGAGAGCTGGAGGTTCTATTGGAGTTGGTGAGCTACTGCCGTGAGTTGCTGCTGTGAGCGGTTTGGATGTCTACAGAGGCCAGCGACGCTGAGGACCTTGATGTACAGTCTGCAGACGGTTCAGTTGTTTCTGACAAAGAGTCGGAGGAGGAACCGGGGGAAGATAATCAGCTACTGCCGGTGAGAGAAGATATCAATGGCGCAAGCTGTTTCTGCCCTGCTGGTTGATAAACTGACCGCAGATAACTATGCTGTGTGGTCTCTGCAAATGGAGCATTATCTTAAGCGTGAGTCATTGTGGACGTATGTGGATTCTCCCCCACAAGCTCCCACGCCTGAGGAAAGTTTAAAAGACCAGAAGGCATTGGCTACGTTGATATTAAGTGTTGCTGATGACCAGTTGGTGCATGTGGCGGGACAGGGGTCAGCTAAAGATGCTTGGAATAGCCTCAAGGCTGTATATGTGCAAGACACAGCTGGATCTCTTATTTCCCTCATGAGAAGGATGTATAGAAAGACTATGGAGCCAAATGAGAGTGTTAGAGCTCATTTGAACACCTTAGCCACGTATTTTCAACTGCTGGCTCAGAGGGGAAAGCAGATTTCTGACCAGGACCAGGTGTTTATAGTTTTAAGTTCCCTGACGGAGCGTTTCGACCCACTTATCTCAGCCCTTGAATCTGTGGATGCAGCTAAGTTGACCTTGCAGTTCATCACGGGCAGATTGCTAGAGGAAGAGGCGCGATATATGCAACGGGAGTTGGCAGTCAGCCAGACCGGGAGCTGTGACAAGCAAGAGATAAGGAAGGATACAAGCCTCAGCTGTGAAGCAAGTAAGCCTATACCTATGGTGTTACGTGAAAAGAGATGTTTCAGATGTGGGAAAGAGGGACACATTCAAAGATTTTGCCCTGCTGCAAGGAAATACAAAGAAGGAAAAAGGACTCAATTTGTGACCAAACAGCAAGCTACGCTGGTGAGAGCAAGTCCAGACTCCCTGAATGACTCTTGGATAATTGACTCAGGAGCTTCACAAATATTTGTGAGGGAGGAAAGACTATTAATGAACTCACATCAATCGGCATTAGGTCATGTAAGTTTAGCAGATGGACGTTCTGCAACTGTTTCCTGTGAAGGAAGTGTAATGTTTGGAAGTTTAAACCATACATTCAATGATGTGCTTTGTATACCATCTCTTGAAAGAAACTTATTAAGTATAAGTGCACTAGACTCTGCTGGATTCAGTGTGATTTTCAGAAATAAGTGCTGCAATATTCTCAAAGGTGATAAAATTATGGCAGTGGGGAATTTGAAAGATAATGTGTATGTGCTAGAGAACATGGCAGGTAAAGCACAAACAGTGTTAAATAAAAACCCACACCATAAATGTATACATTTGCTACATAGAAAACTTGGCCATGTGGGTTGGGGTACCTTGAATAAAACTCTTGCCATGCTGGGCAAAGAGAAGGTTGAAGGGTGCAAAACATATCTGGATTGTGATGTGTGCAAGCAAAGTAAGTCCAAAGCACACCCAGTTGCACCAAGGAGTGACAGAGTAACAAAAACCCCTCTATATCTTGTTCATAGTGATCTGGTAGGCCCTTTCCCAGACAGTATATCTAAAAGAAAATATCTTCTTCTTTTGATAGATGATGCCACAAGGTTCACATGGGTGTATCCCATAGCAAAGAAGTCAGAGGTGTGTGATACTATAAAGATGTGGGCTAACAATGTGCAAAGGCAATTGGGGCATAAAATTTGTAAGTTCCAAAGTGATTTTGGGGGCGAGTACATGTCTGGTGAAATGGCTCATTGGTTTAAGACTCAAGGTATTGAACACAGAATTGCTAATGTATCTATGAGTCAAGAAAATGGTGTTGCAGAGAGAAAGGCAGGAGTACTGCAAACAATGATAAAATCAATGCTACTTGATGCTGGATTGCCAAAAATGTTCTGGGCAGAAGCGGCAAAAAATGCTTCTTATATTTCAAATAGAATTTGGACAAGTGCCACAAATAACATTCCATACAAGGCTTTGTATGGGAAAGATCCCAGTTTGGATCATATCAGGATATTTGGCAGTAAAGCATGGGTTAATATACCACTGAAACAACGTAGGAAAGGTGGTGAAAGAGCAAAAAAGTTGACATTCCTGGGGTATCAGACAGGAATGAAATCTTACCGTTTTGTAAATAACCAAAATGCATTAAGTTTCAGTCGTTCAGCTACATTCTGTGAGGATGCTAATTGGCCTAAAATACATGCAAACCAATTACCATCTACAGCAATGTTACCTATGGATGATAATTCTGAAAATATGCCAGAGGTGAAACAGGAGGTGCAGTCACCAATACATGCAGACTCTGAGAGTGTGCAAAGTGCAGATCAGAGAGCAGTGCCAAGAGTGTCCTCTAGATCTACAAAAGGTATTCCACCTCAAAAGTATGGTGTAACTGCTAACCATGTGTTTGTTAAAGTTCCAACTGATTACAATGAAGTGTTAAGTCTAGCCTCAGAAGAGAGAAATGCCTGGCTGCAAGCCATGGAGGCGGAATATAACTCATTGGTGTCAAATGAAGTATTTTCCTTATCTGAATTGCCAGAAGATAAGAAAACTCTGAGTTGCCGTTGGTTATACAGACTCAAAAACTTGCCAAATGGGAATGTTAAATATAAGGCAAGATTAGCTGCGAGGGGATTTACGCAGGTGGTCGGACAGGAAACATCTAGGCCCAATT
Source organism: Euleptes europaea (assembly GCF_029931775.1). Classification (NCBI taxonomy): domain Eukaryota; kingdom Metazoa; phylum Chordata; class Lepidosauria; order Squamata; family Sphaerodactylidae; genus Euleptes; species Euleptes europaea. The sequence continues at coordinate 65,321,660 of NC_079323.1, forward strand.
AAGAATTACCTAGTGGTGCAAGTCTCCAGAAATGAGAATGGTTGGTGTGCACTAAGCCAGGAGACTGAAATGTTTGAATATTGAAAGGTTTCAATAGTTAAAGAAATGGCTGTGTTTAACAAACGTTTGACTAGGGAGGCGTGTCAACATATGTCAAAGTTATGCCTAGTCTGCAGTTTGCTAAACAGATCATACTGATCAGAGTGACAGCTAAGTCATGTGATGAGGCTGGTCTGATCCAGTTTGTACAGCCAGGAATGGGGATTTCCAGAATGACTCATCTCAGGTGAACTGTGATTGGTCATGAATGTGTATATAAGTCTGTATAGTGTATGTGAGTTACCTATTGCCTGAAATATATATGCTGGCGGAGCATGCTGTTGCTCAGAGCTGTGAATGTTAACAGCCAAAGGACTCTGTGTAGATATTGTAAATAAACTGTACATAGCAGAACTGCGTGGTGTGAAGTTGCTACCAGGTAAACTCCTGAAGTCCAGACAAGCTGTGCGCGACAGTCTAGCAGTAGCATTTGATACGCAACGAGGTAAATGGAGGGCTGCTCTCAAGAATTTCGATTGAACCTGCTCCAGTGGGACAAAAGTAGATGAAGGTGGCCTAAAGTCCCGTATGTCAGTTGTGCCAGTGTTTTTGCTTGGTAATGCTTAAGAGCGGCTGGAAAGTAATGCTCTCCTTTAGTTCTTGAAAAATTAATGATGTTTAAGGCAGATTTTTGCTCTTTCTCTGCTGCATAATTGCGGTGAGCTTTTCTAGAACCAGAGGCTTGTAAGACTACTCCTAAGTATTTAAACTTGAGTACCTGGTCTATTTTGTGGCAGGTAATACACATCCTACATATGGTGGGAAGCATGTCTTATCTCTCTGCCAATGTAGTGGCTGGCATTCAGTGCCACTTACTTAGGGTTGCCAACTCCAAGTTCAAGGAGATTTGGGGGTGGCAGGGTTTGGGGAGGGCAGGGACCTCAGCAGAGTATAATGCCATAGGGTCTGCCCTCCAAAACAGCCATTTTCTCCAGGGGAACTGATCATGAGGGGTTAGGGGTCAAGGCTGCACAGCGGTGGTGGTATGACTCTCACTTGTTTGGTGCCAGCAAAATGCCCCGCCCCTCTGTTGGCCATGAGATCAGAAGGGCTATGGTTCACTAGTCCCTGTAGGTGTGAGAGATCCCCTCTCTCTGAGTTTACTTCTCCAAATCAAATGTTCAGACGTTGATAAAGAAACAAAGGATTTATTGAAGACATCAGGAGATGAGACAGGCACAGGTAGCAAGTTGCAAGTGAGGGGCTAATCGGGTTTACAGAATATATTGACTCCAGGGCACTGGGGCACTGGGGTTCACACTTATTGTTATGGGAAGTTACAAGCTTGGCATAATACAAAACATCAGACGAGTCCCAGGAAGTCTGGTGAAGCTATCACACTTCCAAGGCCGCATCGGCCTGAGGGAGTACTGACAGGAAGAACAGCGGGGGGGAAGATACTTGGGGCAATCAGGCCTGGCGCCTGAGACCAGAAGGTGTGAACTGCTTTTACGAGTTCACTGATAGGCAGGTGATGAGAAGCAGAGACACACAAACAGAGACCCTCACATTCTGCCCCCCTTAAGGCCCCCCTCCGGGGTCCTCGAGAGGGTGAGGCTTATCGGGATAAGCGAGGTGGAATTCTCGGACCAAGCGAGGGGCCGCCATGTGGGGTGCGGCCACCCACTCGTCGTGAGCGGACCCAAGGTTTTTCCAACGAACAAAGTAAAACAGTTTCCCCTTCTTCCATTTGGAATCTAAAACCTTGGATATTTCCAGATGGGTATCCCCTCCTACCACAGTAGGAATCTCATGGTCGGGAGGGGGGTGGAACTGGGGAGCTGCCACATAAGGTTTGAGGAGACTTATATGAAAGACGGGATGGACTCCCTTGAGAGTCTTTGGGAGTTTCAGTTCCACGGTAACCTCATTGATCACTCTGGTAATGGGGAAAGGTCCCACATAACGGTCGCTCAGTTTTTTGCAGGGACGAAGAGAGCGGAGGTTCTTGGTGGACAGATACACTTGCTCCCCCACCTTTAGCTCCCATCCCGGAGACCGGTGTTTGTCTGCCTGTTCCTTGTACCTGCTTTTTGCCTTCTCAAGATTTTTGAGCAGCCATGGCCAGGTAGATTTAACTGCCTGAATCCACTCCTGAAGATCAGGGGTGGTTTGGAGCTCTGGCGTGACGGGGGCGGAACCGAAAGGACCGAATTCCGTCCCGTATATTACTTGGAAGGGGCTAAAGCCGGTAGAGGAATGAGGCGCATTGTTGTACGCATATTCGGCGAATGGCAGCAGGTCGACCCAGTCGTCCTGGTGGAAATTTACATAGCAACGCAAATAACATTCTACCACCGCGTTTACTCGTTCCGTTTGACCATCCGTCTGGGGGTGATAGGCGGAAGACAGACCCTGTTCCTCCACCCCCATGAGCTTTAGGAAGGCTCGCCAGAATTTGGCAACAAACTGGACCCCCCGGTCGGAGAGGACCTTCCTCGGGATCGAGTGTAGCCTGAGGACGTGTGTAACGAATAGTTTAGCCAGGCCCTGGGCTGAAGGAAGACCTGCACATGGAACGAAATGGACCTGTTTGGAAAAAAGGTCCGTGATTACCCAGAGAACCGTTTTTCCCCGACTAGGAGGTAGGTCGGTGATAAAATCCATGGCTATGACTTCCCAGGGGCGGGAGGGGTTCTCCAGCGGTTTGAGAAGCCCTGGGGGTTTTCCCATCCGTTTCTTAGCTGTGGCGCAAGTGGGGCAGCTGCGCACATACAACTCCACATCAGCTCTCATACCGGGCCACCAGAACTGCCTCCGCACCAGGTGAAGTGTTTTTATGAAACCAAAATGACCTGCCAACCTGGCACCATGTACAAGTCCCAATACCTCTTTGCGAAGGGAGGATGGGACATACAGTTTTCCCCCTTGCATCCACCAAGTGTTGGTTCGTTCCAGGCCAGTAGGGAGGAGATGGTGCTCCTCCTCCTGTAAGGAAGCGTCCCGGAGCCGCTGCTGGAAGGCTTCCGGGATACCTTTGAGCGTAGGGGGGGTCTCCGGTCGATGGGCTTGGGACCGGGTAGTGACGGCTAAGCTTGGGACCTCCCCACGCTGCTCGGGAGTGAACAGGGAGTCAACAGGGCGATCGAAATCGTTGCGATACTGGGGAAGTCGTGACAAAGCGTCGGCTAGGGCATTTTCCTTGCCAGGGACATGTTTGAGAGTGAACCGGAATTTGGCGAAAAATTGGGCCCACCGAATTTGTTTGGCGTTGAGCTTTCTAGCTCCCTTGAGAGCCTCAAGATTCTTGTGATCAGTACACACTTCAAACGGCAGTTCGGCACCTTCTAAGAAGTGTCTCCATATGGTGAGGGCATGTTTGACCGCCGCCGCCTCCTTCTCCCAAATAGCCCAGTTGATTTCGGACTGGGAAAACTTTTTGGAGAAGTAGGCGCATGGTCTCAACCGCCCCCCTTCATCCCTCTGCAATAGGGCCCCGCCCATGGCCACATCCGAGGCATCCACCTGCACCACGAAAGGCTTGGTGCAATCTGGGTGAGCCAAAACGGGTTCGGATGAAAAAAGCTGTTTTAAACGTTCAAAAGCTTGCTGGCACTGGGGGGACCACTGCAAACGGGCTGAGGGTAGCGCGGCGCTGGCCCCCCTGTCCTTGGTACGTAACAGGGCAGTGAGGGGAAGCGCAACTTGGGCAAAGTTAGGAATGAAGTTCCGGTAAAAGTTGGCGAACCCCAAAAACTGCTGAAGCTGGCGGCGAGTAGTGGGGGGTTCCCAATCCCGTACCGCCTGGACCTTTGCGGGGTCCATTTCTAACCCTTGGTGGGAAATCACGTACCCAAGGAAAGTAATGGAAGGTTGGTGGAACTCACATTTGGACACCTTAGCATACAGTTTGTGCTCCCGCAACCGCTGGAGCACTTCTCGCACTAGGCGCACATGTTCTTCCATGGTTTCGGAGTAAATAAGGATATCATCGAGAAATACCACCACCCCCCGAAACAGCAAATCATGCAAAACCTCATTAATTAATTGCATAAACACACTGGGAGCCCCCGAAAGTCCGAATGGCATGACTAGGTACTCAAACATTCCAAAACAGCTGGAAAAGGCTGTTTTGAATTCGTCTCCTTCTTTAATGCGAATGCGGTGGTATGCTTCCACTAAGTCCAGTTTGGTGAAGATCCGGCCCTCCTTTAATTGTGCTAGAAGGTCGGGAATAAGAGGGAGAGGGTAAGCGTTAGACTGGGTAACGGCGTTTAGCCTGCGAAAGTCAATACACAGTCTTAAATCTCCCGTCTTTTTCTTCACAAAGAAGGCCGGGGCTGAATAAGGAGCCTTGGAAGGGCGTATGAAACCTCTCGCCAAGTTGGCATCCAGATAGTCCCGTAACACCGCCTTTTCACTAGGGCTCATGGGGTAGACTTTCCCCTTAGACAGTTTGCCTTCCCCCACTATTTCGATGGCACAGTCCGTTTCTCGGTGGGGGGGTAACTCGTCACATTCCCTAACATCGAAGACGTCCGCAAACTGCGAGTATTCGGTGGGTAGTTGAGGAGGAACGGTGGCTGGGGGGGGAAACCCTACTACCGCGGCTGCCGGAGTCCGGATAACCCGTTCCTTATCATGTAACCCACAGGGGTTTTCGGGGAACGAGAGCACCCGTTTAACCCAGTCAATGGAAGGGTTGTGTCCCCGTAGCCAGTTCATCCCTAATACCACAGGGGTTACAATGGGGGCAATGGTAAAATACAAGCGTTCCCAATGTTCTCCCACGGACATAATCACGGCTGCAGTTCTGTGGGTCACCGGGCCCCGTTTAAAATCACTCCCGTCCATTTGGGAAAAGCGGAGGGGTCCCGGAAGCCGCTTGCGCCGGACCCCCAGTTTCTTGGCAGTTTCCTCGCTAATCATGGTGCGGGCACACCCCGAGTCAACCAAGGCGGGGAATTCTAAACTGGGACCCCCTTTCGGTAGGGATAGGTGAACACGCACATACACATTGTCCTCTTGGGCGCTTACCATCGGTGGAGCTCCTTGCACAATGACAGGGGCGGTCTGCTGCGGAGCCCCCTCTACAGCAGACCGACGGCGTTTTTTGCCGGCTGTTCCCACTCTTCCTCCTCGCTGGAAGAGGGGGAAGGAGTGGTGGCGGTTGGGGATCCGTCCGACTCAAAAGTAGTATTTGTAATCCGGGACCCCGTTGGGCCGGTAGAAGTGGAGGCCCCGTCCTGGGGGCGCGCATGGAGAGCGGAGGGTGCGCCGGAGCGTCGGCCCGGTGGTCCGCTCCTGCGGCGGGGCTGATCCTCGGCAGCCGTCTTTTGCGGTTCGGTCGGGACTTGGCGTGGGGGGTTGGGACGGCCCGCACGAGAGGGGCATTGCGACGCAAAGTGTCCCTTACCTCCGCAGGTCAGGCAGACACCGGTCTCAAATCGCTTGCGGCGTTCAGCGGCTGAGGGAACCCCGCTGCCCCCCAGTCGGAAGTCTCGGCCCCGATCGCTCCGGGGTCTAGGGTCTCGTCCGATGCGTTGTTTGGACAAGGTCAGGAGTTGTTTGCGATTCTCAATGTCGGCCGCGTGACGAACCCAACCTTCCACGTCCGGGGGGTTCCCTTGCATGAAGGCCCAATGTTGGAGGTCTGGATTAAGGCCCTCCCTGAAACACTGTACCAAAGTGGCTTCACTCCAGTCTAGGATCCGGCTGGCCAGTGACTGGAACTCACTTGCATACTGCGCCACCGACTTGGTCCCTTGGCGCAGTTGCATCAGGGAGGCCTTAGCCCGCTCACCCAGAGTCGGGTCCTCAAAGCGGTTGCGGAGTGCCACCATAAACTCGTCCAGTGTTCGCAGTACCGGTGAGCGGAGTTCATACTGCAACACCATCCAGGCGGCCGCCTCCCCTTGCAGTAAGGAAGCCACGTACTGCACTCGGGACTCCTCGGAAGTGAAGGTTCGGCCCTGTTCTCGCATAAAAATGTCCACTTGGACCATGAAAAAGGTCAACTGGTCCCCTGAACCGTCATACGTGACTTTCAGGTCCCGACGGGACGGGAGGCTAGGAGGCGCGGGAGGGGCTGCCGGTGCTCCGTCCGGGGGGTTGCCGGCAGGCGGTTGCACTTTCAGCGCGTCCAGGGCCGCTGCCATCTCACCCATCACAACCCGCATGGACTCCATCTGCTCCTGCATGGCTTGGCGATCCTCCAGCCACTGCCTGCGTTCCTCTTCCATCAGGGCCTCCTTGCGCGCCGGGTCCCCTTCAAGTCCGGTGCTGGGGAAGGCCAAACGGCGATCCTTCGCCGCGGTTCGGGAGAGAGACCAACCCTTGGGGGAGTCCAGCCAATTGTTAAAAAGTCCTCGGGGACGTCCGTCCCGGCCTTGGTCGGGGATGGGACCCCTAGGCTTCTTTGGCTTGGCACCCTCCTCCTTGGGGTCCGGTTTCTCCGGTACCACCGGTCCGTCCGGTGCGTCAGGGGTAGTAGGGGTGTTTTCCTCGTCGCCTGACATTCTGTCCCAAAAGGTACAGCAGCAGTTCGAGAGGCAAGGACTTGCAACTTAATGTGAGAGATCCCCTCTCTCTGAGTTTACTTCTCCAAATCAAATGTTCAGACGTTGATAAAGAAACAAAGGATTTATTGAAGACATCAGGAGATGAGACAGGCACAGGTAGCAAGTTGCAAGTGAGGGGCTAATCGGGTTTACAGAATATATTGACTCCAGGGCACTGGGGCACTGGGGTTCACACTTATTGTTATGGGAAGTTACAAGCTTGGCATAATACAAAACATCAGACGAGTCCCAGGAAGTCTGGTGAAGCTATCACACTTCCAAGGCCGCATCGGCCTGAGGGAGTACTGACAGGAAGAACAGCGGGGGGGAAGATACTTGGGGCAATCAGGCCTGGCGCCTGAGACCAGAAGGTGTGAACTGCTTTTACGAGTTCACTGATAGGCAGGTGATGAGAAGCAGAGACACACAAACAGAGACCCTCACAGTAGGCCTCATAACGGTGGGGAGAGGAGTCAAGTCACTCCTAACCTTGTCTGGCTTTTTGCGTATTGCTCCTGCATGTTCCTGGCTCTTTCTGGACAACTGCACCAGCCAAGAGCATTCCACAGCCAATCCACCTCGGCCTGGGAGTGCAACCTTTTAAATAGCCAACCTGGGTCTGCTGCATCCCTCCCCCCAGCTCACCTCTTGCCTGACCAATGGCCAGGCTTGTCCTCCTTTATCTGCTCCTGCCCAATCAGGGCTAAGAAGCCAGGGAAGGCTACCATGAACTTCAGGGCTGTATTGGCCTGACCCTGCAAGGCCACCGTCCTTCTGCAAGGGCATAAAGCGGGTCGTGCTGTTCCAAGGGTGTAATTTTTGTGTAAAAATGTGAAAGTGAAACCAGGATTCGTACCCACGTCTGGGCGTGACTCCTGGCTGGCTCGCCAACTGAAGCGGGTCGTGCTGTTCAGATTACAGGCTCTTAGAATGTATCACTTACTGAGAAGTGAAGTTATCTTATTCAGCCAATCATCGAGTAAGCAGGACTCAACAACTTTACCTACTTTTAAAAAGCAAGTCTTTTTATTGAAATACTTCTAGTAAAATATGTATAAATGCAGATTATCAAGTCTTTAACACTTCTATAAAAACTCTTGTCAAAGTACAATGTATGTATTTACAATGTATGGAGTAAAAGCAAGCAAGTCTTACATACTATTCAGTTTCAAAATCCAACTTCTAAAATATAACAGTCAAATTATTTTGATTCAGTTCAAAGTATCTAATTCATAAAGTCTAGAGTAATGTATTTAAGCCATACATACCAGTCAGCCTTTTCTTGAGAGCCTTTGGAAGGTTCTGATTCTCTGGGCTTACTGTGGTTGTATTTATACTGTTTCAGACTCATTAAGAGTGTTAATATTACCATCAGGAGGGATATCTTTATCCCCACTTTCAGATAGCATGAGCAGTGCAATAATGTCTTAGTTGCAGCTGTTCAGGTTATTAAATTCTCCCCATGACCAAATATGGGCTTCCTTTCCTTTCGAGGCAGGGTATATGTTTAAAAGCATTCGAGCCTGTGAAGTCAAAACTGAGCAGAGCTATCCTGAGATAAGGGTTCCCAGGGAATGTAGACTAAACGAAACTATACACAGATCTTACAAGCATGTGAACCAAGGACTTGACATGAGGCCAAAGGCTGGCATGTGAGCCAAGGACAAAGTCAAAGGCAGGCCTACTCATGCTAAGGCCTTTACCAGCAAAGGCCTGTAAAGGCCTGACACATTCCAGGACATGGACATTCCAGGCATTAATGAGCCAATTTGCCATTTTTGGTTTTTCCCCCTTTCTACCATTTATGCTAGCGAAGGGACATTGAAACGATGGGATGACCTCATTTTGTGGGTCCAATCTTCACCGCACACTGTGACTCTAAACAGTGCTTGCGGTACTTTTTTTTTGGGGGGGGGAATTAGACTGTGCTCTGGTTGGGAGCTGAAAGAGGTTAGGGTCCATCTTCATTGCATTAGCATACTGCAGTACTCAAAATGTCGGGCTGAGAACACGGGCACCAGAGAATCACCATTCCAAATTTCTTCCTAGAAATCCTCTGGAGGTAAACAAGAGGGTAATAGTGGAGGTTTGGGCTGCTCTCTACCAACCAGAGTGTGCGTCAGTGGCCATGAACCCCAGTAGTGGGCACTGCAAGGACCAGAGCCTGCCCCAGGCACCATTCTTCGCTGTGTTTCTCTGACCTGCTTTGCTCCCAGTTTCTTTTCAGGAAGACTGCAAATAGCAAGCCTAATGGTGGCCGCGGGGTCTCCTGGCGAGAGAAGGAAACCCAAGATCTACTTTCAATTTGGGGAGAAGAGAAGATTCAGAAGGCTTTGGGAAGCACTCATTGGAATATTGATATACTTGAGAGAATCGCAAGGCAAATGGTGGCGCTAGGACACAAGCTTACAGCAGCGTAGGACAAAAACCAAGGCAATGAGGCATGAATACAAAAGGGTTGCTGTACACAACAGTTGCTCTGGGACCTACCCTGCTAGTTGTCCCTTTTAGGCACAGCTTCACTGCATCCTGCAAGGGGATGCCAGTGTTCACCCAAAACAGCATTCACCCAAAGTAGCACACAGTCTTAATGTGCACTGGATTGTGGGTGGGCCTTCCACAAACCAGGAGTGTGCCCCTGGCTCAGAGGAAATATTCTCCAATGACCTGTTCACTGTCAACCCAGTCGACATCAGGACATCCACTCCCATGGATTCAGGTAAGTCAAGATCCAGTAAATTTTTACATACATGGGCGATTAAAGGAATTCTCAGAGTAAGCTAACCACTGAGGGTTGTTCACCCTTGGCCCCCACAGCTGAATATCACAGTACAGAAAGTGGTGGTGGCGGTTCCTCCATCCAGCCTTCTGATCATGATGCAACCTTTATTTCCACAGATCATCCTGCTGTTAAGTTGTTGTTGTTTGGGGGGGGGAGCTGGGAAATGGATTACCTGTTATTTGGAGTATTGGAACAGTCTCCAGGGTTTTCTGGGGTGCCCACACTTTGGTGGTCCATCGTTTTCAGTGAGGCAACAGCATCCATGGTTTTGTGTAGGTATTAATAATGCTTGCGGTGACGGGGTCTAAGGCAATGAAAGGCATGCTCTTGCAGAAATTCTAGTTTGTTATGTGCAAGTAGTGAAGAAAAGGAGGGGGGTTGGTTGAGTTTTGACCTCTCTTCCTCTCAAACAGCACATGTAAGCACGCATGCCATAAATGTAATGCCTGTTTAAGTGGGGGTGTTATTTGCACACTAAGTGTTTTTCTTTGATGAGGGCCCAGCAGAGTTTGGATCTCAGAGCACAGTTGTCTGGCGACCATCCATGGTTCCCAACCTCCTGGTGAATGGGAACTTAAATGGAATTAATAAGTGGCACCACACTGTAATGAGTCATTTTTGACCATAGTTCATAGTCATAGTTCGTTGAAAGCAGATACCAAAAAGGCTGTACCTGTACAACTCCTTGACCAAGCTGTACACCCAGCCTGCTGTTGGGGTGCTTGTACATGTTAGAAAGCAAAACACGAACACATATTGATAACTCATTCTCACAGATATCTTATTTCCTACGACAGGAGGATTTGCATTGACAGAGACTGGAGGAAATGTAGCAGGCTCTGAAAGAGGACCTAGCACGTGTTGGCACAGTGCAGGGTGGTATGTACTTCTTCCATGATTGACTTACATTATTTGCCCGCCATGTAACAGTTCATTCAATGGTGCGCCCACATCATCAGGCCAAGGGCAATTTTGTGGGCAGTATGGTTCTATGAGTGACACATTGTTTGTTGCAACGATCAGTACACTGGCCATCTCCCGTGATATCAAGCCACCAATGTGCCACATGTCCCCTGGGCGCATAACGACACTGCTGTTCAGGTGCAGCTTTGTGGGGTGCTCTGACTGGTACCATTCTATTCCGCAGGCCAGATGCCACAATGTATGCTGTTGGGGCGAGATGTGAAATTGTAGGTGCTTTGCTGGGCCAGACCACCAGTGCGTATTGTGCTGCTATGCTTAGTTTGTGCTCAAATAGAACTTTCCCCCAAACATGCGCCAGCCGGCTGGTGCCGGGCTTTGTTGGGGAAATTTGGGCACCACTAGACTCATGCACACTAATAAATAGAAATTAGCTGTGGATGGCTACCATTTCTCAATAGGAATGTGGATATCTCATCTTTTGGAGGGCACCTATTCACAAAATTTTGTTTTTCCTGTCACTTCCTTTCAGAGCCACAAGTGGAAAGAGAGTTAGCAGAGCAGTCTGTGGCGGAGCGGTTGGCTAACGCTCAGAAACGCAGAAAGAAAGAAAATGTCTGTTCTAAAGGATGTGGCCAAGCAGATGGTTAAGCAGAGTGCTCATGAGGCTGAGGCCACCCAGCAATGTCATAATGACATCCTGATGGAGGGTAGATGGCATGATGAGGATGACAGACGCCATGAGGATGAGGAGAGATGCAGGTTCAAGATCCTGCTAGAGGAAGGATGACAAGAAAGGGAGGCCTGTCAGAATGCCATGAACAGGAGCGTGGGCGTTATGGAGTCTGCAGTAAATGCCTTTAAACTAATGGGAGAGATGCTTCTGTCAAGGACAGTGGTTGGGGCTACGCATGTAGTCAGCATATGCCTCGATATCGCCATTAACAGCCTTCTTCATTTTGTAGACAGTCAGTTCTTTAATTTACCTTTTTGCTCCTAATAAAATATTACTGCTTCAGGACTACCTGCCTGGATAAGTTTGCTTTCAGGGATGCTAGGGGTAAATGCCTGATCCTGACATTAGGCTGTTAATCCCCTTTTTTCTTTTTACTGACTTTTTACTGTCCTCAGGCTGCGGTGTCACGTTCCCCTCCAACGCCATGGTAGGGGACCAGGAGGACACCCAGCGACTCCTTCGGGAGGAGGCCGAGCAGGCAGCCGCCGAGGAAGCCGAGCACACTGCTGCCGAGGAGGCCAAGTGGGCCGCCGCCGCGGAACTCTGGCAGCAACTTCTGGAAGAGGCCGACCGGGCCGCCACCGAGGACCTCCGGTGGCAACAGCAGGAGGAGGCCAAGTGGGCCGCCACCAGGGCGGCTCGTCGGGAAAGAGGACGAACCGCTCACCCAAGAGGAAGCCCAATGGCTCATCGATGAGATGTTCAAGCGAACCGCAGAGACCAGGACCCAACCAACCCGGACTACCGAGGCGGTGGCGCGACTTGACCCGCTACCTCAGGTAGGAGGGCAGCTGACAGGTGAGGACAGACCCTGGGAGGCCATAACCCGGGCCACAGGACTATCGGACAATGTTCCACAATCATGGACATACCCCCCACAGGAGGGGTTACCTTCCAGCGTGACCACCAGGCAAGGGCACCAGGCGAGCTCCGGCACCCGAGAGGAACCCTGGCATTATCCTTCCGACGGGGCGTGGAAAGATACCAGGGTCTCGATAGAGTCATCGGTGTGGGGAAGGGATCTCCGCCGAATGCAGGACTGGTGGGACAGAGACGTAGGTTTCCAGTACCAAGTCCAACGAGAGCAGGCAAGCGACGAGGACAACCGGCATCTTCAACATCAGAACCAGGAGCTGATCGAGCAGGTAGCTGTGATGTTGAGCCTCATAGAGGGACTTTGGCAGGAGGTGGCCGACCTCCATCTGATGCAGTTGGCACCGCCACCACCCCAGCAACCAGCACCCGCCGTTCCCCAAGCACTGCTAGTGCCCGCTGCTCCACTAGCGCCCGCTGCTCCACTAGCGCCCACCGCTTCGCCAGTGCCCATTGCGCCGCCAGCGCCCGCCACTCCGGTACAGTAATAAAGTATTACTGCTTCAGGACTACCTACCTGGATGAGTTTGCTTTCAGGGATGCTAGGGGTAAATGCCTGATCCTGACAGAATGCACAGGTCTGCATTTATTCTGCATGCCCCCTTTTGCCAGCCGGCCCTTGCTGCGGGGGGGACCTGGAATGCCGCTGGGCAAGACTGGGCTTGGCTGGCCAGCCCCAAACCTTTCAGAGGAAGCTTGCTTCTGCATAATAGCGAGCGGCGAAAGGCTTGCTGCAGTTGTGGCATCTTCCCGGGGTAGGAGTCTTTCCCACCCTGCTGCTCTCTGCTGGAAAGCACAGCATTGGCCAACCCCCCCCCCCAATATTGCAAGCACTGTAAACCTGATCTGCTGGTCAATCTCCTTAGCTGAATGGAATGATGGGGAAACCAGCAATGAACTTTTGGGACAATAGTACAGAATGGCAATACACACTGCATTTTTTGGCACCGACAAACCTTGTCCTCCGCAAAGATTTCTACTGATGCTTGGAGAAATAGCTGGATTCAATAGTCGATCAAATGGATTTTCGTCCCAACGTGCAAATATTCCAACATTCAGATGTCCCAATGCTAGATAATAAGATCAAGAGGGGGGAATTAAAGGGAAGAGTGAAGGAAGGAAATGGCTACTTGGAAAAGAGGAAACTGGAGGCGGAGAGGGAGGAGTCAAGGAGATGCAAGGGGAAGATGGGGAAAATGGGTATTGATAATGTGAGTAGCCGAAGCATTGTCAGCATCTTCACACCTCCGGGGAAGCCATCCTAGCAATGGAGAATCCTAATAAATTGCCATAAAAGTGTTTTTGGATAAAACAATGATTAAACGTTTCCAAAATGGTTTCAAGAAAATAAGGTGTGAACAGTAGGAAATAAAACATGTTGCAAAATGTTTAAAATGCTTGGTGCGGTAACAGCCTTAGTTTAGGCACCATACTTTCACAGAATTAAACTGAATCTGCTAACCTTTGGTTAGAAAATGTTCCTACATTCAAAATCTGCCCCAAATTAACTGGTAACTGATGGTGTTTCAGCCTTTAGATTTTCTTACAGTGACATATACTTGGAATACAGGTTGAATATCCCTTATCCAAAATGCCTGGACCAAAGTGTTTTGAATTTCGTATTGTTTCATATTTTGGAATACATAATGAGATATCTTGGGGATGGGACACAAGTCTAAACATGAAATTCATTTATATTTTATATGTACCTTATACACATAGCCTGAAGGTAATTTTACACAAAACTTTTAATAATTAATTTTTAATAATTTTGTGCATGTGGGGCATCATGGGGAACCTGCCGTTGGCTCAACCAGCCTGCACATGTGGCATTTTATGTGGGCATTCAAAACATTTTGGATTTTGGATATAAGATATTTGGATAACAGATGTACATCTTAAAACTGAGAGTACAGGAATGTCCTCATTATCAAATGGTAACTTGCCATAGTGTTTACCTGATCTTTTGGTAAACCAGTCATCTCTGTCAACTTGCGAAGTGATAAGAATGATAGCATATGTCTGACCTCATTAGAAACCTGAAGAAACAGAAGAGTGGCCATACTTGCCAGTATACTATAGATGACTTGTGTGCCAAGGGGAAAGTTTTATACCGCACTAAATTAACAGTATCCGTCATTACTCCAATGTAGTTGCAGTTGGGCTCACAGTGCTAGGCCACAGTCCTAAGCATGCTTACTTGGAGGTAAATTCTATTGAAACAATGGGACTTGTGTTCACGTGAATATGATTAGGACTAGCATATGGGTAGATGGTATATAAATGGTATAGCATATTGGTGAACATAAACATAAGAAAGGGCCATGCTGGATCAGACCAAGGTCCATCAAGTCCAGCAGTCTGTTCACACAGTGGTCAACCAGGTGCCTCTAGGAAGCCCACAAACAAGACGACTGCAGCAGCATTCTCCGGCCTGCGTTCCACAGCACCTAAGATAATGGGCCTGCTCCTCTGATCCTGGAGAGAATAGGTATGCATCATGACTAGTAACCATTTTTACTAGTAGCCATGAATACCCCTCTCCTCCACAAACACGTCCACTCCCATGAGCATGTCCATGAAGTTCACTTCATTTGTTCATTTAGAGTATTTACATATCCCACCTTTCTTCTGACACATTCAGGACCTAACAACAAAAAATACTATACAAAAATAAGCATCTGTTAAGATCATTAAAACACACAAAAAGAGTTACAATAGATAATCCAGAACCCATATGTATAACCTTCAAGCTGGTCTTTTAATTTGCTCTCTATGATAGCCCCATCGGAAAGCCCCAAGGGTGGGGACCCACCCCATTCCTTCCAGGAGCTTGTTCTGTGGCGTGGGACCACCAATGGAGAGTGCCCAGGCCCAAAGCCATATGGCAGTTCAGACCCTTGAGAGAGCAGCAACATGATGATCCAGTGGCAAATGATTGCTATGGCGCAACATCATTATCCAATGATGTGTGGATGCAGCTGTGGTTAATATTTAGGCTGCTTCCATGTAAAAATTATTTTACACTGCTGAAGAATTCCTTTTTTACAATTGGCAACAAGCAGACCTGCGGTTTCTCACAGCACTTATTGTAGCACTGCACTCTCCTCAGAAATCTGGCAATGACTGTGCCCATAGATAAAACCCTACTACTATGCGTTTATTTGAAATTAGGTCCTATTCAGTAAAGGTCCTGCTTTTCTCTGCAACTGTCCTTTACTTTTTGTTACTTCCTGTGTTGCACTGAGAGGTTATGAGTGCTTCTGCTGTTCTATGCTTAATTATTTCCTCTTCGCTGAAAGTGGTTGGCATTCCTGAATATATGTTTAATCACTTCTTTTTCCTGAAGAGTGGTATTGATGGTGGTGAATTGCTGTTTTTCTCTTTGTAGCCAAAGTTCTTTCACAATAATACTCTGTGATTTATTTATGTATTTACTTCATTTATACCCCACCTTTCCCCCCAATGGGGATTCAAAGTGGTTTATATCATTCTTCTACTCCATTTTATGTGTAATGATGAACAAAAATACAAGTAATGAAGAACTGCGTTTGCTACAAATAGAAAAGCAGTAATTAAACCTCCCTACAAACCTACATTGCAGATCAAGAACTGATTAAGGATTCAAAAATCAAAACCAAAACAAAGAGGGGAAAGAAAACTTCAACCCAGAAAAACCAAGTAACCAAGAAGGTTGACAAACAGTCTAATAACATAAGGAATACTTAAGGGTTACATGTGATACATTGTCAGAACTTTAATACATTATAAATAGTAAACAAAAAAAAATCCATTAAAACCAAACACCTTTCGGCCAATAGGCCTTTCTCAGTGGTACAAATTCTTAAAATACACACCATAAAGTACATTTATTTAAAATACAAAATACAGCATTTCTGACCAAGCTCTAAAATTATTTTTTACAAGAAGTAGGGCTAAGTTCATTAACTAGATAATCCTCCTTTCATTACTGGAATAGATTAGGACCTTTAAGAATATTTTATTTTCAGATAGTTGTTATACCTGGTCCAAATATCTAAGTCAGCAAGGTCAGAGTGAATCGTAACTCCATGGTGTGTATATCCACACTCAGGAAGACCCATTAGCACTATCAACACATGGCTGGCTTGGCAATTTTATGATAAATTGGGGTGGGGGAGAATTGCCACAAATCAAACCTGAACAAGACCAAAAAAACACACACACACACAGAAAAAATGCATTAGACTGACAATGACATTATCTAGATTGGTTCTTGTAGGTTATCCGGGCTGTGTGACCGTGGTCTTGGTATTTTCTTTCCTGACGTTTCGCCAGCAGCTGTGGCAGGCATCTTCAGAGGAGGAACACTGAAGGACAGTGTCTCTCAGTCACTTACTGTCCTTCAGTGTTACTCCTCTGAAGATGCCTGCCACAGCTGCTGGCGATGTTGGCGTATGTTAGAAAGCGTTGCAGCTCTACAGGTGAGTAAGCACAGAAGACTCAGCACGTAGTACAAAAGTGCTCTTTTATTCACAGTGACAGAATGCTCCGCTTGGTCATCAACTCTCCACAACCCACAACCCAATACATATATAACACACCTATATACATATCTGGCATAGTCTCTCAGCCAATCACCTGTTGGCTGCCTTGTCTCCAGGACTATCTAGCTCAGTCCAGTACAAGCCAGTTTTTCTGCTCAGTCATTGAGCTGTCATGTGACACCACCAATCACCTGGCTGTCACATAGATCTTTTACATCTGCTTGCCATGTGCAGTCTCATGTTCCAACACTCCTCCTAGACTGACATTGCAAGCCCCAATTTGCTTCTAAATAGTTCAAACTTTTCAGTAGGCAAACATTTGGTGAAAACGTCAGCAATATTTACATTTGAAGCACAATGTTTCAGAACCATTAAACCATTGTTTACCGCTTCCCTGACATTTTGGTATCTTATTGTGATGTGTTTACTTCTTGTTCTAATACCTTGATATCCAGCCAATTGCTGTGCTGCAGTATTATCACAGTAAACACTTACAGGCATTTCACATTCAAGATTTAGGTCTTTAGCCAGTTGACTCAGCCATTCCAGCTGAATCTCACTGTCGCTTAATGCAGAATATTCTGCCTCACATGTGCTGGTAGCTACATGAGTCTGTTTTAAAGACTTCCACATAACCAGTGCCCCATGTAAAAATAACACATACCCAGTGGTAGACTTTCCTTCTTCTCTCTCTCCCCAACTGGAGTCACTATACACCGTGATTGTTTCCTCTGCATCAGCCTTTAAACACAACCTGGCTGAAGCTGAGCCTTTTAAGTATCGCAGCACCCTTTTTGCTGCATTCCAGTCTTTCATGTATGGACATGCACATTTCTGGCAAAGCAAATGTACTGCCATACAAATGTCTGGTCTTGTCCAACATGACAGATATAACAATGAACCCACCAACGATTGGTATTGATTTTTGTCATGGAATACCTTATCATCCACCTCTTTCACATACCCTGTTGTCATGGGAGTCTCAGTGCTTTTGGCCTCTGTCATTTTAAATTTTTCTAGGAGCTGTTCAATCTTTTTCTCCTGGCACAATTCAAAATATCCTTCTGGGTTCCTGGTAATTTCTACCCCCAGATAATTTTGAATGTCACCAAGATGCTTCATTTTAAACAGTTTTCCAGTTGCCTCCTTAAACCAGTTTAGTTGTTCCTTTGTATGACACAACAAACAAAGATCATCAACATATAAAAATACAACACAGTCAGAGCCCTTTACACATTTGGTAAACATACAAGGATCAGCAACACCTTGCTTAAACCCAAGATTTGCCAATGCTTCACTAATGCATTGGGACCATGCACGTGCACTCTGCTTTAATCCATACAGAGCCTTATGCAATTTTAATACTCCTTGTTTACCCTTGCATTCAAACCCAGGGATCTGCTCCATATATATCTCTTCACTTATTGTTGCATTCAGATATGCAGTGGTGAAATCAAAATGGTGCACTAACATGTTATCTCTGACAGCTTTACACAATGCAGCTCTTATAGTATCAGCCTTCACAGTGGGAGCAAATAATTCATCAAAGTCTTGCCCTTCAACTTGGGAATAACCCTTAGCCACAAGCCTGGCCTTACGGAGTATCTTCCCTTCTGGACACTGTTTGACTTTGTAAAGCCATCTGCACCCTATGGCTTTTCTCTGAGCTGGCAGTTTTGTTACAGAGAATACCTTATTCTCTTTCAGGGAATCAAACTCAGTTTGCATGGCTTCTAGCCAGGCCTCTTTTTCCCTGCTTTCCAAAGCCATTACCTCCTGAAAACTCTTTGGTTCTTTGACCTGTACATGATTTACATCAGTGGTC
Organism: Euleptes europaea; assembly: GCF_029931775.1. Lineage (NCBI taxonomy): Eukaryota > Metazoa > Chordata > Lepidosauria > Squamata > Sphaerodactylidae > Euleptes > Euleptes europaea. The sequence goes on from NC_079323.1 coordinate 65,339,922, forward strand.
TCAAAACCATACCTCTCTGGGGGAATTCCTTTAGTGCTCCTGCTTGACACCCTAGGAATCTGCCTCCCCTCTTCAGCCCTTGGTGATGAAGCCCTTTGAGGAGATCCCTCCTGCTTCACCCCATCTGCATCCTGTGAGAGATCTGTCAATGGTAGCCCAATTTCTTTTGGCTCCTCCTGTCCATGAATTCTGGCCCAGTTATTTCCCTCACAAAAATTCGCAGCTCTGCTGTAGCTGAGAGAATTATGCTCATCAGCAAACCTGTATGATTTCATGCCAGACTGATACCCAAGGAAGGTTAGTTTTTTAGCTCTCGCTCCTCCTTTCCTTCTCTTGGATATTGGCACATCAACCCAGGCTTTTGTACCAAACACTCTGAGGTAACCTAAGCTAGGATCCCTCTGGTACAAAACCCTATAAGGTATGTCTTGTATGGACCTGGTCCAGATCCTGTTGGAAACATAAGCGGCGGCCTTGATTGCCTCTGCCCAGTATGTCATTGGCAACCCTGCATCCTGCAACATGGAATACATTTTTGTTTGTAGCATTCCCCCATGTCGCTCAGCAACACCATTTTCTGCTGGCACCGCCACGTTGGCAACTCTGTGCCTCACACCTTGCACCTGTAACCATTTCTTAAACTCATTTGACATGAATTCTCCCCCAAAATCTGTTTGGAGAGAATCCAAGGTACATTTAAGTTGTTTCTGCACTCTTTTGGCCCAATACTTAAATGTTTCAAACACCTGTGACTTCTTTTTCAAAGGATACACCCAGGAGAATCTGGTGCAATCATCCACCAGAATCAACGCGTAATGGTTACCTGAGTGACTCTCCCTGTAGGGGCCTATGACATCTGCATGCACTACCTTTAGTGCAGTGTCTGAGAGTCTCTCACTATGCTTAGCCACTGGGTAAGCCTTAGATTTGGAACTTTTGCATACCTCACAATCCAGGTAGTTCCCACACTCTTTAACTTTTTCCTTCCCCAGTAAGGCTAGCGTTTTCTTTATGGTCTCATAATTTGCATGAGCCAACCTTCTATGTAGCAGATGTATGCAATTGTCATGGGGGCTCTTATTAGTTATCATTTTTGCCTCCACATGCCTATTTTCTACCACATACACATTATTACACATTTTCCCTGTAAGAAGCACTTTCCCACCTTTGGATATCTTACAAGCCTTGTCTGTAAATGTTACAGTATATCCAGCCCTGTCAAGGGCACTTACACTTAACAGATTGTTCTCTAGTTCAGGGACACATAGCACCTTTTTAAATGTATAGTTCAAAGCTGGGAACCACACACTCCCCTCACGTGTCACCTCAGAATTCCTTCCATCAGCGAGGCTTACATGCGGCAAACTTGAGTCCCGTGTGTCTTTTAAAAGTTCCTGATGCCGGCAAATGGTCTGTGACGCACCAGAGTCTAAAATCCAGACACCGGCTGTGTCACTGTGCTCAGTCAGCACCAATGATGCCTTCTGACCGCTCACAAACTCACGTGACGACTGGTCCCTTCGGCTTTTCTTCCTTGCTTCTGGGCAGTCGCGCTTTAAGTGATTTGTTGCCTTGCAGATGTAGCAACGTCTGACCCTCAGAGCCACGTGCTGCTGTAAATCACCCGGCTTTCTCTGCTCCGCATTCCTCTCTCCGCCGGCAAACCTCCGCGTCTCCCGGCTTGGCAGGTTTCCCTCCGGCTTGACAGGCTTCTCAGGATTTGTTGCAAGCAATCTCTTCTCATGGTCCAAAATTCTTCCAACAACATATTGTAGAGTCAGTTTATCAATTTCAACCGACTCCAGAGCAGTAACTAACATATTATACTGCTCAGACAGAGAGCTCAGGAGTATATAAACTTTATCATCCTCCTGTAGAGTCTTCCCCCTCTGCTCCAGCATTTGGAAACATTCAGTCAGTTCATTTATATGGTTTCTCACAGGAACTGACGGCAAAAGAAAAGTTCTGTACAAACGTCTCGATATGGCTATCAAAGAGCCAGCTGTTTTTTGTACGTAGACCTGAGATAATGAGTTCCAGGCTGCTTTCGCTTTTAAAGCTCCCGTCACATGGACAAGCTGGTCGTCAGCCACGCTCAGCACTATGATTGCCAGTGCTTTCTCATCTTTCACCACGTCCTGCGGCGTCTCAGGATCCGGGGGGTTGGAGACATAAATCCACAGTGCCTCTCTTTTAAGGTAGTGTTGCATACGTAACGCCCACACATTGTAGTTGGTAGAAGTGAGCTTCTCCACAAGCAAGGACATTGCAGCTTGAGCCATAATTTCTCCCGCTCCCTGCTGCTCCTGCTCCGTGTCGCTCTCCTCCTCCGCCTCAGACGCACTGCTGCTGACAGACCTGCTGGGCACCTCCTCTGCTCCGTCTGACTCAACCTCAGACATCCACTCGCCTTCTGCTCACTACAGCCCTTGTTCCACAGATAGTACCTCTGCTCAGAACCTCCAGGATGTAGCGCAGTTGAGCTGTTCTGGGCCCATAGCCCTGTTGGCGTATGTTAGAAAGCGTTGCAGCTCTACAGGCGAGTAAGCACAGAAGACTCAGCACGTAGTACAAAAGTGCTCTTTTATTCACAGTGACAGAATGCTCCGCTTGGTCATCAACTCTCCACAACCCACAACCCAATACATATATAACACACCTATATACATATCTGGCATAGTCTCTCAGCCAATCACCTGTTGGCTGCCTTGTCTCCAGGACTATCTAGCTCAGTCCAGTACAAGCCAGTTTTTCTGCTCAGTCATTGAGCTGTCATGTGACACCACCAATCACCTGGCTGTCACATAGATCTTTTACATCTGCTTGCTATGTGCAGTCTCATGTTCCAACAGGCGAAACGTCAGGAAAGAAGAGCACGGTCACACAGCCCGGATAACCTACAAGAACCAATGAACTCTGACCGTGAAAGCCTCTGACAATATTATCTAGATTCCTCATAAAAACAGAATGAACCAATGATGGTTTATTCCCAGCAAAATGATTAATGGAACCAACTTTAATCTGTATGCCAATGATTGAAACAACCTTGGCTGTACAATAACCATCCTATTTTCTACTGCCTGCAGTCACTGTAGTCCTGAACTGTGGGAGGGCTAGCTGCACGTTTTCTCTCCTCATGACCATAGCTGATGATTCAAAGAGTGTGACCCAAATGCTTCAAAATGGAAGAGATCATCTCGCTGCATGCTGAAACAAGTTCTAAACAGGAGCTTAGCAAAGCTCAGTGTGACCAGGTTATGCAGCAACATAAATATTTAGTATAATAGTCGACATACAAAAGACAGAGCATTAGTATGTAACTTTCAAGATGAACTTTCCAAACGGAAAGCAACATTTGCAGAAAAGAGAAAAAACATCTAAAAATAAATGTACATCACTCTTGCATGCATAGAAATACCAAGGGGCAAATTCTGACTTTCCATTATGTGAAATGACTCACTTCCTCACCCCTTGCAAGTTGTAACTAGTGTGGAAGCCATGTATTTAGCAGAATGATTCACACCAAATGGCCACTGGGTTACAGTTGGCTGGAAATAAGGACATGAAAATTGACATAAAGGCCGAGGGACTTGGAATGCACCAGCTATTTGGAGACCAACTATGGCAGACATTAACACTCCACTGTCACTCGTAAATTTTCAATTGCTTTGACAGGTGGCAGATTGGGAGATGTGGATACCTATATCTTTCTGGAAGAGTTGCATTGCTTGGAAAGTGGGAAAAGGCCAAAGTAACAGCCTATATTTTATTTATAAGTACACTAGATGAAGGGGGGTAGTGGCGCCTGATATACTTTTGACTGGCAACTTCTGTCACTCAGATATGTGGATGTGTCAGACCATTTGATTAGTCATGCAAATACATTTCTCACTAGTCATTTCAACCTGCCTCATTCCCCCTACAGAAGAAATTGTAATATGTATTTTGTTTAGGAGATGAGTAATTCATTGATAATTTACTTAGATTTCTACCCCTACCCCAACCAAATGTTCATGTAGGTAATGTAATGTATGGGCATCAGTTAAGACCATAATGAAGGAAGCCCAGGAGCTTGAGTCCTGGGCGAAGGATCCTAGGCCCTGCTCGCATGATTGGCCACAGCCAACACATCCTATTGGCCCTAAGCCAGGTCATGCCATTGGTGACCTGGGGGTTGTTTTCCCCCTATCACGGATCAGGGGGGGAGCGGCCACCTGGGACCAGGGGAGCATATAAGCAGGGCCAGGTTGTATAGTTCCCCAGTTCCATCTGTTATTGCTGAAATCAATAAAGCTGTGTTGTTGTGGAACTCCGTCTCGACCTCGTGTGTCCTCCCCACGCGGACTTAACAGTGGCGACGAAGGCTGGTAGGCAGTCCGGCTTGCTACCGAAATCACTCTCGCTGAAATCTCCTGCGAGTCGCCGCGACTTCACGGTGCCCGGTAGGCAGTCCGGCTTGCCCTTGCTGAATTCACTACGACACACCTGAGACGCAACACTTCGCTGACATGGCTACCCGGGGGTCTCTGGAAGAATTCGACCCCACCAAACCGGGCGGCTGGAAGAGCTACGCGAGCCGGCTGGCCTTCTACCTCGACGCCAACGATATCACCGATGTCGGGAAGAAGCGCTCCGCCTTCCTCAGCGTGTGCGGGGCCCAGACCTTCGACCTCGCTCAGTCCCTGCTGGCTCCCGCCGAACTGGAGACGACGCCATTTCCTGCGATCATGGCGGCGCTGGGGAGCCATTTCAACCCCCAGCCAACTCGGGCCACCCGCCGCTTGGCGTTCCACCTGCGGGACCAGGGACCAGGGGAATCTGCAGCTGCATACATCGCCGCTCTGCGCACGGCCGCCCGTTCCTGCGAGTTCCCAGACCTCAACGACCGGCTGTGTGACCGCTTCGTGTTTGGCCTGCTGAGCGACAAGTTGCGGCGCCGGCTCCTCGCCAAGAAGGACCTCGCGCTGACCGCAGCCATCGAGGAAGCCACTGCGGCCGAATCCTCCACCCGGCCCGGACGTCTGGGTGACCGGGCCACACCGATTCCCCGCGATCCGGTTCCAGTCCACCACGAGAGCGCCAGCGACGCAGCCTCCAGCGACGAGGACGAGGCTCACAAACTGAGTGACCGCGGGGCCTCTCGGGGGCGCCGGGCTCGGGGTACCACAGACCGACCGTGCGCGAGCTGTGGCGAGCAACACGACCGCCACTCCTGCCGGTTCCGCGACGCCTCTTGCCGGGCTTGCGGCAGGGTCGGCCACATTGCCAAAGTCTGTCGCTCGGCGCCGAAGGGTCGGTCCTCGCGCCCAGCCAGGAAAGACGGCGCCCCGCGCCCCACCCACGACTTGGACGCTGACGAGCCCACCAGCGGCCGCCGGGGTCGCCGCGATACCGAGCTGCACAGCGTCTCCCTCCACAAGGTGCACGGGGCAGACAAGGTCGCCATCGTCGTCAAGATCGGCGGTGCGCCTTGCGAGATGGAAGTGGACTCCGGGTCGGCTCTCTCCATTATATCGATGGACACGTACCGCGACCTGGGCCGTCGCTCTGCCTCCCTCCCCGAGCTGCGACCATCCCGCGTCACCATTTGGGACTATCAGCGGCGCCGGGTGCCGGTCTGGGGGGAGGCCCGTGTGCCCGTTCAATTCCGGGCCCGTTCCGGGCGCCTCCGCCTCATAGTGGTCGAGGGGCCTCGCGCGAGCCTCCTGGGGCTCGACTGGTTTCCGGCGCTCGGCCTTCACATCGGCGACATCCACCACATCAGCCAGGCCGCCCTCGACGACGTTTGGGCGGAGTTCGAGGACGTGTGGAAGGGCCCACTGGGCTGCTACAAGGGGCCGCCGGTCCGCCTGCACGTCGACCCCGCCGCTGCGCCCATCCGCCTCAAGCCTCGCCGCGTCCCCTTCGCCCTCAAGCCCCGGATCGACGCGGAGCTTGACCGTCTCGTCGCTCAGGGGGTACTGGTACCGGTCCCCAACGCCCCCTGGGAGACCCCAATCGTGACGCCGCTCAAGCCCAACGGGGACGTCCGCATCTGCGCGGACTACAAATGTACTATTAATACTGCGCTGCGGCCACACGCCTACCCCGTGCCCGTTGTCAGCCACCTCCTGGCCTCCCTTGCTGGGGGTCAGGTGTTTGCCAAACTGGACCTCGCTCAGGCTTACCAGCAGCTGCCCGTGGACCCCGAGTCGGCCGAGGCGCAGACGATTGTCACTCACCGGGGTGCCTTCCGGGTGACACGCCTACAGTTCGGGGTCAGCACGGCCCCGGGCATCTTCCAGAATTTGATGGAAGACCTCCTGAAGGGCTTGCCTGGCGTCGTCCCGTACTTCGACGACGTCTTGATTGCCGCAAGCTCCGAGGACGAGCTCCTGGATCGCGTCCGCCGGGTGCTCCGCTGTTTCCGAGATGCCTGGTTGACGGTCAAGCGAGAGAAGTGCCAGCTGGGCCTGCCGCAGGTGGAGTTCCTGGGCTACTTGATCGACGCAGAGGGCATCCATCCCACGCCCGACAAGATCAAGGCGATCCACAACGCCCCGCCGCCCCGAAGCAAACAGGAGCTCCAGTCGTTCCTCGGCCTGCTGAACTTTTACCACACCTTCCTCCCTAACAAGGCGTCGGTTGCCGAGCCGCTCCACCGGCTCTTGGACAAATCCTCCCCGTGGGCGTGGGGTGAGTCGCATCAACGGGCTTTCGAGGCTACCAAAGTTCTCCTGTCTCCCTCCAGCTTGCTCGTCCATTTCGATGAGAAGCTTCCTGTTGTGTTAACATGCGATGCCTCGCCCTACGGTGTCGGAGCGATTCTGAGCCACCAGCTGCCAGGCGGTCGGGAGGCCCCGATTGCCTTCTACTCCCGGACCCTCTCCACTGCAGAGAGGAATTACGCGCAAATCGACCGGGAGGCGCTCGCCGTCGTGGCCGGCGTGAAGAAGTTCCACGACTACGTTTATGGCCGCCCCTTCTCCATCATCACCGACCACAAGCCACTTTTGGGGTTGTTCGTGCCGGATCGTCAGACACCACAAATCCTGACCCCCGTATGCTCCGGTGGTCGATTTTTCTCAACGCCTACAACTTCCGGCTACTGCACCGCCCCGGGTCCAGCATCGCGAACGCCGACGCACTCAGCCGTTTGCCGCTCAAGGACTCCGACCCGGACCCGTCCCCGGCCTACAACGTCATGCTGCTGGAGACCCTGCCTGAACCGCCTTTGCATGCCTCGGACATTGCGGCTCACACTGCGAAGGACCCCACCCTCGCCCGCGTTCTGAACTGGGTGGGGAAGGGGTGGCCGGCGGCCAGGCCGGAGGGCGAATTCAAGCCCTTTTTCACGCGGCAGCATGAACTCTCGCTGAACAAGGGGTGTCTGCTCTGGGGGAACCGTGTCGTGGTTCCAGCCAAACTGCGCACCAAGGTCCTGGACGCCCTGCATGCCTGCCACCCAGGCATGGTGCGCATGAAGGCCCTGGCGAGGAGCTATGTGTGGTGGCCGGGCATAGACGCTGCTGTGGAAGAGTGGGTGAGCCGCTGCCAGCCGTGCCAAGAGTCGCGGCCCGAGATGCCGCGAGCCCCGACTCACCATTGGGAGTCCACCCACAAGCCCTGGTCCCGCCTCCACATCGACTTTGCCGGTCCATTCCAGGGCAAAACTTTCCTGATCGTGGTGGACTCCTACTCCAAGTGGCTGGAGGTTTCTGATGTATGCTCTATGACCTCGCGAGTGGTGGTTCGAGAACTGCGGAAACTTTTTGCCACCCATGGGTTGCCAGACACGGTGGTCTCCGACAACGGGGCCCAATTCACGTCCGCGGAGTTCCAAGAGTTCTTGGCCAAAAATGGAATCCGCCACACGACCTCGGCCCCGTTCCACCCTGCCACTAACGGACAGGCGGAGAGAATGGTCCGCACGACCAAGGAAGCGATGCGGCGCATTGAGCGCAACGACTGGGACAGGGGGCTGGCAGAATTCCTTCTGTACCAGCACACCACGCCCAACTCCACCACCGGAAAAAGCCCCGCGGAGCTCCTCATGGGCCGCCGGCCAAAAACACCACTTGACCGGCTACACCCCGACCTTGCGCCAGAACGCCCTCGCCACCGAGAAGAACCAGCAACCCCACGAGTCGTAGAGCAGGATGCCCCCGTCTATGCCCGTAACTATGGAATGGGCCCAGCCTGGATTCCGGCTACCGTGCAGGACGCAACCGGCCCAGTATCCTACCGGGTTGCCACCCCCGAGGGTCGAGTCCTCCGGCGACACATCGATCAGCTGCGCCGCCGACTGGCTGACGAGCCCGACCGCGCCGCTGCCACAGAAGCTCCAGAGCTTCCCAGAGTGCCGGAACAAGCCGCACCAGGGGAGAGCGAGCCGAGCGGGGAGCGCCTGTCTGCCGGCATGCACAGAGAGCTCCTGGAAGCCGTTTCTCCCACCTCCTGCGAACCCGGGCCGACTGCTGCCACAGACGCGGCCCCACCACCCACAACACCAGTTCCGGTACCGCGTAGGTCGCAGCGGTTACGAACACGACCCCGCCACCTGAAAGACTTTCTGTGCTCGTGAGTGTTTGGACTTAGAGGGGAGGGGTGTAATGTATGGGCATCAGTTAAGACCATAATGAAGGAAGCCCAGGAGCTTGAGTCCTGGGCGAAGGATCCTAGGCCCTGCTCGCATGATTGGCCACAGCCAACACATCCTATTGGCCCTAAGCCAGGTCATGCCATTGGTGACCTGGGGGTTGTTTTCCCCCTATCACGGATCAGGGGGGGAGCGGCCACCTGGGACCAGGGGAGCATATAAGCAGGGCCAGGTTGTATAGTTCCCCAGTTCCATCTGTTATTGCTGAAATCAATAAAGCTGTGTTGTTGTGGAACTCCGTCTCGACCTCGTGTGTCCTCCCCACGCGGACTTAACAGGTAACATGAAGACAGAGAGAAGTTTGAACATAACACACAAAATAAAACATTATCTCATATTAAGTATTCTATTACATTAAAATACCTGCTTAATGTGTATGTGTGTATGCTGTCAAGTCACAGCTGACCCATGGCGACCTCATAGAGTGTTCAAGGCAAGAGACGTTCAGAGGTGGTTTGCCATTGCCTGCTTCTTCATGGTCTGAGAGAGTTGTGAGAGAACTGCGACTGGGCCAAGATCACCCAGCAGGCTTCATGTGGCGGAGTGGGGAATCGAACATGGTTCTCCAGATTAGGGCACACTGCTCTTAACCACTACACCATGTCGGCTCTCTCACCAAGCTTAATACCAGCCACTAAAATCCAGTTTAAAGAGATGGTCTTACATGGTGCTTCCAGTGACTGAAACTCCAGAGATATAAGTGGGCCCTAAGCAGCAACCATGGGAGGTCCTAACATAGATCAGGGCCATGACACAGGGAAGGGGTTAACTCTTCCCATTGCTATTTTCCCAGTTGGAGATGCCCCCAATGGCTGCTTTAAGTTGCAGAAAGGGGGGAAAGTCAAGTAGTCAAATTACATGTCTGGAATTTCCGTCTCAGAACTGCAGAACTGCAGAGCCACCTGTGACATGATTTGAGTCCAGTAGTACCATGTAGCGTCATGATATCTGACAGAAGAGTGATTGTCAGCTGGACACTGAGAAGGCCTTTTTCAAAAGGATTTGTGGTATTATTGTTAAGGTGAAGCAGGCACCCTTCAATTGTTTGAATGACCTTAATGAAGCATTTGATGAGTGGGTACATAAGATATTCCCAAATTTTATTTGCCAAGGGTACACCTGCCACGGCTATTTCTACAGTGATGGCTTTGTGACTCCTATCAATATTGTATTCTGCTTTTCCTCCAAGAAACAGCATGCATTTCCCAAAACATGGCAGTACCAGAGAATTGGACTATAGCAAATGTCTCTTCAGTAGTATATCAAATTGCCCCCCCTTAGGTTTATTAATAAAAATGGACAGTCAACAGTAAATATATTCATAAACTAAAAACAAATAGTCACATAATCATAAAACGTCACATAAAATACTTTAAAACCCTGCATCCATAGCCCCTTCTCGCTTCACTGAAACTATATCTTATTATAAAATGGACATTTCAATTCTTTGAATGGTTCTTGTCCATAACAAGTCTACATTATTAATATAGTTATTTTTTGGTAAGCGGATAGCTTCACTAAAATATACATCTCGTTTATTTTTGACAATCAATCATGTATCATAGGGAAGGTTTTCTGGTTCCATTGCCTAGCAAAAACCATTCCAACTGCAGTTAACATACGTAACGCTACTATCTATTGATCTCTTGGAATTTCAGGAAGATAATTCAACAATAAGGTTTCTGGCTTAAATGGAATTTGTTTCCTCACCCCAATTGACATAATTTTTACAACCTGTTTCCAAAAGATTGATGCCCTTATGCAACCCCACCACATATTTAAAAAAATCTGCATTGTCTTCATTACAGAACCAACATCTGCTGGTACCTGTCTTATAGATCTTTGCCATCCTTAAAGATGGTAGATGCCATCTATAAACCATTTTCATCTAATTTTCTTTGACTAAGAAGCTAACTGTAAAGTTTGTACTGTGATTAAGGATGAATTCCCATTTTGAACCATCTAGCTTAATACCTATATTTTTACGCCACCAATTATGAAAATTTAAGTCAGGTTTAAAAATCACTTTCATCAAAATCTGGTATATACTGGAGATGGAGATTTTACCATCTGATATCAACAGTTTTCAAATTCGGTTAAAGTTCTTGTAACAGAGTTACCATTCCTTAGCAATTCACCCAAGTATCCCTTTACCTGAAGGTACTAAAAAATTGTAACATTACATTTCCAACAGTCTTTAATCTCACTATACGGTATTACTTGCTTGACAGACAAATAGGCAACTTTTGGCGCTTTGGTTTACCACTTTTCCAAAGAATAATTTGAACAAAGAAATTAGTTGTTTCATGTGTCTTTTTCAACAGATTATACCAGATTAATTCTATTGTAACAAAATCAGGACTCTGCGTTAGACCAAATTGCTTCAATTTTACCTTATTTCTCAATATTAACAAAGAGTCATGTTTTAAACTGTGAGCCCTTGGCCTAAATCAGAACCAAAACAAACCACATCGAGACAGCCAGGTCCAAAAGAAGCTGGTTTTTACTTGGTCTAAATAGGAGTACAGAGCATGAAGAAAAGCTGACAGCAATGAGCTCGCTGTCTAACACTCAGCAGTATAAAGGCAAGGATATTTGCAAGTGATTACAGAACACAAACATAGCTGCTGTTCCCAGGACTTCAAACAGAACACAAACATAGCTGCTGTTCCCAGGACTTCAAACAGGCTTCGGTATGCAGGCTTGTCCTTGAGCTTAGTCAGTAGTCAGGTCAGCGATAGAAACGAAAGCAAAACAAAGTAACTGAGATACAGGCCTGACATAAACTTACACATATTTAAATAAATTAACATAGTCCAATAAGCATTTTTTCTTTTGAAAAAATATATTGTCTGTAATCCTAAGTATATTCAAGTAACATGCTTATTGCCCTAGACACAAACTGCCATTAACTCTGGTACAGGCAGAGCAACACAGCATGAGGTATGTTTTATTGCTCCTTGGAATGATTGATCTGCCTACAGGGGTTGATGTCAAAGACTGCTTTGGCGGTAAGGGTCGATGGGTCTGACAACCCACTTTTTGGAGGTTTAGAACCTGATATTTTGAGTGCTTCGAAGAGGAGGAATTCTTCTTCTTCTTGACGGTTCCACGGGAGATTCAGAACCCACTCTCTTCGAGCCCAAAGAGCTGTTTTCACCTTATGAGATTGCAGTGGAAGGAGATTTTATTTTTTGGGGTCCCAAATCCACTGGGAACTTCATATCCTGTTCCCATAATGCAGCATTCAACCTCAGATCCCTTTCCTAGTGGGCTTTCGAGGTAAAGAGGGCACAAGCCCAGCAAGTCGAAGGGATGTGGCCCTGCCCCCAGACAGAGAAGACAATCTACATGATCATCAATCTTTGCCGTTTTAGTCCTGCAACTCTTACATTTCTTGAAGAGTGCCATTCTGACGAGTGACCAAGAAAAAATAAATGAAGAAATAGTATATATTTGTAGAAAGTTGTACAAAAAAGCAATCCAAGCATCCTCTAACCGCAGCAGCAGAAAGAGAACTGAGGGAAGGATGCTTCCCCTGCCCCTCCGTCACGTGTCCAAAAGGATGGGAAGGACCATTGGCAGAGGGGAGGGGGAACAATCCTTGTTGCTGGGCTAATTTTAGAAGCTTTCCAATTAGAAGTCCGTGGATGGCCTGCGCATGCGCAGTTCCCGTGTAGGACTGCTAAGAGGCCATGAAGATGAAAAGACAGTTTCATAAATGCTATATATTTAAATAAATTGGTCAAATATTTCTGTTCTATTTAGGGACCAAACTTCTGTGGCCTTCCACTGAAAGCTTGTCACCTAAGAACCCTTTGAAAATCAATGAAAATGCCAGTACTGAGCAGTAACAGACTTGGTACAAATTCAGTATACTGACAAAGTGGGCTCTGGCTCACAAAAGCTGATGCCACACAATATTTGATAGCCTTTAAAATGAAAAACTCTTTGTTGTTTTGGCTGCAAAACACTAGCATGGCTTACGACAGTATGAAACTCAGTACACTTGCCATATCTTAGCAGAGGTCTGGAAAGAACGACACAAATGTTTCCTTATCCTAGATTTAACAGCCATTGGCTATTCATCTACCATTTCTCACTTTAAGAAAGGGGAAATGAAATTTAATTTTTCCTTAGGTTTTATCAAAATTTATTTCTAAATATTCTTTAGTGCAATTATCTTAAAACTCATTTAAAATTTTCACTTTACCTGGGAGTGTACAGGCTAACAATACTAGATCATCTGAATATGCTAAGTATGGTATTGGCTGGGCACTTAGCTGAGAACAAGATCTACAATCCTGGCTAGGTAGAAAGTCATTTACGTATAAATTGAATAGATATGGGGCTAGATGCAGCCCTGCCTTACATCTCTTCTTACCTTGATTGGGTTCGAGAGGGTAGAGCTAACTGGTATACAAATCCATATAAGATTTTCAGAATATAAATTCCTAATAAACATCAATAATCTGCCAGGCAAGCCCATATTAAAGTGTTTTTTCCAAAGTCTAACAGGAGGTATGGATGGAATCGAATGCACCACAAAGATCAATAAATGAAGAATATAGAACACCACCAGCTCCTCTTGTGCATTTGTTGGCCAGTGGTGATAACATGAAGCAATGGTGCAAACAAGAATGTTTTTCCCTAAATCCATATTGGGCATTGCTTAAGATGTTTGAGTCCTCAATCCACGCTTTCAGCCTACTAGCTAGGTGGCCGGCATAAAGTTTGCCTATAACAGACAGTATTTCACTTGGAGCTTCAGTTTATTTGCCTTCTTATAACAGACAGTAAACTTATAGCACGATAATTAGCTGGATAATTTTTGTTCCCTTTAAAAAAAAACGGGGCTATAATTGCTAATTTCCAATTATCAGATGTTTCCCCAGTCTGATTTATCTCAGTAAATAAAGGTGCCAAAAAGGAGGCCCACCAAACTGAATCAAGTTTAGTCACAGCCTAGAGACTTCCCTTATTTTAAAGCTTTTATTAGACTGACTACTTCCCTTTTTGTAACATCTGGCCTGCTTGGCAATGTTGAAATCCTTAAATTAAGTGGGGTTTCTGATTTATCCCTAGCTGTGGCAAAAAAATTTTTGTAATACTGTTCCCATTTAGAAGAGGGAATTGGAGGTATAGGATCCACTTGGGAACTAAAGGTCTAATGTTCGTGCCAAAATTCTGTGGGATTGTTTCAATTTCTTTCCACGTCAAGTCACAGCTGACTTATGCTGACCCAGTAGGGTGTTCAAGGCAAGAGACATTCGGAGGTGGTTTGTCATTGCCTGCCTCTGCATCACAGCCATAGCATTCCATGGAGGTCTCCCATCCAAATACTAGCCAGGGTCATGGCTGAAAGTGTGTGACTGGCCCAAGGTCACCCAGCAAGTTTCCATGGTACGACTGGGGATTTGGACCTGGGTTTCCAAGGTCCTAGTCCAATACCTTAGCCACTACACCATGCTGGCTCTCAATGTTTCAATAGATACTAGTTAGTCTGATACATGCAGTTTTTACTGTAATACATTAGTGGGGTCTGTTCTTCGTGTGAATGACTGCCCAAAAGTCTGTAAGGGAAATTGAATTGTCCAAGGATGCAAACTCTGCTAATGGTATGGTGAAAGCTGGAGGGAACAAAAACAACCACTTTATCTATTAACTGAAATGTATTCCTCCCCACAAGCATAAAAAATGTTGGTATCCTATGACTTCTTCTGATCTTGCATCTCTTTATGTACCTAAAATACAGGAAAATATCCAGAAATGCACATCTCCATTATACTGGATGCCTCATATAATAAAGTATCAGTGTTTTAATACTTAGATCTGACTTTTTTGATATTATAATAACTGTGTGACTTTGGACAATTTAGTGGGTAAACTCCAAACAGAAAATTGCATATTTTTGTTCCAGTTCAGTGCTCAATTTAGTGCCCTGCCTAGATGAAATCATAAAGTACTGAAGGTGGGGCACAACACCCACAGACAGTTTTAAAAGATCTTCTTTACTTCTTGATTCCCCCTCCCCCTGCTATCAGCCTGCTCTCTCTCTCTATTTCTATTGCCTCTTCTCATCTTTCCAAGAGTTCCAGGCCATCACAGCTTCCAACTCACCCATCCAAGCCTAACACACCCTTGAAATGAAACCACCCTTGGCAGTTCGCCCAGGTAATCCTAGGGTGATCCTTGGAACTACTCCATTGAAGTCAGTTACACCAAACTTCACAGGGAGCTGCATAAATAACCGTACCAAACATTTGGAGAATTCTTAGTCACTCTGCAGGGGGTGTATTCCTCCTCTTAAACACAAATTCCAAAATCTTCAGTAAAGTTGTGGCCTTTGCATATTACCAAGGCACTCTAAATCATCCTCTTCTACATTGCCAACTGATTCTGACTATGCAGCTGTTGAATGAACATATTTTTGATGCTGATATTTTTTATTTAGTCATGTTGAATGGGTTAGATGACACTGTCAAAGTAAGAATAGAAATAGGTGCTTTCTAGAGTCTGACTGAACAGCTGAGGATTCTCCATCTGCTTAGGATTCCTTTACTTTGGGAATTCAAGGTCAGCACCTTCTTTCTGGCAAGGCTCCAGTGCCTTTAACAGCTGTGGGATCGAAAAAACTTCAACAGAGATGCAGAGATTTGGAAAGCTTCGCCATCTGAGTTTATGTCAGCCATGTTAAAGGGCCTAGGTGCCTGACTAGAAAAAAGGTGGCAACTATAGGGTGTGCCCTAAGCAGCTGTGGTTGATATTCAAAGAACTGGAAATTCTGCCATCAAAAAGGTGAGGAGTAAATTATTTGCCTTAAGGTCTTGACTTGAGGTAAGAAGGAACCACCTGCTCATTCTGGGTCAAATTACACGCAAAGGACATGAGCAGTCCTTGGGATTCCTCCCCATTCAGGTCAGCAACAAAGGAATGAATGAGAGTACTCTATGCTAAGAATGTGCAGCCTGCCGCAGAATTCCAATTACTCATTCCATGGTTTAGAGCAGTGCAAAAACTGTGACGCCAGGTCAACAAGTACACATAGTAAAAAGAGCAAGTAGACATGCAGAGGTATGATGAGGATAAATTACCTTGAAAGGTCAAGTGGTTAAAATACGTAAATACACTTTCCCAACAGCAGCCACCTTCCCATGTAATGTGTGTAATATGTTGACTTGTTACAAGGTAGCTCAAAGCTCTTGGCAAATATCAGATCAGTCTTCTTAATACAAATAATTGTGACTTTAAATGACAGCAAGCACATTTCATTCTACCTGACTGAGGGCTCTGAATGCTCCTTTACTTCATTTGTGTATTTATTTTAAAATATATACTCTGCAGTTCAGCAAAGTAAGGCTCTTGAAGCACCTCATAATGTAGAAAGTCAAGTCTAAAATCAGAACAGAAATTCTAATCTATATCAGATCAAACAAATCAATTTAAAATAATGAAACTCCACAGCAATACCACCCCAGATTAAAGTTCACCTTCAATGCACACATAACAACAGAATCTGTTTTGTACTATTGCACCAGCCATTAGTGGATATTCTACCTGACATAAGCATTTGTTTGCAGCCCTGCAAATCTTCTGGGTAAATTCTTTGTTGCAAACTCTTCCTTCCTTGTTGCCTGAACCCATCTTTGGTAATGACAGATAGCCTTAGGGTTGTGCATATCAATATACCTGAATCGAAAATAAACCCAAAATTAGCTGTTTCAGTAGTTTTCAGGTTTCGGGTTTACCAAACACCAAAACCAGGGGATCTGCCAGAAGCCGAATAGGCAATTCCCAAAAAAGCTGAATAATTATGAGGCTTTTTCAGGTTCGGCTATTTGCCTTTGCTCAGATGCATGGCTCTGTGCTTTCTCCCATTTTCCTATCTTTTTTGGCCCCTCCCACCATCACTGGCTGATCTGGAAGAGGTTCGCCATTGCGAGGATGCAACATGAGGTTTCAAGAGGCTTACATGGAAAACTGGATGGATGCGCCTCAGAGTTTTTGGAAGGGAGAGTTCCACGGTTACTGGGTTAATGATTCGAGAAATGGGATAGGGACCCACGTATTTGGCATTGAGTTTATTACATGGGCGGGTGGAGCGGAGGTTTTTGGTTGACAGGTAGACCAACTCTCCCACTTTAAAGTCCTGGCTAGGAGATCGGTGCTTGTTGGCTTGAGCCTTGTATTTACGTTTAGCCCACTCCAGATTTTTCACTAGCCAGGGCCAGGTGGTATGAATCGCGTCCACCCAAGCTGCCACATCTTTACCACCCTCCTCCCCCGAAACATCGATATGGCCAATAGGACCGAAGTCCTGGCCATATACAGTTTGAAACGGGCTGAAACCTGTGGATTGGTGTACAGCATTGTTATAAGCATACTCAGCAAAAGGCAACAACCCAACCCAATCATCCTGGTGGTAGTTTACATAACAACGGAGATAACATTCAAGAACTGCATTGACCCGTTCAGTTTGTCCATCAGTTTAGGGGTGGAAAGCACTAGAGAGACCTTGTTCCACCCCAACCAGTTTGAGGAAAGCCTTCCAAAATTTGGCAACATAACTACTTCCGCGGTCACTTACAATCTTGCACGGAAATGAATGTAGACGGAAGACATGTGACACAAAGAGGCGGGCCAACTTTGGGGTGGAGGGAATACCAGCACATGGGACGAGATGCACCTGTTTAGAAAACAAATCGGTAATGTGACAGCAGGTAGACTTCCCCTGACTATGGAAGATCCACTGATTTAGCAATTTGTAATAATCTCTTTTCCTTTCTGTAAAATGTATTAGGGCAGCCAGGGAATAGCTTGTTGCTGGGCAGAATATCCCTGTATGTCTGTGTGCTAAGGAAGTGGGTTAAGAGTCATGGAGAGTCAGAGTGAACTATAAACATTGATAGGAGAAACTGGATAGAACTGAACTGTACTGCGCCGCCTCGATGTCTGGAGTGCTATCAGCCTACCCTGAATGTTGATGGGTTGTCATATCTTGAATTTGGATAAATATCCCTTCCTCAGTATGATCGGGGCTCAGAGATTTTTACTCGATAGAGTGCTCTGGGTCGCAGCTGCCAGAATAAACTGTTTTCTTGAATAACGATCTGCAGGTCTCTCTCTCCCCCCACGAACCCCCGTTTGCCGTATCAGTAATAACCCACAAAACCGTTTTTCCCTCACTGAGGGGGAGATCAGTCATAAAATCCATAGCAATTACTTCCCAGGGTCTAGAAGGGACTTCCAATGGTTGCAATAGTCCAGGGGGTTTCCCTTGGGATCGTTTGACAGTGGCGCAGACTGGACAACTGCGGATGAAGGAGTCCACATCGGTACGCATGCCCGCCCACCAGAACTGCCTGCGCAATAAGTGGAGAGTTTTCAAAAAGCCAAAGTTCCCCGCAGTTTTGGCTCCGTGGGCTAATTGCAGGACTTCCTTCCGAAGTACTTTGGGCACATATAATTTCGAGTCTTTGTACCAACAACCACCCCATTCCAGCAGGCACGGGGGCAGTGCCTGAGCAGTGCATTCAGCCAGGTATTGGGCACGAAGGGAGTCCAGGAAGGAGTCAGGCAGGGTCACCCCGACCGCGGAGGGGGGTGAAGCAGGGCTCACTGGCAGCGGTGGTGGGGCGGAGGGGAGGACTGGTTGATTCGGGGCACTAGGCTCAGGAGGCATAGGTGGGTTTGGTGAGGGAGTTGATTCCCCCCTGTCAGAGGCTCTGCTGTCCGCTGCTTGGGACTGGGACTGGAGCAGAGTTTGGGACCGGGTTTGTACAGCCAAAACCGGTAGAGCATCCCTTTGCGCTGGGGTGAACAAGGAGACCGTTGGATGGTCAATTTTCACCGGATACTGGGGAAGCCTGGAAAGAGCATCGGCCAGCATGTTCTGTTTTCCAGGCACATGCTTGAGCACAAAACGGAATTGAGCAAAGAAGTCAGCCCAACGCTGCTGTTTTGCGGACAGTTTGTGGGCCCCCGTAAGGGCCTCCAGATTTTTGTGATCAGTCCAGACCTCAAAGGGGACCCTGGAATACTCCAGAAATTACCTCCACGTAGTGAGAGCATGGTGGACGGCAGCAGCTTCCTTCTCCCAAATTGGCCAGTTCAGTTGGGAGTGCGCAAACTTTCTTGAAAAATAAGCACAGGGGTGAAGAAGACCATCTGGCCCCCTTTGCAAAAGAGCCCCCCCATAACTACGTCAGACGCATCCACTTGTAGTATGAACATATGGTCAGGATCAGGATGCGTCAGCACAGGTTCTGAAGTGAAAAGCTGCTTGAGAGTTGTAAAGGCAGTTTGACACTGATTCGTCCAATGAATCTTAGCGGTGGGCAACGTGGCAGAGACCTCCTTACCCTTGGTCTTTAGAAGGTCGGTGAGTGGCAGTGCCACTTGAGCAGCCGGAATCTATGAGTGCTTTGACACGTAACTGGGGGTCCCTTTTATAGTGTTGTAATACTACGTCCACATACACAGTATTTTCGACTTCACTCACCATGACAGGAGCCTTGGATTTTGCAGAGGATTCTGCAGGAGTCTGTGGGGATGCTCCACTCACCACAGACCGTGTCCGTTTTTTGACAGGTCAAGAGGAGATTCCACTTGTAATCCGGGACCCTATGGGGTCGATAGGTGCAGGGAGACTAGACGGTTCTCTGACATGAAGTGCAGAGGGTGTGGGTCATCCCGGCGCTGCGCTGCGGGTGGCAGTGGTGCCTCTGCGTTGAGGTCATCCCCGAGCTCGAGGCGGTGCATCCAGTTGAGCGAGTTCTGGACGTTGAGGACAAGCCGCTGCAAAGTGGCCCATAACACCGCAAACGAGACAGGCTCCCCTCTGGAATCGGGACTTGCGATCCAGAGGGAGCTGGGTTGGTCTCCGCGGGTTGGGAGTCGAAGGTTTGGGGGGAGGTTTCTGACCCGATTTCGGACTAGGGAAACGAATCGCCGGCGGCTTTCTACTTCCTCGGCCAGTAAAATCCAATCCTCAAGGGTATCTGGGTCGCCTCGCATATAAGACCAGTTCAGAATGTCCGGGTGCAAAGGTTCTCGGAAGTAGTGGATAAGGGTAGCTTCAGGCCAGTCCACTACTTTACTCGCGAGTCGTTGGAATTCATCTGCGAATTCCCGAACCGGAGAGGAGCCTTGCCTGAGTTGCAAAAGTTCCGCTTTGGCTCTCTCTCCCATGAAGGGGTCCTCAAAGTGCCTCCTCAAGGCAAACATAAAATTGTTGAGGGAGCGAATGGAGCGG
Organism: Euleptes europaea; assembly: GCF_029931775.1. Taxonomy (NCBI): domain Eukaryota; kingdom Metazoa; phylum Chordata; class Lepidosauria; order Squamata; family Sphaerodactylidae; genus Euleptes; species Euleptes europaea. The sequence continues at coordinate 65,359,814 of NC_079323.1, forward strand.
GACCGCTTATCGAACTGGAGAATCATCCAGTCGGCCGCTTTCTCCATTAACAGGGAGGCAACGAAACGGACACAGCTATCCTCGGTAGGGAAAAATTGTCTTTGCTCCCTCATATAACTATCCACATGGTGAAAGAATCGGGGCAGAGTCTCAACCGAACCGTCATAAGTAATCTTCAACTTGGGTTGCCTCCATGGCATTGGGGGTGCAGGTGGGTGTCCAGGAATTGGTGCCCCTGGTACTCCCGGGGCACCCAGTAGCAATGGTAGGGCAGGGACTCCTGGCACTACGGGACCTCTGCCAGGGGCAAAGGGCCCTCTGCCAGGAGCAATGGGCCCTCCACCAGGGGCAACGGGTCCTCCACCAGGAGGTACCACCGGCGCAGCTGGCTGCTGCGGCAGCTGTTGTGGCAGTTGTTGTGGTGGCTGCTGCGGCGTTGCTGGAGCAGGGGCAACGGGTGCAGTTTTGGCCTGTTGTAACTGGTCATTGTCACGGAGTACTAGGGCCAGTTGGTCTTGTAAGCGTGCCACCTGTTCCATAAGGTCCAGATTCTGGTTCCGCAACAAAAACACATCGTCGCTGGTACCGCCAGTGCAGCGGGATTGGCTGGCCCGTAGGTTAGTAGCCCAGAGGGACTCCCCACCGTATAGGTCCTCTTCGTCAGATTCATCTGGTACAGTGGACAAAGGTCCCGCAAACCTACGAGCGCGTTGGACGCTGCAAGACGGAACGAAAGTCGGGGAGAACAAGGAAATTCATAGCCCCCGGGGTGTCAGAGGCGTGTGCCAGATCGAGCCCATTCGGCAGCCAAGCGTTCCTTCTCCTCCTGTTCAGCCCGAGCCTTGGCCGCGGCATCCGCCGCTGCCCGCGCCTGATCCTCAGCCTTCTTGCGTTCAGCTAAGGCCTGGTCGGTTGCCAGCTTAGCGGCGAGGGCTGTGGTAATCAGTGGGGGAGCCTCCAGTTCCAAAGCCAAGAGGAGTTCAGAGGGGTCGGTAAGATCCAACATCGGTTGGATCTGCACCACCAAGGCCGCCGCACCAGCACCGAAGTCAGGGGTCAGAAGCTTTGTGATTTCAGCCACCGAAATCGTCGTCAAGGTCTTGCCCTGCAAGAGCGCAGCCACCCGTGTTGCCACCGCTTTTGCCTCCGCTTGGCAAAGCTGGGGGTCCGGCGTGGTTGGAGTCGCCATGCCTGGTGATTCAGCAGGGCGGATCGGGACCCCTGCCTGAACCAACTGCGTGTCACTGGAGGTTAGTCCCGCCAACAGGCTAGTTAACAACTGTAAATCCTCCGCCGCCAATCGAGCGTACTCCACCAACCAGTCCAAGGTGTGGAGGTCCTGGCGAGTACTGGCGTCCGCGACTTCGGACGTCCAGGGAACCATCGCAGCCAGAGAACGCCACTGAGCTCGAACAAGTCCAGTCAGGCGGTTGACTTCCGCGTCAGTACGATGTATCTCAGCTAAAACGTCCTGTGCTAAGTCGGGGTCATTGTCCGCTGTCCCCAAGGGAAGGAACCAAGGATGAGAGCCTTCCAGGGCTCCGGGCAGGAACCCACCACCCGGGGAGCGAAGCTGCTCCCACCCGGGTCCTGGGCGAACCACACGGGGCTCCAGCCACAGGTCGGTAACTCGGAGAGCACCGTCCCAGCTCCAATCCGAGTGCCAGGTGAACCCTCCGGGGCTCTAGCCTGACAGGTGAAAGAGAAATGATTGCTGCCTTAATGTAAGCGCTTGTTCCATAGGATTCCCAATAGCCACACCAGGAGACTAGTAGTAGTCCAAAAGAGTTGGTTTATTGGTAACACAAGTAAGCAGAGCTTAGAAATCGAAAGGCAGCAATGAGGGGGAAATGGCATGCACTTGATCATATGAGAACACTAGAAAAGCAGAAGCAATACAGTCTCATGAGATAATCCCAAACAGCTTAGAAACACCAAGGCTCCCACGGGCACCCGCTAGCTTCAAAGGGAACAGGAATGCGATCGTTAGGGAAACAGACCTTGAACGGGAGTCTGTGAAAAAACGAAACTATCTCAGACACAGAGAGCAGGCCTGACATTCCCATAGTTGGGGCCCTTTTGAGGTAGGGGTTGTGTAATCGGAGCCAACTTGGTCTGACCAACCATCCAACCACACAACCATCCATCCATCACCATTCAGTGGGTTAATCTGGACAAAGCATAAGGGTTGTTTAAAAGATGGGGCTCACCAGTCCCGTCCGAAGGGATATACCCTGCAACTAAAAAGAGCCAGTTTCAACAGCTGCTCACACCACCAGGCTTCTGAAAGAGACTTCCTCACCCGCACGGATGAGCAATCTCCTTCAGACAGCCCCTGTGGCCAAAACTTTGGCTGGCTCCGATACCCCCACCCGCAAACCTGTTCTGAAACTGAAGATCGCCTCTAGTAGAGGCTTTGTTTCCCTGCACCATGACCATCTCTTGAAATCAGATATTTGATGACCATAATAAAGGACTTTTCACAGAATGTCATTTGCCACCAAAATAAATGTTTTCCATGCCTTGTTTTTCTTGCATTTAAGCCTTTTCCCTCAGTTTGGAAGCTAATTTGCATGGACCTCATGCTATGTGCCCCAGATATGAAGGGAGCCCCCAGACTTTGAAGTACCAGCCTGTCAATCAGTTCTTTCCGCCAGTCCTCGGCAACACTGAACTTCTGAACCTGAAAACCAAATGCCTAGAGGATGGGGGAGACCCCTTCATGGGCCCACAAAATTGGACCCCCCTGTCCTAAACTTTGGTGACCATCTAAGGAGAGTCCCTTGCAGCCACTCTGCAAATTTGGGGACTCTAACTCCAAAAATTCGCCCACAGGAGCTTTGAAAAAATCCCCATAGACTATAAGGGATCCAAATTTGTCAGTAAACCCAGAAGTAGGCTGAATACCGATATTTACTGGTATGGGTATTCAGCTTATTCTGATTTTACGAACAAAAAAAAAAATTGGGCCCAATAAACCTGAACCCAAAATTTACCGGTTTGTTTGTGTTTGTTTTGCACAACCCTAGCTAGCCTACATATCCTTTTCTGACTGCTCCTTGGGTACCTTGATAGGCTTTCAGAGAATGTGCAGGCTGAATTGAGGTAGCAGGTTCAGTGCTCAGAGCTAGCTAGATGGCTGGCTCTAGGACTGGGGTGTGTGTGTGAACAAGAACCCTCCCACCATTAGGTGCATCCATCCCACCATCATCTCATTCTTGTCCACCCTTTTTGCACCTTTCATCATTCAGACAGAGGCAGAAAGCAGGCAGTGGCGACTTCCGGCAAGATGGCTGATCTGATCAGAGCTCTTGAGAGAACCTGGAGACGCTCCGAAAATGGGACACTTTTAGTGTCCCGACCACGTTCCTAAAAGGTGGAACATGGAGCAGGAAATTCCTGCTGCCGAAGAGTGCGGTTTTGACTCCCAAACTTTCCCCCGGGAACGAAACCCGGGGGGGGGGGGTTGGACGCTTGTCCCACCCGGCTGAGGAAGAAACCATCGTCGTGAGTGCCTCTAATGAATTCAGGATCAGATCTCCTCTACCAAACACCAGCTATTGAACCATTTTAACAACAGAAACCCCGATATCCGAGACCTGTAAGTGCCAAGAACTCCTTTTGCTTGCTTTTCAATCAAAAAAAGACTGAGGAGCTTTTTCAACTAGCTATAAACCTGCACCCCCCCACCCAAGACCATGAGATAATTTGATAAAAATAAGAAAAATCACCAACCAGACTGAGGAATTATAAATCTTTCTCGCGGGTAGACATAACAACAGTCGATTTGAGTGACATTGTACGCAGCAACTGAAGATTCCGAGTTGGAAGGGGGAGGGACGAAGTTCTATTTCCGTTTTGAAACACTTTCGTTTTAGAGTCTTCCAGCCACGTTTTATTGTGAGAACGAGGAGACTTTGTGGGAAGAACCGGATGTCTTTAAAGGCCTAACTAGAGGACTCCTGAAACTTGATGGTTTGTGTTACACCAATACTGCCCGCCTATACAACCAGCTCCACAGGGAACCATGGATTACAAAAGACTGGAGGAAATGTTGATGCAGCACACTGAAACACTCAATAAACAAATTCAACAACAAACAAAGCAAATGACCCAACTAATTGACCAGAAACTTGACAACCTTTTGAACAAGATTAAGACAATTAAAGACCAAGTGAAGGTATTTGTCGCGTCCCGGCCGGGGCCGCTACGCCGTCGAGCGGGACTTCTCCTGTTGATGCCCCGCCTGGCTGAGTGCAACCTTTTGAAGGTAGGGTTTCCTCGGCCTCAGACCACTCAGAGGAGGAGGACGACCCTTCCTCCCCTGAGCTGGCCAGCTTGCTAGCTCTCTGGAAACAGGGAGCGTCAGTCACCAGCCATCCTCATTGGCCTCCATCCATGCTGCTTTATTCCCCTCCACCACTTGTGTTCCCCCTCCCGCCTCTGACCGAGGCTATAAATGACCCCTCTCTCTTTTCCCTCTCTTCCCCTGCCCCAGGGAATCCCGTCAGTGGGCGTGGCCCCCGTCTCTGCCCGGGCCGAGCTCTTCCACCCTCCCCGAGTCGGTCAAGCTCCGGGGGGGGGGGCTTCAATTCAGGCGTCTTTCCTCCGCGCTTGATCCTTCCCCCGCCTCAACCATGACCTTCCCTCGGCTGCTGGGGCGGGAGTCGCACCGGTTCACCTGCTGCCCTGGGGCCGCTGGCCCCCACTGCCTTCCTCCCTCCTGCCAGCTGATGGGCGGGGTCTCTGGAGCCTTCTCGGGGGCCCTGGTCGCCAACCGGCCTGGGTGCCCTGCAACTCCGTGTCTGACGTTGCGCCCCGCTTACTGGGCGTGGTGCGCCCCCGCCTCTTCTCCTGCTCGCCAGCTGACGAGCGGGGCTGTCGGCGGTTGCGAGGGCCTCCGGCCCATTCGCCGGGGCGCGTGGAGGAGGCTCAGGCCTGCCTCCGCTTGCCGCCCCTCCTGACGTTTTCCCCGTGAGTGGGGTTTTCCCGGGCCCTTTCCCTCCCTCTCAAGGGCTGGGGCTGGGGAACTCGGGACGGCCTGGGAGCCCAGGAGGGCGACCCGGGACAGTATTAAAAACAGACATGAAAAAGATGGAAATTACCATAACAAAAGTGGAGGAGGAACAAAAGGAAATTCGCATGGAAACTAAGGATAATGAGAAACAAATTGGAGAATTACAAACACAAGGAGAGATTCTGAAGGACCAGATTGCACTTTTGGATATGAAATCGAGAGAATCCAATCTACGAATACGCAATCTCGTGGAAAAATATGGAGATACTATGCAATAGACAAAATATACAGAGCTCCCTTGTCACCAAAAATGCAGAAATCAGCACCTAGAGAGATTGTGATTGCCTTTTATGATCTCAGAATGAAGAATACAATCATGCAAATCCAATATGATAGTCCTCTTTCGGTAGATGGATTATCATTAATACTGCTAAAAGATATACCTAGCCACTTGGTTGCAAAGAGAAATGCTTATAAAGATTTCACAATGATATTGAAGAAGAATGGAATTAAATACGCTTGGTTAATACCACAAGGACTTACTTTCATCTACAAACAGATCAGTTGTGCAGTCAACTCATTAGCAGAGGCTGAAAGATTTTTATTAAGAAATAAAGAACTGACAGATCCTATCCAAGGAAGAGACCAAGAAGAAACACGACGGGATGAAAACTCAACTGGGCAAGATGCAGTAACTGGTCACCATGGACTCCAAGAGACTACATTAAGAAAGCAAGAAAAAACCAATAGAAACCCCCGACAGAAAAAGTCATTCAAAAAGAAGGGATAAAGGGTTGGAGGGTATTGAAATGTTGGGAGTAAGGGAAGGTAAGGGAAATAACAATGAGTTTTTTAATTTACTTGATAATGTAAAGAATATATAGTTTTATCCTTGTTTTTGGAGTAATTATGTATCCTAAGAGTATCTTTAAATATCTTTAATGCTAATTGAATATATTAGAGATTGGGTTACTAAGTTATGGAGTACATATGGACACTAGAAAGAAACAGACAATTATAAATAAATATATACTAGTTTAGAAGGAATAGACAAATAGTAATATAAAGGAGTGACTTGATTAAGAATGGGTTAGAGGAAGTTGGGGGGGAAGTTCAAATTATTATATGTATTTGACTATGAAGGTATACATTAAGCTATGCATTATTATTCATAAATATATGGAAAGAAAAGCTATATGGAATACCGAATAAGAAATGTATTATTTTTATGGAAAAAGCAATAAAAAGTATTTTTTTTAAAAAAGCAGGCAGTGGCAGGTGGGCTGCTTGGGGTCCAGCAAGTGAGCACTGGCATCTGCTGGGAGCTACATATGCCACTGACATGAAAGAGTGAAAGAGCAGGCAAATGAGTTGCAGAGGCTGCTGTTCTCCCATTCAGGTGCCACCACATGATGTTCACCTGGGTAGGCTTGGAGGAGGGCCAAAGCCTGCCACCACCACCTAGCACAAGATGAAAGGAAGTGGAGTTGCTACTGTTTCACCATGGGCCAATGGTCTGCAGCAGGCTCTCCTAAGCTCTTGGACACTAGCTGGAGCACTGATTCTGCTGGGGTTTCCTTCTACTTTTCCACCGTCTCAGTAGTAGACAGGTTAGAAGGGTCTTTGTGAACATTTCTGTGGGTTCCAAAATCTATGTTACCATTTTATTTTCATTTAATTATTTATAAAACTTGCATCCTACCTTTCTGCCCAGTCAGGGCCAACAGATCAGGGGCATGAAAGAGAGTGAACAAAGAAGGGGGTTGGTCATGCACATTAGCAGATACTTGATGGGGGAAGGCAATTGCTCTGCTATGTTCATGAAGGCCAGCCTGTCTACTAGGCAGGACTAGGTGCTCGTCTATGGTGCCAGAAACAGAAAGGCACCAACCATTCCTGTTGCTATCCTGCCCATGGGCTAACCATGGCAATCCTGCTCCCTTCCTCTGTCACAGGGGTGGGGCCTCTTTGTCCCTCCTTCCCTCCCCCACCTCCTATGTAGGATTGCCAACCTCCAGGCACTAGCTGGAGATCTCCTGCTATTACAACTGATCTCCAGCTGATAGAGATCAGTTCACCTGAAGAAAATGGCCTCTTTGGCAATTGGACTCTATGGCATTGAAGTCCCTCCCCTCCCCAAATCCTGCCCTCCTCAAGCTCCGCCCCCAAAACCTCCCATTGGTGGCAAAGGAGGACCTGGCAACCCTACTCCCATGGCACAAAGGGGATGAGGAGGGTGTGTGCTGGCCTCCTCCCTCCCTAAATAAAGTGTGCCTTGGGTGAGGAGGGCATGTGGCAGCCTTTCAACCTTCCTGAAGCATGGGCGGTGCGAAGGCAGTCTCTGGCCTTTCCACAGTGCAGGGGGGGGGAGGCTAGGAGGGTAGTAGCCAGCATCTTCCCCAGCAGCAGCTTCTAGCCTAGCACATCCAAAATCCTTAGGCCGGTTCAAGGAGAGGGTTGTTGTACAGATGAAGAAACTGTTAGGGTGGAGGTTATGAGAATACCTGAATCTAATTTTTTTCAGCAGTTTCCAATACCTTTCCAATTCTGACTTTCTTTAGTATTTCTCTGCCTTTCTCTTATTCCTCTGTCTCTTGGCCTTTGTTTGCCTACAGTAAATGAGAGTCTTTGGATTAATCCCAGTTTTGAGGAATGCAAACTCCTGCTGAAGCTTTAGGACACCATGGGCGATAAGACAAAATTAAATTTTAAAAGGTTTGTCCTGTATCAACTGTAGTTGGATAGTCTAGTGCTGTGCCTTGGCAGCAATAAGCTAATTGTTGCCATTAAGACTAAAGCATTATTCACTTAGTTCAGTCTAGCAAGGGATCCTTCAAACACACAATGTAGAATGTTTGACACATAAGCAGCTTCTAAATGCACTGGGCACACAACCATATGATAAAGCCATCCACACCATAACCCAGACTGAACAACACCTCCCACCTTTGTAATTATGCTTTGAATTAATTACAATTATATCCTAGAGATCCCAGAACTAGCTAGAATGTCTACCTATAAATTAAATTCAGCAGAGTTTTCTTTATTGACATTTTTTTGTTCTTTTTGCTTAAAAAGGTAAAGGTCCCCTGTGCAAGCACCAGGTCATTCCTGACCCATGGGGCGAAATCACATCCCGATGTTTACTAGGCAGACTTTGTTTACGGGGTGGTTTGCCAGTGCCTTCCCCAGTCATCTTCCCTTTACCCCCAGGATGCTGGGTTCTTTTTGCTTACTGGGATACTGTTTGCATTCCTGAAACCAGTTTCCTGGGAGTAATCCTTATTTAATACCTGAGTGGGATTGCTCTCTGATCTGAAAGGCACTGAGGCACATATATCTCTTTAACAAGATAAGCCAGGGTTCTGAAAAATGTTAGTAATATTGTGCTGATATCACTGTAAAGATGTGTGTACAGGGAAAGGGGGAAATGTAGATGTACTTCTGAAAAAACAAGGATGGAGCAGAACTAGCACACCATGTCCTCCTCACCCTACACATTCCCTCTTTTCTGTACACTCCCACCACTGACCTCATATCAGGTGTCATAACAGCATGACCCAGTACTATAAACAGGCTGTGCTCCACCATATACACATTGCATACTACTCAAGAGTTCTCTGCACTGTCCCCCCCCCCCATTCCTTTTGACAAGAGGCTTAGAAATAATAACTGCTTGTGTATTTCCAGGCAACCATCTGAAGAAATTGTGGCCTTTACTTTAGGCCTATAACTCAGCCAGCCATTAATGCCAGGAAATTACCTCCACATTGATCTATTACTGTTATAATGAGCCTGAAACTGACTCATTGATTTTACCTTTGTGCACTTAATAGAATACTTGAACTGATATTTCTTTTCCTCCATTGATCAGTGGACAGAAGGGGATTGGCATTCTTATGAGTTCACTGTCTTCATGACTGTGTAACTAATGACTAATCAGGCATTTTACAAAAGAACTTTAATCAGGGTTGCCATATTGCCCACTTGGTGGGTTTTACCCAGATTCTGGGCATGCCAGTATCTGTCTGGCCCATTGCTTACTTTCATTTAAAAAACAAAAAGCCTCTCTCCTTCTATATCTAGAAGCAGAGGCCACAATTTGCAGGCATTTATTTGCCTAATTTATGCAGCAGAAACAAGCTTGTTCCACCTTCTGTTAGTTCCAGCCAATAAAAGAAAGCCAGGTTTTCAGTGATATGCATGGGGTGCAAAGATGCTTTGCTTCCCTATTGCCACAAGCTGCTTCTGTGCTTGCCTCAGTTGAGATCCTGTAGCAGCAGCACTCGGTAGCGCCATCTATGCTGTTTCTTATGCTTTAATGGTTCCGAAAAGTAAGCAATTCTAAGAAAAGAAGTACCTCACACCTTCTTGTGAATTCCCATCCCCCCCAATAACATGTAATAAAATTTGAGTCTCTTTCTTTTAAAATGTAAAAGGGCAGCGTTTATCAATCCATTCCCCAGCTCTGTCTGTAAAGTGCAAAACAGAAGGGAAAAGTGGAATGTCATATATTTTCACTGGTGTTCTGATACTTGAGACCACATCCTTTCCTCTCTAAAAATATTTAAGGTGTGTGTGTGTGGGGGGACTTATTGTAAGTTTCAGGGTTAGTCCTTGTTTGTGCTGTTGGCTAGCTGAATTAAACTGTTTAAAATTCAGAATGAGTATTTTTTGGTGTTGAGTCTCAAGGCCAGCACTTTCTGTTTAAAGGTTGCCAAGGCTGAAGCATAATGCCCAAACTCAGATTTATAGGTACAACATATACTTAATCAATTTCCTTTATTATTAATACATATACTTGTATAGCTTGATATTAATCTTTGGAGGTTGTGGAAATTGATTATGAAGAGTTTCTATTTCTGCTGAGGGCAAATGCTACAAGTTAAGGTCTATGTTTAGTATTTAACCTTCAATAGCTTGAGACATGAGAGAAAAACCAACAGGAACCTCCTACATGGGAACATCTCCTTACTACACAGAAAGTGATCTTGTTGGAGCAAAGAAGGCATTAATTGCTGGCTGATCCAGAATGATTCCCAAACTATTCGCTACAAGTATGAACACCACATTGACAATGTGCATGGAGCCCTGTCTAAACAGCTCCAAGGTCACTGTAAACCTGCAATCCAGGAGAGTAGGACCTGAGCTACTGTCATAATCCCCAATTCTAATTGGTTTGCTAACTGTCATATTATTTGCTGGCACAGAAGTTTTACCCAAAGAAGCTGGCTACTCACAAGTATCTCAAAATATACAATGGACCATATCCATAGAAGCCATCATATAACAAAGATGTCTACTTTCAAATGTCAAGTTCACTGTCCTCTTATTTGGATCCAACTGACACCAAATGGATCTCCCACACCAGCAGTTTCTTCTGTACCAAAATGTGCCCAAGCTAAATATTAACTCAGTATCATAGATCTTAGCAGCCTGAGACTTAGAGCACAATTTTATGCAAACAGTAGTACCTGAGCAGTGTGCAGCCTGCCAAACAGTTATTGCAGCCAATCACCTTGTCCTGACAGACCATATTATATGACCCATGGGGGGGGGGGGGACACAATGTATGTGAATTGAACATCACTGTTGTTGCTTTATTTCCAGCACCCAGAATTCCAGAAACATGGTAGAAACATGGCATGTACGATACAAACATTAAACTTGGAGTAACTTGTTATGGTGGCACATGCAACTTTGCATTAGGAATATCTAGCTGTAAGAAAGACTACAATTGACATTACATCATGATAAATGGACATAGATATCATTTGGACAGTACCTTTTTTGAAGCCCACACACACAACCACAAATATTACTGATTTCAGCACTTCAAAATAAGCTTTGGATCACCCCAGCTCATATATTCCTGAAGTCAGGAGACAGTGCACCATAGGGTAGAGTAAGGCACCAGAGGGTGGAATCTGATCCAAAGCCTGGTGTTTTACAAAGCACTACGAAATGGGGTGCCCCAAGGAATTCCACTAGTTTGCACTGAAAGTAGATGGGAAAAAACCTGGGTTTTGACCACCCAAACTCAAACATTTGTGCAGTTAGGAAATGGTGCCCTGGTCCAAAGCCGGCCTTTTGGCAAGGTGATCCGAAGGGGGGGATGCGCCTCCAGCAATTTCATAGTTAGCATTACTAAGCAGTTGAAGAACAAAGAATTTGGGGCTGCTGCACCAATAAAATTTTGACAATCCAGCTCATACATTCCTGGAATCAGAAGACAGAACCCTGCAAGGTACCATAGAACAGTGATAAAAAAGCCTACTTTGTGCAATATGTCAAATAAATTTCCAAGGAGCTCCCTGCATTATGGCTAACAAACAGAAACCACTTCAAAGTAGAAAGAACCCTTTCCTGATGGGAAATATTTGCTCTTGCTCCTTACCAGTTTTGACTCCTGTAACTATTGATAAAATGTTAGAGTAGAAAAATCTTAGCACTCATCCAGACTTGCCTTCTGCACAAAACATAGATAACATGCCCTTAATTATCCACCAGTATTTAAAGATATGTGGAGTAGCTTGATAATTCTCCAAGACACTGATATGCAGAGGGAGTAAGGATAATTCTCTACAAGATCAATACACAATATGGTACTCCATATTAGGTTACTCAAAATAGCCAGCACAGGGTCTCGCTATGCAGTCTGGATTTTGAAGCATCCAATAGGTTTTTCTCTGGAGAGTAGATGTATTGTTTCCATACCTCTGTTTTTCCAGGTGTCCTTTAAACTGCAAGCAGTAGCTCCACAAAGTCTTAGTGCACCCAACCCATCAGTAAGCCTCTTAAACATTTATCACTCATAGGTTCTTGTATCACTCATAGGTTCTTGTAGCCTTCGACAATATTTATCACTCACATCAATACAATCCAAATTCCTTAGTTGTTAACTAGAGATTTGGGGGGGCCAGCATTTTTACATGACTAATATTGTTGGTTTTACAGCCTAAAAAGGTGGAGTGTTCTCTGGATAAAGATAATTGTAGCAAGCAGATGGGGGGAGGTATACTGTAGGACTCTTATCCTTTAAGTGATAACAGAAAAATGTCACTGACAGAGCCCCAGCACCCATTGTGTTTGTGGAATTTGTCTTCCTCATCTATATATAACATGTCTTCTAAAAGTCTGACTGAAAAATATTTACAAAATTGCCTGGGTGCTTCTTCCTTCACTGGATGTACATAATAAACACTTTTCTGTTGCAGTCAAACACAGAAAATTAAAAGCTATTCTTAATCTGGTATTAATGGAATAAGAGGAAAGCTGGTGTGGTTAAGGCATGAAGATGATTCCAAACAAGAGGTGCTTGATTTTACCCATCACAAGTTACTGATATGGAACAGAAATTGAACAGACCCACTAGAATTATTAATTTTTTTTTACCTCCCTCTGGCAAAGCTATAACATCAGTCTTTGCACAACATTACTTACAGGGTTGTTATTATGTGGTTACCCTAGAAAACCTGATGCATGCCACTTATAGCAATGATGAAATTAGTTTCTCCTGCAGAGGAATACTGGCTAGGTGCATACGCAAAAACTAGAGTTTTTCCAAATGCTCGTTTCTCAACGTTAAAATGAATTAGTGTTTTACAGACAACAAAACTGAAAATAATTTTGAAGATTTAAAAGATAATGTCATAGCATACACCTTTATAGTTCACACTCTAATACTTTAATGTCCTCAAGCAGTTCTTGGGCCAGCACTTGAAGATCTCCATTACGGCACTTTGATAGCATAAGAATACGCGGCAGTGGCATAGTGTCCCGTATCTTGGCAGCTGACTTGGCCAAAACCTCTGGCTCCAAGATCACAGACTGGAGAAGCCGTAGTACGTGAAGACACACTTCTGGATCTGGATCTAGAAGCGATGAAGAAAATAGTCTAGCTAAGCAGAGTGCTACAATATCACCCCATATAAACGTTTTTTTAAGGCTGATATCATCAAAATAATTTTGTCACCTTGCTCTACATTTCAAATGTAATTATCTCATAAATGCTTATTCAAGTCATATTACTGATTTTTGTGTTATTACCAGCTGGTTCTCAAATAATGTGTTGTGGCTTAAAATTGGGTCACAACCTTAGATTACTAAAGCAGATTTGTGTTTTTAAAATTCTTCAGCAGTAGATTGTGGATGCCACTCAGTGCTTAGAGGGTGGTGCTGTTGTAGAAAAAAATTCAGATCAAACCCTGCTACTCTGACTTCAGGGGTGAATCTCTACTTATTTATTTATTTCATTTTTACTCCAGCTTTCTCCCCAAATGGGAACTCAAAATGGCTTACATTATTCTGTCCTCCATTTTAACCTACAACAACCCTGAGAGGTATGTTAGGCTGAGTGTCTGGCTCAAGGTCACTCAGTGAGCTTCCAGGACACAGGTGGGGATTCAAACCTGGGTCTGTAAGATTCTAGTCTGACATTCTTAACCACTGAACCACACTGAAGGTTAGACTTTTGGGGTAGAATGCATAGAGAAGTGGGACTTTACAACTATGTCCTTTAAGGAAATTGCCAGGTGCACATTAATAACAAGGAGCCCCGTGGTGCAGTGTTAAGCTGCAGTACTGCAGTCAAATGTTCTGCTCACGACCTGAGTTCGATCCCGACGGAAGTTGGTTTCAGGTAGCCGGCTCAAGGTTGACTCAGCCTTCCATCCTTCCGAGGTTGGTGAAATGAGTACCCAGCTTGCTGGGGGTAAAGGGAAGACGACTGGGGGAGGCACTGGCAAACCACCCCACAAACAAAGTCTGCCTTGGAAACGTTGAGATGTGACATCACCCCATGGGTCAGGAATGTCCCGGTGCTTGCACAGGGGACCTTTACATTAATAACAATGTCCCTAAAGTACAGCCACTTATCCCTTATATGTTTTTTTCCAATAAGTGGGGTATGAAAAAATGGCAGAAACTAATTATTTTGACTTTGGGGGTACTTATTTTACTGCAGTCCATATAACGTATTGAGATACAAAAACACCTCATGAATAAAGAAAATAGTGATTAAGGCAAGCATTTTTAAGTGCTCTGGAGAGATACACACCCTCTAACCCCTCCTGCTAACCTTAAAAACACAACAGAGACAAATGTTCTTGGGGTACAAAAATGCCTCAAATACGAAGATTAGAAATTATTACATTTTAGATGTTTCCTTTTAAATTTATGAAAGTTTGTTAGTTCTCTAACATCTTAGATTTAAAACATAGTTGTTGTTTCAAATTAAAAAGGAAAAACTATTGCTTTATAAAAGAACAAAACTGGTATGAATTATTCAATGTGCAAGCCAAGGAGGTGAATCTTCTCAAACATTCTGCCTCATGTGAATGTTTCCTTTCCCTAGATTTAACAGCGATTCGCTATTAATCTGCTATTTGTCAGGCCTTTGCCCTTAGCAGGAGTAAAGGCTCTTGACATGAGTTAGGCCAGTTTCTGGCTACACGTCAAGTCCTTGGTTCTCATGCCTGTAAACGTCTGTGTACAGTTTTGCTCGTCCTGTTTTCCACAGCTGTGCTAATGTTTAGTCTTCCTTCCCGGGAATCATTTATCTTGGGGTTGCTTAGCCATGTTTACCTTCGCAGCCTGTAGTGCTTTTAAACATGTAGCCTGCCTATGTTCGCCATTACCAGCCTCACCTGCCTGTGGGCAGTCAGCTCTTAAATCTGCCTTTTGCTCCCAATAAAGTCATACTGCTTCAGATCTACCTGTCTGGATGAGTTTGCTTATGGGAAGCTAGGGACAGACGCCTGATCCTGACATTAGGCTGGTAATCTGTTTTTGGGCTATGGTGCCATGTTCTCCCCAACACCATGGGTGAAGCTCTGGACACCAAAGTGCCCAATACCACGATACCGCTGATTCCTGACCAAGAGCTGGTAGACCCCAAGGTACCGGACGAGGAACCAAAGCAACCGGAGAAGCCAGAGGAGGCCCCCAAGTTGCCGTTGGAGCAACCGTAGCCTCGGGGCATGGATGGAGCAAGGCCCGGACTTCCGGACATTCGTCCGCGGCTCTGGCTGGAGTCTCCTCAGCTGTGGGTGCCTCCACACGTTAATACCCGGCGGCAGCGGGTAGCGGGCTCCGTCTTGCCGGATGAGGACTGGGATTTTACAGTTGGCTCTTGGATGGGAGCAACAGGGGGTTCTGAGGAACCACCTCTGTGGGGCACGGAATTGCGCCAGATGCAGAAGTGGCGAGAAAGGGATGAGGACTTTCAGCCCCAGACGCAAAAGTGGCGAGAGCGGAACGAGGACTACCTACGCCTCCAGCATCAGAACCATGAACTGGTCGAGCAGGTAGCTATGCTGCGGGGCTTATTGGAGGGACTTTGGCTAGAGGTTGACAAGCTATGTTGAGCACGCCCTGCTCTGCCCATGGTGGGACAGGTCCCCACGGTTCCACTGGTACCCCAATAGCCTCTACCGCCGCAAGCACCTGTACTCCTGCCACCACCACCTCAAACCCAGCTGCCACCTTTCCGGAGAGTTACGGGCATCCTTTGATGGCTCCGGAGATAAGCTCCCCTATTTTTTTATTCAAGTGGACGGTTTCATGAGGGAGCAGGGGACCGCCTTTCAGTCAGAGGAGAGCTAGGTGCGGTACGTGGCTTCACTGCTGGAAGTGGTGAGCTGGATGGTCCAGCAGTATGATCTGCGGTCCCGTGCACTGCGAACCCTTGATGACTTCATGTTTGCACTCAGATGGCACTTTGAGGACCCACACCAAAGCAAGCGGGCCAAGACGGTGCTGCTGCAGCTTCGTCAGGGATCCAAGTCGGTGATGCAGTTTGCAAGTGAATTCCAACTGCTAGCCAGTAAGGTTGTGGACTGGAGCAAAGCTTCACATGTGCAGTATTTCCGTGAAGGCCTGAATTCGGAGGTACTGCACCAGGCTTTCATGCAAGGGACCCCCTGATCTCGAGGGGTGGATCCAGCTGGCGGTGGAAGTTGAGAACCGTCAGCAGTTACTGAACCTATCTAAACAACACAAAGAGCATGAATTGGGGCCGCAGCCAGAGCAGGCAGTTCCGAGAGGGGGCTCCTGGCCGCCAGGGAGGACGGCCGCCCCGACAACGGAGAAAGTGAGGCGGTTTCAGAGCGGGGAGTGCCTGGTTTGTGGTAGAATGGGACATTTCCTTGCCGCTTGCCCTTCTTGTCCTGAGGGCCCCCTGGCCGCTTCGCGCCTGGCCAAGGAGGAGGCATCGCAGACAGGAGGCAAAGATTGTCAGAGGAGTGCGGCTCCCGGAAGGCAAGGACCCACCGCTCTCAACCTTGCACCGACCAGCCCAGGGGAACGGAGTACTACACAACTCGATCCAACGGGATCGCGGATTACAAATATGCCAGTGTCAAGCCAGGACAGCTCGTCAGTCTCGGAGGGGGAGGAAGCTTGGAACCGCCAGCCAAAACACGTCCAAGGTCTGCTGTAACCGGGGCTCCACAGCAGACCTCTTCTGACCAAGAGCGGGGAGCTCCAGTGATAGTGAGCAATATGGGAGAGACTTTATTTTTAGACGTTGTTTTACAAAGTCCCAAGGGGGTACCCCAGTTTTCAGTAGAGGCTTTAGTTGACTCGGGGTGCGCACGAACTTTGATCAATGAGGAGACTTTTACAGTTTTAAAAGTGAAAGCGGTGGACTTGCCCCAAGTCATCCACTTCACTCAAATGGGTGGCAGTGACTTTAGGGGGGGGACCCGTTAACCGGTGCCCAGGCCGAGTAGCGTTGGGAGTTGGGACTCATTGGGGGCAGATACATTTTACAATAGTTCCTAGTGTCCAGTATCCAGTGGTACTTGGAGCAATCTATGGTTACAAAGACACAGTCCCACCATAGATTGGGTGGCCTGGACTATTACCTTTGCCCAGCCGCAGTGCGACCGCCACCAGAGAGAGGTGGCCATCCAGGGGTGTGCGGCCATGGCTTCGAGGAGTCAGGATCCTATACCCCCCCAACTACCTGAAGAGTACGCCCAGCTTGCAGATGTGTTTAATGAGAGTGTGATGTTCTGCCTCCCCACCGAAGGACAGACTGTGCCATTGAGCTGGTGGGGGAGGGCAAACGACCAAAGGGAAAGGTTTATCCCATGAGTCTGAAGGAGAAGTCGGTGTTGCGGGAATTTTTGAACAAAAATATAGCCCGTGGGTTCGTCCGACCCTTGTCGGCGCCTTGCTCCGCTCCCTCCTTTTTTGTGCGAAAGAAAACAGATCTTCGCTTATGTATTGATTTTCACAGAGGTACTGAGACGCCTCCGGGACAATCGTTTGCAAAGTTGTCCAAATGTGAGTTTCATCAAGATGAACTGACCTTTTTTGGGTACGTGATTTCGCACAAGGGTCTGGCCATGGATCCTGAGAAAGCGAGGGCGGTGTTGGAGTAGGAGCCGCCGGCTACACGCAAACAGTTACAGCAGTTCCTCGGGTTCGCCAATTTTTACAGAGGGTTTCTCAACAATTTTGCGCAAGTGACGTTACCCATAAAGGACTTGTTAAAAACAAAAGGGAAGGGGAGAGTTTGGCGACTCTGCCTTCCTCCCAGTTGAATTGGATGTCAGAATGTCAGCGAGCTTTTGACACTCTGAAAAGACTGTTCACTTCTGAGCCTATACTCAAACACCCTGTGAGAAACCTTTCATTGTTCAAGTGGATGCTTCCGATGTAGCGATGGGAGGAGCACTACTGCAAGTGGGGGAAGCGGGGTAGCTTCAACCCTGTGCGTATTTTTCTAAAACGTTTTTGCAGTCAGAATTGAACTGGCCCATTTGGGAAAAAGTGGCGGCCGCAGTTAAATTTGCTCTCACAGTGTGGAGACATTTCCTAGAGGGGGTTGACATCCCGTTTGAAATGTGGACGGACCATAAAAATTTAGAGGCTTTAAAGGGAACGTGTAAACTCACGGCAAAGCAGGTGCGTTGGGCCGAATTCTTCTCTAAGTTAAGTTTTGTTTTAAGGCATGTGCCTGGCAAGCAGAATCAGTTGGCAGATACGCTTTCTCGACTCCCCCAGTATCAGAGCAAGGTGGATCGACCCACAGACTCACTATTTACTCCCGAGCAGCGGGGGGATTTGCCTGGCCATTCTTACTCGCTCCCAAGAATGAGAGTCCCATCCCTTGGAAGGGCATCCGGACTCATTCAAAACTGCCTTGAATTTTTAATAAATGCGGAAATAGAAAAAAAAATTATGTATAATAGGCAGAAATTTTTTGAACATGCAAATAAACCAGGTAAACTATTAGCTTGGCAACTTAAGCATAAAGAAAAGAATTTACCTATAATAAGAATAAAGAGAGATGGTAAGGTTACAATGGATAAATGTAAAATTGTAGAAACTTTTGTGGACTATTACTCAAATTTATATAGACAAGGAGAGGTTTCAGAAAAAGAAATAGAGACATATTTGAACCAATTAGAATGGACAGGAATTTCACAAGAACATAAAGAATTATTGGACGCTAATATAACCTTGGAGGAATTAAAAGCAGTAATAGGTAAAAGTAAGTTGAATAAAGCACCAGGAGCAGATGGTTTTACAACATTTTATTATAAAGTTTTTATGGAACAAATCTCTCCACATCTTTTAAAAGTGATGAATAACTGTTTGCAGAATGGATCTATTCCAAATACCTGGAAACATGCAAATATAGTGTTAATTCCTAAACCAAACACAGACTTATTAGATGTTAAAAATTATAGACCAATCTCATTATTGAATAATGATTATAAATTTTTTGTAGCGATTCTGGCAAATAGATTGAAAAAAATACTGAGTCAGATTATTCATAAGGATCAAGCAGGCTTCCTTCCCGGAAGGCTGATCAGCCAAAATGTTAGAGTAGTAATAGATCTTTTAGAATGTGCGGAATTTAGCACTATACCTTTAGCAATGATATTTTTGGACGCAGAAAAAGCATTTGATAATGTAAATTGGAAGTTTATGAAAAAAGTATTAGAATATATGGATTTTGGAAAGAAATTCCAACTAGCTATTGAAAAGATCTATACTTACCAATCTGCTAGATTGTTGATAAATGGGAATATAACATCACAATTTGAAATACAAAAGGGCACCAGACAAGGTTGCCCTTTATCACCATTATTGTTTATAATAACGTTAGAAGTTTTATTGAAAAAGATTAGAAATAATGTAAATATTATAGGTTATAAGGTTGGGAGAAATCACTTTAAGCTTAAAGCATATGCAGATGATTTAGTTTGTTTTTTAACTAACCCTATTAGTCAGATTGCAGAATGGAAAAAAACGGTGGAGGTTTATGGAAAACTTGCAGGATTTAAAATTAATAAAAACAAAACAAAAATATTGGTTAAAAATATGACACTCTTGCAGCAACAAGAATTATCAAAAAATACTGATTTTACTATAGAACAAAAAATAAAGTATCTGGGTATTTGGTTAGCTTCAAATAATTTTAATTTATTCAAAAATAATTATATAAAAACATGGCATCAAATTAATACAGACTTGAAAAACTGGCAAAGAATACCTTTATCACTATGGGGTAGAATTTCAGCTGTTAAAATGATGGTTTTACCCAAAATGCTTTTTTTATTTCAAAATTTACCAATAATTAAGGGGGTTAAAATATTTAAGGTATGGAAAAAAGATATTTTAAACTTCTTGTGGAACAAAGGAAAACATAGAATAGCTTACAAAAATTTGATTCAACTAAGAGATATAGGTGGATTAGGCTTACCAGATTTAAAAACGTATTATGAAGCAGCATGCTTTGTATGGTTGAAATCTTGGATAATGTTAGAGGATACTGAATTATTAGAATTGGAAGGTTATAATTTACGTTTTGGATGGCATGCTTATTTATGGTATGAGAAAGAAAAAGTAAATAAAGATTTTAATATTCATTTTGTTAGAGCTGGTTTGTTTAAAGTGTGGAAAAAGTATAGAAAGATATTAGAAAATAAAACTCCTGGATGGCTCAATCCAGTGGAAGCTTTTATGAGAAGAGGAATTCAGCTGAATTTAGAAATGGATATATATAGAAACATTATTAACTGGAAAGAAGGGATATGGATTCTAAAAAGTAGAGAAGAACTGGATATAAAGGATTGGTTTCTATACTACAAAATAAGAGATATATTTAATAAAGATAACCAAATTGGATTCAATAGAAATAAATCAGAATTAGAGAAAATATTAATAAAAGGAAATAAAGGACTGATAGGTAGAATGTATAAATTGTTAATGGAAATTAATTTGGAACAAGAAAGGGTTAAACCAATTATGATTAAATGGATGAAGGAGCTAGGTTTTAACATAGATTTGGAACTATGGGAAAAATTATGGAAAAAAGAATTTAAATTTACAATAACCAATGAAATTAGAGAAAATCTATATAAAATGTTTTACAGATGGCATATAACACCAGTGATGATTTCTAAAATAAACAGAGAAGACAGGGGTCTGTGCTGGAAATGTGGTAAGGAAAGAGGAACATATATGCATGTATGGTGGTTTTGTAAAAAAATAAAAAAATTCTGGAAGAAAGTTTTGAAGGAAACGAATAATTTGATTAATGGTAGTGTGAAAAGAAAACCATTATTTTGCTTATTGGGAATACCACCAAAAAATATCAATGATGAAGACAGAATTGTCTGCCAGTATAGCTTTGCTGCTGCAAGAATTGTGATAGCTAAAGTTTGGAAGCAAGTGAATAAACCCTCAATTAATATCTGGAGAGAGAAGATATGGATATATATGAGGATGGCCAAATTAACAGATTTCCTACATGGGAAAGATATGGAAAAGTTTAAACAAACTTGGTCAAAGGCCGCCTCATATTGGGATAAGATGGCAAAAATGGATTTTATGGTTATAATTAACGAGTTGTAGAAACTAGAGTAATTTTATACCTTTGTATTTTTAATAGTAAAATCTGATTAGACACCTGCTGCGGAAGTCGGGTGAAGGGTCACTCTTAATGGTGGGTGGTGGGGGAAGGGGTATCTTTTTCTTTTCTTTTTTAATATAAGAACTTTGATATTTGAGATTGTAATAAATGAGATATATGGATACTCCTCCAAGTTTGTATTATGTATTTTGTAATTTTTGTTACTTATTTTTTTTGTTATTGTTGTTACATGTATTGTTTTTTTGTTTGATATTTTTTTATTGTTAAAAAAATCTTAATAAAAATTTATAAAAAAAAAAAAAAAAACTGCCTTGACTCAAGCCTGCCAGGCAGAGGGAGCCGCAAATAGTCTGCCCGACAAAATGACTCAGCGGGGAAGTTCTGGTTTAAAGAAAATAAACTGTACGCTCCTGTTTCTCTTCGGAAGGAGGTGATGGATCGGGATGCTTGTATGTGCTAGTAGTCTGGAACAGCATGCATGTGTTACTTAATCATTATAAAATACTGATACATTTTATAACATATTAAAAATCTATCTTCACTGACTTCTTGACAGCCAGCACTGTACTGTTTGATGTCACTAGCATTCGACCATTAACAAATGAAGTTGATAAGGCATACAGATATTGCAGTCACCTGTGTCACTAGCAGTATACTCTCCCATGAGCGATTCTCTTTAATGGGGCTTAAGTAATTGCATTACATCAATGCTAAACGGTTAATCTATAATAGGTTCTGGAAGTGTGATGTGAATTAAATTGGCACATACATGTAACATTCTTGTGTCATCAAATGCAGAAGCAGGATTTATCACTCTGAAAATAATGGGTACTGAATTCAAGCCTGACTAATTTACTAGCTTTTCCAAATACCCCCCAATAGCACTAAAACATTTTAACATCACATCATGCTGGCAATGACCGAGTTTTACTATGGCCTGGCCAATAGCAACACATATAAGCCTGAAGTCCTGGGCATTTTACCTGAGAGAATCTAATTGAATTCAGTGGGACTTACTTCTAAGTAAGTATGCTCAGGCTGCAATTGAAACTGCGGTTACAGGGAGTAAAGCACAACAGAGATCTTTTTACTGCTAGTATTAACATCATGGGATAGTTTCCGCGAAGGAATGAATTGTGAGAGGGTCTGAGCTAGGCAACTGATGTGTCTTCTCCGTGACAGGGTATCAGTTCAGCAGCTTGGTGGGGGTGATTTGGTAAAGAACTTATTGTGAAAGAGGGTGGGAAGAGGATGCATTTTTCTTTTTAAAAAAACAGACTGATGTTTTGAAAGGTTTGTATTTTCCACTCTTTCTATTCCCTGTATTCTTTTAGAGCATGAGTCCTCAGGATGAGAACAGAACACCTGTTTCAGAAACTGTAATTCACTCTTCCCCAGAGACAGAGTGCAGAAAAAACCCCCAAAGAAGTGATAAAACAGGGACCAGTGCTGATGTTTAACACAGAAAACTAAATCCCTAAACAGTGAACATATTTGTGGTGAACTAGGCCTCAATGCTGTACATAGGCTGAGATGTCCCTGTACTGGGGTTGCCAACTCCGAGTAAGAAATTTCTGGAGATTTGGAGAGAAGCCTGGGGAGAGTGGGTTTTGGGGAGGGATCTCTGCAGTGTGTACCACCACATGGCCTGTCCTCCAAAGCAGCCATTTTCACCACGGGAACTGATCTCTGTGGTCTGAAGATCACTGTAATTCTGAGAGATCTCTAGGCCTAACTGGAGGTTGGCAACCCTACCCCAAGCTCATGAGAAATACCACACATTGTGCCAGATCCTGGCAGATGGAAAGCTTCCAGACACCTTCTAATGACGGATGATTCAATCAATGGGAAATGTTAAATCTATTTAGGGTGTCGAATCAGAGGAAAGATCAGGGAGAGTGCATAGCACTCCACATGAGAGTTATCGAGAGGCTCGGCTTCTCGGGGCACTTAGGTCAGCATGTCCCAAAGGCAGCATCAGCCGCAGTCCAACGCACCGTCAGGCAGGCACTTTCGCCAGTGTCATCCGTCCGCCACTCTTCCACAACGTACCTGTGTTTTTAGGTCCATCTGCACAGACTGGTCCAGGAGGTGGAGGAGCATTCTGCCAACCATATTGTGGATATCCTTGGTAGCCCGGCTGAAGTGCTGGATACAGCCCTGCAGGCCCCAGTGAGTAGCCAGGGTAAGAGCCAGGACCAGGGGGTCCACCTGTCAGACTCAGGGTTTTGTCCTCAGTGTCCCTCAAGCAAAACCCGCTCAGGCAAGACTCTGAAACAGGTTAGGCTTTATTTGGGAGCAAGATTGGACAAAGTCAGAAGCCGACTGCCACTCCAGCAGAAGGAGGCTACTAATGGGGAAACAGGGCTAGAGTGTAGGGTTAAAATACATTGCAGAGTGTTACACAGGCCAGTAGAATCTACAGTGAGGGAAAAAAGTATTTGATCCCCTGTTAAATTTGCCCGTTTGCCTGATAAAGAAATGACCAGTCCATATTTTAATGGTAGGTTTATTGTAGCTGTGAGAGACAGAATAACAACAGGAAAAACCCCAGAAACCCAGAAGACAAAAGTCAGAGATTGATGTGCATTATAATGAGTGAAATAAGTATTTGATCCCCTATCAACCAGCCAGATTAGAGTTAGGGTTAGGGTTCTGCTGTCGACAGAAGCAATCAATCCATCAGATTCCAAACTAGCCACCATGACCAAGACCAAAGAGCTGTCCAAGGATGTCAGGGACAAGATTGTAGACCTGCACAAGGCTGGACTGGGCTACAAGACTATTGCCAAGCAGCTTGGTGAGAAGGTGACAACCCTAACCCTAACTGTCAACCTCCCTCGGTCTGGGGCTCCATGCAAGATCTCATCTTGTGGAGTTGCAATGATCATGAGAACGGTGATGAAGCAGCCCAGAACTACACGGGGGGAACTTGTCCATGATCTCAGGGCAGCTGGGACCATAGTCACCATGAAAACAGTTGGTAACACACTATGCTGTGAAGGACTGAGATCTTGCAGAGCCCGCAAGGTCTCCTTGCCCAAGACAGCACATGTACAGGCCCGTCTGCAGTTTGCCAATGCACATCTGAATGACCCAGAGGAGAACTGGGTGAAAGTGTTGTGGTCAGATGAGACCAAAATCAAGCTCTTTGGCATCAACTCAACTCGCCGTGTTTGGAGGAGGAGGAATGCTGCCTACGACCCCAAGAACACCATCCCCACCATCAAACATGGAGGGGGACATATTATGCTTTGGGGGTGTTTTTCTGCTAAGGGGACAGGACACCTTCACCGCATCGAAGGGACGATGGACGGGACCATGTATCGTCAAATCTTGGGTGAGCACCTCCTTCCCTCAGCCAGAGCATTGAAAATGGTTCGAGGATGGGTATTCCAGCATGACAATGACCCAAAACACACGGCCAAGGCAACAAAGGAGGGGCTCAAGAAGAAGCACATTAAGGTCCTGGAGTGGCCTAGCCAGTCTCCAGACCTTAATCCCATCGAAAATCTGTGGAGGGAGCTGAAGGTTTGAGTAGCTACACATCAGCCTCGAAATCTTACTGACTTGGAGAGGATCTGCAAAGAGGAGTGGGACAAAATACCTCCTGAGATGTGTGCAAACCTGGTGGCCACCTACAAGAAACGTCTGACCTCTGTAATTGCCAACAAGGGTTTTTCCACCAAGTACTAAGTCATCTTTTGCAAAGGGATCAAATACTTATTTCACTCATTATAATGCACATCAATCTCTGACTTTTGTCTTCTGGGTTTCTGGGGTTTTTCCTGTTGTTATTCTGTCTCTCACAGCTACAATAAACCTACCATTAAAATTATGGACTGGTCATTCCTTCATCAGAGGGCAAACGGGCAAATTCAGCAGGGGATCAAATACTTTTTTTCCTCACTGTATGATAAGCTTTCTCAGGGTAGAAAGTCGTAACAAAGCATAACAAGGCATAACAAGGGTGTGCAGCTGTGGTAAACAGGATGGGCACACATACCACACCACTAGGCAGAAAGAAATATTATACAAAGTATGAGAACCAGAGGTATGTGACCGGGGCCTTGTCACCAGACAGGAACTGGAGCAAAGTCAGGCCAAGATGAGGAGACTGGGCCTGACAGGTATTTGATGAATATGGGGCTGTATGGCCCGGACCGGGATAAGGTGGAGGATTTTCATAGTTCATGTAGGATGCGAAGTGTTTCCTGTCCTGCTCATGAAGCCTCCTCAGTTGCCAGCAAGCCAGCGAGTGACAGGTCCAGGCAGCACATGTCTCTCTCCAGGAAGCCTCCACCTCGTGGACCTATGCAGATGGACCTAAAAACACAGTGTATGTTGTGGAATAGCGGCAGAGGGATGACACCGGCGAAAGTGCCTGCCTGACGGTGTGTTGGACTGCACTTTGCTGCTGCTGCCTTTGGGACATGCTGACCTGAGTGCCCCAAGAAGCCGAGCCTCTCGATACCTCTCATGTGGAGTGCTATGCATTCTCCCAGATCTTTCCTCTTGTAAGCTCTTGACCCATCGAACCAGAAATCACCACAGAGACAATCAGATTCCAAGCAGATGGCTTTACTGGTCAAATAGGCAATAAAGTGCATTGAGGATAAGATGACAGCTATGGATTGTCTTGCCCGTTATTTGGAAATATAAGGCAGAGAAACGGCGGGAGATTACAAAGCATAAACAGAGCATTATTTCCCAGGAGTGGCGTTCCCAGGCTTTGGTATGTGTAGCCGTCCTTGAAGTCTGGACGGTTCAGCAGAGAAACGAAAGGAAACATCTAAACCGAGATTACAGCCTGACATCCTGCTCCCCTTAAGGCCCCCTCCCATCCGGCAAGGGGGCTGGTCTGTCTGGGCAGGTATTGTGAAAGGCGTTGACGAGTTTGGGGGCGGAGACATCCCGTGCGCGAACCCATTCGTCATAGGCAGGGGGGAAGTGTTTCCAGCGAATCAGGTATTGCAAGGCCCCGTGGTGTATGCGGGAATCGAGGATTTTGGAGACTTCGAAATGTTCCTCTCCCCCCACCATTATGGGCTGTTCAGGAGGCGGCTCCGGGTGCCATTGTGGGGAAGCAACATGGGGCTTTAGAAGGCTGATATGGAAAACGGGGTGTACACGCCTCAGAGTTTTGGGGAGAGACAGTTCCACTGTGACAGGATTTATGAGGCGGATGATGGGAAATGGGCCAATGTATTTAGCATTGAGCTTATGGCATGGACGGGTGGAGCGCAGGTTCTTGGTGGAAAGGTATACCAAGTTACCCACTTGCAGGTTCCTACCGGGGGAACGATGCTTGTCGGCCTGTGCCTTGTATTTGTGCTTGGCTCGGTCTAGGTTGCTAACCAGCCAGGGCCATGTGGTACGGAGGGTGTGTGCCCAAGAGGCAATGTCGGCATCCCCCTCCCCCTCTAATCCTTCTATTGGGGTGATAGGACCGAAGTCCTGTCCATACACCGCATAAAACGGGCTGAAACCTGTGGACTGATGTACAGCATTATTGTAGGCATATTCTGCAAAAGGCAACAGTTCCACCCAGTCATCTTGGTGGTAATTGACATAACAACGCAAATAGCATTCAAATAGCATTGACACATTCGGTTTGACCATCCGTTTGGGGATGGTATGCACTAGACAACCCCTGCTCCACCCCCACCAATTTGAGAAAAGCTTTCCAAAACTTAGCAACGAAACTACTTCCGCGGTCGCAGATTATCTTGCGCGGAAACGAATGTAGTCTAAAGACATGTGACACGAAGAGGCGGGCCAATTTCTGAGCAGAGGGGATCCCTGCACATGGAACCAAATGTATTTGCTTAGAAAATAAGTCAGTGATAACCCATAACACAGTTTTTCCCCTGCTGAGAGGGAGATCCGTCATAAAATCCATAGCAATCACTTCCCAGGGTTTGCTGGGTATTTTAAGTGGTTGCAGTAGTCCTGGGGGCTTGCCTTGAGATCGTTTGACTGTGGCGCAAACAGGACAGCTGCGAATAAAAGAGTCAATGTCAGAACGCATTCCCCCCCACCAAAATTGTCTGCGCAACAGGTGAAGGGTCTTTAGGAACCCAAAGTGTCCAGCTGTTTTTACTCCATGAGCCAAGTGTAAGACGTCTTTTCGGAGCGCTTTGGGCATATACAATTTCGAGTCTTTGTACCAAGAGCCTCCTTGTTCGATTACACCAGGAGGCAGGGTTTGATCAGAGCGTTCCATAAGGCATTGTTCCCGAAGGGAGTTTAAGAAAGATTCGGAGACGGGAACCCCCCCTTGTTTACGGTGGCAGTAGGAGCAGTTAGGGGGGTTGACGAGGGGGAAGCGCTTACGTGCGGTGGTGAGCAGACTGCAGGCGGCTGGGCGGCCGATTGGGTTGGAGGAGCTGGAGCGCCGGCCGTGTGTTTCCGTTGTGGGGGCAGCTAGGCGGCCGGTAGGGCTGGAGGAGCTTGCGCGCCGGCTACTGTGTGCTTCCGCTGGGGCAGCGTCTGGGATCGAGTTTGTACAGCCAGTACGGGCAGGGCTTCTCTTTGCGCGGGCGTAAATAAAGAGTCTGTTGGCCGATCGAGTTCCGCCGGGTATTGAGGCAACCGGGAGAGAGCATCTGCGAGAACGTTTTGTTTTCCTGGGACATGCTTCAGGACAAAACGAAACTGAGCAAAGAATTCCGCCCAACGTTGTTGTTTCGTGGATAACTTATGGGTTCCTGTGAGGGCGGCTAGATTCTTGTGATCGGTCCAAACTTCGAAGCGGACTTTAGACCCTTCCAGGAATTGTCGCCATAGAGTAAGTGCATGGTGAACGGCTGAGGCTTCTTTCTCCCAAATGGGCCAGTTCAATTGGGAGTGCGCAAATTTCTTTGAGAAGTAAGCGCAGGGGTGAAGGAGACCATCTGGTCCTCTTAGGAGCAGGGCCCCTCCCATAGCTACGTCGGAGGCATCGACTTGTACAATGAACATTCAATTTGGGTCTGGGTGCCGTAGCACAGGTTCCGACGTGAAAAGGCGTTTGAGGGCTACAAAGGCGGTCTGGCATTGATCAGTCCACAGTATCTTAGCGGAGGGTAATGTAGCAGAGCTTCCTTTACCCTTGGTTTTCAGAAGGTCGGTGATGGGCAGCGCTATTTGGACGAAGTTAGGGATAAATCCGCGGTAGAAATTAGCAAAGCCCAGAAACTGTTGTACTTGCTTGCGGTTGGAGGGAGGAGTCCAATCGAGGACGGATTGGACCTTGGCCGGGTCCATGCTAAGGCCATGGTGGGAGATTATATATCCCAAGAAAGTTATTTTGCTCTGGTGAAATTCGCATTTAGCCAGCTTTGCAAAGAGTTGGTGATTGCGCAGGCGGTGCAGAACTTCTCGGACCAAAGTGACGTGCTCGTCCATGGTTTTTGAATAAATAAGAATGTCATCCAAATAAACTACCACCCCGCGGTACAGTAAATCATGGAGGATTTCGTTGATGAGTTGCATGAAGACCCCCGGGGCACCTTTTAACCCGAAGGGCATCACAAGGAATTCAAACATTCCAAAACAGCTAGAGAAGGCAGTGAGGGGTTCGTCCCCCTCGCAGATACGGACGCGGTAGTAGGCTTCTACTAGGTCCAATTTGGAGAATATACGTCCCTCTTGTAGTTGTCCCAAAATATCTGAAATTAGCGGTATAGGATAGGCGTTGGCTTGAGTAACTGCATTGAGTTTTCGGAAGTCAATGCAGAGGCGTAGGTCGCCCTCCTTTTTTCGGACGAAAAACACGGGGGCTGAGTTGGGAGCATTCGATGGGCGAATGAACCCTCTGGCAAGGTTTTTGTCCAAAAAGTCCCGTAGTACAGTGCGCTCGGAAGTGCTCATAGGGTAAATCTTACTCTTGGTTAATGTGCAGTTCTTCACCACCTCAATTGCACAGTCAGTGACCAGTAAAGCCATCTGCTTGGAATCTGATTGTCTCTGTGGTGATTTCTGGTTCGATGGGTCAAGAGCTTACATTATGACAGCTATGGATTGTCTTGCCCGTTATTTGGAAATATAAGGCAGAGAAACGGTGGGAGATTACAAAGCATAAACAGAGCATTATTTCCCAGGAGTGGCATTCCCAGGCTTTGGTATGTGTAACCGTCCTTGAAGTCTGGACGGTTCAGCAGAGAAACGAAAGGAAACATCTAAACCGAGATAACAGCCTGACACCTCTGAAATATCAGGGACAGCTTGTTAGTACTATAATTTAAAAAATTCTATTTAGGGGACAGCAGTCTCCAGCATGCACCATTTGAAGGTTTCAGATATTTCCCTAAGGGGAGAAGACAGGGAATGTTTTGATGACAGTAAGGGAGAACACACAATAAAAGGGAGGAGAAGTGGAACAAGGCTTGACAAAATAGCTGGCAAACCTCTCATCTACACTCTTATCTATTCCATAAAGTCCAGCTTAGAAAAAAGCCATTCAACTGCCTTGATTTGGAAGCAGGCATCTCTCAGTAGTCAAGTTCTCAAATGTGTCACTGTTTCAGAAGATAGTTTTTCCCAGTTGTAACTAACTGCCAAACAAACTGCTTGGCAGTTTGGGGTTTGAGGTCTAAAACATGCCCTTCAAAAAGCAGTATTACAATGAAGAAGCTGTTCTTATGTGGAATAGCATATTTTGTGTTATCTAATATTTAATTAAATGTCTCGGCATCATCTGAAAACACAGAGTAAAACGTTACAAGTGGTGATGGAAATAGGAATCTGAAAAGTTCTTTATTCCAAAGGCAATAAATAAATAAATCTGAATTTAGCTTTGGGCATTACCAACTTAGGGTACAGTGTGTTTATTAAATTTCTAGCCTGTTCACAATAGGCAACAGTACTAAAATCAAAATTCAATAGCAACTACTAAAATACAGTACTTTAAAAATTACCCAATATCTATGTAGCCTTAGTTTTTAAAAGTGAAGCACAAATTAGAATGCCTTTCAGCACTTTAAATGTGAAGGCTTAGGTTTGTCAGATTATGTATCATTTTGGACAAATAAGATTGATGTGAAGTTCTAATGAAGATTTTTACGAAACGGGATCAGGAGCCAGCAACCCGTCTAGTACTGAAGAGATTATTTATAGCTAGTTTTCTACCGATACTGAAGAGATGTTTTATAACTTTATTTATTAACCCCTACAGGGTTGCCACAAGTCAGCTATGACTTGACAGCACTTTCCACCACCACCACCACCAATGGGGTTAAAGTGTCTT
Organism: Euleptes europaea; assembly: GCF_029931775.1. Classification (NCBI taxonomy): domain Eukaryota; kingdom Metazoa; phylum Chordata; class Lepidosauria; order Squamata; family Sphaerodactylidae; genus Euleptes; species Euleptes europaea. The sequence goes on from NC_079323.1 coordinate 65,389,955, forward strand.
TCCTCCCTTTGGCATATTAAGACAGATGAGAACTTTGGATGCATTTGTCACATGTGTCATCTAGTGTAATCATGATTTGGTCCTGCATTCATTAAAGACCCTTACCATTCAGGAGCCACCAGAGTAATGGGAAGAACCCAGGATTTTCGCTGATATACTTCAAGCCTTTCACGTTGATACTTACATTGTATAAGGACATCATCATCAACCTGGAATAAAAAAGGTGTTTAAAGGGAGAAGTGCAGTTTTGCATCACACTACATATTCTGTGTCCAGCAATAAACAAAAAACTCAAAAAACAAAGACACAGTTTCTTCTACTGGACACACCTACCTAAATTATTATATCCCTTCTTGCTCCTTTTTGTTAATTTCAAGCTACAGGTGCACATTATTCTACTAATGCAGTAACAAAAAGGTGACAGCAGTTCCGTGCCACCATACTCATGAGCATGGCCTTAAATGAACACACAACACTTTCAGTGAAATCCTCTTAACTGGGAGTCCCCAGTGGACAGACTGTACATCCTGATTAAAGCTACCTGTCCTGACAAACAGAAAAGGGCACTTAAAAAAATTAGCCAGAGGCTTAATTTAAAACCCTGTCACACAAATACAACTCCCTAGACAATTTTATTCTCTCACTTCATTCATTCTCTTTATACGCCCAAAGCCTTTGCTTAGTTTTTTGTTTTAAAAAAACAGTTTATCTGACTGCCCTACATCTTTAAAAATTCACTCAGCACCACTTAATTGCCTGGATCCAGATGATCACTTCATCAACAATGTCCTTTCTCAACTACAGTAATGGTCAGCCATAAAATGGCTATAAAATAGGCGCCTTATTTTTAATGCTTCATTGGAAATAATGCTACTCAAGACCTCTGTTGCATCAGACCCTAAAACATCCTAATTAAATCATGCCATTATGAACTAGGGAGGCCTGGCCACACAGGTGGTGAGCCTTTATTAGGGCTGTACCGCTTGAGACTGCAGATAGGGCTTAATATAATTGAATGCCACTCCATACACACCCTCCCCTCCCTGAAATCTCTGCACACTAGATGTCAAGAGAGAAGTGTTCTAGGCTAGCATACTGTTCTCCCTGACAAGACTTTCTTACAGAAAGAACTGGAGGGCATTCAGTCATGTGAGCCCCTACACAGTCTGAAGCGATACAGCCCAATTACAGGCTCATTATCTCAGTGAGATGAAGGCTTCCTTATAAAAAAAGCAGTAATTGTTTTCCAGTGCCATCCTATGCAGAGTTACACCCTTCCAAAACTACTGACTTCAAGGGGCTTAGAAGGGTGTAACTTTGCTTAGGATGGTGCTCCTAGTATTGGATTCTAAAAGCCATGATCAGTTATGAATTAGCACAGTGACTTTCCACTATCAGAAAAAATGAACGGAGGAATCTTAGTTCTGCACTTCCTCCTTTGCAAAGCCAAAGAACAAACTGTTGCACATAAGGCCGCACAGCACACACGGCCACATTTCCATGTTGCTGCAGGTAAATCCAATGTAACTGGAAGGAAACTGGAAGCCTCAATGATTGATAGGCGGCTGCTTTATTTAATACGTATGCTACACGAAGGGACTTCACTAAGAGTGCGATGTAATCCTCAGGGCCATCTCTCTAATGCGGTCAGAACGGAGAAAGGTGTCAAACAGGGGTGCATACTGGCCCCACTTTTATTCAACTGCTACATTAATGATATGGTACCACAGCTTCGTAATATGAATTTTCATCCCCCCAAACTGGCAGGGAAGCATATTCCAGTGCTGCTGTATGCTGACGATGCAGCAATCCTATCAAGAACACCAATAGGACTTAGAAGAGCCATGGATGCAGTAGTAACATATTGTAAGGAGGGCAATCTACAACTTAACTACCAAAAAACTAAAATTATGGCATTTGCCAGGAGACCCAAACTATTATCATGGAACATTGAGGGCCACAATATAGAACAGGTCAATTGCTTTAAATATCTGGGAGTAATCTTCATTGAGGACCACAATATAGAACAGGTCAACTGCTTTAAATATCTGGGAGTAATCTGGGAAAAGAGGAAGACCCAACAAGAGGTGGATTGACTCAATTAAGGAAGCCACAGCCTTCAATTTGCAAGATCTGAGCAAGGCTGTCAAAGATAGGACCTTTTGGAGAACTTTCATTCATAGGGTCGCCATGAGTCAGAAGCGACTTGAGGGCACTTATCACACACAATCTTCCATTCCTTTGGAAGTAGAAAAGCCCATGGTGACTATGCGGCTGGGAACGCACAAAGAAGCGCAGCTGCCATATTAAAATATCTTAGGACCAAAGGTGGCCACTACATCCCGGCTGCCCTCAAATTGTTTGAAGCCAAGTCGATTGCACAGCTTCTCTATGGTACACAACTAGGACCTTGTGTCAATATATCATCACTAGAATGTGTGCAATCCAAGTTCCTGAGATCAGCCTTGCAAGTCCCAAAATATGTTTCTAATGCTACTTTACGCCTTGAAACAGGCTTCACACGAGTTGAGGCCAAAGTATTGATGGCCGCAATTAACATCTGGCTTAAGCTATCCCGCCAACCACAAGGCCTTGCTCCCTTAATTATAAAGGATGACTTTCAATTATCATGGAAACGAGCGGTGACGGACAAAATGTCAACATTAGGCTTTACACCACAGTTACTAACTCACATGGGCTATGATCAGGCTAAGGCAACAATTAAACAACGTATAATTGACACAGAGCGTCAAACAGATCTAGCCAAAACATCAAATTTCATTATTAGCGAATCCTGCAGGTATTGAGGAGAGAAAATGCCCCTGTGGTTCTGGATACATAGAAACCTTTGAACATGTTCTTCTCCTCTGCCAATATTATACAGCTATCAGAGAAAGGTTCATCCTACCATTAATTCATAAATTTTCCGGCCATATGGGACAATTACATATTCCATCTCTGCTACAAGATGTAAACTCTGATATAACGCATTCAGTTGCTAGATTCTGTGCCGCTGCAATTGATTTACGACGGAGGAGGGTCTGTGCTACTCAGAAGCCTTGAAAATGAAGGGATACAGTTTAATTATATGTGCTCCCCTTTCTTGCCAAGTGGTTTATCTATATTAACAAATGAACCAGCATGTTTTATTCAGATGTGTATTTCAGACGCATGTAAATTGGTATCTTACCTGTTTTACTTGTGCTGATCATCGACCATAATAAAGAATTGTATTGTATTGTATAATGTAATTGGAAAGCACGGTCTGCATTTTTACAGTGGGACTGCAGAGCTGTCGACTTTTTTTTTTTTTTACTGTTCATGTGCTTTTAACAGCCACGCCCACCCCTCTGTATTAAGTGAAACTCTTCCTGGCATGGAGATAACCAGAAATATTTCAAACTGCTACATTTCTGAATCTCAAGCTGCTTTTACACCAAAGGACCCGGTAAAACATCCTGGTCTTTCAAACAACTCCTGGGCCGGAAAAAATTAGGCAGAAATTTTAATATAATATTCAACTGTAAAACAAGCTTTCATTACAAGGCAATAAAGAAGTACTGGGATTTAAATGAATATAAAAAAAATTTCCGTAGGTTGGTACAGGTTTTCAGTTTGCAATACTAGATACAAACTTCAGTCGGCTGTCCACTAAACCTTAATAAAAGATTAAGCCAATGGAGCTATATCCCTCCTTTCCCTACACCATGACCAGTACACCATTGAGTAATCATAACTAACCTCATTATGCTTGGGATTAGGGAGATCATCTTCCAGATTTCGGGAGGGGGGTAAGGGGATAGGGTCTCAGTCTGTCGTTAGTCATTTCAGAAATTCACTAATGAACTTTCTCTCAAAAAGACCAGCAATTTTTGTGTGTTTGTCCTAAATCACTAACAGTGCAGTCCTCAGCAGATTTACACCCTTCAAAACCCATTGACTTAAATGAATTTAGAAGAGTATAACTATGCTTAAAATGACCACTGTAAACTTCCTACCCAGGTTAAAGCTTCAGGATGGATCCATGCTTCCCAAGGAGGCTGACACCTAGAACTGGTGGTGGAATTTTCAGCATTAAGCTCCTTTGGTTCCAACGTACGTTTTTTACATGTGGACTCCTCAGCATGTATGTGAGTGCCAGATGAATGCTCAAGCACAGACAGGCAGGGAGTCATTATTCAGAGAAGGCTTATTGCCACTGCCAACCTAGCTCCACAATCACTTTCTCCAAGGCAAGGGGATCAGTGCAATCATCAAAAATCTTCCCACCTAGGCAAGCTGCCCCTCATAAACAGTCTGTTCAGCCTTCACCTGTCCCAGCTTACTTCCCTAAGGAGGACTGGGTGAAAGGTAGAATCATTCTTTTGAGTTGCTTTGTCATCAAATCCTTCCTCTGGCTCAATCAGGATCTTAAGCAAGAAACCCACTGCCTCCTGAGGCTGGACAAACAATTTATCAACTGGTACCCAACTTTTGGTATGAAATTATATTCAAGACTCACAATATATTCAGGTATTTGTATATATGAATATCAATTCGATAGTAACAAAGGTACATATTAAATTATATTCAAGACTCACTATATGTAACATCCCCAAAAGTTGGGGAGCAGTTGATAAATTGTTTGTCTTGCACATTTAGCACCTAAATCCCCCCATTATTATCATCCTGAGGCTGGAAGCAGATTGGCCTGGCAAGAAAGAGCCTGTTTGGCAGAAAACAATCAATCTTAATACTGCCCTCTGTCATCTCAGACTTTCTAGCAGTCCCTGCTTATCTTTTGTTTCTGAGAATGAGGGTGTCCCGCATGGGGGGAGTCTTGTCTGATTCCATTCCAAAGACAGGAGGCAGCCTGAGGTGTGACTGACTTTGCAGGTTCTTCTCCCCTCTGCCTGACCACTGGTCCATTCTGAGCTGGAGATCAGTCTGGATAACCAAACCAAATATACCATGTAACACTGTGGGCTTGCATGGCTTTTATTTTTGGGCATTGTCTTGGATAGTCTCTCCTGCCATGAGGGGCCTCTGCTTTCAGCTCATGCTGATAGAGCTGCCCCTGCATTTTATATAATACAATTAACAGATTGTACTAAAAATAAGAAAACCACAATCTGAATTATTTCAACACCATTAAAACATTTTTTTTTAAACTTAGAATGATACAGCTAAAATTATCAATTTAAAAATGGAAACAATCTGATCAACCTGTATTCATCATTACACTTAGTGTTTGGAATGTGACAAACTATAAAATTAATCTAAAACACATAGCAAAAGCAAGACAAGCCGTTTTTAAAGAAAAGCCCTATATTTATATCTTTCTGAAATGTTGTCCTTTCTGAAACATTATATCCAGTGTTTGAAGTTCATATACTGAGTATGTAAATTGTTAATGTGAGTAATAACAATAAAATCAGTAAAGATTACGGTGATTCCAATAGTATACACAATAAAAACAACTGCTCCCAACATAGGAGCATTACTACATTTTAGGAATTAAACTTCCTCTTCCCTAATTACCAGTTTTGAATCTGGATAGTAAAAACAGGGTTTTATCCTGGTGTTAAAGAAACTAATCCTGAGTTTACAGATTTAGTGCAAAACACGAACAATTCAGCTTCCTTTTATATACATTTTAGAGAGATCCTGGAATATTTATTCAAATCATAAAAAGTCACCCCCATGCCATTATTTTTACAATGACCTACTCTTGTCAAACCACTTCTTACTGTTTACATAGCTCTTTGAAAATATACACACTGGATAAGTGCTATGCTCAGTCAGCTATTTTCAAAAGCCTCCAGAACTGTTTCATAACCAATTGCTTTGCTAATTTGTACACTTGCTATTGACCTAAGAAAACTTTCAGTTTTTAAACATATTTCTTTTTCTATCCTTGTAACTGATGGTCAAAAAGTTAATCTTAACGCCCTTTGAATTTACCTTATTAAAATTATGGGCTCAGAAGAATTTTAAACTTCTGCTGAAAGATCAAAACAAAGTTATCTTATGTCCTTGTTATTTAGTAATGTTACCATAGACGTCTTTTACAATACATTCCTAAGAGGTCCACTCGGAATCCTGCTTAAGTATTTTAAGTGAGTATTATTCCCAGGAAAGTGTTTTTAGGTTTGCACTTCATTTTTATATGTTCCCCATATCCAAACTTTTAAGTGAGCTTTCCTGATAGGAAGGCTCCATAAGATTCAGAGAAGCCAAAATACCTCCTTTACCAGACATGACAGAATAGGATGAAATGTTTCCATTCTGAAATGCTTTTTTGTAGAAATTTTCTTACTCCTTTTAGGTTCAGTATCACACCACACCCCCACCCTCTCCTGGATAGCCCAGGCTAGCCTGACCTTGTCAAATTTCAAAAGTTAAGCAGGGTCGGCCCTGGTTAGTACTTGGATGGGAGACCACCAAGGAATACTAGGGTCACTATGGAGAGGAAGGCAATGGCAAACCACCTCTGTTAGTCTCTTGCCTTGAAAACCCGACTGTATTGCCATAAGTTGGCTGCGAATGATGGCACTTTACACACAGAAACTCAATTTCCCCATGCCTTTTGGGAAGAATGGAACATACACTACAATTTTTACTACTAAGATTCCAAGATTGCAACTGGGATCCTGTGATATCTCTATTGATTCTGGGGAACTAAGAGAATGAATATTTCCCTTCATTGTGAATATGAACCCAGGTCATACCTTCCTCATTGATGTTCACTAGTCTAAAGACTGCCCTGAGTGAGGCCAGGGTCGTCCTGTTTTCTGCAAGGAAGACTAACGCCCGTTTTGGAGAAAGACTTGGGCCTGTTTCCACTGGGTTTAAAATACTTGAATCTTTTGAAAGCAGACTATTTATTAACACAATGAATAATCTTTAGTTTATGCTCCTCCTCCTTAGCAGAATCAGAACTTTCTTTATATCTTTACCCTCTGTCAGGACTGGGTCCTGCTGTCCTTCAAGACTCTTACCTGGGTGCATAGTCTCTGCTGAGCTGGCTTTAGACTGAAGGTCAGTTTCTCAATGAAGAAACTTCATTGTGAGCCATTTGTATTAAGTATTTAATTGAAGTAGAAGTAGGGCAGGTTTTACTACACATTGTATGTTGTTTTATCGTATATGATTTTATTGTTTAGTATTGATGTCGTTAGCCGCCCTGAGCCTGGCCTCGGCTGGGGATTGAGGGCGAGTTATAAATCAAACAAACAAATAATAAAGTATGATGACATTGGAACACCTGGGGACCTGAAAGTCATTGCCAAGACCCTGAGGGTAAAACTGGCCTGGAAAGAGGCTATGCTATATAGCCCTTTAAACTTGTTTAAGCCTTTAAAAGAAATTATGCTAAGGTTGAGCTACAAACTTGTGACAAATGTGATGAAAAACACTTTGAAAAAAAAGACGATGTCAGAGGAAGACTCAAAGCTTACATGAAGAGCCATCTCATCACAGTTAATCATTCTGATCACCACCACCTCCTATTCTACCTCGTATTCTACTGGAATGATCACAGATGATGTAATGACTACCACAGAGGCCTCTGTCTTGGGCACCTGAAGACTGATCATTCCATCCTCAACCAAGGAATAAAATCACATGAAAATGAGACAGCAAAGAAAAGGAATGACATTTCAAAGAAAGATTGTTCTAGTGCCTGTCAGTGTATCCTAGAGGAAAGGTTCTGACCTGGACAGCAGGTCAAAGATGTTACCTGCAGGGAATGTTTTGTTCTGTGCTGACAACAGCACCTTCATCAGACCATTCCTACTCCCTCTCTGGCCTCTGCATCTTTTCAGTATCTGCCCTGAATGCTTTGGGCAGTCCTTATGGTATAAAGGATTTAAGGCTGGGAAGAAAGAGCTAATATGGTAGCTCTTTCTTATTTTTGACAGCCTTTTTGCATGGCAGTAGAGATGGTGGGAGCAGGTTGAATTTCCATTTGACTCATCTCTGTTGTCTTGTATTGTGTGGACTCTCTGGTTTTGGGCCATGGTTTACTTGAATGCCTCAAATGCAATGTTTCTACTCCTATCCTAGCAGAGAAAGACAGGGAGCAGGATGAATTTATGGTAGGGGTATACTGACTCGTAACTTTCAGATTGGTGCCACCTTCTGTCCTCAACAGGAAGAAGCAATTTTGGCTCCTCTCTTTTCATCGAAAGTTGATGTCCTTGTGGGGTTAAAGCCAGGTTTCCAAATAGCAAACGAACCCTCCAGTACAACCTGCTGGGCCTCAGGGTTTCCCAGTCCCTCTGTAGCCTTTTCTTCCTTATACCATGAGAAATTGCTCAGCAAACCCTCAAGGGCAGGGGTTGGAACAGGCTCTTTTAGAAGATCACCTATGCAGCTGCTTCTGGTCCCAAGTTCTATTTGGCTCTCCCTCAGATGATAAATCTCTGATAAGGCTTAGAAAGATCTGCATTTCCCTGGGCTTTGCTTCTTCTGTCATTGTTTTTTCTTTCTTTCTCTCTCAGAAAAAATCCATCTGCCTTAACAGTGGGAAGGTGCAGAAGGAATGAAAGGTATATTGGCTCTCAGAGACAGCCATAACAAGCTTGCCTTTTTGGAGACAGGAGAGCAACTGGGAAAAGCTTTACCACCACTGTCCAGACTTTCTAATTTGTTCATGCTTATCCAATTTCTGGGAGGGGTCTTAATTATTACTCTACTATCCATCCATCTGGAGTTCAGGGTGACATATATGGTTCTTTTCCACTTTATTCCAATACACAATGTTCTCCTGCCTTCAGAGGGAGAATGTGAATGCCTAGTATTCATTACCAAGGCAAAATTATATAAAACTTCTTACAATAAAAAATACTACCCCTGGACATGGTCTCACAGTCTGTTTACCAACACAACTGTCAAAACAGATTTTAAATAATGTAGAAAGATATGTCTGTGTCTTCTCTTTTTCCCCAGCTGTTTGTTCTGCAAAAAAAACCTGAGGAGCTGATTGTGGTGAATTCAGAAAAGCAGTGTGGAAAAGGAATGCTGAAAAAGAGTTTAAACGTTTTGTTATAAGATGTCCAAAGAGCAAATCTCAAATCTGAAATAGGCTGTACACAGCCACCCAGGCACACAGTCTAGGATTGGCCCCCTATGGTACCTCCTCCAGTCATCAACTGCTTGCTCATTCTCTGTGCTCCAAAATGGTATTCCTATTTTTAAGATGTCTAAACATTTCCATTAGGTATCTAATTTTAGTTTTATCTTTAAACAAAATGTTCTGTTAGCCAAGAAAATACAGATTTATGACAGGTGCTTTTTCTGCCTACCAATGCTAGTTCAGTATTTTACAAAGCCTCTGGCACCCTCTGCTGACCATCCTTTGTAACAAACGATAAAGATGAACAAAACGTATTATTTTCAACAGCAAGCAAAAGAAAGCATGATTTTTTAGTAAAGAATTAGTTGGATCCTATCCTTCCACAACCAGAGGAGAAATCATGGAAGGGATATTTGCCACCTCCTGGTTCCCAGTCCAGTTCTTTATTCCCCATAAATTTCACACCTGAAGGTCAGACCACCCTCAGAACAGTGTAGAATGCAGTGTGGAAGTTACAAGAAGAGGGAATTGGCTGAAGTTTTCATCCCCCTTACAAGTTTTTGCTCCTTTCAGAGCACCTGTGCTAGAGCACTGGAGAACAGAGCAATTTCTGCCAATTCCCCCTTTCTTGCTGCATCACTGACATAGCCCCCAGTGCTGTTTCAATGAACAGCTTTTGTGGACAGCACTGGGGGGCAGGGGGGCTGCAAGAATCCCTTCTGTGAAGGACCCCCCCATCTGCTGAAGGGTTGGATTCAACACCATATTTATAATTATAAACTAAACCCTTAGTCATCCTGCAGATGCACACCAGGCCAAACATTTCTGTTTACTCAGGCTTTTAATTAAGGGGCTGATATTTGACCATCATTTTAATAGGTCGTTTTAGTCTGGAAAATGGTATTCATTTTAAGCTGCTTAGTTATCTATGTTTTTATGCTCTGGCTGGTTGTTTTATGTTGGTTTCTAATTAGAATTTTTAATGTTTTATATTTTTATTATGTTTTATTTTGCAAAGCTCCTTGGGCAGTTTCCCTGGAGAGGCAACGTAAAAATTCTCTAACTACATAAATATATGTTCTGTCCACAACTGGCATGTTGCTTACATGCACACATCACAGAATGATGTAATTATCTTATTCAGGCAATGATGGAAATGGCCATCACAGCTCCTACGGTGAAAGCTGATGCCTTGTGAGTCCTAGGCAGGATAAGCTTGTTCTTACAATATGTTGCATCTCTTAAAGAATCAAATAAACTCTAATGCTCATCTAAGAAAAAGACGCACATCCAAAGTAAATTTTGTGAGCAATGGAAGAACAGTCCTCCTTGATCTCCTCCTGGAAAAATGGGGGGAAAGTCTTAACCCTTTAGGGAACACTTCCCTGGCCTCTTTAAGTGTTTTCTGAGTGCCAGGTTGAGAGATGTCCTCTGGGAGATCTGGTTATTCTCATTGCTTTAGTAATTAAGTGGAGACGACCATCCTGAGAAACAGACATCTGGGCTGATCTCGTATTAGCTCTTCTCCCTCATCAGATAGCTTCCTCTCCTTTCTGCCTATGAAATATGCTGAATTCCCTTATTCAAGTAATGAGTTCCTTTCATCTGATCTGGACTGAATGCGTTAGCCAGACAATGTTCAGATTTTCCAGTCACCTTGGTCTGCCAAGATGGCTCTGCTATCCCCTTCTGGCTATGCAAGGATTATGCGGCCACTGCAGTCTTTGTAGGAGATGAACTAAGTGGCATAGGGTGAGGCTTTGACCTGGCAAGATGAAGACTGGGAGGGACTGAGGCATTTGCTCCACTGGGGTCCTAGAGGCCAGCTATTGAGCCACAAATTGATGTAGCCATTCTATCACCTCCCCCCATGGGAACTGATATGGGCACTGCCTTATCCTGTGGAGAGGAAGATCATGGGGTGGGGGGCAACTTACCCTCCTTTCCTGTGGCAAAAGCAGCTGCCCAGCACCAAATTCAACCAATAGTTGGTTCTCTCTGGCACACTCTGCTAGCATTGCTGATTGACTGCCAGCAAGCCTTGGTAATGCTTTTCATCCTTGGAGTCAGAAACAAGTGCAACACAGTTTAAGGTCCTACCCTAGGCCTTGACCACTCTTCTGTGGTGAACTGTCTGGACACATAAGACCCTCCTGTGTCTGAGTCCCAGCAAAAATTTCTTTAAATTTCTCAGCTACCACCTTAACTGAGGCTCACACAGCATGGCTTGACGCAGAAGAATTTTTTAAAAACCAAACAGGATGAACAAAGCATGGGTTGAAAGGAGATAGGAGAAAAGGGAGAAGCGTGAAATGAAAGCTGACCTCAGTGTACTGTGAGGGAGAGCTTCTCAAATATCCCTGCACTCTTGGCTGAGGTATGAAAAGAACTGCCAAAGGAAGAGGTGGATGCCTCACACCAGTAGTCACAGGAAGCCGTGATTTTTCACTGCCTCCTGTCCTGATGAGAGGGCTCACTCATCAGTCAAGAATCTACTCTTCTTAGTGAGAAGAATCACCTTATGCAACTATCTGGAGTTATTTGGAAAGCACATCAGTTACTACCTTCCCTCAAACTCTAGAGCACCTTAGTTGTTTTTTTCTTTGCTGTCAAGTAACAGCTGACTTGGGCCGACCCCATAGGGATTTCAAGGCAAGAGTCTTCAGAGGAATTTTGCCATTGCCTGCCAAGACGTCACGACCCTGGTATTCCGTGGAGGTCTCCCATCCAAATACTAGCCAGGGTTGGGGCTGAGTGTGACTGGCCCAAGGTCACCCAGCAAGCTTCCATGGTGCGAGTGGGGATTTGAACCTGTATTTTATATTTTGTGTTTTGGTTTTTAAGTTTTGGTTTTAAATTGTTTTGATGATATATTTGTGTGTTGGCTTTAATGGCTTTCAAGACGAGATTCTAATTTGGATGTTTTCGTTTGTTAGCCATCTTTGTGGCCCTATGATGGCAGAAAGGTGGGATAAAAATCTTGTTAATCAATAATGAAAGTAGTGGAGGAGGGGAAATTATTTTTTCTCTGAGGCAGCTAGACAATCCAATTCAGAATTTGGGAATTGTAATGCTCACCTATTAAATTCAATGATTGTTGGCTTGGTAGTATGGACTTAGCATGACTACTTCTAATAATTATCTTTCAGCCAAGATTAGTCATCTTGTTAAGAGAGGAGTAGTTCCATTCTTTTTTATATACAATTATGATGGAGAGTTTCATGTGTCCCCCCCTCTAGGAGTCTCAGCCAGTCACTTTCAATAGGTGATTTGGAATGTTGAAGGGGGGGGAGGAGGGTTTGCCAGTTTAACATCTGGCCAACTGACAGAACTGAGGGTTATTGGATTTTGGTGGGAGAAGGGTTAAGCGGTCTGCTGGTCAGTCAGGGAGTCCATTCAGGAATGTAGGTATTTTGATGATAGGCAGGGTTTGGATGCCGTTCCTGTCAAAAACAGTAAAAGTCTTTCTGTTCCATGTTATGCTTGAATCAGTCAAACAAGATACCTGCTTTGTAACTGTTACACCTTCTCAGGCCCCAGATCTCCAGTAACTTTGGTACTGTAATACTGAGAGGGCTGAAGAAAATGAAACCAAAGCGCAGGCTAAGGACTCACCTGGAGCCCCGGTTTGCTGGCCCGCGCGGGGGTGGGTGGTGGTGGCTGGAGAGGAAGCCGGGTGGAGGCAAGGTGAGTTGGGTTGTTCCGTCCTGTGCAGTGGTGCAGCGTACCTGGCTCCCCAGGGTCTGGCCGGGTGCTTCTTGCATCTGGGGAGCCTGCTGCAGCTGCACAGCCTCCTCGGCAGGAACTTTCCCGCCCGGCAATTTGCCTCCCTATACAGGTCCCTATTCAAATGGAACAATCAGGGAGAGCTTGGGGAGGGCAGAGGGCGGCCAGTAGTCTGTAGGCCTGTGGATTTCACTTAAGTCAGCCAGCCGAATATAAACTCAGCCCTCGCTCGCCTCCATGCTTTGGCCGTCACTCGCCTCCCTGCTAATTCCCAGCTTGTCCCACCCTCCTTCCCTTTACTTGCCATTGTGAGTTATTCTGTTTCTGTTCTTCTTTCATGTCACAACTAATTGGGGTATTTGCATGGGGCCAGATCCAGTTTGGGGGGAAAGTCAGCCTGAGTGCCCCCTTTTCCCCACTCTGGGGATCCCAATAAGGGATTCTACGGGAGGCCTGGAATGGGATATGCCCAGCTCGGGGGCTATCAGGGCAGCCTCCCTCCAAGTGGCAAGGAAACCACACAGCAGGCTCCCATCCCAGTAGGTCCTGCAAACTGCCATCCCAGGCTACTCTCCTGCAGGTGGGCTGAGAGTAGGCAGGCAGGCTGGCAGGTAGGTCTGCCGATGACCGGATCCAGCCCTGTGCTACACCAATGCCCTTATGCTATAACCAATAAAAGCTGTGGCCGTTTTAACTCCAACAATTGGTCCATGTTCTTATTTGCATGCTAGGGTTGGGTTGTGGGGGTGGTTTCTGTGTAGCTGGCTCCAGCTGCTCCCCAGTTAAGTGCTGGGTCAGCAAGAAGCAACCACACCATACATCCCTCTGAGATACACCTGTTCCTTAGGAGTTTTCATCAAGCCTACTGTGTGATTCCTTCAAACCTATAACCCTCTCCTACTAGGCCAAGTGAATGCTGGGTGGCACTCTCAGTCCAAGCATTATAACGGTCTGAGAACCCTGACGGGGGTTCAAAATTTTTTTTTTACTACTGGCAGTTAGAAGTTGACAGGTAGAGTGGGAGAAGAGCCATGTAGGATCAAGGAGGATCCTGAAATAGGGAAGTTAAATCCTTCCCTGAGGGAAATGGCTCCAAGGAAAAGGGGGTGATCCCTATCAAGTGTTCAAGAAGGAAAATTGGAACCTGTGTGTATGTTCCTGCCTCCATAGACTTTAGAAATGTTATTTCAAATAAGATTAAGCCTGTTTATCTAAGGAATGACAACCAAGTGATCTCTCTCAACAGTTATAAACACCTGTCCGTAGAACAAAACAACTACATTGTGACAAACTACTGTATATAGTTATACAACGTTTCCCTCATTCCTGTTGCCTTTTTACCTGCCAAGTTTAAACCTGAAACTTCCCTGACAGTCTGACAACCATTTCCCCATAAGAGAAAATTAAAACAGTTTATGTGTTGAGAATTCATACCAGCCTCATATGTGCCATATTCAGACTTACACTAACAAAGGGTTTCTCAGTTCCTCAGCTTCCTAGGCTGGGTCAGAATACATCTATATACATTTCACATGTCTAGGGGTCGGAAAACCATCATACCTTCATTGAGGACTAGAAAGCTAAGAGATCCCACAAGCTTCAATTACAAAAATAAAAGTATAGAGGGGAAAAACAAAATAAGTTTGTCAGTTGTGAAATTCAAGTCTGGAGATGGGGTGTCGGTACAACAATCAGGTAACTCTAGCAGCTAATAACATCCCTTCCAATATCAAGTTAATTAGGCAATAAATGCTTTCTAATATTTCTCTGTTAGGAGACCATCAATGCAATCCTATGCATAGTTACATTATACTAAGCCCACTAACTTTGATGACCTTAGAAGGGTTTAACTCTGTTTAGAACTGCACTGTGTTTCATTATGAAGATGAACATTTTAACATCTGAGATAATTATGGTAAAATTTCTTATGTTTCCTTTCTATTTTACTGTAATGATTCCCCCTCTCCACTGGCTATGACTTGGTATTATTATTACTAGCATATTTTATGCGCTTTATGGGGGGTGGAGAAATATGCTGGCAAAAGATCCTAAAAAGAGTTAATACACAACTAACCCAATTGTAATTAAATACAGAGCTATAAGAAATATTAGTATTAATATCTGTCCAATATAAACAATTTTTCTCTAATAAAGCAATAAGAATAAAAGGTTAGTATGATAAAGGCTGAAAGACAGAATGTAATATAATACTGTCAAAGGCTTTCACGGTCAGAGTTCATTGGTTCTTGTAGGTTGTCCGGGCTGTGTAACCATGGTCTTGGTATTTTCTTTCCTGACGTTTTGCCCGCAGCTGTGGCAACGTTACTCCTCTGAAGATGCCTGCCACAGCTGCGGGCGAAATGTCAGGAAAGAAAATACCAAGACCACGGTTACACAGCCCGGACAACCTACAAGAACCAATAATATAATACTATTTATACAGCATTCTCCATCCTAAGTGCTTAAAATGCTATGCACACGCACTCATATATATAATATCCCATAAGAAAGGCCTGTATTATTATCACCAGTAACAAATATTTGGGAGTAAGGTAGGGTTGCCAGGTCCCTCTTAGCCACCGGCAGCAGGCTTTTAGGGCGGAGCTTTAGGACTGAGTATGGGGAGGGGAGGGACTTCAATGCCATAGAGTCCAATTGCCAAAACAGCCTAGCGCATGTAATGGCTGTAAAGCTGTCACGACAAAATGCTTCTCTTTTGCGCTAAGCTTTAAGGGATCAGGCTGTTTCTGTAAAACTGCTTCCCTTGTACAATGTAAATCCTTGACTTTGTCAATGAGCAATAAAGGTTAATTGACTGATAAATCAAAAACAGCCATTTTTTCAAGGTGAACTGATCTCTATTGGCTGGAGATCAGTCGTAATAGCAGGAGATCTCCAGCTAGTACCTGGAAGTTGGCAACCCTAGAGGAAGGACTGGAGGGAGGGAGTTTGAATTTGAGAAACAGTGGCTTGTTGAAACTGTGGATGCTATACTACTCCATCACACTATATTAGTTCTAGTAAATTAGACAGTAAGACACACTAAAAATATTCACTTATCATACACTTTCAGTTTGGTGCAGCATCCCGGCTTCAGGTCTCCTAGAAGTTGCATCATCGTGTCCAACAACACCTTATTTGAATTAACCAGAAATTCACGACCACATGCTAAAGCAGCAATGTCTAAAAAGAGAAAACAAAATAAAAGCATAACATCTACAGAGAGCCAGAGTGAGAGAATTTTGTAATCTAGCTTTAGCTTAGCAGTAGTACTGAAAATATTGTAGTTTTGGGGAACACTGTAGATTAGGTTTCTGAGGAAAAATTGATATGTTAATATTTTGCACTGTAATTTGGTAAAGCACCTCCTAACTTAGTATGAAAAGCTAAGTAGCATTCTTTAATTTGCCTTAACAATTTTTTTCAAACAGCTTCAAATTATAGAACTGATGAACTACTGATTTAGTTCTGCACACAGATAACACAGAGTCAAAGTATCTTCCTTCTCTGCATCCCTGTTCAGTTGTCTAGCTCATGCTGGATTCACAGGCTAGCAGCAATTCATCATACCCAGTGCTGGTCAGGTAACAGAATAAAGAATTTATTGCTGCTAATCTGCTGATCAGAACAATTTATGCAATGTGCTATCTAATGCATCTATGCCAGTACTCCAACGGATATTCCAAGCAATGCCTTTCACATTGCCTTGGTAATCCTGATTAGTGCACTAATGCAACTACATAAAGTGAGCAAAGGGTCCCCCTTCACTTGAGTCATCTGGTCGTTGTGAAAGCAGTTAACACTATATAGGTTGGCATTCTGTGTTTGCTTACATCTTCAGCTTCATTACACTTTGCTCTTGTTCTTTTGAATGCTTTTCCAAACTGGCATTGTTGTTACATCTGTTTCTTCCATGTCATTAATTTTGCCATGTAACCAAATTCTTATTAAACATTTATGCTCACTCCATCTGTAAATGAAGAGAATTGGGGCTAGAAGAGTTTTACAAGAGAGAGGCATGGTGCCTAAGTTGTTTTGGTTTTAGGATGCGTAGAATTTTCAAGCATAGTGACGGCTGAAAAACCAACATCCCGTAATTGTACTGCTGCTCTTCTAATCAGCAAACATGGATCTAGAAATTCATAGTCCACTTTTAGTAAGATTTTTTTTCAATTATAGGTAATTAATATCTGTGATATATAATATTTTGGGAATTCAATACCACTCTGCTCAGTTATTTTGTCAAAGTCATTCAATATTTAACAAAGTATATGTATTTAGTTCTGTCATATGAAACAGAAATTTCAGCTGGTGCAAAATATTACGTCCCTACCTCATGACAGGATTGTTTTGTTTTCAGAAGCACACCAAACCACTTCTAGCTCCCTATTGTCCTCTAAGATCAATTTAAACTGTTGGTTAAAACTTAAATGGCCTGTGATTATCTGCAAGGCTCCCTGTACCATGCCTTCCATTAAAACAACCAAAAATGCACAAAGATGTTCTAAGTGATTGCCTCTCAGATTATCTTCCCCTGAGTTTCCCCATTGAGTTTGAGCATCTTCCAGAAACTGTGTAAGATAATTTTTATTCCATTTGCTCTATGTTGATCGAGTATGAAGGGGTGGTTTTAATCTGTAATGCATTATATAATTCTGACATTGTTATCAGCTTAAACCCTTTAGGACTGGCAGCAAACAAATACAATAAATGAGTACCAATTAAATTATAATCTCTTCCTCTTAATTCTGTCATATTTTACTAATTATTCAAGTCCTATTTTTACTCATCTTACTTTGTTACTCATCTTACACATGAAGGAACACAATTAGGAGTTTCTAACTTCAATGGTATCAGAGTCATATGACAACACACAGTCTAGGACATACCTGTTGATCAAGGAACTACAGTTACTTCACCAGACGAAAAAGTTAAAAAATGTCTTTTACTTTTTACCTGGTCCAGTTCACAGAAATTACAGGTGCATTAAGACATGTCCTCACACAGAAAGTAATTTATACTGTGACATTGCATAAATATTAAAACCAAACTACAAAAAGTCAGTCATAATTAAAATAACCTCACAATAAACATGTTTGAAAGGGAGATATCTGAAAAAAGGTACAGGTCAGTTTATACATGATGCTTTTATCCCTCCTATGATACAAGCGCCCTGACCTGGATGGCCCAGGCTAGCCTGATCTCGTCAGATCTCAGAAGCTAAGCAGGGTCAGCCCTGGTTAGTATTTGGATGGGAGACCGCCAAGGAATACCAGGGTTGCTTTGCAGAGGAAGGCACTGGCAAACCACCTCTGTTAGTCTCTTGCCATGAAAACCCCAAAACAGGGCACTTGACGGCACTTTACACACACACACATGATACAAGCAAAACATTGTCTCACCATTCCAGAAATGACTTACTTGTAACTATCCCTGCCAAAGCTAACACAAACTGACTTTCATCTGAATCCACATCTTGCTGTTTGGTATCTTCACCAAGTGATCTCACAAAACTCTCCACTGTTTGTCCAGCAATACTAAAAAACTTTTCAGCTATACTCTGAAAGTTCATGAGGAAAAGTTATTTTTACAGTTTCAAAACTGCATGTTTTTACAAGAGATAACACTCAGGAGAATATGAGAGTGCATTAATGGTATTATCGATAAGTATAACACATTGTTGAACATTGTCAAGAATCATCCATTAAGACATGCTTTCTTGTGACTATAACAGCACATTCCTGAGCTCTAAGGGCGAAAGTCCTTAGGAGGCCAGGAAGGTGCGGCGCCGGCATTCGAGCCCCCCGCCCAGGCATCTGGGCAACTAACGCCAGCATATGTGGCCCAAATGCTGGCAGGAAGGCCTGGATGCCGGTTGCTGCCATGGCAGCGCCACCCTGGGACACTGACAGGGCCTTCCGCCGGTGTCCCACCACCGTCAAAGCCCGCGCTGGCGTCCCGGGAGGCATTCCCAAGGCATCCCGACATCCCCGGAGGTGTTCCCGGGGCATTCCGGTGCCGGGCTGGGGGAGGAGCTGCCTTAAGGTGGCCTCCAAAGCCCTTTCGGGCCAGGAATGCCCCTTTTTTATTTTCTCGAGATACACCACCTTTTTGGGTGGTGTATCCTCCCATGTAACCCTATGAAGAGCTGCATGGATTTTTAACGCTGCAAGGAGGTTTCAACAGGGCCAAAACCTCCTTTGGAGGCAACGCAGCCGTGCTGCCTCCTATGACCGGCACAGGCATTCCTCTGAGGAATGCACTGTAATTCTCCTAGCAACTTTAGCAAGGATATTATCTATTCTGTTACAAAAACCAAGTATAGAAATTCTGAAACTGTCCACTTAACCAATATTTAACTTGAAAATTTATGCATTGAATTTCAAATGAATAGCACTAATATGTGACTTCATACATGCATTTTTCGTTTTAATAATCTGTATAATGAATCATACTCAGAAAAGGGAAAAAATGTCTAAAGGCAATGTACCAATAGGCCAAGACATCCTACACATTAACATTCTCCGAGCAACAACAGCACTGTTAATACATTTACATACTGATCCACATGATCCACCTTTTCCCATCTGTTCATCAGCTCAGTAAAGCAGTGTTTCACTTACCTGTAACTGTTGTTCATCCAAGGTCTTCTGTGCAGGCACACATTGGGGACTGCACACGCGCAGGCCTGCTGCCGGGAAGATTCCATCGCTTCTAAAGGCTAGAATAGGGGGCGCCGCACCCTTTGCGCATGCGTCCGCTTTCCCGCCGAAACGGAGCCCTCTAGGGGCGGCGCCCCCGTATTCCCTCAGTTCTTTCTCCTGCCAAGTGTATCTGTAAGCAAGCATAAACAGTAAGAAGCTCACAGTGGGGCAGGAGGGAAGGAATGTGTGCCTGCACAGAAGACCTTGGACGAACAACAGTTACAGGTAAGTGAAACACTGTTTTCGTCTACAGGCTTCTGTGCAGTCCCACATTGGTATATAGCTACTCACCAAGGAGGAGGGAGTGAGCTGTTAGTCAAACAAAGAATGTAAGACTGCTCTCCCAACTGCAGCATCCTTTCTACTTTCAGAGTCCACCGCATAATGTTGAACGAATGTATCCGGAGAAGACCACGTGGCTGCTTTACAGATGTCCTCCAAGGGAACACCACTCCAGAAAGCTGCAGACAAAGACAGTGCTCTGGTAGAATGCGTCCTGAGAGAACTTAGACAGTGCACACCAGACAGCTGATACAGGTTCGCGTAGTCTGAACAATCCACCTGGATTGCAGATGAAGCCGGACGACCCTTCTTGGGTCCAGCAAAACAAACAAATAAAGCATCAGATTTTCTAAAACGCTTGGTACGCTGTACATAATACAATAAAGTTCTTTTAACATCGAGCGAGTGTAGTGTGATCTCAGCAGAGGACGTCGGCTGTGGAAAGAAAACTGGTAAGGAAACAGTTTG
The DNA here is from genome assembly GCF_029931775.1 of Euleptes europaea. Lineage (NCBI taxonomy): Eukaryota > Metazoa > Chordata > Lepidosauria > Squamata > Sphaerodactylidae > Euleptes > Euleptes europaea. The sequence continues at coordinate 65,410,193 of NC_079323.1, forward strand.
GGTTAAATGAAACTTAGAAATTACTTTTGGAAGAAATTCACAACTGGGCCTCAGGACCACCCTGTTAGGGAAAAACTGGATAAAGGGTGGGGAAGCCCTTAGAGCCGCCAACTCACCAACACGGCGAGCTGAAGTGATAGCCACTAAAAAGCAAACCTTCTTGGATAACATAGAGAGAGAGGCAGTGGCTAGAGGCTCAAAGGGTGATAGCATCAACCTAGAAAGGACTAATGACAATTACCATTGTTCAATTTTCCTAGGAACAGGAAGAAACAAGTTGTTAAGACCTGTTAAAAATAGTTTAGAAGTGTAATAAGAAAAAAAGGACCCCCATCAATCCATGTATGAAAGGCAGAGATAGCGGCCATATGCACCTTAACCGAAGACACAGACAGACCTGAGTTCTTCAGTGTTAACAAGTACTCTAAAACTTTAGATAAAGGGGCTGAATGGGGTCGCAAGCCCTGAGCCTTAGCCCATTGGGAAAAACGGAACCATTTACAAGTGTAGGAATAACGAGTAGTAGGCTTCCTAGAACTAAGAAGAACCTTTAACACATTTGCGGGAAAAGTCACTCCTACGACAGAATCCGCCATGCTGTCAGGCGGAGCCTGTCGGGATCTGGGTGGAGAGTGCCCCTGTGGGACAACAGGTCGGGTGCCAGAGGGAACCGATGCCAGATGCCCCGCGCTAGTGTCATAACGGTTGGGAACCAAACCTGTCGGGGCCAAAATGGGGTAACCAAGATACAGTGGGTTCTGCACTGTTGGATACACTTGATGACCTTCACCAAAAGGGGCAAGGGCGGGAAAGCATAAAACAGCCCTTTGTCCCATGGGATTGCGAAGGCGTCTCCTATGGAGTCGGTGTCGAAACCTGCTCTGGAGCAAAAGATTGGTGCCTTGGCGTTGTCCAAGGTCACGAATAAGTCTAGTTCGGGAAAACCCCACGCAGGAACAGCGTTAGATAATCCCAATGCAGTGACCACTCGTGATGAGGTGCAAAGTTCCTGCTCAGAACGTCTGCTAACACATTGACAGACCCCGCAATGTGTACTGCTTGCAGGGTCACGTTGTGCTGGCGAGCCCACTCCCAAATCCGTGTGGCCTCCCTGCAGAGGGACCGGGAGACCGTGCCACCCTGCCTGTTGACATAAGCCATCGCGGTGGTGTTGTCTGTCTGGAGCAGAACGTGCTCGCCCTGAAGAGATTCTGTAAAAAAGAAAAGAGCCTACTGAATAGCCTGTAACTCGAGCAAATTAATATGTAGTGACGATTCAGATTGGGACCACATCCCCTGAGTGGAGAGGTCCTCACAACAGGCGCCCCAACCTAATAGGGAAGCATCAGTGGTAATCACCTTAGTAGGTACAAAAATTCCGAATGGGACACCAGAGGCAAAATTCCCCTCTATGGACCACCAGGTAAGTGACCTAAGGACAGCTCTTGGAATTGAGAATTTCTTAGATTGCGAATGAACAAAGGGATTAAACACTGACGAACCAATTCTGTAGGGGGCGCATATGCAGTCTGGCGTAAGGGACCACTGCAGTAGTGGAGGCCATTAAACCCAGGAGTACCTGGATATCATGAGCAGGGTGAAAACGGACTGATTGGAAACTTAAAACCAATTTCCTAATGGCACAACGTCTATCCTCCGGTAAAAATGCTCTTCCAAGGGAAGAATCCAGGATAACCCCTATAAACTGGGTAAGTCTAGTAAGATCCAGCGTGGATTTATCAAAATTGACCAAAAAACCCAGGGAATGTAACAATTCCACAGTAGTCTGAGTATGAAGTTGAACCAAGAGACTTGTGGGTGCAGTGATAAGCCAGTCATCCAGATAAGGGTAAACAGTTATGCCCTGAGCCCTAAGGTGTGCTACAATCACCGCCATGCACTTGGTGAAGACACGTGGGGCGGTAGAAAGGCCAAATGGGAGTACAGAGTACTGGAAGTAATGGCCGCCCACCTCAAAACGGAGGTACCTGCGATGCTCAGGACAAATTGCAATGTGGAAATAAGCATCTTTCAAATCGATAACGGTAAACCACCAATCGGGGTTCAATACAGCAAGAACATGTTGCACAGTTAACATTCAAAAAATTTTAATGACTAAAAACTTATTCAAACACTTGAGATCGAGGATGGGCCGGAGGCCTCCACCTTTTTTCTCAATTGAAAACAACCTGGAGTAAAACCCAGAACCCAGGGAGTCCACAGGTAAAAACTGAACTGCTCCCTTCATGACCAGTTCTTGCAAAGCTTGCCCCAAAGCAGGATGCGGCAGGGGAGACGGCCGTGGAGGAGACATCAGGAAGGACAATGAAACAAACTTCAATGAGTAACCAAACTGAACAATGTGGAGAACCCAAGTATCAGTAGTAATGGCCCGCCACGCTTGCAAGAAAGGGGCCAACGGTCGCCAAACTGAACCATAGAGGGCACCCCTTCCACCTCTAGTCAGAAAGCAGGTTTCTGGCCCTGCTTGGGCGAAGCGGCCTTATTCCCCTGATTGCAAGGTCTGTTGGGCCTACGCCTGCTCTGGTACGGTTGGTAAGGTTGATAGGGTTGGTAAGGCCTATTCTGCCAATATGAGGGCTGGTTCTGTCCCTGACGAGGCCAACGATTCTGGGACTGGCGATCCCTACAGGAGAAACGAGGTCGCTGGAAAGTGGTAGAAGGTGGTGCTGAAACCCCCATATACCTGGCGGTCTGTTTCTGGGACTTCAATTGCTTCAACGCCTCATCAGTCGAGTCAGCAAACAAGGTTTTACCATCGAAAGGTAAATCTTCGATGTGATTCTTTACATCTTGGGATAGGCTGGTAGAACGGAGCCAAGAAAACCTTCAGAGAGATACAAAGGCAGCCATAGCCCTGGCTGCGCAATCTGAACCATGCCTTCCCGCATTCATTTGGTTGCTGGCTAACTTAATTCCTTCAGTCATCACAACTTTGGCCAAGGATTTCTGTTCCTCAGGTAGAAACTCCATAAACGCACTCATAAGGTTCCATAAGTAACCTTGATACGCAGCCATAAAAGCCTGGTAATTGGCTATACGGAACCCAAGGGCGTCAGCAGAATAGCCCTTTCGGCTAAGGACGTCAATTTTCCTGCTATCTTTATCTACAGGAGTAGAATTGATGCTCTGGCAATGTTTAGCCTGGACCTCCACTACTATCATTGACGAAGTTGGAGGATGCGAGAACAAGAATTCGCACTCTTATAGATGTTTTCCACTTTGCGCGAAGTGGAAGAACATGTAGAGGGTTTCTCTCAAACTCGAGAGGAAAGGCAACGAAACGGTCATGGGAGCGTCAGAATAGATCGGAGCCAAAATCTTCTCTTTGGGCCTAGGGGTAGAAGAGGTGATGTCAACCTCCAAGGACTTAGCCAATCGCACCATCTGATCCGCAAAACTCCAGACAACCTCATTAGGAGAAATCGGGAGTCCACTAAAGGTTTCGTCAGGCGATGGATCCGAGGGAGTCTCGGACCCAACATCAGAACGGTAGTGTGCTGAATCCTTGTCAGAGTCCGATCCACTACCGCAGGCTGAGAACTGAGAGTCCCCAGCTGGACCTGGAATGGGAGGTTGACCCTGGGTGGAACGAAGTCGACCATGGTACTGCTTGCTGTTGATAAGCAGGAGGGAACCAAGGCATAAGATAAGGGTTCCATTGGGCCGGAGTCTGCATCGGCCATTGTTGGGACCACCAGTTCTGCGGAACCACAGGCTGTTGAGACGGTATGGATTCAGCCGCTTGAGCCAAAGTAGAAGGCTGGTTCGGAGCTGGACGTACAGGCGGTAAAAACATGGACTTCGCCAATTCTAAATCAGCCACTGAAAAGTCAGGGAAGGCTACCTGGGAGCCAGGAGACTCAGAGCCCAACCGAGGAGAAGGGGTTCTAGGCGGAGGAGGTGTAGTAGGATCCTCCAACCCCGTCGGATCCATAGCGGTTGGAACCGAAGAGCCCGCAGTCGCAGCTTTAGAGGCTTTGGAAGACTTCACCAGCTTGTCAAGGTGTTTAGTCTTATGCTTGGCTTTCTTAGCAGTCGGTTCAGAGCAGCCCTTTTTCTGTGTCTTGGATTCAACAGAGGCAACAGGGCGCTTGCGCTCGGCAGAGGATGGAACCATAGCCATGGAACCGACCGGATCCAATATGGCAGATTGCTCACGCCCGGATGAAACATTCGAAGTTGGCGTCTTTGAGCCCAATAAAGCCTTTTCATAAAACCAGGACTTAAGCTTATCAGAGCTGGCAGTCCTGGCTCTGGGTGAAAACAGAACACAAATCTGACACGAAGCCATATCATGGGCCTCACCCAGGCAGTACACGCAAAGAGCGTGATCGTCCGATTTAGGCATTTTGGAGCTGCATTTTTGACATTTCTTAAACACAGCGATGTCCGAAGACAACATAGTAGAACTTTTAGAACTTTTAGTAGGTAAAAGAATAGATACGTCACCAACGAACAGATGAAGAGACTAGCGAAGCTAGAAAGGTCCTTTCCCAAACGGCGGCAGAGAAAGAACTGAGGGAATACGGGGGCGCTGCCCCTAGAGGGCTCCGTTTCGGCGGGAAAGCGGACGCATGCGCAAAGGGAGCGGCGCCCCTTATTCTAGCCTTTAGAAGCTATGGAATCTTCCCGGCGGCAGGCCTGCGCGTGCGCAGTCCCCAATGTGGGAATGCACAGAAGCCTGTACACGAATTTCAGTTCTTTTCAACAGCTCAGTAATTTGTTTTTGTATGCAAATAATTTATATAATTTTTAAAAACAAAAAGAAAATTAAGAAATGCCTATTATTTTGGGTGCGGTGGAACACAGGCAGGATGGTGCTGCTGCAGTCGTCTTGTTTGTGGCTTCCTAGAGGCACCTGGTTGGCCTATACCACATATAAGGGCCATATACCACATAAGGGCCTATGTGAATTGAGATAAGGATTCTTACATTTTTTTTGAAGCTACCTCTTTAAATCACAAATAATTGTATTGATAAAGAATTATGTATAAGGGTTCAAAAAGAAATAAATACATCATAAAGATATGCAGCCATAAATCAGGGGTTTTAATTGGGCTTAAATGAACCCAGTTAAGGTTTAATGGCTATAAAGCATTTCTGGATAAAATATTGGGAACTGCACCCTCCCCCTCCAAAGAGGATGTGATTTACCAGTTTTAAATCCTGGTGATCATGTACTGAAATCACTCAGGTATCATGGCAGCTAGAAAAAGACATCCCTTCAATTACCTTTGCTTGACAACACACTAAAACACATGTTGTGTTTCGCTCCAGAGGGAAGCAATGTTAGGCAATTGACAGGGGTCTGCTTCAACAGCACCACCATTTTAACTTTGCCTTCAACACTAACGAGGCAGTGCAAGAAATGTCTCAATCTGAATACTCCCCTTCTTCCAGGATAAAAAAGCTCATTAAGGATGCCTTGCCTAAAGCCCCCAAATCCTGAGGAATGTTCTTGAATGTTGTCCTTTCATATATGCTTATTTAAATGCTGGATTAGCATGTAGCCAGCAACTGTATAAATGAATCATTTATTGAGAAAATTTATATGCTTCCTCTCCAGAGACCTGCTTGAGGCGGATATGTTTGCCACTGAGTTCTCAGATGACTATCGCTGTGTCATCAGATTGACCAAACATTAAGACTGTTTAAAAAATTATGTGAATTAGTCCTAAATTCGAATCATAGAATCATAGAGTTGGAAGGGACCACCAGGGCCATCAAGTCCAACCCCCTGCACAATGCAGGAAATTCACAACTACCTCCCCCCTCCACACCCCTAGTGACCAGAAGATGGCCAAGATGCCCTCCCTCTCATCATCTGCCTAAGGTCACAGAATCAGCATTGCTGACAGATGGCCAGCTAACCTCTTCTTAAAAACCTCCAGGGAAGGAGAGCTTACCACCTCCCGAGGAAGCCTGTTCCACTGAGGAACCGCTCTAACTGTTAGAAAATTCTTCCTAATGTCTAGACGGAAACTCTTTTGATTTAATTTCAACCCGTTGGTTCTGGTCCAACCTTCTTGAGCAACAGAAAACAACTCGGCACCCTCCTCTATATGACAGCCCTTCAAGTACTTGAACATGGTTATCATATCCCCTCTCAGTCTTCTCCTCTTCAGGCTAAACATACCCAGCTCCTTCAACCTTTCCTCATAGGACTTGGTCTCCAGACCCCTCACCATCTTTGTTGCCCTTCTCTGGACAACAACATCTTTGTTGTCTACATCTTTCTTAAATTGTGGTGCCCAAAACTGAACACAGTACTCTAGTTGAGGTCTAATCAGAGCAGAGTAAAGCGATACCATCACTTCGCGTGATCTGGACACTATACTTCTGTTGATGCAGCCCAAGACTGCGTTTGCCTTTTTAGTTACAGCATCACACTGCTGACTCATGTTCAGTGTTTGGTCTACTAAGACCCCAAGACCCTTTTCACACACACTACTGCTCAAACAAGTCTCCCCCATCCTATAATTATGCATTTGATTTTTCCTACCTAAATGCAGAACTTTACATTTGTCTTTGTTGAAGTGCATTTTATTAGTTTTAGCCCATTTCTCCAGCCTGTCAAGATCATCCTGCATCTTGGCTCTGTCTTCTACCGTATTTGCTACCCCTCCCAATTTAGTATCATCTGCAAATTTAATAAGCATCCCCTCTATTCCTTCATCCAAATCATTTATAAAGATGTTGAACAACACAGGGCCCAGCACAGATGCCTGAGGAACTCCACTAGTCACTTCTCTCCAAGTGGACGAGGAACCATTAACTAGCACTCTTTGGGTACGATCTGTCAGCCAGTTGCAGATCCATCTAACAATAATAGGATCTAACCCACATTTTCCCATTTGTCAACTAGAATACTATGTGGAACCTTATCAAAAGCCTTACTGAAATCTAGATAAACTATGTCTACAGCATAGTTTATCTAGATAATTAAGGTTATCACATATATCTAGACCTAATGAATAAAAATTTATGCAATCGCTATACTCACACTTCCAAGAATACTTTTAACTGCTTCTTCATTACTAGAAACACTCCATAACAATGTGCACACTGAAGCTCCCATCTCTGTACAATATTCTGCTTGCTGCAATAATTGCTGCTTTGCTTCATTCAGCTTCTGTTGAACAGTTAATTTTTCCTGAAAGTAAACAACACGAACTTCAACGGGTACAGATCTGGTTTCCAGGAGGTATCTGCCTACCTTTGTACCGCCATGGATTTAGCAAGGATGCTATATGACATCCCTTCAGACCATATCCTCTGCCTAATTTTTGGAACATCTTAATTAAATTTCCAAACAAACTTTAAAGAAACTTTTAAAAACACATGCCTCCAATAAAGTGTTTCTGCTGGGAATTGCAGCCCCCTACACTGCATGATTCTCTCATAGGTGAGTGTCACAAAACAACTAGATCAATCAATCAATAATTTATTTGGTCATAGAAAACAACTAGAAAAAGCAATCTAGATGTCACATTGCCAAACATTGCTGCTCCCCTGTCTGCCCCAGCTGCACATTAAGTGAATATATGTTGGTGTGTAGTACTGGTAGTCCATCGTTTTAAATTCAAAAGGAGCAAGCGGCTGAAGGAAGCCAAACCCTCCCCATTCTCTGTCACTTGAAATCCTATTATTCCTCTTTGGCTCCCAGGGGAATGTATGGCAGGTTGAGAGAAAAGTGCCTAGGGAAGCAGACTTTGGAGAGATAAAACAGGTGAGAGTTTAACTCCCCTCACATGTGCAGCCCTTTTGATGATATAATTAGACCCTGTTATCCTGTCCAGCCCTATCCACTTTGGCCCTAAAATAATAAAACAAATATAGCAATTAAGTTCTTCAGTTCCATGAAATTTTAAAATCTCCAAAGGCAATTTAGTATAAAAAACAAAGATCAATTATTGACCAAGAAAATTGGCTAGCTGCCTATAAATTTCAAATAAAATGTTTTAGATATTTATTATCATACACCTCTGTTCTATTTAAGCAAGCAGAGGGCTTATGAGGAATTCAACTAGGGTGGTGGGCAGATAAAATATTGAGAAATCCACTCTCAACAGAATTATCGTGAACTACATGAAATCACTTAAACCTTTCAAATCCACTAGTATGTAAACCTGGTAACAATCCAACAGATTTTCCTAATTAGCATATCAGTTCCCATGTTGGAGGTTGAAACTCAGAATGAGTTAGATCTAAAGGCTACTTCTACCAGCAGAGCAGTCCATCTTCTAGCTGCAGCTCAATGAGATCCCTAAAATTCTCCTGGAGATCAGGGACCCTCAGGAACAGCATGGGAATGGTTGGTCGACAATAAGAGGGAGGAACTTGTAAAAATCACATACACCCCTTCCACTGGCAAAAATAACCTTTGGACCTAAGCACAAAGCAATTTTTTTAAAAAACCACCAGATGCTTACTCAGAATGCAAACCCATATCTACCTTTCTTTCTTTCATACAATCTGCTTGGGCTGTTTCCAGGCGGGCTTTAAAGTGTTCACAATCCATTCTCAGTTGTTCCAGTTCATGTTCTTTTTTTTCTACTACTGTAAGAAAAAGGGGGAGGGGAATAACTGAAATAACCGGAAGTGCCAGAGCATTGAATATTCGCAAACACATTTATTTGCCACCAGCATTCAGTCAGTTTGTAATCCATAGCACCATAAAATGTGAAGGGCAATTCTAAACATGTTCACTCAGAATTACGCCCAGAGATTTCAATGGGACTTGTTTCCTAGTAAGTATGCACAGGATTGCAGAATAAGGTGGAACATCTTCCTTACAACTGTTGTGCAGGAAAGATCTAATGCTCCAACAGACTAAAGCAAATTATTGGAAAATACATCTCTCCTGATCAAAATGGCTTCATCCCACAAAGACAATTAAATTCAAATTTAAGAAAAATAACAAATCTACTAGATGTAGTCAAAAAACACAAATTGAAAGCAGCCTTTCTGTTCTTAGATGCGGAGAAGACCTTCGATAGAGTAGAACATATATTCCTGAAAGAGGCTACCTCTGCTTTTGGTTTTGGACATAATTTTAAAAAATGGGTTGAAATTAGTTTATATGCAGATGACATAGTAATTGTGTTAACTGAGGTAGAGAGCTCAAGTATGGCATTAATGGAAGAAATAAACAAATTCTCCTTAATATCAGGGTATAAACTAAATAAGGGAAAAACAGAGATTTTACTGCTTTTCTCAGACCTTAAAAGAAGAGGGAATAATAATTTTGAGAATTTTGAGGAAATGAAAATAATAGAACAAATTAAATACTTAGGTATATGGTTCAGTATAGATAAAACAAAAATTATAAAGCTAAATTGTGATCCGATTACCCTTGAAATCAAAAGACAAGTACATGCCTGGAAAAATCTAAAATTGTCATTATTAGGACGAGCTAACTTAATTAAAATGAAAGTACTACCTAAATTAAATTTTGTATTTAAGAATCTTTTTGTTGAAATCCCAAGGAAAATAATCAATGAATGGCAACAAATTTGTAATAAATTTATTTGGCAAAAAAAGAGAGCAAGAATAAAATGCAACAATATGTGTCAAATAAAAGATAAAGGAGGATTGAGCTATCCAAATTTCGACTTGTATTATTTGGCCGCTAAAATAGAACAGACAAAGGTTGGTTATATCCAGACGTTGATACACCATCTTTCAATTTAGAACAAGAATTTGTGCATATCCCATTGAATAATTGGATTTGGGTCGGAAAAAAAATACAGGAAAAAAGAATATAACAACGATAACACGGTTATCAACACTTTAATGAGTGCTTGGGATAGGATTAAAAATAAATTAATCTCAGAAAGATCTTTATTAGCATCAGTAACAACTGACATGTCAATAGAAAATATAGGAACACAAAACTGGCTTAGCTATAAGCTAAATGATCAGGATAAATACAGTCACTGGATAAAAGGAGGACAAATAATTGCTTATTCTGATTTAACAGAAGAAAATAAAAGTCTATTGACACCCTTCAAATACCTTCAAATTAAGAACTATATAAACTCATTAGTTAAAAAGGGTAAGTTAAATTTACGATCCCTCAACGAGTTTGAAAAATTGGTAGTCTCAGGTAAACTATCTATGAGTAAGATTTACACCATTTTATTACAAAAAAAACCAGAACAATAAATAAACATCAAGAGAAGTGGAATAAGAAGCTTGGTTACGTGATGGATGATGACAAATGGGAATTTATATTCACAAAAGGTTTAAATTTCACAATAAGTTTATCGATCAGAGAGAATCTATATAAAATGGTATATATGCGGCATCTATCCCCTATCAGCATACAGAAAATGTCGAACTTAAAGGAAGATACAAATAAATGTTGGTTTTGTAAGAGGGATAAAACAGATTTTTACCATATGCGGTGGGAATGTACTAGAGCTACAGTTTATTGGGAAAATGTGATAAAAATAATATCTAAAGGTCTGGAAATAGAAATACCCATGAATCCAGAAATAATCCTGTTAAACTGTTTACCAGCTGTGAATAAGAAATTCCTTGATGTATGCCTACATATGGTAACATTGGCAAGAATAAATTTTGCCAGATATTGGAAAGGAGCGAATTCTCTAAGCTTAAATACTTGGTTCGACAAAGTAAGAGAGATCTATGTGCTGATTAAATTAACTTACTCTCAAAATAACAAAAACATAGAAGAATTGGATAGAATATGGAAACCCACAATATCCAGGATGGAGAACACGCTTAAAAGTTTAGATTCTGTTGGTGGTGGTTCATAAAGAGAGTGTTTATTTAGAAAGTTATATGTTTTATAGGTTTTATTAGTTGTATAAGTACTGGTCGAGTTTCGTTTATTCAAAGTTTTTTAATATTGTATATTTGTAATTTTTAATAAAATTTAAAAAAAGGAAGGCTCAGCACATAACAAATGAAACACCTTAGACCTTAGACCAAGGGTGTAAAACATGCGGCCCGAGAGCTGGATCTGGCCCCTGGAGGCCTCTTCTCTGGCCCACAGAACTGAGGCAGCTAGTCCCTCTCCCCCCCTTTTCTAGGCTTCCTGGGGCCGTTGCGGCCCCACACGCCAGCCGGAAGCCTCCCCCCCTCCCAGGCACGCATGGGTCGGAGTGGCCCCGCAAGCGCAGCCAAGATCCTTCGCCCCTCCCTCCCCATGTGCGCACAGGCCAGAGCAGCCCCATGCGTCCACCCTGAAGCCTCCCCCCCCTTCCCGGGCGTGCACAGGCTGGATCCGGGCCTGCGCATCTAGCCTGAAGCCTCCCCCCTCCCTTCCCCAGGCGAGCCCGGGCCGCATCCGGCCCCACGCGTCCAGCCTGAAGCCTCCCCCTTTCTCCCTGGGCGCACAGGGGCCAGAGCGCCCCGCAAGCACAGCCAAGATCCTTCCCTTTGTCTTTCTGTCCCTCTCTTTCATTCTTTTTCTCTCTTCTCACTTTCTCTCTCCTTCTTTCTTTATCATTCTTTTTCTCTCATTTCTCCCTCTTTTTCTGCCACTCTCCTTTTCTTTCTTTCTCTCCCTCTTTCTCCCTCTTTTTCTCTCCCTTTCTCTCCCACCGTCCCTCCCTTTCCTTCTTTCCCTCCCTCCCCTTCATAGAAGACACTTTCAAAGTAAATTAATGATATTTTTTTACTTTATTTTTTACTTAAAATACAAACATACTTTACAAAATAACAGTAAGTCTGTTAAATAAAAGAAAATACTGTAAGAATATTATTGTTGTAAACTTGTTTGTGTTTTAAGTAAAAAGCAATATCATTAATTAACTTTGCCTGTGTTTTTTGTAGTTTGTTTCTCCAGTATCTGGCGTTACATTTTATGGTATTTATTTATTTATGCGCACATGGCCCGGCCCGACAAAGTGACATTTATATTATATCCGGCCCGCCTAATGCCTTAGACTAAATGCCTTAGACAAATGCCTTAGACTAAATTTGCCTCTTGAGCTGTGGAGAAAAGAACTAGAAGTTTACCCTGTGCCAAGGTCCAACCACTACCTCCAGGCATGGGTGAATTGCTCTGCAGAAGTGTTCTCTGAATTCTCAGCTTTCATTTAAAAAGTAAGTCTCTATCCCCCTCCCTTGCAGAAATATAAGGGAAAAGACATATCTTCACAAGGAAAAGGACTAGAGACTTACTTTTTAAAAAAATGAAAGCTTGGAATTCAAAGAACTTGCTACACCTATTCTTACAACAGTAGATCAATATAACAATACTGTTGTGCCGATTTTTTAAATTTGCAAAAGCCCTGGTAGCCCAGGGAAAGGCACTAACCACTTCCAGGGGAATTGGGGCAGAGGAGCCTGCCATTGGAAGCCCCATTACTTCTGTGCTTTATCTGCACCAAAAATGGGGAAACCACACAATCCTGTCCCCATGTGGAAGACACCTGTCAAAAGAGTATGCACCCTGGAGGAATTTTACTAGCTGAAGTGGTTTTTGCCTTTGCAAATGCAAAATACCCCCCCCCCCCATCCTCTTTCCCAATGACAGGTTCTCAAGGCTAGCTAAATTAGATCATGCATTTCAGCTGAGAATCTGGCTTGGGTGCGGTCAATTCACTCACTCCCTGGAAAGTTCCATGAAGACAGACCTGTGATTGGTGTGGAGATCAGGAGGTTAAGGCCAGCTTTCTCCATAAGGGTAGTTAATGAGAAGAATAGCTCTTCACACCCTTAAACCCCACCCCCGTGCTGCTGGAAATTTTTTTTATTAGATTTTATTGGATACAGAAAAAAAAAGATAAGGAGGGGGGAAAGAAAGGCAAATACTTTAATACATTACATAAGTGGTGCCTGGAGCAGGCCATCATTAACATCTCCAAAGGTCTTGTGGTCAGACCAATATCGACACTTGTATTAAGCTTGTATTAAGCTCTGTAAACTTTATGCATCAAGAACCAACTATGATATATTAGGACTCCAATAAACAGATAGTTAGTCAATTTTGTTATTTTCTGTGCATTGAACTGTATGCCTTGTTTAAATATTTTTCTAACTTCTTTAATAAAGCTCTACTTATCTTTTTACCATGTGTGTTATTCAGGAGTTTCGGATACCAAACCCAGTAAGTGATAGCATTATAATATATTGCAATGTTTATCACACATTATCACCCCCCTTTTACAGCAACTCGATGTCTTCTACCTTTGTAACATTTTCTTCAGTATGGTAAACAGTTTTGTTGCTTTAGCTGCTTTAGAGAGCCAGCATGGTGTAGTGGTTAAGAACGGTGGGTTTGGAGCAGTGGACTCTAATCTGGAGAACTGGGTTTGATTCCCCACTCCTCCACATGAGCAGCGGAGTCTAATCTGGTGAACAGGGTTGGTTTCCCCACTCCTACACATAAAGCCTGCTGGGTGACCTTGGGCTAGTCACAGTTCTCATAGAGCTCTCTCAGCCTCACCTACCTCACAAGGTGTCTGTTGTAGGGAGGGGAAGGGAAGGTGATTGTAAGCTGGTTTGATTCTTCCTTAAGTGGTAGAGAAAGTCAGCATATAAAAACCAACTCTTCTACTTCTTTTTTCCCCTATATCAAGTGCTTTGTTGCCTTGCCGTTTAATTTTATCTTCCAACTTGTTTTATTAGACATCTGTTTTACTTGATTTTGTTTTTTATATTTTGCTATCTGCCTTGAACCTCAGTGAGAAAGATGAGCTATAATGAAATAAAAATAAATAAATCCCCTTCTTCTGAGATATCAGTGACAACCAACCAAGGATGGAAACAGGCAGCTCACACTGATAATTGATAAGCTGTCTCAGCTTTAAATGATGGGTACATACTTCTAAAAGTTGTTATGTTTTAAATTTTTATTGGTGTAATGCCGCAATAAATGTTTCTGTTCTGTTCTACTTCTAAAAGCATGAATGAGGGTCTGTTACATGCAAGAAAGTACATCTGAACCCCAACAGCACCAGAAAAACCAATCTAGGAGGTGGCAATGTAGGGCAGAGATGCAACAGGATATTAGTTTGTTAAATCCCTTTTCCTGCTGGCTGCTTCTCTGCTCAAAGTCTCTAACTCAGGGATATGCAGCCCACACACCAAATAATTTTGTTTGGCACTCTTGGCTAGATTTCTGTCCAAGTAACCGAGGCATAGTCAGCCCTGCTGGGGTTAGTACTGTGGAAGAAGTATGGCTTATGCCTGTCATCACCTCCCTGACCACCAAAGCAACCAGCCAAGTCCAAGGTGAATTGAGATGCTGATAGAACCACGAGGGCTTGGTTTGCTTCAAGCTTGTCTGGCAAAGTAAAACCCTTATCCCCAAGATGAGCCAGAGTGGAGTAGTGGTTAAGAGCGGCAGACTCTAATCTGGAGAAACGGGTTTGATTTCCCGCTTCTCCACATGATGCCTGCTGGGTGACCTTGGGCTAGTCACAGTTCTCTCAGAATTCTGTTGTGGGGAGAGGAAGGGAAGGCAATTGTAAGATGCTTTGAGGCTCCTTAAAAGTAGAGAAAAGTGGGTTATAAAAGCCAACTCTTCCTCTTCGACCCTCCCCATTTTGTTTGCTGACACACTGATATCTTCACAAGGAGTTGTTGCATATTTTGGCACTTGGGCCAACCAAAGCTGCCAATGCCAGCCCTTATTCTTCCCATCTGTTTTCCTCCTTACAGGGTTCCTAGCACAAAAGGAAAAATAATTGAGTGTGGTTTGGAGTACAGAAGCAACAGGCAGCAAAATGATTAAGCTTACTAATTCTACCCTGCCAGTGAAAGTGCTCGGTGGGGGGGGGGGGCGGCTCTCAGACTTGAGTTACATGTATGCGTGTAGCATCTAGTTTGGTTTTCAAGAGTTCTGTTCACAAAGTTACTTCAAGCAGAACAATTGTAAAAACAGCATAGCAGACTGATTGTTCTAATTAATTAACATTGTTAATTAAGCTGCTAGTAGTACTCACTTGCTTCAACCACATCCAACTTCTGAAAGTTCTCCAAGATATTACCAGTCAGTACCTGGGGCAAAATGTCATGTAATTGCATCACTTCAGTTGTCAGCCTCTCCAGAGCTTTCTTCCTCACTATAACAAATTCCCCTTGAGTCTCAGTTATCTGCAAGAGAAATCAAACTAAATATTTTAAACTTGTTAAAGTTTCCTTCATTCTACCAACACTCTCATAACAATTAATATTCTTCTGTATTTTAGACTGAAGAGATTCCGTTCCAATCCCTATGCAACCATCACACTCTTTGAATGAGCTTGGATGAGGTTAACTATTCTTAGTTAGAAGTTTTTACAAATTTTCAATAATTCAGCACAATAATGTAGCATTATTATTATTATACCCCACCCTCCCTGGCCATTGCATTTTTCCTTTTGGGATAAGGATATAACTTCTCTTTGCTATTACACCCTTTGCAATATCTGTAAAATTACAATGGCTGTTTCATATGCTACAAAATTCCTATATATAAGACCATTACAAATAGTTATCAACACGCAATTCATGTGTGTAGGCATCTCAATTAGGCACTGTATAAAGGGAACAAGACTGTGGGCTATACCACGGTATTTGTTGTGGATGTATTATCCTGCTCTTTGTATACTATTTTATATATGCTATCTCTTGCATTGCCCTGACCTGAATGGCCCAGGCTAGCCTGATCTGGTCAAATCTAGGAACCTGAACAAGGTCAGCACTGGTTAGTACTTGGATGGGAGACCACCAAGAACTCCAAGGTTGATATGCAGAGGCAAGCAACAGCAAACCACTTCTTGCCTTGAAAACCCTACAGGTCACCATAAGTTGACTGTGACTTGATGACACTTTCCACCACCACATCTGTTGCACCATGTATTATTCTGCTCTTGTTGCATTTTTTACTCGTGTAAGTCCATGTTCAGCACTGTTAGACATATATCTAATATTTTTTGTTTTGTTTCAAACTTTTGTAATCCTAGTCCTATTTCACTGGTTATTGTTATTATTTCATCCTATTGGTTGCATTGACTAACCCTGTGTTATCTGCTGTGAGTCTCGGTGGGAAAAGTGGATTATAACGTCAACAAATATTTTGCACTGTGAAGCAGCAACCAACCTTCCAGCATATGCAGACAAACTGAAAAGCCCATATGTGTAGCTGTCACACATTGACCAACACACTCATCTTCTCTGTGGGTTCCCAATCCTATGCATGTTTCCTTGGACACTACCTCATTTATTAAATTAGAACTCACTTTCTAGGTAACCATGTACAGAACTGCATCTTTAAAGTACCCTCAGACTACTTCCCCCTTCTCAGTCATCAAGTGGCCAGCAATCTCATCTGTACTAGTAAAGATTATTTCACCGTTTCAATTTGCTCTGAAACCTACACCTTCAAAGGAATTTTGTGTTTTCTAAGGCTACTCAACTATAAAATATCCAGTGATGTCAAAATAGTTCTATTATATTTTAAATTGCTGAGAAATTCTAATGGTGGCTTTGATTAGAGAGAGCATGAATTACTAAGCGTTGCAGTCTTTAAAAGATAAAGGTCCCCTGTGTAAACACCAGGTCATTCCTGACCCATGGGGTGATGTCACATCTCGACGTTTACTAGGTAGACTTTATTTTATGGGGTGGTTTGCCAGTGCCTTCCCCAGTCATCTTCCCTTTACTCCCAGCAAGCTGGGTACTCATTTTACCGACCTCGGAAGGCTGGAAGGCTGAGTCAACCTTGAGCCGGCTACCTGTAACCAACTTCCATTGGGATTGAACTCAGGTTGTGAGCAGAGCTAGTACTGCAGCTTACTACTCTGCGCCACGGGGCTCCTTGCAGTCTTAGGGACCCCCAAATCTCTCATTACCACCTTTCCAATGGATATATGCTACAGAATCACAGTGTAGAGAATCAGTTGAAGCACACCTGCTGCCACCTTCAGGAAAGCCAAAAGCACCCGAAGTTTCCAAAGGCACCAGGACCTCATGGCAGCTAGCCCTGCTTTTCAAGTAAGACCGTTCATTCATTTTTTAACATATTTATTTCATTTATCATCTGCATTTTCTCTGTGAGTCTCAAGACGTATTACAGAGCCCACACAGTTGTGTTTCGTTGATCCATCTTCCCTCCCATTAGTATTTCCTATCTAATGCTAGGAGTTATTTTGACTTTATTTCAAATTTATATCAGCTTCATGCTGCTTTCATTGCCATGGTTTCCTTTAGCAAATCCTAGGGATTGTAGTTTGGAAAGGTGTTGAATTGTCCAGGCCATAATCCCCACCCGTTCATTGAACTGCTGTAAATCCACTTTAGGCCCTCCAGTATGGGGACGTCTAAATTGAATTGCTCAAGGTCACTCAGTGAGCGCCAAAGCTAAGCGGCCAAACAAAAAAAACCCAGTGTCTGGGGTGGGAGTCCAGTGCTCTTCCCACTGGTCTGCGACAGCTTCAGGATGCCACAAGCTTTCATTTTAGCCATTTGCTTTTTCTGGCTGGTGCCCCCCCAGCACATCGAGCGCATGGGTGGGTGTGGAGATTCCCAGTTACGCCCTCGTCTCCCTCTGGCAGTTCACAGACAGGCGAAGTGGGGACACCCAGGAACCAGCCAGTGGAGACGGATACCACAGGCTGGGGCCGACCCTGGACACACACACCCGTACACTTTTCAGCGGCAATGACTCCCCCGCCCCGCCCCTGTCCTAATTTCAACTGGAAAGCTGCCTGAAGGCGGCAGTGGGAGGCGGAGGGGCGGGAGATTTCGCTTCCCGCCCTGGCCCCCTCCTCACGCTGTAGTCGCGTTATGAGGCGCGTTTCAATGGAAGTCTTTGGAGATACCAGACAAAAAAGACTGGATAAAAAAGATGCTGGAATTGACTGAAATGGTGAAGCTTACAGCTCTGATAAACCAGAATGATAATGTTGTTTTTGGGGGAAAGGGAGCTTTGGAGAATGTATTGTGAAAATCAATTTTCAATGGGTTCATTTAAAGGATACTCTTTGATCTAACCCCTTATCTATATTTTATATTAATGTTATATTTAGGTATAGTTTTTAAAATGTTGGATAGGATCAGACTATAATACTTATAATTGGTTCTTGGGGGTTATCCGGGCTGTGTAACATTGGCCTTGGTATTAATACCAAGACCACGGTCACACAGCCCGGATAACCCCCAAGAACCAATGAACTCCGACCGTGAAAAGCCTTCGACAACACTTAACATAATGTTGGGATTAGTTCCGTTAGCAAAAGTTTATACAATTTATTTTTAGATGGAAGTGGGGGAGGGTAAGTCACCTTGTTGTTAAATTAGCAATACTATTAGAATTTATTATTATTATTATCTTTTAGTACTGGATATTGTTTTATATGCTGATATGTTACATGAAGAAAATAAAATATATATATATTTTTTAAAAAAAAGACCGTTGGGAGGCGGAGGGGGCGGGAGATTTCGCTTCCCGCCCTGCCCCCCCCTCCTCACGCTGTAGTCGCGTTATGAGGCGCGTTTCACGCGGGAAAATCTCCCGCCCCTCCGCCGGCAGCCGCCCCACGTTTTAAAACACAGAGCTATTTGGGGGGGGGGGTTTAAAGTCACATCCGGCCCAAAGACCCCCCCTCCCCCCTCCCCATAGCGAGGGTAGGGACGGCGAGCCAGGCTCCATCCATTCTGGGGCCCGGCCCGAAGGGAAAGGGGGCTTGTGGGGCCTGGGTCGGGCGGGCCCTCCACCTCTGGAAGCCAGCGTCGGAAACAGCCGCCGCGAGGGCCGCGGAGGGGCGGCGGGCGGGAGACGGCGGGCGGCCTTGGCCTCACCCTCACCAGGGCCCCCTCGCCCGGCAGCGGGCGGTCTGCGCGGTCCCCTCCGAAGCCCCCCTTCATCCTTTTCTGGCTCATTGGGGCAGCGCGGCTGGGAGCCGCCGCCGCCTCCCCGAGCTCGTGGACCTCTCCGTCCCTGCGCGGGGGCTGGGCGGTGAGCCCCGAGGCCGCCTGCAGCGCGGTGCCTTGGGGGTCCTGCTGCCCGCGGGGTTGCTGCTCCGATCTGCTTTGGTTCCTCCTCCGCCCACCCCGCCGTGGCGAGCAGCCCGGGGCCGGCGGGGGAGCTTTTCCTTCCGCCCTAGGGGGCTGGCACCTTGCAGCAGCAGCGGCAGCAGGGGACGGGGGGCGAAGAGAAGCACGCGAGGGCGCCGGCGGCCCGCTGGCTAAAAGGCCCAGTCGCGCGAGGAGGCCCACCCTGAAAGCGCGGGAGGGGCAGGCTGTGAGCTGCGCTGCCCAGGAGCCGCGAGGGCCCGTGGCCCCAGCGAGGCGCCCCTCCGCTCTCAGCCCGCTGCCAGGGCCGCAGGGGGCACCTGCTCTTGCAGCCATTGAGCCGTTTATGCCTGCGGTTAGGGTTGCCGGGTCCTTCTTCGACACCGGCGGGATTTTTTGGGGGGGGGCGGAGCCTGAGGAGGGCAGGATTTGGGGAGGGACTTCAATGCCATAGAGTCCAATGGCCAAAGTGGCCCTTTTCTCCTGGTAAACGGATCTGTATCAGCTGGAGATCACTTGTAAGAGCAGGAGATCTCCAGCTAGTACCTGGTGGTTGGCAACCCTATCTGCAATTGCAGGAGGGGTGATTGCCTTGGAACAAGGGAACATCGTCACCAGTTATCCTGCTCTGGATGCAGGGAGGCCTTGGAGACCGGTGGTGCTGTTCCTGCAAGGATCCAGGATGGCCAAGAACTGCCCAGCAGTATAGGACATGGGGATAATGTGATCAAGTCAGTTGGCAGGTTAAAAGTTAAAAGAGAAAGTGCCAAAGCAGGACTACAGCTGAACATCAAGAAAACAAAAGTAATGACTACAGGAGAATTACACAACTTTAAGGTTGACAATGACGAAAATGAAATTGTTCAAGACTTTCTATTCCTTGGCTCCACCATCAACCAAAAGGGAGACTGCAGCCAAGAAATCAGAAGGAGATTGAGACTGGGAAGGGCAGCCAACAAGGAGCTAGAAAAGATTCTGAAGTGTAAGGATGTGACTCTGGCCACCAAGACTAGATTAATTCATGCCATCATATTCCCTATTACTATGTATGGGTGTGAAAGCTGGACAGTGAAGAAAGCTGATAGGAAGAAAATAGATTCCTTTGAAATGTGGTGTTGGAGGAAAGTGTTGCGGATTCCGTGGACTGCCAAAAAAAAACAAATCAGTGGGTTATAGATCAAATCAAGCCTGAACTGACCCTAGAAGCTAAAATGACTCAACTGAGGCTGTCGTATTTTGGTCACGTCATGAGACGACAAGAGTCACTGGAAAAGACCGTCATGTTAGGAAAAGTTGAGGGCAGCAGGAAAAGAGGAAGACCCAACAAGAGATGGATTGACTCAATAAAGGAAGCCACAGCCTTCAATTTGCAAGATCTGAGCAAGGCTGTCAAAGATAGGACATTTTGGAGGACTTTCATTCATAGGGTCGCCATGAGTCGGAAGCGACTTGACGGCACTTAACACACACACAGTTGGCAGGTGGCTCTCCTCAGCCTTCAGGTCTTACGTCAGACCCATGGTATCTGTGGCACAGCTGTGGGCAACGAGTGCAGGACGGGGATTCCGTGTCAAAACACTGACATTTTGCCTTTACAGGTGGGCATCACAGGAGGAGGTGGGTTCTCATCTGTGGGTACAGCATTGTCTTTTGGGCTAGCCGCTGGGCAGCCTCCAGAGGCTTCGGCTTGCAGGTGGGCATAAGATGCAGATCACATGGTTGGGCAGAAGGGGCGTGCTGTGGGGACAGTTGTTGCCAACCCTCCACCACCACTTGAAGGTGTCTCCCCAACCTCAAGTAATAATCATTCACCTGGGCGAGAACGACATGGGAAGGTGTGCAGGGAAGTCCATTGTTTGGCAAGCCCCAGCTGACTTTGAACACCTGAGGGCACTGGTGCTGGGTGTACTGCTTGTGTGGTTGGATATGCTCCGGTGACAGGTCTGAAGAGGCGCACTGAACCCGGGGTGCCTGGACAGGGCATGGACTAAAGTGAATGGTGAGGTGTGGCGTGGAGTTGCAGCCATAGGTGGTACACACATTGCATACCCAGAAATCAAGCATTGCTTTCTACACCTGTACAGGCCTGATGCATTCCACCTTTCAAACAAGGGCTATGGCATCTACTTGGGGGATCTGCAGCTCGGCCTCATGGCGCCCATTAAAGGCAAGTGGGGCTGTGGGGTGGACCAGGCAGTAAGCTGATCCACTCCTGTGGTGGGAGCAATGAGGGGAAAGGTGGCTTCATGGTACAGCTCTGGTGAGCACCCTGAGGCATCAGTTTGGAAGATGAAAGGGTAACCCTCAGACCAGAAGCCTGGGGCCTCGGGGCCTTGCAGTGACCTGGGACAGGAACTTCTTAAGGGGTGCTGCTATCTTTGACCTATAGACCTCGTAGCTTGGGGGACTGGACGTGGCATGCCTCCCTCGACTACTAAAGAAGGCTTGGCAAGGAGGAGCATGAACCGTACCCCACGTGATGGCCTAGAGCTCCAAGCCAGGGTGGTCTCGCCCTAAGAGCTGGGATGCACAAAAAAAGGAGGCTTGACTCCTCTGCATCCCAACAATTGTCCACAATTCAGCTCTAAGGGGTTTGGGCTTGTGTGCGCTGCAGATCCCTCTTGAGCAGTAAAAATAAAGTTGGCCCTTTGATTATCCCAGCTCTGGTGTCTGCTCTCTTTATTATGCATCTTGGACAAACGGAACTGTGCTTCATGACGGGCAGAGGATGGTGCCACTCTATCCCTTGGCATCTCCCTTGCAGGGGGGAATCCATGTATTTGGTATTGGCCGTGAAAAACTATTGACGGGCAGAAAAACAGAAGTAGAACATGCCTTTTGTTTTTTGACTAAGAGTGCTAAAAGTACAGTGTGCCTGCACGGAAGTGAATGGTTAGTCAAACTGCTTTAGCTATAACTAACCACATCTGAGTTTGGAGCACAACACCACTGCGCTCTATTTTAGGGGGCTTGAAGGGACGATGGAGGTGGCATTTGATTTGGACTAGACCTTTGTTCTAATCTGGAGAGCTGGGTTTGATTCCTCCACATGAAGCCTGCTGGGTGACCTTGGGCCAGGCACAGCCCGCGGAGGCAGGCAATGGTAAACCCCCTCTGAACATCTCTTACCTTGAAAACCCTACGACGCTTTACACATGGAGACCTTTGCTGTAACCTGAAAGGAGTGGGCAGGTTGTTTAATGTATTACCTGTTTTATACTTGTCTTTAGAAAAGAGCAAGAGTCCAGTAGCACCTTAAGGTATGAGCTTTTGTGAGCCACAACTCACTTCTGCTGTATCTGAAGAACTGAGCTGTGGCTCACAAAAGCTGATACCCTGCCAGAACTTTTGTTAGTCTTTAAGGTGCTACTGGACTCTTGCTCTTTTCTACTGCTATTGACAGACTAACATGGCTACCCATCATGATCTAAACTTGTCTTTGTTATAATTTTAGGTGAATTAAACATTCTGATGCCTAGTGAAATTAGTTAATTTTAAATACATCTTATTGAGTGATTTCAGGGAACTGTATTTGTGATATCTTTACTAAGATCGAATAGGTGACCTTTAATGCATTTATTATAGTGTTGTTATAAGCCACTATTTGTCAACTACAGCTCCCATCTGTTCTTAAGAGGGTGGTTGTAATCCCCCCTTCAATTTTCAATATGAGATGCTATGAGTAGAATTTGTTAGAGTTGGTGTAAGCCACTTTCTCAGTGTCAGCAACATGGGGGTAACAGCACAGGATTACACAGCAGGCTAATCATACGCCACTCTTTCGGCCTCAACGTTCCTTCTACATGCACCCCCCTGAAGAATGGGGATAATGACGGTAGACTCTATTAATAAGCCATTCTCTCTCAATATATCCCCAATAGCAGGAGCACACTATCCGTCCTCCACCACACATCTGCAATGTGAAGAAATCACACTGATCATCTTATGTGCTCTTCTAGCACAAGAAGCATTTGTGGAGCAATTTTTATTTTAGTTTGGGCTTTTTAAAAATCAGACATTAGTGTAGCAGCAGCAGTCAGAACCATGGTTGCCATTGCCCAGGAACATCACCTTTGGTCCATGTTCATCGTATTTACTTGCTTATCAGCTTTGGCAGTAGGGTTGCCAGGTCCCTCTTTGCCACCGGTGGGAGGTTTTTGGGGCGGAGCCTGAGAAGGGCGGGGTGTGGGGAGGGGAAGGACTTCAATGCCATAGAGTCCAATTGTAGGTCATATGGATAAGCAAGAGATTTCCTTTTTGGACGTGGTAGTCTTTAGAACCCCACAGCACACTAGCGGTAAAACCATTTCGTAAACCCAATGACGTGGGAGCGGGCTTACATTTTTCCTCCAACCATCCGTTGCATCTAAAACGCAATCTTCCATTTAGCCAACTTCTTAGGATTAAAAGAAATGCTACCTTTGTCCCGGATTTTAAAGCAGCAGCAATGGAATTATGTCACAATTTCCGTCTTAGGGGCTATCAGCAACCTGTTTTGTACATAGCATTAGCCAAAGTCCAACAGAGGGACAGGCAGTCGGTTTTAAATCCACGGACGCCTAAGGCGAAGGAACACATGGGCATTTGTACATCATTGGAATTTACCCACATGACATACGAAATCCAACGTATCATCCGCCGACACTGGCACATTTTGTTTAATGTTCCTGGTTGCTCTGAAATGCCCACATTTGGTCTTAAAAAAAACTAAGTCCCTTCGGAACTTTTTGATTAAAATTGACCGGATAACCGGAGTTAACATCCGGGGACATTACAAATGCGGAGCATGCGCCTGTTGTCGTTTTTGTTTACCCGTTAAGGAGGTGAGCGCTTCTAGCTCCAATTTTAAATATACCTTGCAATTGGCCATGAACGAATTGTTCATCTAAAAATCTTATTTATGCTATAATTTGCCCGTGTTTGAAGATCTATGTTGGCTCGACGATACGCCCTCTTAGGATACGGATCAGTGAACACAGAACGAGAATACGTTATAAGGTTCTAGAGGCACCCCTTACTAATCATTATTTAGAAAAGGGACACACGGAAGATGATATTCTGTTTTTTGCCATTTGGCAGTACAGACCAAAACATTACTGTCGGGATGACGTGATCAAAATTTTACACCAACAGGAATCTAGGTACATCTATCTCTTTAAAACGCTATCCCCAGCAGGATTGAACAATGAATTTGAGCTCTCTAGCTTTCTTTGAGAGGTTCGTTGATGTGTTTCAGCTGTGATAGTGCCATTGGGGATTTAAATGTAATGGTTAGGAGGATCATTTACCAGCCCTCAATTGAGGTCTATTGGGTAAGTGTTGATATGATGTTCCATTTACTGTTGGGCAAAAATTGCTGTAATAGACTGTACCTTTTTATTATATGAGCACCATTGATTGTTAGATCTTTATGTTGTTTCAGAGGTCTTTGACCCTAAAAAAATCTTACAAGCTTATTTACACCAACTGATGAAGCCTATGAGCGAAACGAACATATATCCGGAAGTGTCGTTTTGTTGATGACTTTCACTGGAACTCTTTTGATTTTTGGAACCTTTGAAATTGGATTTTCTCCATTTAATTTCACCAGGAATTACTTCTACCACGCTGCATATTAAGCATTGGAAACGCTATCACCATGAACTGACCACTTTATGGAACTCTTTGGATTCTATTTAGTTGTGTTCTGGATTATAAGAACGTATGAATTAGTTCTTTTTTGAACTGGGTATTTTGTACTTGTTCTACTTTTTATTTTTTGTTCTACTTTCCCGGTTTTTCTGAGATTTGTTCATACTGAGTTTGGATTTGTAGTTTGTTCACACTGAGTTTTGAGTAAAGTGATTGCATCTATTATCTGTTAGTTTATTGGCATTATTACATATGAGCCAGTGCTGAAATTTTCACTAAAAGTACCTGGAAGTTGGCAGTGAATAATAAAGGCATTGAAGAAAATCTTCTTGGGCTGTTGTAGCACACATATATTCTTGGTAGCCACCTCTTACTTTTTGGATTTATGTGGGAAATCTTGATAAGAGAAACTTGCAGACATGGCAACTGTATTTAAAGAATATTACTGATTGAAGTTTTTAAAAAATATATATTTCTCAAGAAATGAAAGTTTAATGTCCTTTATCCCATGCCAAACTGTTTTCCATGGAAATATGGTAACAGCATTCTGGAGAAAGTTACACAGATGGCCAGAAGCGATAAGAACTTCCTAAATAAGTATACTGCTATTATATTTTTATTTTTATATTTATATTTTTATTTTTATCCTGTCTTTTTTTCCTATTAGGTCTCCTTTCCCTTAACTTAGACAATGGTTCCCATCCTGGAGTCCAGGTACCCCTAGGAGGCTTGGAGTAATTGCAAGGGGTCCATGAACCTATATGAACACAAAGCATTGTTGTAGTGTTAAGACTTGTAAATATTGTGTGTGTGTTTTATTTCTGTGTTTTAACGTGGGGCTTAATATGTGTGTTGCTGTGGGTTAAAATGTAGGCCTTTAGAGTAAGAAAGAGAGGAGACTGAATGGGTGATTAAAGTGTGTTATGATTGGATGGTAGCTGCACCTGAGGGGGCGAGAGTGAGCTGTGTAAGTTAATAGCCTAAGTGGCAAGTGAGAAAATAAGCCTTTATTTAAGGAACTTTGAACCCACTCCTAGGTGCAACCTTATCACGGACTAAGGGCAAACATGTCAGCGTCCAGGAGCCACAAAGCTCTGCCAGCCCCTGCCACCAGCGTAGCCATGCTGGCAGGGATTTTCCAGAAGGGAAACCTGCGCTGGCGTGGGGGGAGCATTTCAAGGGGCAGAGCTGACATTAGTCAGCTCTCTGACCCCTTTCACCCTGGGAACACCCCCTCAAACAGCAGCATCACTACACCACCTCTTTTGGTGGCATAACCCCGTTGCTTTCTATGGGGGTTGGGTTGCCAGGTGGGTGCTCTGGAGCTGCTGCTGCATGCTCATGCAGGCACGCACACGCGATGACAACACTTGTGGTTTTACTTCTGGAAGCGCCGCATCACCACAGCTGCTTTTGCACTCAACCCTCCAAATTTTGCACTCAAGCCCTCAAATTTAAATTGGCTATGGCAATGCCGCGCTTACGGAAGTAAAACCAGAAGTGCCATCATTGCATGCACGCAGGCAACCCACCCGTCCCCTAAAACCTGCCGCTGATTGCGGGGAGGGGGGGCGGGACCTGGCAACCCTATATGGGGGCATTTCCCCTTTTTTCATTTTAAAAGTACTTTTATTTTCCTTGTGGCAGCTGGGAAGCCTCTGTGGAGGCAGTGTGGCTGTGTTGCTTCCGGCTGCTGCCTAACTGCCCCCCACTTCAGGAATGGGTTGTTTGAGAAAGAAGAATTGTACCTATCTGAAACCATTAAGATTATGAACTTTATTCAAACCATTATGCTGTTATACTCATAAACTCTATTTAAGAGAAAAGTACTGTTTTATTTAAAGGATTCCCTTTTACCTCAAAGCCACCCCCATGCGCTGACCGTTCTGCCACCTATAGCTAAGCTATCCCATTCTTTGGGTCCAACTAAGAATTCTAAGGCAAGAGCCGTTGGTGACTGTGAAATAAGTAGGAAGTGCTACAGAAGGCAAGGAGGCAGCATGGTATGAGGGTGTTATGGGAAATGGTGAAAATAGGGAGAAAATTGCCCATAGGAATCCCATATAGACCTCAGAAGTAAAAATGAAGAAGAAAGGTGCTGAAGCCTCACTGTAATGCTGATGCAATACTTGTTCTCAGGAAGACGGGTTTTCCTGTATTCCTCTAAGACACTGGTTCCCAACCAGGGGTCCACGGACCCCCAGGGGTCCGCGAGAACTAAATTAAGATCCGCAAAACAAAGTTATAAACCCATAATAAATTAATATTTTCAATTAAAAGTTCTCTATTATAAAAATATATATTCAAATATTCTAAGTTTAATGTTTAACTAACAGTTATGATTAAAGTTTATTTTCAAATTCTTGGAATTTTTATTTTGAACCTTGGGGTGCCTGCACCGAACAAAAAAGTCCTAGTGGCCCCTGGTCAAAAAAGGTTGGGAACCACTGCTCTAAGATAAGCAGCTCTTTACTATAACAAGGTCACTAGATAAGGTGGTGAAGTTGCCTGCCCTGTGAAAGAGCTAATTGTATTATGATGTAATGGGAAGGTTACCAAACACCTCTCTTAGGGAGGTGAACTAGCAACCTTAACTATATTCTTAACAAGGAAACTATGCTGGGAAATGTTCTGTGTCAGCAAAATTAACAGAGCCTTGGGATGGTTGTTCGACCCACATGGCCAGGGTGAGCAGCACCATCTGAGATACAAACAGATCCAAAACATATATAAGGAAGCGTTAGTGAGCCAGAAGGCAGAGAGTTATTGGAAGGCTGACACCCACAGACCTGACATGATTCTCTCCATCTCTTGCGTGAGATGTAAAAACTTGAGGCTCTGATTCTTGCGTGGACTGAAGCTCTCAAGGCAAAATAGGTTTCTTTAAATGTTTAGTTTTTGTATGTTGTGGATATTTTACAGATATCTCTAACCTTTTACAAACCTTCCTGTGAGGATGGAGGGGAAGACTCCTTTAGAGAGATTCTTTTCAGAATAGCCAGTACTTACTAAGGCTGGATGTCTGAAATGAATGCTTGCAGACTTCGCCATCCTATCGATGGGATGGAGGCTCTTAGAATTCCTACCATCCTTAGAGTGGGGTCTAGGAGTTTGGATCATTCCATATTTGGAACACTGAGAGCCCATTTATTCTAACAAGGATTGATGGAATCTCACAAAGATCTATATAAGTCTTGCTTGGCTTCCCAGTCCTTGCAAACATAAAGATTGTAAAACCTATAGTTTCCTTTACACAGGACTAAAAGCTAATTCTCTGAGTTTGTGTCAGAAATATTCTCTAGCTGAGAGGATTCTGAACATTCTCTGAGCAGAAGCCAGAGGTCTTCCTAACTGATGGGAGTGCCTCTGTACTCTGTGATAATGCATAGTGCTCACACAGATTACATGGAGTAATATTCATGGAGCTATTAGGCTCTTACATTGAACTAAAAGTTCACACACAGATCTCTCTGATATTAGCACTATCAGAGAGACTTCATAACAGCTTTAAGCTTACACATAACACATTACATGGCTTTTCCATAAGCTTTGCATTGCTGCCTGATTTTGACACAACTGCATCTTCATTTCATCCCTGCAGGTGGGGGTAGCAGGAGCCAGCTGTAGAATCTGGGCCCAACCACACAGAGCAGGAGCAACTCCGGCATGCGGCTGGATGCCTACACCAGGCTGGTGCAACAGACCATCCTGTGCCACCAGGTGGGCAAGTGCGCCACTGGTTGGATGTTTGCCTGTGGGGAGAGGGGTCCATCTAGGGCAGCTGCCTTCTTGGGGCATGGTTGGCTAGTTTTTAAACTGATAACTTTGTACGGCCCACGAACGATGTTATAAATATCCAAATGGCCCTTGGCGGAAAAAAGGTACCCCACCCTGCCATACTGCTTCTCTAGTTCAGTGTACTGACTAAAATAGGAGGGACAATCAGATAAACAAACTTCATCAAGTTATTATGAAAGTAGCTAAATTTTGTAGAGGACTTAAGAAGTTCTCCCACACATACACCCTACCCCAAGAGGGAATAGACCCAGGCATGTTTACTGTTTCAGTACTGATTGACAATCCAGATCAGCCTATCCCTTATTCAAGGTCTGCTCGGAATCCTATTGAAATATACTCTATGGGGCTTACGCTAAAGAAAGTGTTTTTAGTACTGCACTACTGGGCTACTTTAATATCATAGCCATTAATGGGGTTAAATCTGCAGACCAATCCACTGGTTCACAAAAACAGAATTAGCTGGTGTCAGGTTCTCCAGCCAACCTGGGCAATTCCCAAAAAGCCACTCGCTCAGACAGCCAAGTCAGAAGCAGGTAAACTTTATTGTAGAAGCAACAGGCCAAGCTAAGGCAACTTGCAGTTTCAAAGCTGCTAATGACGAGCAAGACTACAAGGCATAACACGGCACTGCTCGTTAGCTACTCAAGGTCGGGGCGAAGAGGGGGAAGGAACAAGGAGTGGGAATCACAGAGCAAACGAACATCAAAGCAAAAAATGCGAACACCGGCCTAGCTCATGGCAAAAGCCTGACCGCTTGTACGGGTCGGCCCAAGCATGGCTAGGCGAGGAATCAGAGGGCATTCAGTGAAGACTCAAAAGGCACTCAAGAAGGTGACCCCTGACAGCTGGAAATAAAGCGGCCCAAGCTCTGAGAACTCATTTGGGCTGTGCTAGAGAATAATGCCTTCCAGAGCTCATGTGCATTAAAGAAAAACAGCCTGCAAATAGAAAAGTAGCACATAAAAGGCAGGATCTTAGCTAGGATTTTTCTCCACGGTGTGCTAGTTTCTTTTTATTATTTAATTAGAGGCGTGCGTGTGTGCGTACACGTAGAGCATCAGTCAAAAAACCACGTCTCGCCCTCGACCGGCGTGGGCTCCTTCTAAGCGCGGGCGCGGGCGGCCCCACGCTCTTGCCTTTCGTGGCCCTGCCTTCTACGCCAACGTGCCTAAACTCGGACCGCTCTCTCCGCCTACCGATCCCAGGGGAACTCGGCGTTACCTGCCGTAGTCTCGCGGTGCTTCCGGGCACAGCTGATTGGCTGGCTCCACGCGCCCGTTTCCGCCCTCGCCCCCCTTCGGCGCGGCGGCTGGACGGATGACGTGATAATCCCTGCGACCGGAGTCTGTGGCCGTGACGTCATCCGTGGGCGCTTCTCGGCCGGCTGCGCTCGCCCCGCACGGACGGGCGGCGCGGAGGGAAGGGGGTGGATGATGGCGCCCGCCGCAGTCGCCGCCGCCGCCGTGCCGCCGCCGCCGCCGCCGGAGGTCCAGTTCGCGCAGAGGTTGGCCGCGAACGAGAAGCGGATTCGAGACCGGGCGCTGAAAAAGCTCCGAGGCTACATAGTTCTGAGGACCCGAAATCCGGCAGGTGAGGTCTGGCGGAGCACGTGGCGTTCTGGAAGAAGGGGCCAGGCTCGCTGCCCGCCTGCCCGCCTGCGCGCACCCCAGCAAAGGTGCTCCTTGACAGGCGCAGCAATGGGAGAGGAACGACAGGGTGATGCTGAGCGGCATTTGGGCACCAGGGCGGTGGGTGACCTAGGGGAGGGGCCTGCTCTTTGCTGACCCTATTAAACTTTGGCCATGAACGTGAAAGGGGGATGCAGTAATGACATGGCTGTAGTTGCATGGAAGGCTTTATTCTGGAGGAAATGAAGGTGTGCTTTAACTTTCCTTTTCAAATGTCTTTTGGTCCTTTAGGTGGCTTCAACCAAGAAGAATTCCTAAAAATATGGAAAGGACTGTTTTACTGCCTGTGGATGCAGGATAAACCACTGCTGCAGGTATGTCAAAACAACATGCTCTGTGAATGTAATTATTTAGTGTCTCTACATTTGTGTGTGTTTACTGAGAAGTAAATCTCACTGGAAAAGACAGTCAGGCTAGGAAAAGTTGAGTGCAGCAGGAAAAGAGGAAGAGCCAACAAGAGATGGTTGGACTCAATAAAGGAAGCCACAGCTCTCGATTTGCAAGATCTGAGCAAGGCTGTCAAAGATAGGACATTTTGGAGGACTTTCATTCATAGGGTCGCCATGAGTCAGAAGCGACTTGACAGCACTTAACACACACAAATCTCAGTACCAAAGTAAGCATGCACAGAATTGCAACTTTATGTTAATAGATTTAATTATTGAAAGTGTCCTAGGTGGTAGTTATGTGTTTTTTTTTAATGAAATGAGACCCAGCAAATCTGTCCAAATACAGCTAAGATTGGTTCTTGTAGGTTATCCGGGCTGTGTAACCGTGGTCTTGGAATGTTCTTTTCTAGAAAAGAAAATTCCAAGACCACGATTACACAGCCCGGATAACCTACAAGAACCAATGAACTCTGACCGTGAAAGCCTTCGACAACAGCTAAGATTCATGCAAAGTGACAAGTACATATTAAAGTAAGCAATAAATCAAGAGTTAACCCATATGAAATACCTACTCTGCCCACAAATTATCCAGTGGCATGGAAGATACATATTCTAAACCCTTTGGTTCATAGATTATCAAAAGAAATTGAAAACCATTGATATAGCACTTCTTAGAATTTGAGCGAAATCTTATCCAAGCTGACTCTCAAAATAAACATGTGACTGTGGCTTGCAGACTCCCAGCTGTAATTTAGTGTCTGTCAAAATATTTCCTAATTGGTTCTTTGAATAAATCCATATCTGGTGCTGTCTGTGTGTAAAGTGCCATCAAGTCACAGCCAATTTATGGCGACCCAGTAGGGTTTTCAAGGCAAGAGACTAATTTGCCTTCCTTTGCCTTCCTCTGCATAATGGCCTTGATATTCCTTGGTGATCTCCCATCCAAATACTAATCAGGGCTGACCCTGCTTAGCTTCTGAGGTCTGACGAGATCAGGCTTGCCTGGGCCATCCAAGTTATCTGGTCTTAGATACAAATATATTCATTAAGAAAGAAAATTCATGCAGAATGAAGATCTAGTTATATGTGGAACAGATTTTTAATGTGGAAAAATGGAGGAATTCTATGTTTTCTGAAATGAAACTTTTAAAATTATGTAAAATGTGAATAGTTGCTTTCAGACCATTAGTTGTACATGAGTGCTCTCAAAATTTAGTGCCCATTTATAACTTCATTCTCTCCAGGTCAGAGATGTTGCTGTTGCGTCTAAAAACTTTGTATCGCTGCACATCTAGTGCTCAACATATGTGGATGCTTTTTCAGGATGTTTTGACACCTAACACTGTCAGTGATAGATGTGGTGATGTTGGGCCATATAGATACTTAAGTTCTGTGTCTGGATGCATCTCATGCTCCTCTTGTGCTTCTGTTTCTTGCAAACACATCAAGGTTATGACTGTGATACCTCCCCCCTTTCCTGAGTTTTCCTTTCAAAAGATGTGCTTCAAGCGTTTGAGTTTTAGAAAGAAATATGTCTGGTCATGTGGCATTAAAAAATAAATGGATAGAAAATATTTTGCTCATACAGAGAGATGGGCATTTCTGCTCTTGTGCCAGATGTCCAAATGGCCTTATTATTTTTTCTGTCAAGTTGCAACCAACTTATGGCAACTCCATAGGGTATTCAAGGCAAGAGATGTTCAGAGGTGGTTTACCATTGCCTGTCACTGCATTGTGACTCCAGTATTCATTGGTAGTCTCCCATCCAAATATTGACCTGGGCTGGTCCTATTTGGCTTCTGAAATCTGATGAAATCAGGCTAGCCTGGGCTATCCAGGTCAATTTAAAGACCAGTGCAGGAAGTTTCTCATCTCTTGGGAAAAAAAGGGGTAAAGGTTGCCCTTTTGGGTCTTAGCTATGGGATTATTCATACTTGAAGGGGAGAATTGGAATCTGCTTTTGAAGCACTATATTTTACATTTTTTTCTTTCTCAATTTTAGGAGGAGTTATCAAACAACATATCACAGCTTATCCATGTAATAGAGAATATGGATGCACGTAAGTTTTTCTATATTGCCAGTTCCAAGAAGCTTTGTTGTGTTTGGGAACAGCTGCTTCTGAAGTCTTAGCTTTTGGCAGTGACTGGACACATAGTTAATTCATTTAGAAACTATCCTCCGAGAGAATAACTTGAACTTGAATTTTGTTTCACTGGTGGAAATTCTACAAACAAAAGATGTGAACGAGACCTCTAAGTCTGCATTCTCATCAGAGTTCCTTTTTTAAAATTTGTTTGGTTTGGTTTGGTTCCTGCACCAATAACCCTCTTTTCCTTCATTCTCACAATGCTTATGAGAGGCAGTGTCCAGAAAGGGAAGTAACTCCCAGTGCTGCTGGATTCACCCAACAGATTTACTCATGGAAAGGGTATTGGTTGAGGTATAGAGTGGATGGCACAGGAAAGCAATGATGCATAATAAGTTATTCCTAATCAAACTCTTCTTGGCCAGTGTATTGTTTGCACTTGCATGACTCCTCACTGCCTGCTACCTATAAGGTCTATGGTTCAGCATTTACTGAGAGCAAGGAAGTAGTACAACTATTCCTGTTGTTCAAATCAGATTAGAGTACCTAGATGTTCTATGTATGGTGATCTAAGCATTAATATATTTTCATTTGATTCTGCTCCCATTGGTATCCTTGCTGCATGGAAAGTCAAACTGTTTCTTCATGTAACTTATGAAAGGTACAGTGGAGTGTTTGAGATGGAACATAAAAAGTACTATTTTTTTCATTGCAGGGCATTTGTTCATTCAGACTTTCTGGCAAACTATGAACCGTGAATGGAACGGAATAGACAGACTGCGCCTTGATAAATTTTACATGGTAAAAACTGCTCTACTGCTATTTAAGAACATAAAACAATCTCACTTTCTGAGATGTTCCCCAGTATTGATTGCTAGAGTCTGTTAAGAGTGGATATAGTTTGAGGGTTGTATCTATTGTGTCCTTTTAAAATCACAACACACACACAAGTTGTTTCTATGGTAACAGAACGGTATTTCTGACAGTGCCTGAAATTCAGATAATGCCCCAAACCATGGCTTGTGCTAACCACAGTTTACAGCCCAACCATAGTTTGTGCTTCCAAACTTATAACAGGCAAACCATGCTTTAGCACTGCTTGTCAGGTTTTTTCCCCCTTTTTCTTGTTTTCATAAGGTCACCACCATTGCATGGTATAGCAGTAGCTGAAGACAGTGTGAGGGCCATAACTGTGGTTTGTCAGTTCCTACAGTGCAAAGTGTGGTTTGCAAACCTTCAAATTATTTCCAATTTGGCTTTCTTTTTAAAACCAACTGCAAACATGTTTTGTTAGTACAGACATCACATCAAGCCTGATTAAGCTTCCTTAACCATGTTTGTTGTGACGTGAATTGAGCTGATGATAGTGAATTTATGAGGTAAATGTTTCCTTTTAATTTTCTCTCTTTGGCAGGCTTCCACCATTGTCAGGCAGAGATCTGTGTTAGTGCCCTGACAATATGATCCTAAACCTGAGAGCAGATAAACAGTTTCAGAAAAAGTAAATAATATAGCATATATAATATAAGTAAATAATATGTCATTTCAGGACGTAGGTATAGGAATCACAAGTTTGAATGCTTTTCCCATGCCAAAAATTCCCCACATACACAAACTACCTGGCAAAGAGAATATTTCTATCTCGGATATCTCACATGTGTTATTTCCTGTATGTAGCGTTCATTTGTTTTAACATGGCAAACAGATCTATCATGTGATTCCTTCACCTACATTCTAAAATCCTACACTCTTAATAGGGATATGCTGTATTATGTTCCTGACTGTGTAGATCAGCCAGCTTTTCATAGGCCAGATTTTTGTGATGGGGTTGATTCAAATACACTGAATATGATTCCTCACCTGAAAGCTTACTGAAGGACTTAAGTTGTGTGATTTTTATTAATGTGTAGACTGCCCCAAGGATAAGCTTAGTGCATTTGTCTCAGTGGAACTTTTTTCTATATAATGTTTTAGCACCGAGGCATAAATTTCTTATTGCTATTTTAATGTTATGTAACTGATGCTGAGGAATTTAGATATTGTGGATAAACTGCTATATTTTGTTTGCATTGCTGAGTTGAAAATACAATTCACAGTGGGTAGCCGTGTTAG
Source organism: Euleptes europaea (assembly GCF_029931775.1). Taxonomy (NCBI): domain Eukaryota; kingdom Metazoa; phylum Chordata; class Lepidosauria; order Squamata; family Sphaerodactylidae; genus Euleptes; species Euleptes europaea. Next base: position 65,444,897 of record NC_079323.1, read on the forward strand.
TCTGTCTGCAGTAGTAGAAAAGAGCAAGAGTCCAGTAGCACCTTAATGACTAACAAAAATATTTTCTGGCAGGGTATGAGCTTTTGTGAGCCACAGCTCACTTCTTCAGTGTGGCTCACGAAAGCTCATACCCTGCCAGAAAATATTTTTGTTAGTCTTTAAGGTGCTACTGGACTCTTGCTCTTTTCTACTATTGAAAATACAAGTAATCGCTAGAGTATTGCATTCATACCCTTGTTCCTACTAGGGAAGATGGATGTTAAGAAAGGAAATGTTTTTATATATCTGTAATTGTGTATAGGGAATTATTTTTCCACCAAAACTTGATTATTTTGCAGATATTCCTATAGCTGTAAATATTGTGATGGGGCTTTTTTTTTTGGTAACGTAGTTGATTCGCGTGGTGCTGAGGCAGTCCTTTGAAGTGCTGAAGAGAAATGGATGGAATGAAAGGTAGGTGGCCCCTTGGGTAATGGGGTTGTGTAAATGACAAGGTGCTATGAGTCAGCTCTGAGCCCACTAGACAGGGTATTATATTTAGCTGTATGTGATAGACCCAACTGGGGTTCTTATAAAAATTATCTGCAATTGTCTCAGCACTGTAACTGTAAACATTTGACTTCACCTTCAGAGACCATCTCACAGAAAATGATGATCTGCCCAGTAACTAATAGCAGTCCTTGTATCGGGGTGAAAATATTTGCTGATTTTGTGTGGTAGGACAGTGTGGTTATGACAAAGGGACAGAAAGAAAAACCTTACAGTGTTGACTCCAACTAGTATCAATCTACAAAATCCTTGTAATGGCTGCAGGTGGTAAAAGAGGGCTTATTTGAGATCATGTGTATTGTTAGCTAAAAATGAGCAATATGATTTTTGAAACAGTAGAAATCTTGCATTAAATATTTAAGTAATTTCACCTCTGAAGTTGAATTAAGCTCAAACTGTTTCAAATCAATATGTTCTATTGTTATAGAAAACCAGTTAGTACGGACTTCATTTAGGAACTGCCTAAACAATGGAAATTTTTCATAAAATTAGCATTTTTATCTTGGTGATTTAAACCAAGCTTAGGTGAAAATTGTTCATAATCACCATGTTGCAGGGGAAAAGGAACATGTTGCCATGTTTGCTAAAAGTGTTCAGCATAATTCTCTGTAAGCTTTCTGGTGGATTGTGCCCATAGAAAATATAAAAGTGTGGATGAGGTTTCCTTTAGCCAATTGTACTGTAAGAGAAAGTTGGGCTTTCTTCAGTTGGCACACTCTTGTGCCTGTTCCATGTTCTCCAGTCCCTAAAAATCCATTTCGTAGCGCTACATTTTTATTTTGCGCAATAATGAATATTATCCTGGAGCTGATTATACGACACAGGGGAATGTATCATACATCTTTTCTTTCTTCAGTTTCACTGAACCATTTCTGCACCTGCTAATGAAAGAGGCTATCCACTCAGAGAGCAATGCTCCCATTGGGATAAAACTGCATTTTATTGACATCTACTTGGAAGAACTGGCTAAAGTTGGGGCTAAAGAGGTAAGATCAGAGATGATCATGCAAATCCTGATTTGCCTTGGCCAATGCTGCTTTCATCCCCTTTGTTCTTTCCCCCTCACCTTTCCCACAGAGACCCAGCTGTTATCCAAGCCTGCATTGCAGTAAGGGCAGCACTTGAAGCAAATTAGGATTAAGGCCGGATTCCTGCATTTGTTGTTCATGCAATACCTTAGTTGAAACTACTTGTGCACTAGCAAACACTGAGCGCCCTCAAACAATTGGGATTGATGTGAATTATCTGATACTATAATATTAGAGAGGTAACCTTTCTTTGCTGGTGTCACCATCGCTTCATAGATCTTACAATGACCTCTAAATCATCAGATTCTGTCCACTTTCTCTGCCAGCACCATTCTAGGCATTTTCCAACTCCTTTCAGATCCCCCAGCTCTGTGGTAAACCGTGGGTTGGGTTACATCCCAAGGGTGGAGTGGTCGACAAGGTAGCTTGATAGCTTTAAGGAGCTTCACATTCCACGTTTCCACTGTGGCCTCAACAGAACACATGCTTGGAAACCTAAAAATCTCCCAGTGCATTTTGGAATCCAATAGGATTCATGACCCTCTGAGGGTGGACCATTTTAACTCAGCCCCTCTCATGTGGGGTGTTGGAGTCACATTCACCTTGGCTTTAAGTACGTAGTGGTTAGACCATGGTTCAGGACGAATCTCCAGCCCTGAAACCAAACCTTCCCTCAAAGACTCAGTGCAAAAGGTTAAGTCCAGGGTGTGACTTCTTTCATGTGTGGGGAGACCCAAGGCAGTCAAAGAAGCTATAAAATCCTGGGCCGGTCCCAACGAGAATGATCAGTCTATGAGTCTTCAGTAGCACATCTGACAGTACCTCTGGCAGCTCATAGAGGGTGGCCACTGAGGAACTAGGCGACCTGTAGACAAGAAGAAGGCCTAATCCAGGGGTGTCAAACATATGGCCCCTTGAGAGCTCTTATCTGGCCTGCAAGCCAGCTGAGGCAGCCACCACCACCCCAGTCCCGATCTAGACTGGCAAGGCATAGCCTGGCCCAACCAAGCGACTTTATTTCATATCCGGCCCTCTTAACAAATCAGTTTGACACCCCTGATCTAGACCAAGGAAGAAATGAGATCATAATAAAGTAAAGCATTCCTTTCTATCTAATCTCCATAGCATCCTTAGAGCTGATGATGCAGGGGCCCCAATTACTCTCCCGTGTTTCGAGCAAAAGCCAGCACAGTGGTTTATTGTGGAACTGGGTGACGTAAAAAGAGCCAGATGACATGCAGAAAGATGCTGGTGGAAAACTCGCACTGAATCCAACAAGGCATGCTATAGAGCAGGGGTGTCAAACATAAGGCCTGCAGGCTGAGTCTGGCCCCTTGAGAGCTCTTATCCGGCCCGCCAGCCAGGCAGCCACCATTCTCAATCTGGGCTGGCCCGAACAAGTGGCATTTATGTCATATCTGTCCCTTGTAACAATTGAGTTCTATCCTTAGTTCCTGCTGTAAGGAGCATACAGCCAATGTCAGTGATAGTTTGCATTGGAAGTATGTGGAAGTTGAAGGTCTCATGGAGGATAGTAGCCACACCACTTCCTCCCCAGCCAGTTGTGCAGGGTTGGAGGAAGGCTGTGGAACCAGGGGTTTTTAGTTGGGACAGAAACATCATGTCATTTTCTTCCAAACATGTTTCTGTTATGCAAGCCAGGTCAATTTCTCCTGCCTGCAACATCTCATAGAGACATGCAATTTTGTGGTTCACTGGTCTGGAATTGCATAATATTAGTGTAGACATGAAGGAAATTCATAAATACACTCTTTAAAGTAAATTATACACATATATCTGTACTACAGCTATAAAATGTTTTTACCCTGGTTTATAGTCATGGCTTTTCCCCAAGCATCCGTGGCAATTTCAGTTTTAGAAGGTATGCATTTGTTCCTTCATAAAAGATTACAATAATTTAGTAAGAACCTGGCCCACCTAACTGTTTTGTTTTGTTTTTGTAGCTCAGAGCAGACCAGAATCTCAAGTTTATCGAACCCTTCTGCAAAACTGCTGCCAAGACCAAGGAGTATGTTTAGTAGCTGTATTTTACTACTTACAATGGCTCTGGTGATGTGTGTGTGTGTGTGTATTTTTTTAAACAGCATCTATTGCATTTTTGTCCTGTCTTTTTTCCAGGGAGCTTAGGGCAGCATTCATTGTTCTCCTCTATCTTATCTTCACAACAACTATGTGAGCCACATTAAGGTGCGAGAGAACGGACTGGTCCAAGGTCACCCAATAAACCTCATGGCTGAGTGGGGATTTGAACCCAGATCTATCCAGTCCTCATCAGTTTAGCAGCTGCACCATGGTAGTAACTGAGCAGATTTCCAGAACAAAATCAAGCATAAAAGAGAGAGTAGAATGCTCATTGTGAGGCAAGACTAGCTTTCTTTTGTGTGCCTGCAAATGAAACTGCGTAACTATGGGAACTGTATAGTCTATTTCTTCTGATAATGAGAAAGCTATTTCTTGGTTCTCTTGAGTACTGCAATAGTATTGCGAGAATATTAGCAAAAGAATATTGGATGAACTAAAAGCTTTTGGTCTTACTTCAGAATCCATATGCTGAATTGATGGTTGCTTGTTGTCTTTTGCAAATTACAGTGCAATTCTTGTAATCTTTGTGAGGCAGGCTTTCAAAGGGTGTAAAGGGGAAGCCCCAAGAGTATATCTTTGTGATGCTCTTTTTCTCCTTTAACAACTCAGTCGCCATCTGCTGCAAGCCATAATCCACGGTATCTTTGAAACCATTGTGGATCAGTGCCCATTTGCTGTAGAAGATTTGATGAGGGAACTGAAAGCTAGTAGTGATGATGCTCAATCAGAAGATGATGACTGGGATGATGAAGAGAATAAGCTCGTGGCCAAAGGTAAGCATGTGGCTGCTGTGATCTGATGACCGCTACCTTGGATTACTGTCATGTGTACCATCTGAAGCTTCCTTTGAAGGCTGTTCAGTGGGGATAAACGGATGCACACTCTGCACCTGGGCACTGTCTCATATTGTATTGCCAAGCACAATTTAAAATATTGGCTTTAACACCTAAATAAATGTTCTTGCTCCAGATTGCTTTCTCCTGTTTCAGCTCTTTTTATCTAGGTGAGGAAATCTGCTGGCATGCTTAACTGACAAGGAGAAATCTTCCTAGTGATTCACATTTGTGGATGAGAACCAAACCAGAAATTTTGTTTTCTCCTCCCTCCCCCTCCCACCTTCAGTCAGCCTTCTATCAGCCTAGGCTGTGGTCAAAAGTACCTGACAAAATTCTCACCAGCAAAGTCCCTCTCACACTAGGGCCATATCCTTTCCTTCAGGAGAGAGGCAGGGTAGTTTGCTCATCTGTTGCCAGTCTGAAACCAAAACCAGTGAGTCTCTGTCCAGCTCAAAGCAAGACGAGAAGATGTTCCCCCCTCAGGCCTTTGGAAGTGTAAGTTCATTCCCTCACCTTGCCCTGTAAGGGCCATGCTAGTTACAAGGTGAGCTCTTGAGAGGACAGAGGGAGGAAAATATCATCCTCTCATCTTGTGCTGGAATGAGTTAGGTGCAATGGCTCATCTGAACTTTGGCTTGAGTCCACTATGGCCCAGTTTGTTCCAAATGATTGTTAAGTGTGTTTATTCCTTACTGTGCAGATAGGAGCTTGCCAAACAAACTTTCACTAGATGGTGAAGCAGAAGAAAACCCTTTAGAAGCTGCGGATGATAGCATTGGGCCTGTCCTTCAGGTAGGTGCCCTCTTTGGCAAGGTGCTGCTGGTGTAAGGCTAGTATACCAGTGATTTCTTCTGATATGCATGAGCAGAGGCGCAAGTCCATGACTGGTGGGATCTGTTACCTCAGGCATGGAGTCAAGGTGCTTAGTAGGAGGGAGTTTGGACTGGTGGCAAAGTGGTACATATAGGAGTTGGGCAGATGCAGTCATTCAGATGTGTGGAGTAGGAAAAATGGTAAATGTCATATGATAGAACACAGCGTCAAGGTACTGTGTCTTTCAGTTTATGAAGAGATCAGGATAATGAGATTATTGTGCATCCACATCATTCATTATTAGGGACTTTTCTAGGATTTTAAAAATGTTTTAAAAATCTTCCTCAGCTTTGCCACAAGATTAGAAAGTGCTGAGCAGTTGAGAAAATAGAATCCTGGTACAAGTCCAAGTGGGACAAGGAACTGGTGGAGAAGTCAACTTTTCGTTTACAGGATGTGAAAGTGCGCTTATCTCCTGAATTTAGTGGAATTTTTTTAAATGGGTAATGATTATATGTTTAGTGTCTCATTTTATATAGTTAGCTGTATGATTTAATATTTTAGTTTATTCATTAATCTGCATAACTTTATTTGCAAAGCTGTTTTGTTCAGTTTTTGTGTTGTCTTACCTAGAAAGCATATATATTTTTAAAAGTTTGAGAAACTGGATAAATGCTCACATTTACTTGATCTGAAGAGCTATAACGTGTGTTTTTTTTTATTTGATAGTTTGATTATAACAGCATTGCTGACATGCTGTTTGAATTAGCCAGCAGAAAAAACACACCAGCTTTTAATAGAAAACATCTCTACAAAATGGTTAAAAAGTAAGTGATCTGAAAGTACACACTTGAGGATCTGTTTTGCCTGAACATCTTATCTTTTCTGTTTGTGTCATGGAGCATTAGCAGTACTACCCTTTCCAATTTATCTTGGTGGTCTAAAAATAAAATGAATGCAAACGCTGGCATTTGTGCTTCTTCTGTTTGTGGCTGCCCACAATGGAAATAAAAACTTCTTTTTCCCTGTTTTCCAGGCTCCAGGACCTTGCAGAAGGTGAGCCTCCAACTTCGCTTTGCTCGTCTTTTGATTTTGCATGTAAATGTACAGTAAAAAAGGTAAAGGTCCCCTGTGCAAGCACCGGGTCATTCCTGACCCATGGGGCGACGTCACATCCCAATGTTTACTAGGCAGACTTTGCTTATGGGGTGGTTTGCCAGTGCCTTCCCCAATCATCTTCCCTTTACCCCCAGCAAGCTGGGTACTCATTTTACCGACCTCGGAAGGATGGAAGGCTGAGTCAACCTTGAGCCGGCTACCTGAAACCAACTTCCGTTGGGATTGGACTCAGGTCGTGAGCAGAGCTTGGACTGCAGTACTGCAGCTTATCACTTTGCGCCACAGGGCTCTTCTAAAAATGTACAGTAGTGGATGAGAAAATACAATCATAGTAGTCGTATGTGTCCTTAGAAGCAAGACTCCAGGGCTTTTACCTGAGTTTCTTAACTCAAAAGGAATAGAATCTTTACCTGATTGTTTCAGAGTTTGAGCAGATTTGAGCAGATTTGAAGTGGTGTTCTTGTTTTCTTAATCTTTAAATGAACAGCTTGATGTTTCAAATGTAGAAAACGACTATAGTAGAGTATATTGTGAAGACTGAGTTTTTATTTTCTTTTAAAGAGAAAATTAGTGCTTGCTAATGTGAAATGTGGGTGAATGAAGGTCAAAATAGTACAGTACTTGGTTGTGCCATGTCTCAGTTAAATACTCTTGCACATCAGGGACTTTTCCACAAGACGACTTTCCTGAAGATGTTTCTACAGATGAAGATGACGATACCTTCAGCAGGAAGAAGTGGAAGAGAAAATCCAGCAAACCATCAGATAAAAGCAAGCTGGAAAAAGAAGGTGGGGAAGAGAGCTGCTTGCAGCATCCTATCCGATCTGTTTATGTGTGCTTAGATCCTGTACCTTCTTTCTGCTTGCATTCTTCTTTGCCCATTGCAGAGTGCACGTTGCTCTGGCACTAGGCAATTTTGTGAGATTAGTGTCTTTCAAGAAGCCAAAAAATGTCTAGTGTGGAGGAATGCAACTCCCCAGCAGAGAACCACTTCAACAACAGACTAAAAGGAGTGTCCGCAGAAAGGAATTGTAGGATCCAAGCTTTTGAGTTTCACTTTTTATGTACCAGCCAGTTCTGGTTGGGTTTTACTACAATTATAGAGTTTCTTCACTGGAAATATCTTTTGCTGTGTTGCTTCGTCTAGGGGTGGAGTGGAACTTGCCTGACGTCTCAGGCCAGAGTGTGTAGCTAGGGTCTTCCAATGAAATACTCTGTTATAAGCCAAGCTCTCTGAGTATACCAACATCAGGAAAGCTTTGGGAGAACCTTGACAGTTAAAATGCTATTTAACAGCAACATGCCTTGCTAGGGTCATATGAATGGCTTGTCTAGTTCAGCAGTCTGCCTCTCTCAAGGGCTAGGGCAATACCTCAGGCAGATGCTCAAACAGGACTTAACAAAATTGTTTGTTTTAGTATTATATTGTTATTAGTTTTCTATTCTGTGACCTATTTGAATCTGCTACTATGACATCATTTAGAGATTAGCCAGCATGCTGTTGTGTTTTGTAGAGACTTTCATATCACAGCACAGGTTTTCTTTCTGTTAGTATCAAACAGGACTTAACAGCAGCATCCATTCCTTGATACCAATCTCCCCCCCCCCTTTTCTACTGGTAAGCAGTATAAAACAAAAGAAGAAAAGTGGCCACTTTCTGAACTGCCAATAACAGATGTAAGACTGTGCTAATCCACTCCTCGTTCTTTAAAGTCATGTACCTTGCCTTGATAGATAATGCTGGAAACAGAAAAACTGATATGGAAGAAAATGGTGGCAACACAGGGTTGCGAAAGAAAAAGAAGAAGAGAAAGAAGAAGTTGAGTCAAGGTACTGACACATTCACTGCTACAGGAAAACAGAATGAGCCAGTCGTATTAGAAGAATCCAAAGAGCTAAACCAGGATGATGAATCAGCAAATATGAACAAAAGACAAAAGAGGTCTTTAGATACAGAGGCAAATAAAACTGTTTCTGCAGCCCTTCCTGTGGGAGGGCTTAGTGGCAGCTCAGCAAAGGAGACATTAACATGTTTGGTAAGCAATATAAAGAAAAAGCCAAAGAAGAAAAGTGGTAGCTTGTGGAAAGTTCCCATAGAAACCGTCCATCAAAACGGACAAGTTCCTACTAGTGCAGATGGAATTCTTGGCTACTCTGTTCTTGTAGATAATGTTAATAAAGTGACCAAGAAGAGACAGAAAAAGGAGGTCGGGATCATCACTGGAAATGGTTTTTCTGAAGAGGCCGTTAAGCAACCAGAGAAGGAAGGGTGGTCAGAATTGCCATCCACCGTGTTCCAAAAAGTTAAGTTGAGGAAAAAACAAAAATTGGGTATTTTGGAAAAGATGAGAGGTTCGAAGAAGAAAATAGTCAGATTGAAAAAGAAAAGGAAAATCAAGGAAATCCTAAATGCTGTAGAAGAAAATGAACTTGAAGCTGAAAACAAGAGCAAAACCAGTGTAAGTAGATTCTCCCATAATTTTTCTGCCACCTTTAACATGCACACTTGTACACATCCCCTCAACACAGTTTTTTCATGGTTGATAACCTTTTTTTTTTCCTATGTAGTCATCCAGTATATTATTTGTGGCTGGTTCAAATGCTATACATTTGTTTGTTTTTTAAATTAAAACATGGTGAGCAGCAGGCCTGTGATTGTATGGGAGGGAGCCAATGATCACAAGTGCTGTGATTGTACAAATAGTGGGAAGGTAATCAAAATCTGGGGTATTATCCACACAGATGTTTCATGTATGCCCGTAGTACATGCTGTGTTGTGTGTGCACTGGAGAAGATGCCAGTGAGCCTGCTACCACAGTATGCATGTCCAGTTTTCAAAATATTTGGGGTGGCTTCCAGTCAGGTAGTTTTGTGATACCAACAGTGGCTTAACATGCGTTTTGTGTGTAACGTTTGCCATTGATGAGGTAAGGCTCCTGAGCTAAAATATACTTGCAAGTATATCATTGCTCCTTGACTTGTCTGTTGTGCTGTGTGCGCGCGTGCGTGTTCAACTGCTCTTTTATCTCCCAACAGGAGCCTAGTGGCTTTCCCATTGTGCTAAAGAAAAAGAAGGCCCAGGCTGGGAATGACTTTGTCAAATTTGAAAAGACAACTCTGCCAAAGCCAGTATTCTTTAGAAAAGCCAAAGGAAGCATTACTTCCATGCAGGTACAATGTTGCTGATTTAAATCTGCTACAAAAAGCCAAGATGGAGAAATGGCCCTTCTAGTGCAATGCTCTTTAAGCCAGAAGAAGGCATTTATGTCCCTAGCTGTGGCCATCCTTCTGTTACAGACCTAGGTCATTTGACAACAGCCATTGTATATAACACTTGGCCTATGTGAAATTATTCATGCTGAAATAGTCAGGTTTAATAGGTGTTTAATGTGCTATTGGGGGGGGGGGCTGCTGCATCCCTCTGGGCTCATTGCAGCACTTAGCAGGCAGGCACAGTAACTGCAGAAGCACCACTTGTCTCAGGGGAAATGCCAATGTTGATAGAAAGTCAAGGTATAAATTCAGTGGGTAATTTTACTGTTTGCTACCCTGGTGTAGTTATTTCAGAGTACTTCTGTGAGGTCAGGTCTCTTGATTCTTACAAGATCTGTGGCTGTGTTCTTAGTTGAGGGGAAATGCTAGTGGCCTATCCAGCACAAGAAGAATAATGGTTATTTTCCTCTTGTTAAAGTTCAAGAGCAGTATGTAGAAATTGGTTTTTCTCCAAGCCCATGACCAGTTTTGAGACCTTGTTTTGTACTTTCCATTTATTTGAAAATCTATCGTCCTTCAAAAACAGTGGAATGATTAGTTCTTCAGTATCCTTGGGCTGCTGTAGACACAACACTGGCTGCTATAACCCTAGTCAGAAATTGGTGGCAAGCCTTAGGAATGTGCTATCCCTTTCTTAGAACAAATATTCCCTTCTATGAACTTCACTTGAGCAGTTCAGTTGCGCAGACATTGACCACAGTCAAGGCTAACCCAGATAGATCCTGTGTTAAGGGAAGCCTATGACCACCTCACATTGTGAGGTTTCTGAAAGCATGTGAGGTTTCTGAAAATATGTCAACTCCAGTTAGATTACAATCAGTTGTACAAATGGAATTGCAAGCATCGTTTCAGTAGGTAGAAACTATAGAGAATCCTAGAATTTTATGGTAAAAAACAGATATTAATTCTCTCTCTGAAGTGGGACTATACCACTTTCAGATTGCAGAAGGGATTCAAATGTGTGAATGCCTTTTCATGAAAAAAGTTCCTTCACATAGAGATGTTAGGTCCCAGTCTAACCTTCTCCCTTATATGCCAGTTTCTGTATGCAGAGAGGTTTTCTGAGGGTTGAGGCCCCCCTCCTCTATCTAGTCTAGTTCTTTTACTCTGGAAGCCTATGAAATGCTTCCAGCTTTTTCCTAACTGGGGCTGTGGTATATGCTGTTGATGTGCTGCCACTGATGGCTCTAATTTGTTTGTATTTTACAAGTTATTTTCAGCAGTGGAGATGAAAAGAATATTTTAATAATGTAAAAGTTTTTAATAGGACCAGAAAAATAACTTTATCTGTTGTCTTCATCTCCTTTTTGTAGTTAACCAGGCTACAATCTTCCAGTTCCAAAAAGGTCACCTTCGGACTGAATAAGAACATGACAGCTGGTGAGTGCCGTCACTCTGTTGCTTCTCTGAAAACAGACCAGTTAACAAGAATAGAGTAAGGTACGTTATTTAGCAGCAGTTGCTTGAAAATGTAATAATGGCTTCAGTTTTGTGTACTTATGTAGACTGCAGTTAATAAGAGAGAAAGTAAAATGGCTTCCATCTGAAGCAATCTGGAAGTGAGGGCAAAACTTCAGTTCTGTTGTGATTGCCATCACCTAGATAGAACAGCAGGCTTTACTCCCAGATACACTCTGACCCCAAGCGCTGAACTACTGTTACCCATAAAAATGAGGGTTCCAATTGACCCTAGCATAAGTTAAATAAAAAGGTAAAGGTCCCCTAAACAAGCATCGGGTCATTACTGACCCATGGGGTGACGTCACATCCTGAAGTTTCCAAGGCAGACTTTGTTTGTGGGGTGGTTTGCCAGTGCCTTCCCCAGTCATCTTCACTTTTCCCCCAGCAAGCTAGGTACTCATTTCACCGACCTCGGAAGGATGGAAGGCTGAGTCAACCTTGAGCCGGCTACCTGAAACTGACTTCCCTTGGGATCGAACTCAGGTCTTGAGCAGAGCTTTTGACTGCAGTACTGCAGCTTAACACTCTGCGCCACGGGGCTCACTGTCATACTGGCAAACCAGCACATGAAGGATCCATTAGGAGCTGAAACATTCAGGATGGTTCTCCATTTATCCCAAACCCAAAACAAAACCCATGGTTGTTGGAAATCTGTCTGGGTCCCCTTCATGTGTTAATGGCTGTGGTGCCCACACCTAGGGGTGTGCAAATGTTGAGTAAACTTTTTGCTTTTTAATCTTTGACAGAATTTAAGAAGACGGACAAAAGTATCTTAGTCAGCCCACAGGGAGCTTCCCGTGTGGCTTTCAATCCTGAGCAAAAACCACCCCACGGAGTCCTGAAATCAGCTTCTGGCTCTCCTGTTGAAACGTCTCAAATAAAGGAATCCACTTTAGTGCCAGCTAAGAAAAGACCAACTGCAATGGACTTCTTCTAAGCAAACAAGGAGAGGACTCAGTTTGAACAGAATATTCCAGCAACCAGTTGTTTCTGGAGGTATTTTTGTTTGTTTTTAAATTAACAGGATGGCATTCATTAGGTCAGTGTGACTTGTGATGCCGCTACTTTACTAAGCACCTCTGTTTGAAACGGCTTTGTGTATGTTGCTGTGAAAAGAAAAGTAATTTTGAGTTTCTAATTTGTGTGTGTGTTTTTTAAAAAATCCTGTCGTGGTGAAAGAATTTGTAAAAACTTGTTCTAAACTATTGCTTGGGTGTTTTTGTAAAACACAGTTAAATGAGGGGGGGACTTATCTTTATAGCCCACTCTAAGCAGCAGGGTACACAACTCCCTTCTTTTCATGCTTCCTGCCACCTGCCTTCCACTTTCTTACCAAAGGTTTTGGTTTAAATTCTGAATATCTGCTCAGATGGAGTATGTCTGTAGAAAAGCCACTGGAATATTCTTGATTGGGTTCAGCTACTGCACGCTGTGTGCACTTCCCAATAATTCGTATTGGCATTGATGCCTCTTTGGGATTTTGCTCCCCTGTGGAACAAAAGAATACATGCTTTTTTCCCTTTTGTTGAACCTTTGCTTTTTAAACATTTACTTTTTACCCACCAAATAACATTATCTTTCCTCCATTAAGATTCTGCTTTGATGTACCTATAAAATCAGATCATCAATTTGCTGTGGAAGTTGCTGTCTTAAGGAGTAAAATGGGGGTTGAATTTCTATATGGGATTTAATCCCTTATGGAGGGTGCGGATAGCTTGTCGCTTATTCTGCCTTCCCCTCCAGATTATTTCAGGAACCCGTGTAGACACTAGGTCGTAGGAATAATGACAGACAAATATGTATTTCATTTCAGTTTGCTCAACTTGAGCTTCAGGATAGATAGCTCTTTCTTCACTGAATATTTTTCAGGAAGTTGCTAACTAAAGGATGTCCTTGTGGACTGCACTATGTGAATGGTTTTGTCCACCTGCCAGTGGTCTGAGAGTGTTTTTTAAAGCTTGCTTTTCCACAATTCTAAATAGTACAAACTAGTCAAAATTTAAAGATGAATTCCATGGATTTCTTCTGTCATGATAATGTTTTATATCTTGATATATTAGCAAAATGTAATGGCTTGGATCCAAGGTCTGTTTTCATTGTTTTTGCCACTTCCTCCTCTCCGGCTCCCAGTTACCCCCTTGTGGTGTTCCTCAGGGTTCATTGTCCCCATGAGAACAGCACTTCAGGGAACACAGTGGGCTGAAGCAGGAGTGGGGAGGTAAGAAATCTCTTTTACATTGATGGAACAGAAATTAGCAGAAACAAAACTTTGGATCCAACCCAATAGAAAGAATACATCTTAGCAGAAATGTTAGCATTTCTTCTTTAAGCTGATGTTATATAAACAAGAAATCAATATACTACTTTGGAAAACAAATAGGATTTTAGGGAACTAGAACTAACAGATATTAGTGATCTTCCTTTGCACAGGCCTTTTATGGAGCATATAGCATAATGCATTCTTCTTAGAGTAGTTTGGCATTATAATGCTTCTCCAGTTTAAAGGCTAGAACCAGAATATAGAGTATGTAAAGGTGCTGCAGGATAAGAGTTCCCTTTGTCCTTCTACCAGTCTGCGCCTCAGGACTTTATGGTCATCCTAATAGGCATCAAAGACTCTGTCAGGCATCTTGCAGGACAAAAGTAACGACATTCTTTTTCCCCCCTGAATGTTAAAGTAGTTATGAGTTCTAAATTAGAAAAAGGATAAATCACCTTATGGTTAATTTTCTGCAAGAAAGATATTTTAATGTGTATGTGTATTATTCCTGTTCTGTCTTTGCCCACTACTTTGCCAAGAGTTTAATTCAAATCAGAATATTGATTTAACTTCATATCTGCAGGCCTTAGGACAATGGAAATGAATGCAACACACGAAACAACATGACACACACTTGTACAGTACCCGATCCAAATCAGGGATCTCTGCATTTAAATCATTTTGTCGGTTAATTTGTGTATTCTCAAACTGTCTAGAATTAAAGGAGTTAAAGTGGGTTGTATTAAAAAGCTAAACTTTGTAAAGATCTTTTATTTTTAAGAAAATAGTTACTTGGTTTTGTAGTTAAGACAAAGCCTGCTGAGTTTAAAGCTTTGTATATAAAATCTTTGAGTAAATTTTTTTATCAAAGTTGTGTGACTTGGAAGGCATCTCTTTTAAACTGTTGTTTCCTCTGCACCTTATTGTCAGTGTGTGGTTGTGAGGGGAGGGGGTGGCCATTGTTCAGTATTCACCTCTGACTCCATGAAAATAGGCTGCTTAGACTGGGCTAATAAAGCTGTCTCTTCCCATGAAACTTGGCATTGCTTTGTTCTTGTTCTGAACTCCAAAGCTGCTCTTATCTCTAAGGTTTGGATTGCAATACTACAAAGCAAAGTTCAGTGTACAGTTTGAAACGAGATCTTGGTGAAAACAGAAAATAAGAACCATCTTTTGATAGTCTAGCTCTAGCCATCAGAACATAGGGGAGCAAGATATGCTTCCAGGGAATGAGAGAGTGAATTCTGTTCAGCCGTGGTTTAGCAGTAGCCACCAAGAATAATTCTCTGCACAATCTGATCTCATGGATATATAAGCTTTCATCAAAAGAGTGGTCTTGGTTTATACTGAATCAGCTTCTTAAAAAGGCAAACAGTCATTCTTTAAGAAACTGATTCATTCTGGCTTTTGTCAAGTCTTTCTCTCCAAACTGCAAACAGATGCTATAAAAATAATATGCTATTAAGATGATACTCTGCCCTGACAGAAGGCTACTTCCCACAAGTTGGTTTTCACACTCCGATATGACTTTCTTGTAGGAAAAACAAGTATACACTGGAGTATATCTATGTTGCTGTGAGCAGTTTAAGCTTCCCATTCTGCAAAATGCTATTTTCAATCTTTGTTTGAGGGTTTACCATATTTTTGCCATTTACAGTCCCAGCAGTTGCTTAATAAATGTTATACAGCTTGCTTGCTTAGGAGCAAATCCCATTGACAGCACAGGGATTTACTTCTGAATAAATATTTGTAGGACCAGGCTGAAAATTTCATTTTTCAAGGATATAGATTCCTTCTATTGCTCCCTCAGAATAACTTTCTTGGCTAAGTAAGAACTTTATTTATGTAGAATGTAATGCAGGTTGTTTACATACATTTTGAATGGATTTTATAAACAATTAAGAAAAAAACTAAGTTTAAAGAAACCTTGGATAGGAGACCATGTATAGGAGACTTTGAAGCACTATGCTTTTCAATTCCAAGATAACATATTTGTTTCTAATAAACTGCATTCCAAACAATGGAGTAGCAGATAATGTTTTGCGGTGACCACCCATTATAGTCTATAACAAAGCTCTTGCTGCCCTCAACAGATTGGGTGAAGACCCACAATAAGTCCATTAACAGTTTCCATTGAAACCTATAATTTGGATTTATGTGGTTAATGGAACAAATAATTTCTTTAACAGTTTTGAGTGGGTTTTCCCCCTTCCATTAAAGCATTGCATATTTGATTAATCTTTGTCTGCAGTTGGCTTTTATAATGGTGTGAGATCATGAGTTGTTCCAGTCTTTGTTTCTTTTCCGTGTTGCTGCTTTAATTAAAACACACACAGCTTTGGATGCTTGCAGTGTAGCCACTGCTTATTTTATATGGATCCCGTTCGACATCACATTTCAGAAATGAAGGACAGGCTGGAGCTGGTCTTCCTGTAGCCTCTGACCTCCATTGTGTTCTGTGGGGCAAGAAGATATTCTAAGCGGCCGTCTGTTAACAAGAAACTGAGGACGTTTTGTTTTAACATACCTTCACAAGAAACATGAAAGCTTTGTAACATTCAAAGTGGCCTCTTATATCCATGATTGTAATGTAATGGGTGATTAGATAACCGCTAAAGGAGGAGAATGTGATTGCTGTACTAATGTAGATGTGACTACACCAAGACACCTAATGCACACTAATTAAATAGTTCCATAAAGCTTTGATTGTCAAATACAACAGCACGGTTCACATGTTACAGTGAATGCACATATAATCCATATACTGTGTACTTGATTTTTCTTTATACCTACCTTGAATAATCAAACTGGCTTACAATCACCTTCCCCTCCCCACAATAGACACCCTTTGAGGTAGGTGGGGCTGAGAGTTCTAAGAGAGTTGTGACTAGCCCAAGGTTACCCAGCTGGCTTCATGTGGAGGAGTGGGGAATCAAACCCGGTTCTCTAGATTAGAGTCAAAAGTTCAAAGTGTGATTTAAACCCCATGCTTGTTTTGGTCATTGACTTTTCCCCATCCTGCATTTCCACATCAGAATAGATACTATTCTTTAAGAAAATGTTCTCATCCAAAGATATTTCATCATGTATATTGACACCGACTGACCACCCCTTTTGGCCTACTATTACTAAGCAGGAATTAATTTGTATGATTAAGCGTTTACAGTCAGGGAAGGCTCCAGGCCTGGACATGGTACCTAATAATTTATTTAAGATAAATCCAACATGCTGGGCTATGAATTTAGCCCCAGTTTTCTCTGAAATCAATACTGGAATGATGCCCCCAATCTGGAAACATTCTATCATTGTGCCAATTTACAAGAAAGGCTCCAAGGCAGATCCAGCAAGCTACCATTTATTTGTCTCTTGGTTGGGGAAGTCATACACCTCATATGTATATCTCAAATCAGAGGAATGGGTAACCTTTAACAAAATATTAGGACATGAACAAATTGGTTTTACGAAAGACTTTGCTCCTCAAGACCATTGCTTGATCTTAGCCCATTTAGTTGAAAAATATGCCTTTTCATCTAAAGGTAAACTACATGTTGTATTTATAGATTTGGAGCAAGCTTTTGACACTATATCTAGGAACAGGTTGTGGGGAAAACAAGCATACTTCTTTCGACAAAATACTTCTTTGGTTGATTTAAAAAAAAATCTCTACTGTTCTTGTGTGGCACAAGTGTGTTGTGGTGATAAGGGTGAACATCCAGAGATTTTCTGCCTGGATAGAGGTGTGAAACAAGGCTGTCTTTCGGCACCTCTATTTTCTTAATTTGTATTTAAATTACCTTTCAGCCAACCTCTCCTCAGCTGAGTTCCATTGTTAGCCAAATTGCTCTTTAACTTGGGGAATTAGCAAGCAAGATGGCAAACTACAATATTTATATAGCGAGAGCAACCTTTGTATACCAGAGCCAGTAACTGTGACCTTTAAATAAAGACAGAAGGAAAGCATTCCGAATTAAGAGTTTATGTTGTTTCCTTTCAAATCAGTGATGCATACACACATACAGAGAAATCTAAGAAATTCAAAGAGAGTAGTACAAGCACAGATGCCAACGTGGCAGGGATCGTTGGTGGGGAGATATTTACAATTCTTGAAGAGGTGTTGTCCAAGTTCACGTAGACTAAGACAGAAGAAATTAATAGCAAAGGCGGGGGCAAGGGGTTCCTGTAGACTTGGCCAGCAAGGCAGGAGGGAGCGTGGTCAGGCTGCGCAAAACCCAAACCAACAGAGTAATGGCAAAGATGCCAGGAAAGACCTAAGGTAACACTATGGGCTGGGGGCACCCCAGATATACTGTTTTTCTGGGGGCGGGGAGAGGGGGTTTACCCCTCCTAGGTTCCCAGGTGACAAAAGGTGACAAAAGGATTAATCTGTGGCTACCGGGGTGGGGATGGTGAGAATTTGGAAATCTATTCTGATTCTAATGGCTTTTGCAACCTGGGAGGAACCGGGAGATCTCTGCTGAAGTGATTAACGTTCTGGAACAATAGGAACGATCTCTGCAAAAGTCTGGGGATCGCTGCTGCATAGCTGGAAGAACTACTCATCGCTGATACCAGGATTGCTGCTGATTGTCCATTAAGCTGCTGATGTTGCAATGGGAAAGGGGGGTGTTGGCACTGACTACCCGACTGTCTGCTTTCCACGACATGGCTGCGGCTGTAACAGAGTTTGCACAGGAACATGGAGTCTCTCAGGTTCACTGGAGGTTGCCCTTCTGTTTCCTAGCTGCTGGCTGCACGGAGCTCGCAGGAGCGACCGTGTCAGTTTAAATGGAGCGTGCAGCGGCCGTCCCATAGCGTTTGGGGTGGGTGCGCGGCTGGAACAGTAGTCGTGTGCCTGCATATCGGGTTGCCAGGTCCAGTCCGGGAGTTTAGGTGGCCCGTATGCTTTCACCATCCTCCATATTTGTCTTCAAAGGCACTAACCTTACTCCTCTATGCAGATGATGCCATCCTAATGTCCCGCAATCAGGTAGGCTTGAGAAGACTTCTAGAGCAGTTCTCAAAATATTGTAAATCAGAGGAACTTAAGATCAATTATTCAAAGTCTAAAATTATAGTCTCAAAAACTAACAAAATCACTCTCACTACTTGGAGAATTGATAGTATCCAATTAGAACAAGTCTCCAAATTTCCATACCTGGGCGTGATCTCTAACTAACCTTAATTGGAAACCCCATCTCAGATATATAACACACACACAAAAAATCAAACCTTCAGTGGCAGTGATTGAACGCTTTTTCTTCCATAAGGGAGGTAAATATAGCTCTTAAACGGAGCTTCAATATTGGATTGCTCTTGTGTCAGTTTTTACAGTAAATTACAGGGACCCCAAGATGTGTAACTGGAATAGGTTTAAGGCTAGAACTAGGCCAAGGTTCTGTCAAAGCCAAAGTGTGGCTACAAGCCTTTAAACATAGACTAAAGGTCATATTTTCAAATGAGGATAGCCTGATTTACAAACTAATCCAAAACCAGTTTTGCTCCTGCTGGATGCAAGAAATTGACAAGAAATTATTAATCCTAAACCTACCTAAGGATACCTTATTTGGTATGGGAAAGGTGAATCTATATTAACCATCAAGAACTATATTAAAAATTAGATTACTCCAGCTCTATAATGCATGCTAGGAGAGTGCCTTTTTTGCAAACTCCAGCGTATTTTAGCAATTTAATAGTCCCTCGTTACCATAGAACATTCATGCTTGCTCGCTTGAATGCCGCCCCTTCAACAGTGTTAAACAGAAGATATGGCAACTTACCTTATTCAGATAGGCTGTCAGGCTGCTATCTCGGTTTCGTTATTGCCTCTGTCTCTGCGCTGTATTGTCTGGCCCCCAAGGTCGCATACCTAGGCCTGGGAACTCAGCTCCTGGGAAACTGTATTCAGCCTATGCTTGTAATCTCCCGCCTTTTCTGCCTTATATTATCTCCCAGCTAGTGAGTCTCTCATAGCTGTCATTTTATTCGTTTGCACTGTATGCCTATTTGACCAGTAAAAGCCATCTGTTTGGACTCTATATGACTTTGTGGTGATTTCTGGTTCTGTGGGCCAAGGGCTGACATTATGACAGCTATCTCTTCACCATTCTACTAGCCAGGCTGGAGCCCAGGGGGGTTCGCCTGCCACTTGGATGGGAGCTGTGCAGCTCTCCAGGTGATCTACTACCCTGGAGCCCTTCTCTGAGGATCCTACTCTGTTACAAGACTTAATCGCTGAACTTTTCCGGACGACCCGAGAGGTTTGCCGCTTGAGGGGACTGGTACAGGAACAGTGGCAATCTCTTACAGGAACTCTCTGGATGTTAACGTCGGAGGATACTGATACTCGCTTAGATCTTCAAGACTTGGATCAATTACTGGACGATGCCCGGTTGGCAACTGAGGATTTACAAATATTAACTGGACTTTTGGATAATCTTATTTCTCGAGAAACTCTTTCTACCATGGCGGGAGCCCCGCCGGAGGGTTTTTCCCTGATCCCGGATGCAGCCAGCTGTCAGGCTGAGGCCAAGCGAGTCGCTATTAGCACCGCTCTTCTCCTTGTGGAATGTACAAAGGACACCCCGGTAGCCACCTTGGCTCAAGTTTTGACCTCGACTTTTGGAGCCGAGGCACCCGCACTGGCGGTTCGAGTACAACGTCTGCTGGGCGGGGAACCCGACCCCATACTCTCACTCCTGGAGACAGAACTTTTACCGCGCATTACGGCAGAGACTGCCCTAAGACTTGAGAACGCCAAAGTTCTTGCGGATCAGCAAGCCGCCGAAGTGGCTAAGGTCGCAAGAGAGAGAGAAGCTGCGGAAGCAGCCAGGGCGGCTGCAGCAAGGATTAGGGATCGAGCGAACGTGGACACGCGCCCCAAGGGCTATCAGGTCTGTCTTTTTCCCCGGCGTCTTTTTCCCCGGCGTTTGTCCCGTCACGCGCGACCCAACGCGCACGCCGTTTGGCTGACCGACGTCGAGACTCAGGAGAGTCTGAAGACGAGGATCTATATGGGGATAGCTCTCAATGGGCCACAAGCTTCCGGACCAGTAAACCTCATCTTACTGGTGGCCCAAGTGAGGAGGTTCATCTCTTACGAGCCCAGAATCGGGAGCTCTCCGACCGTGTTGATCAACTCCAGGAACTAATGGAACGTATGCTTCAGGAGAACAGGCAATTACAACAAACCCTGATAGCTCAGAGACAGCCCGTTCCGATACCGGGTCAGGGGGTACCCGTACAGCCACCCGCTAATGTACCTGCTCCACCCTTGCCTCCTGGAGCTCCTGTTATTCCTCCGCCCGGACCACCCGTGCAACCGGGCCAACCTGCGCCCGGCCCTTGGAAGCAACTCAAATTGAGGACTACGTATGACGGATCTCTCGAGACTTTGCCTTGTTTCTTGCATCAAGTGGACAGTTATATGCGAGAACAAGGACAACTTTTCCCCACGGAAGATAGCCGGGTGCGTTACGTAGCTTCCCTTCTGACAGGTAAAGCGGCTGACTGGATGGTCCTCCAGTTTGACACCCGCTCTCGTGCTATTCGTTCCCTCAACAACTTCATGACTGCCCTGAGAAGGAGGTTTGAGGACCCCTTCCTGGGGGAAAGAGCCAAAACGGAACTCTTACAATTAAAACAAGGCTCTGCTACAGTTCGAGAATTTGCCGATGAATTTCAACGACTGGCAAGTAAAATTGTAGGTTGGCCCGAAACCACCCTGATCCATCATTTCAGGGAAGCCTTGCATCCTGACATTCTGAACTGGTCTTACATGCGGGGCGATCCCGATACCCTCGAAGACTGGATCCTATTAGCCGAGGAAGTGGAAAGCCGCCGACGCTTTATTTCTCTCGTTCGTCAAAAGCACAAGGAAAAAGGCACCCAAAAGCCTCAACCCAAGGCACCACTGCTTGTCCCACGAAATCCCCCACGTCCCCCCCAGGAACGTGAAGCCCGATTTCAGAGGGGTGCCTGTCTTACTTGCGGAGAAATGGGCCACTTTGCAGCCGTTTGCCCGCGCCGCCAGGAATTATTTCGTCCCAGCACGACAACCCGCGCCCGAGGTCGTCCACCACGCAGAGGCACCGCGGCCACCCGCAGCGCAGCTCCGGGAAGACCCACACCCTCTGCACTCCATGCCGGGGACCCAGCCTCCCTGCCTACTACCAACGACCCCGCCGGGTCTCGGATTACAAGTGCCCCATTGGGGGACAGCTTTCCCTCTTCGGATGAGGAAAATCCTTGGATTTCTCCAGCCTTAAACCTGGAATCTCCCCTCGACTTGTCAAAAAACGGCTCCGGTCTGTGGTGAATGGAGCGTCTCCACAGACCTCTCAGGATCTTCCTATCAAACCGAATGCTCCTACCAAAATCAAAGAAGTGGACTCCACCGTCTACGTGGATGCAGTTTTACAACACCTTAACGGTGGTCCGCAACTCCCCGTCAAAGCACTAATTGACTCCGGTTGCTGTCGCACTCTCATAAGCGAAGCCACTTTTGCTGCACTCAGAGCCGACTCTGAGGCTTTACCCGCCCCCGTCCAATTTGCCCAAATGGACGGAAGCCATTTCCAGGGGGGTCCAGTTGATCACCGCACCATAGGGGTGGCAATGGGAATTGGTTCCCACTGGGAACAAATAGACTTCACTATAGCCCCTATCCGATTTGAAGTGGTCTTGGGAATTAACTGGATTAAAGGACATAGTCCCAGTATTGATTGGGAAACAAACACTATCTCCTTCGCTAGTCCCACCTGCGACCAGCATCGGCAGAACTTTGCTCTGCTATATCCGCCCGTTCCAGCATTAACCTCTACTGCCCCAGCACCACCGGTTCTACCTGCTGTATACCGGGACTTTGAAGATGTCTTCGACCTTAGGGAATGTGATGCCTTACCCCCCCCACCGGGCCTCAGACTGTGCGATTGAAGTGGTAAAGGACTGCACATTAACCAAGAGTAAGATTTACCCTATGAGCGCTTCCGAGCGCACTGTCCTCCGGGACTTTTTGGACAAAAACCTCGCCAGAGGGTTCATTCGCCCTTCGAATGCCCCAAACTCGGCCCCCGCGTTTTTCGTCCGGAAAAAAGAGGGCGACCTTCGCCTGTGCATTGACTTCAGAAAGCTCAATGCGGTTACCCAGACCAACGCCTATCCTATCCCATTAATATCGGATATTTTGGGACAATTACAGGAAGGCCGTGTGTTCTCTAAATTAGACTTGGTGGAAGCTTACTACCGAGTCCGTATCCGCGAAGGGGATGAGCACCTCACTGCCTTCTCTAGCTGTTTCGGAATGTATGAATTCCTAGTGATGCCGTTCGGATTAAAAGGGGCCCCGGGGGTCTTCATGCAACTCATCAATGAAATCCTACATGACCTTCTATATCGTGGGGTGGTGGTCTATTTAGATGACATTCTCATTTATTCGAAAACTATGAACGAGCATGTGGCTCTGGTCCGGGAAGTTCTGCAACGCCTGCGTGACCATCAACTTTTCGCAAAACTAGCTAAGTGCGAATTTCATCAAAGCAAACTCACGTTTTTGGGATACATCATCTCCCACCAAGGTCTTCGCATGGACCCCGCCAAAGTCCAAGCCGTCCTCGATTGGACTCCCCCCACCAACCGTAAGCAAGTACAACAATTTCTGGGATTTGCAAACTTCTATCGGGGATTCATCCCTAACTTCGCCCAGGTGGCTCTACCCATTACGGACCTACTGAAAACTAAGGGAAAGTAAGCTCGGCTGCCTTGCCCTCCGCAAAAATCCTATGGACTGAGCAATGCCAAGCCGCTTTTCTGGCCCTCAAACGCCTCTTCACTTCGGAGCCGGTGCTACGGCACCCAGACCCGAATCAAATGTTCATTGTGCAAGTCGATGCTTCTGATGTAGCCATGGGAGGGGCTCTCCTCCAGCAAGGACCGGATGGTCTTCTTCACCCTTGCGCTTACTTTTCAAAAAAATTTGCGCACGCTCAATTAAACTGGCCCATCTGGGAGAAAGAGGCCTCAGCAGTTCATCATGCACTGACTCTATGGCGACAATTCTTGGAAGGGTCTAAAGTCCCCTTTGAGGTTTGGACCGATCACAAAAATCTAGCTGCCCTCACGGGGTCCCATAAGCTATCGGCGAAACAACAACGGTGGGCGGAGTTCTTTGCTCAGTTCCGTTTCACCCTGAAGCACGTCCCTGGGAAGCAGAACGTTCTCGCGGATGCCCTCTCCCGTTTACCACAATATCCGGTAAAACTCGAGAGACCCACCAACTCTCTGTTCACCCCTATGCAACGTGGGACCCTACCTATGCTGGCTGTGCAAACTCGATCCCAGCATCAGCACGCCTCACCCAACCTACAAGCTCCGCCAGCCCAACCGGCTGCCCAGCCGCCACCGCAACAGACCGGCGTTCCCGCCCTTCCTACCCCTCCGGCCGCCCAGCCGCCTGCAGTCTGCGCGCCGCCGCACGTAAGCACTAGCCCCATAACTGTTTCTAAGATCTCCATGGCCGACGGGGGGGCCCCCTCCAAAATCCCCATCTCCGAGTCCTTTTTAAATGTCCTTCGGGACCAGTGCCTTTTAGAACGCTCCGCTCATACCCTACCCCCTGGTGTTTTGGAACAGGGAGGGTCCTGGTACAAGGACTCGAAATTGTATGTACCCAAAGCTCTCCGGAAGGACGTTTTACATTTAGCTCATGGAGCCAAAACAGCTGGGCACTTTGGGTTTCTGAAAACCCTTCACTTATTGCGCAGACAGTTCTGGTGGGGGGGAATGCGTTCCGACATTGACTCCTTCATCCGCAGCTGTCCCGTTTGTGCCGCTGCGAAACGATCGCAGGGCAAACCCCCGGGACTGCTACAACCTCTTGAAACGCCCAGCAAACCTTGGGAAGTGATTGCTATGGACTTTATGACTGATCTCCCTCTCAGTGGGGGTAAAACTGTGTTGTGGGTTGTTACTGATTTGTTTTCTAAACAAATACATTTGATTCCATGCGCAGGGATCCCTCTGCTCAGAAACTGGCCCGCCTCTTCGTGACGCATATCTTTCGTTTACATTCGTTTCCGCGTAAGATAATTTGTGACCGCGGAAGTGGTTTCGTTTCTAAGTTTTGGAAAGCTTTCCTCAAGTTGGTGGGAGTGGAACAAGGGTTGTCTAGTGCATACCATCCTCAAACTGATGGTCAAACTGAACGTGTCAATGCTGTACTTGAATGTTATTTACGCTGTTATGTTAACTACCACCAGGATGACTGGGTGGAACTGTTACCTTTAGCAGAATATGCCTACAATAATGCCATGCATCAATCCACAGGTTTTAGCCCATTTTTTGCTGTATATGGACAAGATTTCAGTCCTATTGCTCCTGCAGATGATGTAGAGGGGGAGGGGAACCCCAACATTGCCTCCTGGGCACACGCCCTCCGTACCACTTGGCCCTGGCTCGTTAGCAACCTCGACCGAGCCAAGCGTAAATACAAAGCGCAAGCTGACAAACATCGCTCCCCCGGGGGTGATCTGCAAGTGGGTGCTTTGGTTTACCTTTCCACCAAAAATCTCCGTTCCACCCGTCCGTGCCATAAGCTCAGTGCTAAATTCATTGGCCCTTTCCCCATCACCCGGGTCATAAACCCTGTCACGGTGGAACTGGCTCTCCCCAAGTCCTTGAGGCGTGTGCATCCTGTTTTCCACATTAGCCTCCTCAAACCCCATGTGGCATCCGGATCCGCCTCCTGCGCAACCCATCATGGTGGGGGGGGAGGAACACTTCGAAGTCTCCAAGATCCTTGACTCCCGTGTTCACCATGGCAACCTGCAGTATTTAGTCCGTTGGAAACATTTCCCCCCTGCCTATGACGAATGGGTGCGCGCACGGGATGTCTCCGCCCCCGACCTCGTCAACGCCTTTCACATTGCTTACCCGGATAGGCCGGCCCCCTTGCGAACTGGGAGGGGGCCTTGAGGGGAGCAGAATGTCAGGCTGCTATCTCGGTTTCGTTATTGCCTCTGTCTCTGCGCTGTATTGTCTGGCCCCCAAGGTCGCATACCTAGGCCTGGGAACTCAGCTCCTGGGAAACTGTATTCAGCCTATGCTTGTAATCTCCCGCCTTTTCTGCCTTATATTATCTCCCAGCTAGTGAGTCTCTCATAGCTGTCATTTTATTCGTTTGCACTGTATGCCTATTTGACCAGTAAAAGCCATCTGTTTGGACTCTATATGACTTTGTGGTGATTTCTGGTTCTGTGGGCCAAGGGCTGACATAGGCTTTGTACATGTGATCTGAAGAGAGTGGATTCATTATCCCATATGATGTTGGAATGCCCCCAATACAATTCTTTGTCAGGCCTCAGCAACACGTTGCATTTCTTGCAAAGGAACTTCACTCCAGACGTTGCAACGAGTTAAAAGTTTATTTCAGAAAGACAGCGAGTTCAGCAGGTCATAGAAACTTAAGGCTAGAATACAGACATGGGGAAACATTGGTACATATATTGGGTAAATACAATGGGGTTGATTAGGTTTTAGAAACAAAGAAACAATACAGAAGTTAACTACCGGTAAAGACTTAAGACAACGCATACAGGAAATAAATGCGTGCGTTAACTGGCTGATCTTCCCGGGCTCCCGGCATTGTCTTGCAGGACCCGGTATCAGATCAGCAATTACTCGGGCGGGTCTCCATTGAGGTGCAGATCTTGGGCAGGAGACTGGGTGCAAACAGGGAGGAATGGAGTGCACAAAAAACTCCATTTTGTCCATGGGGGGAAACCATCTTGTTTCTTATCCGGGGCCGGCAGAGAGCCTATCTGATATCTCGCCTCCCCAAAGACCCACTCCCCGGGTTCCCAGGTTTGTCGGGACAACTCCGGTGGAATTCAGCGATCAGGAAGGGGGCATTCACGTGCACCGCGGAAACCCATTAATCATGGCTAGAGTTCAGGTGCTTCCAGTGTACAAGGTATTCCAGCTGACCCCTCCGCAGTCTGGAATCCAGGACCTTAGAAATTTCAAAATGCTGTTCCCCCTGAACAATGATAGGGGTTGCAGCCAGAAGTTCGGGATGCCACTCGGGGGCGGGGGAAAACGGTTTTAAAAGACTGATGTGGAATACCAGGTGTACCCCCTGCAAAGTTCTAGGGAGGTCTAGTTCAGCGGTGACCTCATTAATGACCCGGGATATGGAAAACAAACCCACATATTTCTGGCACAATTTCTTACACGGGTGCAACGACTTCAAATTCTTTGTGGAGAGGTAGACCTTCTCCCCGACCTTAAGTTCCCATTGGGGCGCTCTGTGCTTGTCTGCCTGCACCTTGTACCTTTCCTTAGCCTGGTACAATTGCTTTACTAACCAGGGCCAAGTATTTCTCACAGTGTTAGACCAAGCCGAAGCCTCTGGGGGGTCCCCTCCCGGCGGGAGAGGGACCGCCCCCAAAGGGTCGAATTCCATCCCATAGACAGCTTTGAACGGGCTCAAACCAGTGGCGGAGTGTACAGAATTATAATAGGCATACTCTGCTAATGGTAGTAGGTCGACCCAATTATCCTGATGGTAGTTGGTAAAACAACGCAAATAACACTCGATCACAGCATTGACCCTTTCCATCTGTCCATCCGTCTGGGGGTGATAAGCAGATGATAAACCTCGGTCTTCTCCCACCAGTCCTAAAAATGCTTTCCAAAATTTGGAAATAAATACCGAGCCCTTGTCACTCACAATCTTCCGGGGAAAGCCGTGTAGGCGGAAGACCTGTTGTACAAACAAACGGGCCAATTTGTGGGCGGAGGGCATTCCTTCGCATGGAATGAGGTGAACTTGTTTAGAGAACAGATCAGTGATCACCCACAGTACAGACTTCCCCTGGCTCGGAGGGAGGCTAGTGACGAAATCCATGCCGATCACTCACCAGTGTGCCTCCGGAATCTCTAGGGGTTTTAACAATCTGGGAGACTTTCCCATCAGGCGTTTATAAGTGGCGCATGCTGGGCAGGACCTTATAAAACCATAGATGTCCTGGCACATCCCCAGCCACCAGAAACGACGTCTTACTAGATGCAAAGTTTTTACAAAGCCGAAATCCCCCCCCCCCGCCCTGGAGCTGTGGCTCCACTCTAGTACCTCTCGGCGCAGTTTCTGGGGGACATAGTTTTTTCCCTCTGGGGTACCGTTCTCCCCCTCCCCCAGGGGCTTATCCCCACGCTCCTGAAGAGCTTCCTCCCACCTAGTGTGGATGGCCGTGGGAAGATCCCCTGGGATCGCCAGGGAGCGGGAGGTAGAGACCGCCTCCCCTTGTGGGAGGTCCGGGGCAGTGGATGGAGCCACCGCACGGGCTTGGGCTCGGGTCAGAACTCCTGCGCTTGCCCCCTCTGGGTTCAAGCCAAGGTGTTCCGGGGTAAAAAGGGACCCTACCGGCCGCTCGACTCTACGGTCATATTGCGGCATGCGGGAGAGGCCATCCGCCAGACTATTTTCCCTCCCGGGGACATGCTTAATTGTGAAGCGGAACTTTGAGAAGAAGTCCACCCACCTAAGCTGTTTGGCCAAAAGTTTCCTCTGCCCCAAGATGGCTTCCAGGTTACGGGGGTCCGTCCAGACTTCGAACGGTTCTATGGCCCCCTCCAGGAACTGGTGCCATATCATGAGGGCGTGTTTAATCGCCATGGCCTCTTTCTTTTTTCTTTTTATAAATTTTTTATTAGTTTTTTTATAATGAATCCAAAAAAAGAAATATACATAAGAAAAAAATAATACATACATATATAGAGTGTAAGTTTCTGTTAGTAGATTATTATTCATATAAGAATATATATTACGCCCTAGTCCTAAATCCCACCCCCCACCACAGTGCCCATCACCCATAGACTTCCGATGGAGTGTCGTGACTAAAAGAAAAAATCACATTATTATACATTAGTTAAAAACACATTGTACTATAATTCGTTAATATATTTTTAAAATCCGTTTTTGCCGATTTATCCCAATATGCAGCGGCCTTTGACCATATAATTTTAAATTCATCCATATCTTTACCATGTAAAGATACTGTAATTTTGGCCATCCGCATATACATCCATAATTTTTCTCTCCACTCTTTAATTGAAGGTTTGTTTGCTTCCATTTTTTAGCAATTGTAATCCTTGCTGCTGCAAAACTATATTGACATATGACTCTGGCACCTTTATCCAATTCTTTTTTTGGAATACTCAATAAACAAAAAGCGGGATCTCTCTTAATTTTTACTTTAATCAAATTATTAGTCTCATTCATAACTAATTGCCAAAATCTCCTAATTTTTTTACAAAACCACCAAATATGCATAAATGTACCTGTATCAGTACCACATTTCCAGCAAAGCGCTTTATCATCTTTTTTCATTTTACTTAATAGGACCGGAGTTATGTACCATCTATATATAATTTTTCTCTTATTTCATTCGAAATAGTAAACCTAAATTCATTTTTCCACAACTTTTCCCAAATCTCCAAATCAATATTATAACCTAGATCTCTCAACATGACTGGTTTGATCCCTTCCTGTTCTAAATTCAGTTCTATAAGTACTTTATAAATCCTTCCGATCAATCCTTTATTACCCTTTAGTAATATTGTCTCAAGATTAGATTTGGTATGGTTAAATCCCAACCTATTATCTTTAATAAAAACATCATTTAATTTATAGTACATAAACCAATCTTTTATTTGAAGTTCTTCACGTGTTTTCAGTATCCATATCCCATCTCTATAATCTATCAATTCTCTATAATTATCACAGTCCAGGTTTAAATGTACACCTCTTCGCATAAATGCTTCTATAGGATTTATCCACCCGGGAGTTTTACTTTCTAAAGCATCTTTATATTTATTCCATATTTGTAATAAAATTTTCCTGATAATATGAAAATTAAATTCTTTATTCACTTTCTGTTTCTCATACCATAAATAAGCATGCCACCCGAATCGCAACTTATGTCCTTCTAATTCTAATAACTTCCTTAATCCAGGTGAAGCATGCCGCTTGATAATACATTTTTAAATCCGGTAATCCTCCCGTCTCCTTTAGTTCTATTAAATTATTATATGCAATCCTATGTCTTTCTTTACCCCAAAGAAATCTCATAACATCTTTTTTACAATCTTCAAATATCTGTACCCCTGTCACTATTGGTAAATTTTGAAACAAAAAAAGCATTTTGGGTAATAACATCATTTTGATTACTGATATTCTTCCCCAGAGTGATAAAGGGACTTTTCCCCAACTTATCAAATCTTTTTTTATTTGTTGCCATTGATTTACATAATTGTCCTGGAATAAATTAAGATTATTATTCGATAACCATCTACCCAAATATTTGTGAGGGTTCCTGACCTCTCTGTGCAAATCCCAAAAAATCACTTGTTCATCCAGGCATATAGAAACAAGGTTCTTTTATTGGAAGCTACAGAAGATACAGTCCACACACTGATAGAAAGTTGCAAGTAAGCCAGTCTGCTCAACTACAGAATTATATCTCCTACAGGGGAGCAAAAGGTCACACCTATGTTATGGGAAGCTACAAGATAGATGGGCACGGTACAGACATCAATCGTCCCCAGAGAGCTAGTTAGGGTTATCTACTTCCCAAGGCCGGAATTGGCAAGAGGGAGTGAACCAAAGCGCAGCCGGGGAAACACAGCAGGGGAGGCACTTGTGAGACATACCAGTCAGGGCTTGACAGATATGGTGCCTGAGACCAGGGAAGGCCAAATGGTCTGAACTGCTTTTACGAGTCCAGTGTGGGAGGGGGGAATTGGGATAACAGCACACAAAGACATACAGACCCTCACATTCTGCCCCCCTTAAGGCCCCCCTCCTCCAAGTTCGGGCGGACGAGGCCGGTCAGGGTAAGCAGAGTGAAACTCTCGGACTAAACAAGGAGCGGCCACGTGAGGAGCTGCCACCCACTCATCCTGAGCGGAGCCCAGGTGTTTCCAACGAACCAGATAGAACAGCTTTCCTTTCTTCAATTTGGAATCCAACACCCTAGAGACTTCCAAGTGCGTCTCCCCCCCCAGCACTGTAGGAATTTCAGGCTTTGGGAGAGGATGGAACTGGGGGGCGGAAACGTACGGTTTCAGTAAACTGATGTGAAATACAGGGTGCACGCCTCTAAGAGACTTAGGAAGTTCCAATTCCACAGTAACATCGTTGATCACCCGGGTGATGGGGAAAGGACCCACGTATTTGTCATTCAGCTTTTTACAAGGTCGAAGGGAGCGTAGGTTCTTGGTGGAAAGGTACACCTGCCCCCCCACTTTGAGTTCCCACCCCGGAGACCGATGTTTATCGGCTTGATCTTTGTATTTGCGTTTGGCCCTCTCCAGATTTTTCTGCAACCAGGGCCAAGTGGTTTGCACTACCTGTACCCATTCTTGAACCTCCTGCACCCCCTCGAGTTCGGGGGTGATGTTGGGGGAACCGAAGGGTCCAAAGTCCTTCCCATAGACTACACGAAAGGGACTGAAACCTGTGGAGGAATGGGGGGCATTATTGTACGCATACTCAGCAAATGGCAACAGATCTACCCAATCGTCCTGGTGGTAATTGACATAGCACCTCAAATAGCATTCAACCACTGCATTGACACGCTCGGTTTGACCATCCGTCTGGGGGTGGTAAGCTGAAGAAAGCCCCTGTTCCTCCACCCCCATTATTTTTAGGAAGGCTCTCCAGAATTTGGCTACAAACTGAGCCCCCCTGTCGGAGAGGACCTTCCTCGGAATCGAATGGTGTTTTACCACGTGATTAACAAACAATTTAGCCAGCTTCGGAGCCGAAGGGAGTCCTGCACAAGGAACGAAGTGAACCTGTTTGGAAAATAAGTCAGTTATTACCCACAACACGGTTTTTCCCCGACTGGGGGGGCAAGTCAGTAATAAAGTCCATAGCAATCACTTCCCAAGGCATGGTAGGAGTCTCAAGCGGTTTTAGGAGTCCGGGGGTTTTCCCCATCCGTCTTTTGGCAGTGGCGCAGATGGGGCAGCTGCACACGTACATCTCCACATCAGATCTCATGCCGGGCCACCAAAACTGCCGCCGCAACAAATGCAAGGTCTTGACAAACCCAAAATGTCCCGCAAGTTTGGCCCCGTGAACCATTCCTAGCACCTCTTTCCGGAGTGCCTCTGGAACATAGGTTTTACCCCCCTGCACCCATAAAGAGTTCTGTTGGGTGAGCTGCGTGGGGAGAACTTGCTGCTCCGCTTCCTTTAGAGAAGCCTCTCGGAGCCGCAGTAGAAAGTCCTCCGGGATCCCTTTGGGGGGAGGGACCTGCTGGTATTGGGATTGGGAGCGGGTGGTCACTGCAAGTCCTGAGGCTTCCCCCCTCTGAATAAGGAGTCTACAGGTCGATCGAAGTCGTTGCGGTACTGGGGAAGTCTAGAGAGAGCATCTGCTAACGCATTATCCTTCCCTGGAACATGTTTCAGAACAAAGCGGAACTTAGCAAAAAACTGAGCCCAACGAATCTGTTTTGCGTTGAGCTTTCTAGCCCCCTTTAGAGCCTCTAGGTTCTTGTGTCTCCAAATAGTGAGGGCATGTTTGACTGCAGCTGCCTCCTTCTCCCATATGGCCCAGTTAATCTCCGACTGGGAAAACTTTTTGGAGAAGTAGGCACATGGTTTCAATTGATCGTTTTCGTCCCGCTGTAAGAGAGCCCCCCCCCATGGCAACATCTGAAGCATCCACCTGGACCACGAAAGGTTTATTACAGTCAGGGTGGGCAAGAACGGGCTCGGACGAGAAAAGCAGCTTGAGCGTATCGAAAGCCTGTTGGCAGTCCGAAGTCCATTGTAATTTAGCCGAAGGCAGAGCAGCGTTCGCTCCCTTCCCCTTAGTGCGCAGGAGCGAGGTGAGAGGGAGCGCTACTTGGGCAAAATTAGGAATGAAGTTTCGATAAAAGTTGGCAAAGCCTAGAAATTGTTGCAAGTGTCTACGCGTGGTGGGAGGTTCCCAGTCCATTACCGCCCGAACCTTTTCGGGATCCATTTCCAGGCCCTGATGGGAAATTACATAGCCCAGGAAGGTGATGGAGGGTTGGTGGAAATCACATTTGGAAACTTTAGCAAACAGTTTATGTTCGCGCAGCCGTTGCAGCACTTCGCGCACCAGCTGAACATGCTCTTCCATGGTTTCAGAATAAATGAGGATGTCGTCTAGAAATACCACCACCCCTCGAAACAATAAATCATGTATGACTTCATTAATCAATTGCATGAACACACTCGGAGCCCCTGAAAGTCCGAACGGCATTACTAAATATTCAAACATTCCAAAACAACAAGAAAATGCAGTCTTTGGTTCGTCCCCTTCTCGTATGCGTACTCGGTGGTAAGCCTCCACCAAATCCAATTTGGTGAAGATTCGGCCCTCCTTCAATTGTGCGAGAAGGTCTGGAATGAGAGGGAGGGGGTAGGCGTTAGACTGAGTGACCGCATTCAGTCTACGGAAATCAATACAAAGTCTTAAATCCCCCGTCTTTTTCTTGACAAAAAATGCGGGAGCCGAGTAGGGAGCCTTGGACGGGCGGATGAAGCCCCGCGCCAGATTGGTGTCCAAATATTCGCGCAACACAGCCTTTTCGTTTGGACTCATGGGGTACACCTTCCCTTTGGACAGTTTGCCATCCCTGACTATTTCAATAGCACAGTCCGTTTCTCGGTGGGGGGGCAATTCGTCACATTCCCGCACATCAAACACATCAGCGAACTGAGAGTACTCGCTGGGAAGCTGGGGTAAGGCAGTCTCGGGAAGGGCGGCTGCAGGAGCGCTGAGCACCCTCTTTTTGTCATGGAATTCGCACGGGTTGCGCGGGAAGGTGAGCGTCCACTTCACCCAGTCTATAGAGGGATTGTGCCCCAGCAACCAGTTCATTCCCAAAACCACGGGTGCGACTATGGGTGCTATGGTAAAATAAAGGCGCTCCCAATGTTCCCCTATGGACATGATAACCGCTGCGGTGCGGTGGGTTACGGGTCCCTTTTTAAAGTCACTGCCATCCATCTGGGAGAAACGGATGGGTTCGGGTAGTCGCTTCCGCCTGACTTGCAGCAACTTGGCTGCCTCTTCACTCATCATGGTACGGGCACAACCCGAGTCCACCAGGGCTGTGAATTCTAAGGTGGGACCCCCCTTTGGTAGTGAGAGTTTGACTTTAACATATACATTGTCTTCCTGAGCGCTTACCATTAGTGGAGCTCCTTGCACAACGTTCGGTGCGGTCTGCTGAGGAGCCCCCTTTACAGCAGACCGGCGGCGTTTTTTGCCGGCAGGTCCCAGTCTTCCTCCTCACTGGAGGAAGTGGTGGTGGGGTTGGTAATCCATGACTCCGATGAGTCAAAGGTCTCCATTGTAATCCGTGACCCCGATGGGTCGGCGGTGTCTGAGGTAACGACCTCGGTACGGGCGTGCAGGGCTGAGGGCGCGCTGCGTCGGCTCGGAGGCGGCGTGCCGCTCCGGCGGCGGGGTTGGCCCTCGGGAGAGGGCTTCTCAGGTTCGGTTGTGGTCGGACGAGTCGGTCCCGGGCGCCCGGTTCGAGAAGGGCATTGCGAAGCAAAGTGTCCTTTCCCCCCGCAAACGAGACAGACCCCGCTCTCAAAACGCCTGCGGCGTTCGGCCATGGAGGGTCCGCTCCCGGAGGGGATTCGAGGGTCCTTCGGACCTCCGGGCCTGTCTCCACAGGGTTTGATCTCCCGTCCGGTGCGTTGCCGGGACAGAAGCAGCAGTTGCTTACGGTTTTCAATATCGGCGGCGTGGCGAATCCAGCCTTCAACATCGGGAGGGTTGCCCTGCATGAAGGCCCAGTGTTGCAATTCCGGGTTCAAGCCTTCGCGGAAACACTGCCCTCGGGTATTCTCGCTCCAGTCTAAAACTCGACTCGACAGCGATTGAAACTCGCTTGCATACTGTGCAACGGTTTTAGTCCCTTGGCGTAGTTGCTGTAAGGCAACCTTTGCTCGCTCACCCAAATGCGGGTCCTCAAAACGATGTCGAAGGGCAACCATGAAGTCATCGAGGCTTCGCAAAACCGGGGAGCGTAGCTCATACTGCTGTACCATCCAGGCGGCCGCTTCCCCTTGAAGAAGAGAAGCGATGTATTGGACCCGGGAATCTTCTGAAGTAAATGTCCGGGCCTGTTCACGCATAAAAACATCCACTTGTACCATGAAGAAGGTTAACTGGTCACTCGACCCGTCATACGTGATCTTCAGGTCTCTGGGCGCTGGTGGAGCGAGGGGTACTGGGGGGTTGGGTGGCGGTTGTCGTCCCCCGTCCGGTGGAGCTGCGGGTGGAGCCTGAATCTTCAGTGCATCCATGGCTCCAGCCATCTCCAGCATCGCTGTTTGCATCAGGTCCATTCTTTCCAGTAATTCCTGGCGCTCAGACTGCCAGCGCAGCCGTTCTTCATCCATTTGATGAAGAAGTACAGCTTCCTTCCGGGCGGGATCGTCCTCGAACCCTACCCCGTGTAGCACAGTCCGCCTTGACTGTATGTCGTTCTTCGGTAGTGACCAATGCTTGGGAGTTTCCAGCCAGCTTTCCAAGCGGGTCTTCTTGGGCTTAGTTCCCAAACCAGATCGGCTGTCGGCCCCACTTGGTGTCTTCCCCGGCGACTTCCCATCCGGCGGGGGCACGGTCGGCTCTGTGGGAACAGCGCCGTCTTTCTTGTCACCGTCGTCCGGCTTGTCGTTGGAATCCCCGTTGCCAGCCATAACTGTCCAGAGACGGTACAGGAGCAGGTCAACGTGGTAAGTACTTACAACCTAATGTGAGGGTTCCTGACCTCTCTGTGCAAATCCCAAAAAATCACTTGTTCATCCAGGCATATAGAAACAAGGTTCTTTTATTGGAAGCTACAGAAGATACAGTCCACACACTGATAGAAAGTTGCAAGTAAGCCAGTCTGCTCAACTACAGAATTATATCCCCTACAGGGGAGCAAAAGGTCACACCTATGTTATGGGAAGCTACAAGATAGATGGGCACGGTACAGACATCAATCGTCCCCAGAGAGCTAGTTAGGGTTATCTACTTCCCAAGGCCGGAATTGGCAAGAGGGAGTGAACCAAAGCGCAGCCGGGGAAACACAGCAGGGGAGGCACTTGTGAGA
This sequence comes from Euleptes europaea, assembly GCF_029931775.1. Taxonomy (NCBI): domain Eukaryota; kingdom Metazoa; phylum Chordata; class Lepidosauria; order Squamata; family Sphaerodactylidae; genus Euleptes; species Euleptes europaea. Next base: position 65,480,490 of record NC_079323.1, read on the forward strand.
CATACCAGTCAGGGCTTGACAGATATGGTGCCTGAGACCAGGGAAGGCCAAATGGTCTGAACTGCTTTTACGAGTCCAGTGTGGGAGGGGGGAATTGGGATAACAGCACACAAAGACATACAGACCCTCACAATATTTGACTTTATGTTCAATGTTGAGTCCCGACTTTTTGATTAATATTTGTTGTTGTACAAAAGTCATATTTTAACCAAAAATTTGTTTTTGCCTTGTTAATTTTTAAACCTGAAAGCTTTCCATAAACCTCCAAAATTTTATTCCATCTGTCAAACTGTTCAATCGGATCAACCAAAAAACATACTAAATCATCCGCATAAGCTTTAAGTTTATAGTGATTTCTCCCTATTCGTACCCCTACTACATCATTAGATTTTCTAAGATTATTCAATAATACCTCTAATACTAAAATAAAAAGTAAAGGGGAAAGAGGACAACCCTGTCTTGTTCCCCTTTGAATTTCAATCTTTGGTGATAATAATCCATTTACAATCAAATTAGCTGTTTGTTGTGTATATATACTTTTTATGGCAGTTTTAAAGCTGTCACCAAAAGCCATAAAATCTAATACCTTAATCATAAACTGCCAATTAACATTATCAAAGGCTTTTTCAGCATCCAAAAATATCAAAGCTATTGGTGTTGTATCTTGTTCTGCATATTCTAAAAGATCTATTACCACCCTTACATTCTGACTGATCAATCTTCCTGATAAAAATCCAGCCTGATCATCGTGTATTAATTGATTCAGTACTCTTTTTAATCTAGTAGCTAAAATTGCTACAAATAATTTGTAGTCAACATTTAATAATGAAATCGGTCTATAGTTTTTAACTTCCAATATATCAGAATTTACCTTTGGTATTAAAGCTATATTTGCTTGCTTCCAAGTTTGAGGGATAATACCTTTTGTCATCCCTAAATTCATCACTTCCAAAAGGTAAGGGGTTAATTGCTCTTTAAATGTTTTGTAATAATATGCTGTAAAACCATCTGGTCCGGGAAATTTATTCAGTTTACTTTTATTTATTGCTTGCTCCAGTTCATCCTTAGTTATTGGAGAATCTAAAAATTCTTTATTTTCTTGTGTTATTTTTCCCCACTCCCATTTGGTAAGATAGGCTTCCATTTCTACCTCTGAAACTAAATTTTTTTAATATAAATCTGTATAAAATTTCACAAATGTATCTACTATCTCCTCTTTAACTCTTGTTATCTTACCCTCCCTTCTAATTTTGGTTATTGTTTTTTTTTATCTTTCTGTTTAAGTTGCCAATCTAGCATTTTACCTGGTTTATTAGCATGTTCAAAAAATCTTTGTTTGTTATACATAACTTTTCTTTCAATCTCTTCGGCAATTAAGAATTCATATTTGTGTTGCCAATTTCTAATCTTATTCTGTTGTTCTTGTTTAGCCCCTTTATCTTGCAATCTACATAAGTATCGCTCCGCCTGCTTTATTTCATCTAATATACATTTTTTCTTGTTCTCCCTTTCCCTATAGTATCTTGTATTTTGTTGAATTAAAAGTCCCCTAATTACTGCTTTACCAGCATCCCAAACTATATCTTCACTGATACCTTTATCTATATTTTCTCTGAAATAATTCCTTATTTCAACCTTCAATTTATCAACTATTTTATTATTTTTTAAAAGAAAATCATTAATTCTCCAGGGTTTGTGACCTCTTTTTCCCATATTAATTTTAACTGAAACCGCATTATGGTCTGACAGCACCCTAGGCAAAATCTCTGAATTTTCTGAATTCTCTACCAGACCCTTTGACATCCATATCATATCTATCCTGGAATACGTAAGATGTCTCTGTGAAAAAAAAGTGTATCCCTTCTTGTTACCGTGTGTCAGCGTCCAGACATCAAACATATCCCACTGATCTGTAAGAGCATCAAAAATCCCTGGTAGTTTTCCTTCATTACTTGCTTTTTTCTTTTTCCCAGATCTATCCACCTTAGGTACCTTAACACCATTAAAATCCCCCATCCATATCATTTTTTCAACAGCATATTCAGCTAATAGTAATGCTAATTTCTCATAGAATACCTTTTGATTTGTATTAGGTGCATATATTCCCACAAGCGATTTCTTTTGAAAACCACATGTTACTTCCATCAACAAAACTCTTCCCTCTATATCTTGGTAAATAACTTTTGGTTGCAGTAAGACAGGTATATACATAGCTATTCCATTGGTTTTCTTACTATCATTACATGCCGTAAATAAGGTACCCAACCTTGCTTGTTCCAACCTAAAAACATCCTTTGGGAGTATATGCGTTTCCTGTAAACAAATAATATTAGCATTAGATTTTCGTAAATGATGAAATATTTCCCTCCTTTTGTTAGGAGAATTCAATCCATTAACATTCCAAGATAGAACCTGTAACATATCAAATTTCAGTTAGATCCCATATATTTCCACAATAAGTTTTAGCATACATTAACTCCTACTACTGCTACCCCCCCTACCCCCCTTATTCTATTCAGTCTTCAGTATCATCAGTTGGAGAGTCCTCTGGTGAAGCTACTGGCAAATCTCCACCTCCAGAAGCTTCAGATGCCTTTTCTTCTTCTGTGGATTCTCTAGTTGGAACTTGTTTGGCTGACTTGAAAGGTTTAACCAGTTCAGTGTCATATCTTCTTAAAAACTGGTCAGCCTTATCCACTTCCGTAAACTTGAACCTTTTAGCCTTAAAGATAAAAGAAACACCCTGTGGATATTCCCATCTATATTGGATTCCACTGAGTCTTAAACGTTGGGCGATCTCCATAAAATCCTTCCTTTTCCTCAGCAATCTTGCAGGTATTTCTTTCATCAATCTCAAAGACTCATCTCCAACTTTCAATGGTGTTTTGTAGTGAGTGTTAAGTATTAAGTCTCTATGACTTCTGGAAAATAATTGAAGCAGGCAGTCCCTCGGTACTTTATTCCTGGTTGCATATGCTGAATTTATTCTGTAAGTTGTCACAATCATCCCTGCAATAACCTCTTCAGATTCTTGTAAAAAATCTGCCAAAAGAACCATCAAATATCCACGCAAGTCCCGATCCTCAATTTTCTCTCTCAATCCACGTACACGTAGGGAAGATTCCTTTATCTTAAGCTCCATCATCGCCATTTGGTCATTTTGGGTCTCTTCTCTGTCAGCTACAGATGCTATTGACATCTCCAAGGTGTTCACCTTCTTCTTAATTTCTTTAGTTTCCTGTGTATTTTTTTTGAGCTTGGTTTCAACCTTGTCTTGTCTGACAGCCAGGGATGAAATTGTGTCCTGCAAGGCAGCTATTGCAGCTGAATTCTGAGCTATAGTAGCTGTGTTCTGGGATAGCTCCTGTTTCATTTCTGTAACTTCCTGATGAGTCTTAGTTAGCAGTTCAAACACAGAGGTCAGAGTCACTCCAGGTTTAACTTCAGGTTTAGTTTTTAAAGGCATCTTGGTAGCAATAGATGTTGTTGCTATTGGAGAAGTTGTCTGTTTAGTTATTTGAGTTGTTTGAGTCACAGAGGACCGTCTAAGAGGAGGCTGTACCACCAGCTTTGTGTCCTTTAAAATATCCTTGGTGTGTTTCTCTTTCTCATCCATTGGTGAGCCAGAAGGACTGAAATTGCGATTAGCTATTGTAATCCAAGGGAAAGTAGGGGGGGCAGAAAGTTTCTTTTAAATCATTATGCAAAATTCATTCAGATGAAACAAATCAGTTTGGAGAAAACAATCACTATGACCACTGAAAAAATTCTATGCCATGTCACTTGATTGTCCTCCAACTCCTTTCTTTTGCTTCAGAGATCTTGGCTTACAAAAAAAAAACTTTTTTAGAGTGCGTCACTCAACTGGCAAAAAGCCAAAAATCACAAACACAGAGCGTAACTGAATTATAGATAGTTCAGAATTGTCCTTAACAAAAAAAAAAACTGCCACACACCCCAAGTTAGTAACTTTAAAGTCCAAAAAAAGAAACTTTATTTATGATCCAAATGAAAGCAAAATCGGGTCCCACCTCGCTCTCTCCTGCCGTCTTCTTTAAGATGGCGCCGGTTCTTCGGTGGTATCCGCCAGAGCAACCGCCGCCGATTTTTCGGCGGTTATCGCTCCCATGGCAGATCCGCCACCGGCACCCAAGACTGCATCCCCTTACCCCGAGGGGTGCCACTTGCCGGCTCTTCCCGGGGCTGATTTTGTGCCCCGCAGCAGCGAACGGCAGGAGCGCGTCTCCGCGCTTGTAACGGGGGGGGGGGTCGCCCGACCCGGAAGGCCATGGCCTCTTTCTCACCAATCGGCCAGTTCAGCTCAGGCCCGGAGAATTTTTTAGAAAAGCGCAGGGCCAGAGCATCCCGAGTGTCCCTTTGAAGGAGCGCTCCCCCCATGGCCTTATCTGAAGCGTCTACCTGGAGGGTGAACGGGCGAGAACAGTCAGGGTGGGCCAGAACAGGTATTGAGGTGAAGCGGCTTTTCAGTAAATCAAACACTGCCTGACAGAGGTCATCCCATGCCACCTGATAGTTTGCAGCAGTAGCCGCCTGTCCCTTCCCCTTAGTTTTAAGGAGGTCCGTGATGGGAAGGGCTATCTTGGCAAAGTCAAGAACGAAATTACGGTAAAAGTTTGCGAAGCCCAGAAACGGTTGGACTTGCTTGCGAGTCCTGGGGGGTTCCCAATCCCGGACCGCCTGAACCTTCTCGGGGTCCATGATCAACACGTTGGGGACACGACATACCCGAGGAAGGGCAGTTGGTCCTCATTGAACGCACACTTGGACAATTTTGCATACAAGTGGTGTTCTCGCAATCGGCGCAGTACCTCCCTTTCCAACTCCCGGTGTTCTTCCGGGTCCCTGGAATAAATTAGGATATCATCGAGATAAACGATTACCCCCTTAAACAATAAATCATGCAATATTTCGTTGATCAGTTGCATGAAGCATGACGGAGCTCCAGACAACCCGAATGGCATCACCATAAATTCAAACAGTCCATAACAACATGAGAAGGCTGTTTTCGCCTCATCCCCCTCCTTTATCCGGACCCAGTAATAGGCTTCGGCCAGGTCTAGTTTCGAGAACTCCCTGCCTTCTTGGAGTTAACTGAGAAGGTCAGGGATGAGGGAATGGGGTAAGCGTTTGTTTCAGTAACAGCGTTAAGCCCTCTATAGTCCACACACAACCTGAGGTCTGAAGTTCCCTTCTTCTTCACGAAGAAGCAAGGTAACGAAAACGCGGCCTTGGAAGATCGTATGAACCCCCGGGCCAAGTTCTTATCAAGGAACTTCCGAAATACAGTCTTTTCTTGGGGGCTCATGGGGTAGACCCGGGCTTTGGAGGGTTTAATGTCCTTGGTCAACTTGATGGCACAGTCCGTAGTGCGGTGAGGGGGTAGTAAATCACAGTCCTTCCCCTCAAAAACATCCGCAAAATCGCTATACTCCGGGGGCAGTGATGTGGGTTCCGCCACCGCGGGACTCTCCCCGCCCTCGGGCATGTCTTCCCTACAGTGTCATTCGCATTGGGGGAAATCAAACACCACCTGGCACTGCATCGGATTGTGTCCCGCCAGCCAGTTACTCCCAAGGACCACCGGGTAAGCGATCCTAGGGGCTATCGTAAGGCTGATCTGTTCCCAGTGATCTCCCACCCCCAACAACACCGGGCAGGAATGCAAATGGATGGGACCCCCTTGCAGATCACTCCCATCCATTTGATGGAAATGCAGGGGCTGGTCTAACTCTAGAGCCCCCACCTGCAAGCAGTTAAACACCTCCTGGTCTATCAAAGTCCGGGAGCATCCTGAGTCCAGTATTGCTACTACCGCAATGGGATCCCCTCCCCGGGGATTCCGTAACACAACGGGTACTAGGAGAGTCTTTCCCTGGTCACTCACCCAGGTCAGAACCAGATTAGTCTCTTTTAAGGTAGCCTTCCGGGCCGGTTTGTTCACAGAAAGCCCTCTTCGTTTTCTGCCGGCGACGAGTCCCTGGAACAGCAGCAATGGTTGCAAGGAGCAGGTGCCGGGTCGGCGCGCAGAGCAGTCATCCCACGCTGGATGGTCGGCCCCTCTGATTTCCTCTGGTTCGGGATCCGGGTCGCTCTGCCAACAGCTGGTTCCGTAGATCCATTGGGACATTTCGCCGCAAAGTGTCCCACTTTTCCGCAGCGCAGGCGGGCTCCGTCCTTGAAGCGGCGTGCTCTTTCTTACGAGAACCTACCCCGGTTCCCTTCATTGCAGCGGGACTCAGTTGCGGCGCCCCCCTTAAAAGGACCTTGGGGGGTTCTTTTGTTGGACGATCCTTAGAAAACTGGAGCGTCATTTTTCAGGTCTCTACCTGTGCCGCCAGGCGGATCCATTCTTTGATCGTCTCTGGGTCGCCCAGGGTCAAACAGCCGTCCAACACTTCCCAACGCAGTCCCTCGTGGAAGTGTTGGACCTTGGTGGCTTCGCTCCACTCTTGTATTTTGCAAGAGAGGGATTGAAACTCTTGGGCATACTCCATTACAGAGCAGGCCCCCTGTTTTAACCTGCGCATGGCGATCTTGGCCCTCTCTCCCCGGTGAGGGTCTTCAAAACGGTGTTGCAAGGCTGCCAAAAACGCACTCAGCGAGCGCAGGATCCCGGGTTCGGATTCGGTCGCTGTTACCGCCCACTCTACTGCCTCCTTTTCCAGCAGGCCGATGGTGTACTAGACCCGGGCTTCTTCTGAAGGAAAAGTTTCTCCCTGGTCTTTCATGAAGCCGAACAGCTGGAGCAAGAAGTGGGGCAGTTGGGCGCAGGACCCGTCAAAAGAGACCTTCAGGTCCCGGGTCACAGTCCGCTTGGGCGGAACGGGTGGGGGTGTCTCCGTGCCGATGGGCGATTGAAGTCCTCTCACCGTCCCCAGCAGGGCCATCATGTCCCTCTGCAGACTTCTCAGTTGCGCCTGGAGATCCTGGTTTTGAAGGGTCAGGGCGCAGCAGGGCTTCCTCCTCTCTGGGGTAGGGGGCAGGGGTGTCTGGAGCATGGATGGTCGAGGAGCCATCCCACTGGTCCACCATCCTCCATCCTTGGCTCGGCTCTTCTCCCTCTTCGTAAAGGTCAATCAGTGGTCCCCGATGCAGACAGTCGAGGCCGGGGTCCGTTGCTGGCCACCAGACAACCCTCCTGAAGGTGACATCGGTCTCCATATCCCTTAATTCAGCGTGCATTGGTAGGGCGGTCCATGCCTGCTCTCTGGTAGACACAAGCGGGAGCCATCTTGGGGCTGCTTCTTCCCGGCTTTCCCCATGGAAAGGGGTCGTTACCTGCCGATCTCCCTGGCAGAGCAGCTCTTACATCCGGCACGGTTTGTCAGATCGAGTAGACATCTTCTTCAGGCACAAACGAATAAAAAGATGGATTCTAGCCTACTGTCAGGCCTCAGCAACACGTTGCGTTTCTTGCAAAGGAACTTCACTCCAGACGTTGCAGTGAGTTAAAAGTTTATTTCAGAAAGCAGGTCATAGAAACTTAAGGCTAGAATACAGACATGGGGAAACATTGGTACATATATAAATACAATGGGGTTGATTAGGTTTTAGAAACAAAGAAACAATACAGAAGTTAATTACCGGTAAAGACTTAAGACAATGCATACAGGAAATAAACGCGTGCGTTAACTGGCTGATCTTCTCGGGCTCCCGGCATTGTCTTGCGGAACCCGGTATCAGATCAGCGATTACTCGGGCGGGTCTCCATTGAGGTGCAGATCTTGGGCAGGAGACCGGGTGCAAACGGGGAGGAATGGAGTGCACAAAAAACTCCATTTTGTCCGTGGGGGAAAACCATCTTGTTTCTTATCCGGGCCGGCAGAGAGCCTATCTGACATTCTTATCTTAATCAAATTACCTGCTACCTTAATAAACGATAAAACAGTCCCATTTTGCTGGTGGATAGAGACCCAAGAACAACCTTGGCAGTAGCTAAGTATCTCTCTACCATATTGTCCTTGAAGAAATAAAAGCTCCCCTTTTACTTCTCAAGACCTTTGGGTCAAGGGAGCTTGAAAGAAAGAAACTCCACGTTCATCCATGCACTGGTCCCTGGTTTCATTGGTAAAGTGAACACACATTGGCTCTTTGTTACAAACCAGTATACCACTTACACACCCAGGATATTCATGCATTCACTGTAACATCTAAACAGGTCACTTTGCTCTGTAACTCAGAAGCTGCAGCCACAAAGAATAAAACAGGACTAATTTAAAACCTAATGGTTTAGCAGTTCATTTTTAAAATGTATTTATATGAACAGTGGATTTGCAAGTTTTGTCCTTCTCTCCAAAATTGGTAACCTACTACTTAAAGTTGTGATATCACCTATCTGCCATATTTTCCCAAATGATACTAAAGGTAGGGAACATGCAGATTATTGGCTCTTTCTAAAATGTTAAAATCTCAACTTACTTTTTTGGGAAGTGATGGCGTTGCCATTTCTGGCTAGTTGGGTTTCCGAATTTGATTTGAAAATAAGATCCAAAGTTTTGAGCCAGTGAGCCAGCTAGTGCAGCAATAGTACGAGGCAAAGTATTTTCCATTTCGAAGGAAGGAATTCAGTGCTTTTATCCTTCCTTTCTCCCAACCAATTGGGATTCAAGACACTTTATGATAAAAATAAAACTTCAAAATCAATACAGTTAAGTGTTTTTCACCCCCAAGGTCAAGGTTTTTTGTTTTGTTTTTTTGCTGTAGTTGAGGATAAAAAGATCAAGAGTATTTTAGAACAAATTCAACAGATCCAAGACTAATAGTTTAGTAATTGTATCTCTTGGCATTGTGTCTAAATTATGTTAATAAGCTAAATAAATATTGGAGTTAAAAAGACAAGTTATACATCTGTTTTTAGTGATAAGTATACTTGTAATTTGCGAGTGATCTGCTTATGTATACAGGAAAACAAACTTCAAGTTAGAGGTGAATTCAGTGCAGGCTTTAAAGAGAATTTATCCCTGATTCGAAGAGGCTATCACTCGCTAGAAAACCTAGTTCTCAAAAGTTCTTCAAATGAAGTATTCTTTCTTCAGATGCCATATGTAGCGGTCTGCATTCCATTTCCTGCAACTATGATTACTGTTTAAATTGAGGGAACAAATTGTTACATGTTCTTTCTGTCACTCATCAGTTGTGTATTTGCAATTACTTTATTACATGAATGCTACAAGTTAAGATCTTGGGTTGGATCTACCAGCTTTTATCCTCATGAAAAAGGAAGGAGGGGGGAGGTCTTCCTTGATCATAAAAAAAAAGTAAAGCTGAGAATTATATCATATCATCTTCAAATGAAACAAGCTATTGGCCATCTGTTCCTGGGGGTCATTGTAGACAAAGTTAGGATTTCCTTCACTTGGCTTATCACATGCAGGAACTGTTCACCACCTCTTTTGTGAACACATTTCGCCACCTCCACCGTTGTTTCCACACCTCCCCCACATTCCACCATGGCTTGGCCTGTTGCTGATGCTATTCAACAAGTACCTGGTAATCTTCATGGCTAAGATATTTAAACTGAGGTCTCCTAAATTCAAACCTAGCATAACTATCCAGTGCATCAATGTGGATTTCATGTATCTACTGTATCTTCTTCTTTGGACTTGAGTGCTCATTATGTTAAGACCAATACTGGGCTTCAACTCTTATTCCTGACAATTAATTCTACATACCAAGTGCTATGGCTACAAATGTCAAAAGAACATTGGAAAACTCAGTGAATTAAAGATGTTTGAAGCTATGTCCCGCAACACTTGCGTGAGTGAAGTCTCCTATTTTCAAAGCTAATATATTTTAAAAAAATTGTTCAGAACTTGTCACTGTTTTGAAATAAGGCTTCAAACCCACTAACTAGATTTTAAATAAATTCCAGTTAGTCTCTATTTTGGGCCTGGTATAATGGGAGAGTTTGTAGTCAGGTTGATAGGAGATCAGTGACTCAAGACTTTGCAGTATGTGGCCTTGAAAGCTATAATTATATGGGTATTGGCTTAGTATATATTTGATGGTTTCTTTTCTTCTGCATTTTAATGAAGGAACATAGCCAATTCATAAAGCCTTTTCAGTGTGGTAATCGCAACTATGGTAAATCTTAGACTACTGCTTTTCTCAAGAAAGCTGAAAATATAATCCCACTGGTTGCCATTTCGGCTTCAGTTTAAAACTTTTTTGAGAAATTGCACTGATTTCAGTCCTTTTTGCATTAAATCCTTTGCAAGCAGATTAAAATTTCCTGTCAGGTCATTCAAATGAACTATAATAATTTCCACCACAAGGTGATCTTGATGACGATATCAATTTTCAATAACTTGCTTTCTGTTAGGAGTCAAAGGCATTTTTCTCATTGACAGTTTCTTAGCAGCATGGCCTAATTTAATACTGTTTGAAGGGGCTATATGCACTTCTCAACTAATATGTTTGAATACTTCTACTGTAAATGTTCATTCGGTCCAAAAATGTTATGTTTGGACTGAATGATCTAGCTAACAGTACAATCCTAAACAGTCACACCCTCTAAGATCATTGACTTCAGTGGACCTAAAAGGGTGTAACTTTGCTAAGGATTGCACTGTAAATTCTCCATTTAAATAACACCGTTTGGTTGTTCTAAGAAACATGGACTTAACAAGAATGTTAACCTCACACTCTTTTTGCCATGTAATTTTGATGTAGTTTTAGATTATTCATAAGTATGTAGTTTTAGATTATTCATAAGTACGTAGTTTTAGATTATTCATAAGTACGTATATCTATGTGATGCACACTGTTAAATTAGAAGTATTATACTGCACTAGAGTAAACCTTCACTGGAGGAATTCTCCAGCTGTTTATCCAGATGTACCTGGGGCTCCCATAATCAGATAATAAAAAGAAAGTAGTATCAGCCTTGGCCCATGGTGTAAAGATTTTGCCCATCCAGAGAAGTGTCAATGTACAATGTTATATCAAGGGAACACATGAACACATGAAGCTGCCTTATACTGAATCAGACCCTCAGTCAGTATTGTGTACTCAGACCAGCAGCGGCTCTCCAGGGTCTCAGGCAGGGGTCTTTCACACCACCTACCTGTCTAATCCCTTTAACTGGAGATGCCGGGGATTGAACCTGGGACCTTCTGCATGCCAAACAGATGCTCTTACCACTGAGCCACAACCCCTCCCCAAAATCTGAAATTCAGCTTGAAAAAATAAGCTACAATAACTATAATAACATTCAAAATGTCTTGTTCTACAACCATAAATCCCATAACATGCCACTCAAGGAACAGCTGCTGAGTAAAGAATAAACTATTTCACATCCTCAAACATTAAACACAGCGGACTGGATTCAAACCACAGATCCAAAGATGCCCTTCTGTTCATTTCACGAGCTCTCAGAAGGGTCCTTTCCATACATGGAAGGGCACTTATGGATGTTCTGGAGCCAACCCAATAAACCTTATCAATGAGGACTCAGGTTTGCCACAACAGAGCTGTTTCATGCTTTTACATGTATTTTGCTCACTACAAGTCCTAATACACAGTAAATGCAAGCGTATGCTTCAAAAACTATGTTTATTTGGATACCCGATGGAGAGAGCTCTCAACCTAGACTGCATTCCCTACAGTGTGTAACCAGATTGCAAGTTTTCAGTTGGTATAATCCAAAGCAATCATTTAGTTGTGTAATATTAAGCATGTTTGCCCAGACACCCCATTTAGAGTTCAATGAGATGTGATACCTAGTAAAAATATTCAGGATTTTAGCCTGATCCTAAGAAGTAATTCCTATCGATTTCAGGGTGACTTACTTCCAATTAAATGTGCAGAGGAATGTATCTTTAGTAAAGTTAGCCAAACTTCATTTCCCACTTTTTCTATTTTCCCTCTCTACATTTCTTCCATCTCTTTTTATAGTAATCCAAAAGCAATAGTATGACTATAACTAATGTTATCAATCAAATTAATAATATGGGACAAAGTAACATATCTTTTTCAGCTGCAGCCTACGAAAGCATACAATCACAAAGCCAAACAACATTGTCCATGACACATATCGTGTAATTCTTTTCAAGGACCAAACCAAAAGTATGGAGATTAACTATAAGATATGAGTCATAAGGAAGAAGAAACAAACAAAATGTAGGTTGTTCAAAAATCCTTGCAGGAATTATTTTGTATAGTAAAATAAAAGAAACACAATGGGGGTTACCGCACTTTGTATTCCCAGCGATGTATTAAGAGTTTGAAAATGTTATAAAAAACATAGCTTTAAAAGGGTTTTTGGATACCACGGCTTATAAATGGTTGGAAAACATCTTCACAGCTAAAGGGGCCAAACAAAGTGAGAACAGTATTTTTTATAACATTTTCAAACTCTTAATACATTGGTAGGAATACATAGAAAGTGCGAACAGTATTTTTTAAAACGTTTTCAAACTCGTACTACATTGCTGGGAATACAAGTGCGGTAACCCCCAATGTTTGTTTCACAAAACACTGGCTTTTAGTTTCCCCCTCTACCTAAAAAGATTGTGGATTCTTATTTAAAATTGCACAAATCTAGTGAAAGAATGAAGCAATAGTGAAGATTTGGTGAACTCAACCTCTCATTGAATCATATGGTTGAAGGACATCATGGAAGAAATTTTATTCAGACTGGAAAACCTAACTTCTGACAATAGCTCAATCTATTATTTCTTATACTGACAGTTACAATAGTTTTACATTTATTTTTTGGCTACAGCCATTCTGTATCATATCAATAAAATACTATTGAACAATTAGATGTTGTAGTGTATATGACAGATAAGAGAACAGTATAAAGATATGTGCCCTGACCTGGATGGCCCAGGCTAGCCTGATCTCGTCAGATCTCAGAAGCTAAGCAGGGTCAGCCCTGGTTAGTATTTGGATGGGAGACCACCAAGGAATACCAGGGTTGCTGTGCAGAGGGCACTGGCAAACCACCTCTGTTAGTCTCTTGCCATGAAAACCCCAAAAACGGGTCGCCATAAGTCGGCGGCGACTTGAAGGCACTTTACACACACTCACACATAAAGATATGCATCAGGCCATCTCACTTTCTCTGTACATGGAATCACAAATTTGGGAGTGGCCTCATGGGTCGGCAAATCTAGCTTTCTCCTCTGACCAGGAATTCTATGGAAGACCTGTACTACAAGGTATGTCCACCATGAGATTGCACCCAATTTTTTCCCCCATGTCTAGTCCTCTCCTTGGCTGCCATAACATATGCAGCTCTGAGTTAGAGCAATGGTCCATGTAGCTTGGTATTGTCCACTCTGACTGGCAACAGCTTTCCAGGATTTCAGATAGGGACCCTTCTGCTTGAGGCCTTTAAAGAAGATACAGGAATGGAATCATCTGCCTACAAAGTATCTGCTCTGCCACTGAGTCACAGCACTTATAACATGAAACAGTATCATCACTGTGGCCGTCAGAGCCTGAGCAACAGAACCTACTCTGAGGCCTAAACAATGGAAACTTCAAATAGCCAGAATGGAAGACAAGTCACCTGGGCTGCCAAGGATGAGAAGAGCTGGGGGTGGGGGGGCACACATGTAAAAGGAGGCAATGAGCAGATGTATGTGTGGGGTGGATGATAGCAGCAGACCTCAGGAGCCTGTATGTGGCTGGGAGAGCAGAAAAACAGCTGGGATCAGTGAAGCAACTGTTGGCCCAGATGCAGTGTTACACCAAGCACAGGGATCTCCTTTTATTGGTGGAAATTAGCAGGAGACTGATAGAGCTTAGCTAGAGGCAGGCGTGGGGATCTTTAAACCAATTTATACGCAAGATGAGCGCACCAATGGAAAGGTTCTCAATAAAGAGGCTTTAATGAATTTTAAGGATTTTATTAAAATAGTCAATTTGGTTTGAACATGCACACAAAATTCCCAACAGATACAGAACTCAGAAAGTAAATGTTTGAAGGGTTGGACATAAGAATATGAGGTTTCCAGGGGGGTTATAGTTACCTTCTTAAGAGTGAGGTCCCAGATAGAGGCAGCTGAGTGAAAAGCAGGTAACAGCCAGCTCTACTTGCAAAGGAAACAATACACACAATATCGTGGCTCACACTTTGGATCCTGTGCAGGTGGGGAACAATGAGTGGCAGGGGTGCAGCTCAGAAGGGCCCCAAGGGCAAAGCAAAGGAGAAGACTAGAGGGGGAGGGCTGTGGCTTTCCCGACCTGCACGGAGACCAACTCCACAGCCGCCGACCACTGCCCCAGCCTCTGGCTGGAGTGGTGCGATGAAGTATCCACACAGGAATCTATTTGTCAGGGGGGGGGCCTCTGGAGCTGCCCCACCTGCACAGATGATCGCAGGTGCTGGCATTGGGTGGGGGTCTGCTGCTCAGGCTGTCCCGCCTCCTGCTGCTGTTGTTGACCCTTCCCAGCAGAAGGAGGAGCAGTCTGGTCTGTCTTTGGGGCTGAGCTTCATGTACATGAGTCTTTCGGAGCTCACCCCAGGGTCCAGGAGGATGGTGGAGGAGCTTGCAGAGGTGCTGGGCCAAACATCACCTTCGTCTCCTTCACACCCCAGAAGTCCTTCCAAGGGGAGTCAGGAGGAGAGGGTTGAGGAGATAAAAGAGGAAGAGATGGAGGAGCACCTAACAGTGCAACCATCTTTCCCCGCCGCCATCTCCCTCTGTGTCCCCTAGACATGGCACGTCTGCTCCGAGCTCCTCAAAGGAGGCGGCTCTCCTGGTGCCCATAGCTGCTTGGCAGCATAGGTGCCCCCGTCACATCCTCGGTCTGGAAGCACTTCCAGGTGGTGGAGGATACCCATAACACACAGTGCCAACTGTGTAGGTCCCAGATCAGTCGAGGGAGAGACTTTAATCATCTCTCGACCACTGGATTTTAGAACCATCTGATGAAGCATCACCAGGTGGTGCTTCTTCAGGGGGAGAGAGAGGTTGGTGCGCCAGTGGGCAAAGGGCCAGAAGCCAGCCAAGGAAAGAATCAATCACTAACCTCATGCTCTCCCTGCTGCATGCAGTGCAGGGTCTCCGGTAGGGAAGGGACGCCAAGCAATTCTGGCCGAGATGCTTGGTAAGGGTGGCACTAATAGGGTGCCAAGAGGTTTTTGAGGTGGAGCCTGAGGGCAGGGTTTGGGGAGGGGAGGGACTACATAAGAACATAAGAAAGGCCCTGCTGGATCAGACCAAGGCCCATCAAGTCCAGCAGTCTGTTCACACAGTGGCCAACCAGGTGCCTCTAGGAACCCACAAACAGGACGAGTGCAGCAGCACCATCCTGCCTGTGTTCCACCACACCCAAAATAATAGGCATGCTCCTCTGATACTAGAGAGAATAGGTATGCAGCATGACTAATATCCATTCTAACTAACAGCCATGAATACCCCTCTCCTCCATGAATATGTCCACTCCCCTCTTAAAGCCCTCCAAGCTGGCAGCCATCACCACATCCTGGGGCAGGGAGTTCCACAATTTAACTATGCGTTGTGTGAAAAAATACTTCCTTTTATCTGTTTTGAATCTCTCGCCCTCCAGCTTTAGCAGATGACCCCGTGTTCTAGTATTATGGGAGAGGGAGAAAAACTTCTCCCTGTCCACTCTCTCCAAACCATGCAATGCCATAGAGTCCAACTGCCAAAGCAGCCATTTTCTCCAGGTGATCTGATCTCTTTTGAGATCAGTTGTAATAGCAGGAGATCTCCAGCTAGTACCCGGAGTTTGGCAACCCTACTGCAAGAAGATAATTTCCATCTACCCTGAATCTATGATCAACACAGTGTTGGCAGGGCCAAGGCTCAGGAAGGAATTAGCTCAGTTTGCTTGCCCTGGAAATCCAGACCCAAGCTGCAAGGCCCTGGCCATATCCATCCAAGGCTTAGTGTAAACGATAAAAATTGAGGTGGTAGAATTCTGAAGTAGTACAGTGGACTGTACTACATCAGGCTGTAGGTGAAGAGAGCAACATTTTAATGCTTCCCTGTGCAAAAACTTCCTGCAGATTAAAAATTAACACATCAGGGGGGGCAGACGGTGGCTTAGCCCTTCATATTAGTGTCCCATTTACAGAACAATGTAATTGCAGGGGAATATTAAAAGAGTCCAGTCAGGGCCGGTGCATTAGGGGAACTAGCCTTTGGGCGCAGACCTCGGAGGGGTGCAGAACTGGCTCGAGGGGCACAGTTTTAAACAGTTAGTTTCTTGAAAAAATGCAACCGACAATTTATATTTTTTATTTTAAGATAAGTACCACAGCAGTGCTATGGAATATAATTATAACATCTTATAAAAAGTTGTGTAGGAATGCATCAGGATTTTATTTTTTCTACAAGACATCTGTTTTTGAAAATTGGTTAGCAATGGGGGAGGGCACAAGTAGTTAGCCTTGCCTAGGGCACAAAAAAAAAGACTGGTACGGGCCCTGCCTCCAGTCTGAGCTAAAACTGTCCCCTCTACCTTATTACCACCTCTTTTCATGTCATGCAAGTAGGGTTGCCAGGTCCCTCTTCGCCACCAGTGGGAGGTTTTTGGGGCAGAGCCTGAGGAGAGCGGGGTTTGGGGAGGGAAGGGACTTCAATGCCATAGATTCCTATTGCCAAATTTCTCCAGGGGAACTGATTTCTATTGGCTGGAGATCAGTTATAATAGCGAGAGATCTCCAGCTAGTACCTGGAGGTTTGGCAAAACATAAGACACTTCTGTGTACTCAGTAGTTCCTTGCCTGACATCTGACGAACCTTTAGTCTGCTATGAAATAAATATTATTAGACATATATATTAGAAAGGGAAGATGACTGGGGAAGGCACTGGCAAGCCACCCCGTAAACAAAGTCTGCCCAGTAAACTGTGAGGGTCTGTACGCCTTTGCCTTGTGTGTTCCCCCCCCCCCCCCCCGGACTCATAAAAGCAGTCCAGGCCTTTTGCCTTTCCTTGGTTCAGGCGCTGCATCTGACAGGCCCCAGGTTGGAATGTCTCTTCCCACGTCCACCTCCCTTGCTCTCTCTGACTCCCTCCCACCAGCTGTGGCCTTGGTGGGCAGATAGCAATAACGAGCTCCCTGAGGTCTTTGATGTTCTTGTACCATGCACTATTATCTCGTAGATTCCCATAACATACGTTGGACATCTGCTTCCCTGTAGGGGTTATAATTCTGTCTTTGTGAAATCGTGAGCACTTGCAACTTTACCAGTGTAAGGCCTGTACTACCTGAAGCTTCCAATAAAGTTCCTTGTTTCTGCATGACCGTCTGAGCAAGTGATTTTATGGAGTTTGCACAGGGAGGTTGGGAACCCTCACATAAACGTCGGATGTGACGTCACCCCATGGGTCAGGAATGACCCGGTGCTTGCACAGGGGACCTTTACCTTTATATTAGAAATAGATATTTGTATACCTGTATTCACACTTTTGTGGATTTTGATGGGTAACCATCTTTTTTTGTATATTTCTATACGTTACCTGACTGTGTTTGTTATACCTGCGGCCTCGGGACCCGGCGTGCCTTTGCAACGACCTTGGCCGGGCCGGCTGGAGGATGCTCGGCCAGCGCCTGCCCAGATCCCGGTGCCCCGGTGTGGACGGGCAAACAGTGGCATCCTATCCTGCCGGGAGCCTTTGAATGTCAATGCCTGAGACCCTGGAGAGCCTCTGCCCGTCTGAGCAGACAGGACTGACTCGGATGGACCGAGAGTCTGGTTCAGTAGAAGGCAGCTTCATGTGTACCTACTACTCGGTTGTAGGTTTTATTATTGGAATGTAGTGGCGATTTATTGGATGATATGGTTCCTGTGTGGTTTTGGGGGTAAGTCCCTGGAGGTTGGCAACCCTACCTGCAAGCCTCTGACGCTTCAGGGCGAGAACGGCAATTTCCCTTCCCAGTTATGGGGGGGGGGCCGACCGCAAGCTGGCGCCCGACCCCCAGGGACGAGGCTCGGCCTAGCGGGCCGCCATCCACCCCTCGCTCGCTGGTCGCCGGGCAGCGGCGCGGCTCTGGCGCCGTCGTGACGGGGCGCCCTCGGACGTGCGGGGAGCGAGACTTGCTTTATTCCGTGGGCAGCTGCGTGGGCGCCCAAGGCGGCGGGAGGCGAGGGAAGCTGCCGGGCGGGCGGCCCCCGCGCAGAAGGAGTGTGTGTGGGGGGGGGGAGGCCTAGGCCGACGCACGCCGCCAGAAAGCACTGGGTGCGGGGGGGGGGTTGAGGTCGGCCTAGGCCTCCCCCCCTCCTCCTCCCCCCCCTCCTCCGAGGGGTCCGCCCTCCCCGCCCCTCTCCCGCCCCCTGCTGGGCGCTGGGCGGCGTCGTGCGCCTTCAAACGTCTTTCGCGGGAGCCGCGGCCGCCGCCTGCCCAGTCTCGCCTGTGATGTCAGATGAGGCTTTAGGTGTCCGCGCCGACCGCCTGACTTCCTCGCCGCGCGGCGCTTCTGCTCGGCTCCTCGCGCTCCCTCGCTGAGGCGGCGCCGGCCGCCTGACGCCCGCCGAGCCTCGGGCAGCTGCAGGGCCGAGCGCGGCGCCTCGGCCTCGGGGTGCGCAGAGCATGGAGGCGGCGGCGGCGGCGGAGTGCCGGGTGCTCTCCATCCAGAGCCATGTCGTGCGCGGCTACGTGGGCAACAGGGCGGCCGCCTTCCCCCTGCAGGTAGGCTGCGAGCCAGAGCGCCGAGTGGAGGGGCCTGAGGCGCAGGGGCGGCGTCCTGGCGCGCTCCGCCGAACGCGCAGCCTGGAGGCAGAGAGCGAGCGAGGGAGGGAGGGAGCGCGCGGGCTCGGTTGTGCGCGGCGCTCGGGAAGCGGCCCGGCGTCCCGCTGAACGGAGAGGCCGCCTCCGCCCGTGCCTCTGCCTGCAGGGAGCGGTGGGGGTTAGGCGCGCTGGGAGTTGGCCCCCCTGCTCTAAGGGCGAAGCTGTGCGGAGGGCGGGCGCTCGTGCTCGAGGGGGCGCGCGGCCGACCCTCCCGGGCCTCCCGGGCCGGTTCCGCTCCGTAGCGGCGCGCGATGAGGGAGGTCCTCGGGGCCCGAATTCAACCGCCGCCCCGAGCCGGAAGGGGTCCCTGCGTCACGCCGACGGGAGCGGCGCGCTCGCCCCGCCCACTTTTACACAAACGGCATCGCCTCAACTTCAGGCCCCAAAGGCTTCCCAGGGCTGACGGTAACCGTCCCGTGGAACTCAGCGGGTGATGCTTCCAAGAGCCATAACATTTTAAAAAAATGCAGAATAAAGTGTTTTATAGTTTGAAATCTGGTTCTCTTCCTTCAGCATCGGTGGTTTTATCTTGTTCTGTTCCTTGCAGTTGTACTGTTGATTAAGCAAAGAAGTTGGCTGGTGTGTTTATATACCTTCAGGGAGAATTTATGTATTTTAAAAATATATTATTAGAGAATGTAAAAAACCAAATTTATGGCGGGGGGAGCCAGTAAATGAACGTAAGGGACATCTTAAACCCGGGTAAGGATCAGATTCCTCCCCCCCCCCCCAGGTACTGTCCAGTATGTACCTTCAAAGCATTTTTTTATCATATTGCCTGATTATGTTTACTAAAATAGATGTGATCATACATAATGTTTCTTGCTGTTATATGATTTTTGAAGGAGCAAATATCAATTAATTATAATAATGCTACATTGCATTCGGTATAGTTTGTTCTTTATTTGCAAAATATGAAGATAATAAGCAATCAAATCTAATCTAGCCCACAACCAATAATTTCCTAAACTAGATCTCAATTCACATCTGCCACATGCTTTTCAGCACCTCTCCAGCTTTTTGTGTACATGTAAAAAACATAAGGAAATTTTACGGGTCTGTGTGTAAGGTTTCTACCATATGAAACCAAGCAGTTTTGAATATCCTTGTTTTTTTATTGATTGATGTTCAAGAAGTAAGTTTGGTTTACATTCACCTTCAAAACTTTGTTTGCTGGTCAATGCATATTTGATGTTGGTCTACTAGTTCAGCTGAGCACCGGTTGGTGGTGCCATCTCTGGTAGTGGACACATACCAAGGTGGCATATTTGGGTGTCTACTTATGCTATAGGGAAGGGTAACTCTGGATCACCTGTCAATCTCCCACCATTACCCAGATGCTCTCTTAAATTAATTATTTTACACCCTGACTTTGTGGCATTTATATCTAGGCAATCTTCTATATTTTGCCTGCTCTAAAAACCTGATCTTTGTTTTCATAGTCCTGACAGAAAGTCTCAAGTGGAAACACTTTTGTGCACTTGCCAGAAAGTGCCAGAATCACTGCCAAGTTGCTTACAATGCTATTTACAGAATGTGTTTACAGCTATATCTAGATTAAAGGTAAAGGCAAGCACTGGGTCATTCCTGACCCATGGGGTGACGTCACATCCCAACGTTTACTAGGTAGACTATGTTTAGGGGGTGGTTTGCCAGTGCCTTCCCCAGTCATCTTCCCTTTACCCCCAGCAAGGTGGGTACTCATTTTACCGACCTCAGAAGGATGGAAGGCTGAGTCAACCCTGAGCTGGCTACCTGAAACTGACTTCCGTCGGGATCGAACTCAGGTTGTGAGCAGAGCTTGAACTGCAGCTTACCACTCTGCGCCACGGGGCTCCTATTTTAAAGAAAACCAGGGGTAAAATTCCAGAGTTTCTAATTATGATATGTTTCCCATTGCTAAATTCTCAACTGGTTTCAGAAAACTAAAAAACTGCTTTGGTGAGAATTTGGGGAGGGGGTATGCAAGCGCATGGTGTGTCTGTTAACTCTCTGAAGGGGGGCATATTTGATCCCAATATAGGTTTACAGTGGAGTGTTTTTGGTTGTTTTTTTTGCTTTGCTTTTGCACCCACTCTGCAGTCAACATGTGTATGCACTCAGGAAAGTGATTTGCTTCAGACAGACGTACATGCAACACTTTGATTGTTCTTGGAACTGTGATAGCATCCTATGTACCATCAGGTCATCTCATTAGGAATAGATATAATTTATTTGTTTCTAACTTATTTGTAAAACCCTTTCTGGTGTCAGATTGTAGCACAGAATAAGAATTACCAGAGGAAATAATAATTATAAGCATTTATATAGCTGAATTTCAAGTTTACAGAGATGTCACACAAGTTGTCTAGTTAATCCTTATGACAAAATTATGATAAAACAAGTCAATGTTGTTATCCCTGTACTTCAGATACAAGTATGTAGCAGTTGTAGCTTGCCTAAGACCACTTACTGAGTTGTTGACTGAGATGAGACTTTAGCCAGGGAACTCTCAGCATCAATTCCTTTTTCTAGAATCTTTACCCTTTTCTTCAATCTAATTGTTTACCCTATTCACAAAAGTGTTACTGGTTCAGTTGTCTGTACTGATGGAATGAGTGCTACAGTATTGCCCTGAAGCCTTGAATATCTGTAATGCCCTCTCTTTCCAGATTCTTCTGTTTGCCATCTGGAACAACTGTGAATGAAATAGAGACAAAACTAGCGATACCTAAATATTCTGCACACTTCATTAAGATTTTGCTTCATTTAATTTCTCTGAATGACTTATGTACCAGTAAATTTTGAGGGTCATTATTATTACTGATACGAAGGCACATGGGAGTGAAAATTCGCTCTAGATATTGGTGCTCCATAGTTGGAGGGAAGAAGAGTTTTTTTCTTTTCACCAGAGTATAATCATCATGCAAGTCAGTGCTGAAGCAGACGTCAGTGCATGCCACTATATGCTGTGATGCAATGTAGAAGCTGTGAAGCTAATCTCTGCTCTGTAGTGGCAGCTGTTTTTGATAGCTGAGGTAAGTGGTCTTTCTACACAGTGGAGACTCTGCGGGCTAAATTGCCCTGAATCAGAAATGAGAGATGTTTCAGCGTTCTGACTCATGCTGACGTTTCACCTCTATTTATAAAAGGACATGAAAACTGTTTTGAAAATCAAAATGAACTGTAGTAAATAAGGGTTTTTTTAAATGTAAAGATATGAGAAGCTCATGTTTGCATCCAACTGAGAGGGGTGGTGTTTAAAATAAAATTAGTGCCTATGATTGGACATATATCTCTATATGGAGGCAGCAAAATATCTGTATATTGTAATATTTACAATATGCCATGTTTGAGTACTAGACAGTCTAGGAAGAATAAAAGGTGACACAAGGAAATAGCTGTATTTTGCTTAAAATTTGAAGTCTGACGTTACAAATTAATATATAAATTTGACCCAATGCAGTAAAGAAGCTAAATATGCTAGTATTTGATCAATAGTTTTGTAGTTTTGAAGACACAGACTCTTAACACGTAGTTTCTAAATGATGACAGTATCTGGTTATTGTAAAACAACATGCAGTTTACCAAGATAATGCCTTATCATGGTTTATGGGTGTAAGCAGTACATGTAATAAATCTGGCAGCACAGGAAGGATTAAACGTTCTCCTTTTATTTGAGCACACTCAGTTGTGATTATTAAATGGAACCAAAACTGAGTGATTCTCGTCAGAGTTCACATTGACACCTTAGGTTAAAAGAGCAGTAACTGCCATCTCATATTGAAAGTTGGATTTTAGAATTGTGATCTATGGTTTTAATTGTACATTATTTTTGTATATTAATGTAATATTGATTGATGTATGGAAATGATGTTTTAATGCTGTGAGCCACACTGAGCCTGGCCTTGGCTGGGATAGAGTGGGATATAAATGCAAAACTAAATAAATACATAAATATGGGGAAATGCACCTTGTTCTGCCAATCAAGCAAGGGTGACATGGGTTTTTTTGGCATCCAAGCTCCTGCTGAGGTTCAACCACTCCAAAAGCTCTGGCCACGGCTACACACCACTGTCAATGTTTACCCACTTGTTTGGGGCAGTGAGTGGTAGTTACTAGCTACCTGCTTCCTCATCTGCCTTTTCCCTCTTACCAGAGGTGGAAATTGGGACTGCAAAGCGGGTCTTTAGATGATAAACTCACCCTTGGAGGCTCTTCTTCAGTGCTTATAAGAGATAGAGTTGAGGTCTTCTGTAGAACTGTGGAATAAATTCTCTCTATAGAATCACTAGACAAGTTCAGATTGACCACACAGACTTAGTTTTGGTTTTAGTGCTTTATTTAGTTTGAAGCCTAGGGTTGCATTTAATTGTCTACCTCATTTTCAAAAATGGATTAAATGATCCCACCATGTGGGGGACTTTGAAGAGAGTTTTTTTAATTTATTCAAGTATGAAATGATAGTCCCTTGCTCCCTTCCGAGGTTAGACTTGTGTTGAATTGGCTGAACTGGCCTCACCTTATTAGGTCCACCTGGAGAAGTTGCTGGCTTAGAATCAGAGGGTTCAGAAACTGCAGGAATGTGGTTTGGAAAAAGTGGGGAAAGTGTCTCGTCTTTAAAAACTCTGTGTACAAATTTCATAAGAGGAGAGAAATCTCTGCATTTTTGTTAACATCAAAGGAATTATTGAGCAACTGAAAGTTAAAAGCAGTCTTGTTTGTGAATGATGATTCGGGAGTCTCTCAGTTTTAATGAGGTTGATAAAGTGCTCTTCTGTACATAAAAGTTGACTTAAGGAGTTAAGGATGACTTCTATTCACCCATCAACCTCGATTTAAATAATTGGCGAAAATAAACAACACAATTTGATTTGACTTGAGAAGTAAATCAGAGCCTGCTTTTTTCTCTTTTTGAGTATCTCTTTTATCTAAAGAGTTGATTAAGGTTACAGGTTTCTTTAAATTGAGGTTTGAATTAGGAATTAGAAGAGATTACTTAAGGAGGTTTGGATCTTCTCTCTGAAGGCTGTTTTGAACTCTCCACCAAGGGAAGAAAATCAAGCAAGGCATTCGAATTGACTATGGTGGCCTCACAGTACCATTCAAATCCTCTCCTGGAACACTGTGGGCCAGCCATCTAAGAACTGATCCCACCTTTATGGATTACGTATCTCGGTTTGATATCACCATGCGTCAAGAGACATGGATTCTAGCACTGATGACTATGGATAGATTTACTATTTTTGACCTCCCCGCCTTGGCCCCAGAGTGGTCTTGCTATTTTAATTTCTACAAAACTTCAGGTTACAGTGAAATAATTAAAACCAGATACACATAATGCACAGGATGTAGTTATACAATCTGCCAAACTACATATTTTAATTATTAATGTATATATAGCCCCTCAAGCAAATAAGCCTAAGCTACAAGAAGCTTGGGGCAATTTAGAAAAGTATATAGCTAGTCTTATTTTGAAGTTTCTTGATACTCTTGTTTTGGTAGCTGGAGATTTTAACACTAGAATTGGCTTTTCTGATAAATGGTTATAGTTAAGTGATAAGGCTTTACCTCCTATGGACGAGATAACATCTCCCTTGCCACCCAGACAATCAAGGGATGCTAAATCCAACTGGAAAGGGTTTCACCTAGCACAACTATATAGTAGATTGGACCTCTTTATGTTGAATGGCCCAGTCAAAGGTAACATTCCAGGGTAACTGACATTCTGGTCAGGACCGGGAGCTTTAGTACGATTGACTTTGTCTTGGCTTCACGTAAACTAATACACTATGTAGACTATTTAGGAGTAGGTACTCGCCAAGACAGTGATCATCTACCATTGAAGCATTGCTCTAGCATTGAAGACTCCAAATTTTACAATCCATTTAAATAAGATATTTGATGCAAACCTAACCCTCACTCCTGGTTATAAGAGAATCAAATGTAGATAAATTAGCCAAATAATTTTTTAGATCTGAAAAGATCCTCCTGCTTCGTAATAAAATGATTAATGATGCGCATTCTGAAATGGTCTTAGAATCTTATTGTAAAATTTCTAGCAGCTGGATAGATTTGATCTCCAAAAACAAATGGAGTGCAGGTCCTATGAGAATAAGGTACCAATCCCAAACATGGGGCCGAGGACTGACAGTGGCTCCTTGGCCGGTCTGCCTGGCATTGGCTGAGAGGGCGGGATGGAGGGGCTGTGGCAGCATGGCCAGGGTGCCTCAGTTCTCCATCTTTCCGACCCCCTTCCTGTGTGTCCTCCTATTCCCCAAGCTCACGGTGCCTCCCTGTAAAGATGATCTTGCTCAGGACAGCAAGTCCTGACTCATGAGTTGGTGGTAGGGGAGCAGCGGGAGGGTAGGGGGCCTCCAAGGCAGGTGCAGCACTCCTAGACCACAGGGAGAGATGTGGGCACTCGTGGAAGGGGCACTTCTGCTGCACTCTCCACTGCGGGCAGCGCTTGGTCACTGTACTCTTGGGAGGCTGAGGTTCAGCGCTTGGCCAGCTCCCACAGTGGCCGCAGAGCGAGAAGGGAGGTCGAGAGGGCATGGCTTGGCATTGCAGTGCTGGCAGCTCCCAGCCACCCTTGGGGACATTTGCATGTATGCGGCACTGTCCTTTGCTGGTTGCTGGCACCCAGACATGCCCTCCTGATGCCACCTCTGCCAGCGGGGGGGCCCCTCGCTGCCCCCCTGTGCGGACAACCCCTACTTCCCCCAGGACTCAGGCCACCATGACATGTTGGCCTGCCGTGGCTACACAGGTGGCTCCACCACCACTCATTCCAGCCTCGTGGGGTCTGGCCATCTTCCGAGCTAGGACATCCCACACCAACGAAGCTGGGATGCCTGGGGCCTGCACGGGAACAGCCAACTGTCGTTCCTGTGTCTCACCCCAGTGATGGGATACTTTTACTCAGACCAAAGTCGAAAAAGGGGCTGACGGAACTATCCGTCAGCTCCTCCCCTACCCACCAGAGGTGCGCTAGCTCCTGCGTGGCACCTCCAAGCTTGGACACCGGCAGCCCCAGCCCCCTCTTCAGGGGGTCCAACTTTCCTTTGGTTGAAAAAAAGATCGAGCTGTGACCCTCTCCCCGCGGCCCTCCCCATCCCTGCAGGGCAGTCTGTGGCCGCGACTGCTGGGAGCGGCCAATGCACGAGGTGGCTAGGAGGTGGTGGGTGACGGGTGCAGACACTCTTGTATGCACGGCTGCCAGCTGAAGAGGCACTGGCGACTCTGCCAGTGGTGTGGATCCTGGTGGGGGCCAGGAGGGCAACGTTGGAACAGTCGAGGGGGCATAGGACATTGGGGAAGGCGGTTTGGAAGGTCGGCCGAATGGTGAGCAATTGTCCTGCCACGGTTGGTGACCATTGCAGCCAGGAAGGCAAGGGAGCCGCGCCATGCCGAGGAGGGGGAATCCTCCAGGACATCTGCCAGTACTCTGTGGACGCTGCCGGTGACCATAAATCACTTGGACAACAGCACTTTGTGCCAGACAGGAATTGCCCTAGAGTAGGACCCTGGTGAGTGGTGGCCACCTCATCGCGGTCCTCCTGGAGTACTGGCTGATGCAGATGGAGGCAGTCCTGGCCCTCGGTGTGCAGGAGCCAGAAGGTGCTGACTTGTGCCCTGCACCTGTGGCCTTGACGTTTGTGCCGCCGGCAGGGAGCCACCCATCAGTCTGGAGCCGCCAGCAGGTGGGCCACTCGCGGACAAGGCAGGGTCGCCCCAGAGAAGAGAAGACGCAGGCAGGACTGCACGATTACTCCCGCTGACTCCTCGGCAACTACCCTGACATTAATGACAAGTGAAGGTGAGGTGCTTGGGTGCGACTGGAGGTCGGGGCGGTGACTGGGGGGGCCTTCTGGCAATGCAGCATCTTCGATGTTTGCCGCAGTTGTACTTGTTGCCGCTACAACTCCTGATTGCGCCCCACACTTCTGGTCTTCCTCTCCCTCCCTCACCCTGCCCCACCCTCCCAGCCCCCGCCCCCAACCTTCTGACAGCCCTGCCTGGCCTTGGGCTGCACGGCGGGAGCCCTGTGCCACCGCTGCCCCTGCACCGCCACCCGCTCCGCTCCGCACCTCTCCCTCTCCCTTCTCTTTTTGCTTTTAAGTTTTCTGGCTGCGCACTCTGCCACGAAGCCCCTTAGGAGGCCTCCCAGCTGCGCCATTGCTGCGTCTCTCCCCGCCGCGGCACAGCACCTGCGGCCTCAGGAATGCGCTGATCATTCTCAAGAGGAATTATAAGACCTTGATTTACTGGAGGAAAAGGGACGATTTATATAAGAATTGGCGACGTCTGATTCCAGCTATAAATAACAATGACAACTTAGCCTTTTGGTCTATTCTCAATTCTGCCAATAATGGTCATGTGAAAGTCCCTGCCTGTATTCCATCTTCCGTCTGGATAACTTATTTTAAAAACCTGTTTTCTTATTCCCCAGACAATCAAGGATCTGGAACCATAGTAACCTCTACCATTTTGCACACATATCTTGATGAAATTAAGTCCCTCTTTGGTCGCCTACATCGGGGGAGAGCTCCAGGTTCTGATTTAATCCCAAATGAACTATTTAGAGTGAACCCTTGTTGGTGGGTTGATAGTCTTGCTCCTGTTTTCACACAGATCAACGCTTCCGGAGCCATTCCAAAATCATGGAGACGCACCATAATAGTTCCAATCTTTAAAAAGGGTCAGCGTTCTGACACAAGTTGCTATCTCCCAATCAGCCTAATAAAGGTTGAGTACCTTATCTGGACTGCTTGGGACCAGAAGTGGTCTGTTTATTGGATTTTTCCATAATTTGGAATAATTTGGAGTTATTGCATATACATAATGAGATACATCTTGGGGATGGCACCCAATTCATTTATGTTTTATATATGTTTTGTGTATACTTGATACACATTGCCTGAATGTAATTTTAAATAATATTTTTTAATAATTTTGTGAACACTTGAACTATCAGTGGTACTGGTAAGGGCCTGTGAGCAATGCCTGTATGCTGGCTCAAAAGGTCCTGTTTTTGGATCAGTCCGGATACTGGATGTCCAGATGAGGGATGCTCAACCTGTATCTTCTTTGGGCAAACTCTATTCTTCATACTTGCTAAGGAAATTACTTGATTGGATTGAGCAAAATGATCTCCTTGGCTGGGAGCAGATCAGTTTTAGAATAGGATGGTCTGTTATGGAAATATTCTTCTCCTCCAAATGGTGCGCTATATGCTGGTTTCGTAGATCTTAAAGACCCCTTCAGTGCTATTCCTAGGGGAAAACTCTGGAGAAAATGATCAAATTCCAGCATGGATAGGAGATTGTTGTGACTCATACAGCAATTTCATAAGAATCTTACAGCTCAGGTTCACTGTGGTGACCAAGGGGAATTGACCGAGCCTTTTGACTTGGTCAGGGGGGTTACACAAGGTTGCCTGCTGGCTCCTCTATTATTTAATTTATATTTGAAGGATTTAGTGAATTTTCAAGAGGGTTGTCACCCACCAAAGCTAGAAAACCATAGTATTCTAATCTTTATGCTGACGGCACAGTTCTTTTATCTCATACAAATGTTGGATTGCAAAGATTATTACAGTTTTTTTCTGAGTATTGTTTTAGGGAAGGTCTTCCAGTAAATCACCATAATGAATATGATCTTCTCTAAGAAGAGAAAACTGCCCTCTTTCCGTTGGGTACTAGTTGGCATTATTGCTTATCTTGGTATTCCCTTTTCTTATAATCTGAGCTGAAATTTCCATCAAAAGATTGTGTCTAATAAAATCAAACTTGGTGTTGGGGCAATTGTTAATTATTTTTATACCAAAGGTGGAAAAATATCCCTGGAGTTATTCAATTTTTTAATCTAAAAATTATTCCAATTAATATTTTTGGTGCTTCTATTTGGATAACTTCTGTTAATGAGTCTATAGATCATCCTCTGCTTCAGTTTTTACGGAGACTGTTAAATGCCCCTCAGTGTGTTGTCTTTTGTTCTGAGTTTGGCCAAATGTCTCTTGAAGCAAGGGCATGGTTATTTGCCTTTAAGCTACAATTTAGGCTGGGTTTTTTTTAGCACTGAGGGATATCTAGTGGTTTTTTTTTAAACATGACTCAGATAAATCATCATGGAAAAAATGTTGATGAGAAATTGTCATTAATGGGCATATCGTGGGATATGATAAGAGATCTTGGGAAATCGGAGGCTTTCTCTGAAATATAGAAAAGTGTATTAGAGAGAGTGATTATGTTAGCATGTCATGTTATGCTCGTCATGTTTGGTTGTCTTTTGGAATTCCTCCCCCACATTGCTTTCCTGCTTATACCTATTTCTTGACAACTCCTCATTTCTTAAGAGCTTTTTTTCTTGCTAGACTAAATGCTAACCCTTCTATAGTTATGCAAGGTAGACACATGAACCTACTATATTCAGAAAGGACTTGCCTATGTTCTTCTGGTTTTATTGATTCTCCAGCACACATGCTAGAGTGGTTAGCCCTGATTAGTATTTGGATGGGAGACCACCAAGGAATACCAGGGTTGCTGTGCAGAGGAAGGCACTGGCAAACCACCTGTTAGTCTCTTGCCATGAAACCCCCCCCCCAAAAAGGGGTCGCCATAAATCGGCTGCGACTTGAAGGCACTTTACACACACAGCACACATGCTCCTGGTATGTCATCTTTATGAGGATCTAAGATCGAGTTATATTATTCCTCTTCTAACAGTGTGGACTAGTATCTCTGTGTCTGACTTAATACCCTATTTATTAAGTGACAGTGATCCTAAGGTTTGGCAGTGACAAACTATCTCAGTCCTTATATCCCTTAAATAATAGATTTAGAATTATGCTGCTCAAGATTTATGAATCAAGGAGTTTCTATGGGCGAAAGGAAAGAAATGTGGAGGCAATTAGTACTATTCTTGTTCTAGTAGGATTATCTAACGAGAACCAGTGCAGCAGATAAAAGTATTGGAATTGAAACACCATTCCCACTCAAGTATGAATTTTGCTTGGTGATCTTGGCCTAGTCACTATTTTTCAGCCTCAACAACCTCATAGGATATCTATAAAGATAACACTGCATAGGGTTGCCAGGTCCCTCTTCACCACCGGCAGGAGGTTTTTGGGGCAGAGCCTGAGGAGGGCAGGGTTTGGGGAGGGGAGAGACTTCAATGCCATAAAGTCCAATTGTCAAAGCTGTCATTTTCTCCTGGTGAGCTGATCTCTGTCAGCTGGAGATCAGTTGTAATAGCAGAAGATCCCCAGCTATCACCTGGAGGTTGGCAACCCTACTGGCAACCCTAATAATCATGTGTTTGTCTTCAACAGTTTTCTCAGCCTTCAACACAGCTTCTTTAGAGTAAGGGAGTAAGTAGGAAAATGTGTAAGAAATCCTAGCAGAGGTAATTCGAAAGTAATTTGTGGGTGGGTGGGGAGTGGAAAAAACAGAATATTTTGCTAACATAATGAATTGCTTTAGCTATATTTATTTGTTTAAATGAGGATTCAGAGGTTTGCTGGTGACACTACTGCTTTCACATTCTTTTTAATCCTTGTGAAGTCAGTGATGATATTATCCTTCAGTCATTTAGCAGTCTCTTGGGTATGTGTGTACAATCTATTACCCAATTAGAGACCAGTGAAGGGTACCGTATATACTCGTGTATAAGCCAAGTTTTTCAGCCCAAAAAAAGGGCTGAAAAAGCCCAACACGGCTTATATGCTGGTCAATACGGTAGGGGGGAGGGGGGAAACTTGCCGCCACCGCCAGCCTGCCCACACGCCTTCCCTGGTGGCGGCGGCCTCCCCCTGCGCCCAGGAGGCCCCGTGGGCCGCTCCTGGCCCGCAGGGAAGGGGCCACCGCCTGCCCGCCCGCCTTAAGGTAAGCCTGCGGGGGGGGAGGGGCTGCATTTCCCCCTCGGCCTATACTCGGGTGCCTAATTTTCCCCCATTTTGGGGGTTAAATTAGGCACTTCGGCTTATACTCGGGTCGGCTTATACCCGAGTATATACGGTAAGCTAAATCCTCTAGCTCACTGTCAGAAGGGCAGTTACAAAAGACACAGTGTAACATAATGAAAGGAGCCAATTTCTTTGTGCATTACCCAGATACTATGAATTATTTGTTCAAATAAACTATAGGAGAAAAGTGGAAGAGGGAAGTTGTAGGTCGTGCTGATCAAAAATCCTTACAAGGCAATAGTTACAGGCCTTGCTTATTGAATAAAAAGATGCTTTTTATTGTCAAGAATTCTTTTGAATTTGGCCTAATTATTACAGTTTCCACTTACCATGTAGTTAGCTCTTATCAAACTAAAAACCATTTGTGTATTTCCATTGCTTAAGAGAAAAATGGCCTAGAATCTTTGGGCCCAGGCCTCTCAGAAGTCGAGAGAGAGGCCCGGGCCACTTCCATTTTTTAAGGCTCCCAATACATTAATAAAATGAAGAAATACCGAAACAGGGTTACAAAAGTTTTGGTATATTTTAAATGTTTACATTTAACAAATTGTAATAAATGTGGCTCAGTAATGGGACACAAGTTTAAAGCTGTACGATGAATGTCTTCTTTCAATCCTGTCAGTGTATCTCTGTGACTGTATGTATGACCTCATTTGGAGATAACTTCAAAATTCTAAATTTGAGATACTCTGTGAATGTGAGGCCTGGGCCAAATGGCCCTCCTTTGTCCCCCCCTGGTAGGGTTGCCAAACTCCAGGTGATAGCTGGAGATCTCCTGCTATTACAACTGATCTCCAGCCGATAGAGATCAGTTCACCTGGAGAAAATGGCCACTTTGGCAATTGGACTCTAAGGCATTGAAGTCCCTCCCCTCCCCAAACTCCGCCCTTCTCGGGCTTCTCAGGCTCCGCCCCAGAAATGTCCCGTTGGTGGTGAAGACGGACCTGGCAACCGTACCCCCCGGTGGTTGGCCCTGTTTGGATATAATCCAAACAATACTTTTATTTTATTACTTGTTACAGTTAAACATATGCTTTGTTTTTTAGGCAAATGATATTTTCAAGTAGTCATGAGGTTTGCAACAAACTGCAGAATTATAAAAATGGAGGCAGTTTTCTGTTGTACAATGTGTTTTGATATGAAATCAGACTAGCCCTATCTTGTGAGATTTCAGAAGCTAAGCTGGGTCAGCCCTGGCTAATATTTGTATGGGAGACCACCAAGGAAGTCCAGGGATGCTATGCAGAGGCAGGCAGTGGCAAACTACCTCTGAACGTCTCTCTTGCCTTGAAAACCCTATAGGGTTGCCATAAGTCAACTGTGACTTGACGGCACTTTCCTCCGCCACTATATGAAATTAGTTAGGGAACATCAAATATTTGAAGGCCATTTTATGTATCTTGTAACTCCATCTGAGCAGTTGTGGCAGAATGGCACACTGGGTTCAAGGGTCTTTTTTTGACTGTCATAAGTTGTAAATTTCTGTATTGTTAAGAGGATGCAGAGCTGAGCATGAGTTCAAATGTGGGAGATCCTGGCTGAAATCCCTATTCAGCCATGGAAATTGGGTGTCACTATTTTTCTACACAACCTGCTTCACAGGGGTCTTGGAAAGATATGGTCACTGGGAGTGTGTAGGGGAGGTAGTTTGGAATTTCCTGCATTGTGCAGGGGGTTGGACTAGATGACCCTGGTGCTCCCTTCCAACTCTATGATTCTATGTGTAAGAAGGTATGTATCTTCTCAGTTTAGTGATTCACAATCTGTCCTTTATTGTTGTTATGATACTGAAGTCCATCTCTTCTGGTCTTGCTAATTATCTGATTGTTTCTTAATCCTATGTAGACAAATAAAGACTGTCTCTGTGTGCGGGAGCAGCCTAACAGTCAAAGTGATAATGCACGACAGAATTTGTGACACATTTTTTCTCTCAACTAAGTGTCTGTAGTAGTAACACATTTCTGATTGTGGTAGAAGGAGCATCTGCTGATTAGTATTAACAGCATCCTTAGTCCAAATGTGGGTTAGAAATGTCCATAGTCTAGATATCCAAATACATTCTAACTTTGCTCGTAATATATGGCCCTAGATGTAAGAACAGCACAGTTTTTGGAACTTGTAATAGAGTATTATCCTATAAATGCTGTGACTCCCCCATGTATTAAACATCACAAATATACATCTTTGTGTTGCTTTTATTTATTTTATTTATTATTTCCATTTGTTACCCTGTTCTTCCCGGCCAAAGCCAGGCTCAGAGCCTGTATGACCCAAAAAATACACTATAAAACATAAAAAGAGGAGAGGTGGTTGTTTTAAAAGCCCACACTTTCCCCACAGTTTGAGAATAGGATGAAGGGTGGTGGGTCCGGCTACAATACCACCCAGAAGTCTGCCTGCAGGTTTCATTGGCACAGCCACCACTCCCCTACACACCTCCCTCTGGATTAGCTACTCAAGGTGGGTCATCGGTACTCACTGGAGGGCTGGATGTGGCCATGGGTTGGTGATTCCTATCCTATTGCTTCAGCCTGGCTTGAATTCTGAGGTGGGTGATTGAGGTTGCTTCCTTAAGGGAGCATGAAAAGGCTCCCCTAGTGGAGAAGCAGCAGCAAGTGTGGAAGTGGGTGAAAAGTTGTGGATGTGCATACTTCTGTGGAGTTTCATTTGTGCCTGCTAGATTAATGTAGCGAGCAATGTAGCTGAGTAATTCTCAGTATGAAGTTGAGCTCCATTGTCAGGGAGTATAGGATTGGGCATTTGGAGACCCACATGCTGTTCACGCATTGTTTTTTGAAGCTGCACTGGATTCCAAAAGCAGTTTGCTGTACAGCCTGATGTGGTGGAGTAGTGGGCTGCTGTTCCAGAAAAACAAGTCTACAGTTCATTTGGGTGCACAGAACTGTTTGTATGTTTCTTACCAACCCTTAAGTCAACCATTGCGTTTTCATCACTTTCTGAAGTGATGTTTTCATTTGGGTCACATCTTGATTTCTGTTAACATATGCTGAGCAAGCCCCTGTTGAGAGGTGCATTTGGACTGTTATGAGCCCTTCAAGGTCATAATGGAATATATGAATCAGCACTGTTTCCACTACTAAGCTCTGAAATAGCTAACGCAATACCCTTTCCTACTGTGATGCATTATTGTAAGACAATGGCCCATTCACTGTAATGCATTATTATCCAAGCAATATATCTCCAAAATCTTAATGAGTTTCCTGTGTATCACTGTGTAGTCCTCTCAAATAAGCCTGAACCATGTAGTTCCACTGTATCACAAATAACAGCACACAGGCCAGTAATCAAACAAGGTATCTAATGACTGTCACTATATAGCATGTTTATTATGTTTTAATATCTACTCAAATACTATAAACCATGTGTATAAACCACTTGTATCTCTTGTCCTATATAAACACTTAAAGACTGGATAGAAAAAGTATGTTCTCTATAAACAAAACAATACACGCATCAAACAATGTCCTAATGGCAAAATTGCCAAATATAACTGTTCCCAGTGTGGCTGTGTCCAATATCAGAAAAAACAAGCCTCAAAAAGGCCAAGTTCTCTTTATGTAGCCTGAAGGTCAGTGATAATAAACAGTAATTGAGCAATTAGATGTACTGGCTCTTCACCTTCTTCATATCACTGTACAAATATAAAAATTGTGTTTATATTTGTGTATCTGTGCTGGAGCCTCTTCCGAGGGCGGCTTGAAAAAAGCTGTGTGGGAGCAGAGACAGTTCGATGGTACGATAAGCAATGTCCAATATAAATAGCAGCTAGACTGTTGGTACGGTTACCTAGGATGTAAGCAGTTTTGAAGGTGTCTTCATCAGCCCACTAAACAGTTGCTACAAAAATTAATTAATGGTTAATGATTAACACATATTTATACACTATAAAGAAGAAGAGCTGGTTTTTATGTGCCGACTTTCTTTGCCACTTAAGGGAGACTCAAACCGGCTTACAATCACCTTCCCTTCCCCTCCCCACAACAGACACCCTGTGAGGTGGGTAGGGCTGAGAGAGCTCTGACAGAGCTGTGACTTGCCCAAGGTCACCCAGCTGGCTTCATGTGTAGGAATGGGGAAACAAATCCAGTTCACCAGATTAGCCTCCGCCACTCGTGGAGGAATGGGGAATCAAACCCAGATCTTCTCCAGATCAGACCACCACTCCAAACCACTGCTCTTAACCACTACGCCATGCTGGCACAATTATGCTGGCAATTATTTGCCACAATTATGGTGTGGCAAATAAAGAGACCTACCAGTTTCTAGGAGACATTATTTAGTAGCCTTCCCAAATATACAATTCTTTTGCAGTCTCATAAGTATTAGTAAAAGGAAACATGTCTCTTTTAAAAATTATTTATTCAATAAAATAAACAGCAAAATAAAACAAAAAAACATACAACAATCTTCATAATTTAAAATACAATATATATGTAAGCTTAAAAAATATATTTAACCGAATTTCTATATTACAGCTTATTTCAATATCCTCATACTACCACACCAAATACATGGTTTAGTCCTCTATAAAATAGCTAGACTGTCATCGCAGCACATTGTCCTTTCTCACCCTTGATTATAAGATTTTGCATTTTATTTACAGTTCGTAACCATAGCTCATCTAGGCTCATTGTATCACCATTTTTCTGATGTGTTGTTAGCTTAATTAATACATATATTTCTTTTACTTTAACCAACCATTCTTCTATCGTTGGAGTCGGTTTTTGTTTCCAATGTCTGGCAAAAGTCATTCTAGCAGCAGTTATCATGTGTAACCCCATACATCGTTTATCTTTAGTTAGGTTAGGGGCTAAATCTAACAAAAGTATCTCAGGTTTACATGGGATATCAATCTCCATTCCAACAGACAGATATTTCACTATTTCAGTCCAGAACGTTATAGCTCTCTCACATTTCCACCACATATGTATGAAGTCTGCTTGTTTTTTATCGCAGTACCAACAACTATCGTTCACTGATTTGTAGATTTTACTTATTCTAATTGGAGTTAAATACCACATATATACCATCTTAATTAGATTTTCTCTTATTTGCAAGTTAACTGAGAAATCTAATCCCTTTAAAAATATATATTCCCATTCTTGATCACTCATGGTTTATCTAAGTAAATGTTCCATTTGTCCCTATAGCCTAATGTAGAATTTAGATTTTCTTTTACTAAAATTGCATATATTTTTGAAGTTGAAACTTTATCTTGAAGTATTTATTTCTCAAACTCTGACTTTTCCCTAATTTCAGTTAATTTTGTTCTTTTAAATTATTCCAATACTTTTTCATTTGTAAATATTCTATAAATGTAATATTAACTTTTTTTATCCAATTTTTTTTCTAGAGGCTCTGAATTATTATTATTATTATTATTATTAATCCAATAGTGATAATCATGCTGTTTATCTGTCTTTATTCTACGAGGGAGTTGGAATTCTGGATTCTCGGCTAAGATGTTTCAAAGGAAGGAAGACAGTGGGGAAATATCTGGGGCTAGTTTCTCTCTTAATACATCCCATTGTTTTAGAATGGTATTAATGCAGTTATTATCTTTATTATAAAAATATTCCTATCAATTTTTTTTACCTATGGCCATCTATTTAGCAGAAATTTAACAAAATCTTGTGAAAAATCTTGTTAAATTTTAATATATTATACATATTATAGGAAACATGTCTTAGCTCTATTTAAACTACATACAGGTGAACCGGCTCTGATGAAATGTCTTAAAGAAACCTACTATAAAAATTGATCTTAAAGAAAACTCCCCCTTCCTTTATGGGTTTCCTGGTGCCACAGCGGCCCCGCTCACCCAGCCAGCGACCCTCCCATGTCCTATTCTGGGCTGAGCAGGGCTTCTCCGGCCTCACTCACTCACTCACACACTCAGCCAGCCACCTCCCCCCATCCTTTCTGGGCACAGCGGGGCTGCTCTGGCCTCACGCACCCAGCCAGCAACCTCCCCCATCCTTCCTGGGCGCAGCAGTGCCACTCAGCCTCGCTCTCCTAGCCAGCAGTCTCCCCTCGTCCTTCCAGGGCACAGCGTGGCCACTCAAGCCTCGCTCTCCTGGCCAGCAACCTCCCCCATCCTTCCCGGGCCCAGCGGGGCCACTCGGGCCTCACTCACCCACCCAGCAACCCCCATCCCTTTCTAGGCACAGTGGGGCCGCAATGCCCCACGAGCCCAGACACCTACCCTCCCCATCCCTCTTTCTCTTTTTCACCCTACCTCTCTCCCCCTCTCTTTCATTGTCTTTCTTTATCCCTGTTTCTTCCTCTCTTCCTCTTCCTTTCTTTCTCTCTCTCTCTCTCCCTTTCTCTTTCTCTCTTATCTGTTTCACTCTTTCTGTCTGTCTCTCTTTCTCCCTCTTTCTTTCTCGCACACTCTCTTCCTCCCTGTCTTTCTGGACTGGGGGAGAACTGCAGGTTCACCAGCCAAGACAGCCACCCCCACCCCAGTCCAGATCTGGGCTGGCAAGTCAGCTGTGAGCTCACCAGCCAAGGCAGCCCCTCCCTGTTTAAAATGTAAAAAAAATAAATAATGTGAGGGACTAGAGATGCTAACTTTATAGAAGACACAGGCAAATCCAATTAATGATATTATTTTTACCTTATTTTTTCTTAAAATACAAACATACTCAAAACAATAACAATAAGACAAATAAAAGAAAATACTGTAAGAATGTTATTGTTATAAACTTGTTTATGTTTTAAGTAAAAAACAATATCATTAATTGACTTTGCTTGCGTCTTCTATAAAGTTTGTATCTCCAGTACCTTGCCTTACATTTTATGGCATTTATTTATTTATTTATTTGGTGCACATAGTCGGCCCGACAAAGAGACATTTTCATTTCATTTCATTAACCTTTATTGGCATACCAAAGACAGAGATAGAAAAAACAACAACAAAAGACCTCCAAAGGGCAATACATATAAGTTACAGTCGGGTTAATATGTTTTATCTGGCCCTCATGAAGCTGCCTTATACTGAATCAGTCCCTTGGTCCATCAAAGTCAGTATTGTCTACTCAGACCAGCAGCTCTCCAGGGTCTCAGGCAGAGGTCTTTCACATCACCTACTTGCCTAGTCTCTTTAACTGGAAATGCCGGGGATTGAACCTGGGACCTTCTGCATGCCAAGCAGATGATATACCACTGAGTTTGACACCCCTGGCCTACTGCATCAGATGCATGAAGTTTGTCCTCAGTTGGCTGTTTTTTATACACGCACATACACGCCCTGACCTGGATAGCCACAGGCTAGCCTAATCTTGTCAGATCTCAGAAGCTAGGCAGGGTCAGCCCTGATTAGTATTTGGATGGGCAACCTCCAAGGAATGCCAGGACCATGACGCAGAGGCAGGCAATGGCAAACCACATCTGTAAGTTTCTTGTCTTGAAAAGCTGTACGGCACAATACACACACGCATTGCACAGAGAAAAACTGAATATTCAGGTTGAAAAGCAATGAAATGCAAGAACGGCTGTCCGTTGAGTACAAAGCTCAGTTGTACACAAGATAAGCAAGTGACAATTCTTTCAAGTACTAGTAAGTGATAGTACAATCTTCTAGACTTATTTGCTAATTTAATACCTATAGTATGATAGTATAAAGCGTATTTGTCAAATTTCTGTTGCTTGAAAAGGTTTGGGAATCAGAGGTGTTAATCGACATTTTGAACTTGCTGATTTTTATTGTATTCTTAAATTCTGTTTTTCCATTTTTGTGTGTAGAGGGTCTTTTTAAAACTATTTTGAAAGTGACACTTCTTTATTTCCCCCCTCTGCCTTCATTCCTAGACATAGGCCTACTCTATTTGTATCCAAATACAAATTTGCTTTAGGATCAAAAGGATAAAAATATGGCATATTAATTTACAGTTTGTGTGCAGACATTTGTAGTAGCTAAACTACCGGTAGTTACTACAGTAGCACACATTTATTTATTTATTAAAACATGTATACCCTGCTTTTCCTCGTGGTTCATATTGTTTCATTCAGTGTGTAGAGGTATAGTTTGAAATTATGCCATGCCTCTAATAAAGCAGGTTCCAGATTATGTCACGATACATTTGTTCATCTTTGAAGTGCCTTAAGATGCTGTGTTGGTGGTTCTTTTACATTTGAATCTGAAGTGATAACTGGGTGGGGTGTCAGTGATCCCGAGCAAGGGTTTCTAGATGGGTTTCTCCTATCTGCTTTCTCGCTCTGAGGGAGGAGGGTGTCTTCAGCTCGGGTTCATTACCTTTCCTTGCTTGGGAGGCAGGAACCAAAAAACACTAGGACTTCCTGTCTCCCGGGGGAAGTGGCCCCCTTCTTCCTAAGAGCTCCAGTCTTGTTCCTGCCTTAGATTGGGAAGCAGGTTTCGCAGCGTCTCGCTGCGGTTAGAGACTTAGAAATAGTTACTATTCTGTGATAGTTTAGAGTTAGAGTTTTAGAATTTAGATTGTCTTCTCTTGTTGTTTCTCCCCTGTCTTTTCCCTGTTTGTGGGCTCCCTTATTAGTGTTTTAGTTTGCCCGCCGCCCCCCCCCCAAAAATGGCGGCGGTTAACGAGGACGAATTTATCTCGTCCAGCGATTTAGTCCCGGGTCTCCTGGTGGTGGCTAGTCAGAGCCCAGGCGACCTTATCGTCAATCCTACAGAGGATCCGGCGCTTACGCTGTGTAAAGCTTCTAAGCGCAAGACGGCAGTTCTAAAAAAGGACAAGGGAGCGAAGACGCCTAGGTGCTCTTCACAGCCGGGAGCGGCAAGCAAGGGGACTAAAAAGTCCAAGACTGCCTCTCTACTTGAGCCGACAAACAGACAGGGAACTGGCGCGGCTTCTAGCCGGACGCCTCACAGCGACAACTTCACTTCGTTGGCCAAGAGTGTCAAAATCGCCGCAGCTGCTAGCCCGTCGGCTTCATCCTCCGATCCGCCTCCGGACAATCTAGGCAAGAATCGGAGCGAGGGCGCGGCTGCTAGCCGGTCGCCAGGGAACTGCGGCGCGGCTTCTAGCCTGCCTTCGGCTCCAGGGACGATTTTTCTTCCAGAAGCGCAACGTCCCTCCTCACTTCTGGCTTCGCAAATATAGGCTCCTGTATCTTTGGGGGGTAGCGTACCACCGCACGTGGGGATTACTACCGGGGGGGAAATGGCTGCCTTTAAAAAAAAGCTTGTGGAGCTATTCTGCAGTGTCCTGGTAGAGGGCTTGCAAGCCATCCAAGCCTCCCCATCCCCTTCCATGCATAACTTAAATGCTGCTCAGGATCCTCTAGAGGGATTGAGCAGGGATCACGGTGGCCACAGGGGGGCAGATTTTTCCGGCCATTCCAGACCCTCCCCTTCTCAGGGTGACTCTGATTCTTCCCCCTATGCCTCAGATGACGAGCAGAGGGAGGAGGGTGAGTTCTCCTCCAATGAGGGAAATCCTCCTCTCCCTGAGGAAAAGCAGCTAAGGCTTTTCCCACAAGAAGATTTTCCTGTATTGCTCTCAAAGGCCTTGGCAGCCTTAGACCTGTCTGAGTCTCTAGACACCCCCCCCCTTCTGACAATGTCAAAGGATCCAGGGAATTCTTCCACAGACATACCATACCTTCTCTGACTATTCCAGTCCCTGATTATTTCACTACTCTCATCACTGCTGAATGGGACAAACAAACCCCTCACACACAAACAGACTAACGCCTTGACTAAAATTTTTTGCACATTAGCCCCTGCTGCTAGCAAGTTGCTGCAAGTCCTGGTGGTGGATGCCCCGGTGACTGCTATGCATTCCTTTGACCCAGTAGCCAGAGATGGCATGGGCTCTATACGAGACCTGCTTGACAGAAAGGCTGAAATAGCACTTAAGAGGGCACACGAAGCTTCTCCTCTGCTGTCAGCTCATCCGTCACGTCTGCCCTTATTTCTAGGGCAGCTATAGTATGGATGCGCAAACTTCAACCACTTATTCCTAGTAGCAATAAGAAGGCCTTAGAAGGGGTATCCAGGGTCATGAAAGCTGTTACCTTCTTATCCGACTCCACTTTGGATACACTGTCCTACGCAGCCAGGGCCATGGGTAATCAATTAGCAGCTAGAAGAGCCCTTTGGCTACGCCCATGGCAGGCTGACCCTCATTCTAAAGGGGAGCTTATGGGGTTCCCATACCAGGGCGGCAAGTTATTTGGCGATCAATTAGACTCCATCCTTATTGAAACCCGTGGCTTCGGAGAACAGCTGGACTGGTGGGTCGTAG
The DNA here is from genome assembly GCF_029931775.1 of Euleptes europaea. Classification (NCBI taxonomy): domain Eukaryota; kingdom Metazoa; phylum Chordata; class Lepidosauria; order Squamata; family Sphaerodactylidae; genus Euleptes; species Euleptes europaea. Next base: position 65,521,422 of record NC_079323.1, read on the forward strand.
AGGAACACAAGGCCTTTTGAAAGATTCTTCGGGCTCGTCCACCAGTTCAAGCTTATCAGGGCCGGGCATGACAGTACTAAGACTCTGTTCCTCTTGTGGGCAATGTCTTGCTGGAAGGCACGCAGGAACCATTGCAGGGGCCTCGCATGATATCTGGCCCAAGGAACTGCAGGTATACAGGCTACCATGTGGCCCTGTAATTTGGCTAGAGCCATCAGACGAACCGTGGCCAAAGACGCCGTTCTCTTGGCCATAGTCGTGATGGCCGAGATCTTGTCTTGTGGAAGTATGAGTTGGTTGGAGAGAGTGTTGATAATTTCCCCTAGATGGGTCAGCCTCTGGGATGGGACCAGGTGACTCTTGTCCCAATTGATGAGAAAACTGTGGTCTTGAAGTAGTTGGATGACAAGGTTGGTGCTGGACACACTGAGATCCTGCGAGGGGGCGCAGATGAGGATGTTGTCCAGGTACAGGTGTACCTGGACCCCTTGCTGTTGAGCCTTGACCATTAGGGTCACTAGAATTTTCGTAAATACCCTTGGGGCGGAGGTTAATCCGAAGGGGAGAGCACAGAACTGGAAGTGGTTACCCTGGCAGGTGAAGCGCAGAAACCTCCGATGATCCGGATGAATCGGGATGTGGAGGTAGGCTTCTGTCAGGTCCACTGATGTTAAGAATGCCCGTGGAGTTAAGGCCTCTGTAATAGACTTGAGAGTCTCCATACTGACCTTCTGCATGGCGAGCAGATGCTCTACCACTGAGCCACAGCCCCTCCAAGGGGGAGCAAATGAGCTCCACCTATTTGTTTTGAGCTGACTTGCTGTAGACATGCAAGCAGCAGGTGCAACCTAGCTAAGCAGCAAAGACTTGGTCTTTCAGCAGCAATACCCCTGAAAGAACACAGCTACACACAACTCACCTCAGACTTTACTAATTGCTCTCCAATTGTGATCCAGAAATAACTCTTATTTTCCACTTCATCTGTCCATCAAGAAGATGCAATAATCCTGTACAAATGTGTGTGAAAGACAACTACCTAGAAACTTATTCTGGGTATAGAGGTGACTACCTCCAGCCCTGCTAACATCCTCTCTGAATGATTCACTGAGCATGTCTGAATTGGAAGCAAAGGCTTGAAAGACAGAAGTTGAAATAGATACTGTCTAGATTTCAGTGGGATGTTAAGCAAAAATGTTTGTTGGACTGTCAACTAAATATGTTTAGGCCAAAGCTTGTACCCCCTCCTGTGTGTAAAGTGCCGTCAAGTCGCAGCCGACTTATGGCGACCCCTTTTTGGTTTTTTTTTTAAATATTTTTTTTATTTTCTTAATTTGACATATTGACATATGAAACAATATCCAATATTTAAAATAATAATAGTACTAAAAACACAATTAAGGTTTCTAAATTAACAATAAATTGACTTCCCCCTCTCCCTCTTCCGTCTAAAAATAAATTATATAAACTTTTGCTAACGGAACTAATCCCTTTACTATTTTAATTAACATACTCTTATCCTATCTAACATCATTAAATCAATGCTTAATATAAAATTAATCAAAAGTGTAAATAAGGGATTAGATAAAAATATTCTTAAAATGGTCCCATTGAAAATTATTTTTTTCCAAATGTAAATGCACAGTTTAACAGTTAAGGTACTCACTAAAAGAAAAGCAAATAGGAACCATTAAAAAGTGTTTATATATAATCAGAAAAATAAAAAGAATATTAACTTCCCCTACACCTCCCTCCTTTTCCATTATTCATATATGGTGCTATTCCATTAAGGCCAGTCCTTTTAACCAGTTCCTTTTAGTCATAACCAACATCTTGTAGTTCTGGTAAATCAATATCAGATATTATTATGTTTCCGTTTAAGCCAGTCCTTTTAACCAGTTCCTTTTAATCATATCACCAAGAAAGACCAAACTCTTTTAAATTAGTCCCTTTGCCCGGAATTTCCAGCATTTCCTTCTTTTTCCCATTAACAGTAAGCATCGGAGATCATCCTTGGAGGTTGTTAGTAAAGTCCCTTCTGCAGATGGTCTTCATAGTAAATCCACGTTGTAGTCTGTTCCATCCCAAATTCAAAAAAGAGAATCCTGTCAGCTCCAGTTTTCCTACTCGTCAAGTCCTCCAAGCAGACACTGAAAAGTTCATCAGGCAGGTTAAAGAAACAGAAATCAAAGTCACCCACATTCAAATCTCTTGTTGACAGCTGGATTGTTACACTTTGCTTATTGAAGTTTCCCATTTCCTCTACAGAATTCTTCTCTCCTTTGTCTATCTTGGCATCTAGAGGCTCTTCTTTAAGGTCTTTAAGGTCTTCCTCGTTCATTTTTTGAGTAATTGACAGGGTAAAAGTATTCATCATAATAATCATCCGTTCCATCTGTTCCATCTGTTTTGACATCTGCTCCTGTTGTTTTGACAGCTGTTTGTACTGTCTTGCAGCTGTCTCATTTTGCTGAGCAAACATGTCTTGAATTTTTTTTCCATATTTACTTGCGAGGGTTTAACGAGTTAAAGATATTTTTGATGTTTTATTTCAACGATTTTGGCAAGTCTTAAAAAATGTTTTTCCAGAGTATGGGTAGCTTAGTGGTTCATGCTGAACCTAATCGCTAAGATGTTCCCCTGTTCCCCTAGAAATCCTCAAAAATCAGCTAGAAAATAAATTTTAAAGTTTGAAGTACCATCGAGTTATTTTGGATGCTCTAGGTTGACGAAAAACAGAGACTTCCGGTAACAAGCTGGTCCCAAGCCCACGTCCCTTGGGAGAGCTCCCAAGGGAATCCAAGGAGATGCTTTGAGTTGGAGTGCTTTAGCACACCAACCCCGTCCTAAATAGTGGACCGGGACGCAGGAATTCCTCTGCAGCCCGAAGAAAGCGGTGTGACTCCCACACTCTGCGAGGGAGCTTTTTAAACCCCCCGGAGGTGTGGATGCTTGTCCCGCTGGCATCGAGAGGAGATTGCATCGCCGCAAGCGTTCTCTTTGGCATTAGGCTTGGACCTCCATTACCTATAACCATCTAATGAACTGTTTTAATGAAGAAAAACCTCATCCTCTGAAATCTAAGTGAGTAACAAGAATTCTTTTGATCTTACCGGGAATAGAAGGTTGAATTGACTGGCAGAATTAACTGGGAACCCCGCACTCCTCCCCCCCATCGTATAAGAACTTTTCTGTTAAGATAAGATATCAGATAAAGCGGCAAGGACGCTATCAAGTTGATCTGGGGGTAGACTAAACAAGTGAATTCTCTGACAGACGTGGCAAGTACCAATCAGATCCTGTGACGTTTGAGGGGAAGGGAGTAATAAAACCCTCCTCCCCTTGGTCACGCTGCCTTCTTTGGGCCGGGAAGGTCCTCCAGCCACGTTTTCAAGATCCATTTTGAAGTACCAGAAGACCTCTAGGAAACAATACTATCACATTGCAGGACGTCTGCCGACAACAGGGAGAAGGGAAGTACAGAAGCACGCAGGACCAGAAGTGAATTCCCTTGGTGTACCAACTAAAAGGTTTGCTATCTAAAACTACAGAAAGGGGATGACGGAAGGTCCGCAGCTACACAGTTTCTGGCCAACTTCCTTTTTGGGGTTTTCATGGCAAGAGACTAACAGAGGTGGTTTGCCAGTGCCTTCCCCTGCACAGCAACCCTGGACTTCCTTGGTGGTCTCCCATCCAAATACTAACCAGGGCTGACCCTGCTTAGCTTCTGAGATCTGACGAGATCAGGCTAGCCTGGGCCATCCTGTACCCCGTCCTAAAAACCCCTAAAGCTGAAGGTTGGAGACACTAGCTCATGAGGGAGGAAGAAACTTAGCTGACCCCTTTTCCTCACTTTTTTGTGTGGTGCCATGTCACGTGTAAGGTTGCCAACCTCCAGGTACTAGCTGGAGAGCTCCTGCTATTACAATTGATCTCCAGGCAGTAGAGATTATTAGTTCACCTGGAGAAAATGGCTGCTTTGGCAATTAGACTTTATGGCATTGAAGTCCCTCCCCACACCCCATCTTCCTCAAGCCCCACCCCAAAAACCTCCCGCTGGTGGTTACATTGAAATTAAAAGGTAAAGTTGCTGGGGCTTTCTTTCATTAGAAGAGGTATTTAATAGGTACAATCGCCAGGATCCAAAGAACATTGTGCCTGCACCAAGGCCTTTCTGGTTCCCTCTTCCCACTGCAGCATGCCTTCCCAAAAGCTATTCCTTGAGGTTAGAGGACCCTCTGGAGCAGGATTCAGTGTGCAATACAGCTGGAAGTGAATATCACCAACCTCACTGTGCTACTTGGGTGGACTTTCTGCTTGTTGCACATGTGAATGGAATAAGGGGGTGGGTCCTGTCTAGCTATATTTGAACTCACATTTAGGCATTCTTTATACTTACAAACATTTTGGATTGCGCTCAGACACTAATATAAGAGGCAATTTAAATGTGCTGTTATACAGCTAGTAAGTGTTATGGTTTACTTGTTTACCTATCTGTTAGAAATTGCACTAATTAGTACTTCTTGTTTCTAATGACTACTTAAAGCAACAATTCAGTGCAGCGTACCCTTTTTTTTCAGTGTTGCCATATTGTCTTTAAGATAGAAGTAGAATTTAACTTGGTAACCCATCTTCCATTTAGGGTTTGCTAATTTTATTCTCTAATATCCTCTACCAGTTCCTACATCATCCTTGCTGTTGTTGAAGATCTTGATACACATGCTATCTGAATTTCAAATGACCACTGAAGAAATGCAGCTTGCATGAAATTATGTAAAATGTACACTCCTTACAGTACTGCTCAGAGCACATTGACTTCAAAAGTGCATAAAGTCATGAGTGTGTGTGTGTGGCAAGCGACATGTTCAGTGCCTGGCTAAAGGGCATTAATCACATTGCAAAAGCCTATGAGGCCCTCACTGGTGATATTCATGTAGCCTTTGCTGCATTCATCAGCCAGTGACTATAGGAACTGTTTGCTTCAGTGAACCGTGACAAACTATTACCAGCTTGCATTCTTTTTTCTTCAATTAAACTGTGTGAAATAACCATATGGATCCAGTTTTACAATTATTTGGTAATTCCATTCAGGCTTTTAGCTGACGTACAGTATTTTAATTGCTCACAATTAGAGGTCACAAGCAAAGAAGTCATACTCAAAGTCAGTAACACATGGAGCTTTTACAAATTTATGTCAGGACTGGCCTGGCCTGAGAACGGAGTACTGTGGTTTAGCCAGGTGCTTTCCCAAGGTCGCAACGGTTATGCTGTCATGCTAATGTTTTGAGAGTTGTATGTGTAGTCTAACATCTTTTGGAACTGAAGGGTTGCCCTAGCAACCAGAGGTGGCCTGACTTTGTAGCCTTTCTTCTATATATACGATCCTCTGTACACTGCACCCCCATTAGAGTCCTTCTAGTTTTCTGGCTTCTGCAACTTGTATATTTCCAAATAAACCAGCTTTCTTAGGATTTCCTTCCTATGGAGTCTGTGGATTTGTCAACAAGCATAGAGCTTACAATTTATTAGTATCAACAATTTTAAATATTTCTAGGTTTTTTTTAAATAAAACAACACTCAGGCAAACTTGAACCCTTTGGCTATTATCTATGTTGAAATCAATGTAGCTGGCATGATTTGAGACTGACTTGTCCCATTGATTTCAATGGCACTTAAATGGAACCAAGTTTCTCTGGACTGGGGTCATTCTGTATAATCCGTTTCTTTTTGTTTCCTGCACCCATTACTGTGTTTGCTCATTACTATGCATATAAATATTCCCCATGTAGAGCAGGTGTCATGATGAAGCACTTCCTAATGATTTGCATACAGCTGAGGTAAAATAGACCTCTGAGGAGGTTGGATAATCATTTGGTTGGTGTGGTATAAATGGATTCAGTCCATGAAACAGAATATTCTTGTGAATTGCGGATGCATAGATTTATTTTTCTGTTCAGTTATTTTAATTTTGTAGTAAAGAATGTGTGTTGTATATACAGAAGTAGCCCCATATAATCATAATAGAACCAGTATCATATTCGAAAATTGAGTTAAACTTAATAACATTGAAAACACAAACTTTTCCTCAGTGTATAATCATAATACACATTATAGTATCTTAATTACTGACAAAATAAGTAATATTTAAACTATGAACATATCTTTGAAAATGTGTCTCTACAGCATAACAAGGGAATTATCATTATATAATGCTGTAGATTGCACTGCATAAAAATCTTCATCGTGACAGAAACTCATTCTTAGCAAATTCTTAGAAGGTGTTTCCAATAGAGAACTTTTCCAGCAGTGACCAAATTTTAAATATTTTCTGTGTAAACACTGAAAAATGTCTGGGGGGCGCTATTTACTTGAAAGGAAGACAACCCTGAATGTAAGATGACCCCCTAAAAATGTTATACACACAAAAATTTATTATTGGGCATAACTGTAAATGTATGTAAATGTAAGATGACCCTTTGGTTTTAATGGCATACTTGGGGGGAGCCTGGTCTACCCTTAAGGCTGTGCTGGGAACTTCCACTGGTCTAGAATGCAGTGGCTACAGTCCTTACAGGGACCCCTTGGAGATCCCATATCCAACCGGTACTCGGCCAGCTGCCCTGGCTCCAGATTGAATATCGGATCAGGTTTAAGGTTTTGGTATTGACCTTTAAGGCCCTAAACAGTCAGGGACCATTGTACATGTGGGACCGCCTCTCTAGATACCCCTCTCAGAGAGCACTACATTCATCTAATAACAACTTGCTGGTGGTCCCTGGCCCGAGAAGTGTTTGGCTATCCTCAACCAGGGCCAGAGCCTTTTCGGCTCCGGCTCCGGCCTGGTGGAACTCTGTCAAAGGAGACCAGGGCCCTGTGGGACTTAGCTCAGTTCTGCAGGGCTTGCAAGATGGAGATGTTCCACCAGGGCTATGGTTGAAGACAGCATCGGTTTCCATCACAGCTGGCCTCCCTGTAGGGTTGCCAGCTCCGGGTTGGGAAATACCTGGAGATTTTTGGGGCGGAGCCTGACGAGGGCGGGGTTTAGGGAGGGGAGGGGTTCAGTGCCATAGAGTCCAACTGCCAAAGTGGCCATTTTCTCCAGGGAACTGATCTCTATCGGCTGGAGATCAGTTGTAATCGTGGGAGATCTCCAGTTACTACCTGGAAACCCTATCTCCCTGTTCCTGCTTTTTGTGTTAAACCTGGTTCCATTTTGCCCACTCGCCTTATCTCTCCTGACTGAGGGTTTATAAATGATTTGATTTGACGCATCTGGATCTGATAGTAACTGTGGATTTTTATTGGAGATGTTAATGGTAATTTATATGTATTATTGTGATTATTTTAAACTGACGTTGTATACTGTTATTATATTGGATGTGAGCTGCCCCAAGCCCGGCCTTGGTGTGGGAGGGGTGGTGGTGTAGAAATTAATTAAATAAATAAATACTGTAAGTGGCCCAAGGTCCTCCAGTGAGCTTTTTGACTGTGTGGGGATTTGAATCCAGACCTCCCTGGTTCTGGCTTGACATTCTAACTACCATACCATACTGGTTCTCCAATCTCTTCCAGCTTGATGACCTAGAAAAATAAAATAAAACAAAAAAATATATCACTGACTGTGGCTATTCCTTACCATAGTTATTAGTTGCATATTTGGGTCTTTGCACAGGTCACATTCACACAGATGTTAGAGGAGTAACATGAAGACTTTGCCAGCAGTCTTTTTATCTTAATGCTTGAAGAACCAAAGTTGCAAAGATATGAAACTGAGCTCCAAACTAGACATTACATAGTCCACAGGTTGCATCAACGCCATTTTTGAGAAGAATTTGGCCATTTAAAAATGCCACAAGTGCCCAATCCTGTTTGGGCCTGCAATGATGATATTGCCCCCCCTCCTGCTTTTTCAAGTACCGAAACAACTGGGGGGGGCACAAGGTTGGACCTATGGATGTCGTAACATCTAGTTTGGCCCTGAGAAGATGCCAGTTGTATCTTTGTAGCAGGCTCCTCCATTATATATTCTTCCCAGGCCATGGAACAAACAGTTCATCATCATGTCTTCAGTGCAGCCCCACATGGGAACTGTGCAGGCCAGCCATAGAGTTAGACTATCAAGCTTCTAGAAGGTTTTTAGCTCCTGAGGAGCGCTCCCCAGTCCTTTGTCTCAAGCATAGGCTTTCCACCCAAATGGTCATAGGATGGAGGCAGGGAAGGCTCCTCTACCTCAGTTCTCACTTTGCCACCATGAAGTGAGGATGTTTTCTACTGTTTTTTACTGTTTCAATTGCTGTTGAAAGGTGTTTTGATGGGATGTCAAAAATGTACTACCAAACTGGCACAAAGTGATGAACATAGTGAGTGCCTCTTCTGTTTGGGTGAGGGCCACGTTGTGGAGACCTGCCAGGCTTGTTGCCTACTAACTCCTAAGGACAGGCAAGAAAGAGCTGGGCGCCTTAAGGCCTCCCTGTGGAAAAAAAATCCCTCAAATCCCCTAAGCACTCCTGCACACCTTCTGTGGCTTCCGTGCCCTCAGATTGCCTCAAGCACACTTCAGAGCCCATTGTGGTTGTAAGGGCAGCTTCCAAACCCCCATTAAAAAAAGGTTCACAAAAGGCTAAAAACCTGGAGGCACTGTTGGCCGCAACACAAAAGTCTCCTGGACACTGGGAACAGACTGCTACCGTCTCAGCATCACCTTGGTGCTGAATGCCTTCTCCGTCAAGCCGTGCTGTTTCCTCTCCTCAACTCTGTCCATCTTCGTGCACTCGACACAGAGATACATCTCAGCACCAGTCGGCATCTCCTTGATGCCAATGTTCACCTCGACGCCAGGGACACAGAGTTGCTCTCCGATGCTGGAACAAGAGATTCTTACTGGACCTACCCGGGCTTCAGTGTCTTCCTCTGTCAGAAGCCCATTGGTGCATCATTCAAACCCACATCATTTCAGTCGCCCCAGGACTCCTTCAGCGTCTAGGATGAGATTGTCTTAATCACATTCCTCTGATGGGGATGTTTTTGAGGTATACCTGTGCACTAAAAGATCTGGTGCATCTTCTTCGGTTCACCAGGACTTTATGCAAGGTGCATCGTGGCAGCCTCCTTGGGGCTGTTGTTCTGGAATGTGTATGTCCCCCTGGGGCCAATGGTATATGCCCCCCATTGTCATCCTCCACAACATTGGCACAAGGCTCCTAGGAAGCAGCTTGTCTACTGTAGACGAGCCTACCACCTCCACATCTCATTTTTCACCTGAACATGAGGATGCGTCTGGTATTGAGTTTGACAGAGAAACAGACTACAAATTAACACACACCCTGAAGATGCCATTGGGGATCCTTCACCTGTTTCCCCTACTGATGATCTGAAAAAAATATTGGGTCTTATTACAGCTGTGGTTCCTCACACCAGGCTTCACGTGTGGGTTTTACAAAATTGGTTTATTAGAAAATTCAAGTTGAACTTAGATCCACAATGGCGTAAGCTGTCTATTCCAAGATTTGTTATCAGATACCTCACATGGTGGAACAGTGATGGCCATCTATTCTGGGTTATTGATCTGGGTATACTCCCTCACGAACTGGTGATTTTCACAGATGCGTCACTGAGTGGTTGGGATGCGCAATGTGGCAACTCTATGGTATGGGGGAAATGGTCTCAGTCTGAATCTATGTTGCATATAAATGTACTTGAGCTGTTAGATACACTCTCACCTCTCTTTCATCCATCCTTGCAGGGAAACAATTGTTGATTGCCACGGACAGTATGTCAGCAAAGTACTATGTCAATAAGCAAGGGGGCACAGGCTCCCTTCCTCTATGAAGAGAATTGATACGACTGTGGCAGTGGGCTATTCAATGCAACATCTCCTTACTTGCCATACACATAGCAGGAGAGGACAACACCACTGCAGACACACTGAGCAGAGACATCACTTCATGCCACAAGTGGTCTCAACCCCATTATCTACTCTTCATCTTCAAGAACTGAGGGTATCCCCAAATAGATGTTTTGCTACCAAGGTCAATGCAAAGTGCCACCAGTTTGGTTCCAGAAGCTGCAATGGACAGGTGCCTGTTCTATGCTTTTCCTCCCTTCCCCCTACTACAGTGGATGCTGGGGAAACTCAAAACAGATAAGATCACCTGCATTCTCATAGCCCCCCATTGGCCAAGTAGGTTTTGGTTCCCCACTCTGTGGCAACTAGCAAGAAACAGGTTCATTCACCTGCCACAGCAGCATGACCTGATTAGCTATGACCTACAGCCATTGCATCTGACAGTTTGGTTGATCCTTCCATCGCTTCCTGGCCTGATAAGGTTTTCTGAGTTTTAGAGGCAGCTCATAAACCCTCAACACAAAAATCCTACTAAGTAATCCCGCTTTGGTAGTTGGGCTTGTTGGCACAGACCTGCCCTTTACAACATATATTTGATTATTTAATTTCTTTAAAGGAATCAGGTCTGGCAACTAGTTCACTTAAGGTTCACTTGGCAGCGATTTCATCTTTTCACGCATTTTTGGTCCACATACATTTTTCTCCACCCCTCATTCTAAAAGGTTTATGAAGGCCCAACTTATGCATAAACCATTCGAGCCCTCAGCCACTTCTGACTTGTCTTTTTTATCATTCAAGACAGCATTTTTGGTTGCAGTAACCTCAGAAGGGAGGGGGGAGCTCAATGCTTTGAGGTATGACAATCCTTTCACTAGGTTCCACCCAAGATGTAAAACTATGGAGGTTTGGCCGAAGGTAATATCCACTTTCCATATGTCCTAGGACATTAAGTTGCCAGTGTTTTCCCCAAACCCCCAGTCACCAGCAGAGCAAGCATTATACACACTAAATGTTTGGAGGGCAATGCTTTTTTATTTGCATCGCACATCCCCTTTCAGACAAGACAAGAATTTGTTCCTTTGTTTTAAAGGTCCAAACAAGGGCAAGTCAGCAACTTCTCAAACCATTTCCAGATGGGTCGTCTCCACTGTCAAACTGTCTTATAAATCGGCGGAGAGGTCTTGCCCACTCCAGGTTAAAGCATATTCTACCAGGTCTCAGGCCTCGTCAGTGGCATTCAATGTTGACCTTTAGGACATCTGTAAGGCAGCTACTTGGTCGATTCTGTTGATATTCCTGCTCCATAGATGTAGACTCCAGGAGTGATGCAGCTGTGGGAAAAGCAGGGTTTACAATCATTCTTTCGTTGACTGGCCCGCACCCACCGCCAGAGTAATGGCTTGCTAATCTCCCATGCAGGATTGCACTGAAGGCACAACGATGAAAACAGTGTTGCACTTACCTCTAACTGTTGTTCATCAAGTGTCTTCGGTCTCTCCCTCCTTTCCCCACTGTGGGTATATTTGACCTAGGATGTAAGCTCCACAGGGATAACAAGAGAACTGAGGAAGAGGAGCGTTTCCCACCTCTGCCACATGACCATTTGGGCAGAAAAGCCTCAACTCGAGACAAAGGGTGGGGGAGCTCTCCTCAGGAGCAAAAAACCTTCTACAAGCTTGATAGTCTAACTCCGTGGCTGGCCGGCTCAGTTCCCATGTGTGCCTGCACAGAAGACACTCGATGAACAACAGTTACAGGTAAGTGCAACACTGTGGTATCCTGTAGTCTACTAATGTTTTATGAGCGAGCTCAAGAACAGGAGTCTTACTTGTGGCCCAGCCTGGTCACATGGCTTCAGTTTACATGAAGAAGTTACTGTCGAGCCAAAGGAAGAGACAGTCTCTCTCTCCCCCCCCCCCACATACATCATGACCAGCAAAAGCAACAATTAACCTGCCAGCAAATTGCCAGAAAATAGATCATACACAGTTATTTCTGCATCATTACAATTGTCTCCCTATGACTCACTGTGCTGTATATAGTAACTTTTCCTTTGAGGAGATTATTTTATTTCTACCAAGGGGGATTTGAGAGCAAATATATTAAATGTCAGATTTTTCTGTCATATTTGCACAGACTTTCTTTAGCAGAGGATGAAAATGTGGTATGGCTCAAACATCAGATATAATCCATTTAGTTTATTAAAACTCCTGTTAAAATGCATGACCTCTTTTGCTATACTCTCTTATGCTCCCTCCCCTCAACTCTTTTCAGGGACCAATCTTTTTGTGCTATCCTGCAGGATTTGGCAGTTGGATAATCCAAAAGAATGTTGTTTATTGCATTCTTAGCTTTTTTATTCTTGCAAAATCTTAATGTTGGAAACCAGACTTGGCTCTGAACAACATTCCTTTGTGATGCTCCAGAAAGTGGATCCAGAGAATTGCACACTCACATTCCTAGCCTTAAATGATAGCCACAGTGTCATTGTAGGAGAACAAGAAATTATTTTTGCTGGAGTTCCTACTGTTTTCTTGCATGTGAAAACCCTGTTTCTATTTACTACTTTATTAGTTTGTCTGTCATCTCTTTCTTCCCTTCAGCAGAACTATTTTTTTCTAGTTTTGGTTTTGCTTAATTATCCAACTTTTGCTTTCAAAATACACTAAGATACTAGATGCACCGCAGGCTATGTTCTTTCCTCAAGTGTCAAGGAAAATTTCTATTGATAGTTATTTTTCTTTTTATGTTTCAGGTTTTGGGGTTTGAAATTGATACTGTGAACTCTGTCCAATTTTCAAATCACACAGGTATGAATATATATTTGTAATATATTTAAATAAGTTCATTGATTACCAAACATGGCCAAACTGTATAGGATGCTGGGGATGCAGGATCACATACTCAAACATGAAGTTTAATTGCAGAAAATAGCAACGGGTGATATTGATCAAAGGAACAGGGGAAGGGGCTATACCCCCAACTATTTTAAGCACTGGGAAGGAAAAGAGATGGGTACAATAAAGCTCGGGGGGACATTTAAAAAAATCAAGATAATAGTATCAAGAATAGACTTAACCCCCTCTTCTTCAGGGGTCCAGGAATGTAATTTAGTTGCAGAAACCAACCACACCCACTGTATTAGATATATCCATATTGGACCCAATCACATGTTCAGGGATCTGATCAAATCCCTAGCATCACATGGCGTTTGTTGCTTATTCTTTCTTTTATGGGTGTTAGGTGGAATAAGCTCTCATTAACATGATTTCATAAGAACTGCATTGCTGGATCAGACCTTGCTCTGGATCCGGCCAAGATCTTTCATACCAAGATATATCCAGTACAGCAATTTGTCTCCCTCAGTGGCCAACAAAGATCCTTGCAAGTTCACATGCAGAGCATGAAGGGGACGGCTTTTTGCTGTTGTTTGTCCCCAGCATCAGATATTCAGCTATATATATATAGTCCAAGGGGATTTAAAAAGTGAATGAATTTGGACTGCAAATATTGAAATAAGTTCTCAGTGTTGTGAACTCTTTGAAGAACCATTTCTCTTAGTGATTCTGTCTTGGAATAAGCCCTGGGCAATGAGACATTTCCATTCCTGGACATCCACAAGTGAAATCTGTGTTTTGAAAAATTAGACTTCAGTCAGTTTGCACCAAACTGCTGACTTAAGGGGTACCTGAGTTTGCTTGGAGACACTGTATGCAAGGTCAGGATTGCAGCGGGTTCCATATAAGCAAAGCCTGAACAAAGTAATAATTGAACAGGGGCCACAGTTCATTTGCAGTCTTGTGATTTCTTGCAAAAGCTGCTTAGTCTGCAGGTTAACCTGCAGATCCTAATTCAAGGGATCTGCCTTTGGAAGCTGAAAACAATAGACTGGTTTAAATTACTCTTAAGACTTTTGAAATACTTATAACGTCAGAGCTGAGTTTTTAATTTTGTTTATAAACTGTAAAAATGTGTCAGGAGAACATTCTTTTAAATAGAATGTTTCGGGTGAATATGATTAATGTACAGAATAGCAAATTAGTGAATTAGTTTCCTAGGGCATTGAAAAGGGTTTGCAGCAATTTTAGTTCAGCTACATACATTAAACACTTTTATCTAAATGCAGCCCTGATTCAGCAGACCACCACTCTCAAAGATCAGGATGGCTAAAGAACATTGCAATATGAACTATTGCATATGTTCAGCAGCAGCATTGCTCCAGGAACTGTCCTTTGTGTACAAAATACTGCATCAGGAGTAGTTCTTTATTTTTAGAATCTCCACTATGGGTCTTGAACATGTTTTCTAGGAATCTGCAGATGTCAAGCAGGAATTTGGTCAGAGTGCCATAGCCATCCCTAAACTCTGACCACAAGATAATTGTAAAGGAGAGAACCTAATAGGTTAGGACATGTTGCAAGGCATGGCTCCTGTAAGAGCTTCTAGGTCCAGCCTACTTTGAGAAACAAATCGGTTACTGCCCAGCACAGCTATGAGCCACACAGCCGCTTTACCTCTTACCTGTGCCTTCTCTTTTCAAACCCAGCATTTGACAGAGCTATGCCTTATCTGGTCCATCCTGGGCTCTCTGGAGTCCCTGGACCATGATTCCCATACAACCCATTCTGAATCAGCAAGAACAGGTCTCACCACTATTAAGGATCTGGAATGGTACAAACATAGATTTAGCCACTTTGAACAAATGTTCTCTAGGCAAGGGCATCTTGATCAGTGGGTTTTCCTTGCCATTTTCCAGGAGGCAGGACCAAACTAAAACTTCCTGTTTCCTGTTGGCGGGAAAACCGCCCACTAGGACTCAGTTTCCATCCTGCCTTTGATGGAAGAGCAGCGTTTAGTCACAGCTCTGTGCCTAGATATAGATTTAGGAAGCTTTTAAGTATATCCCTTGTCTTACCTTCCTCCCTCACCTTCTGTGCCGTCCTGTTGAAGTCTTTTCGTGTCGGTTTGTTTCGCACTCCCCGCTGTGCATTCCCTTGTGTCTAGCCGGGAGTTGAGTGTTAGATTCCCATTACGGGGAGAGAGGACGATCTCTTCTCCTTGGAGAATTATCATGGGGGGCTGGTCTACTCCGCCCCGAAGGAGAGCGACGAGCCCAACGACCGCAATAGGCTGGGAAAACCCGAGGGAGAGCTGGCAGGAGAAGAGGTCGCGGAAAAGCCGAAGACAAAAATGGTGCGAAAAGCACTGGCTCCACAATCGGGCTACAAAAAGAAGCGCGGCTTCAAAGTCTTTGCCGCGGCGAGGACCAGAAAAGTTCGTTCCGCTCTCTCTGCCCAACCTACCTCCAAGATTCAGGTCAGTCCTGCGGTCCCCGGGTCTTTAGCGACTGGAGATGTCCCGCCGGGAGCTGGCAACCCCTCCCCTCCTGCAGGAGTGGCTTGCGGCTGCCTTTTCACTAGAGAAGAAAAGGACGAGCTTATAAACGAGGCCCTCCAGAGGCAATGGCAGGCATTTCAGGCATTCCAGATGAGGATTCCCTTTATGTGGGCAGAACCTACTGGCTCTCCTTCCACTTCCTCTTCACAGTCCTTAAATTCTAGGGAAGAGGGCGTTAATCCAGCGGAGGGTCCCCCCAAACAATGGCCTACTAAGGCGGCCATGAAGGCCACGGTTCCCCCTCCTACTCCTGTGGCCCAGACCCAGTCTGATTCACCTTCTTCCAACCTGGGCTCAGGGGAGGAAGAAGAAGATGAGGAGTTAGAAGAAGGGCAGTTTGACTCCGAGGAAGAAAAATCTCCATCGGATGATCAACAGCCCAGACTCTTTTCAAGGGAGGATTTTCAGAGCCTTTTATCCAAAGCTCTTCTGGCCTTGGACTTAAATGAGGAACATACTGACACTGAGGAACCTAAACTGAAGCTCAAACAAGGAGTGAAAGAATGCTTTCCTAGAAAGCAGGCTCAGAATAATGCTGTGCCTTTCCCTGAGTTCTTCCTAAGGACAGTCAGGGATGAGTGGGACAATCCTTCCGTGACTAAACAAATCCCTCCTTCTTTAAAAAAGCTTTACAACCTGGCACCCCACACTATCAGTTTACTTAAGGTGCCTCTGGTGGACGCCCCAGTCGCAGACGTCCAGACTCCAGGTTTGGTTCGAGAAGACGGGGTGGTATCCATAAGGGATCAGTTGGACAGGAAAGCTGAATTTCTGGCCAGAAAGGCCCATGAGGCTGCAGCCTTAGCCATCCAGGCTAGTGCGACCACCTCTATATTCGCCAGAGTGTCTTACCTCTGGGTTAAGAAAATCATACAGCTGGTCCCTGCCGAGAATCGCAGAGTAGCAGGGGGACTTGATAGGGTTTTGAAGGCGATTACCCTTATGGCAGACACCTCATTAGATTCTATATCCTTCAATGCCAGGGCTATGGCATTAATTATCTCTATCAGAAGAGCTCTCTGGTTGAGACCTTGGCCTGCGGACTTTAGTTCCAAAACCATCCTAATGGAATACCCCATTCAGGAGGGCAGGCTGTTCGGAGAGAAGCTGGATAGCATCTTAGTCGAGACTAGAGATAAAAAGCACGTCCTTCCGCACCAACTTAGGAAGGATAACCATGCTGGACCCTACACTACCCAGCCTTCCTTTCAACCCCCCAGAGCCTCCTCTAGATACAGAACTGAATATAGGAGAGGCTCATGGAACAATAACCGTTCCTTTCGGAGGGGAGGAAAGTTCTCCAGACAGGGTCAACAACCTCGACAGGATAAAGGGGACAGGTTCACAAAAACCAATTCCCAGTGACGTCAGGTCACCACAGGTGGTGGTGGGGAGACTGTCAGATTACAGGTCCAGGTGGGAGGACTCCAACCTGGATCATTGGGTATCTCAAATAATATCCAAGGGATACCTTCTGGAATTTGTCTCAATCCCCCGGGATCGATTTATTTGCTCCCCCCTTTCCCACAACAAAAAGAAGCACAACAGGACACTAAAGGACATTCAAGATCTACTCCAAATAGCCGCAATCGAACAGGTTCCTCTGTCAGAGAGGTCCCAGGGCATATATTCTATTTTCTTCACGGTCCCCAAAAGAAATAGGGATTGGAGGGCCATCCTCGATTTGAAGTACGTAAACAGAAAGATGGTCAACAAGCATTTCCGTATGGAGACCTTACGCTCCATAATGGACTCCCTCCGCCCTGGTACCTTTATGACAGCAGTGGATTTGACAGAGGCTTATCTACATATTCCTATTCACCCTCGACACAGAAGGTTTCTCCGCTTCAATTATGGCCAACTCCACTTTCAGTTCAGGGCCTTCCCCTTCGGGTTGGCCTCAGCGCCCCGGGTCTTTACGAAGATCCTAGTCAGTGTCATAGCCGCCCTAAGACAGCAGTCTGCCAAGGAACATCCGTACCTGGATGACATATTGATCTGTGCATAGTCCAGGGAACTCTCAGTCCAACATACATCACGGGTGATACAGACCCTACAGGAGCACGGCTATCTGATCAACTTCAAAAAGAGTTCGCTCCAACCCTCTCAGAACATGATCCACCTAAGAGTGGATAGACTCAATAAAGAACACCCTCTCCCTACCCACGGAGCAGGTCTAGAAAATTCTCCCCCTCATAAACTCAACCCTCAAGGTCAAGAGAGCTCTGCAGATGTCCCTGGCAAAGTTGTTAGGTCTCATTATATCCTGCATCACAATAGTGCCTTGGGCGAGGTTTCATTCCAGACAGATACATTGGCATTTGCACCCATTCCAAAAGGACATCATACAAAAAAGAAACAGGTTGATCCCAGTACCTCTCAATGTGAAACAAAGTCTACGATGGTGGGCGCAACCGGCGAATCTCCAGGTACCACTCCAGTTGTTTACAGATGCCAGTCTGGAGGGATGGGGAGCAACACTCGAGGGTCGGATAGCTCAGGGCCTATGGTCCCCAGAGGAGAAGACCTTGCATATCAACCTCTTGGAACTGAGAGCGGTGAGACTAGCCCTCATACACTTCCAGACATCAGTCCAAGCTCACCACATCCTGGTCAGATCAGACAACATGGCAACAAAGGCTCATCTGAACAAATGGGGGCACAAAATCTTCTTCCCTACACCAGGAGTCGGTGAGGATCTTCAGATGGGCCCAAAACAACCTCAAATCCCTTCGGGCCGAGCACATAAAAGGAAACTTAAACGTAGAAGCAGATTGACTCAGCCGCCAGGTGCTAGACGAAGGAGAGTGGGCCCTACACCAACACGCCTTTCAACTCATCGTCAACAGATTCGGCATGCCGCGTGTAGATATGTTCACATCAATAGACAACCACAAGGTACCGAGATTCGTCTCCAGGTACTTCCATCCAGAAGCAGATGGGGTCGACGCCCTGCTAAGCCCCTGGCCGAGGGGTCTCTTGTACGCCTTCCCTCCCCTCCTGATCCTGTCCAAAGTTCTCCGCAAGATCCAACAGGAGAAAGCCCATGTTCTCCTCATGGCCCCCTTCTGGCCCCACAGACCATGGTTTGCCACACTCTGTCAAATGTCAACTCAGGAGCCGTGGAAGATCCCAACAACCTGGAACACTCTTCAACAGGGGCCTCTAGTCCACCCAGACCCTCAATGGTTCTGTTTAACTGTCTGGAACTTGAAAGGCGGAGCCTTCTAGACTGAGGGTAGAGAATGTCATGAACACCATTCTGGAGGCACGAAGACCAGCTAAACGCTGCATTTACAGTGCATCGTGGAAGGCCTTTGTGAGATGGTCCAGATGAAAGAAAGTCAACCCTCTGAGTCCAGGGGTCACCAAGATCCTAGATTTCCTTCAAGAGGGAGTACGCCTGAAGCTTTCAGCCTCCACTCAGGTGGCTGCCTTAACCACGGTCATCCCGCTAACAGACGGTGTACCCACCTTGCAACACCGAGACATTGTCACCTTCCTAAAAGGGGTGATTCAGACTAGACCACTTTCCCACGTGGAAGCTCAATCTGGTGCTAAAGGTTCTAACTAAAGCTTTTGAGCCATTGGAGTCGGTTTCTCTAAAATTTCTTCGAATGAAGGCACTATTTTTGGTTGCAATAACCTCCGCACGTCGCGTTTCTGAATTATGCACCCTTTCTGTACGAAAGGGCTTATGCGTTTTTCACAAAGACAAATTAGTTCTCAGACAAGACCAGAGCTTTCTACCAAAAAGTCAACTCCTACTTCCATAGGTCACAAGAAATCATCCTCCCATCCTTCTGCCCGAAGCCGACTTGCACAAAGGAACATTCCTGGCACTCTTTAGATCTTCGCAGGATGCTCCGCATTTTCATAAATAGGACCACGGATTTCAGGAAGTCGGACTCCTTGTTCGTGGGCATTAACTCAACTAACAAAGGACTACAGATGACAGCATCTTCCATCAGCTACACCTTGAGACAATGCATTGTCAAGGCTTACAAGGCCAGAGGCATTCCCACTCCTGAAGGGATTACTGCTCACTCCCTACGCAGCGCAGCTACTACGGCGGCCTTTGAAAAACAAGCCCCAGTAGACTAAATCTGTAGAGCGGCCACCTGGTCTTCAGTATCCACCTTTATTAGGCATTATAAGATTAACACCTGGTCTTCCGCCCAAGCAGCATTTGGCCGAAGAGTCTTGCAGCATGTCATGGAAGAACTCGACTAACCCACCCACTGGGAGCTCTTGGAAGTCCCACTGATCAAGATGCCCTTGCCTCAGAGCAGAACGGAGCCTTGACTGCTTACCTTGAGGGCTCCTTCTCTTCTGAGGCAAAGGGCATCTTGCCCACCCGGGCAAAGAACATTCAGGTCTGAACCTCGTGTTGATCACTTACCAATAAAAATGGCAATTACTTAACACCACTAGTCTCGCAAACGCAGTCCGACAACAGCGGACAAGTTGTATTTGAATACAACAGTTCTGTTACTGTTTAACATTCATTGTATGTTTTTTAAATTGTTGGGTTGTGTTTGATGCTTATAGTCCTGTCTACATAGCTAGGCGAGTCCGTAACTGAGTCCTAGTGGGCGGTTTTCCCGCCAACAGGAGACAGGAAGTTTTAGTTTGGTCCTGCCTCCCGGAAAATGGCAAGGAAAACCCACTGATCAAGATGCCCTTCGCCTCAGAAGAGAAGGAGCCCTCACAGTAAGTAGTCAAGACTCCGTTTTTAATTGAAAAAGGAGAATAAAATAATTTTAATAAACAAATTTACATAATCAAAGATTAATTTAGAGCTGAATGTTAAGAAGATCTATCAAACACAATGAACCACACATAAATATAAAAGTATATTGGTTTTAAGTTGCAATTTTATCTTAGCCAAATAATACATGGAATGCTATATAGCAGTCCATAGTCATACCAGCCAATCAGGGATTGTATCATGTGATGCCATGATTCTAAGGAGCCAGTCAGATTTGGCTGTGAATTGATGCTATTGTGGACAAACAACACCAAACACCCTTGTTGTGAGTGGGTGTTGGTGAGGAAGGGATAGGATGCTCTTACATTTCCAATAAGAGGCCATTGCTCCCCAAGTTACTGCATTGTGGCAGGTTCCTTGACTTCCCTGTCTTCAAGTTTTCACAAAAAGTTGCCCTTTCCTCTGCCTCCTTTCAGCTCTACTCATGATGGACTTGTCATCCAGGTGCCTATTTGTTTATTCATCACATTTGCATCCTGCTCCTTCAGTGACACAGAATTTATGAAATAAACCTGTTTTATCCTAAAAACAATGCTGTGAAATAGGTTAGGTTGATGGTAGCTTGCCTGGGGTCGCTCATTGATTCTCATACCACTGCAAGCCATTTTTTCTTTTTACTATAACCAGCTGTCCATGGAAAGAATGTAGGGTATACATGAAGTTCACACAATTTTCAAAGAAATTGGTTCGTTCTAAAAAAAAAATTTTTTACTTTTAAACTTGGCACTGACCCCCCCCCAACCACCTACTAAATCATCTTCTGACTAACAACCATTTTTTTCTGAATCATACTAACAAGCATTTCTGTTCTTAAACTCATGAAAAGGAGGATGATGCTATACTATTTATGAAGCCTAGAAACATGTTTGTTGTAATCATCCTGAAATACAGGGAGCATTTGAACCTGAAGCCCCCAAGGAGCCCTGTTGTTGCCTGGTAAAGAGTATTTACTTTGTGATTAGAGTGAGTGACTCACCTCCATACGGCATTGTGCTTCACGCACAGAATAAAAGGAGCTGTCATACAGCCTACGTAGTTGCTCTTTTCTTGAAAGAGAGGAAAGGGGGGAAACAGTTGCAGTTCGTCACACTCTCTAAAGTACAAGAATATACATGTTGTTGGTGCTTCATCTGAGGGGAAGGGGGAAGAACCCTATAGTCTCCATGCCTGATTTGAAGGATTTTGTGTATTTAACATATTTATATAATATATTTTGTCAGTTTGCTTCCTACACTTGAAAGTGTTCCAAAGCAAAGTCAGTTTGTGTGTTTTTAACGCAAGTCATTTTTGAGTTTCACATAAGGAGATAAGATCCAGGATCTGAAGAACCTCTTCAACTTCTCACTGCAGAATTTTGTTGTCATTTGTGGCGGAATGGCCCCGCTCCATCTGGCCTTCCAAAGTGTCTGGGCAGCAGCAGCCACCTAAGTCTCCATCTGGCAGTGTCCTGGTCTCCTGGCCTGCTTGACCCTCAGAGGAGTTTTCTCTCCCTCTTTTGGTACCACTATCACCAATTGGCTATTTTAGGAATTACTTGCTGAGAGGGCTAGTGCTCCCAGCTTCCCTTCCTGTGATGCCATTCTAAGGCTCCTAGTGCCCGAGTCTCCTGCTGCCCAGCATATGGTTACTATGTTGACAGCTTACTGTCCTTCTGCTCTCCCGGGGAACCAGTGATTTACCAAGTGACCACCTCCCTTCCCCGGTGCCCTTTTTAAATATCATGCTTGAACAGTGCAGGTCTGTGTGGTATGGAAAACAACTGCCAGAGTTGAAAACAATAAACAATATATTTAAAGTAAAATGTCCACACACATACTCTCAGCATAGCAATAGATAGAGCAAGGAGTACAAAAAAAAGTGTAAACCACAATTCCTCTACCCCTCACTCTGTACACGTCCTGGCTGGTCTTGTTCTAAGGCAGGTTCTTTAAGCTTAGAAGTGTACAGTGTTACAGCATTCTAAAAGCTTCCTGTTACCTTGGTGTCATTCTTCAGGGAACCAGCCCTTTGTCTTCTCCATGGGGCAGTGGCAGACTTCAGCTGGAGCTCAGGTGTGAGAGCTCTTTCTCTTGATGGAATCAACCCAAAAAAAAGGGCCCTCCCTCCATGCCAATGGATGCTTGCCTGTCCCCTGTGGGTCAAAGAATCCTTTCCTGAAGTCTCAAGGAGTTGCATTCTAGCCTCTCTTCATCCCTCAAGTCTCTGTGTCCCATCTAGGTGTCAACTTCCAGCTGGAGGTGTGACCTGATCATTTTATTGTCTCTGGCCAGGACGTCCCCAAGCAATTTCTAAAGCGTTGATGGGTAAGGCCTCAGAGCACTTGACTTCCCCCCATTCTACCTGTGCTATGAGAGAGAAAAACTTTTTAAAACAATTCATGAAGGTTTTGTACAGCCCAAACCTCTAAATTAAAACACATTTCTCCACACCATTGTGTGAAGCATTTGAAACTGTAGGCACAAGTGTATATTGCAGTCAAAGATTCAGGCAAGGTAATTTATTAAGAGCAGATGCCCTGGATGCTGCTGTCTGCCCGTATATTCTTTTCTATCCACCCCTTCCTATCAAGCTTCTCCTTCTCCCTGTATCTTATTTGCCATTCATCTTCTCTTCCCAATAACCTATTATGAAACGTATCTCAGGACACTTCCTCTAGACCTGTATTCATGCCTGAAGCTGAAATATATTGAAAATACATGTATTTGAAATTCATATTTCAAGCTGACTTGATTAAAACATAGGGGTTACACAGGATCTAACAGTATTTCCAGAGAAGCAGGTTAATGCATCTGCAAAAAAATGCTTTCTTCCATCTTCTTAAAGTCTGGAAGTTGACTGGAAGATGGGTCCCTACATTGGTTGATCCAGTCACCTGAATCCATGTCATGGTAACGTTGAAACTAGCCTATTGTAATGCACTCTATATGGGTCTTCCCTTGAGTCAGAGACTCCAGCTGGTACAAAATGCTGCAGCTCGGTTATTAGGAGCTTAAATGGAGCATGTATGTTATACCCACTCTGTAGTCACTCCATTGGCTGTCCATCAGTTACTAGGTTCAATGCAAGGTACCGGCTATCACATACAAATTCCGAGATAGCCTTGGACCGTCATATCTGTAGGATCATCTCCCCTCCTATGTTCTACAGCAGTAGTTCCCAAAGTGGGCAGTACTGCCCCTTGGGGGCGGTGGGATTACCTAAGGGGGCACTAAGAGGCAAGGGGGCAGCAGGGTGGTGCTGCAGGTGGCCCCCTTCAACTATGTTGTTCACTTATTTACAATTGATCAAGTTATGGCACCATGCTGGCAAATCTGGTGGAAACTGTCAGGGTTTTTTCAGACTTTGAAAAGCTGGTATCACTGGATCAAGTTCATCAATTTTGTTGAATACATTAAATTTAAAGAGTTTTAATTTGATTTTGAATAGATGTGCAATTAATTGTAGCCCTGTGGAACCGCTCCATAGCGTTCCACGGGGCTATGCCACCTAAAAAGGTGGCGTAAGTGCAAGGGGGGCTGAAAGGGGGTTAGGAGGCTACCTAAAGGCCACTCTGCCCCAGGAATGCCCCCCAGGACACCAGTGCATGGATGTGCAATGTCAGGACACTGGCGGGAGGTCGAGCCAGCATCCCGAGGCTGCGCTGCCATGGCAGCACTGGGAGGCTGGCGTCTGCACCGCAACACCAGCGTCCGTACCGGTTGCGGTACAAGTGGCCCAGGCACCGGCACAAGTGGTGCGAACTCCAGTGCGGGCCCTTGCACACCTCCAAACAACTTTCGCCTGCTCAGCTCAGGAATGGGCTGTTAGTGAGAAAGGTAGACTCTAGGTACAGTAAATAAATAAATACAATTGAAATTATATATCTTATCTGAAATACATATAGAAAAAGTATTGCATTTTGTGTTGGAAATGTGTTGTGCTGTATTTGGTATTTTTTCTATTTTGTAGAAAACGAAGGGATTATTAGAAGCTTCTTTATGTTCAAAACAAGCTGTTGTGCAGTTTTAGTGGTGGCTTTTAGCTCAGAATGTTTAGTGAATCTGATAAGAATGCTAAGTTTGGTGAGCAAAGTCCCTGCTGTACACTAGTTTCTGAGAACTCAGTTGAATGCAGAGTGCTTTAACCAATGTTTAATGTTTAAACCAATGTGAATGTTTAAACCAATCATTTAATGAATAGAGGCATATAATAGTTTTTACTATAATAGTTTTTACAAATTAGAAGTAGTCCAGTCTAAGTTCCTCAGATCCCTATTCAGAGTCCCCCAGATCCCTATTCAGAGTCCCCCAATGTATTTCAAATGCGCTGATTAGATTGGAAGCCGGGATGGTAACATTAGCAACACGTGCTTGGTACCATGCCATTTCTTATTGGTTAAAGTTGAAGTTGTCCTCCTCTGGTTTAACCCCTAATCTTTGCAGATAACTTTTCCTCAAGATGGATTAAATTAATTGAGGACAAACTCCCAACGTTTAGGTTTATCAAGTACAACCCTATTAAATCTTGGATATCAAGGAGCAAAAACAACAGCCAACAGAGGCTTTGGGACATTGCCCTTCAAGATGATAGATCAAGGGCTCACTTGGGTCCAGTAGTGGAGAACCGTATTAAATTTTTGGTTCCTCCAAATTATCTTTATGCCTTAGATCACCCTAAATATCAGAGAGCCTTTACTTTAGCCCGTTTTAATGCCCTTCCATCTGCTCTTCTTGATGGGAGATATGCCCGTCTCCCTTACGAGTTCCGCCTCTGTCCATGTCAATCTGGAATGGTGGAAACAGTTGAACATGTTCTATTACGCTGCCCATTTTATCAAGACATACGTAAAATGCTCATTGATCCAATTTTGTCTAGCTTCCCAGATAGAGACAGAGTTAGCTATACTACTTTATTATTAGATGATTCTGTTGAAGATATTACCTATCAGGTTGCGAGATTCTGTGCCAGGGCATGCGCTATAAGGCAGAAGAAGCTGTTATAATGACTTTTCATGTTAAACAGACTAGTTTACCAATAGTTGATGTAACTAAATTTACGTGTTATTGAGCAAATTTCAGACATTTTGTTTTTAATTACTTATGATATTTCTTTTTGTGCAAGCTGGCCTTTGACTGTAATAAACAAATGATGATAATGAATAGAGGTGTTTCTATAGTGCCATAAAATAGCACTGGACAAAAGCAGATTGGCCTCACACCCATATCAGTCAGAGGGTACAATCTGCTTAAGATGACTCATACAGTTGAAAGGGGACATATAGGCTATCTAGTTCAACCCCCTGCTAAATGCAAAACAAAAAACAAAGCTAGAATATCACTGACAGATGGCTGTTCATCCTATGTTTGAAGACTTGTCAAACTGCTCATACCACTAGGGTGTTTATCCTAGGTTTCAGAAGAAATCTGCCATCCTATAACTGAAATCTGTTAGACCTAGTCTGGCTCTCTGGAGAAGCAGAGAACACGTCTTTACCATCTTCCACGTAATGGCCCACCAGTAATTTAAGAACATGATCATGTCTCCTTTCAGTCTTCTCTTCTCCCAAAATACCAAGTTCATTCAGCCTTTCTTCATAAGAATTGTTTTCCAGGCCGTGGCCTACCTCCCAACCTCCTATGAGGTCACCATGTCGACCGCGACATGACAGCACACACGCACACACACAAGGTGTTACCAGCGTGAGAAAAGCATCTGCTCTAGCTTTGAGTTAATTGGGTTCAGCAAACTTTGAATTCCTTTCAAACAAAATGAATTAGGTCAGTTTGTACTTTTCAGAGTATGCAGTTTTTTCTCTGTTTGGTAGCCAACCTCACACACATCCATGGTCACAGCACAATATTCCAAAATGTTTCTAGAAATGTGAATTTTGAGCACGTATATGTTTTGGTCTCAATACCATGTATTCACAAAAACATGTAAATGAGTGTTATAGTAAATTTATTTTTGGAATCTGTTGTTGCAGAGTTGGCTTTCAACAAAGACTGCTAGTTAAGCTAAACTCTGCTGGTCTAAAGCCAGTGAATTAAGGAGAACTTAAAATGCACGGCTAAACTTCTCTTTCCTGAAATAAGTGCTAGAGATTTGAATCTTTGTTTCCCATGATAAAAGGTTGGTTTGTTGATCCACTTACTGCTTGCCCAGTAACTCCTGCCATTCATCCTAGGGCACTGTGTCCTTGAATGCTCTGTGGCTTTTCCCCCCCTTTCCAAAGTACTCTGTGGGGGTTACCGCATTATGTATTCCCAGCGATGTATTAAGAGTTTGAAAATGTTATAAAAAATACTGTTTGCACTTTGTTTGGCCCCTTTAGCTGTGAAGACATCTTCCAACCATTTTTTAGCTGTGGCATCCAAAAACCATTTTCAAGCAATGTTTTTTATAACATTTTCAAACTCTTAATACATCGCTGGGAATACATAATGCGGTAATTTCAGTATTTACTCACTAAGCATTCTTGGCACCAATTGCATGCATGTTGAAACTATTATACTATCAGTTGTCAAAATGCAAATATGGAATGTGTTGCCAAGTTAACGGGGGCTACACATTTGTGGGCTTTACACGTGCATCTCTTGACCCTGGGAAGGGACCTTGTGTGTACACAGATGCAGGCAGCAAGCATAGTCCAAGGCACAGTTCAGGATCAGCACACAAGTAGTGAGAAGTCCAAGCACCAAAACAAATCCAGAAAGCACAAGCCAGATCAAAGTCCAAGGCCAGGGGTAGATCCAAGAAACAAAGGCCAATCCAGTCCAAGGTCAAACATACAGAGTTCTAAGGCAAACCGCATCAGCGGGTACACAAGGGGTGTGGACACGTTGCTCCCACTCTGGCTCATCCTTCTCTGGCTGCTTTTATCAGGGAAACACTGATCAGAAACACGTCCAACTTGCCAACCTGTTTAGTCATCCACAGACAGGTGCCTCTCATCTCTGGCGGAGCAGCTTTAGAATAATAGAATCATAGAGTTGGAAGGGACCACCAGGGTCAACTAGTCCAACCCCCTGCACAACGCAGGAAATTCACAACCACCTTCCCCTCCACACACCCAGTGACCAGTAGATGGCCAAGATGTCATCCCTCTCATAATCTGCCCAAGGTCACAGAATCAGCATTGCTGACAGATGGCCATCCAACCTCTTCTTAAAAACCTCCAGGGAAGAAGGGCCTTTGTGGCTCTCGGCCCTGATCCTGTGGCAACTCAGGCTCACAGGCAGAGGTTGACCAGTGCTTGGTTGCCACGCTCCTGTGCCTCCTTCCAAGCCTGCATTCTCCAGCATTCCAAAGGCTTTGGCGACCCCTAGGGTTGCCAGGTCCCTTTTCACCACCAGTGGGAGATTTTTAAGGCGGAGCCTGAGGATGGCGGGGTTTGGGAGGGGAGGGACTTAAATGCCAATTGCCAAAGTGGCCGTTTTCTCAGGTGAACTGATCTCTATCGGCTGGAGATCAGTTGTAATAGCAGGAGAGCTTCTGCTATTACCTGGAGGTTGGCAACCCTAGTGACCCCAGAGGTGAGGCTGGTGGCTGCAGTGCTTCTGTTTCAGCCTCATAACCCAGACTGTGAGACTGTGGCATGTTGACTTCAACCTGAGACTCCCCTTATGCACCAGATGAAGTCTCTGTCTTGTGTAGGTGGGTCTTCCTGCAGCCTCCGAGTTCTGGGGCTGGCTGCCCCCATTTCTTCCTCATCCAAGGAGGCAGGGAGACTCACAGCGTGCAGTCTTTGGGGCAATATTTCCAGACGTATATGGGGGCGAGAGAAAGTCAACTTTGTATTGCACTGAAGGCAGAAAAACAGAAAGGAAAGCAAGCAAGGAAGACAGACTACAAAGAAAGGAGGACCCTATTGCCATTACCAAATAAATAATGATGCTATTAATGTTGCTTTATGTCCTCTGGAAAATAAAATATTGGGTCTGAAAGTATTAGATTAATTTGATTCTAGCTTGTTCAACTAGAGGACTAGCCTCATCCAGCAGAAGCAGTTCTAATGGTGGTTGTGGGTTTATGAGAATTTATATGTTTTTGATACATTATCTGTCACAATTTAGACTTTTTAATCTTTCATGTAATGAACACATAAGATTTAAATAAAAGATGTAATCCTTGATTTTTTTCAGTTACACCAATGTGGTGTAATAATTAGAGTGTTGGATAGGTTGGGGGAGGACCTGGGTTTAGATCCCCACTTTCCATAAACTGAGCGACCTCGGAACAGTTGTTCTCTTGCAGCCCAACCTCACAGGCTTGTGATGATTATAAAATATCCGAGGAGAGAGCCATATAGGTGGCTCTAAGCTCCTTGAAGGAAGTGCAGGATAAAAATTCAGTAAATATTGGCAAAACGTGGATGTGGTTTATGCTTTCATGGCCCTGGAAGAAAATATTTAAGATGTGTGTCTACCGCAGCTTATATCTGTGAGCCCCCAACTAGAAGCAGCCCACATAGGCTGTAACTGGAATTTCCACAACAAGGGGAAAGCTGTTCTCTACTGCTTCAGCCCCTTGACAGTGTTTCAGAGTCAGTTACAGGTAACCATTTGCCAAGTGGCAACTTATAATCACTTGGCCAATCACTGCTTGTCTTGCCCTGCCAAGTTGTGAGGAAAACCTTACTTCTTCTGCATCTGATCAGGAATCTAGAGAGGCAAGACTTTAGGGTTGCAGGCTGGGAAATTCCTGGAGATTTAGGAATGGAGCCGGGGGAGGGCTGGGACCTTAGCGGGGTATAATACCAGAGAGTCCACCCTCAAAAGCAGCCATTTTCTCTAGGAGTCTGGAGATCAGTTGTAATTCTGTGAAAGCTTACCTGGAGGTTGGCTTTACCTGGAGATTGGCAGCCAACCCTAATAGAACTGGTAAAATTCTCCAGACCGATTGGTAGGGCAGTGAAGACGGCCAAGTGACTGAGTGCACTGTGGCAACTTACTGTTCGGGACAGGTTGAGTATCCTTTTTCCAAAATGCTTGGGACCAGAAGTGTTTTAGATTTTTTCTGGATATCCTCAACGGCAGGGGGGGCTGCCTCCAGGTGAAAGTTTCTCCCCTCCAGCCACTCACTCCTTTTCCTCAGCTATCTTCTCCCTGGGACTTCCAGTTCTCCTTTGCACATTGCCCGTCTGTCTGTTCTTTGTCTGGAGAAGCAGCAGCAGCAAAAGCTCCCCAAGGGACTCCTGGAAGACCAACACCGCCCAGGGGGCTCAGGCTTGCAGGAGGCAGAGGGGGCAGTTGCAACTGGGGCAGCCAAGGAGCCAGCAGACCCGGAACTGGTTGCACCCACTGGGTGCAGTGGGAGTGAGTGAGCAACATTGTTTGGTGGGCAGAAGAGGGAGTGGAAGGGGAGGGGGCGGGAAGTGCCCCTTGGTCCCACTCTTGGTGGCCGTGGGGAAGGGTAACGCGAGGCGACTGGCTTGCCTGGCTCAGCTGTGCCGGCTTGGGGCATTTCTACTGGCAAGCTTACAAGGCTTTCAAATTTCGAAACATTTTGGTTTTCAGATTTCCAGATAAGGGATATTCAACCTGTAAATGGTTAACTCCTATATTTAGGGCTTGTTTTGAAAGATCCCTTAGTATGTAGGTTGTAAACTTTAAAGAGACAGTGCAAAGGCAGTTTTGAGCCCCCAGCATCCGTAGTGTCTGCTGGGAGTTCGTAGATAATTGTTGCTCAAATGTTCCATTTAGATCACTGCTTGCTTCAGAGTCGGATAATTTCCTGTGTAAGTGTTATAGCAGGCTCATCGTAAATAAAGAAATGAACATACCAGTTGCAGAAGGTCACACCACCAGGTTCAGATTTATCCTGCCTGTCTGCAGATACCTTACAAAGAAATATGTGTGCACAGGTGTGTGAATATGTGAGTGCAAGTGAGCTTGTGTATTATTTATTTATTTATTTATTTAAACTTATTTATTTTTATTTAAAACATTTTTATGCTACCTTTCTACTGGTTCAGGGTCATCAAGGCATGCTAGTTGAGATGGTGATGGCAATTTGTCTCTGGCCGTCACGCCCCATTCATCTCTAGACACTTGGCTTACTGGAGCAGAAGAGGCAAGAAGCCGTCTTTCCCCCCTCTCTTATAGATGCACAGATTCTCTTACACAGGGTATGTTTCCAGCATGCTGGATAGGAGATGTTCCTCTAATGGAGACTTCTTTTCTGCTTTGTTAGGTAGGGAAGGGGCTACAACAGAGCTTGTGGATGCATATTGATACTGGCTATTCAATGTCAGTCTTTGTCCCATGTCATTAGAGGAGGATAGTGATACTTAGCATGTACATAGCACTTTTAGATTGTTCAAAATACTTCACAGGTATTATATCAGTAATCCTTACATAGTATTGTTTTCCCTGTAGTGCCAATTTGCCAAAGATCACCTAGTTAGCTTGTGGCTAAGTCTGAACAGGGGATTTCTTAGATTTGTCACCATATTCTTACATCACTCTAGGAAATCAGACTTTCAGCAATTGTCTGCTAATCTAGTGAGTCTGCTAGTGTTACATGCAGAATCTCTTGATTCTGTTCCTTAAAAAGTAGGGTCTCAAAACATGTGTGCTTCCGGGTTATGCCGTCATTCCCTGTGTGCATACAAATAATTTCTAGCTGCTCAATATAGCATATGTTTTGCTCACTGATGATCCCTTCTCAATATTGTAATGTTTTTTCTTGAAGTGAAACTACACATTATACAGAAGATCCATGTCTGGGGTTTTGGCATTTTTTAAGGCTTCAGAGCAGCCAAAATTGAAATTGCCTCCTGAAGCAAAGGGGTACCTGTATTTTTCCCCCTAGTGCTTCTAGTAGCTGCTTCAAGTAATGACTGGTATGGAGGGGAAGGGCTAACTTCTTTCCCCAACATCATGGTCTCAGTCCAATTTGGGATCTCGCCATCTGGCCATTTTGAAGGTATAAAAATTCTGGAGGATCCAATCATGAATGTCCCTCATAATGTATAGTTTGACTCTAAATGATAAGGCTGTTCACATTTTCTTGTTGTTGTTTCCACACACACCCTTCAGGTTATGACCACTGGAAGGGGCAGGTGCTAAATTCGGATGAACTTCATGAACTATATGAGGGATTGAAGCTGAACAATGTCAATAAGTATGACTATGTACTTACAGGTAAGTGTAAGTCTTTGTTTCTGTGAGAATGAGACTGTGAATACTAATAGGCCTGAAATACTTATGCTGAGATATCGGGGGTTATCGCACTTGTATTCCCAGCGATGTATTAAGAGTTTGAAAATGTTATAAAAAATACTGTTCGCACTTTGTTTGGCCCCTTTAGCTGTGAAGACGTCTTCCAACCATTTATAAGCCGTGGTATCCAAAAACCCTTTTAAAGCGATGTTTTTTATAACATTTTCAAACTCTTAGTACATCGCTGGGAATACAAAGGGCGGTAACCCCCAGAGTTAATTTCAGGTAAACACTTAATTGTGGAAAGGCTGGCGGGTTTGTGAGGGGGCATTACTTGCTCATTCAGCTGTCTTCTGGTTTCTTAACCATCGGTCAGTGATCACCCAGTATTATGTCAACTCTTGCCAAGGAAACTCCAGCAGACATTTTATGATGCACAGGTTTGCCTCCAGTCAGTACTCTGTCTGACTATTTCACAGATGATTAACAGGGTTCCACTTCATTGCATACAGTACATTTGGTTTTAATTTCAATTTCTATGTTCCCTGCTGCAGTGAATAAGCTGCTTCTAAAGCTTGCTGGATGAAATTGATTGCCATATTGATTTATATGACTTCCACAAGAAAGGAGGTATTTTTAAAGCCAGAGATAACGGGCAAATGTAATGATACTGGTCCAGAATTATAACCCACAAAGGCAACTCTGGCATGAAGGGTGTTGCACAGCTGACAAATAATTTTTCCCCTTTGGTTTCCATGGAGTTCTTGGAGGTAAAGAAGGTATTTAATAACAAACTGAATGAGATTGCATTGGTGAAGCAATGAATTTTCAGCATAAACAGATTCCAGTTCTTCCCAAGATATTTCTAATTTTTCCCTCTCAGCTATACTGTAATAGGGAGTAGTGTGCATGATGAAATGGGTGTGACCCCGCTAAAGCAAATAGCAATTCAGATATACACTGTCTTTTACATTCTAGGTGACCCATACTTGGGTAAAATCTGCCATTGTCTGCCAGCCCTGTCGCCAATTCTTTGCAGTGCCAAAAAGATTTTTCTGAGAATATTGTCCCAGGGTATTATTGCTGGTGCACAGCCATATTCAGATGAGCCTATTTTGGACTGTCAGGTAGACATCTGAAAGCTTTGTAGTCAGAATCCCCCTATTTTTGGCTGCAAAATGGATGAATTTGCTGGTGCTGACTAGGTATCAGTAAAAGGTAAAGGTCCCCTGTGCAAGCACCAGGTCATTCCTGACCCATTGGGTGATGTCACATCCCAACGTTTACTAGGCAGACTTTGTTTACAGGGTGGTTTGCCAGTGCCTTCCCCAGTCATCTTCCCTTTACCCCCAGCAAGCTGGGTACTCAGTAGTCAAATTGAAATTGGGAAGACCTGATTTTTTACATATCCAGTTCATTAATTCTCCAACATTCTCAATTCTTCTCTTTCCTTCTCCAAGGTATGTATATAATTTCAATATAAATGAACTGCTTTTAAGGGTGTTTTTCTGATCTTGACCAACCTTTCAGACTAGGGTTGCCAGGTGAGTGGTTCTGGTAGGCAATTGCCAGCTTCCGTGGCAACACAGGGATTCAATCCTGGGTCTCCTAGATCCTAATCCAACACTAACTAGGGCCTTTTATGCAGGGACGTTTCCCCGCAGTCACCCCTGCGACTGCTTCGGCGGTTTCTTTTGATTATGCATGCTTTTTCCTACCGTCAGAGGTCGCCTTAATCTTCCCGTGCGTTCTGCCCGCATTTTCCTGATTTTGGCTAAAACAGCATCCGGAAAGCACGGGCAAAACACTCAGGGAGACGGTCGGGAAAGTTATGCATAATCAAAAGGAAGCCCTAAAGCAACTGGCAGTGGTGATCGCGGGGAAACGTCCCTGTATGAAAGGCCTAGGAATGTACACTTGCAAAATTATAATTTTAGTTTCATATTTGGAAGGCTATGATTATTGTTTTTGTTAAAGATTGGGAGTATTGTTATCGTTCCGGAAAGTCATTCTGGAAATATCAGAACAATACACCCAACATTTAATTAGAACTATAATTGTGCCCTTCCTGATTTTCCCATGTGGTGGGGGGGGGGAGAGAAAGGGCCCCCACCCTAGCTGGTACATGGCATGTTTGCCATTTAAACTTTAAAGGGCCATTGTTTTCAATGAGAAGACCTGGCCTCTGAACTCAGGAGGCCAGGTCTACCCCCGTTGAAATGTTTAAAGGGCAACTGTGATGCCAGCCAGCTACAGGGTGCTCTAAATAATGGAAACAGGGAAATGTCTGGAACTTGCCCTGGACTTACCTATTGGGCAAGCATGAGCCTACCCTGCACCCAATCTTCAGGACATTTACAGGCTTCAGGGCCGCGCTTTGCCCCATCAGTGGTCCCAGGGCTTCACGCTAGCCCCTTTAAGGTACTGCCAGCATTGGAAGCATCTGAACCTGCCTCACAGGACAACTGGAAAATAGGGGGTGGGCAGCAGCTGCATGCTCCTTAGAGTTCCACAAAGTTTGGCCCCTTGGGCTATTATGTACTGTGGGCGTAGACCTGGACTTTGGAGGGCAGGTATTCCCGTTGAAAACAATGTTCCTTGAAAGTTTAAATGGCCAACCAGCCTCCGTGACAGGATTCCTCATTCCAATATGTTTGGGACTGATATTATCAGGAATTGTGTTGGGGCAGCAAGAAAGGTATTGGATATTGCTGATCCTATCCCCAAAATATTGGGCATTTTATCAGATGGACTGCATACTCCCTTTTAACTCTAACCACAACACCACAGTCATTTAAAGAATCTTGAATTGTGTTAACTTCACAGTGTTGTATTCAGTATACTTGTGGGAAGAAACATGACATACTTATTTCATTTGTAAAATGCACTGCCTGCCTCTTTTTTTTTTTTTTTTTGCTCAAGGTTTTCAGTCATCTGAAAGCATGAAAAATGTGCCTGGATGTGAAATATTTTGTGCCCCCTTTTCCATGCCTATTTCCTTTATAATTTATTTTCTGGCGTCCCAACGCTAAATCATCCAAGGCAACTTATACAAAAGTATAAAAACAGTAATAACACATACATACATGCACACACAAGCTGTAGTGACAATTTTTGGAACCCAGAGGAATCTGAGCGGCCTTCATTCAGACAATTACACTAACCATTGTTGGGTTAATTAAAACATGGTCTCATCTGATCTCTGAACCAACTGTTAGTCTGAATGCTGAACTGCCACTTCTCTGTTGGAGTCAGCAGCCTCCCCCCCCACACACACACACACACCAGCCATGTGGGACACTCCTGGGTACTGGTTGTTGATATGTAAGACTGCACATGGCAAGCAGATAGAAAAAATCTAAGTGACAGCCAGGTGATTGGTGATGTCACATGACAGCTCATGACTGAGCAGAAAAACTGGCTTGCACTGGACTGAGCTAGATGGTCCTGGAGACAAGGCAGCCAACAGTTGATTGGCTGGCAGGTTGTGCCAGTTATGTATATAAGTGTATCATGTATATATTTCTGTGTGGGTTGAGAGAAGTGGATGCTTTGCAAAGCACTTGGACACTGTGAAATAAAATAGCACTTTTGTATACGTGCTGACTGCAGTATTCACTCGCCTCTGGGGTGTCTGATACTTCTTCCAAACACCAACACTGGTAGGAAATGTGTATGTACTCCCTTCAGTCTGATGTAGTTTGGGAGTTTGTTGGTAGTCGCTGGTTAGATTTTTTTCAATTTGACCATGGGTTATTTTTCTGCAGAAACAGGGTATTTGCTGCTCATAAACAACCTTTTCAAGAAACCCTGCCCCCCGATTCCCATTATTTGTCATCCATACATGTACCAATCAAGCTCAGAAAAGATGAAATTGCCAACTGTTGTGTTTAATTTGTGATGGCTGATTCACATATGGAAATAAGCAGTTCTGTATTCAGCACATGAACTGGCTCGAAGCTAGTCAAGAAACATGGAGGGGAGGAATTACTTGGTTTTACACCAGAAAGGGATTTGCTGAATAGGAGGGTTTGGAGTAGATTTTTGATCTGTCCCCCCCCCCCCAAAAAAGATGTTGGGGAAAATGGACTGAAAACTCTTTCACGTGTCTGTGCAGATCAATTCTAACACTGCAGACTCCTCATAGTTTCCATACAGGACAACAAAGGGCTAGTGCAAAAAATCTCTGGCACTAGCCAGCCACTTATTTTCCAAGCTCAAATGGAACCTGGGTCATGGCAAGCTGATCATCTGAAATTTTTTTCACAGGCATGGAAAGAGATTTGGCATGCCATGGACATCTTTTTGATGTGGGCTGAGTGGTAGTTTGTACTGGTAGCTGGTGCTTTGTGATCATGGCAAACACTCAAGTGGGCTGGTTCAACATATGCTGAATTCTGTTTTGGCTTCTAAAAAATGGGGGAGGACACTTTGACTAATCAGAGGTTTACAAGAGAAAAAATATTTTTCCAAATGTAATTTTCTTTTTCATCTTTTCAAAGGCTACACAAGAGACAAATCATTCCTTTCAATGGTGGTTGATATTGTCAAAGAGCTAAAGCAACAGAACTCCAATCTGGTATATGGTAAGTTTCTGAGAACAATCAATTCAATTTTATGCCATTTAATTGGTTTCCCTCCCAATCATTCTCTAAAGGCTCTGGGAGGGCAAAAATTTTATGATATAGATAGCTGAAAGAGAGATTACAAAATGGTTTGGATAAGGTTGCTATTAATGTCACTATCATAATAGCAACCTGCCTTGAGTTCTTTTGGGGGAAAAGGCAAGTTAAAAAGGTCTGTGTGCACACGCATGCACACACAGGTACTCCAGAAGAATTTGTCAGCCATGATATAATGGTAATAAAATGGTACTAATAAGTTTGTAGCTCATTGTCTGGTCACAAGAAGAGGCTAATCTAGTTGATGTCTTAGTGGGACTTGGCAGTTATCCTCTCACTGGTTATCTGCTCTCATGTCAACAAGGCAGCAGCGGAGGAGGGTGATATGGAGAACAAGTAGAAGAGGAAGAGGAGGAAGACGAGGAGGAGAAGGAAGCGGAAGAGGAGGAGGAAGAAGAAGAAGAAGAGTTGTTTTTTAATATGCCGACTTTCTCTACCACTTAAGGGAGACTCAAACCGGCTTACAATCACCTTCCCTTCCCTCCCCACAACAGACACCCTGTGAGGTAAGTGGGGCTGAGAGAGTGTGACTAGCCTAAGGTCACCCAGCTGGCTTTGTGTGTAGGAGTGGGGAAACAAATCCAGTTCACCAGATTAGCCTCCACCGCTCATGTGGAGGAGTGGGGAATCAAACCCAGTTCTCCAGATCAGACTCCACCGCTCCAAATTAGCAGTGTTTAATTTTAGTCATTGTGATGTATTGCCTAGTTGTTCAGTGAGACCACTTAAGATGAACATTATATTTTCAGTAATTATGTATCTTTCTCAAGTGATTTTTAAAGGAAACATTTTCAGGTTACTGCTGATGATTTGACTAATCTCAATTTGAGAAGCATTCACCTGACAGCACAGAGCAAATCCACAGTCTATCATGTCTACCAGCGTGGTGTAGTGGTTAAGAATGGTGGTTTGGAGTGGTGGACTTTGATCTGGAGAACCAGGTTTGAGTCCCCACTCCTCCACATGAGCGGTGGAGGCTAATCTGGTGAACAGGATTTGTTTCCTCACATGAAGCCGGCTGGGTGACCTTGGGCCAGTCACAGCTCTCTTAGAGCTCTCTCAGCCCCACCTACCTCACAGGGTGTCTCTTGTGGGGAGGGGAAGGGATGGTGATGTAAGCCAGTTTGATTCTTCCTTGAACGGTAGATCAAGTCAGCATATGAACACCAACTCTTCTACTTACTATCTCTTTATAGAACTACTTCTTTCATAGATCAACAACTCAGGGCAATAGTGACTTGCTGTATCTGCAATAGAAGTTTGAAATGAAACTAGCAGTGTTGGATTCCGTTGGCTGTTTGTTCTTTTAAAATGTTTTCTTGTGGCAATATTACTTTCCCACATCTTTTAAAAATTAATTTTCTCCTGCAGTGTGTGATCCTGTGATGGGTGACACGAGGGATGGAGAAGGCTATATGGTTAGTAATTCCATTATTATAACAATGTTGTTATGCTAAAGAAACCAGGTCAAATCATATTTGGCCCTGTACTTGATGTGTGTCTTAGGAAGAAGCAGTATATTCCTTCAGCTGTCCTTTCATGTTCAGCTCTCAATAAATTATTATCAGTTTTCAGTAGAAACGACATTGGCTTTCCCTAACTATATGGAACATGCTGAAGACTAGCCTCAACAGGAACTGAGGACTAAATCATTCTGCATGCTAAGAGATCCTGGCAATTTTGTCCATGCCATTACAACGTCTTTCTCCTCCTCCTTTTGCATTCTGCAGTACAAATTTACAAAAATTGTGGGGGAAACCCAAAGCCCCTCCTACTCCATGAGTGAGCAGTGAGTGTTTCCATTCCAGTTCAAGTGGAGGGGTACTATTCCCTTCTGACGGCACTCCCTTGTGCTTTATGGAACATCCCTCCAGAAGGACCTCTCCCCGGACCTTGGCGAAGGTTGCCATTTAAAAGCCCTCATGTACAAGCAGTGCAGTTACTTTTGCTTGTTTGGATCCCAGCTTGTGTGTGTGTGGTATATGTTAATGAATGCTCAAAGTTTTGTTACTAGATAGTTACTTGAAATTTAACAATACCAGATAAATGTTGTGAATGTTCATAAAATCAGATACACTGATAAATGGATGCTCAAAACTTGGAGATATAGATTTGTTTGTGGGCAGCCATCTGGAGATCGTCAGCATTCAATATTGCCAGGCACTAAATTCAGAATTCCCTGATTCAGAGATCTCCACATGCTTGTGGATCTCTCCCTGTCTTACATGCTTATGAATGTCTAGGCTGAGCTGAGAGGGAGAACTGCTTATACAACACAGAATAAACATCCTGAACTTTTTGAAATAATCCAGTCAATCACCTAAACTTTCTAAAGCCAATACCCATTTTCCTTATTTTTATAGTATGTTCCAAAAGATCTTCTTCCAGTTTACAGAGACAAGGTTGTGCCTGTAGCAGATATAATAACACCTAATCAAGTTGAGGCTGAGTAAGTAATATTTTTCCATATATTTTTGAAGATTTAAAGGATAAAGTCAAACTGTATTTCATTCCTGCTTAGTGAGATAAATTGCCTTTTGGTAAATAAAAAAGAGTTTGATATCTTTTGCATTCTAGAAAATATATTTGAGTTTCATTTTTAATGTACTTATTAAAATGTATGTTGTTTAAAAATAATATTGACTGTGTACTTAAAGAGCACTGAAGATGCATAGTCTTTCTGTGGTTTTCACAGCCTGTTCACTTAAAAAAGTTTACATTTATTTCCCTTCCCCATGTACTCATAAAATGATATCAGGGCATCAACACAATCAGAGATTGTTTGGTTCTTGTTCTTGATTTCAGTTCCATGTCTCAGGACACGCCCTGCCATCAGAACAAGCAGCTGAATAATCAAAGTACTTCAGACTTCAATTTCTTGGAAATTAGATTGTCATGTCACGTGTGCAGCCTAGTGCTTTGTATCAAATTAGCTTGTTCACAGCCTCTGAATCAAGGGTTGTTGAACTACCCTATCGGATCTGCCCTCCTCCACACCCATACTCTTTGACCTCTTTACTTTTAGAGTCCCTTCTTCTGTTGTCTGACTTCTCTGCTTCCTTGCCTGCCAGCCCCCTCTAGATGTCATTAATTAATCTACTTATATGTAGGTTGTAGCTACCATAACATTCTCTGTTGCTGGTTTTTAGCTGCTTTGCTCTAATGTCCTGTACGAGTTAGGCAGTCTTCTGCTGGGAGACCTGGTGCTAAGGAGAACTAGGGAAGGCTTTAATACTTATAATCTGAATCTTACGAGCAACTCTTGTTAAACTGCATGTATGCCAGTGAGCTTAAATAGGTGCAAATCATTTGCATGATTTCAGAACCTTTTAATGGAAACTAGTGTCCACTACCAGGACTGAAGAAACAATGCTGTTTATGATATATTCTTTGGCTTTGTCTTTTTGAAGTTTTGATTATAGGAATTTTTATTATTATTTTGTACTGTTTTATTGTCCTGTCATTTTTTACAAGGGATGGATTGACTGTATAAAGGAAGCCACAGCCCTCAATTTGTAAGACCTGAGCAAGACTGTTAAAGATAGGAGGTTTTGGAGGACATTGATTCAAAGGGTCGCCATGAGTCGGAAATGACTTAACACACACACATACCCCTTTGAGAACCATTTCAGCAGAAAATGCCAAAATGTTGTGATGAAGAGAGTCTACATAAGCAATTGTCCTTCATCCATTGTTCCAGCATAGTGCTCAAACTCACTAAACTAGTATACAAGATGACACACAAGCAAGTCAAATCATGGACTTGGAACACTGATGTAAGAAGTGATTAAGAAGGATCTAGAACTGCACGCAGTTGGGGCTTTACAGTTCTTCAGGGGTCTGGGATAAATGGAAGAAGTTGCAACAATTCTCCAGACCCTTGATATTTATGTTCAAGTCAAAGAAAACATCAAATCCATTAAACCTTTATTTAGGATAGCAAACCATTTTTCTCTAAATTTCTCATTATAGGGAAACATACCTGGGGACCTCATCCTAAAATACTGGATTAATGTTCTTTCTGCAATAATCTCTTACAGCCCTGCATGTGTATCTGTTTTCATTTTTCTAAGATGAGATTTTAATAATTTATCCCACATGCTTCCATAATCTAAAGGCATAGAAAAATTTGAAAAGAGAAGTTGGTTAATCAAGGAAACAATCTGTTCATCAGAATAACTGAATGCCCCCAAAATCCTTGTGTGCCATAATAGGCTAAGGACAAATTCCCCAGATGTAAGCAGCAAAACCAAAAACACAAGGGGAAGAAAAATCTTCAACCTAGAAAAATCAGGTAACCAAGAAGGTTAACAAAAAGCCTGTTAACAGGATAAATACTAATGGGTTACAAAATGTTAAATTAACAAAGCCTAACTGTGCAATCTGGACCAGAGGGTGAGGGGAAGCTGCTGAGGAGGTGGCATGACCCTTACGTCGACGTCCATGCCAACTTGCGCTGGCTAAGTGGGCATGGACGTCGGCACAAGGGCACTTGTTCTGGTGTAGGGGAGCCGCACAGCAGGGCAAGGCTCAGCTCCCTGGCAGCATTTTTCTGGTGTCAGTCCTTGTGCCACCATCAATGGGGGTGTTCCTGTGGGCAGAATTGACATTAGTCAGCTCCCTAACCCTTTTCATTTCTTACCCAAGCTTTTAAACGTGAAAAAGGAGGAAATGGGGAGAAGAAGAAATGGATCATTTGGATTATTAATTAATGTGTGAGTCATTTATAAAATTTAAAACTAAAATTGCCAAAATAGTTAATCTATATTACTCACACAATAGGGCCATTTCATTAATTGAATAAGTAGGGACATTTCATTTACTGAATAAGTCCCACTTCATTATTGGAATAAATTGGGTCCATCAAAAATCATTTTTCAGATTTTTGTTGTTCATAGTCAAAATAGCTAAGACATAATGGTAATTTTTAATTAATTCAAAACATACAAATAGACAAATTAGGAAAACAACTGTTTTAACTATTATAAAAATTGACCTCTGTAAGCAAAGTCAGAATGAATCATAGTTCTGTGGTATGTATATCCACATTCAGAAAATACGTCAATACCTATTCCTATCACGTATTTATATTAGGCTGTGGGAGGATGGAAGATGATACAATACCTGAAAGAATATTGTCACACCTAATGAGAAGTTTCATCATCCCCCATAATTAGGGTTGCCAGCCTCCAGGTGGTAACTGGAGATCTCCTGGGATTACAACTGATCTCCAGGCAACAGCGATCAGTTCAGCTGGAGCAAATGGCTGTTTTGGAAGGTGGACTCTATGGCATTAAATGTAACGTCTGGGTCCACCTGTCGAATCCCAAACAAGAGAACATCCAAACAGAGTTGTCTAAGAAGCCATTTATTTTGGAAAGCATAAAGTGGAAAGAAGCAACTTACAGGAAAGAGGAGCGAGGACTCAAGTGGGGAAACGGCGGGAAGGTTGAATACATATACATCAGAAAGGCACCGTTAGAAAGCAGGCTGACTCTGGTTCCCAGAGTCTCTGTAGAGATTACAGCTATCAGCTGGGGTGCAGACCGTCATAACATAAACAAAGCTACTTGTCCTTGACTCCAGCTGCGCTCCCAGCCTCACATTCTGCCTCCCTTAGAGCCCTCCCCCTCCATGTCACGATGGGGCGGGCTTCTCTGGATACGAAGCATGGAATTGACGTAGTAGGCGAGGGGCGGAGGTGTGATGGTGTTTAACCCATTCGTCGTGGGCTGGACTGAAATGTTTCCAACGCACTAGGTATTCCATGCCTCCCCTATGAACGCGGGAATCGAGGATTTTGGAAACCTCACAATACTCTTGTCCCCTCACCATTTCGGGAATCTCGGGGGGCTTTTCAGGATGCCACAGGGATGTGGGCACGTACTGTTTCAATAAACTGACATTAAAAACTGGATGGACCCTTTTCAATCTCTTGGGGAGTCGCAGCTCTACTGTGACTTCATTAATTATGCGAGTGATAGGAAAAGGACCAATGAATTTTTCACTCAGTTTCTTGGAGGGCCGTAGAGACCTGAGGTTTTTGGTGGAGAGATATACTTGATCCCCCACCCTGAATGACATGCCTGCAGATCGATGCTTGTCAGCTTGGGTCTTATACTTTCTTTTGGCCCGTTCTAGGTTTTTACTTAACCATGGCCAGGTAGACTGGATGGTTTGAATCCAGTCTGATAATTCAGCGCCCTCCTCCTCCCCTGATACATGCACCTGTCCAACGGGGCTGAATTCCTTGTCGTACACAATGTGGAATGGGCTGAAACCTGTGGATTGATGAATAGAATTATTATAGGCATACTCTGCAAAAGGCAGTAGATCAGCCCAGTCATCCTGATGATAATTCACATAACATCGGAGGTAACATTCTAGAACAGCATTCACCCTTTCTGTCTGTCCATCTGTTTGGGGGTGAAAGGCACTTGAGAGACCTTGTTCAACACCCAACAGTTTGAGGAATGCTTTCCAGAACTTGGCTAGAAATATAGAGCCGCGGTCCGAAATTATTTTGCGCGGGAAGCTATGATATTTGAATATGTGTGTCACAAACAAGCGAGCCAGTCTTTGGGCAGAGGGCATGCCTGCACAAGGAATCAAATGCACTTGTTTGGAAAAAAGGTCTGTAACCACCCACAAGACAGTTTTCCCTCGACTCAAGGGTAAATCAGTCATGAAATCCATGGCAATCACCTCCCATGGCCCTTGAGGTATTTCTAACGGTTTCAGCAGTCCAGTGGGCTTGCTTGTTAGACGTTTGGCAGTGGCGCATACTGGACAGCTGCGGATGAAGGAGTCCAGATCAGAATGCATTCCCGCCCACCAGAATTGACGACGGAGCAAATGCAGTGTTTTAACAAATCCAAAGTGCCCAGAGGTTTTTGCTCCATGAGCTAGTTTTAACACCACTGCTCGTAACGTTTTAGGCACGTACAATTTGCAGTCCTTGACCCATAGTTCCCCCCGCTGCTCAAGACATGAAGGCAGTGCATTGTTATCCCTTTTGGTTAGGCACTCACGAATCAAAGTGTCACGGAAAGACTGGGGCAGTCCTGCCAGAATGACAGGATCGCTCTCCACTTGGGGTTGGGGTGGAGAGTGACTGCTAGCATCCCTGGATGGCGGCGGAGAACCAGGAGGGGCGACCGCTTCAGTGGGTTGTGGAGAGTCGCTCTCGACCTGGGCTTGTCGCGCCTGAGTGCGCGTGAGGACTGCCAAGGTGGGAAGAACACCTCTTTGCTCTGGAGTAAACAGGGACTCAGTGGGTGGTTCCACCTTAACAGGATACTGAGGAAGTCTGGAAAGAGCATCAGCCAAAAGGTTTTTCTTGCCCGGAATATGTTTGATTACAAACCGAAAGCGAGAAAAGAAGTCTGCCCATCTGATCAGTTTCGCGGTGAGTTTGTGAGTCCCAGTTAAAGCTTCCAGATTTTTGTGATCTGTTAAAACCTGGAAAGGGGTCGGGGTAGCTTCCAGGAAGTGTCTCCAGATTGTTAAGGCGTGTTTTACAGCTGCGGCTTCTTTTTCCCAAATCGGCCAGTTGAGCTGAGATGGGGAAAGTTTCTTGGAGAAATAGGCACATGGGTATAGCTGGCCACCGTCTCCCTCCTGCAGGAGAGCCCCTCCCATGGCCATTTCTGAAGCATCTACCTGAACAATGAAAGGGCGGTTACAATCTGGATGCTTCAGTATCTGCTCAGTCGTA
Organism: Euleptes europaea; assembly: GCF_029931775.1. Lineage (NCBI taxonomy): Eukaryota > Metazoa > Chordata > Lepidosauria > Squamata > Sphaerodactylidae > Euleptes > Euleptes europaea. The sequence goes on from NC_079323.1 coordinate 65,564,971, forward strand.
AACAAACGTTTCAGAGTCTCAAAGGCTATCTGACAGTCTGGGGTCCATTCTGTCTTAGCGGAGGGTTGGGTAGCAGTAATGCCTTTACCTTTAGTTTTGAGTAAGTTGGTAATTGGGAGTACAATTTGTGCAAAGTCTTTGAGGAAATTGCGGTAGAAATTCGCGAAACCGAGAAATCTTTGCACTTGCTTGCGAGTAGCCAAGGGCTGCCAGTCAACTACTGCTTGCACTTTGTTTGGATCCATGGCTATTCCTTGGTGCGAGATTCTATAGCCTAGGAAGGTTAGTTCCTCTTTATGGAATTCACATTTGGAAACTTTAGCATAGAGGTGGTTCTCCCTGAGTCGCTGTAGGACTTCTTTGACTAGGGAGATGTGTTCCTCCACATTCTTAGAATAAATTAGGATATCGTCTAAGTAAACAATTACTCCTTTATACAACAAATCATGGAGGATCCCATTAATCATTTGCATGAAGACCACCGGGGCCCCTTTTAATCCAAACGGCATTACAAGGTATTCAAACATCCCAAAGCAACTGGAGAAAACAGTCAAAGGTTTGTCCCCTTCACGAATTCTTATGCGATAATACGCTTAAACCAAGTCCAATTTGGTGAAGATGCGTCCTTCTTTCAACTGGCTTAGGAGATCTGGAATGAGGGGAATGGGGTAAGCGTTAGTCTGGGTGACTGCGCTGAGTTTGCGAAAGTCTATACATAGTCTTAGGTCACCTGTCTTCTTACGCACAAAGAAGGCAGGTGAGGAGTGGGGGGCTTTGGAGGGGCGGATAAAGCCCCGTGCCAGGTTCTTGTCAATAAAGTCCTTCAACACTGTCTTTTCTTTGGGATTCATGGGATAAATCTTGCTCTTAGTTAAGTGTTTCCCCCCTCCACTTCAATAGCAGTCTGTGGAGCGGTGGGGGGTAGTAAATCACACTCTTTGACATCGAAAACATCTGCAAAGTCCTGATATTTGGGAGGTAACTGTGGATCAGCATCCTTTACCGCTAGGGCAGAGTTTAGGATGGCTACCTCCTTCCGGTGCCGTTCGCATTGCGGTAGGGCGAATTCAAGGGTTTGGGTTGCCCAGTTAATAATGGTACTATGCCCCCGAAGCCAATTCACTCCCAGGACTACTGGAAAACGAATGCCTGGCACTATAGTGAAACGGATCTGTTCCCAATGGTCTCCCACTCCCATGGCAATTATGCCCGTTCGCCTGTCAACTGGGCCCCCCTTGAAGTCACTCCCGTCCATCTGGGCGAATCGTAGGGGTTGTGGTAAAACGTTAGCTTTTACATTTAGGGTTTTAAACGTGTCCTCACTAATTAGGGTACGTGCACATCCAGAATCCACTAGAGCTTTAACTGCTACTTGGGGACCCCCCCTTAAAATGTTGTAAGATTACATCAAGAAACATTGTGTCTTCTACTTCTCTCACCATTAGTGGAGCTGTGGAGGGTGCAGTCACCTCGGTCTGCAGTGGCGCTCCATTCACTGCAGACCTTGCTTGTTTTTTGCCGGTTCTTGGGCGGGAACGAGGTTCAGGGCGGCTATGGATCCCCAAGTTCCGTCTTCTTCTTCCTCCAATGTATCCGTGTCGGCTGGGCCAGTGGCGATTGTAATCCGGGCCCCCGGTGGGGCCTCGTTTGTAATCCGAGCCCCCGATGGGGTGAGGAAGGGTGCTGGCGACCCCTGATGAGCAAACTCATCAGAAATGTGGAGAGCGACGGGCGGTTTGCGCCCGCCTGGAGTAGTGCTCACGCGACGGTTCTGCCCGCCACCCCGGGGACGGGTCTCGGCTTGCTGACTCGGTTTGGGGTGAGCGGCATGAGTAGGGCAATCAGTGGCGAAATGCCCCATCTTCCCGCATGTGAGGCATGCTCCTCTTTGGAAACGTTTGGCTCTGTCCGACACAGAGCTGTTGCTTTCCGAGGCGGAGGGGCGGCACGGTCTGGTCGTGGACCTGTCTCTTTGGCTCGGCGCCTGGAGAGAGCGAGGGATTGTCGGCAGCTTTCCACTTCCTCCGCTAGTAGGACCCATTCCTCGAGGGTAGGTGGATCACGTTGCATGTAAGCCCAATATAGGACTTCTGGGTGCAGGCCCTCATGGAAGTACTGCACTCGAGTAGCTTCACTCCAGTCAGTAATTCTGCTGGCTAGGCGTTGGAATTCACTAGCGTATTCCTTCACCGACTTGGTGCCTTGGCGCAATTGAAGGATTGCTGCCTTAGCCTTGTCACTTCTGAAAGGATCCTCGAACCGCCGTCTCAGGGCCCACATGAAACCATTTGAAGTCTATATGGATCTGGCCCGTGAATCAAATTGCTGGATCATCTAATCTGCCACCTCCCCTTGTAATAGTGAGGATACATACCGCACCTGGCTATCCTCAGTGGGGAACCACTGCCTCTGCTCTCTCATGAAGCTGTCAACTTGATGTAAAAAATAGGGTAACGCTTCCGCAGCGCCATCAAGTCACTCGTAAGTCTTTTAAGGATGCTTGAGGACGGGGTGGCCGGTACTGCCAATGCAGAGGGAAAAACCCCGGCCACCCCGGCAGGAATTGCGGCGGCGCCTGCAGGGGTGCTTGTGGCGGAACTTGTGGAGGCGCTAGTGGCGGCACTTGCGGGGGTGCTTGTGGCGGAGCCCACGGGAGCGCTTGCGGGGGAGCCTGCGGCGGCGCCTGTGGAGGGGCACCGGGTGGAGGGACACCGGGTCGCTGCAGCGCCGGCGGCGGCCGCACCGGATGTTCCCCTTGCCTCCATTCCCGGCATAGTGCATCCATTCGCTCTTGCATTTGGGCCATCTGGTGCTGTAGTTCACAGTTTTGGAGGCGCAAACGAGAAACTTCATCTGCTGGTCTGCTTCTGCGCAGACTTTGGGAAACGCCGAATTGGGTATTCCAATCCTCGGCCACGTCTCTACTGTGCTGCCCCTGAGAGAGATTGAAAGGTGCGTTCCAGTCTCCAGCATCCTCTCCTTCAGAATTGAAGTCCCTCCCCTTCTCAAACCCTGCCATCCTCAGGCTCCATCCCCAAAATCTCCAGGTATTTCCCAATGCAGAGTTGGCAACACTACTCATAATGGCAAGCCAAGAGTGAAAACGTAATGTGCAGAGCCTGCTGAATGACTCAGCTATTTTTTCGGGTAACACACTTGTAAAATATTATTTCCTCCTTTGTAGATTACTCACTGGCAGAAAGATCCGCACTGAAAAAGATGCTATAGAGGTAGGTGATCTGGAGCCCTGATGTTTGTATATCAGTAAATGGTTTTGTGTTTTTAAACCCCATTAAATGCTCCTGTGATCACCTGTGGGCAAATGGTAAATTGCTTGATGAGCTTGTGGTCTGCCAGGAGCTGCGCAGAGGCAGAATTTGCTATTGATGCAGCTCCTACCATTTGCATCATTGTGCCTGAAAAAAAACCCCTAACAACCCAGTTTTAATTGCATGAATGGCATGGGGCACATAGGCAAGACTCTACACAAAGAGGATGATTCATACAAGCTGCTGACTCTGCACAGTTATTGCATGTATAAATGGGGACTGAAGCTTATGTAAATATTTATATTGTATATTGTCCATTAAGGGGGGGGAAACATCCTACATTAGAAATGTTTACACTGTCTGTCATGGAGGCACATGTCCGCTGGAGAAAATAACTCAAAAGTGACTTTTACAGTGTATTACTACACAGTACTGCCCCCTCGTGTCTGCATGGGAGTATTATATTTCTCCTTTAGCAACTACCATAATGAACTTCCACTTTGCCATTGGGTTGAGTATATAGACCAGCCATTCTAAAGCATTTTAGTAAGGAAATCTAGTAGTGCATTTATATGTTCGTGTGAGGTCCCTGTTGGTTCTCACAAAGGACCTTTAAGTTCTATTATTACCTATCCAAGATGAAATTCCTGACTCTCCACTCAGGACATTTATGCATCATTTATAATTCATTGCTTATGCCTTTGCCAGCTACCACTGTTTTGCACAGCACTGAAGAAATTGCATGCACAGAGTCCACAGTTTCCAGTTCTTGCTTTCATACTGTCCCTTTCAGAAAAGATAATTTTGTCAGTGAATGATAGTGGGATTGGTAAATTATGCCTTGAGGCTCTTGATCCATGATGAAAGAACCAGGCTACAGTCCAAGACTGGGCAGATTGAACTAGTGAGCACAGAGGCTGATTCTGCTAAGATAATGTGGCAGTTGCAAAGTACTTCTGTACATTAAATGTGCTATATAAAATATTATCATAATAATTAAGTACAGTTAACCCAATTGCATAATAGTGCACTATTATTATTTGAATAGTGTGATAGAGGACTACATTCATAGTTGTGTAATATTAACATGACACAATGTTGTGTTAAGTTGTATGTCTCATGGTGGGAAGTCCCACTGTCATCAGTGTCCTGCCTTGGAGTTTTTAATGTACACAAAGTCTGGAGACACAATTACTGGATTGTGTAGATACTCCAGCAATCCATTTAATCTAATGAATGCAGTTGGTTTCTGGAATACTTTTGCTGATGCATGACCTTTCCTAGTTGGTCTGATAAACATCCTTATGCCATGAATATCTGGTTATTGTCCTACAAAGCCAAGACTTACAGTTCTCCCTAGCAGCAGGAAGAATTGCCAACTTGTTAACAGCTATCTTTCATTTTTATTCTACTTTTTAAAATACTCCAAGAGTCACTAGGGAATATTCCTGTTGTGTTAATATTGCTAATTATAGTGGCTTTGCCATTTTTAGTCGATGATGAATCAGAATCAGATAACCTTGATTGGCATAATAAAATTGATGATCACAAGGTCAGAGATAAACAGATAATAAATATCTAGATTAAAATTGAGTTTGAATCTTAACCTTAACAACTTCTGCCAAAAACTCTGCCACCTTCACTGTAACATCAGTTGTAATGTCGTTCAGCAAGAATTGGCAAGTGGATGTTCTATAAGGGGCCATCCATTTTCTGATTAAGGGTAATATAAATTTTTTACTGGGCTCTTCATGTAAACGACTATCTAAAATAATGTGATGTAGGGCGTCTGGCTGGCCCGTTCCTCATGGACATACCCTCTTGTTAAAGGGAGTCTTAGTAAATCTGTATAAAACCTTAGATGGAAAGGAATTGAGTCGAGCTAGCATAAATGCTCTCCATTGAAGAGGTTCCTCAAGTGGACTAAAGTATTGCTGCATCCTTCCAGGTAATATTGACAAACCCATTTTAAGTGGGGAACATACTGGTGGAGTGAGCAGGCATATTTTCTGATATTCGTGATCTAAGAGTCGTTGTTTAATTATATAAAAAGCTACTTTTTCCTCTAGCATTAATATTTCATCCAGGTTAATTTCTGATTAAGTTTGGCTAAAGTTGCCGAGAACCAGCTGGCCCTGTTTGGATCCTTCAGAAGATGGAACATTAGATCTTTCAAGTTGGCTCTAAAGTGGATTTTAATCCAGTATTTAAAAGTCAATATCCAGGCTTTCGTCTCTATTAAATTGTAGCCAATTTCCAGAGAGATGGTTGAATATGAGACCCATTTTGGGATTCCTAGTATTTGTCCTATAAAATTTGCCTGAAGGCTCTCCACATTGCTGTTAAAGGCCCTTATCCAAATTGGAATACCATAGAGTATTTGGCTACAAGTTTTGAGGTTGAAAATTTTAATAGACGCGGTAACGTTCTGATTGCCCTTGAAGAAAAAGAAGTGTTTTAATTGTGCTGTTGAGTCTCTAGCCATATTTAGCACCCTTTTCCTGTGCCCTATCCAAGATAGACGATAATTTAATGTGATGCCTAAATATTTGTAGTTTTTAAACTTGTTCTATTGGGGTGCTATCAGTACTCCATTTCACTGGATGCCAGCTTTTTGCAAAGATCATCACTTTGGTTTTAGAGTAATTAATTTGCAATTTGTTTTTCTGACAATATTGATGGAAAGTTTTGAGGTATCTTTGGAAGCCAATCATTATATAAGTCAGGACGACTGTGTTGACAGCAGTTCCTTTTTTCCTTTCCTTTCCTTTCCTTTTATCCCTTAGAAGTTCCTTGATCAATTGATCTTGAGCAGCATATATCTAGTGTTGGAGTCAGCAGTTCCAGTAATGGAACTGCGCGGTCTCCTAGTTTAGGAGGATAGCCATTGATGGATTGAAAGCTTTGAGGTAGATCGCTCAAGAATAAGTTAAACCAAAGAGAGGCCAAAACACATCCTTGTTTGACACCCTTGGAGACGGGGATTTTAGAGGTTAAGCATCCCTTGTCGGAGTATTTAACCTGGCAAGAAGTATTAGTATATAGTTTTTTAATAAGAAAAAGTAGCCGGAGATCGATTCCAAGGGACAATAGTTTGTCCCATAGACATTTTCTAGAGATAGAGTCAAATGCCCCCTTTAAATCAATAAAGGCAGCGTATAATTTGTTTTTGCCTAATTTGGAGTACTTTTCAGCTAAATGAGATAACGTTAAGCTAAATGAGATAACGTTAACGTTAATCTATTGTGGATTTTTTGTTAGTAAAGCCAATCTGCTGTGGACCAACGATGTCATTAGACTTTACCCACTCAATCAGCTGGAGTTCCAGATGTTTGGCATATAATTTGCCTATAATGTTAAGCAGACTAATTGGGCGAAAGTTTTCTGGTAGATCAGCATCGCTTTTCTTATGGATGGGGATAATTATTGAATTTAGCCAGGCATCAGGTACCACCCCATATTGATCTATTACAGTAAATACCTTGGCTAAAGGATGCGCCCACCAGTCTTTATTTTTGATAAAAAATTCCGCCGGAAGGCCGTCCGAGCCAGGAGCTTTACCTGCCTTTAAACCACTAATGAGTTTAACTATTTCTTCTGAATTTACAGGAGGACAGGAAGGCACATGCAACTCAAGAGGCTCAATAATATTGATAGGTGGAATTTGAATTTCAGAAAATAAGGTGGTGAAATAATCAATCCATGTTTCTTGCAATATTGAGGGTTCCGATTTCTCTAATTTTTTACCCATCTTACCAGAAACAATTCTCCAGAAGAGTTTACTATTTTTAGTTTTAACCACAATATGCAATTGGTCCCGTTTATCTTGAAAAAAAGATCTTTTCTTTTACGGACCATTTCCTGATAAATTTTCTTATAATTGAAGTATTTGTTTACTTTATTGGGGTCCTCTGAGTGTCTGCTAATTTGAAATAAGGTCCTCAGGGTGGTCTTAGCTTTACGACATTCTTGGTCAAACCAAGAAGAAGGCTTACTATTATGCATACCCAAAGGTTTTGCCTTGGCACTGCAGAGTGTAACTATATGCGAATATATTGCCATAGTTTCCTCATGAGAACAGGCTTTGCTCATTTTTGATTTTAGGTTATTCATCAAATCTGACTCAAATAAGGAATAAAACTCTTTTTCTACTGCTGGGGACCATCTGACTCTTTGTAGGACATTTCCTTCCTCAAGTTCTAAATTTTGTTTTGTAGGGTGATTTCTTAATAATTTTGGTTTTCCCTGGATCACCATTTTCAGGGGGAGGTGGTCACTTTCAGTTAGCGGATCAATCTTGAACCATTTAACCCTGTCAACAAGATCTGCAGGGCATAGACTATAATCAAGAACGCTTCTGTTGCTAGATGTGATTTTTAGTCACTAATGGAAAGAAATCCAAGTTAAGTAGTCTTTTTGCTGTCTGATGAGTTAATAAGCTGCTAACCTGCAGCATCATAACTAGTTCTATTTATTTCTTTTCATCTATGGAAAGGTAATGGATATACTCCATAATATGGGACCAGAGACCGTAGTAATCACCAGCTCAGACCTTCAGTCACCTTCAGGAAATGATTACCTGATAGCATTAGGAAGCCACAGGAAAAGTAAGTCATGATTGGCCTTTTATGCATGGGTTGGATCTCCCTGGTTGGACCTGGGTTCATTGCACAGTAGTGTAACCCGATTTGGGAAAAACTGTATGCATTGGCTTGAATGGTCAGGGACAAAACTGTGTGCTAATCGAGCCATGAATACAGAAAAGCAGTCTCCCAAGCTCAAATAAAGTCCCACCCCTTTAAAAAATGCTGCGCTGTAATTGGCTTACTTCACAGTGCTCACCGTGAGAGAAGGTTTCCTTCCCCCCAAACCCAACTGCCACATAAAAAAGCATTTTAAGAACAAAAACCAAAAAATAGAGCAATCTGAAAGAAGGGTGGGGGAGAAATCCAAGCCTCGTTTTTAAAAAGACTTTATTTTTCTCAGAAAGAGCTTCGAGGTAGCAGGAAGCAGGAAGCACTTGAATCCCACCTCTTTACACACTGCTTCATGATTGGCTGTGAGAGAAGCCAATCTTCTGTGTTTCCCCTGTTTAGTTATCTGCATGCTGCTTTGAGCTGGGCTGAGCTCAGGGGAGAGGGATTAACAGAGGAACGGGAAGACCCTGGTTGGTTTTGCGTCGAAACAGCGTCGAGCTACCAAGGAATGGGATATCGTGCATACTGAAAAGTTAGATCCTGGCTGAAACAGGGAATAAAGGAGGTTACAGCGACCATGCATAAATGACCATTGTTTGTTTTAAAGGGACTTTAAACTTTAAATGTCAAGTCCACTAAGAATAACTGCATTCTGCCCAATTCATCCAGTCTTCATTTACATGCAAAATTCCTCTTGAATGGGAATCATGCAGCAGCTGTGCTTGATGGATTATGAGTAGAGAATTTTTCTTCCCACCTGTAGCACACTCCTTTCTTCCTGCTCTCTTTTAAAATTGTACTTAATACTCTTCCATTTTGCTATAAATTATCACAGTTTAAAGAGTGTAGTTAAGGCAAAAGGGAAACAAGCTATAACATCTTCTCTTATATACCACTCATATATCTAGAGATGTCATGGGGCAAAAGCTGTGACAGCTCACGCTGGCTGTTGTGGAACCAACTCGTCAGGCATCCCACCTCTCTTACGCATTGAATGCCTGTCTCATCGTCTCGGCTGTATGCATTTTCACTAATAGAAATATAAGATTATTCCCTCAGGAAGTTCAAATTTTGCACTAAGAAAAGCTGAATTCTGCAATGTTAGTTACTTAGCATAATTTATTTTGGTTTTGCTAATCACAGGAAGGGGCAAGACACCATTCAGGCAACTGGATTGGAAATCTTATTGAATCAAAGCTTTGGCTTTTAAGAGCTCCTACGTAGGGCACAGAAACATGTTTTTGTAAAAGGAAAGAAAGCGAACTAAGATTCTGAGGAATCTGAACTCTGAGCCCAATACAATGCTTTTCCTCTACACTCACACTATTGCTGTGTACATGCTGCAGTGCTCATAATTCTCCAAGGGTGCTTCAGATTCAGGCCTGAAATAAATTTGGAGTGATGTGTAAAAGCATGGCACTGAGGTGAGCTGGCAGTATCTGTCACATGGGTGCTATCTTATCTACCTGAGTCAACTGGGAAGGTAAAATGGCTCACCCAGAAGGAAGCCTGGCTGAGTGGCTACCGCAGGGCTCTAAGCCAGCATTGCAGGAGCTGCATGGCTCAGACTGGCCAGTGGAGTCAACAATGACTATTGGCGCATGGTTGCTTCCTCCTGCGCAGTGCCAGAGCAGAAGAGGCAATAAGTGAACCAATAAGACATCGCTGGCACTGCTGGCCAGTTCTGAACTGAGTAGCCCCTGCCGTACTAGCAGAGCTACTGGGCTTAACTGCTCCTGGCTGCCAACCGTGTTCCATTGCAGTGGCCCCTGCAGATTTCCCCTATAAGCTAAATGCCCGGTTTGTCCCCAAGCTAACCAAAAGTGCCTGTTTTATGACATACATTGAGAAGAATAAATATGTGTCTCCCTGAACAGCTACAGCAAATGGCTCCACAGTGACGCAGAGAATCCGAATGGAGTCTCCGAAGGTGGATGCTGTCTTTGTTGGAACAGGGGACCTGTTTGCTGCCATGCTCCTGGCCTGGACACACAAACATCCCGACAATCTTAAGGTACAGATACACATTCTCCTGGTGTCTCCATGATGGCAGAAAAATAGTCTTCTCTCTCTCTCTACTGTAAATTCTTACAACCCAGGTAGCTGTGAAATTAAAAGGAAAGGAGAAAAGAGTGAATGTGTCAGCAACCAGTACAAAAGTAGAACACTATTCTATCATTTTACATAGCCTTTCACTCACTGTTAGTGGTTTTTATATATCGAGAGCAGAAAACAAGAAAACTATTACTTTCTTAATGACAGAGTCGCTGTCACACTATATGGCAATTTCATTTCTGCTGTACTGCCTCAAACTTTTTGAAACACTGCAACTTAAGAGAGCAAAAAAGACTATAAAAGCAATTCAGTATGGGTTTGTTTGTCTGTTTGTTTTTTACTTCATTTATACCCAGCTTTCTCTCTAGTAGAGACCCAAAGTGGTTTACATAATTCTCCTCTCTTCCATTTTATTGTTACAATGACCCTATGAAGTCAGGCTGTAAAGTAGGTTAGTGTTTGGTAGGTTCGAGGTCACCCAGTGAGTTTCCATGACAGTGTGTGATTTGAACCTGGATCTCCCAAATCCGAGTTCAGCACTCTTAACCGCCACACCACACTGGTAGAGATCTGATGCTATAAATCCAGAATGAAAATCTCTCTCCTTACTATTCTGCCCCCTTCATTTTAAGGTTTAATTGAAAAAAATACATCCTAAATCAAAGGAACTTTACTTATAATGCCTGTTATCCAGAACTCATTCCAGAGTGTTTCTAGTGAAATGCCATTTAAATTAATATGTCTGTCATAGGTATGTGCTCTTTAACTTGTATTTTTCATCAGTGTCTTAAAGATAAATAAAGCAGTATCATTAGTGGACAGAGCCAATGAAACACTAGTAGAACTGAAATCTTTTTCTGCCAATTACAGGTGGCCTGTGAAAAGACAGTATCAGCCATGCAGCATGTTTTGCAGAGGACCATCAAGAGTGCAAAAGGTAACCCATTTACATCATGTTTTGAAATTACTGATTCCCTGTAATTGAGGTTACAATCTTTCATTGCTGTTGTACTCATCATTAATATGCCTAACTAAACTGCCTCTATTCTTGACCTGGTGGGGATATTTTATTTTCAGTAGATAGACAGACAGATAGACAGACAGACAATTTATTTGTGGCACTTAGCCAGTCAAAACATGATAAAACGGAAAGCATGGACTAATAGATTCTTACAATCAAAGAATTACAGTCCGAGTCTTAAAACATTTTTAAAACATTTTAAAAAAAGAATTACAGCTGGGACACATCTGTCAATTGCGCTGTTCTAAGGCGACAAATTTTCATTGCTGCTAAACAGAATTTCGCAACCTGAAGAGTGGTTGAAGGATTACTCCCTTGTAGGAGCATCTCAAACCTTTCACCTGGCCTGTCAGGTCTCAATCTTGATAAGAGGGGCTCAATAAACTTCGAACGGGGTAATGTATAGAAATTGCAGATTAGGAGGGCATGCTCAACAGTTTCTAAGTCCCCTGATTTGCAGGGGCAGAATCTCTCTTCCCAGGGTGTCTTCTTATATTTCCCCTCAAGCAAAGCAGATGGTAAGGCTGCACATCTGGCCAGGGTAAAGGCCTTTCTATAATTATTTATCTCTAAATAGTGGAGATAGGCTGCTGGTGCTAGGATGTATTTAGTATGGAGGGGTGCAGTGAATAGAGGCGCCCTTGCTAAATCTGTTTGTCTCTCAATGTCTTTGATCCTTTGGGATATAATTAATTTAGCTTTCCCACCCTAACTGAAGTAAAGTGGGGGTGTAAAACCCAAGTTGTTTAATTTGACATCTATGGATATCACCCATCTGGATCTAAAGGAGTCACATAGGATCAGTGGGAGAAGACCATTAGGGTTGAAGTTAATTTTCAGCCAGAGAGAGATCGAGGACAGGACACTCCTTGCCTCCACCTTCATCAAACGTATCAGAGCATTTGGAACACATCTTGGCAATTGCAGGGCAGCTCTAAGGAACTTAGATTGCACACGTTCAATGGGAGTAAGACAAGAGGGTGAAGAGTCGAGTTGTGTTCCATATAGCATTTGTGCTAGGGTTTTCGCCTGATAAAGTTTGAGTGCTGCTGGAATGTAATGTGCCCCTTTGGTCCGGAGGAAATTGATTATCAAACGGGCTGACCTTTCCCCCAAATTGGCTACATGAGTATTATGGGCCAACTTGGATCCAGATGCCTGGACTGTCGTTCTGAGATATTTATAATGGGTGACCTGTTCCAGCCTGTGGCCATTAATGCTCCACCTCCTATATTTAGGACGTCTACCAAAGGCCATGACTTTTGTTTTATCATAGTTGATCATCAAGTGTTCTTTCTCGCAAAACGTTGCCATTATTTTCAGTATTATCATAGCATTCAGTATTATCATAGCATTATGGTTGACCCAACTGCTTTTATTTGACTAATAGCTCTTAAACTGTAGCAACTTCAACTTTTCCTTGCCTATCCTAAGGACAAACTGAATATTATGTTTTCTTCTCTTTTAATTATTAAAGTTTTCCCCCTGAATTGCTGTCCTGGCCACTTGATGGGAGGCAAGTCAGAGCAACCACAGGGTCTCACAGCAGGGATTCTCAGGTTATGGCCCAACATCAAAGTCCAGAGTCCAATAACATAGTCCAAATGCAAGGCCAGAAGGGAGTCCAAGGTCTCAGTCCAGGGTCAAAGAACATGTTCCAAAGGCAGGGTCCAAAAGCAGCCCAAGCGTCAGGTAATGAGGTTCTACAAGTCAATCTTAAGCAGGTCAGGCAATTGGTGGGGCTGTCAGCAAGGCTGCAGACACATTGATCTCACACTGGCTCTAGCCTCCCTGAAGGCTTATAAAGGTTGTTTCCCTGCTGGTGAGGCTGATCCCATGTCAAGCTCCTCTCAACAAGCTGAGCCAGCTCCTTCACTCATGAGGAGTAGTAAGGCCAGATCCTGCAATGATTTATTGGTTTCCCCTGGCATTCCCTCAGCAGAGGGGAGGCGTCAGGCTGCCAAGTGCAACTCCTGCACCTGGTCTAAGCCTCAGCCTTGCCTTTTGCCTTTGCTACTCCTGAGGTCCTTCAGAGGAACATGGTGGGTTTGACAGTGGGCAAGTCCATGTTGGAACCTCCTGGAGTGAGGGCCCTGCTGGCTCACAGGGAGGCACTGGTTTAGCTCAGGGTCCCTTTGGGGAGGCCTTGGGACACTAGACTAACAGGGAGAGTCTGCCAAGGCAGGGCTTGGGGACGGTTGTCCTCCTCCTCATCTGATGAGGACTCATCTGCTCATACTAAACCAGGGTGGTCTACGACAATTCCTTTCCTATTCCAGCTGTATGATATATAAAGAACATTTTCTTTTACACTGATACTGAATTAGCAACTTGAAAAACTAGATACTCTTTGCCAAACAGGCTTTGCTGTAGTCATCCAAACCTTTCTTCCTACTTCTGTTTGATATCTTTGACTGGACATCAGTATCTGATAACACAGCTGACAGCACTGAAAAGTTCTTACTAGTAATTACTTTTTTCTCAAAATTAATTGTGAAAACTGTCATTGTTCAAGTCCTTATTGAAATCAGTATATCTAATTCTCAACATAGCCCAATCTGTGAATACTTAAATCTGCAGATCAGGGACATGAAGAAAGAAAAGAGACATTTGTGCAAATTTGCAGAAAAATACAAAAACTTTAAAAAAAATAGAAGGGAAGCCATTTCCCCGCAAATAGATGAAGCATGGACAACATTCCTCCAGTGACCCAGCAGCATCCATCCTCCTTGCTGCATGTGGGAGATGTCACAGGCGGTTAACTGGCTGTTTGACCTACAGAGGAGAGGGAGGTTAGGAACTGCCACCCTCCACCACTCCCCACAGAGCAGTGGGACAGAAGACAGACAGGTGGAAAGAATGGGGTGGGTGGGCAAAGTGGCATGGAGGTGGACGGGCAAGAGGAAAGAGCAAGTGGTCAGGCAGAGCACCAGGGGGTGGGCAGAGTAGGGGACACTGTGGGCGAGCCAGCAAGATTCCCTCTCCCTATGAGTTTGCCTGGGGGCCATGAGCAGGAGTCCAAGGTGCTGCTGCATCAATCAGGCCCATGGAGGCAGCAGAGTTGAGGTTCATTATCATTTCTCTAACTATTCATTTTACCCATAAAAAAGTATTAGGCTGTGACTAAATTATCAAAAGGATAAATAAAGATAAGAGGGCTGTTTAAAACTTGTCCTGCATCTGTACAACAGAGGATACAAAACGAATTTGATGAGACATTGTTTTTAATGACTATCTCTACATTATATGACCTGGTTGTATGAGACAGTGGAATGATGCAGCTAACGTCTCCCCCAAAAATACCATGGAAGTTCTTCAGCTGAGAAAACCTATTTCTATTTCATTTTGAGGCATAATCATAAAAGTGGGCATGTTGTTTCACCTCTTTTTCTTTGGATTTTAGCACAGCTGGCATTCCCTCCCCCATGAATTTTGCCAAAGTTTTAAAGTTATTGGGATGGATCCTGTCCCTGTCTTCCACTTTGCTGAGCAAGGTGGCTCTTCCTAAGGAGCCTTTTGTTGGAGGATGACCCACTTAAGCAGGAGGAAAGCTCCTTGGAAAAGGGTTGGATCCACCCCCCACTGCAACTGGAATGTTTTGAAGTATAAAAAGAACTCTTGACAGTGCAGGTGTGTTTTATAGTTTCAGAGGGCAGCCGAGTTAGTCTGCAGCGAAATAGCTAGATTCAAGTCCAGTACTACCTTATAGAGACCAACAAGCATTTCAGGGTATCAGCTTTTGAGAGTCAAAAGCTCCTGACAAAAGGAGCTTTTGACTCTTGAAAGCTTTTATACCGCAAAAATCTTGTTGGTTTCTAAGATGCTCCTGCACTCGAATCTGGCTATCCAATCATGAGATATTTAAGTTTAATCATCTTAATTTTGTTCTTGAGCCTAAAATAGTTTTTAGATGTGCTACATTTTTTGACAAATACATGGCAAGATGTCTTGCAGTTTTTTTTACAGTATAGGAATGCTAAATTGAATCAAAGTATTATTTTTTGTTACAGAATTCACAGTTAAATCATGTTATAGGATGTTTTTTTAAATTTTATGTATTATCAAAAATACCTATACAAGATAAGACTTTGGATCCAGCCATCCTACAGATTAAGGAGTTCGTGGAAGCAGTTGTTCTTGCCTCTCCATCCCTTCTCCCACAGCAGCCATCCATAACCCCATGAGCCACTGCTGGGGATCAGGGGGGCCTTATGAACAATATGTCATGGGCTGAAGCAAGAAAGAGGAACTGGGCTACAGTGCCACTTCGTCCCACTGTTCCAAGATGGCATGTGCCTAGAGACCAACTATGTTATCTGTGGTGAAAAAGGCAAACTCTGTGCTGGAGAAGTGAGCTGTGGCTCACAAAAGCTTATACCCTGCCAGAAATTTTGTCAGTCTTTAAGGTGCTACTGGACTCTTGCCCTTTTCTACTGCTACAGATTGACTAACACTGCTACCCATCGTGCTTTATCTCTATGCTGGAGGTTATCAGGAAAGGGACTGAAAATAAAACAGTAATACTCCTGTATAGATCGATTGTGCAGCCTCATTTGGAATATTGTGTGCAGTTCTGGTCACCATATCACAAAAAGGATGTTGCAGAGATGGGAAAAGTATAAAGGAGGGCAACCAAGATAATGGGGCTGGAGCACCTTTCCTATGAGGAAAGGCTGAAGAGTTAGGGACTTTTCAGTTTAGTAAAGAGACAGCTGAGGGAGATATGATAGAGATTGATAAAATTATCCATGGGGCAGAGAGAGTGGGTAGAAAGAACTTTTTCTCCCTCTCCCCAAATGCTAGAACTTGAATGAAGTTGATGGGCAATAGATTCGAGATGGACAAAAGTAAGTACTGCTTTACTCAAGGAGTGATCCTCTCAGCCAGAGGATGTAGTGATGACCACAAGCAAAGGTAGCTTCAAATAAGGATTAGATAAATCCGTGAAGGATAGGTTCATCAATCACTACTAGCCATGGTGAATAAAGGGAACCTCCATGTTCAAAGGCAAGTAAAACTCCAAATACCAGTGTTAGGGCGCAACCTCGAGGGAAGGCCCTGGCCTATATGCCTGTTGTTGGCCCTTCAGAATAACTGGATGCTGGACGAGATGGAACACGGGTCTGGAAAATATAAAAGACAGGCATAAATCAGATCTCCTTCTGAGACTTAGTTTGACAAAAGCCTTCACAGAATCACTGCATGTTTGAAATTGGGGTTTTAAAGTGTTTTAGTATGAACTCGCTCACTGTTACTTTTCCTTCAGATCTTTTCCTAATATTGCTTGTAACATCCCTTTTTCTCAGCTGCACATTTTTTCAGATGCTCCTCAGTTCTTTCCCTGTAAAGATAGCATATAAAAGGCATCTCAGAACTGCAAGGAGAAGCTACACCAATTCATGAGCTGTTTGCTGTTGTATTACTGTTTTCAAATTGTTGTGCCATGGTCTGTAATAGTCCTTTGCCAGCACATTCCAAGGTCACCCTACCCTGCCACACATTTTTCTCCACATATTGTTCTTTTTCCTGCTTTTTCTTTTGATTCATGGACAATATTTTAAGTTGATGTTTACAGTTGCTCACATCTGAAATAGCCAGTTGCATTCCTGTACATATGAAATGACCATGTCTGCTTTCAGTAGAACTGTGTCATGATAACCTAGTACTGATGTTGGATTCCTTCCTGATCCTGTCAGAGCTGTTCAACTGTTACCAGGCTGATGCAGGATGGACGTGAATCTCCATGACGTTCTCACATGAAGCCCATACTGTGCCTACTCTGTATGGACATGACTGAGATCTGATGGGGAGTGAAGGTCTTTTGATTGGTCTTTCAAAGGTCTTTCATATTGTTTAACCTTTAAACTATTGAGGAATTATAGAGCTACCGTTCTAGAGCTGAAAAGTAGTTTGGACTCCTTATGGAAGTCTATTAATAACAACCGATGACAGTGACATTAAGAGTGAGATTGATGAGTTTTTCTTCTATACTGTTTATGTAAAAAGTAACCATCCATAGCATTTCAGTGTCTTTGTCTCTCTCTCTCCTCCCACCTCATTTTTATTTTAAAGCACAAGCTGGAGAAGGAAAGAGGCCTAATTCAGCCCAGTTGGAACTGAGGATGGTCCAAAGCAAAAAGGACATAGAAAACCCAGAGATAATAATAACCGCTACTGTGTTATAAAGGTTGTATATCTCCTAACAACGCACAATGTTATTGATGTCCTCATTTTCTTTCCTGTAAATTGTAATGTTTGCCTTAGATCTGTGACAGAAACCTGACTTCCATGAAATAGTGCCCCCAGCATAGATGAGATCCACTACCGAGCACATGTGCTGGCCTTGCTTGGATTAAGAAGGGGCGGGGGGAAGTTAGATGTATTATAACTCCCTCCCAGGTATCAAAATGGCTGTCAAATTACTTCAGTCATGTTATGAACCCTGGACATGGGAGAACAAGGTTTCCTGCCTTGCCAAAGACTTTCGGACTGCATTCGCCCGTGGAATGATTGGCTGGAGTGTATATACTGTGGTAAAGCATCTAGTGCCAACTTGGTTATCTTTTCCCTTACATGAAGAGGTTTGGTAGGCCACTGCAATGTTCAGTACCTCAATCACTCTGGAATATAATGTAGAGGGAGATTCAGGGGAAGGACAGGGTGGGGTCTGAAGATGATTTGCTTTTAGCTACTTTGCATAGGCCTTATTATTATACCACCATGTTTCTGAGATCTGCTTCCATTTCTGGTCTGTGAATAATTGCAAGACTCTACTGCCCAGAGGTGCTAATCCTTTAATCTCAAGCAACCAAAAGAATCCCATTGTCACTTTTTGTTTCCTCCCCCCCCCCTTTAATTTCTCCAGGAAAAAATGCAGCTGAGTAAAGGAAATGATTCTACCTCTGACAGAATAGTGCTTGTCTCCGTTTTATCAAAATACCTGTAAACTGTAAATTTCCTTACCTGGTACTTACTATAAAACATGTATATCCCAGTATATCTATTAAGGTTACAAGAAGAGTGAAAGTCTGATGTTCGTTGAGATGAATTTACTGTTTATGACCATGGATGAAGAAAAACCTCTAGTGTTCCCCCACAACGTGCAAATACTATAATTAATAAAGAACCATCTGATCAGTCAGTCCAGATGCATACTCCCAGCACAACACACCAAACATTACTGCTGTACAACCTCCATGTCTTTTCAAGAAGATTTGAGCAGGTATCTTGCCTGTCAAATAACCGGAATAACAATTCAAAACAATGGTTCGATAAAGAATGTAGAATAACAAAGAGAACACTTAGGGAGCAGTTTCCCAAATACAGGAATGATCCAAATATATCATCACTGATCTGAAGGCCTGGAAACTCCAATATAAAACATTTATTAGGCGTAAAAAGAAGGATGATATAGACGCCTCCCAGTTCTGGAGACTGGTGTCAGACTGTTCTAAAAGAACTTACTCTTACTTTACAATCCTACCAGAAATATGGGAGATGCATTTTAAGGAACTCTGTGCATCTCTAGCCCTGGAGGATTCATGTGTAGGAAATGCTGATAACATTGATAATTTCCCAACACAGCCACCGATAGAACCCTCAGAGATAAGATAGGGTCCTTGAGGTTGGGGAAGGCACCAGGAATAGATTTAATACCCCCAGATTTAATCAAGAGAAACATTGATTGGTGGCTCCCAGTTTTGAATTCCTTATTTACAACAATAGATAAAACTGAAAGGATCCCGAAAGGGTGGGAGGTAGCAATAGTAGCTCCCATATATAAGGCTGTTACCGCACTTGTATTCCCAGCGATGTATTAAGAGTTTGAAAATGTTATAAAAAATACTGTTCGCACTTTCTATGTATTCCCAGCAATGTATTAAGAATTTGAAAACGTTATAAAAAATACTGTTCGCACTTTGTTTGGCCCCTTTAGCTGTGAAGACGTCTTCCAACCATTTATAAGCCATGGTATCCAAAACCCCTTTTAAAGCGATGTTTTTTAAAATATTTTCAAACTCTTAATACATCGCTGGGAATACCTAGTGCAGTAACAGCCTAAGAAGGGCAATAAAAACGATCCAGCTAATTATAGGCCAATAAGTTTATTAAGCACAGTAAGCAAGCTGTATGTGAAACATCTGCAGTGGAAGCTTAAGGAATGGTTAGAGCAAGGTAAATATTTAGCAGAAGAGCAAGGAGGGTTTAGAGAAGGGAGATCGACTATAGATCAGTGTGTAATATTAGATCACCTAATAGCTAAATATTCTTCTAACTCTGCCACATCCTTGTGTGCTGCCTTTATAGATTTCAAATCTGCCTTTGACTCAATCTCAAGACCTATACTTTGGGGGGAAACTAGGGAAGACAACTATAGATAAGCGTCTCCCCTTCCTAATCCGTGCTCTGTATGAAAATACGGTCATTAGGGTAAAGTGCAACCCACAGGGCCATCTTACAGACCCCATAAAAATAGAGAAGGGGGTCAAAACAGGGTTGCATATTAGCACCTCAACTCTTACATTTTTATATTAATGAGCAGGAATCTCATGAAACCCTAGTAGAAATTAATGTTGTATATACCACAGTAGTTTTGAGGGATTGCATCCAAATTTATCAGCCATACCTGAGTAAATGTACTATCAAGATATAACATATCTCTCTGTGAATTTTAAACTCTTATTTTTAAAATGTCACTCTTAAAAAAGTTAATCTATGCACTTCCATGAAGATTAAACATGCTCAAAAACAAGAGCCTTTGACTTTATAACGTGCAATAATCCCTTTAAAGTTATCAAAATAGCGTCCATGCCTTTTAGTTGCCAATAGTTTGTCTCGGGATTTTGCATATTCTATTTAGTAATTCAATCCTGCTATTCCTATCTCTTTCCCATTCTGGCTGTAGTTTTCATTAACTCTTATGGATACATTTACTTTTGTGTTATTCCTCGTGACTTGTTTCTTGGGGCATAACAGGGTATCTATCAAAGCAATCCATACTTGGAGCGCATAGCACTCTAAAACATTGGTGAACAATGTTCTTCTTTGGGGGGAAAAGCCAGACTGTTTTCTTTATCATTCTTTCCCTGTTAGAATGTCTTAAAATAGGATTCCTGCCAATGTGTATGCTGCCATTATCAGGTTTATTACTTGTTTATTTAGAAAATTTATGGGCTACCTCTCCAGAGACCTGCTCAAGTCAGATGAGGCCCATTTGTGGGCCTTGAAGCACCTTCGTATATTCTGTAGATTCTTCTTAGAATGTTACTTCCAGTTTTCACTTATTAAAAATCCTCAAGTTTATATCCCTCTCAATTTAAGAACTAAGCTTGATAGTAAACCCTCTCAGTGTAGCCCTCGCCATCAAACAGTTCTCCCAGCTGTATCAGAGCAATGTAATGCCTGCCAAGTTTTTTTTTAATACTGAAAACATTTCTTACAGAATGTTTAGCCATGGAGGCAGTGGGTGGTTATGTGTGCAGGACAGTTAGCATTATGGATGTCTGGAACTGCTTGAGAGATATTTTGATTGACTGCCTCCCTTGTGTGCCTTCCTACTATCTTATTAATGGCTACCTCTACCTAGTTTTGAAGCTGATTTGACCTCCTAATATTTTTTTAGTGTAGGTGGCTTTGGAGACAGTGGCATAATTTATTCATCCAGTTAATGGAGGAGGCTTCAACATTGCACAGAACTAGAAGGAGAAAAGATATGAGTAGCTTCTCTCACCTTGGGGGAGTTCTGGTTTCTTATTATATTAGAACTCATAAAAGGGTGAAGTACATGAGACTTGTGTGTTATCATCTGAAGGGGCCCCAAATGGACCAGCTTCTTATAATACAACCAGGAAAGTAGGTATATTATGTAACATATTCCCATTTTACATTGAACTAAGTCTACTTTTTGCAGTTTGAAATTAATATTGCCATTTATAACCGCTTTCCTCTACCCTTCCTATCAGCAGATCTGAGGCAAGCTACAGGCAGATTTTTAGGAAATCAGAGAGAAATATCTTTTAAATATATCTTTAAATATATATGACAAGATACTCTCTGGCTTTTTCCCACTGAGTGATTAATGTCTGTAATTTCTGGCATACTCTGAAAATTCCCTATATTTAAGTACAAAACTTTACTGCTACTACCTAATTGTCACTACTGCCATGAAGTAACTTTTTAGCAATAAGAACATGGGTGGCGCAGCACTCTCCTGCTGTATGAGATTCCCGCCTTTCTCATGCCGAGAGAGCCAAGCAAAGGGGTTTCGTGGAGCCACAGCTGAAATATTCATGCAGTTGACTGTTTTGCCCCTCTCCCCAGTGATACACCCTGCCCCATAGCACATATTCAACCAGTTTTTGGAGCTTAGAGGTATGTCGCTATTAAGCAAAAAATATTCAACATGGAATCCATTAAACCACTGAAGGATTTCTGCTTACAGAGTGGGGCTTTCCCACTCCTTGCTGCTGCACCCCTTAAAAATCTGCTCTGTGTGGTCAGGGGGATGGCACGGAGGGGTGCCACTGGAGAATGGAATCTGTTAGAATTGCTGGACCCTCCCCACACAAAAGAAAGTGCCTTCTGCTTGCACAAGCAGGGGTTTGAATACAACCCTCAGTTAAGAAACAGGTTTTATTTCTAAATCAACAGATCAACGTAACCCCTTTTGCTGATCACTGAATGTCAGCACTGAATATTCCAAGGATAAAAAGGTTTATTTCAGTTATGGCATGCCATATTGACATCTCCAATAATCTGTGGAGACTTGGAAAATGCCTTTCCTGTGGAACCGTAGCAAGCTACTATGACTAACAACATTAGCTAGGATTCCAGGTAGACTGAAATTTTAATGCTCCAATGAAATGCAAGACACTGAACTCCCAGATCAGCCTCTAACTTAACTAGTTGCCCAAGGCAAACAAATTCCGCATCTTTTAAAAAAGCACAAATAAAATTCTGCTTCTAAAAATGGTAGAGATCACCGTCATTACAAGTCCAGTACTGGGGACTGATGTCCATCACTGCTGTAGAATCTGAATCAGTGTTTTAAGAAAGAACAGTGCCATTGTAAACAGAGCCACACCCTTCTAAGTACATCGAACTTAGAAGGGTACAACTCTGTTTAAGATGGCACCATAAAAAGAAAATCGTTAAGGAATTCTTTATTGTAGATTATTTTGTTATTGCTGTGTTTTTGATGGCTTTTTTCTCTGATACACTTTGTGCTGCACTTAAATCTGAATATTTTAGGAATTTAGCACAATCCTGTTAGACTACCACACACAAGGTTTCAAATGATTTTGGGAAGTAGAAACGAGCATTTAACAGACATGTTTACTTCCCTACCAACTTCATATTCAGACATGTTAATTTAAAGGAACAAGCATCTCATAGGGGTCTTGTCCCATTTACAGATCTATCCATAGGGCAGCCTTAGGCTCAAAAATCTGCGCTGCATCAGTTTCCCAGAAAGGCCTATACTTCAGAGTACCAGCCCCCTCCAAGGGTGCCAGCGCAGTCCCCATGATCCTCTGTCCAAGGTTGTGTCTTCTGCCCCAGTGTGTAAATATCTGTGCTTTTGCTGGGAATAGATAGAGTGGAGGAGAAAAAAGAAAATATGGCTGTGTCAGATTCTGCAGCCATTTGTTCTTCAAAGAACAGAGATGGTTCTGGGAAAGAGATGAGATTTTACTGTAGCCATGCTGTGTACTGAATCTTACTCTGTTTACCATAAGCCTCTTGAACTGTTTTCTGAAGAACCAAGCAAATCTTATGGTATAGTCTACTTCTTTCTACTGAACCCCCGGGCACAAGGGAGGCCTAGCCTGGCTAGGATTGGCCTCAAAATAAAGCTGATGAATGAAAACTGATTAGTACAGGCATAGACAACTTGGCCGATAGCACTACATTAAGTAAATATTGCTACAGTTTTTATGATTGTCTTAACAAAATGGAAAGCTGACATTGTCATATATTGTAGCTCATTTATGTTTAATTATACTTTTTGTAAAGATCTCCTTGATGTTAACTGTGCAGTGATATTGATTATTGTGGTATTACTTTCTTGTGGAGCATAAGGGGCTAATGACATGTCACATGCAAATGCATATAACAGATCCTATTCTTTCAGATCCTATTCTGGATCTTATTCTTAAAAAAAAAAAAAATTAAAGGCTTCCAGGGGGGTATTTTGAGCAGGGCAGGAAAAAGATTAAAAACCATCAGCTATTTCTTCACTCAAAATTCCCCCCCTGCCAAAGCTGTTTTTCTTTTCTTTTTAAGTAAATGATCATCAGGCCATTGTTACATGCATTTATACAGAACATTTAATTAGCCCATCAGCAGGACCAAAACACATGTAAAATTAAATATCTTCTGAGCTTGAATCCAGTTTTTATGTATCCATAAATCTTTCTGATATTCTTGGGCATAAAGACATCTTCGAGTAAATAGAAACTGTCATATGTGGAATCTTATTCTCTCCTGCTTTTAACATGCTTTTAATAACTCTGTATTAAAATTGATTTATGTTTTAGATATTTATTTGCCAAATTGCATTAAAATATAAGAAATATGTAATCAGCGCAATATAACAAAATAAAGAGGACCAAGATTTCTAGCTAAAGATACTGCCTTGTTAAGAGTAAACTTACATGTATCCTGATTGGATAGTGTTAATTCATTGTCTGTCTGGTCTGTTGCAGTGGTTGTAAAAGTCTCATTTACAATATGTGGTGAGAAAGATTGTAATAAAATATCTATGTTTAATAATACTGTGCATAACTATTGTTAAATCCTATTTTGAATACATGTGGCCAATTCAGAACTAAACCAAACAAGAACAGTGTTGCTAAATCAGGCACCTTTCTTTTAATTGCTTCTGGAAACGAACACTTATTGTCAGAGGGACACAAATGAAAATATCTAAAGGAAACTATGGTAATATCAAGGGAAGCATTGACTGAGCCCATGCAGAGGAACCAAACTATCCCAGGACAAACACTCTCAGAGATAGCTTGAACTTTGTACAGACATTTGCTTGTGCATATTCTGAATGTGCATAAATGGGAATGGGATCCCACATTGAAAAGGAGTGGCTCTGACTCCAGCCTCAGAGTCTATGTGTGTACATTTGTATGTACATACGGCTTCATGCAAATGTTCCATCAAATGTCCAATGGAGTACAATCCAATACCCTGCTTTGCATTATCAAATGTTTGCACAGGGCTTTGGTCTTCTGTGTTATCCTATTAAGTGGATATTTTAAAACACACATCAAGTGCAGGCATGTGATAAAATGTGTGGAAAAGCATGTGATAAAATGGTTATTCATATTAGTGTCAAGATTCATAGGTTTATAAAGAAAGGTTAAAAAGTTGTACTGCAAAGTTAATGACAGTAGCTGACAAAAAATGAGGTTCTAGCCAGACTAGTTTGTGACAGGTTTAATTCCTCCATTTGTGGGAGATCTTCATTTGGTGGCAGAAAAATATGGATCTTTGTAAAAAAAATATATGGATCTTTGTAAAAAAAATCTTTGTAAAAATATGGATCTTTGTAAAAAAAAAATCCATCCTAGCAGAAATCAAAGGGCCCATAGACTGTTGTGATTAGACATATATTCTAATATTCAGTATCAGATTGGCTGGGGAGGATGTGTTGTTCCGGCAAGAGGGATTTGATTGTATAAATGGATTCCTTGTTCCTCTGTGTGGGCTGCTTGCAGAAGGATCTCTGCTCCAGGAGAGCTAAAAACCTCCAATGGAGTAAAAGAACTAGATCCTGCAGCAGCAATAAATTGTTAGACCAACAACCCCTCCCCCCCCACACACACACCACCTATTTCACAGAACCAAACTACATGTTGCATTGGAGTTGTGTGATTTGGTCCAAAAGCAGCTGGGGAACTAGGGTTGCCAACCTCTAGGTAATTAAGGAAACAAGGAACCTATGCTGAAATAGTGTAGACTAATGAAAGAAGCAGCACGAGGCTCAAATATGCAAAATGAAAAAGCAAGATTGACTATTGAAATACTAATTATAATTTTTCAAACAGCAAATGCAACACCAAAGGGAAACAAACTATATATGCTGGCGTGTTGCTGGACACACCTGCCAAAAAAAGCAAAACTGCCACGCAGGGCTTAAAGCCAAAACGCTAACTAAAGGCAATTAACTGATAACAGCTTCAAACAGGCTTGTAATGTATGGGCGGCCGCGGAGGGCTAGAGTAAAATAATATGACTTGTAACAGTTCACTAAGAAATAGTCTCAAAATTGCCATGCAGGGCTTAATACAATTAACTAAGAAATAGTCTCAAAACTGCTATGCAGGGCTTTAAGACAAGTGTCAGCCACAAGGGCTTTCAGTAGGCTAAATAGCCTTTTCAACATGTGTAGCACAAGTGCAACAACACAGAGCACCAAGAGGTAAACAAAATTTTCAAACTGCATTCAGTGGCAAGTTCAATGTGTATATCATGGACTGTGCAATTATGTTGGGCATCAAGAGATAAGCAGCATTCTTCAAACAGCAACCAGTAGCAAGTACACACGTGTTTCGGCCAAAGACCTCGTGCTGCTTCTTTCATTAGTCTTAACCTCCAGGTAATAGCAGAAGATCTCCTGCTATTACAACTGATTTCCAGCCGATAGAGATCAGTTCACCTGGAGAAAATGGCCGCTTTGGCAATTGGACTCTGTGGCATTGAAGTCCCTCCCCTCCCTAAACCCCACCCTCCTCAGGCTTTGCCCCAAAAATCTCCCACTGATGGCGAAGAGGGACCTGGGAGCCCTATGGGGAACCCCAGGGAAGGAAGGGTTAACTTCTCTCCACCATCTGTACACTGTTTGCTCACTTGAAAATGGCCCAGAGCTACTTTAAGCCCAGATAGGTACCCACTGTGCCTGCCTTTTCCCCCTACCAGAGTTTAAAGCAGCTGAGGAGGGCCAATCCTATATAGGAATAGTCCTGGGATAAAGAACTAATCCCAGCTTCCTCAGCACCACAACCAAAAGAGGAGCCTTTCACTCTCCCTCACCTTGGTGGTTGCTTTTTAGGGCCAAATTACCATTCTGGAAAGCCAGTCACGTGTAACCTTAAGGTACCTGGATAGGAGATATTATCGGTGGTGTATAGACTACTGAGGGTCTAAGCCACAGCCAGTGCGATCCTAGTCATAGATCATGGGTCCAACTTCTTGACCTACCCAGCTCTTCACAAGGTAGTGTGGCTTTGAATGTTGATTGGGCAAAGGCTGAATCGAAGAGTTCTTTTCTGCTTTATTCTGAAAGAAACACATTGCGTAACTGGGCACCGCACCGCCTGTGCACAGACTGTAACTGAAACGTTATAGAGCGTTGGAATAAGCTATTGGATTTTAACTTAGTTAGAACCCCAAAGTTCTTCTGTTTAAGAATTCTATGTAGGCAAGTGCATTCCTTAAATATCTCAGATATTTAAGAAATACACTCTAGTTGAAATATAAAGAGATGGCCTTGAAAATGGCATTTATAGGAGAACTGGCAAAATAAAAAAAGAAGAAGAAATACAAAAAAGCTATCTGGCATGATGGGAAATGGTGACGTGCAACTCTTATCACTATCCCCCATCCTTTTGCAGAGTTCTCCAAAATTCTAATCCTAGTCCTAGATGATACTACCCAAGATACTTTCCATGCAATTGATGTCTAGCATTCCAAACTTTCTGGCCTGTGTGCCTTTGTGAACAAAGATGTATTCCCAAACTGAAGGTAGTTAAAGGCCATAGTTTGGAGGAAAACTTCATTTGTAGCACTAACTAGAAGAAGGCTGTGCCATATGTTAGTAAGTGGAAATGACAAGTATTATTTACATATTGCCTTTTCATTACATTGCTGTTTAGAATAATGTGTCTAGGAGAATGTGGCATGTATATTCTGTGTATGTGTGTGTGTGTATGTTTGAAGTTCTAGATGTAGTGGGGTAGAATTTGAGGGCTGGCAGTGCAGGCCTTCAGAAAGGGAAATAAAATATATTTTTATAGACAGCTGTATGATTTTAGGTTTCAGTAGCGCTGTATCAGCCTCTTACAGGAATGTCAAACCGCAAGAGAGGATAGTAGAGTGTGGCTGTACAATATGAGAAAGATAGTTCAATCAATCCCAACAGCACTAGGTGGATTTAATTAATAAATAAATAAAGATGCCTTTGAAATATATTTTTAGCTCTAAAATATTAGATGGAGAAATATTTACAAACAAACTTTCTATGTATTTGACATTTGTGTAGTGCTTTGTATTGAAAAAAATTGATCTGTTGTATGTTTCTATCTCTTCTTAATTGTTCTTGGATTGTAGGGACAAGAAGTAGATGATGAATAATTTTTATGCCAGAAAAAAAAACTCTGGTATGTGCAACTATGTATAATGTTGGTGGCCTCAGTCCTAATGAAAAATATTGTGTCTGTATACTTTCTGGTTGGCACATGTGACTTTTATCCATTTTTGTAGTACTGTTTACATGCTAAACTGTGTAGGAAGATGATAATAAAGTCAATGAACTATCTAAGTAAAGGCCAAGAACGAATTACTATTGAACTAAGAACTATAATGTGTGAATTGATTTAACGTAAATGTTATCATGTTCCAAATCTTGCGCTGCAATAGAGGAAGGTGTGGGGGGAGCTTCTGCTCTTTGAGGTGTGCCCTGTATATTTGTTCTGATTTCTGAAGGTTGAGATGGTGCATTTCATGAATGGAAGGGTTTAATCGTCCATTGTTGATGGCCAGAGTAGCCCACCCCTTTGAAGGGCCTCCCTGTCTCTTATTGATATAGTTGTGGGGAAATGCAAATAGTTAGCAGCTGTTTTTAAAAATCTTATGCTTGACCTGGCCAAGTGCCATGAAAGTAAAAAATAAGCAGAGAGCAAGAACATGGTCAAGCAGTGTCTATCAATTTTCTCATCAAGACAGCGGGGATAAAATTCTTCTCTTAGATTAATTTTATAAATGATTCGTTTTATGGTTTGCCTTATTGCTAGAAAGACTAGGGGTCAAATTCCTGCACTAGAAACCCAAGTTGTCTGGTACCATTTGAAAAGTAAGGCCATGAATCTTAAATTTTATCTCCTCCTTGTTTGAATATTCAATCCAGTCCATTATGAGGACATTTGTGTCAGTAGGGTTATCACAGGGCATAACAGTCTTGTTTTTCCTCTCCCTGTCCAACATACACAAAGACCATTGCAAAGAGTACAGACATGTATGTATCTTCCACTCCTCTGGAAAGTCCACCCCCTTTCCTTGGTCAAGGAGCATGGACTTCAGGATGATGTTCTTTGACCAAGCACAAGGGATGGCTTAGACCAATGGTTCCCAAACTTTTCGGGCCACTGCCCCCTTGGTTCCACAAATGCAACCCCAGCGCCCCTCATGCGTACCAGTCATTCTCCTTTAAGCTTCAACAAAGAAAGAAACTAATATAGTTTACAAATGATAAAACCTTATACTCTCTAAAATTAATACAGGTTGAATATCCCTTATCTGAAATGCTTGGGACCAGAAGTGTTCTGTATTTCAGATATTGCCATATTTTGGAATATTTACATACACATAATGAGATTTCTTGGGGATGGGACCCAAGTCTAACCGCAAAATTCATTATGTTTTATATACACCTTATACACATAGCCTGAGGGTAATTTTACGTAATATTTTAAATAATTTGGTGCATGTGGAGCATTGTGGGGAACCTGCTGTTGGCACGACTGGCCTGCACATGTGCAATTTTATTACCCTTTGTGAGTGCTCAAAAAGTTTTGAACCTTAGAGTATTTTGGATATCAGATTTCTGAATAAAGGATACTCAACCTGTAGTGTGTCAATACAGCCACTTCAAACTCTTAACCGCTCATTCCCAAGGTTGGGGGCCGAACCAACCTCTCCTCTCACTTTGAACTGACGCACAGCAGGGAGAGTGAGGTTCACACAGTGTGTGGCCAAGCTCTCCTGGACAGATTCTATTTCAAGTCCGACAGAGGTGCCCTCCTGGAAATGGGGGTCCGGGGGTCGACATCATGGGTAAGAAGACAGCCTTGTCCAATTCTCTCTCAGCTGTCATGCCCTCCCCACCTGGGCCGGGACAGCACCCTGCAGAAGCTGAGGTCGCCCTGATACGTGGATGCAAATGTGGATGCACTCCCCACCAGCCACTCATTCCTGCAGTGACACCCAGTCCTTTGCATCCCCAGAGCCAATCCACTGAGTTTGCCGAGGAGACAATGGCAGCCCCAGGGTCGGTGGAGGTGGTCGAGTGCACTCTGTCCAAGGTGAGCCTGCAGGAGACCATGAGTCAGGGTCCACAACCCGAGCTTCTGCTCGCATTGCAGGTCTTGCCTTGGAGGGGGCTCAGCACCACAGCTTTTCCCTTGCCCCGCCGGTTTCTCTGGGACAGATTCCACTTTCCAGATGCGGCTAGAACACCACAGGTAAGGACACCAGTCCCCAGGGTCCACCGGTGCACCTCCACCCCACACAAGACGATCTTGTCCTTGACATGGCAAGGACCACAGTTTCCAGGGACCCACAGAAACAGCCCTGTTCCCTGTCCCATGTCGCAGCTCCTAGAGAGGTGGCCTGCCAGCAAGGCCATTATCAGCCCAACTTTGCCCCCCCGGCCATCAACCACCTGTGCAAAAGGATGCCTTGGCAGCAACCACTGTCGGCCAGGCTGAGACAGATTCACCCTCCATGGATTCAGCCTCAACCTGCCACATTGAGGGCCCGCTTGGCGGCCCCACCAAGTAGCCCTGTCTCGTGCCACAGCCGTCCCCCTTAATAAAGCTCACTTGCTCCTCAGCTGTGCTCCTTGTCTCTATGGGGGGCTAGGAAGTTGGAGGCTTGGGAGACACAGAGGCACGGCCTTGAAAAATGGGGCCTTACATGGAGGCTTGCAGACCGGTGGTGTGGGCCCACAGCGTGCCACCCTGCTGAGCTGCCTCTGGCTGCCTTGGCAGCGTGTCACCTAACAGTGGCCCGGCAGTGTTCCACACCAACCAGCAGGGCTTGGCAGTTGTCTCACAAAGCCCTGCCCCTGGCACCACCACCAGCCCTGGCCCAGACCCAGCAACCCTCTTGGAAGTTTGCATGCCAGCCAGAATGACCGTCCCCAGCGGGCAGCCCCTTTGTTGGCCAGCCAGTCAGCTGGGGCCACCCCCATCACCCCTTTCCACCAAGACCACTTGATCACCACCAATCATCACTGACCCCAGCCGGCAGGGCACTGCGCTGAGGACTCTCAAGGGGTCTGGCTGTCATCCAAACTTGGCTGTCCCATGCTGTTGCAGATGGATCCCCAGGGTCTGCACAGGAACAGCCATCTGATCAGATGAATCGTTCCCATGTCCTGCCCTAGTAGTGGGATGCTTTTAGCCAAATGCCAATCACCATGGGGCTGACGGCAGGATCCATCAGCCCCTCCAGCATCAAGCCAGGCTGCACTCGCAACAGCGCTGCACGTCCAAGCTCAGATGACAACGGACCCTGGACTCCTCTTTAGGGGACCTCAACCATCACTTGTTGAAAGACGGCAGGCTGCTGGAGAGAGGCAGCGGTGCCTTAGTGCTGGCCGGAGGGGTGGTCAGGCATTAGCCCCTCTGACAGCGTCCAGGGCCCGATGGCCGCTCCCCCCGGGAAGGGGCAGCCATCAATTAAAAATCTGCAGTGGCCGCATCAGCAACGTTGGTGGCCACAGTCGCCAGATGACCGAGAGCCCAGCAATACACTACCTGCTTGAGGGTAATGCCGCTGTCAGGGGATTCTGCAGGTTTCCAGTCCATGGCCGGCTTCCCCAGTGTCGTTGAGGCCAAGGAATGTACACACATCGCTCTTATTGCCACACAGGAGGATCAGCATGTCTGTTGCAATCACCACCACTTCCACAGTCTCAACGTTTACATGGCGTACGACCACCATGGCATCTTCACTGACCTGCCATCCTACAGTGATTGTTCGTGGTCACGACAGCCCCGGGGTGATTCCATAGGTGGCTGCGGGTGTTGGGTGTGGCTGGCCTATCGGCTGGCCTGGGGTGTCGAGGGACACCACCCCAACCTGCCCCTCAAGGCGTGGCCAGGTCAGCAGTCATGAGTGGAAACCAGGGCCCTTGCCCCTCCCGGCTCTCCCACCACAATGCCTCCCACACATGCTCTCAGGCCAGGTGTCCTCTTCGGCAATGGCCATAGGCATGGCCCTCCTGAGTTGCTATGCCCATGGCCTTTTCCCAGTACCCCACTCCCAGGCAGCATGGGTGAGGGCAACAGCACGCTTAGGACGGCCCAAAGGGTGCCACCGCCAGGGGCATCATTGGGCGGGGGAGTGCCCGTCCCATATCCACCAACCACCTCCTGGTCATGGGGTGCCGCCGGGGTGCTCTGAAGCTCTGTCATGACCACATGCAAATTGAGGGGTGGCTCCATTGTATCAACAGAAGTATAGTGTCCAGATCACATGAAGTGATGGTATCACTTTACTCTGCTCTGGTTAGACCTCACCTAGACTATTGTGTTCAGTTTTGGGCACCTCAGTTTAAGAAGGATGTAGACAAGCTGGAACATGTCCAGAGGAGGGCAACAAAGATGGTGAGGGGTCTGGAGACCAAGTCCTATGAGGAAAGGTTGAAGGAGCTGGGTATGTTTAACCTGAAGAGAAGAAGACTGAGAGGGGATATGATAACCATCTTCAAGTACTTGAAGGGTTGTCATATAGAGAATGGTGCCAAGTTGTTTTCTGTTGCCCCAGAACAGGGGTCGCAAAAGCTCTTTGGGCCCCTGAGTGCGGCTCTTCCCACGTACGGAAGCAGCGCCCTAGGCCGGCTGAAGCAGCGGGAGGGTCTCCGAGAGAGGAAGGAGTGGCCCTTCCTCCTTCTCGCCCCAGTGCCGTCCCCGCCTCTTACCATTGCGGCGGTGGCTGGAGAACGACAAGAGCCCCTCAGCTGCCACCCCCCCATCTTTTCTTGCCGCCTGGCTGCAGTTTGGCAGAGAGGGGGCTCCTCCCTCCCTCCCTCCCTCCTCTCTCCCTTCTCTCCACCGTGAGGAGTGAGGCGTGGCTGTCCGGTCCCCATTTCGGCCGCTGCCTTCCCTCCTCTGTGTCTATGGGCGACCGGAGCTGGGCGACCTCTCACCCCCCCCACCTCCTCCTCCTTCTGTTGGCTCCACCTGGCCCCGGGCGGGTAAGGCGACGATGCTTCCTGGGCCAGGACTGAGCTCGCTTCGCCCTCCCCGCGCCTCAGACTGAGAGTTTGGAGCTGGTCCGGCGCATCGCCTTCCAGCCCCCCGCGCAGGCCGCATCTTGCCCGGCCGGGATCTTGCGGGGGAACTTCCAGGGTGGGGGGCGGATTTTGCGCCTTAATCACCGGCCCACTTGGAAGGGATAAACTCTCCTCCTCGCCGCCTTCCTCCTCCTCGTCCCCCTCAGGCGGCTCCCAAAAGTCCAGCTCCAGGCTGCCTTTCTTCCCCAGTTCCTTCCTTCTCTTTCCTTTCCCACTTCCTTCCTTCCTTCCTCTTTCTTTCTCCATCCCTCCCCCTTTCTTTCTTCCTTCTTTCCTTTCCCAGTTCCTTCCTTCCTTTCTCCATTCCTCCCCCCTCCCTTCCTCTACTAGCATTTGCTGTTCTTTCCCTTTTCAGTTCTACATATTCATGCAATCTTTTTCAAGCATGAACCTTATCAAGAGTAAATTGAGAAGCCGTCTTATTGATGAGAATCTGGAATCATGCCTAAAATTAAAAACAACAACATACAAACCTGATTTACCCAAACTTTCCAAGGAGATTGGCCATTGTTCACATTAGGTGTTTGTCAGTCATTGACATGATTTAATTTTATGGATACCTTACTTACAATTTAATTTTTATCAATAAATAAGATCATTATTAAGTATGATATCAAGTTTTATTCAGTGTACCTATAGTTTAATTAAGACTTAAAACTTTAATTAAAGTTTATTAAGTTAATAAACAGTGTACCTACCTATATAGTTTAAGTTTAAGAAATTTGGCTCTCAAAAGAAATCTCAATGGTTGTACTGTTGATATTTGGCTCTCTTGACTAATGAGTTTGCCGACCACTGCCCCAGAAGGTCAGACCAGAACCAACGGGTTGAAATTAAATCAAAAGAGTTTCCTTCTAAACATTAGGAAGAACTTTCTAACAGAGCAGTTCCTCAGTGAAACAGGTTTCCTTGGGAGGTGGTGAGTGCTCCTTCCCTGGAGGTTTTTAAGCAGAGGCTAGATGGCCATCTGTCAGCAATGCTGATTCTATTACCTTTAGCAGATCATGAGAGGGAGGGCATCTTGGCCATCTTCTGGGCATGGAGTAGGGGTCACTCAGGGTGAGGAGGGGAGGTAGTTGTGAATTTCCTGCATTGTGCAGGGGGTTGGACTAGATGACCCTGGTGGTCCCTTCCAACTCTGTGATTCTATGATTGGGAGTTCTGCAGGGGGATTCTCAGTGTAACTTTGCGTGAAATGGTCTTATTATGGGATTATGGCTTATATATATATGGCTTATATATATATTATGACTTATATATTCAAGTACATCTGTGCCTGAATAATAAACATGAAATTCATTATTCTCCATGAACTGAGATTGACGCCTCTGCTGTAGACATACAGTGAACTTTAGAAAGCTAAAATTATTTGAACTGCAAAGAAAAATATGGCAGTATATTTAGACTGTAATGAAATATAATAAAAATAGACTGTACTCTTTATACTTGGTAATATGCAAGCTCACTCAATGAAATTAATGAACAAAGACTTTTAAAATGAGTACAGGGGAAACACTTTATGCAACTCAGAGAACCTTCAAATTCATTTAATGAAGTTCAAAGCCGTGAATGGGTTCTTAAATGTTCTGCACAGTTACAACATCATGAAGGATGCTTTTTATGTGATCTATAGGAGAAGGGTATTCAAAACCTCTTGTTTTCAGAAATAAATTGATTTTGATCATTTATGCATGGGTACTTTCACTCACGTTCACCCCCGGTCTGTCTCGATTGTTCCTTGGAGTTATGTGTGAGTTTTCCGTCCATCAGAGATTACCTCGCTGCCAACCCTCACAAATCCTGGGACTTCCTGTTCCTCTGGTTGTTTATGCATGGGAATTTTACCTGTGGTTTGTTGCTCGCTGGACCCACACTTTCCTGTTGGGAATCTATGCACCAGCAGTCTCCAAGCTCAAATAAAGTCTGCACCCCTTTAAACACTGCTTTGTAATTGTCTTACTTTGTAGAGCTTACTGTGAGAGAAGCCCCCCCCCCGCAAACCCAATTGCTGCATAAAAAAGCATTTTAAGAACAAAAAACGGAGCAATTTGAAAGGGGGGGGAAATCCAAGCCTCAGTTTTAAAAAGCCTTTCTTCTGCTCAGAAAGATCTCTGAGGAAGCAGGCAGTATTTGAATCCCCACCTCTGGACATACTGCTTTGTAACTGGCTGTGAGCAAAACTAAGCTTACGTGTCCTGCGCTTTGCCTTATGCATGGGGATTTTACCCGGGCTGAGCTCGGGGGAATAATCAGGTTAACAGAGGAACGGGAAGGTCCAGGATTTGTGTCGGCTAGCAGCGAGATCATCTCTAATGGATGGAAACTCATGCACAACTCCAAGGAACAACTGAGACAGATTGGGGGTGAGCATGAGTGAAAGTACCCATGCATAAACGACCTCTGTTAACCTGATTCTTCCATCTCCCCTGAGCTCAGCCCGCATAAAATCCCCATGCATAAGGCAAAGTGTAGGACACAGAAGCTTGCTTTCTCTCACAGCCAATTACAAAGCAGGGTGTAGAGAGGTGGGGATTCAAAAGCTTCCTGCTTCTTCAGAGTTCTTTTTGAGCAGAAGAAAGACTTTTTATAACCAAGGCTTGGATTTCTTCTCCCCCTTTCAGATTGCTCCGTTTTTTGTTCTTAAAATGTTTTTTTTATGCTGAAAATGTTTTTTATGCTGAAAATTTGTTCTTAAAATGTTTTTTTATGTTTTTTTATACTATTTTTTAAAATGTTTTTTAATGGTTTGTGGGGGAGGGCTTTTCTCTCACAGTAAGCATTACAAAGTAACCCAATTAGAAAGCAGCATTTAAAGAAGCGGGGACTTGATTTGAGCTTGGAGACTGCCGGTGCATAGATTCCCAACAGGAAAGTGTGGGTCCAACGAGCAACAAACCTCAGGTAAAACTCCCATGCATAAACGACCTAAAACAGAGTACCTGGCATGATTATTGGTGTCATCAATGTGCAACAAGGATTACAGAGTACATGGGGACAGGTCTCTGCCCTGAGGAACTGACTATTTAAAGTTAGATATAAAGTATACAACAGAGGGAGGGGAGAGAAATGGAGGCTGCATAAAGAGGGAAAGAATATGTGCTCAACCCAATTAGATATTGTCAGGCTTCATTTCATTATGTTGTTCATGAGGGGACTAAGGAGCTATGCCCAAGCCTATATAGAATGGGTGGGTTTTGAGAAAGGATTTGACCAAAGTGATAAAGGTGGCACCATGCAGGTGTTCTGAGAGGGTACAGTTCCAGGTAAACATACAAAAAGGAGAAAGGTCGAGTTGTTCCAATAGGTAGGATACCTTTAGATGGCTAAGGGTGGTGGAGATGGCAGAGAGGGAATTTCAGGACATGAGAACACAGAGGTTAAGAGAAACAAGACCATGGAGGCACCTGAAGGTAAATTTTAAATCTGTAGTGATATTTGCTAGGACGCTAATAGACAGTGAAGAAGGTTAGGAAGAGGGGGAAATATAGGCAGCTATCAATACCTAGAAACATCTGAACCTCAGAAAACTATATAAGGTATAGCGGTTGGAAGCAATGCTTCTATAAATGGAGCAAGTTCATGGAAGCAATTTTAATGATTTCGTCTTTCTCCAGCAAAGCCTTGCATGCCTGAAATAATTGCTGTTGCAGGTTGGTGGATCCTCCAGAACAACAGGCCATGGAGATTAGGAAACAGCAAGAAAGAGAACTTGGGTGAAAAGAGAACTTGAGAGACAAGTTGTAGCTGCTCAGCTCAATGTAATGTATGTGATGAAATTTATTCCTATCTTGTCATAACTCAAATTTCAGAAAAAGGAGAATCAGATGATAAAGATTCCTCTATATTACCAAATCCCTTTAGCAACATTTATGCTAACCTCACTTTCATAGTTCTGGGTGTTCTCTTAGAGATCCAGCAGTTCCAAGAACACAGATTTCCCTTTTCATGCTTCAACAGGTTATACAACTTGTGTAACTTGCAACACAGCTACAATATTACCTCTGTGCTTGCTAGAAGTGGAGAACATAGACATTCCCGCTTAGAGGGTAAGGGCATCTTGCAGCTTGGGTTATTCACGCCCACTGCTCGGGGAGGCAGGACTAAAACTTTAACTTCCTGTCTCCTATGGCGGGAATAGCCCCAGCTTCCAGTTTCCCTCCTGCCTTGCTGGGGAGACAAGCTTATAGCAGAGCTCCTGCTAAATCTAGGATAGTGTAGGGAAATACCACCTCTATCTATCTTGTCTTTATCTATTATTACTATAGTCGAACTGTTTTAATCTATTTTACATTTCTAAAAAAAAAAAATCCTTCGCTCCGCCTGTGGGTCTTTTCCGCCTTTGATCCCCTCCGTTACTCCTGCTACTTGCTGAGAATTCCAGAGGTTATGGCTACCATCGCCGCCTCTGGTGCCCGAGAGGAGGACGACTACCTCTCAGAGGCAGACCACGATGGCGCCTTGCATGCCCAGCAACACTCGGTCGCGCTAGAACAGCCCCGCGACCAGAGCAACAATCATGTTTTAAAAGTGAAAGAACCTGCCGATTGCCGCTCCGGCGGACATTCGGAGAGGCAGGAGGTGCGCGATTCGGCCATGGAGCACGGAGAGACTCGGCCTGCCTCCAAGAAAGCCACTCAAAAGAGACATCACGGCAGCCGCAACAGAAAGAGCGGGAAAAAGCCACGCCCCTAAAGGCTAGCGACAGCAGCCCGCAG
Organism: Euleptes europaea; assembly: GCF_029931775.1. Taxonomy (NCBI): domain Eukaryota; kingdom Metazoa; phylum Chordata; class Lepidosauria; order Squamata; family Sphaerodactylidae; genus Euleptes; species Euleptes europaea. The sequence goes on from NC_079323.1 coordinate 65,602,035, forward strand.
AGGGAGCCACAACTGGGGACCTCCCACAAACTGAAAGCGTCGGAGGGTAATGTAATTCCCCCCACGGGGGGGCGGGGGGAAGAGCCGCAACTATAGGTGATGTGGCAGCAATGATACAAGCAGCAAAGTCCTCCTGGGGAGGCAACCGTGAGTCCTTTCGTCGCACAGGAAGGTTTTCTCGTCCCTTCCAGCAACAGCAGTATCAGGGAAACAAAGGGGACAAATTCCCCAAGTCAGGAAAGCAGTGACGCCAAGGAGATACCAGTGGGGGGAAGACTGCAGCAATTCCTCCCACAATGGAAAATTACCCAGCCAGACGCCTGCGTGCTGCAAATAGTAGATGAGGGTTACCTAATAGAACTAAAATCAGATCCACGGGACCGCTTTGGGAGAGGGTCAAAAGTCAAAAGTCAAACATCTGAGAACCCTAAGGGCCATATCTTACCTTCTGCAGATAGGTGCCATAGAAGAAGTACCCCCAATGGAACAACCCAAGAGAGTGTATTCAATATTTTTCACAGTCCCCAAAAAGAACGGGGACTGGAGGGCCATCCTGGACCTGAAGTATTTAAACAGGCACGTGCGATCCAAGCACTTCAGGATGGAGACCCTGACATTCATTGTAGAGGCATTACAACACAACACATACATGACCTCCATAGATCTGCAGGAGGCATCCCTACATATCCCTATACATCATACACATCAAAGGTTCCTAAGGTTTGCGTACATGGACAATTCAGGGCCTACAATTCAGGGCCCTCCCCTCTGGACTAGGGTTAGCTCCCAGGGTCTTCTCAAAGGTACTAGTAACCGTAGTGGCTGTACTACACAGACAAGGGATTAAACTGCACTCTTATCTAGTCAACCTGCTCATATGTGCCCTTTCCACACAAACATCCACACAAACATACAACTAGGGTCACACAGTTTCTGGAAGAGCACGGCTACCTTATAAACAAGGGGAGAAAGCCAATTTAACCCTTCCCGTCGTCTAGTTCACTTAGGGGTCATCAAAGACACCACCGTAGACACGCTATTTATTCCAGAAGAAAAAGTTCAGAAGATAGCCACCATGGCAAAATCTGTTGCCAAGGCCCAACAAGCCTGCCTCAGGTCACTTGCACGCTTGCAGGGCCACATGATAGCCTGCATCCCAGTGGTACCATGGGCATGGTTTCATGCCAGGCCACTGCAGTGGCTACTACGGCCATATCAAAAACACATTGCCTAAAAAAAAAAAAAAACTGGTGCCAATAGATGGCATGGTGCGAAAGAGCCTATTATGGTGGACGCAACCAGCCAATCTTCAAAAGGGACTAATCTTCATTTTACCAGACCCCATACAAGTCTATACTGATGCCTGTCTGGAAGGCTGGGGACTCCATCATTCAGGGATCGTGGTCCCCAAGGGAAACGGGACACCACATCAACCTGTTGGAACTCAGGGCAGTCTATCTGACACTATTAAGATTCCAGCAGCCCCTGTCAAACAAGCATGTACTTATCAGAACAGACCATGTGGCTGCAAAGGCCCACCTAAACAAACAGGGTGGGTCCAGATCATCAATACTGCACCAAGAAGCACAAAAGATTTTCACCTGGCTGAGAAAGTCACCTACTGGCCCTAAGAGCAGAACACATACAGGGCGTTCAGAACATACAGGCAGACTGGCTCAGCCGTCACCTACTGGCCCTAAGAGCAGAACACATACAGGGCGTTCAGAACATACAGGCAGACTGGCTCAGCCGTTACACCATAGACGAGGGAGAGTGGGCCCTGAGCAGTCAATCCTTCCAAATGTTGGAGAACAGGTTCGGCTCCTTCCAGGTAGACCTGTTTGCTTCTTACCAGAACCACAAACTGCCCCGTTTCTTCTCCAGGTTCTTGGCAGAACAGACCAATGCCCTTCTCTCTCCCTGGCCCCCAGGGAAGCTGTTCGCTTTTCCTCCCCTCCCAATACTACCGAGGGTACTCAGGAAGATACGATCAGAAGGAGCGGATGTTATCTTGATGTCTCTGGACTGGCCGAGGAGACCCTGGTACGCGGCCCTCACAGCCATGTCAACTCAGAGAATCTATGATTCGCCTTCCGATTCTTCCGGATATGCTGCAGCAGGGACCGATCCATCATCCCAATCCCAGTTGGTTCAGTTTAACCGCATGGGCACTGAGAGGCAGCAATTAAAGTCGCTTGGCCTGAGCGAGGAGGTAATCTCTACCATTCTCGAGGCCAGAAAACCATCCACCAGGAGAATCTATGATTCGCCTGTTGGTGCCATAGAAAAATCCTGAATCTGCTAGCTATTGACCTTCCGAATCTCCTAGCATTCCTCCAGGATGGGGCCAAACAAAAACTTAGACCAGCCACCTTGCGAAAACAGGTGGCTGCTATATCCACAGTGATCTCTTCACTAGATGGATTCTCATTAAGCCACAAGTTAAGGCCTTCCTCAAGGGAGTCACACAGTCAAATTCACCGGCTGTACATAGGTTCCCAACCTGGAGACTTAATGTAGTATTGTCAGCTTTAACCAGACCATCTTTTGAGCCCCAATGTGAGGTGTCTCTTCGTTTCTTAACCATGAAAGTTATTTTCCTCACTGCCATCACATCGGCCAGGAGGATATCTGAGATTGGGGCATTGTCCATCCGAAAAGATTTGTGTATTTTCCATAAGGAAAAGGTGGTGCTTTGCCCGGACCCCACCTTTATCCCTAAGGTGAACTCACCTTTCCATCGTAAGCAAGAGATTCATCTTCCATCCTTCTCTGCCAATCCAATTACCCCAAAGCAAAAAGAGTGGCATTCCTTCGACGTGCGCAGGGCTATCGGTACCTACATCAATCATACCGAACCAATCAGAAAGTTGGAGGCCCTGATCATGTTAATTTCAGCCCCCAATCAGGAACTCAAGATGTCTAGACCGTCCATAAATCCATCAGTCAAACAGTATATCACCTAAGCTTACAAAACTTCAAAATTACCAATCCCGGCGGGCATAACTGCCCATTCCATTAGAAGTGCCACAACCACGGCAGCTTACAATAACCAAGCCTCCATGGATGAAATATGCAAAGCGGCCACCTGGTCCACGATATCAACCTTCGTGAGACACTACCAAATTAACACCCTCTCCGCTGCAGACGCATCTTTTGGTAGAAGGGTCTTGCAGCACATTACTACAGATTAAAAATTCCCACTCATATCATAGCTCTTGGACATCCCGAGCTGCAAGATGCCCTTACCCTCAGAGCGGGAATGGAGCCTTGTTTACTCACCGAGTAGGTTCCTTCCGCTCTGAGGAAGAAGGGCATCTTGCCCACCCAAATAAGAAAACAAAAGTACCAGGGTGATACATATAGCCGGATATTAATCCAATTCTCAGCAAGTTTTATATAAAAAACAAAATACAAGGTTTTTCTCTTACTTACTACCTTCTGACTATTATGTTCATACCGTTACATATATTTCTTGGAAGGTTCACCTTCGGGTTGTTTACATGTTATATGAGATTCTTTCTCACGTTATGAGTGTTTATCTATTTTTCTCCTGTCTCAAGTACCTAGCTAGTGGAAAACTGGAAGCTGGGGCTATTCCCGCCCTAGGAGACAGGAAGTTAAAGTTTTAGACCTGCCTCCCCAAGTAGTGGGCGTGAATATCCCGAGCTGCAAGATGCCCTTCTTCCTCAGAGTGGAAGGAACCTACTCAGTGAGTAAACAAGGCTCCATTCTACCCAACTTTCTAAAGCATTATTTGTGTAATTTATATGCTCTATACCCCCTTTTTTAGGTTCCTACCCCTGATGAATCACTACTTTGTCCCTAATTTTTTCCTCTGAGAGATATTAGTTACAAGAGATGTTGTTCTTAAGGGTACAGCTCCATTCCCAAAGATTCTCAAATTTTAGTGGAAAGTGGAAGCATCTTGTCTATAATTTGCTTTAATGTAAGTGCATGAAGGCGGCATGCACTGCACGGCCTACAGTGTCACACCCTTCATCTGCTGAGATATATTATGAAACATTGATAACTTATTGTAGAACAATGCTTTAACACAACTCTATCCCAAACAAATTTTAAATTAGTGGAGGAGAAGTTAGTATGAAGTAAATGGAATAACTAAGGACATTTATGCAGGGTCGATTTTGATGCTTGCTCAAAGCTGCTTTTTTAAATCCACCCTTTAAAATGACTATTCATAGTCCTGATGCAAGAGGAGAAAGTCAAACAAATTCCCCCTCCACCCCCCCACTCGCCTGCTCCTTCATTCCTTCATTTGCATAGCTATTCGCAATCGTTGTTTGCATAGCTAAGCTGTGGCTGTGATTTTTCATGGTTCCTTCAGTAAATGCTTCGATGCAAATACAAAATGAAACATACCCTTTTCATTAAATAACCTGTAACTAGACCACAGAGGGTTCAGCCATAAACCATGTCTGCGAGTCCCTGCCCCTTTAAATGTTGCTTTGTAATTGGGCTACTTTGTAATGCTTACTGTGAGAGAAAAGCCCTCCCCCACAAACCCAATGTCAGCATAAAAAAACATTTTAAGAACAAAAAACAGAGCAATCTGAAAGGGGGATGAGAAATCCAAGCCTCAGTTTTAAAAAGTATTTCTTCTGCTCAAAAAGATCTCTGAAGAAGCAGGAAGCATTTGAATCCCCGCCTCTCTACACCGTGCTTTGTAATTGGCTGTGAGAGAAAGCAAGCTTCTGTGTCCTACACTTTGCCTTATGCAGGGTTTTGTTTACGTGGGCTGAGCTCAGGGGAGATGGAAGAATCACCCGAGGTCTTTTATGCATGGGTACTTTCGCTCACGTTCACCCCCAGTCTGTCTCGGTTGTTCCTTGGAGTTATATGATTCTTATTTTGGCAATCATTTATTAAATTTTGTATATAGTGAGCCTTTGTGAGACGCAAGATCATTCAAAAACAAATTGAAAAGATGTTTAACCCCTTTGTTTGATAGAATTTTAGGGGATTGGAGGCCTTTGTTATTACACCAGATTTGACAGGTACAAGACGAGTACAGATTGCAGAGAAAAACTAGATGGGAATTCTGAGTTTCTTAATTAAAGGTCTCCTTTGTGTGAATACATTCTTTGAGGGATAGTAGGTGGTGGTCACTAGAGATAGTGCTAGGGTTGCCAACCTCCAGGTACTAGCCGGAGATCTCCTGCTATTACAACTGATCTCCAGCCGATAGAGATTCTGGAGAAAATGGCCGATTTGGCAATTGGACACTATGGCATTGAAGTCCCTCCCCTCTCCAAACCCTGCCCTCCTCAGGATCTGCCCAAAAAACCTCCCGCCGGTGGCGAAGAGGGACCTGGCAACCCTAGATAGGGCCTTGTCAGAGGTGCCTCCTGTCTGGAGTTCCTTCCTACAGCTGCTCCTCTGGCATCTAGCCTTTCTGGTTTGAAGTATTATGTGAAAAACTTCCTTTTCACAAGAGTTTTGTTTATTTGGTTCAGTTGAGTCTCCCCTCCTGCTTCTATTGGTTTGTTAAGGAGACTGATTTTGTGGTAACTTATTGTAATATTTTATTGTTGTTTTATCTGTGTAAACCTCAGAAATTATGCCTGAAATATAGCAACACACACAAACACAATAAATATATGTGACATCCTGCCAAGTTTTAAAAGGCCTGCACTATTTTACTTACTCCGTTCCTGCTTTTAGAACCATAAGCTAAGGACACAGTATACAGATTGAAATGTCTCTTTGTTCCATTTTAGTCAGCTTCATATAGATGTGCTGCATGAAGCAGACAAAATTCCTAGCTGAAGATGTCTAAAGCAGTATAACCATTAGTTATACTGCACTTAAATCTGTGATGGTTTCTCAGTAAAACGCCAATTGGTCTGTGTATCTCACCCCTCCGTTAAGCAAGATTTGAAGGCTTCTTCCAGCCTAAGGAGGCTTCCTCCAATTTAAGAGGCTCTTCTGCCAGAGGAAGTGCCACTAGTGTGGAAATAGAAAGGCTTCAAACCTTGCTGAACACAGTGGTATGATACAGAGCATTGTTAATATTATAGTCACTTCTTAAGAACTGTTTCAAACATGAAGCTGCCTTATACTGAATCAGACCCTTGGTCCATCAAAGTCAGTATTGTCTACTCAGACTGACAGCGGTCCTCCAGGGACTAGTGACCTTTGGTCCACAGGAGTTCTGCAACCCATATGGCAGTACCTTTTGGGGGGTGGGGGAGGGTTTACAGACAACTGCTGTGGGAGGGAGAAAACAGACCGAGATCTGTTACTGTGAGCACCCTTCTGTTTGTGCAAGCATATAATCCAGCTACAAGTCTTCAGTAAAGTCTTCAATTCTATAACACTCCTAAGTAAAGAGAATGTTCAGCTTGGGCACACAGCAGCAGTGTTGTCACTTTTACACACCAAAGATATGTAAGAGAACATCAGGTCTCTGCTGAGAAGTACACAAGAAAGTGTAGCTTTCTTCTTATCTGCTTTCTGGTTTTAATGCTAGGCAGTCAAACTGTATCCAGACACTGAAGGTCATCAGCCTAGGCTAACTGTTTCACACTATCTTCCAATTATGAGCTCTTTTCCTCACCTCTCTATTTCTATTGTGTCATGTATCCTTTCATTACTCCTGCCTCATCTTTCTCTAAAAGTACACATCAGCCCAAAAGAGTCTTTGTCCTCTTCCTTTCCTTGGACAAATTCCCATATCTTTACAAGGAGAATCACGTACAAAAGTAGTATGCTGGACAAAGTAATGAATAGCCTTGAACCTTGCGTCACCGCAGTTATCTTCACTGATGTGGGAAAAGTGGTGTGCTCTTAGTCCCAGTCCCAACATTGTACAGAAACTCACCATGAAAAGAGGTCACATGTTATTGGTACTACATATATCCATACATGGGATTGAAACAAATGATATTTTCACATATTCAAGTGTGTACATGTGCATGTCTGTTCACAGTGAGCAACAAATACTACCAAAGTGTAAAAAAAACTGTGGCAGGCATCCTCTGAAGATGCCTGCCACAGCTGCGGGCGAAACGTCAGGAAAGAAAATGCCAGGAAAGAAAATTCCAAGACCACGGTTACACAGCCCGGATAAGCTACAAGAACCAACTACCATTTCTAGCTGTGGATGGGACCAATGTGTTCAAAAGCAATGCTGAATCTAGCAGTATATCCCAAGAGGCAAGCTTTATCTTTATGAGGGGGTGCAACCCCACCCAAGTCAGGTTCCATACCACTTCCAGGATATTTTGAGATTCAGTTTATTAGCCCCCATTAACCCCATTAGTGACTGCAGGCACCACTTCAGCATATTCACTCTCCCACACAGATTTGATAAAAAAGGAGAAATACAATTGGGCATCAATGACACCTCAAGCCAAAACGATGTTATATATAGCATGCAAGCTTAGCAAAAATAAAAAAAACCTCAGTACATCCTGGAAATGAGCTACAAGGTAGCCATCTGGAGCACCATAGTTCCCATTCCTTATAGAATGACCACTGACATTCCAAGGGAAGAAACAGGACTGCTCACCGCCCCACCCACCCACATCTATCTCCTGATCCCCTTCAATCAGGGCAACCAAGGCAGTTTCAGTTCCAAAACTAGGCCTAAAACTGGTCAGAAATGGATCTAAAGACAGATGTGGCCAAGTGGTTCACCAACCAATCACTAAGAAACATGACTCTTGTTCCTCATTGATCATTCTGAAAGGATGGGATCTTAAGCAGGAACTCCACTGCCAATATAGCTGGACAGGGAAGATTACATGAAGTGGTGTTCCTCCAGGTGCTGGGTTATAATGTAAAATCGAAGAACTTAGTATATCCTTTACTGGATTGTCAAAACCCTTCCACTTCCAGGTAAAAGATCAGCAACCATTATAGCTGTTTTTGGAACTGTGGGTCTGACCAGTATAGCATGCTTTAACAGAGACTCCTCTGGGCCTAACTAGGACAAATTTACTTTAAAAAATTGAAGATCCAAGTCAAAATATTAACTTCTTATTTCAGTTTATCTTCCAGCCTAGTTCAATCCTGAGTTCTGGGGAAGCATGAGTTATTATTGGAATCTTTTTAATTTTTTGACAAGCTGAAGTATTGCAAAGCTAAAGCATTTTGCCATAAAGCACAGTGCCAAAAAAGGCAGCAAGACCCAACATATTATGTGTTCTGTGGGACTGCCTTTGAATGTTTGGAAGCTGCAGATGGATAATCAGTTCTTAGTCCCATAGGCCAACCGAGGAAAGTAGAGAAACAGTTGCTTTTCATCCTATGTGGGAGTCTTCATTCAGTCAAGAATGCTAATCCTCTTCATACAAGACCATAGGAGCAATCCAGAGTATACCTAAGCCCTTCTTCCGAAAGAGGCTGGATACTTTTAAAAATTCAGCTTTCACTTCCATGTTTAAAATATGTTTCAGCCAATGAATCTGATTCTACCTCCTCTAATGGAGGAATACAACATTAATTGGTCTATTCTCAATGGGCATATTCTCAACTCTGTTTCCAATAGAGTTAATGCTAATTGATCTCATCAGAGTCATTTCATTCATGATTTCTTTCTGATATGGAACTATTATTTCTTTTTTTTTAATTTTTATTGTTTTTATTGCAAGACATGGGAAAGGGGAAACAAGGAAAGGGATAATCTTTGTTCCTATTACATTTCTATTGCACCGGCGTACGGACATTTTAGGTCATTATCTGTCATATTTATCATAGAAGGATTGCCATTTCTGTTTGTGCTCCTCATACATTTCATGATGTAGCAAGGTAGAGAGTTTTGACATCATCGCATATTCATGCATTTTTGTAATCAACATGTTTAAATCTAGTATCTCCTTATCTTTCCATTTTTGTGCCAATAACAATGATTGGGTGAGATTTGAGGTGGAATAATACCCAATGCGGTGTGTCCCACCTTTTACTCGAGGGCGGGAACTGGCCCGGGCTCGATGGGGGATGCCTTTCAGATACTCTGGAACGGGACCCTCTTTTATATTTTTTCACCATTCCCTCTGATTCAGAAAGTCCTAGCCAAGGTAATCCAAGACAAGACAAATGCCATCCTTGTCACTCCTTTTTGGCCCAGGAGGTCTTGGTTCGCAGTGCTCATGTCACTTGCGCGGGGGAACTACATTCTTCTCCCGAAAGATCCCTCCCACTCCCCTCCCAACCTTCAACTAGCAGCCTGGAGAGTGCTACCCCAGGGCAGTGGTCGGACAGGGTGGCTAGGGTCCTCCTTCACTCTCTAAAGTCTTCCACGCGTCGCTCCTACGACACAAAGTGGAAACGCTTTTCTGATTGGGCTAAGAGCATGAATGTTTCGTCAATTATCTGCCCACTGTCTGTTGTGTTTGAATATCTGTTATTCCTTAAAGATGAGGGTTTATCTAATTCCTCCATTAAAGTTTATTTGGTCGCAATATCGGCCTTTCACCCGGATATTGACTCTTTTTCAGTTTTTTTCTCATCCCCTTTCCAAAAAGTTTTTAAGAGGTCTTACTAATTTGTATCCTCCCATCGCCCGCCCCCCGATTCCTCAGTAGAGTCTTTCATTGGTACTTTCTCAACTGATGAGACCTCCCTTTGAGCCATTGGCTACCTGCGAATTGGCTCTGCTCTCGTTTAAGGCGGCATTTCTGGTCACAATTACCTCAGCACGGAGGGTGAGTGACTTATCAGCACTTTCACACTCCCCTCCTTATACTAGGTTCCATTTGGATAGGGTGGTTCTCAGGCCAAAGGTTTCCTTTCTGCCTAAGGTAGTCTCAGCGTTCCACCTGTCACAGGATATTGTCCTTCCGGGTTTTTCCCCCCACCCATCCTCAGATGCTGATAGGGCATTACATTCCCTCGATGTCAGGAGAGCCCTCCTTTTTTATATCCAACGATCTCAGTCCTTTCGTAAGGATGATAACCTTTTCGTTTGCTTCGGAGGAAGCCATAGAGGTTATCGTGCTTCTCCTCAGACTCTGTCGAGGTGGATCACATCTACTATCAAGCTCGCCTACGATCTTGCTCAGCAAGAATGCCCATCTATGATCAAGGCACATTCCACCAGGGCGTATGCGGCTTCTATAGCCTTTTTGTCAAGGATAGACCTCTGGGACATCTGCAAAGCTGCCACCTGGTCCACTCCCTCTATGTTTATGAAGCATTATGCTATGGATGTGGATTCAGCAAGAGATGCAGCTGTAGGACGTGCAGTGCTGCAGTCCTTGTTCCGGTGAATGTCCCGCACCCGCCATCCTGGTAAGCGAGCTCGCTATTCTCTCAATGTGGGACTGCATAGAAGCCATTCAGATGAAAAACAGAGTTTCACTTACCTGTAACTGTTGTTCATCTGATGGTTCTTCTATGCAGTAACACATTCCCTCCCTCCTTCCCCACTGCGGGACCACTCCTTAGTCTAGGCGGTTGGTTTCGTGGCGGCAGGTTGGAGAACTGGAGGGAAGAGTGCCCCCTCCTCCTTGGGTCATGTGACCAAGGAGCAGGGAGATTGCATGTCCTAAGGGGAGGGGAGCACTCTCTTTGATTTTGCTAGAAGCTGACAAATCTTATCCGTGGCTGGCCTGCGCCTGCGCAGTCCCAATGTGTTACTGCATAGAAGAACAATCAGATGAACAACAGTTACAGGTAAGTGAAACTCTGTTTTTCTTTGTCAAAATATACCCCATAAACTCGGATAGCTCTTTAAATATTTGGCAGAGAGAACTTGCTAATTTTATTTGGCAAGGGCGGAAAGCAAAAATAAAGATGAAAACCTTTTGTGATAGTAAAGAAAGAGGAGGATTGAAAGTACCCAATTTAAAACTGTATTGGAATTAACTTGGTTTCAAGAATGGATTACATTAAGAAATTTAAAACTCTTGGCATTAGAAGGGGAAGGAAAAACATTTGGTTGGCATGCTTATATTTGGTATGGAGAAGAAAAAATAAAAGATTTAAAATAAATAAAAGATATATTGAGATTTGCAATAAGTAAGGTGTGGAATAGATATAGAAAGAAATTAACGGATAAGATCCCCTTATGGCTTTCACTTTTTAAGTTCCGAGGATTTGCATCCCCCTAAAATAGCACAGCATAGTATCCCTCTACTTCTCTATGCAGATGACATTGTGATCCTTTCTAGAACCCAGGTTGGCATGAAAAGAGCGTTGAGGAGGCTAGCCAATTTTTGTAAATCTGAAGCTCTTCATATAAATTATAAGAAAACCAAAGTGCTCGCCTTTGGGAGCCACAGAAGAAAGTACAATTGGTCGATAGATGGAAATAGCTTAGAGCAGGTCCTGTCGTTTAAATATCTAGGTGTAACATTCCAGGCAAATGGCCTCCGAGCAGAACATCATAGACAGGTGGCGTTAACCGCTGAGAGATCCGCCTATAATATATTTAAAAATTTTAGGACGAAAGGAGCTTTTTGCATTCCGGCAGCTTTAAAACTCTTTCAGGCTAAGTCAATTAGCCAAATGCTATATGGCACAATCTTAGGCTCAGCTAAATCCAGTTATACTCCTCTGGAGAAGGTACAATCCAAATTCCTTCGGGCGATCCTACAAGTCCCCCGCCTTGTTTCGAATTCCTGGGTCTGCTTGGAAACAGGCATGTTAAAAATCGAGGCAAAAATTACTCTAGCCTCAATCTCATTTTGGTTAAAAGCCCATGAGGCATCAGAGGGATTCTTACCACTGCTTAGTTTGGACAATTATAGATCTAGATGGTGGATGCAGTCTGAAAAAAAAAAGGAGAGTCTTGGGTTTGCACCACAATTCCTCCTAGAGCAAAAAAAAGATCAAGCAAAGTTCCTGATTAGACAAAGGATCTTTGATATTGAGAGACAAACAGAGCTTATGAGTTCCCCAGCGTACCTGGCCCTATTAAAACATGCTTTTGTTTAGCGCCAGCCGAATATTTATCTGCTATTGTGCTAAATAACCAAAGGAGAGCATTTACTCTGGCTAGAGGGTCGGCTTTGCCCTCAGCAATTCTGGAGGGGAAGTACAAGAAATTACCAAGTTCCAAGTGGGCATGTCCTTGTGGATCCGGCGAAATGGAAAGCACTAGTCATGTTCTATTTAGATGTACCTTTTATGAGGGAATTCGTCAGAATCTAATTTCACCTCTTATTGACATGATGGAGTCCAGTTCAGAGGAAGAGAAAATTAAATTCCTCTTATGGGAGGGAGACTCTCAGCGATCTTTGCAAGTAGCCAAGTATTGCTCTGTAGCTATTAAAATTCGGTCGGAGAAGGGTATTGGTGATTTTAATTGATTTTAATTGATTTTAATTGATTTTAATTTATTTTAATCGCTTTATGCCTTGTGAATATCGTGATTATTAACTGTTATAACTTTATCTGTATTTGGTATACAGAGGTTTTTATTTAATTTAATTATTTAAATTCATAATCAATTTTAATTGATAAAGTTTGTAGTTTATCTGGCTATTGCCGCAATAATAAAATCAATAAGGCTGCTGTTTAGGGGTATAAAATGCATTCAGTGAACCCCTTTCTTGTCCCTTACTTCACTGGTGCCAGGACAGGGATACACTAGGGATACAGCTGCTGCATGCCATCATTAATGACCTTGCCTGCTGCTGCAAACTCACTTCGTGGCTTCTGATGTTCCCCCCCAAAGCCATGCCCTTTAGGTTGGGAGTTGAGCTGCTTCCAAGCATGAAAACTCACTCGGTCCTCTCCATCTCTCCAGGACTGAGAAGGGTGCCACCGCCCTCTTACTCGTTGTTCGGAAGGATTCTAAGGGCCTGGTATAATTTTAAGCATTGCAGTGAGCAGCAGACACAGATAGACAAGCTATTAATGTTTGTGCAGCCAGTTGGGTGCACTGCAGATAATTACAGTAACACACAAGACACGGTCTTACACATAGCACACACCATTAAAACATATGCTAGTAGGAAAACAAAACAGAGAAACCCTTCAGACTCTAGTTACAACAGCACTCTCACACACAATAGAAAATCCACCACACTCTCCCTCGCACAAAACTTAACAATACAATAGCATCATTAACAGTCAGGAAAGCAGCAACTAGAACCTGAGGAGTGGAGGAGGAATCAAGAACACCCTCCTCATTAGACATTGAACAACTATGATTGGTAGAAAAACTGGGGAAAGACAGCCCTCTTCAGTGGCAAGATCTGTTTTCGTTTGTACGGGGGCGGGGCGGGGAGAGCTTCCATGTTATTTAAATTCTCTCTTCACCCTCCCCCAATTTCTATGAACTCTAAAACAGACAAGTTAACAGAGTAATGAACTGATCAAAGTATTTCCAAATATTACTCAGCATTATTATTTTTAAATTTTATTTCTGGAACAATAACATTAACAAAATGATTTTTAAAACATTGTTTGATTAGTTAACTATCCACATGCACATCCATAGTGAACTACAGATTCTTGGACCAGGAGGGGTGAAAGAGCAATGAGATATCACAGCTTTTTCACTAGTAAGATGGGAGCAAACTCCGGTTAGCTGCAGCTTGAGTACGGAAGTAAAGTTTATATTCTGCCATGTGTCCTTTCCTCCTTTCTCTCCTGCCACCACTACTAGCTCATTTGTTCATTATGTTGAGTGAAGAATAGACAGTTCAGTTTGCTCAGCAGGATTCAGAACTGGGAAGTGGAACATTCTAATTCAGGCACAATCAGAAAGCAGGATCAAAATCAAAAGCATTGTTTTTTGCCTAAATTTAGAATGTGTGAAGATGCTTGTTAGACAAAACAGGTGCCTAACTTTGCATCAACAAATGTTAATTGACTTGTGTTTGCTCTCCTTATGTAGGTGAAAGAAACACAGTGAAATTCTAAGAACGCTTTTCTGGAGGTAAATCCCATGACTGAATAGACAAGAGCAGGATTCAGAGAAGACCTGGTAAGGATTGCTCTCTCAGTGAGTTAAATTCACTGGCCAAAAACGCATGGTCCCTTAACCCACTTTATTCCCTGTTTAAGCCAGGATCAAATTGACCCGGGCTGGAGGGAAACTGTACACATTACCCTGAAAAGCAGGGATGAAACTGTGCAAATCGATCCATGTTAACAGGAAGTGTGTGACGCGGATGCCAGCGGATTGGCAGTCAGTCCAGGATAACACCATCAGAAAAGTCCTCTGCTACTTAGAAAAGTGTAGTTTATTTTACAGTGCAAAGATATATTACAGATACTTGTCACACTCTCTCCGCTCATAGCATTCCACACAGAGCTTCAGTTTCACTCCATTATATACACCTGGTGGATGCAGCCACCAATCACAGTAGATGCCTAGTCATTCTGACATGGCTCCTGTATTGCATCAGCCTCCTGGTCATAACCGGATCATTACTAGATCCATCTGATCTAACCTGCACCTGTCAAACTAATCTGACAGCCTTGTAATCTTGACACTCCTTCTCAAGGATTTTAGATTAGTTTGGTTAGTTTCACAAACCTGTTACAATCCACGATTTTTGTAAACAGATCTGCCACATTACCAGCACTGGTACACTTTACAATATATACCAAGCTTTTGTTCACAGCTTCAACCACATTGACATATCTTATTCTAATATGTTTACTCCTGCCTTTAAAGTTCTGCTCGTTCGCAAGTTGTAGCGCTGATTGACTGTCAGTATATATTTTCACTGGTAACTGTACAGACACATTGAGTTCTTTCATGAGATAAACCATTCCACCTGATTTATACATTCACTCACAGCACTATATTCTGCTTCACACGAACTCATGGCCACAAATGACTGTTTCACAGATTTCCAATGTATGGGCGCTTCACCAAGATATACCACATAACCGGTGGTTGATTTGGCGCTCCCCTGATCTGCCCACGAAGAGTATGCATTGGCAGTCAGTTCCCCATTACATGCATTCAGGCATAGCTGCTTATTCACAGATCCCTTCAGGTATCTGAGTACTCGCTTAGCTGCCTTCCAGTCACTTTGCTTTGGTGACATATTTTTCCTGCTCAGGCAATGCACCGCCTGATATATATCTGGGCGAGTCCAACAAGCAAGATATAAAAACTTCCTATCAGAGACTGATACAGAGATTTGTCACACTCTTCTTGTTCCTGTGACTCATCACACAAATAACCTGTGACCATTGGGGTGTCAGCTGCATTAGCATCAATCATGCTAAACCTCTCCAGCAACTGCTTTATTTTCTCCGTCTGAGACAAGTAAAACACACCTTTATTGTCTCTCCTTATTTTTACCCCTAGATAATTTCTTATCTCTCCCAAACATTTCAGTTTAAAACGTTCTCCAAGCTGTTTCTGAAATATTCTTGGTCACTCTCATTATTTGTTATTATACACAAATCATCCACGTAAATTAACACGTATGACTCCTTCTGACCTGTGCACCTTGAAAATAAACAAGGATCAGCAATACTTTGTTTGAAGCCTAATTTCTCAACAGCATCAATTAAGCATTTGTGCCACTCTCTGGCCGATTGATGTAAACCATACAAAGCTTTGTTCAGCTTTAGTACCTTGGCTTCCTCCTTCAATTCAAAACCTGGAATTTGAGTCATGTAGACTTCCTCTACCAAAGGTGTGTTTAGGTAAGCTGTCTGAATGTCATAGTGGAAAACTTTCAGACCTTTCAGCCCTGCAACTGCCAGGACTGTTTTAATGGTTTCACACCGAACTGTGGGTGAAAAGGTTTCATCAAAATTAACAAATTTCCTTTGAGCAAACCCTTTACAAACTAGTCTGGCTTTTCTTTGTACAGTACCGTCAGCCAGCTGCTTGAGTTTGTAAACCCACCTGCAACCTATCACAGGTTGTCCCTTTGGTAAATTCATTGGTGTAATTACATTATGCTCCTTCAAAGCATTCATTTCCACACCCATGGCCTGCAGCCATAATTCCCTCTCTCTATCACCAGGAGAAAGTACCTGATTGTAACTTTCAGGTTCAATTACAGACACGTGGTTAATTAAGTCACAATCTTCAAAGCCATACCTTGGTGGAGGTACTCCTTTATTACTCCTGTTTGAACATCTGACTATTGTGTCACTAGACTCTCCTCCTTCTAGAGTCTCAATCTTTACTGTTTCCCTGCTTGAAACTTCTCCAGGAAAAACACATTCATCTGCCTCTGGCTGTTCACTAGCCGGCAATAAAACCAGGTACCTTATCAGAGCCGTGTAACCTTGGCCAATTAAAGGATTCTCCGAAGTTTGCAGACCTGCTAATTGTAACTTGATTCAATTCATTAGCAAAACGATAAGATTTTGCTGCATTCTGATAGCCCAGAAATGTCAGCGGTTTGGATTTCTTCCCTCCTGCTCTGCGGTTTTTTAAAGGTTATTCACCCACGCCTTTGTACCAAACACTCTTAAATGCTTCAAAGAGGGATTTCTTTTGTACAACACCTTGTAGGGAATATTGTTAATGCTGGAGGTCCAAAGTTTATTGATCAAATAACAAGCCACCTTGTTGCCTTCCCCCCAAAACCTGGGTTTTAGATTAGCATCCGCTATCAAAGCTTGCAACATTAACTTTAGATAACCAATCCTCCTCTCAGCCACTCCATTCTCCTGAGAAACGCAGGGATTAGCCAATCTGTGCTCAATTCCCTTGCTCTCTAACAACTGGGTAAATGCACTGGAGACAAACTCACCACCTCTGTCAGATTGCAAAGATGATACCTTGAGGTCTAGCTGCCTTTCCACCCTATTAATCCAATACTTGATGGTTTGGCATGCCTCACTTTTCTGCTTCAGCAGATTCACCCAGCCAAAACGAGAAAAATCATCAACAATGCATAAAGCATACTGGTTCTTAGACACACTCTCAGGAAATGGACCACAGAGATCTAAATGTGCGATTTGCAACGGTCTGGTTGCCACCCTTTGGCTTACTTTAGCCACTGGGCTACGTCTGCTTTTAACAGACTTGCAGACTTGCAGACTTGCAATCCAGGAAAGAACTGCACTCATTTACCTTTATATCATCCTTCCCTAACACACTCAGGGTCTTTTTCAGGATGGAATAGGAGGCGTGGCCAAAACGCCTATGTAGAAGGTGTATGCACTCATTATGGGGATTTTCATTTAAAGACTCCATTACCATAGAAGTTTCTCCTACCCCTCTATGTACCACATAGACATCCTTTTTCAAGTGCCCTTCTAACATTGCAACCCCTTTCTGGCTTATCTGGCAGGTGTTTCCTTCAAACTGTACCTTAAAACCAGCCTTAGCCAGCACAGAAACACTCAGCAAGTTATTCTGCAACTCAGGCACACAAAGTACATCTTGAAACGTATAGTTTAAACCTGGGGAAAACAACTCCCCCTCAGAGTGTACCTTTAAGTGTTTCCCATCTGCTAGACTTACATTAGATTTAGCAGATTGCTTTTGGTTGACTGTCAGGCTGCTATCTCGGTTTCGTTATTGCCTCTGTCTCTGTGCTGTATTGTCTGCCCCCCAAGGTCGCATACCTAGGCCTGGGAACTCAGCTCCTGGGAAACTGTATTCATGCGTGTAATCTCCCGCCTTTCCTGCCTTATAATATCTCCCAGCTAGTGAGCCTCTCATAGCTGTCATTTTATTCGTTTGCACTGTATGCCTATTTGATCAGTAAAAGCCATCTGTTTGGACTCTATATGACTTTGTGGTGATTTCTGGTTCTGTGGGCCAAGGGCTGACATTATGACAGCTATCTATCATCTTCACCGTTCTACTAGCCAGGCTGGAGCCCAGGGGGGTTCGCCTGCCACTTGGATGGGAGCTGTGCAGCTCTCCAGGTGATCTACTACCCTGGAGCCCTTCTCAGAGGACCCTACTCTGTTACAAGACTTAATCGCTGAACTTTTCCGGACGACCCGAGAGGTTTGCCGCTTGAGGGGACTGGTACAGGCGCAGTGGCAATCTCTTACAGGACGTCTCTGGATGTTAACATCGGAGGATACTGATGCTCGTTTAGATCTTCAGGACTTGGATCAATTACTGGACGATGCCCGATTGGCGACTGAGGATTTACAAATATTAACTGGACTTTTGGATAATCTTATTTCTCGACAAACTCTTTCTACCATGGCGGGAGCCCCGCCGGAGGGTTTTTCCCTGATCCCGGATGCGGCCAGCTGCCAGGCTGAGGCCAAGCGAGTCGCTATTAGCACCGCTCTTCTCCTTGTGGAATGTACAAAGGACACCCCGGTAGCCACCTTGGCTCAAGTTTTGACCCCGACGTTCGGAGCCGAGGCATCCGCACTGGCGGTTCGAGTACAACCTCTGCTGGGCGGGGAACCTGACCCCATACTCTTGCTCCTCGAGACAGAACTTTTGCCGCGCATTACGGCAGAGACCGCCTGTTTAACAAAACATTTACTTGCCCCACTGTCCAAGAGCCAAATGTCCTCTTTGCTTCCAGCTTCTGCCAGCACAACAGCAGTGTAAGTTTCATTCACTGACTGTCTCTTTGGTTGCTTTTTCCTGGCCAACTGTTGACAGTTTCTTTTCAGGTGTTGCATGGACCCACAGGCGAAACACTTCCTGATAAACATCACGCATTCCTCCTCTTGCTTGCAGCTCTTACTCCCACGGCCGGTTCCAAGCGCTTCCTTCTCTGCCATCTGTGCAGGGTAGAATGCTGCCCCTCCTCTTGGGTTGACTCCCCCCTGGGCTGATGGCATTGGTGTTGGCTGTACATGACCTCTCTGCCTGGGTAGATTTGCACCGAGCTGCATGGCACTTGACTCCTGTGGCGACTGTAAAGCTGCTCTGGGATGAATCATGAACTCCTGGGCTGAAGTCATCTGCTTACGTCCTTCCTCCCGTCGTTCCTCGTCCTCTAGAATCCGTCCCATCACGTACTCATAGGTCAGTTGCCCTGCTGCCAAGCTCTCCAGCGAGGTTACTAAGACATCAAAACTAGCATCCAGAGAACTTAACAGCAAGTACACCCGGTCTTCTGCAGCAACATTCTTCCCTCTTAACTCCAGCTTAAACAACTCTGCCAGAGTTTTCAAGTGGGCTGCGGCCGGCGTGTGCAGTGATTTATTGCACCTATAAAGCCGCCTCATTAGTGCCAGCACAGTGCCTGCCGAGTCCCGGAGATACACTGTTCGTAAAGAATCCCATGCTGTCTTGGCATGCTCCTTGCCCGCGACGTATACAAGCTGGTCGTCTCCCACCGACAAGGTGATATTGGCAAGGGCTTTAATGTCCTTGGCAATCTCGGCTGTTGTGGTAGGCTGCCTCTCCACAGCGTCGCACAAATCCTCCCTCTTCAGATACTGCTCCAGCCTCACAGACCAAACATGGTAATTCCCAGAGGTGAGCTTATCCACAGGGATAATTGATGGAGCCATAACTCATGCAGCCTTCCTTTTCCTCAGTAGCTTCTGAAAATTCTGGACTCTGCTTAGCTACCACCACACGTAACCTGCGCAGTGTAGCAGAAACACTCCTTTAGCGTGGAGCTGGGCCCAGAGCCCTTACACGGATGCCAGCGGATTGGCATTCAGTCCAGGATAACACCATCAGAAAAGTCCTCTGCTACTTAGAAAAGTGTAGTTTATTTTACAGTGCAAAGATATATTACAGATACTTGTCACACTCTCTCCGCTCATAGCATTCCACACAGAGCTTCAGTTTCACTCCATTATATACACCTGGTGGACGCAGCCACCAATCACAGTAGATGCCTAGTCATTCTGATATGGCTCCTGTATTGAATCAGCCTCCTGGTCATAACCGGATCAGGCCAGCTCCCTTTAGCTCTCCAGGGACTTTCCAGGCTGATTGCATCATTATTAGATGCATCTGATCTAACCTGCACCTGTCAAACTAATCTGACAGCCTTGTAATCTTGACAGTGTGGGAAACGTGCACAGTTCCTGTTTAGCTTGCAACACCCCTGCCCCCGGTGATTGGTCATTTCCCAGGGCAGGGAAGGCCCTCATTGGTCAATTTGAAACGACCAATCACCGGGGGCGTGGGGTGTGTGCCAAACTAAACAGGAACTTCATGTCTCCCGCACTTTCTGTTTACATGGATCGATCGGCACAGTTTCGTCCCTGCTTTTCAAGGTAATGCATACAGTTTCCCCCCCAGCCCGGGTAAATTTGATCCTGGCTGAAACGGGGAATAAAGTGGGTTAAGGGACCATGTGTTTTTGGCCACTGTCTCCTGAATTGGTATGTGTGATGAACAAAGAGTTAATCTTTGAGAGAAGCTCAGAGAAAGGGAGTGGGCGGAGCTAACGGACTCACTCTATCTGTTCTGAAGAAAGGAACTGATTCTGATTTTGGTAACCTGCACGTACATCGTCATGGCCTCTGTGCAGGCACACATGGGATCTGCGCATGCGCAGGCCAACCTCGGAGATTTTTTAGTAGAAAGCTCTAGAAAGGGATGACTCCCCTTCCCCTCGCTCGATCCTGCCCAGTAACAGGTCTTCCCGCCAGAACAGTCACGGGACGAGGGGGAGGGGCATTGGCCATCCCTCAGTTCTTCCTTCGCCGCCGCGGAGATTGGATGTCTAGAAAGCTTCTACAGATCTTTCCTAATTGTAAGTGATATGGCCCTCTTCAAGAAGTGTGTATCCTGTGGCACTAAAATGTCACACAAGGACAGCCACAAGGAATCCGTCTTGCTTGGGCGAGAACCATGTTATGAGCTCATGCCTAGTCTGTAATAAGTTCACTCAGCGAGCCAAGCAGGGTAGAGAGGCTCGATTGAAGGCCTTCCTCTATTAATGCGCCCGTGCGCCTGACGCCCCTTCCACTTAGACTGAGCAAAGGACCCCTAAAGGACGTCAACGGTCACCTAGAACTTTGAATGGTAGTAGATGATTCCCGCGTCGCTGTACATTAAAACCCCCTGACAGGAGTAGGCAGCAGTCGCACTCTCTGCCCCCTTGATTCCAGAGAAACTTTGGCACCGGCCAATAAGCCGCGCTCCCCTCGACACCACACTCCTTCGAGGGAGCGCTCGTCTTTGAGAATCCTGTCCCGCTCCCCAGCTCGGGAGGCGACTGCGGGCAATACTAAATCACCCCACACGTACTGAGGTAGCCTGGGAGGGACGCGTGTGGCCCACGCCACACGTTCCAGAGATCCTACTTCTAAGGACAGGAAATCTGCACCGAGAGTCTCTCCTAAGG
This sequence comes from Euleptes europaea, assembly GCF_029931775.1. Taxonomy (NCBI): domain Eukaryota; kingdom Metazoa; phylum Chordata; class Lepidosauria; order Squamata; family Sphaerodactylidae; genus Euleptes; species Euleptes europaea. Next base: position 65,623,175 of record NC_079323.1, read on the forward strand.
ACTCTGTCATTTATTTATCACCAACAACCTCATTCCGGGTGGAAGGACCATCCAGTCCAGACTCTGCAAAATCCCCTCAACACCGGAGGTCCTGGAAGGGGTCGGACCGTTATGGTTCCGAGGAAGGGGAGCTTTGATCACAGATACGATGCTCGGAACAGATCACGATCCTACTCATGCGATCGGAACCGAACAGTGGATGCATGGACCCGATCCAGTTGAACACCGTCTCCTCGGTACCGAGCCGCCTTAGAACACTGGAGATCTCGGTTCCATATAAGGTCATCCTCACGCGAGCACCTATCCCGCTCTCCTCGGCACAGTGTCCATTCATCGTCTCTGGGTCACGGTAGACGCCACTCCAGCCACAGCCAGTCTCCCTCCCCTCGTCAACACTGCACAACGACACTCTGGAGAGACCAACGCTCCTTGTCCCCGGGCCACGGTGGACGACTTTCGTATCGCAGCCGCTCCCCCTCTCCTAGACGACACCATGTGACGGCGGGCAGTGGGGGCCAACGTCACTCTGTCGACCGCCCCAGGGAGGTGGAGAGTACACGGAATCTTTCCCAACATACCAGGCAGGCCTCTGACTCCGCATCAGACTTTGTCTCTGACTATGAGTCCAGATCAGATAAGAGGTGGGAAACTTCTTCCATCCCTTCTCCTGATGATTTAGTGGGAAACCCCTCCCCGGTATCCCCCACAGAGGACATTGCCTTGTACAATGAACAGCTCTCTAGAATGGCGAGGGCCATTGGCATGGTGGTTTCTGTGCTTGATCCTGAGGAGGAGGATCCAGTAATGGACACGCTGCCGAAGTCTCCAGTAAAGTCATGTCCTCAAGTATCTTACTCCGCAGGCACTCATGGCTTAGGTCCTCCAACCTCCCTGCGGAAGCCAAGGAGAGACTAGAGGACATGCCATTTGATGGAAAATCATTATTCCATGAAACATCTGATGATTTTCTGCATAAGTTTAAAAAGGATTGCCTTATGGCAAAATCCTTGGGGGTAACAGGGCAGACCTCTAACCCACCCCCAAGCACAGGTTCAGGCCCCGCTCTGGTCCCCCATTCTTTCAGCGAGGTTACCGCTATCGTGCTGGTTCCTACCAACCTCAGAAACCCTTCTATCCCTCACAGGATTCCAAGAGGTTCACACCTAGGGGCAGAAATAGGAGGCCCGAGTGCAATTCCCCTCCTAGGGGACAGGGGGGAAAGCAAACGGCATGATGCTTTACTGGGCCAGAGGGGACTGTACAACCATTGTTTTTTGAACGACTGTCCAAGTTTATCCATTTTTGGAGGTTTATTTGCAAGGATAGTTGGGTGTTGGATATAATAAACACTGGTTATTTTATCGAATGATATGATCTACCTCCCTCTGGTCCACCTCCTACTACGTTCACGTTTATTCCACCCGCACTAAACCAGGAGGTTTCTTCCCTCCTCCTGAAGGGCGCTATATTCAGGGTAGACACTGTTAGTGATCCTAATGCCTTCTACTCAGGTTATTTCCTTGTTGACAAGAAGGGGGGTGGAAAACGTCCCATCCTTGATTTGCTACAGCTCAACGACTTTGTCCATGTGAGGTCTTTCCACATGGTCTCAGCACAGGAGATAGCGTCTCTCTTAGCCCCAGGAGTGTTCTTTGTGATCCTAGATTTGAAGGACGCTTACTTCCACATTGCCATTCATCCAGTGTGCCGGACGTTTCCTGAGCTTCCAATGCAACGGCTCTTTCTATCAATACAATGTCTTGCCGTTCAGGTTGGCCACAGCCCCTAGAGTGTTCTCTAAGTGCGTGGGGGCGATTGTAGAACATTTGGCATCTCAGGGGATAAAGATATTCTCGTATTTAGATGATTGGCTTCTCATGGAATCATCTCCAGAAGCCCTATCTAAAAGTGTCCAGGTCACCTTGACTCTCCTCGAGGAGATGGGCATGGTAGTCAATTATGAGAAATCGAAATTAGTCCCTGTTCAACATATTGAATTCATAGGCATGATTTTTGACTCGCAAAGAGCTAAAATCTTCCCTCCACGGCAAAGGATCAGGGCTATCCAGTCGCTAGTCGAAGCCTTTCGGCGGGTTCGACACTAAAAAGCGGTTACGATACAGAAATTGCTAGGTCTCATGGCATCCACGACTGCTATGGTATCACATGCCAGACTGAACATGAGCCCATTGCAGTCGTGGTTCCTTGCCTCATTTAGGATCAATGTAGATCCCCAATGGAAATGTCTGTCCCTGCCACGTGCCACCTGCCGCTCCCTAGCCTGGTGGCAGCAGGAGGACAATCTTATGAAGGGGGTCAACTTTGGGGTCCCTTCACACGACATCCAGGTGTTCACGGACGCATCCCTGAGAGGCTGGGGGCCCCAGTGCGGGCAGCTCTCAGCCAGGGATCATTGGTCTGTGGAGGAGGCTTGAATGCACATCAACATGTTGGAGCTGAGAGCATGCACTAAGACATGCACTTGTATCATTCACAGGTATTGTTCAAGGAAGACACGTCTTGGTCGCCACAGACACCACTGTGGCCAAGTATTATATCATGAAACAAGGAGGGACAGGCTCCGCAGACCTTTACAATGAAGCCATAGACATATGGAACTGGGCCATCGATCACAGGGTCCATCTTTCGGCCATTCATATAGCGGGTTCCAACAACGCCGTAGTGGACGCACTGAGCAGAGAAGTCACAGACCAACACGAGTGGTCCATTAGCTGGCGATACCTGCTGCCCATTTTCAACCAGTGGGGCACTCCACACTTAGATTTATTCGCCACCAGGGCAAACACCAAGTGCGTGTTTTGCTTCAGGGCAGCCACAGATCCCCTTTCTGTGGGGGATGCCTTCCAGCTAGATTGGGGAGGCCGCCTGAAATATGCTTTCCCTCCCATTCTTCTCCTATCCAGAACAGTGGGGAAGATAGTAACAGACAGAGCGTCGGTAATCCTCATAGCGCCCAGGTAGCCCAGGAGGCCATGGTTCTCCATAGTATGGGATCTAGCCCGAGGGAACGTTGTGACTCTCCTCCTGGAAGATGACCTTCTATTGATAGGTCAGGTCACACACCACGACCTGGCCTCCCTACACCTCACGGCCTGGCTCATCCGACAATAATTTCATTCTTGGGTCCAGTGGCCAATGTCTTACTTTCAGCCAGGAAAACCTCCACCAGAAGGGCCTATAATTTTAAATGGAACAGGTTCTCCGAGTGGTGTCAAGCTAATCTTCTCGATCCTTTCTCCCGCCCACTTAGTCGGGTATTTGACTACCTGTTATTTAGGAAGGAGTCAGGGTTAGCTAACGCCTCGATAAAGACGCACCTAGCCGCTCTCTCGGCATTCCATCACGGTGTAGACTCCATGACACTTTTCTCCCACCCTTTGGCAAAAAAATTTCTAAAGGGCCTAAATAACCTCTTCCCTCCAGTTAGAGCCATAGTTCCCCTATGGGACTTGCCACTTGTCCTCAACGCCATGATGGGAAAGGCTTTGAGCCATTGACAGACTGCGATCTTGATGCCTTGTCTTACGAAGTTACTTTTCTAGTTGCCATAACGTCTGCCAGACGAGTGAGTGATTTGAGGGCGTTGTGTTTCGACTCCCCTTTTTGCAAGGTTCATCCTGATAAGGTGGTACTCTGGACAAGCCTAGACCATCTCCCTAAGGTGGTGTCTGCCTTCCATACCTCCCAGGAGATCACCTTGCCCACTTTTTACCCCGACCCGGTTTCTGACAATGAAAAGAGGCTTCATCGCTTAGATGTCAGAAGGGCTTTATTATGTTACATTGATTGGACCCTTCTATTCAGGAGGGACTACAACTTATTCACATGTTTTAAGCGTTCCAATAAAGGCAAAGCGGCTACGTCACAAACTTTATCATGCTGGATCGTCAGGGCTATTCACTTAGCCTACATGGTCTCAAAACGTGTCTGCCCACTTGGAGTACACACGCATTCCACCAAGGCGTTCGCCTCCTCTGCAGCACTCCTATCCTCTGTCAGCATACAGGAGGTGTGTAGGGCAGCAACTTGGTCTTCTCTGATGGTGTTTCTCAAACACTATGCAGTAGACAATGATGCCACTTCAGAGACGGCTGTGGGACAAGCTGTGTTACGATTTGTATCAAAATAATTTTCTGTAAAGGTATGGTGTATTTCGTCCGCACCCACCTTCCTGACTCTTTGTTCAGCTTGCTATTCTTCCATGTGGGACTGCACGGAGGCCATGACGATGTAAAACAAATTGCACTTACCTGTAACTGTTGTTCATCGAGTGGTCCTCTGTGCAGGCACACATCCCTCCCTCCTATCCCCACTGCAGATGATCTTGACTTATACTCAGGTTGCTCTGCGGCGGTGATGGGAGAACTGAGGGATGGCCGACGCCCCTCCCCCTCATCCTGTGACTATTCTGGCGGGAAGACCTGTTACCAGGCAGGATCGGGCGAGGGGGAGGGGAGTCGTCCCTTTCTAAAGCTTTCTACTAAAAAATCTCTGAGGTTGGCCTGCGCATACGCAGATCCCATGTGTGCCTGCACAGAGGACCACTTGATCAACAACAGTTACAGGTAAGTGCAACTTGTTTTTCAGTAGCTGTGTTTGACAAAAATAGGCTCTGGGAAGGAGATACAGGGTTTTGTTAAGGGATCACTGCCCCAGAAGTGGGGTAGCTCTATAGTGAGAACTGGAAGAGAGGTTTGAGGAGAAATCTCCATACTTTTGTGTTTCTCTGGGGAAGAGAGATGGTATAATCTCCAACTTCCCTGTCTGAATGGGAACATCTATAAGAAGTTCTGGGAACTGAACTGGTTTTGTGAACTTAAGTTAAGAATTGTAATTCTGTACCAACTAAGCCACCTAAGATCTATGCCTTCTCTGAAGTGAAACTTATAACATAGCTCTGGTTCTATGCTTTTCCTAACCACTGTTTTCCCTCCAAATGTGGCACTGCAAAAAAAGAATACAAACCTCATATTGTTTCAGTGCAGAGGATGGGTTAGACCCTCTTGTAAATGTGGCAGTTTGCAGTTACCACCTTTATTTTAATTGTATATATTTTCTGCATATAATCCTTTTGCTTCACCGAAGGCAACTGTTAGACTGTTGCTGATCAGCAGTGCAAGAATGCTTTACAGCACAATCCTGTCAGACATTATTCTGACAAGTGAGGGCTCAGGAAGGGATGCAACCATTCCTGCTCCAGGCCGCATCATAACAGTGTTGCTCCAAGCCAAACTAGAATATTATGTTTGTATTGACCCTGGCAAGTCTTTGGATGGGAGACCTCCAATGGATCCCCAGGTCGTGACGCAGAGGCAGGTAATGGCAAACCACCTTTGAACGCCTCTTGCCTTGAAAACCCCATTGGGGTTGCCGTAAGTCAGATGTGACTTGATGGCAAAAAAAAACCCAACAACAGTGAGGATCAGTCTAACTGCACCTATCACAGCTGCCCACGTTCAGCAAGGCACAGCATTGAGTGAAGGAGGGCTATGGCATGGACAGATTGGGGACAACTTGGTATGCACCGATCTAAGATCATTTTGAACACCATTAAGACAATCACATACCACCTAAAACATGCCCAGTATTTGGTAACCTCTTTTAATAAAAACACTACTGACAGGCAACACAGCAATATGCACTTGGCAAACAGAAGAATGTTGCTGGACATCAGCACATGGTCACTCTGTGTGCGCCACTGAAGCCACAAGACCAGGGAATTCATAAACACATTGCACTAGAACAATCCTGCTGCTTTCAATGGGCTATAACAATTAGGTCAGTAAGTTTCCAGAATTTCAGACCCTAACTAGGTAAGATACTGGGAGAACCACGATCAGCTGTTCCACAACATTTTAAAAATAGAAACAGTAGTCACAGGTGTGTCCCCCCCAATTTGGTCTGAGGCTGTGTGTGGGAGAGGAGATTTAACTCTTCCACCCTCCATTGTTTTGCCAATAAAAAGTATAGAAGCAAAGAAAGATGGACAAGGACAATGCTTACCTTTCTTTCCCTTCCAAGGCTTCCAAAGTTTTCCAGGTGGGGCTGGGAGATCTCTCAGAGTTACAACTGGTCTCCAGATTACAGAGATCAGTTCTCCTGGATGAAATAGCTTAGAAGGGTGAAATTTATGGCATCATATCCCACTAAGCTCCCTCCCCTCCATATCTCAGAAATTGCAGAAATGGTTTTGTTTCAAAAGGGTGTGTCTCTTTGCTCTGCATGGATAACAGTGCTACCATTTGTGTGAAGGTGTGGTATTTAAAATATGTTCTGAAAGTATGTTTTTTAAATTTAACTTTAAATATATTGAAGAGAACTTTCCTGAAGTTCCCTCCCTCTGTTAATATTCTTTGCTGACTGCAATGTGAACTGGCATCTCTGCTTCTTTGAAGTCCAGATAGGGCTGCCAAGGGATCTCACACGAGATCCTCAAGAACCACCTACTCATTTCCTTCTTAGCATTTTGGATATTATTTTTGAACACAATTATTTTTGTTATAGAGACCAATTTTATCTACAAACGAGAGTAGCAGCCATGGGCGCGGCATGCACACCAGCTGTAGCCAATATCTACATGATCAACTTTGAGAAGGATTATATTTATGAAAATAACCCATTTGTGACACATTTATTGGTTTATAAGCGTTATACTGATGATTTGTTTATGACATTTGAAACACAGGAGAATTTTGATTCATTTACTAGTTGGATTAACACACTGGATTCCAATCTCTCTTTTTCAGGCAATTCTAGCCAGAGTTCGAGTTTGGATTTGGAAGTGTATAATTCTAGAAATCCTTGTATTGCTGTTAAACCTTTTCGTAAACCATTATCAAGAAATGCTTATTTGCATTATAACTCATACCATCCGAGGCATTTGCATGACAATCTTCCGTTTAGCCAATACTTAAGGTTGAAGAGAAATTCTTCTTCTATGAGGGACTACAATCTTGCGGCACAAAAATTGGATTGAGAACTTTTAAGTAAAGGCTATCCGACATCTATCTTGAAACAAGCCCGTAGTAAAGCCAAAATGTGATCACGTGCCTCGCTATTGCAATCGACTACTCAGATAGATGCGACAATAAAAAATAGGACATTACACTGGTCATTATTATATAGTCCCAGATCTCACTATATTACTAACACGGTGAGAAAACATTGGCACATTATTAAGTCTGTTCCTGGTTGTCAGGATCCACCTCGTTGTGGACTCCGCAAAACAAGATCTATTAAGGACCAAATTGTGAAATCTGATGTTCTACTTCCTAGATCCCCACACTTCGCTGTCGGCCATTTTAGTTGTGGAGGCTGTTCAGTTTGTCCCCTATCTCTTCCTGTTAAAAATATGAGCGCAGTAAACGCTAAATTCAAATTTGAACTGCGCCATTTTTCTAACTGTGCCTCTTCCTTTGTGGTTTATTGTATAATTTGTCCATGCACACTCTTTTATATCGACAGCACAATTCGTAACGTAAGAACGCGAATTCTGGAACACAGGTCGCGAATCAGGGCGGGCATTCTTGAGGCTCCCCTGGTCCACCATTATAAAGAGAAAGGACATAATGATTCTGATATTCTTTTCTTTGTAATTTGGCAACTTCATCCGCATTGTTTTGACCATAAAGATGCACAGAAAATATTGCATCAATATGAATCTTAAGTTCATTTTTTTGTTCCAGACTCTGGCTCCACGAGGTCTCAATACGAAGATTGATTTTTCCTGCTTTTGGGGTTAACCCATTACATCTACAGCAGCTACATGAAGTAACCATCTTTTAGCGTCTAGGTGGCATTTACCTTTTAAGACATTTCCCCTTTAAGAAATTGCATAGTTGGTTTGAGCAGCTGGGTTGCATGTAGAAAGGAGTGGTTTTCAGTTGTATGTATTTAAACTTCTGTTTAATCCTTTTGAAAATAAGCCTTGGAAAATTCACTTAGCTCTTTTTGAGCTCTCTTCAAACTTTTAAATACTCATTGAAGTATATTGAGCAGCTAGAGATACTCTTTGAGGTATGTTTTTTATATACAATAATTTTAATATTACTTAATAAAATGTATGATTTTTAAAAATGTTAAAAATTATAAGAATATTATGCAGGACTGTATATGCCTTTTTATTATTTAGGCTGATGAAGCCTTAGGTGAAATGCATTTGAATACCATGGATCTACGTTCTTTCCTCGATCCAGTTCTGAACACTTTTGATGGTCCCCACTGGACTATTGGCATTATCCCTTTTAAGGGAATCTCAAGACACAGACGAAACTGCGTATACTTTTTTGAGCTTATGGACTTCTTTTCCCATAAGCTATTTGGCTTTATATATTCTTCTGGTGGTGGCTACTTATGATAATTGTTGTATATATTGTATATAGTATGCACTTTTTGTTCAGTTCTGTTGTCTTTTTGCAGTCTTGGTGTGTAGTGTGTTGTCACTTGAATACATTTTGATGTTTGAATTTTTTGTTGTATGTTATTTTGAACTATTCAACACAACTGAGAGTAATTTTGTTTTGGTTGGAACCCCCAGGTAATAGCTGGTGATCTCCTGCTATTACAACTGATCTCCAGCCGCTAGAGATCAGTTCACCTGGAGAAAATGGCTGCTTTGGCAATTGGACTCTATGGCATTGAAGTCCCTCCCCTCCCCAAACCCTGCCCTCCTCAGGCTCCGCCCCAAAAACCTCCCACCGGTGGTGAAGAGGGACCTGGCAACTCTAAGTCCAGAAACTCTTTCTATCTGCATTTAAGTCTGAAAAGCTTTTACTATGGAGTAAGTTTCATTACACTCAGTGGGACACTTCTGAATAAGCATGTCAAGGATCACTCAGCACACACATTCACTGCCTGCTAATAGGGAGGGTTTGCTCATTTGTGCCGATGTGGATGGGCACTATACAACAGAATCTAATAGGTCAAACTAATGAATCGCAGACTTTAATGAGAACCAGAGACAGTTTCTAAAGTAGCATTACTCACTGCTTGCATTTCTTATGGCTGAAGAGTTAAGTCTCGGATTGCAGGGTAAAGACAGGCAAGAATAACTAGGGTCACGTTAATCAAACATTAGCCAGCTCCTTTTGACTTGAATGAGGAAGGTAAATGCTAGAGGAAGGTAAAAGTGAATGAACAGACCCAATGAATTAGAACTAATGTGTGTGAAATGTTTTAGTGAAAGGGTAGGCTCTTAAGCAGCAGAGTTCCAGGACTGAGCGGATGGTTTCTATTTTTTCAGATTCTCCATCTTAAAAGGACAGAACTATGAGGACCCCCTGTAACAGAAACGAAACAAACAAAAATATAATTTATCTGCATGAGACTAACAATTATACAGCCACATAGAAAAGATTTTCTTTCTCCTAATAACAGCAGGCTCCAGAAAATTGCAGGATTACACCAACAGTGGACTGAACCCAGCACTTAATCTCCAGAACTGGCTAGATCTACAAGAAAATATACAGCAGCACCTATGATCTATCCCTGGTCTTTAGGTTCCTTGCACCCAGATCCAGCAAGGAAGATTTGGCATGGAGAGGGAGGCTTCCACATGCATAGCAATGCATATGCAGATGTGCATCTCCATCCACATAACAATGCTCACCTGAGTCCCACCAGATGGCCTCCTGCCCATCCAGCTGCATGAGTAGAGCAGGATCAGGGCTGAGTATATTGCAAAAGCATTAAGCTGTGTATGGACATGATATTAAGGAACTTGCAGGAATTGTACAGATGTGGTCCAGGACTTAAAGTGTAGATGTGGAGAAACTGAACATTGAAATACAGCATGCCTGCACAACCAGAGGAAGTCCTAAACTTCCTGCTCAAGGGCAAAGAGCTGTTGCAGCCCCCCCTCTGGCTCCAGCTTACTGAGGACCAAACTAGATGTGACTGTGGCCTTGTGGCCACCATGCGGACACACCAGAATTTTAAAGCCCAAAACAGGCAATTTTTGATCAGGCTGAGTTCTGAAACTTGCTGCACTCGCTGTGAAAATGACCAAAATGACCAAAAAACAGCCTCATAGTATTCCTGCTTTGAAGGGAGGGGTTGGATGGGAGGGACAAACATGTGGGAGGGAGAAGCCAGAATGGACTTGGGGAGAAAAACCCGAAGTTAGGAACATGCATGGAAATGGCAGCAATTTGCCCCCCTCTTGCCTCAAAGCAGAATTTAAGTTCGTGATAAAACATAAAATGGAACCGTGGGTAAAGCACGAGGTAACCTCTGAAGGTCCGTAAAATCATGAATGCCAACAAAGCCTCAAAGCAGTCCCACAGGGATCACGAGGCTAAATACCCCTGCATAAATGGCCCTAGTTTGGCCCTGAGATGACTAGGTGGAAATTTTGAGTGTGTGCTGTTGAACTAAACCTGAAGAGTTTCAAAGAATGGGAATCTGACCTGACCTGTCTCGGATGGGATGCAGAGATCTGAGGATATGGACACTGGATGTCAACCAGCATTTAGCATCCAGGATAAATACCCTTTGAACACAACTCCACTGGGAAAGGTTGAAAATAAATGAGGTGTGGACTTCCGGTAAGGACACTGATCGAAGTGCAGTGCCTCACTGGGAGCTCCCAGTGAAGGACCGAGAAATGTCTAAAATTGGGGCAAATATTGCCCCTTGCCCGATTCCTAAAAAGTGGAATGGGAGCCAGGAATTCTTCTGCTGCCAGTGAAGAGTGGTGTTGACTCCTGCGCTCTTCGGGAGTGCTTTTTTAAGACTCCTGGAGGCTCAGATGCTGTCCCGCCAGGCTGAGAGGATTTAAATCACCGCAGACGTTTTCTTTTGGAATCAGGCTTCGCTCTCCCTTACCCAACATCATCAACGCAACTACTTAAGGGAACAAAAGCCTCACCCTCCGAAATCTGAGTGAGTGACAAGAATCTTTTTGTTGACATTGGAAAACAAATAAAATAGAACTTTAAAAATAAGAGTATAGCTTCCTAACCGCCCGACCTCGAAAATAAATATACAGGACTTTGTAAAGAGTTTGAATTAAAACAGCAGGAAGCTTATTAAAGCTATTGGAGGATAGACTAAACAAACGGGACTGAGAATTGACATACCAAGATCCAATAGCAAAGTCTGAATCCTTGAGAGAGGAGGAGGAAGTTAAAAATGTCCCTCCTCCAGTAATGGCCTCCGTATAGCTGATTTCTAACTGCGCGGCAAGCCAAAGAGAAAGAGAACTACTAGGCGAAGTCAGAGAAAGCTGGCTGCAAAGCGATGCCGCAGGACCGGAAGTACGTCAGCAGGTGTAACCGGTAAATACATCCTACTTACTATAGAGAGGAGACGGCAGAAGGTCTGCGGCACTTCCTATTTCCTGTCTAAGAAGCTGACCTAGAGCATCCTCAATCTCGATGGTACTCAAATTCTTATAACTTGATTAATAAGATAATCGGAGGGCAAAACCAAAATTAAACATAGCAAAATGGTTGGGAGGACACACTAGCACCTTAACTCTCAAGGCTTGAAGCATTGGAGCCTGCTGAAAAACTGACAATTTTTGCTGGATTTCATGTCTATTCCACGGCAATGCTCTGGATCATTTCATAGTCCTGCTTTAACAAAACCTTCTGACACTATGGCAGAGAAGCAAGACAAGAAAATGCAAGAACTTTTGGCCAAACAGACTGATACCTTCACTAAACAGATGGAACAAATGTCCAAGCAGCAAATGGAGCAGATGTCTAAACAGCAGGAAAAGTAAATGAGTCAATTAACTGAGATGCTAGCTGGGATAGTAAAAGAAGTAAAGGATACCAAAACCCAGGTTACCTCACTGCAAACTGATATGAAGTCTATGGATGCCTCAGTTAAGAAGATGATGGAAGATGTAGTAACTGGACACCATCGACTTCAGGAGACTATACCGAGGAAGCAAGAAAAGAACAGTAGAAACCCCCAACAGAAGTCTTTTAAAAAGAAGGGATGAAGGGTTGGAGGGTATTAAAATAATGGGAATAAGGGGAGGTGTAGGGAAATAATTATAATTTTTTTTCTTTTTTAAATTTACATGGTAAGTAGTTCTATCCTAGTTTTTGGAATAATTTATACTCTATTAGCACTTTTAATTACTTTCAATGTTAATTAATCATATCAGATAGGGTTACAAAGTTATGGTGTATGCATGGATATAAGAAAGAAATACATAAATAAAAATAAATATATAATGTTCTAGAAGGATAGGCAAAGAGTAATACAAAGAAGTGACTGGATTAAGAATGGGTTAGAGGATGTTGGGGGGGAAGTTCAAATTGTTATATGTATTTTACCATTCAGCACCGTATTATTATTGTTTATATATGGAAAAATAAGCTAGATGGTATATCGAATGGGATTATTGTATCAACTTTATGGAAAAAGTAATAAAAATTTTATATATAAAAAAGAAGATGACGGAAGACCATAAAGAAGTCAAGAAGAAAGTGGACACACATGAAAAACAACTGGAACAGCTGCAGATGCAGGAAGAATCCACGAAGGACCAACTTGCTATGATGGACTTGAAAGCCAGAGAAACTAACCTACGCCTGCAAAATCTACCTGAGGATTGTGGTAGCACCAGAGAATCGTTGGTTAAGATTTTGGCTGAATTGTTTCACATCAATGAACAAGAATTAGATCATGCCATCAAGAGAATTTACAGGATTCCTTTACCACCTAACATGAAAAGAGCAAAAGCAAGAGATGTTATGATATCCTTTTATGGTATCAGGATGAAAGATATAATAATGCAACAGCATTATCAAGACCCAATAGTTTTGGAAGGCAATACACTGATACTCTTGAAGGATATACCAAGACACTTGATGACAAAAAGGAATATATTCAAAGAATTCACAACATCTTTAAGAAAAAGTGGAATCAAATATAGGTGGTTGTTACCACAAGGATTGGCATTTACCTACAAAGATGTGAAGTATACAATCACTACAAAAGAAGATGTTGGAAATTTTTTTAGAAAGTACAAGAAAGAGCTTGTAGGCTATACACCAGATCAGAAACATGATTCAAACCAAGAAGAAGATGAGGACATGTCCAAAGGAGCAGTGGGCGGATTATAAAACTATATAATTAAAATTCTGACAACATGGCTAAAGCTATATTGTGGAATGTAAATGGTTTGAATAAGAAAGTGAAGAGGGGACGGATTTTTAAATTTTTACAAAAACAAAAATACTCACTAATATGCTTGCAAGAAACACATCTCGAAGAAAGATAAAAAATATTTGGAGAGGAAAAATTTGGGGCAATCTTTCATTTCATCAGCTAAAACAAAAACAAAAGGACTCGTTATATATGCCCATGCTTTGTTTGCTCCAGAATTAGTATATAAGGATGAAGAGGGCAGAATACTATTGGTACGAGTTAAAATATGCGGACAAAAAACATTGATTGCAGGGATATATGCTCCAAACGAGGGGAAAGCACAATTTTACAAGCAACTTTACGATATCTTATTGCAATACGCAGAAGAACAAATACTGCTGATGGGAGACTTTAATGGAGTTATAGACTGTTCACTAGATAAGAAATCAATAGCAAAGGACGAAAGGGAAGGCTGCCTACCTAAAACTTTTTCTCAATTAATCGAGGAATATAAAATACAGGACATCTGGAGGACAATGAATACTACATCTAAAGAATACACTTTTTACTCCGCAAGACATAATTCACACTCCAGAATAGATATGATATGGGCAAGTAAATCTATATTCACCCAATTGAAAAAGGTGCAAATAATACCGAGGACTTTTTCAGACCATAACCCGGTCGCTTTTGAGTGGTACAATAGACAAGCATTCAGATGAAGGCTCAATGATAGACTACTGAAAGATGATAAAATAAGGAAAGAAATTCAGGACATTATTAAGGACTATTTCCAAATCAATATGAATGGAGAAACTAATTTGAATATTGTATGGGATGCTTTTAAGGCTGTGCTAAGAGGATATATGATTCAAAAGAACACTGCATGGAAGAAAAAAACAATTGCAACAAACAAATGACACACTCTGGGAATTACAAACTTTAGAACAAAAACTTATTTTGGAAATGCAAGAAGACCAGAGGAAACAGATTGTGACAAAAATCAAGGTGGTTAAACACCAATTAAATTTGGTGGTTATGGAAGAAATGAATAAAAATATGAAATATGCAAAGCAGAGATATTTTGAACAAGCAAATCGACCGGGCAAATTTTTGGCTAGTCAATTAAGAGATTCCATGCAGAAAAAGATAATTAGCAAAATACAGACCTCAAAAGGATCGGATTATACAACAACAGATATACTGAAAAAATTTGAATCATTTTACACGAGACTATATAAAAAAGACAATATTTCGGGGGAGGGGAATGGACAAGTATTTGAGCAATGTAAAGGTTAGCAAGCTATCCTCTGAACAGCAAAGAATTTTGGATGTATCAACTACAATGGCAGAAATAGAGGATGCAATAATGAAACAAAAGACAGATAAAACACCAGGTCCAGATGGAATTACAGCTTTATTTTACAGGACATTTAAGGATGATTTGAAGAATTCTTTTTTGCAGGTATGTAATACAATTTTAGACACAGGATTATCTCCAGAGACATGGTCGCATGCTTACATATCGCTGATTCATAAGACTGGAAGAGACATGGAAAGAGTAACTAACTATAGACCAATATCCCTTTTAAATGTGGATTACAAAATATATGCTTCTATCTTATCTAACCGTTTGAAGCAATTTATAACATCTTTGATTTATGAAGATCAAGCGGGATTTGTTCCTGGACGACAGATAAAAGATAACTTGAGGATTTTATTAGATGCGATTGAATACCATGAGCAGAATAATCAACATAAAGTAGCTTTTGTTTTTTTGGTCGCAGAGAAAGCTTTTGACATGGTTTCTTGGGGATATATGAAAAAAGTGTTGGAAAAAATGAATTTTGGGATAAGATTCCGGACAGGAATTGATGCGATATATAACATTAAAAAAGCTAAAATATTAGTAAATGAATCAATATCAGAAAGCTGTGAAATACAAAAAGGAACCAGACAAGGATGCCCGTTATCTCTTCTGCTTTTTATTTTGACTTTGGAAACTTTATGTTGTAAGATCTGGGAAACAGAAGTAATTCACGGTTTGAAAGTAAACAAACAAGAATTCAAATTGAGAGCCTTCGCAGATGACTTATTATTTATTCTGATTGATCTGAATCAATCTGTAAATTATTTACTAGAGCTATTGAAGCAATATGGAGAAGTCTCTGATTTTAAGGTAAATCAAGATAAGACTCAAACTTTATTTAAAAATATTTCAAAAGAAGAACAAAAATATTTTGTGGACATTACAGGATGGGAGAACACTAACAAGGTTAAATACCTAGGTACTTGGATTACAAATAAAAATAAAGATTTATTGGAGAATAATTATGTGAAACTTTGGGAATCTGTCAAAAAAGATATGATATCATGGTCCAATAAAAATATTTCATTGCTGGGCCGTATTTCAGTAACTCAAATGAATATTTTACCAAGGTTACTTTTTCTATTTCAGACTTTACCAATAGAGGAACAATCTAAATGTTTTGATGTTTGGAGGAAGGACTTGCTGAATTTTATATGGCAAGGGAAAAAGTCTAGAATTGCCTATAAATACTTGGTTGACTCTAAAGAAAGAGGATTTGCTTTACCAAACTTTAGATTATACGCGGAAGCATCAGCTTTAGTATGGCTAAAAGATTGGATACAATTTTTAAAAAATCGATTGCTGGACTTGGAAGGCTTTGATAATAGATATGGGTGGCATGGTTAATTATGGTATGATAAACTTAAGATTCATAAGACTTTCCAGCATCACATTGTTAAATCTTCAATAATAAAAATTTGGCTAAAATATAAATATCTTCTGGAAACTAGAACACCTCTATGGATCTCTACACAAGAGATGTTAACAATGAGACCATTGAGACCATCACAATTTTTTACTTATCAAGATTTATTGGTATGGAAGGACAGTAAATGTACCCTAAAGGAATATGAAGAATTGAAGGAATATATTACCTGGTTTCAATATCATCAAATACAATCTGTATTTTTACAAGATATGAAGATTGGTTTTACCAAAGACAAATCACCTTTTCAACGAATACTATTAGATAACAATGAACATTTAATATAAAAAATGTTCAAGATGTTATTGATTTTATACACGGAACAAGATCAAATTAAACCAACGATGATAACTTGGGCACAGACATTGGGTCATGACATTTCTTTGCACAAATGGGAAAGACTTTGGTCAAAAGATATGAAATATATATGTTCACAATCATTGAGAATATATATAAAATGATTTATAGATGGTATTTAACACCAAAGCAATTAGCCAAAATGTATGGAAATATGTCACCAAAATGTTGGAAATGTCAAGAAGAACTGGGTTCTTTTCATCACGTTTGGTGACTATGTGAGAAGGCAAAAAACTTTTGGGATATGATTTATAATGAATTGAAGTTGATATTACAACAAAATATCCCTAAAACACCGGAGATGATGCTGTTAAGTATAATACCGGACTCTATAGTGACTCAGAGATCTTTTTTGATACATGCCACTATCGCTGCTAGGTTGGTCTATGCTAAGAAATGGAAAACGTCGGAGATACCTGATAAGACCGATTGGATAGATAAAATGATGGAACTAGCTGAAATGGCAAAACATACAACATTAATAAATCAAAAAGAAGACATTGAATTTGCGGTAGAATGGGAGGCATGGACAATATATTGTATGAATGAATTTAATTGTGATATCAAGGGATATGTTTTGATCTAATTCAGATTGGTTGAGATAATTAAGAGGTGACAATAGTTAACTAGATATATATGCTAAAGACACAGGTGATTTATTATAAAGAATTAGACAATAAATACAAAGAGTGTGACAATGATAATAAATGGACAGAGGAGGGGAGAGGGGAAGTCAAAGATATATACGTTTGTTAAATGACAAGATAGAACTTATTAGATTATACAATATGTTAATGGATTTTTGTAACTGAATTTGAATTAACTTGAAAAATAAAAAAAATATTAAAAAAATAAAAAATAAATGAGGTGTCTGTCTGAGATCGGCAGGGTTGCTTTTGTTCTAAAGGCAAGATCACAGAGCGCTGTGCCCGACAGCACCTCGATTGAATCAAAATGCTTATAATAGGTGTGGAGTGGGTCACATTTGGTTGTGTCAATCTCTCTCTGGGCTATCTCTGAGTCAGGACTACAACTGTCTCTGAGTTACTTAGCTGTTGTATTTCACAGCTAAGATTCAATCATGCGAAGTGGACTGCTCCTGTCTACTTTCATGCCCAATTCATTTCCTTTGTCCTGCAAATACTCTGTGGGATAACTCCAAGACAAGGGCTTGCCAGACCTTTTGGAGTTTAGCAGAACAGGTGTCCTGTCACAGACCAAGGGCTAGAGACTAATGCCATGAAAGCGGAGGCAGAAAGGTTATGGCAACACTAAGGTTATCAGAATTGCCTGAATAGGCACAAGAAACTGTTATAAGGGCTTCACCAGTCAGCTAATTAGCAAAGGCACTTTACCTTGGCTGCATTTGCTTTTCATTTCTATTGCCACATTTTAGTGTGGGGGCTATTTTAGGGCACTTACCCATGGTCACAGGGATATGGAAGAAGGACTTGCTAAGGTGCCAAAAATAGAGTAGAAGAAGCTAGCCACTAGCTGAGCTGCTGTCTTTTCAAAGAATCCTGGAAGTCAGTGCTCTTGTTTAAGTATAGTAAAATGAGTTCTCACGTGGCCAGCCAAAACCTGGGCTGCTATGGTTTTACAAAGTGTTTGCAAACATACTAACTGTTGTGTCTGTACAAAGAGCAAAGGAATCTAAATGTTGTCAACTGGGAAGGCTTCAGAGTTGTGGTATACATGTGTGTGTGTGAATGGTGAATTTCTGGTGCTACTTTTGCTTTCTTAAGGGCATCTGTATTGCCTTCTGGTGACTCAGACCATTAAGAAAAAATTAACAGAATTCTGTTCAGCAAAGCATCTTAGTATGTGTTTATGTGCTTTGGTGAAGAGAATAAAATTACACTGACCACAGCATGATAAATGCAAGTGTATCGCCTCCCTTACTTTCAGATTAGCAGTATACAGAATTAGGATGTTAGTTTCATTAATGTCAATGGGCCTTAATAAAAATGAAGCTATGTATCACTCACACAACAGAGAAATAAATGCAGAGTATTTATTACTGCATATACAAGACACCTGCATTTTTTTTTTAAAAAAAAACCTTGTTCCTGAAATATCACCGATTGTGCTGAGAATACATCCCTTCTCTCAAAGTAGGTTGGTCATATTTTGTTTTAAAAGGGGGCAGAAGGTTGGGAATATATTTTAAAATAACGCATGACTTGGATTAACCCGGTGTGAGTCCAAGGAAAAAATACATTTCCTTGACAGTAGTAATTTTAAGTACCTTGGGGATAAGACCTCTCTGGTAGGGATGATTTATAAATATCCAGCAAAGATGCAAGTTTATCACAGATGGGAAAATGATCCTTGCCTTCCCATTCATTTGGCAATGGAATTTTAATAAGACACTCCCGTGGGTTCCCATTCAGTGCATCACTGGGTGTCTTGGGCTCCACACTGCCAATAACATACCTGGTTGTTCAGAGTTTGCTCATCACAGAGGCAAGCCACAACTGTAACACTTCCATCTGACTTGCCTTTAGGGTAACAGCTGTAGGAGAGGATGAAGATACAAACAAAAGGCTCAGATAATCTAGTTAGACCATGATGGGTAGCTGTGTTTGTCTGTAAGCAGTAGAAAAGAGCAAGAGTCCAGTAGCACCTTAAAGACTAACAAGAGTCCAGTAGCACCTTAAAGACTAACAAAATTTCTGGCACAGTATGAGCCTGAAGAAGTGAACTGTGACCCATGAAAGCTCATACCCTGTCAGAAATTTTGTTAGTTTTTAAGGTGCTACTGGACTATTTTTCTTCTCTACCAATAATCTAGTTGTGCTACAGCAAACCATATATCAAATATCCGAACAGTACCATTACATATCTATCACATTTTTATCCTTTCATTCCTCCAAGTTCAGAGCAGCACACATGGCTTCTTTCCTCCCTTCCCTTCCTCACAACAACCTCTGAGGTAGAGAGAGCGGGGCAGACTGGCCATTTCATTTTTACAGGGAGGTTCCCAATGGGATGCTACCTAGAGGGCTGCTGATAGCCTGCAGCAAGCAGAGCCAAGGCCCAAAGATTCTGCCAGCACCACTAGGCTTGGACCGTTCAAAGGTACCACTGATTCACCAGCTGCCTCTTCCTGTTCCACCACTGGTTGGCAGCAGTGTAGAAGGAGGCACCATTGTTGGCACTACCGGCCAGGTGTGAGCTGAGTGTCCCCCATGGTGCTGGCTTATCACATTGCCGAGGCCACGCTGCTCGGTTTGCTCTCGGGCCATTTTAGCTTCCCAGTCTGGTCCTGTGAGAATGACTAGCCCAAGATGAACTACATGACTGAGAGAAGATTTTAACCTGGATCTACCCCATCCCTAGTCAGACATTCAAACCACTGCATCATACTGCATAATTCTTGAAAGGCAGACACAGTGACTGGCCATAGTTGATGTCTGATGTAACCTGCATCATTTTACATATTCATTTTATGACACAATCTTCACTGAGGTACAAAATTGGGACAACTAAATCCATAAATTATAACCACAATGCCGTAGAGCTAAGTTTGGGATACTGCAAGTCACAATTTAATGAAGAACTTCTTCAGACGTTATATCATTAAGTACACATTACAAACCTATCTTGTGCATTAATTAAAACTGCACTCATTAAACCTTAGTCAAAAAGGGCAAGAGTCCAGAAGCACCTTAAAGACTAACAAAAATATTTTCTGGTAGGGTATGAGCTTTCGTGAGCCACAGCTCACTTCTTCAGATACAGCTAGAATGTGAATCCATCGGTCTTTAAGTAGAGGAACAGTATGTAAATGTGAATAGCAGGCTTGATGGGATTAGGTGTGATATGCAGAAGAGTCTGTGATGTCCAGAGGAGAGATGGGTGTGGAGAAATCAGCATTGGTAATGGGCCATGAATGCAAGGTCTTTATTCAGCCCAGGTAAATGCATTGACTTTAGTTTGAATATAAACTGTAATTCAGCAGTTTCTCTTTCCAATCTCCCTTTAAAATTCCTTTGTAAGAGAACTGCTACTCTTAAAACTGCAACAGAATGTCCTGGAAGGTTGAAATGTTCACCCACTGGTTTTTGAATATTGTGGTTTCACAATATTAATTAAACCTTGTTCATTCATTAAACCTATCTTGTGCATTTATTAAATCCATACATACACATCTTTTTTTTAAAAAAAAACCTTGTTCCTGAAATATCACCGATTGTGCTGAGAATACATCCCTTCTCTCAAAGTAGGTTGGTCATATTTTGTTTTAAAAGGGGGCAGAAGGTTGGGAATATATTTTAAAATAACGCATGACTTGGATTAACCCGGTGTGAGTCCAAGGAAAAAATACATTTCCTTGACAGTAGTAATTTTAAGTACCTTGGGGATAAGACCTCTCTGGTAGGGATGATTTATAAATATCCAGCAAAGATGCAAGTTTATCACAGATGGGAAAATGATCCTTGCCTTCCCATTCATTTGGCAATGGAATTTTAATAAGACACTCCCGTGGGTTCCCATTCAGTGCATCACTGGGTGTCTTGGGCTCCACACTGCCAATAACATACCTGGTTGTTCAGAGTTTGCTCATCACAGAGGCAAGCCACAACTGTAACACTTCCATCTGACTTGCCTTTAGGGTAACAGCTGTAGGAGAGGATGAAGATACAAACAAAAGGCTCAGATAATCTAGTTAGACCATGATGGGTAGCTGTGTTTGTCTGTAAGCAGTAGAAAAGAGCAAGAGTCCAGTAGCACCTTAAAGACTAACAAGAGTCCAGTAGCACCTTAAAGACTAACAAAATTTCTGGCACAGTATGAGCCTGAAGAAGTGAACTGTGACCCATGAAAGCTCATACCCTGTCAGAAATTTTGTTAGTTTTTAAGGTGCTACTGGACTATTTTTCTTCTCTACCAATAATCTAGTTGTGCTACAGCAAACCATATATCAAATATCCGAACAGTACCATTACATATCTATCACATTTTTATCCTTTCATTCCTCCAAGTTCAGAGCAGCACACATGGCTTCTTTCCTCCCTTCCCTTCCTCACAACAACCTCTGAGGTAGAGAGAGCGGGGCAGACTGGCCATTTCATTTTTACAGGGAGGTTCCCAATGGGATGCTACCTAGAGGGCTGCTGATAGCCTGCAGCAAGCAGAGCCAAGGCCCAAAGATTCTGCCAGCACCACTAGGCTTGGACCGTTCAAAGGTACCACTGATTCACCAGCTGCCTCTTCCTGTTCCACCACTGGTTGGCAGCAGTGTAGAAGGAGGCACCATTGTTGGCACTACTGGCCAGGTGTGAGCTGAGTGTCCCCCATGGTGCTGGCTTATCACATTGCCGAGGCCACACTGCTCGGTTTGCTCTCGGGCCATTTTAGCTTCCCAGTCTGGTCCTGTGAGAATGACTAGCCCAAGATGAACTACATGACTGAGAGAAGATTTTAACCTGGATCTACCCCATCCCTAGTCAGACATTCAAACCACTGCATCATACTGCATAATTCTTGAAAGGCAGACACAGTGACTGGCCATAGTTGATGTCTGATGTAACCTGCATCATTTTACATATTCATTTTATGACACAATCTTCACTGAGGTACAAAATTGGGACAACTAAATCCATAAATTATAACCACAATGCCGTAGAGCTAAGTTTGGGATACTGCAAGTCACAATTTAATGAAGAACTTCTTCAGACGTTATATCATTAAGTACACATTACAAACCTATCTTGTGCATTAATTAAAACTGCACTCATTAAACCTTAGTCAAAAAGGGCAAGAGTCCAGTAGCACCTTAAAGACTAACAAAAATATTTTCTGGTAGGGTATGAGCTTTCGTGAGCCACAGCTCACTTCTTCAGATACAGCTAGAATGTGAATCCATCGGTCTTTAAGTAGAGGAACAGTATGTAAATGTGAATAGCAGGCTTGATGGGATTAGGTGTGATATGCAGAAGAGTCTGTGATGTCCAGAGGAGAGATGGGTGTGGAGAAATCAGCATTGGTAATGGGCCATGAATGCAAGGTCTTTATTCAGCCCAGGTAAATGCATTGACTTTAGTTTGAATATAAACTGTAATTCAGCAGTTTCTCTTTCCAATCTCCCTTTAAAATTCCTTTGTAAGAGAACTGCTACTCTTAAATCTGCAACAGAATGTCCTGGAAGGTTGAAATGTTCACCCACTGGTTTTTGAATATTGTGGTTTCACAATATTAATTAAACCTTGTTCATTCATTAAACCTATCTTGTGCGTTTATTAAATCCATACATACACATCTTTTTTTAAAAAAAAAATCTCTGAACACTGTGAAAGCAAGCAATGGAGAGGCAGGTGAAAGAAAGCAGATCCTGAGTGGTGTTTAGAAAATTACTCTTACTGTCTACCATATTCTTACCCCACTGTTTCTTCATAAGGGTCTGGGCACACAGTGGTGAGGTAAAGAATATGCTTTCCCATACTGTCAAGAAGAGGTTTGGTTTTTTAACCTCCTTTTGGCTGGATAAGAAACTAGAGTGAGGCTCCATGCTCTCCAGGAGCTGCTTCTCTGCACAATGAAGAATTAGGATACAGAAAAAGTGTTTAGAAAGGCTGCACCTATTGAATTACTGCCTAGTCAGACACTTGCTAACATGACCAGATCACTTACTTCTGCATTGACCATCGCTATGCTGGCATACTCTGTTGCCTAACTCAGCAACTGCATGTGCTAATATAAAACACTTCTATTCTGCCTTTCCCACCATCCAGAGGCTATTGAGCTTGTCCCGAAGAACTGGGCTCAGGGGATGCATGTCAAAACAACAAAACAAAATAAAACAATAAAGGGCATACCTCAAAGACCTCTGCAAATTTTGAAATAAGTTTAACACTCTAAATAATGGACTTTATAATATTTATCAGCAAAAATGATCGAAAACCATGAAAATCCCTCCTCTGGACAAAAAAATTCAAGCTGCTGTAACTCTGCTATTTTCCACCCAATTTCCCTGAAATGTGAACAGCACGTGCACTTTACCATGGGAAGTCTTCACACCACACTTTACAGAGATGGGATAAATCATATACATTTCATAAGAAACACAACAGTTTAGAGTGGCAAAATGCTACAATGTGGCTGTATAACACGGGAAAGGAAATCTTCTAAATACCTCCCCCAAAACCAGAAATCTGGCGACCCAGGTCTACTAGGTCTAATAGCAGAGGCAGTTCATAGGGTGCTGATGCCACAGCCACGGCGTCACCCATTTCTGCTCAGGCACAAAGACAACAGTTTATCCATTTTTGTCCTGCCTTGGGGGGGGGGTGACATTATTGCTGTCTGCATTTGAATTTGCAGAGTGCACGAGGCAGGTGGGAATATGCGTTGGCTGCTGCTGAGGAAATAAAGTTCACCCACAGCCTTTTGCCTTAGCAGGCTAATATGAGTCCTTTATTGTAAGGAACTCCATTCTAGACAGAATAGAGTAGACAGAGACAGGATTCTAATCTAATGGATGGAGATGTAGGAAAGCGTGTCCTGCTCTTATGGTTGCAAGATGAAGAGAAGGTGTTAGCCAGAAGAAAGATTCTCAGAGAGGACCAGAGGGTGGCCGTGTTGGTCTGTAGTAGAACAGTTAGATTCGAGTCCAGCAGCACCTTAGAGACCAACAAGATCTTCAGGGTATAAACCTTTGAGAGTCAAATCTTGCTGGTTCCTGATAGTAACCATCTACACATCAAAAGGACAGCATCAGATCAGTTAGAAGGGAAGGGATGCACAGATCCTCACCTGTCTATCTCTGTGACTTTCTATAGTCCCCCTCTGGAGTCTGAGGCTAAGAGACAGCACAGTCTTTCACTTCCAACAGTTTGAATATATGACACTGACTTAGGCTAGATCAGACAGTTGGTCTATCAAGCTCACATATTGCCTCCTATGACTGGCAGCGAAAAGTCTGTCCCAGCCCTTGCTATTCTTCAACTAGAAACGCCAAAGACTGAGCCGGGGGGCATTCTGCATGCAAAGCAGATGCTCTGCAACTGAGCCGTAACCACCCCCCCACTGCCTCTCCCCGACATCCAATGTAAACACAATAATATACAAGTCTATTTAATTATCACAACAATACATATAAATTACCATTAAAATCTCTAATACAGTATCAGATTCAGAGGCAACAAATGACAATCATGTACGAACTCTCAGTCAGGAGAGACAAAGTGGGTGGCAAGATGAACCGGGCTTAATTACATAGAAAGCAGAACAGGGAGGCCAGTTTTGATGGAAACTGTTGTAAATTCCATCCATAAAGTTGTAAGCTAGTTTATGTGTCCATTGGTGAGAAAAGCAGGATATAAATATATAAACAGATGTCTTGGAATGGAACATATAATGTTTCATCACACTTTAGAATAGAATGTCCATCTGTATTAATCTTCAGGTGTAGGAATTATAATGGAGGTTCTCCTGATGTTTTATGTCAGGGGTCTGCAAACTGCAGCTCCTGAGCCGCATGCGGCTCTTTGGCCCGTTGAGTGCGGCTCTCTGAACTTGGTTTGGAGCCCCTGCTCTCGTGCCCGCTCGCACCAGCAGCCGGGCTGCGAGCCGGCGCGCCTGAGAGTGCGAGAGAGCAGGCGAGCGGGCGCGCTGTCTCTCCCCCCCGCCATGGAGAATGGCCAGGTTCCCCTTTCCCTTGCCCTCAATGGTTGGGAGGCTCAAGCCTCCCCTCCCCTCTAGCCGCGCGATTTCTGGGCGGCCGGCTCGGCGGTTCCTGCCCCCCCGCCTATCAGCTGTTGGGCGGGGCGGGCTTCCTTTGGTAGACCTGGCCTCCAGCTGAGTCCCATTGGGAGGCCATGTCTACCCACTGGCTTTCCTGGCGGTAGACCTGGACTCTGAGGAGGGGAAAAAGCCCCCCTTCAGAGGCCAGGTCTACCAATAGGCTTTTATGGCGGTAGACCAGGCCTCCAGACGAGGACTCCAGACGGGGAGGGGGAAATGGCAGGGACTTACAGTTTAATTTTTATCAATAAATAAGATCACTATTAAGTATGATATCAAGTTTTATTCAGTGTACCTATAGTTTAATTAAGACTTAAAATTTTAATTAAAGTTTATTAAGTTAATAAACAGTGTACCTACCTATATAGTTTAAGTTTAAGAAATTTGGCTCTCAAAAGAAATCTCAATCGTTGTACTGTTGATATTTGGCTCTTTTGACTAATGAGTTTGCAGACCCCTGTTTTATGTCATAATTCCATTCTCTTCATCTGTTACCCACTACACAGGTATTTCCTCCCAAGGTTAAAATTTTGGAGAGAGCCTATCACTGTTAGACATTTATGACCACTCACTGAGTGTTGAAACATGAACTGCTGGTTTTGCCACACTTTCTTCCCGGGAAGAGCAGTTTCTAGCCATGACTGAGAGCATTTTTCATGCATCTAAAAATTTTTATTGTTTAACTTAATGAGCAGTTTAGCTCAATTGCACATACTTTGCTGCTTCAACAACTCACATTTTTGGAGTATGGCTCCAGAGGCACTAACCCTCTTCAGAGCTTCTTCTATGAAACAATGAAGTGCAATTCCAGTTCCCTGAGAGTGTCTGCTTTTCACTGCTTCCTGAACAGCTTCTTATTTCTTTAATATCCAATTTTACCGTATTTTTCCTCCTCAAAAGTCTTATGGAGCGAATGTGCGGACCACCGCCCCTCACGCCAGCCGGCGTTCCCCGCCCGGAAGGCCAGCTGGGAGGCGGGGTATTTAAACTGCTCTGCGCTGCCTGCCTAGGCAGCGCAGAGCAGTTTAACCTCCCCTCCCCCCGCGCGCTTCCCGTTCCTGAGCCTCAGGAACTGAGGAACTGTACTCAGTACAACAGTACTGAGTAGACCAATACTGACTTGTATGGACCGAGGGGGGGGGTCTGGAGAGCAAGGACGGATCCTGCCGCTGGGACGATCCGCCCGCCCCTCCCTCCTTCCCTTCCGCTCACCCAGCCTCCGTGCAGCGGGGATCGCCGAGTGGGGAAGTGGGAGAGGGGAAAAAGGAAGGCCGGGGGTGGGGGGGTAGGCCTGAGGGGGAGAGGCCTCAGCTTTGGAGGGGGCGCTTCAGGGCCGGGAAGCGCGGGGGGGAGGTTTAAACCCCCACCGCCCCCCTTCTGGGAGTCCTCCCAAGAAGGATGGTGGTGCTGGGGCGGCTTCTGCTGCTGGGGTGCTGGGCGGCCAGCGCTGGAGGTAAGCAGACCCGCGGTCTCCTCAGGAGGGACTCCCCCCGCCCCGGCTTCCCCCCCCGCCCCGGCTTCCCCGGCTTCCCCTCCCCCCGCCCCGGCTTCCCCTCCCCCCTCCCCGGCTTCCCCTCCCCCCGCGGGCGAAGGCAGCGTCTCCCCCTCAGGCCTACCCCCCCGGCCTTCCTTTTTCCCCTCTCCCACTTCCCCCTCGGCGATCCCCGCTGCACGGAGGCTGGGCGAGCGGGAGGGAAAGAGGGAGGGGCGGGCGGATCGTCCCGGCGGCGGGATCCGGCCTTGCTCTCCGCGCGCCCCGCCCGGCCTCCGTGCAGCGAGTGGGGGGGGGAGGCGGAGGCCTGGCAGCGCCGGGCTTGCCTGGGCCAGGGGCGGGTGGGAGCGGAGGCGCCCCGCGGGGACTGAACCGGGGGCCTCCTGCTATGCCCAAGCAGAGGCTCTGTTACTGAGCCACGGGCCCCTCCTCAGGAAGCTGCCTTCTGCTTAACCAGACCCCCCCCCTCGGTCTATCCAAGTCAGTACTGATCTACTCAGACCGGCAGCGGCTCTCCAGGGTCTCAGGCAAGGGTCTTTCCCATCCCCTACTTGCCTAGTCCCTTTAACTGGAGATGCCGCTGGGGATTGAACCTGGGACCTCCTGCATGCCCAGCAGAGGATCCACCACTGAGCTCACAGCCCCCTCCCCATGGCTCTCCAGGGTCTCAGGCAAGGGTCTTTCCCATCACCTGCTTGCCTAGTCCCTTTAACTGGAGATGCCACTGGGGATTGAACCTGGGACCTCCTGCATGCCCAGCAGAGGCTCCACCACTGAGCTCACAGCCCCCTCCCCATGGCTCTCCAGGGTCTCAGGCAAGGGTCTTTCCCATCACCTGCTTGCCTAGTCCCTTTAACTGGAGATGCCACTGGGGATTGAACCTGGGACCTCCTGCATGCCCAGCAGAGGCTCCACCACTGAGCTCACAGCCCCCTCCCCATGGCTCTCCAAGGTCTCAGGCAAGGGTCTTTCCCATCACCTGCTTGCCTAGTCCCTTTAACTGGAGATGCCACTGGGGATTGAACCTGGGACCTCCTGCATGCCCAGCAGAGGCTCCACCACTGAGCTCACAGCCCCCTCCCCATGGCTCTCCAGGGTCTCAGGCAAGGGTCTTTCCCATCCCCTACTTGCCTAGTCCCTTTAACTGGAGATGCCACTGGGGATTGAACCTAGGACCTCCTGCATGCCCAGCAGAGGCTCCACCACTGAGCTCACAGCCCCCTCCCCATGGCTCTCCAGGGTCTCAGGCTGAGATCTTACCCATTGCCTACCTGCCCGGTCCCTTTAACTGGAGATGCCGCTGGGGATTGAACCTGGGAGCTCCTGCATGCCCAGCAGAGGTTCCACCACTGAGCTCACATCCCCCTCCCCATGGCTCTCCAGGGTCTCAGGCAGAAAGGGTCTTTTCCATCACCTACCTGCCCGGTCCCTTTAACTGGAGATGCCGCTGGGGATTGAACCTGGGATCTCCTGCATGCTGAGCAGAGGCTCTGCCACTGAGCTCACAGCCCCCTCCAAAATACACATGAACACATGAATCTGCTTTCTAATGAATCAGACCCCCCCCCCTCGGTCCATCCAATTCAGTATTGTCTACTCAGACCGGCAGCAGCTCTCCAGGGTCTCAGGCAAGGGTCTTTCACATCACCTACCTGCCCGGGCTCTTTAACTGGAGATGCCGTAGATTGAACCTGGGGCCTTTCAAGACCCCCCCCCCCCCGCCCCCGCTCAGCTTCCAGGGAGTCCCTCGAAGCCAAGCGGGTCCCCGCCCAACAGCTGAGCCTTGGACCGGGAAGTGGGGGAGGAGGTAAAACTGTTCTTTGCTGCCTAGGCAGGCAGCGCAGAGCAGTTTAAAGACCCCCGCCCGGCTTCTAGGGACTCCCTGGAAACCGGACGGGGGTCTTTATTCGGCAGAAAATTTTTTCTTGTTTTCCTTCCTCTAAAAACTAGGTGCGTCTTATGGTCAGGTGCGTCTTATGGAGCGAAAAATACGGTAATTCCCTCACTGAACCAAAGCAGTTTACATAGGAATCCTAGAAAGTCTCCTATCCAGGCACTAATCAGACAAAGATATGCTTAGTTTCAGCAATGTACAGTATTTACTCAAATGCAAGACTAGGTTTTCCCCCAGGTATGCCATCAAAAAATAGGTGGTTGTCTTACATTTACATGAAGTTAGTTATGTTCAATAATGCTGTTGTGCATACAAGATTTTAGGGGGGGGGTCATCTCATATTCCCCCTTCTGGATGCACACCTTAATGTGGTGAGGGGATTTGTGTGTGTCAGGGAAGCTGAGAGCAATACCGTAAGGGGTCTAGACTCTATCAAGAGACTAAACTCCTAGCAGAGTCACTCAAGACGAAATGGTCACAGCTGAGACACCAGACGAAGATGCATCCACCCCCTTAAGGGATCAATGGCCACATCCGCAGAAGAGAACAGGCAGTTCCAATGGGGATGGGGGCAGAGGGATCTCTGAAGGTTAGCTACTGGGCAGCAGCAGTAGTGAGAAGCATGAATCAGGGTAAGCTTGAAATTGTTAAACAAGAAATGGAACAAAATATTGTCGAAGGCTTTCACGGTCAGAGTTCATTGGTTCTTGTAGGTTATCCGGGCTGTGGAAGGACAGTCCTTCAGTGTTACTCCTCTGAAGATGTCTGCCACAGCTGCTGGCGAAACGTCAGGAAAGAAAATACCAAGACCACGCTCACACTGCCCGGATAACCTACAAGAACCAAAGAAATGGAACGTATGGACATTTCAGTCCTGGGAGTAAGTGAATTAAAGTGGACTGGTTTAGGACATTTTCAATCAGAAAATTACAAAGTGTTTTATTCAGGGAATGACAAAAAGAGAAGAAATGGAGTTGCTTTAATAGTGAGGCAAGATGTAGCAAAGGCAGTCAGGAGCTATAATGCAAAGTCTGACGAACAATATCAATCAGACTTCAGGGAAAGCCTATCAACATAAGCATAATTCAAGTTTACACCCCAACTACAGATGCTGATGAGGAAGAAATTGAAGTTTTTATGCCAGTGTTCAGGAAGAAATTGATCACACACCTAAACAAGACATGCTGATAATCATAGGTGATTGGAACACAAAAGTAGGAAACAAAGCAGAATCAAATGTTGTTGGCAGATTCGGGCTAGGAGCACGGAATGAAGCAGGAGAACGCCTCGTAGAATTCTGTGAAGACAACAATCTGTTCATTGCAAACACGTTTCAGGCAACCAAATGGACATCACCAGACGGCCAATATAGAACTCAAATAGATTATATAATTGGAAGCAGAAGATGGAGAAGCTCTATTCTCTCAGCCAAAACAAGACCAGGAGCCGACTGCGGTACAGATCATGAATTATTAATATCGAAAATCAAGATAAAGCTTAAATAAAACACCAAAACATTCATAGCACCAAAATACAATCTAAGCAATATTCCGGAAGAGTTTAAAGACCATGTAAGGAACAGATTTGCATTACTGAGTTCAAGTGAATGTAGGTCTATGGGTGGTAACTAGAGATATTATCAAGGAAGAATGTGCTAAGACTATTCCTGTAGCCAAAAGAAAAGAAAAACCTCGATGGATGTCTAAGGAAACTCTTAAAATTGCCAGAGACAGACGAGAAGCAAAAGTAGAAGGTGACAGAAATAGAATCAAAAGTCTAAGTGCAACGTTCCAGCGACTCACACGTAGAGACAAAGAGACCTATTATAATAACCAGTGTAAAGAAATAGAAGAGAACAACAAAAAAGGAAGAACAAGAGATCTGTTCCACAAGATCCAAGAAATCAAAGGGAAATTTAAAGCACGGTTAGGCATGCTGAAAGATCAGCATGGAAATACATTAACTGAACAGGACAAAATAAGGAAAAGGTGGGAACAATACACTGAAGAACTATACAGAAGAGATGAAAGGATAAAAGATTCTTTCCAAGAAGAATCTTTTGAAGAAGAACCTACAGTTTTAGAAAGTGAAGTGAAAGCTGCATTGAGAGCAATCGGGAGAAACAAATCACCAGGAGCAGATGGGATATCAATAGAGTTATTCCAAGCCACAGAAACGAAGCCCATCAAAATCTTGACAAGAATATGCCAACAGATATGGAAAACAAAACAATGCAAGTAAAGTGATGCTCAAAATTTTACAGCAAAGGCTGTTACTATGTATGGAATGAGAAATGCCTGATGTTCAACCTGGTTTCAGAAAAGGAAGAGGCACTAGAGATCATATTGCAAATATACGCTGGTTACTGGAGCGTACGAGAGAATTTCAGAAGAAAATCAGCTTGTTTCATAGATTACAGCAAAGCTTTTGACTGTGTGGATCATGAAAAGCTATGGCTGGTTTTAAAGGAAATGGGTGTGCCACTACATCTGATCGTTTTGATGCGCAACCTGTACTCTGGACAAGAGGCCACAGTTAGAACAGAATATGGAGAAACGGAATGGTTTCCAATTGGCAAAGGTGTCAGACAAGGATGTATTTTATCTCCCTATCTCTTCAATCTATATGCAGAACATATAATTAGGAAAGCTGGATTAAATTTAGATGAAGGTGGAGTGAAAATTGGAGGGAGGAACATTAATAATTTGAGATATGCCGATGACACTACGTTATTGGCAGAAAATAGTGAAGATTTGAAACGACAGCTGCTGAAAGTTAAAAGAGAAAGTGCCAAAGAAGGACTACAGCTGAACATCAAGAAAACAAAAGTAATGACTACAGGAGAGTTACACAACTTTAAGGTTGACAATGAGGAAAATGAAATTGTTCAAGACTTTCTATTCCTTGGCTCCACCATCAACCAAAAGAGAGACTGCAGCCAAGAAATCAGAAGGAGATTGAGACTGGGAAGGGCAGCCAACAAGGAGCTAGAAAAGATTCTGAAGTGTAAGGATGTGTCACTGGACACCAAGACTAGATTAATTCATGCCATTTTATTCCCTATTACTGTGTATGGGTGTGAAAGCTGGACAGTGAAGAAAGCTGATAGGAAGAAAATAGATTCCTTTGAAATGTGGTGTTGGAGGAGAGTGTTACCTATACTGTGGACTGTCAAAAAAACCAAATCATTGGGTTATAGATCAAATCAAGCCTGAACTGACCCTAGAAGGTAAAATGACTCAACTGAGGCTGTCGTATTTTGGTCACGTCATGAGACGACAAGAGTCACTGGAAAAGACCGTCATGTTAGGAAAAGTTGAGGGCAGCAGGAAAAGAGGAAGACCCAACAAGAGATGGATGGACTCAATAAAGGAAGCCACAGCCTTCAATTTGCAAGACCTGAGCAAGGCTGTCAAAGACAGGACATTTTGGAGGACTTTCATTCATAGGGTCGCCATGAGTCGGAAGCGACTTGACGGCACTTCACACGCACGCATCAACTCTTTTCCCTCCAATATATCTGTCTCCAGCTTTTAGGTAGTTCTTATTTTCTACAAATTAAATAGGATGAAGAATGAATGAGATAAAGATGATGTACATGAAAGTATGCAAATCCCGAAATCTAGAGGTGTAACTTCTGAACATGAGGGATAAATTATAATAAAAACAGATCAAGGTAATCAAGAATAAAGAAAATGTTGACAATACAAAGCATTGGCGTTTCCACACACCCCCCCACACACCCCCACCGGGCACGAGGGGGTGGTGGTAGAGGCGGCGGCGGCGGCTGCAGCTTCCCGGTCTGCGGCGGTCCTGGGCGGAGGGGGGGGGGCTTCCGAGCCGCGGCGGGCGCGTGCCGTGCCGGAGGGGAGGGGAGGGGAGGGGGCGGCGGCGGAGGGCCCCCCCGGCGCAGGGTGCTCGCTGGAGCCCCGCCCCGCCCCGCCGCCAGGCTACGGCTGCGAGGGCCCCGCCCCCTCCCCCCCGAAGACGGCGAGGGGCGGAGGGAGGCCTGCGGACCCGCCTCGGCCCGCCGCCGCTTCTGCCCCCGGCGGCCCGGCAGGACCCGAGCGGCCGCTGCACAGGAAGTGGCGGCAGCTGGGGAGCGCCCCGCACACCGCACGCCCCGCCCCGCACGGCACGGCGGAGCCACACGCGCAGGGGGAGGCGGCCGCCGCCTCTGCCGCACTCCGCGCCACAGCCGCCCCGCGCCCGCCGGAGCCCAGGAGCCGCCCCGCCCGACGCCGCCCGCCTCTCCCCTCCTCTCCTCCCCCCGCCGCAGTCGCCGAGGCGGCGGCCGCCCCAATTGCGCCAGCTGGTGCCCGAGGCAAAGGGCGGCCCGCAGGATCCGAGCCGGAGCGCCGCCGCCGGGTACGGCAAGTGGCGCCCCTGCCGGGGGGCGGGGAAGGGGGCGGCTGCAGGGTGGCGGCGCTTCGGCCCGGGTCGGTGGGGGCAGCAGGGGGCTCCCCGACGCCTCGCCTCGCCTCTCCTCTCCTCCCGCCGGGGAGCCCCTGGCCTCGTCCCCTCCCGGCTGGCTCGCCTGGGGCCCCGGTGGCGGGGGGGGGGGGAAACGCCGCCTCCCCCCCCATATCTCGCTTTCCCCTCGCTGCGGTCCTTTCCGTGCGGCCTCCGCCCCCCCCCCCGCCCCCCTTTGTACACCCCCCCCCCCACCGCCTCTTCCCCATGTGCGGCCCTGAATGGAGGGGTCTGGCCTCCCCCCCGCCCCTCTCCCCCGTTGCGCTGCATTGTGAGCGCCGCCGCCTCTGACGCTGCGCGCGCGCGAGAGAGAGAGAGAGAGAGAGCGAGCGCGCGGCGCCCCCCCCGCCCCTCCCCCCGCCCCTCAGCCCGTCCGTTTCCCTCATGGCTTCAGCGCCCCCCAGGAGGCGGCCCAGGAGCTTCCCCATCCGCCGGCCGTGGGCTCACTTCAGGCCCCCGTCGTTTTGACCTCCGCCGAGGGTTTGCCCGGCGCGCGACTGAATCCGCTCTGGCCCCCCCGCCCCCCCCGCCCGCCCCCCAGTGACCCCTCATGGCTCTCCTTGAGGCTCTCCCTACAGACGCTGCAAAGCTGCAGCTTTTGCCTTCTGCTCCAGCAACGTTACTGCTTCAAGTGACCCTCTTTCCGCAGGGAAGGAGGTGCTGGCTGGTCTGTGGAGGGGCCCAGCAGTTGATGAGCACAAGGAAGGAAGTGGGGGGCTGAACAGTTCTTGCGCATGCGGGGCGCACACTCCCCTGCCTTCTCTGGGAGTATGTGGAGAATCGCAGAGTGGGAAAGATTAGCTAAGAACATAAGAACAGCCCTGCTGGGTCAGACCCAGGCCCACCAAGTTCAGCAGTGCGCCCACATCGTGGCCAGCTTGTTTTGGTGTCAATGGATAAACTTTTTAGGGGACTTGTATGTAAGTGCCAAAGGGCAGACGGAGCTTTAAGGCTAAAATGTTTGTACTTACTAAGCTAGGAAGAGTCCACTGTTCTCTATTTAGTATACAAAACCGTTTCTTCCTTGGTGACATTTTCTGCCAGACAGTGTGTGGTGTGAGTTTTTCCTCAGACAACTGATACGTAGCAGTTGCCCAGGATGTGATTCCCTAGCTCATTTGCTGTATTATTCTGCCTAGTTGTAAGGAGAGTGCTTACACCATACATCAGTTACAAGTGTATGATAAAATTATTGACCCTAGCACCTGTGTAGTGAAATTCTCAAACCACACTTCTTATGCAGAAAGAGGTTGCTAATTCAGTAGGCCTGAATGCGATGCCCTCAAGCTAACGTGATCAGTAAGTATATCTTGGCTAAGGTCTTATCTCTCTGTCCCTTTAAATATACACATTTTCCTCCTCGGATCATTTTTGTGTAGGGTGCATTTTATACATATGGAGGCTTGTAGTAAATGTAGATAATTACTTAGTCCATGAGCAGCATATGCTTATGTACGCCACATCTACTGTGTTTCAACTAAAGTGACTTTTTTTATTAACACACCCACTACAGGAGGCGTGTTTGCTTCAGTCACTTGTGCCATGGCAGCCTTATGGCATGTTTCATCTTACTATGGCAGCCATATTGACGGAATGTGCAGTGGTTTCCAAGGAGAGCAGCTTGCCCAAATCACTGTAAAAGCAGCCCTGGGATATTACAGGTATTATTAGCCACTTTGTGGGAAATGCGCCGTTCTTGGCTGCGAGACTCATCTTGTCATCCTGTCCAAGAAGAGACACAGACCAAACTACTTCTTTTGTTGTTTTAAGGACTCATAAATGGCTGATGAAGTAGTAAACCTGTCAACATCACTTTAGAATGCCAGGTGGCAACTTTCATGATTCAGTGGTCTTCCATGCATAAAACGTCTTTGTGCATTGGTTTCTAACCAGGTCTCACGTGTGATGCTTTGTGCAGGAGATTTCC
Source organism: Euleptes europaea (assembly GCF_029931775.1). Lineage (NCBI taxonomy): Eukaryota > Metazoa > Chordata > Lepidosauria > Squamata > Sphaerodactylidae > Euleptes > Euleptes europaea. The sequence continues at coordinate 65,657,989 of NC_079323.1, forward strand.
ACCAGGAGAGCAGTTGGAAGTGCTGTGGACAAGAAAGGTTTACTAGCACAAGGTCAAATTAGACTTGGCATGAACAGGATTGCTGACAACTTTTATAAAGTGAATTAGAAGTTCTGTTCTTTTGTTTTGAAGGTTTGAGAAGGATCACTGTGAAGTTGTTTAACCCTTTGACTATTGGCTGATAATTTGGTCTATGTTTCACAAATACAGCCTTTCAGATATGATTTGATTTGTACTCCATTGTAAGTGCTATTCTGAAAGTTGAAGAGTTGGAGGTGGTGTCTGGTCAGATTTATATGGATAGTTCTAGTCCTGCTTCTCTGATCAACTTAGCAGGATTCTAGGAATTGTGAAGCCAACTACTTGTAGCCTGGATCCCTGTCCCACTTGGTTAAGTCTTGTGAGGACAAGAAGTAATCTGGATAATATTATCAACACTGTGAGGGGAACTTCCTAAGACCTCTGAAGAATCTGCTATTTGAACATTACTGAAAAATTCTTCCCTTGATAGAAAATTTTGACGAATGATAGGCCTAGTTCAAATTTGCTGCTGTTAGGAAAAGTGACTGAAAGAGTGGTGATGGAACAACTGCTGGTTTTGTTTTGTTTTTGCTGACAAATCTGCCCTTGATTAGTTTCAGTCTGGTTTTAGACTGTATTGGTACCCTGGTGGACAATAATGATGATAATAATGGCAATAGACAAATTTTGTTGATAATAAGAATGGTCATTATTTAAATTTTGACTTCAGTTGACACTACCGAAGTTATCATTAACTGTTGAATAGTTTCAGCAGTTATTTCTTCTCTGCCTATGAATAGCTAATGTGTATTTAATTTATACCTATTAGTGGGGCTGTCTATTTGGCTGGTGTAGTATTACTAGGCTTTACACAGGAGCTAGATATCGCAGCTTTCCTAGAATGTGCTTGATTCCAAAGGTTGTACTAACTGAGGGTTTAATTATGATGTGTATATTTATATGAAAATGTGACTGTACAGCAAGATCTATTTTGATGCCTCTTTATAGGTTCTGGTGAGTTGCTTGTTTTCATGGATATGCACCAGAACTTCTCAGTGGTTTTGCACCTGCCTGGAAGCCACAGCGCAAGGACAAAGGTGAAGTAGTATCAGAAGATATTAAAGGACTTAAGCATCACAGTCTCTGAAGTCCTTCTAAACACTTGGATGCTTGGTCCTTCTGTGAAATCAGAACAGTTAAGCCAATGGCAGCTGGAAGACTTGTGATACTCTGACCTGTAACACTTCAGTTTGACCTCAGAGCAGACGCTGGTATGAGGGATGGATGTGCTGGGAGTGGTAAATACAATTGTAAGAATGGAGAAGGTCAAAGGATGGGCCCTTGGCCCAATCTGAACCAAAAACCACATCAGAGACAGTCAGGTCCAAAGAAGTTGGTTTTTACTGGTCAAATAGGTTAACAGAGCATAAAGAAAAGGTGACAGCAATGGAGCTTGCTGGCTTGCACTTGGTAATATAAAAGCATGAAAAAACGCAAGAGATTACAAAACACAAACAGCGCTGTGGTTCTCACAGCTTCAAAAGAGTTTAGGTATGCATAACAGTCCTTGAGAGCTGGTCGGTGGGAAACCGAAACCAACTGAGACACAGGCCTGACATTCTGCCCCCCTTAAGTCCCCCCTCCATCTTGCAAGGGGGACGGCCTGTCAGGGTAGGTGGTGTGAAAGGCGTTCACCAAGTGCGGGGCGGATACATCCCGTGCCCGTACCCATTCGTCGTAGGCAGGGGGGAAGTGTTTCCAGCGAATTAGGTATTGCAGGGACCCATGCCGTATACATGAATCCAGGATCTTAGACACTTCAAAATGTTCTTCCCCCCCCACCATCACGGGTTGCTCGGGAGGCGGTTCTGGGTGCCATTCCGAGGATGCGATATGAGGCTTGAGGAGACTGACATGGAAGACTGGGTGGATACGTCTCAAGGTTTTAGGGAGAGTCAGTTCCACAGTGACAGGGTTAATGATCCGGGCAATGGGATATGGCCCTATGTATTTGGCACTGAGTTTGTGGCAAGGGCGGGTGGATCGCAGGTTTTTGGTGGAGAGATACACCAAGTCACCAATTTGAAAGTCCTTGCTGGGAGAGTGATGCTTATCGGCTTGCGCTTTATATTTGCTCTTGGCTCTGTCTAGGTTTCTCACCAGCCAGGGCCATGTGGTGCGGAGAGCATGTGCCCAAGAGGCTATGTCAAGATCCCCCTCGGACACCTCTACAGGGGCAATAGGACTGAAATCCTGACCATACACAGCATAGAAAGGGCTGAATCCTGTAGACTGATGTACAGCATTATTATAAGCATATTCTTCAAAAGGCAACAGTTCAACCCAATCGTCTTGGTGGTAATTGACATAACAACGTAAATAACATTCTAGTACAGCATTGACACGTTCAGTTTGCCCATCCGTCTGGGGATGATAAGCACTAGATAGACCTTGCTCCACCCCCACCAACTTGAGAAAAGCTTTCCAAAATTTAGCCACGTAACTACTTCCGCGGTCGCAGATTATCTTGCGCGGGAAGGAATGTAGACGGAAAACGTGACACAAAGAGGCGGGCCAACTTGGGGGCGGAGGGAATACCTGCACATGGAATCAAATGTACCTGTTTGGAAAATAAGTCAGTAACAACCCACAGTACAGTTTTGCCCCCACTAAGGGGGAGATCTGTCATAAAATCCATGGCAATCACCTCCCAGGGTCTGCTGGGAATTTCCAGCGGTTGTAGCAGTCCCGGAGGCTTGCCTTGAGATTGTTTGACCGTGGCACAAATAGGACAGCTGCGAATGAAGGAGTCCACATCAGAACGCATCCCCCCCACCAAAACTGTCTGCGCAACAAGTGAAGGGTTTTCAGGAACCCAAAGTGCCCAGCAGTCTTAGCTCCATGGGCCAACTGCAGGACTTCTCTTCGAAGTATTTTAGGCACGTATAATTTCGAGTCTTTGTACCAACAACCACCTTGTTCCAGCAAACCTTGGGGTAGGGTCTGTGCAGTGTGTTCGGCTAAGCATTGAGCGCGAAGGGAGTCCAGGAAGGAGTTGGAAAGGATCACCCCCCCCCTCCTCCCGCAGAAGAGGGTGGATCAGGAGCTGTTGGAGATTGAGGGGGGGGGAACTGGTTGCTGCGGTCCGCCGGGTACAGGCGGCGCAAGGGGGGCCGGCGAGGGAGCCGGTTGGTTAGAGTTGGATACTCTGTCGGCCACTGTGCGGTTTTCAGGCTGGGGCCGAGTTTGGGACCGGGTCTGCACGGCTAGTACGGGCAGAGCTCCCCTGTGTGCCGGGGTGAATAAAGAGTCTGTCGGCCGATCAATTTTTACTGGGTCTTGAGGCAACCTGGATAGGGCATCAGCAAGCACGTTTTGCTTCCTGGGCACATGTTTAAGAACAGAACGGAATTGAGCAAAGAAGTCCGCCCAACGCTGTTGTTTTGCAGACAGTTTATGGATCCCCGTGAGGGCAGCTAGATTTTTGTGATCGGTGCAGACTTCAAAGGGGACCCTAGACCCCTCCAGAAATTGCCTCCACAGAGTAAGGGCGTGATGGACGGCTGATGCCTCCTTCTCCCAAATGGGCCAGTTCAGTTGGGCATGCGCAAACATTTTTGAGAAGTATGCACTGGGGTGAAGGAGACCGTCTGGTCCTCTCTGCAGAAGAGCCCCCCCCCCCATGGCTACATCGGACGCATCGACCTGTACAATAAACATTTGGTTTGGGTCCGGATGCCGTAGTACAGTTTCAGAAGTGAAAAGCCGCTTGAGGGTTACAAAGGCAGATTGACATTGATCAGTCCAAAGTATTTTGGCAGTGGGCAACATAGCAGAAACCTCTTTACCCTTTGTTTTTAGGAGGTCAGTGATTGGCAATGCCACCTGAGCAAAGTTGGGAATGAAACCACGGTAGAAATTAGCAAAGCCCAGGAACTGTTGTACTTGTTTGCGGGTGGAGGGAGGAGTCCAGTCAAGTACCGATTGGACTTTAGCAGGGTCCATGCTAAGGCCTCGATGAGAGATTATGTACCCCAAGAAAGTCACTTTTTCTTGGTGGAATTCGCATTTAGACAGCTTTGCATAGAGCTGGTGTTTACGCAGACATTGCAAAACTTCTCTGACCAGAGCAACATGCTCTTCCATGGTTTTTGAATAAATGAGGATGTCATCCAGATAAACCACCACGCCGCGGTAAAGTAAATCATGGAGAATATCGTTAATGAGTTGCATGAAGACCCCCGGGGCCCCTTTTAACCCGAAAGGCATCACAAGAAATTCATACATTCCAAAACAGCTAGAGAAGGCAGTGAGGGGTTCGTCCCCCTCACGGATACGGACCCGATAATAAGCTTCCACCAAGTCTAATTTGGAGAAAACGCGTCCCTCTTGTAATTGTCCTAAAATGTCTGAAATCAATGGTATGGGGTAGGCGTTGGCTTGGGTAACTGCGTTAAGCTTTCGGAAGTCAATGCATAAACGTAGGTCACCCTCCTTTTTCCGGACAAAGAACGCAGGGGCTGAGTTGGGGGCATTCGATTGCCGAATGAACCCTCGAGCAAGATTTTTATCCAAAAAGTCACGTAACACAGTGTGTTCGGAAGCACTCATAGGGTAAATCTTGCTCTTAGTCAATGTGCAGTCTTTCACCACCTCAATTGCAAAGTCTGTGGTACGGTGGGGGGGGGGCAAAGCATCGCATTCTTTAATATCAAAAACATCCGCAAAGTCTCGGTATACTTCGGGCAAAGGTGTCAGCGATGAGGCATCGGAGGTTAAAGCTGGAGCGGGTGGAGGCACCACCGCGACTTCGAGTCGGTGCTGATCGCACTTGGGATTGGCAAAGGTAATAGTGTCAGCTTCCCAGTCTATATAGGGACTATGACCTTTGAGCCAATTAATCCCCAGAACAACTTCGAACCGGATGGGGGCTATGGTAAAGTCTATTTGTTCCCAATGAGACCCGATACCCATCGCCACTCCCCGTGTGCGATGATCAACTGGTCCCCCCTTGAAATGGCTCCCATCCATCTGGCCGAATTGGACGGGAGCTGGTAGAGCCTCGGACTTGACTTTTAGGGCTGCAAACGTGGCCTCATTGATTAAAGTGTGGCCGCAGCCGGAGTCTATAAATGCCTTAACATGTAATTGGGGACCCCCTCTAGGGTGTTGTAACACTACATCCACATAAACATTGTTTTCAACTTCACTCACCATGACAGGAGCTTTGGGTTTAGCAGAAGATTCTGCAGGGGTCTGTGGAGACGCTCCACTCACCACAGACCGTATCCGTTTTTTGACAGGTCAAGAGGGGTTTCCAGGTTTAGAGCTGGAGAATTCCATTGATCATCCTCGTCGGAAGAAGGAGAGTTGTCCCCCATTGGGGCACTTGTAATCCGGGACTCTACGGGGTCGCTTGGTGCAGGAAGGTTAGCCGATTCCTCAACGTGAAGTGCAGAGGGTGTGGGTTGTCCCGGCGCTGTGCTGCGGGTGGCCGCGGTGCCTCTGCGTTGAGGTCGTCCTCGAGCTCGAGGTGGTATGCTGGGGCGAGTGGTCTCTGGGCACTGAGGACAAGCTGCTGCAAAGTGGCCCAGTTCCCCGCAAACGAGGTAAGCCCCCCTCTGGAATCTTGTTTCGCGATCCAGAGGTGGCCGCGTAGGTTTTCGCAGGCTGGAAAGCGGTGCTTTCGATGGGGGCTTTTGGGGGCTTTTTTCTCTGTTCTGTTGCCGGACCAGGGAAATGAAACGTCGGCGGCTCTCGACCTCCTCAGCTAGCAAAATCCAATCTTCCAGGGTCTCGGGGTCACCCCGCATATACGACCAGTTTAGAATGTCAGGGTGTAAGGCTTCCCTGAAATAATGAATGAGGGTGGCCTCTGGCCAGTCCACAATTTTACTGGCAAGTCTCTGGAATTCATCTGCAAATTCCCTGACTGGTGAGGAGCCCTGTCTGAGTTGTAACAGTTCTGCTTTGGCCCGTTCCCCCATAAAGGGGTCCTCAAACCGTCTCCGCAAGGCAAACAAAATTGTTGAGGGAGCGGATGGATCGGGACTTAGTGTCGAATTGGAGGACCATCCAGTCAGCTGCTTTCCCTGTCAATAAAGAGGCTACAAAACGAACTCGGCTATCCTCTGTGGGAAAGTATCATCCTTGTTCTCTCATGTAACTGTCCACTTGATGCAGAAAACAGGGCAGAGTCTCGAGCGAACCATCATAGGTCGTTTTCAGCCGAAGCTGCTTCCATTGGCCGGGCATTGGTTGTCCCGGTTGCATGGGTGCCCCGGGAATTGGTACAACCGGGGCTTCAGGGACTGGCGGTTGAGCGGCTGGGTGAACTGGTGCTGCTGGGCCAGGGAGAACGGGTTGCGCTGGGACTGGTTGGGCCGGAGCCGTCAGTGCCTGCTGCAAGCGCTCATTTTCACGGAACAAGTGTTCCATTTGGTCCTGGAGGCGGTCTACACGATCATTTAACTCCCGGTTGTGGGCTCGCAAGAGGTGCACTTCGTCCTCAGGACCCCCCGTATGACGTGCTCGACTGGTCCGCAGACCGGTGGCCCAATGGGAGCCGTCCCCATACAAGTCCTCCTCGTCAGAGTTTTCAGAGCCTTGAAGACGCTCTGCGAGGCGACGCGCGCGTTGGGTAGTGCGGGTCGGAGCAAAGACCGAGGAAAACGTTGGACCCAATGAGGGACCGGTCCGCCCGGTGTCTTTGGGGTGTACATCCGCTCACGCCCGTTCGGCAGCCAACTGCTGTTCCCTTTCCCGTTTGGCCTGAGCCTTGGCTGCTGCTTCTGTTGCCTTTTGGTCCACGAGAGTTTGGGCGGCTTCAAGCTTCAAGGCGGCAGTCGTGGTAACGATCGCAGGAGCTCCTGCTCCAAAAGGGTGAGGAGTGGTTCAGACTCCCCGCCCAGCAGCGGTTGGACCTGGACCGCTAGCGCGGGTGCCCCAGCCCCGAAAGTTGGGGCAACAACTGTGTTAGATCGGCTACCGTGGTATCGTTTGGTAGTCCCACAAACAGTAACGCCGTTTGGACAGCAGTCCGTTGTGCCTCTGCTTGACATTCAGCCGCATTTGGTACCAGGGAAACACCTTCTGGCGCCGATCCCGCCATGGCTCGGGATACGGCAGGGCGGACTGGGGACGCTGCCGAAGGGCGCTGTTGAGCCTCCTGCAAAGTTAATCTCGCCAACAAGCGAGTTAAGGTGACCAGGTCGTCCTGGGCAGCATGTACTTCATCCAGAAGCCCGTCCAGGATCAAAAGGTCGTGGTAGGCTTTCTGATCCAAGTCCTCAGAGGTCCAAGGTTGTGCCGCGGCTAGTGATTGCCACTGGCCTTGAATAAGTTCCACTAGGCGGTTGATTTCCGCATCAGTCCGTATTGCTTCCAATAACACATCCCGCAGGAGGGTAGGGTCGTCAGGGCAAGTCAACGACCCCAGCAGCAGGGCCCAGTGATCCAAGTCCTCCAGGATCCTACTAGGCAGGTCGTAGAAATTATAAAGCGATTGCTGTCACAATGTAAGCCCTTGGCCCAATCTGAACCAAAAGCCACATCAGAGACAGTCAGTTCCAAAGAAGTTGGTTTTTACTGGTCAAATAGGTTAACAGAGCATAAAGAAAAGGTGACAGCAATGGAGCTTGCTGGCTTGCACTTGGTAATATAAAAGCATGAAAAAACACAGGAGATTACAAAACACAAACAGCGCTGTGGTTCTCACAGCTTCAAAAGAGTTTAGGTATGCATAACAGTCCTTGAGAGCTGGTCGGTGGGAAACCGAAACCAACTGAGACACAGGCCTGACAGTGGGGGGCAGGGGGAAACAGGCCCTATGAGGGTTTTGCTGTGTGTAAAATTATTTAAGATTAATAGTTTCTCTGGCATCATGGTATATCCTAGAGTCCCACCACTGGAAGATTAACTGTCTTTGATCAAGCTTTTAGTTACTAATGATCTAGCTTCCTTTAGTGATTGTATTTTGTTGTGGATGTTGGTAGATTTATAGATTATGAGCCACTTTTTAAAATTGCCATGGATATTGCAGGCATAATCCCATGAAGGTCTGGCACTTTTAAGTTCCATTAATCTTTTCACAGAAACAGGCATGCACTTTAACTTCTCCCATTGAAATTAAGAGCACCTGGGCTAACTTGTGACCTTTCCTAATACACTGTTTGAATCATGCATCTGTTTATATATTAAGTTTATAATATAATTATTTGGAGCATTGATACACAAAAAATGTAACAGTTTCATTTAGAGTTTGTGTACATTACTTAATTTACTGTTTAATGATGATTTGTCTTTTCCTGTTCTGGAGGATTTGGGAATGCTTTACTGAAATATCTTATAAGTGCAGTTTATCCATTTCATAGAAGCAGAGGCTAGGGATATGAAATATCCAGAATTATTACTTGCATACAAAAACAGAATATGGGGGCGGGGGGGGGGGGGCGGCGAAGAAAATTCCATAGTATGTAACTGCTTTCTAATCTAAACTGTTATGGCTGAAAGTATATTTTCTAGATGAGATTTTGCATGTACTGCTTAATACTAACATGCAGCATTCATTCGCTTAGTCATAGATCTGATATTAGGTACAAGTTTGATCTACAACTGCACAATAAGCCCCTGTGATTATGGCCCTTCAGAAAAAAAGGTTCCTTTAAAAAAAAAATTGGTTATATATAATCCAACAAGACTGTTGCAGCCAGCCAATATGAGTCATAAAATATGGTTAGGGAAGAAATTTTACAAAAATGGATATATCCAGTGTGTTTCATACCATCTATATCTGGGAAATTTAAGTTCCAGGACAAATAAATATAAAATCGATTGAATGGCCCATTTGCAATGACAGACCTTTGGTTTCTATTATAGTATAAGGAACTCTGCAGGAATCTCCAAGCCTGTTTGCTCCCTCTTCCCTGCACATGTGGCTAGTTATTTTTGTTTTCATGTTTGAATTGGCAAACTGTGGCTTGTGGTTTCTCTGCAAACAAGGATTCCAAACATTGTTGGGTTTCTGATTTACAGAGAAAGCACAAACTCATATTATGATAAAATGGGAAATTATATAGCTTTATTCTAGAGTCTTCATATTACCCATTTCAGGGAGAGAGGACATCTTTTTCCTTGCCCCTCAAAATTACACTCAGGGAGAAATTGCATACTGTCTTTCTTGCCAAAGAGAGCAGTAAAAAGACTGAACAGGATATTCCATGTTTAATTGAATGTGGGGTCCCCTTGGCTTGACTGATGGTCTCTTCTCACAGTGACAAGGTCAGAGGCCTATTCGCTGTCAACCTAGGATCAACCAGAGAAAGAAAACATTGCAGCATTTGTTCCTCTGTGTATATGACCTATGGCTATCAAATGAAAAATGCTGAAAGACACAAATAATTGGAAGCACATTTAGAAACCTTTGGAAACCTATGTCAGGAGAACTGACCGGAAGGTTTGATGCAATGTATTTCTTTATTTTATCATATTTATATCTCGCTCTCTGCCAACCACCCCCCGCCTAGGTGGGGCTCAGGGTGACTCACATCATAAAATGAATGCATTCCTAAATACATAAATGATAGAATTTAAAATCTTATAGGTCAATAAACATATCTAGACAAACCTAAAAGTGAATCCAGAAAGCAGTAGCGCCTAAAAATTTCACAACATCCTCCCTGCGTTTAAAGTTTATTTATTTATTTTTATTAAAAAATACAAAAGTAATATTATATTCAGCATTTCTGCATGTATAATTGACATATAAATTCAGTTGGGAGGAAATATAAAAAAATAAAATCTGGGTAGTAGCAAGTCCTGGTATATTGCTAATGCCCCAGCAAGTCTCTCAGAGGCAGGATTGGGTATATCATTTCTTTGGTGGGAGGTGCCCATTCTCCGAAGTGTACATGAACTCCTTGGTTGCCTTTGTGAAGTTGGAAAAGGGCACATTTGTCTTTAGGCTATACAACTGCATTTAGAAAAATTGTAAATTTAAAACTGGCAACAAGTTGGGGATAACAAATAACCCTCAGCTGCCTGGATGTCAGTTGGAAGAGCAGGTGAGAAGGCAGGGTAGCAGACGGGAGAGCTAAATGTTCAGACCAGTGGTTCTAAAATCATCACTGTCCTTCGCTATAGACTTGGTGGAACATCTCTGTCTTACAGGACCTTTGAAATTGGGCCAGATCTTTCAGGGTCTGGGTCTCTTTAGACAGAGTTCCACCAGGTAGGGGCCTCAGCTGAAAAGGCTCTAGCCCTAGCTGACGACAGCCAGATCGACTTTGGGACAGGGATCACCAGTAACCTGTCTGTAGATGAGCCTGATGCTCTCTGGAGGGTGTATTGGGAAAGGCGGTCCCTTAGATACGAAGGTCCTAGACCCGGGGTGTCAAACATAAGGCCTGCTGGCCAGATCAGGCCCCTTGAGAGCTCTTGTCCTGCCCGCGTGCCAGCCGAGGCAGCCACCCCTTCCAGTCTCGACCTGGGCTGGCGAGGCGTGGCCCGGCCCAACCAAGTGACATTTATATCACATCCGGCCCTCGTGGCAAATGAGTTTGACACCCCTGCCCTAGACCATTTAGGGCTTTAAAGGTAAGCACCAGCACTTTGAACTTGATCCAGAAATTGACCAGGAGCCAGTGCAGCTGCCAGAGCACAGGGTGTATATCTATGTGCCCTCCGATGGGTCCTTGTAAGGACCCGTGCAGCCGCATTTTGGACCAGCTGTAGCTTCTGGAGCAAACACAATGGCAGCCCTGAGTAGAGTGAGTTAGAGTAATCTAGTCTTGAGATGACAGTTGTGTGGATTACTGAAATAGCCTTATATAGAGAAATTGTGTTTGCCTTTTTTCCTAATTATCTCATTTGCCTACCTGTCCTTCAGAATTCGGTCTCTCAGTCCATTTCTTGCTTTGTGCCTTTTCTTTTGTTAATTGTGCTTTTGCTTTCCTACCTCTTGGGACCGCCTCCTAATCCTGTGCCAGCGCCAGGTAGCGCATGGAATTCTCCAAGTATTGCAACTGATCTCCAGACTACTTAAATCAAATCCCCTGGAACAAATGTAACTTTGGAGGGTGGACTCAACGGCTTCATGTCTCTGCCCTCCCCAGGCATTGCCCACAAATCTCCAGGAATTTCCTAAACTGGAGTTGGCAACTCATGCTCCAGGAAGCTATGGTTGTCCTTCAGGTCTGTCTTAAACCCAGCCAAACAGACAACTTCTTTTTCTTTCATCGGCCTACAAACTTTCTGGCAGCTTTATCCTCTGAGAGGTTGGAATACTTACGAACATTCAAGCTAGTCAGTCCAGAAGCTGCACTACCTAAGTGCAATACAATACAAATTATATTACATGTTTTTCCAGTTTGTAACTAAGGCTTCACTTTTCTGTTGTTAGCAGTATGAAGCTTTTGCCTTACATTTTTGTAACCATGTTGTTTGTGTTGGCCAGTCTTGGTTTCACAGCCCCCCTAATATCATAAAAAGGTAATAATTCCCCCCCCTAATGTTAATTAAAAATGGCTTGGAATTTCTCCTTTTTCCTCTTTGGGATAAAAAGTGTAAATCTAAGCTTGGATCGGAAAGCTCTGCAGGATAAGCAGAAAGTATATCTGATTATACAGAACGAATGTTTTGCTAAATCTGTCCCATCTCACCCAACCCCTTGGAGTGTGAATTTTCATCTTACCCCAAAGCCACTCTTCAGGAAAGAGGGGCTCTCCCGCAAGGCTTTTGAGAAATGTTAGCAAGAAAAGTGATTAAATTAATAGTGCACATGTATGAGTAGAAGTGCCTTGTATATATGCAGCAGGGACACTGGAGCCAAACCAGAGTTTTAGTAATTTGTAGAAGTTTTGGCGATTGAGGATAAATCCTATATTTGTATTCATTGAAATAACCCCAGATTAAATCTTATTTTGTCTAATCTGCCAGACCAAGTACAAACATGTGCCCCTCTTACCTTGATCATGCTACAGTCCTGCAGACAAGTGTTCCAGGATGGCTTGACCTGTGGTTCTACCGAGTTACTTGCCTTTTATCCTACCTGGACAAGTGTTGACTTGTATGGTTACAGGACTGTAAAACTTCCTTTTTACACACTTAAGAGTCATAGAGTTGGAAGGGACCACCAGGCTCATCTAGTCCAACCCCCTGCACAATGCAGGAAATTCACAACTACCTACCCCACACACCCCCAGTGACCCCCTACTCCATGCCCAGAAGATGGCCAAGATGCCCTCCCTCTCATGATCTGCCTAAATCTTCTTCAGTCTTGGAATGGGACTGGGATATTTGTGGTGCTAGCTAGAAACATAAGTCTAAAAATGGGGCCAAGCGACACAACAGAACAGAAGGGGTGTGAATTTTCATATTTTAACAATCCTGTGATTAGACAAAGGGAGATTTCATGGACTTTTACCTGTGTTTGCCAAATGCCGTTGAAAAACCAAATGGTTATGATAGTGAACCATCAAAGTAAAAAATAGGCTGAAATGGTATTTTGGAGGTGGTTGCTATGTTATGGGGAATGCTGGGGTCTCCAACTTGTATTGGGCGAATTAGTCAGTTTGGAGACAAATTTAGAGCACTAATGAGAGGCTTTAGCGGGGTCTATTCCTGTGTCTACGCAAGGTGAGCAAAACCAGTAACAAACAAATGGCTAAAGAGACTGAATGCAGCCAAAACAGGGTGCACTTTATTTAGGGGGGAAAAGGGGTACAAATCACACAAATGCAATTGCACACAATATTCACACACACACACACACACAAGAGTTCTAAAAGGGATAGCAATGAGGAGAGTCAATAGCTACCTGTCCTGCGAGGTTCCAAGGAGGGAAGCTGTTGGGGGGGGGGGGCTATTACACGAACCAGCGTGTTATAGCCAAGAAGCCGTGCAGAGACATGGGGCACTCTTTTTTGGATCCGAAGGAGAAGGCACGGACATGTGCCAGGGTTCTTTGCTTTATAGTAAAATTCTGCCCTCAGGGCAGACTGACTCACAGGGCATGTGAGCAGTGGGGCACAAAGGTAACATTGCTTTAAAATTGGAGAAAGATTGAGAGTGAAAGAGGTGTGGGCCAGGGTGATTGGAATATGAGGAGGATATTGATGACTGTCAATCACTCACTGATTGCATTTTGACAGCTGGCAGGAACTGGGGGCAGAGTGGGGAATGAGAAGATGGAATTAGCCTGTCCTGAGAAGGAATGTAAGGCGTGGAAGGGAGAAACGCTATTGTTCTGAGTCTGAAGTCGTCAGGCAGATCTTGATATGTCGGCCGTGCCTTTGATTATGCAAAGGTGTCCAGGTGGGCAGTGGCAGGTCTCTGGCGGGGAGGCTCAGGAGCAGATTTTGAAGTTCTCTGTTCTGCTCTGCATTCAGTTCCAAGATGGAGTCCAGGTCCACTTCCCTTCTCCGGGCCCAGGTGCTGTGTGCCATTCGCAGGTCCCTGCTGGCTCCTTACAGCGATGTCCGGTGGGGTGCCTGGGATTCTCCTGTGTCTTGGAGTGCGGTGCTGTCTCTTTCCATGCCTCTCCTGCCATTCAGCAACAGTCCCAATGTACAGACACGAGAGTCCAAGGGTGTCCATATTACAGGGGGTATAGAAGGGTATCGTTACAGCTAACTCCATTCACTATATTTTGCATTTAAAATAGCAGTTGTCAGTTGCTGACACAGCAATCTTATTTCACATCTGTGATTGCTGTATTTGGAATGTTTCTTTTGGCTAGGTCATTCACATCTCTGAAAGCATGGAAGCTAAGTTAAAGCTAAGTTTAACATGTGCACTTAAGGTTTTCAACTAATTTATTTGATAAGGTGTCACATTTGAATGCTGTTGTGTAGTGATTTTCAAGCGTTTTGCAGACATAAGGGTAGGATGCCAGAGAGATTTGGAGGTGAGAGTGTTGCTAATGACATCATAGCACAGAATAAGACTGTCTACGGATGTCATTTGATCAAAGATGTGCACTCATAACGTTTCCAGGGCTGCACAAAACAGGCATATATGTGTTTGTATACAATGGCATATGTAGTTTCCTGCACAATGTTTAGTTCCATATAAAAAGCTTGTGTGAAGTACAGACTCAAAGAGTGGATGAAAGTTGACTAGAGGGGGCCTTTCGTGTTTTATGGAGAAGATTTAGAATAAGTGACTTTTTAGTCTTTTTTAGCTTTCTATTGGAATTCAAGCAATAATTTTTGTAACTCTGAGCTTATATATTCACACACATACATTGGGACTTCAGTAATGCTTCTACGTATAAACTAAACAATATGCCCCCATTAATTGGGGCAGGAGATTTTAAGGTATTTGGAAAATTGCAACAACAGCCAAATGAGCATAGCTCTGGTGCCCCTGCTCTGTCCTCATACAGTTCCAGCAGGTGGCAGGAGCCATCTAAGAGGTGAGCTTTTCTCTTGAAAGCAGCTGCTGCAACATAGGCTGGCATGTGGCCTCTTTAAGAGGTATCCATCTTGTGGGAGGAAATGCAAATAAGCTGGTGCCCTGCTAGAACTGTATGTCAGTGCCATTACTTGGTGGTGGTTGGCAGTTTTATAGTAGTATTGTATTTATAATATATTAAGAACAAATAGTGTATTTTTCTTCAGAACTATTTTTTATGCTGTGTGTGTAAAGTGCCGTCAAGTCGCAGCCGACTTATGGCGACCCCTTATGTCAGTGATGGCGAACCTTTTAGAGACCGAGTGCCCAAACTGCAACCCAAAACCCACTTATTTATCGCCAAGTGCCAACACGACAATTTAACCTGAATACTGAGGTTTTAATTAGCTTAAACGATTAACAATTTCCTGGTTGTTCTCCAGCATGATGTAGTGGTTAAGGTGTCAGACTAGGATCTGAGAAACCCAGGTTCAAATCCCTTCTCTACCATGGAAACTTGCCAGGTGACCCTGGCCCAGTAACACACTCTCAGCCTTGACCCTGGCAAGTATTTGGATGGGAGACCACCAAGGAATATCAGGATTTTCCAGTAAGGTTTCTGAGCCTAGCTACATTATTCTGGGACTGGAATGACTGGAATGACAGCCCCCAGAGTGCAATGACAGCCTCTGGGACTGTGTTCTGGGACTGGAATGATCATGCTGTCATTCCACTCTGGGGGCTGTCATTCCAGTCCTAGAACACTTCTGCTAGTCCCAGGGGCTGTCATTCCACTCCTGGGGCTTTCACTGCAGTTGCAGAATCATTCTTCTAATCTCAGGGGCTGTCATTCCACTCCAAGGCTAGTCATTCCAGTCGCAGAACACTTCTACTAGTCCTGGCAGCTGTCATTCCAGTCGCAGAGTAATGTAGTTAGGCCCAGAGACCTTAATGGAATATCCATGCCACATTTTCTTTGCAATTTTTTGTGCTGTAACCTATTTCAAAGGAGCGCATGCAAGTCATTGGGAAATCCTGGCTCCCATTATCTTCAATGGGCTGTGCAGCCTCTCCCACTGTTTCAAATGGGCAATCCTCTCATTCATTTTAAAACATCCCTTTTCCCAAGCCAGCCAAGGCCAGTGCCTGCCTCTCCTGCGGGTGAGTAAAGGGCAGCTCCTGCCTCTTGCCCAGCCCAGGCTGGATGGAAAGAAAAGGGAGAACTCTCCTCTCCCCCCCCCACCGCTGCCAGGCTGGAGGGTAAGAGACTCAAAACGGATAAAAGGAAGTATTTCTTTACACAACATATACAGTAGTTAAATTGTGGCACTCCCTTCCCCAGGATGTGGTGATGGCTGCCAACTTGGAAGGTTTTAAGAGGGGAGTGGACATGTTCATGGACAGGGGTATTCATGACTACTAGTCAAAATGGATACTAGTCATGATGCAAACCTATTCTCTCCAGGATCAGAGGAGAGAATTCCAACCCAGGCTGGGAGGAAAGAAAAGGGGGGGAGAGAAGAGATGCACTTGGAAACACAGCAGGCTCCAGGTCGGGAGAACTACCCTCCCCCTCCAACTAAGGAAAGCTTCTTCTTTCCAGCCCAGAATGGGAGGAAAGAAACGAGGGGGAGGGGAGAAGAGATGCACTTGGACACACCGCAGGCTCCAGGTCGGGAGAACTACCCTCCCCCTCCAACTAAGGAAAGTTGCTGCTTCGATTCCAGCCCAGGCTGGGAGGAAAGAAAATGGGGGCGGGGGAAGAGATGCACTTGGAAACACAGCAGACTCCAGTCCAGGTCGGGAGAACTACCCTGGGGACTCGGGGAGGGAGGCGGACTTGGGTTAGGAGGAGCAACGTACCAACCTACCTCCTCCTCTAGCGACTAGCAAGCCAACAGTGGAGGCCAGCCATGCGCAGCCGCTTTTAAGGAGGCGCTGCCGCTCTGTGTTGGCCTCCATATGGAGGCAAAATTATAGAGCGTCGCCATTTTTTTTTCTCCTGCTGGAAGTTTTTCAGTAGCAGTCAGAGGAAGCTAATAGTGGAGGGGAGTCCAGGGAAAGCGGCGGGGAGTCCAGGGAAGGGGGGGGCTTTGAACCGCTCCGCGCTGCCTGCAGGCAGCGCCGAGCCGGAGAGTCCAGGGAAGGGGCGGGGCAACTTACCGGCGCGTGCCCACAGAGATGGCTCGGCGTGCCAAGTCCGGCACGCGTGCCATAGGTTCGCCAACACGGCCTTATGGGGTTTTCAAGGCAAGAGACTAACAGAGGTAGTTTGCCAGTGCCTTCCTCTGTATCACTCCCTCTACCGCAGACCCAGTCCGTTTTTTGGCTGGTCGAGGGGAGACTCCAAGTTAAGGGCTGGGGAGTCCCAGTGGTCGCTTTCCTCTGAAGATGCGGGGCTACTACCAGCAGGAGTAGTTTGCAGAACCTCTCCCACGAGAGCTCCCGCCATTGGGAAACAGAACTCGGACCCTGGGATCGGGGCCGCCGACACCTGTTGCGGCCCGCGGAGCGCAAGCTCAGCCAACAACCGTGTTAGGGTAGCAAAGTCCTCTTGCACCAACTGGACCTCCTCAAGTAAAATATCAAGTCCCAAAAGGTCGTTGTGGGCTCGTAGATCAGTGTCTCAAGTCCTCCAAGGGGTCGCCGCTGCCAGGCGACACCACTGATCAATCACCTGCCCAACCAGCTGGATGGACTCCGCGTAAGTCCGCTGCATCTCCTCCCAGACGGTACGCAGAAAGTCGGGGTCCTCGGGGAGCTCGTCGTGCGCCCCGAGTCGAGACGAGTGTCCAAGCGAACCCTCCAGGGCTCCAGCCAAGGTTAACAAGTAAGGATAGGAAGACTAGTGTCCTAATGTAAGCTCTAGCCCTGCGGCGAACCCATAAACAGATTCCAGCAGACGGCAAGTCCACGCAAGCAGTTTTATTGGTTATAATCGACAGGTTTCAGAAGCCATATTTCAAAAGGACACTAGTAAGGGGCAAAGGTAAGGCACAGGCATATATGGAAGAGCAAAAGGAGATAACTGGTAACCCAGACAACCCCCCTCCCAGAGGCAGGAAGGAGTACTTGGCATTTCCCACAGTATGGGAATCTATGAAGACTAAACACAGGGCACAGACTGGCCTTGGACAGAATAGCACAACAGCACCTGGAGGCAGTTCAATCACACTATCGCATACCATCCTCATGGCTTGCTCTTGACAACTGTAGAGCAAAAAGCTCCTGTTTTGGGGTACATTCTTCCAAACCTGTTCTGAATTTTTGGGAGACCTTGTTAAGTGGTAAATGGGAAGAAGAAGTTGCTTTTGGAAGGAAAGTTGGCTAAGTTTAACAAAATTTCTGGCAGAGTATGAACTTTCATGAGTCATAGCTCTCTTCTTCAGATACAGCTAGAAGGAGTGAAGAAGTGAGCTGTGACTAACGAAAGCTGCCAGAATTTTTTTTAAAATTTTTTAAAGGTGCTACTAGACTCTTGCTCTTTTCTACTGCTACACACAGCCTAACACGGCTACCCTTCGTGATCTGGTTAAGTTTAGTAATTCTTGAATTAGATTTTTGTCCTGTACTGGCTTTAGAGATGACCATGGAAGATAGTGAATGATGGTAGGCACCACTGTCTCCCAGTAGAATCTCTGGTGTAGTGATTGTCAATGTGGTACCTACCAGTGAGCTTCCTGGTACCTATTTGCTGCTTCAGTTTCATTTCACCAAAGCAGAGAGCCAGTCCTGGCTTTCATTTGCCTCAACATAAGAACATAAGAAAGGCCATGCTGGATCAGACCAAGGTCCAGCAGTCTGTTCACACAGTGCCCAACCAGGTGCCTCTTGGAAGGTCACAAACAAGACAACAGTAGCAGCATTATCCTGCCTGTGTTCCAATGCAACTAATATAATAGGCATGCTCTTCTAATAATGGAGAAAATACATATTCATCATGACTAGAATCCATTTTTACTAATAGCCATGAATACCCCTCTCCTCTATAAACATGTCCACTCCCCTCTTAAAGCCTCCCAAGTTAGCAGCCATCACCACATCCTGAGGCAGGGAGTTCCACAATTTAACTATGCGTTGTGTAAAGAAATACTTCCTTTTATCAGTTTTGAATCACTCACCCTCCAGCTTCAGCAGATGACCCCACGTTCTAGTCTTATGAGAGAGGTAGAAAAACTTCTGCCTGTCCACTCTCTCCATACCATGCATAATTTTATAGACCTCTATAATGTCTCCCCTTAACTGCCTTCTCTTCAAGCTAAACAACCCTAAGCGTTTTAACAGCTCTTCATAGGGCAGTTGCTCTAGCCCCCGATCATTTTGGTTGCTCTTTTCTGCACTTTCTCAAGCTCTGCAATATCCTTTTTTAGGTGTAGTGACCAGAACTGTACACACTATTCCAAGTGTGGTCTCACCATAGATTTGTACAATGGCAGTATGATAGCAGCAATTTTATGGCCAGCATGGAATTTGCCTTTTTCACAGCAGCCACACACTGGGTTAACATGTTCATCGAGCAATCCACTACCACCCCAAGATCTTTTTCTTGGTCTGTCACTGCCAGCATGGATATCATCAGTGTATATGTGAAGTTGATTTTTTTTTTGCCCCAATATGCATCACTTTATACTTGCTCACATTGAATCTCATTTGCCATTTTAATGCCCACTCCTCCAGTTTGGAGAGATCCTTTTTTCTTTTAACCACCCTAAATAATTTGGTGTCATTGAAGAACAGGTTGAAAAGCTCTGGTCTCAACATAGATCCCTGAGGAATCCCACTGCACACATCCTTCCATTGTGAGATCTGACCATTGATTCCTACTCTCTGCTTCCTATTTTTCAGCCAGCTCTCAATCCATAAGAGGACTTGTCCTCTTATCCCATGACTATGAAGTTTACCTAGCAGTCTTTGGTGGGAACTTTGTCAAAAGTCTTTTGGAAATCCAAATACACAATGTCCACGGGCTCATTCCTGTCCACATGCTTATTGACACTTTCAAAATACTCTAAAAGGTTAGTAAGACAGGACCTACTTTTGCAGAAACTATGTTGGGTTTTGCTCAGCAGGCCTTGCCCTTCTGTATGCTTGACAATTCTATCTTTAATAATGCTTTCTATCAATTTACCAGGAACAGATGTTAAGCTAACTGGCCTGTAATCTCCTGGTTCCCCCTCGGAACCCTTTTTATGAATGGATGTTACATTGGCCATTCTCCAGTCCTCTGGAGAATTCACCTCCTCAAACAAATGCACCTCCTCTAATAAACTTGAGAAATATAAGTGGCTTTACCTCTGGAATGGGGGCAGCAGAAACAGGAAATATTTGCAAAAAATGAAGTCTTCAAGACACCAAGACATTTGAGCTGAGGCATTGTAGTTCAAAAGGTAAATACTCATTTCTCTCTGTGTTCAGTCCTGCATTAACAGCATCACACATGGTATAATACCACAATAAGGATACCTCCTTTAGACTTATTTGTGGAAGTTGTTTTAAAGAATGCCTCTGCTGTTTATGCCCCATAGCAATCAGTGTGCTTTTAGCTGTGCAAACTGCCATTTCCGTACAAGGAACTCTTTTAAGAGGCATTGTTAGTGGGTTCCCCACTACTGTGTAACTCCTTCCCTTGGAGACTTGCTAATTGTTAGCATTTTTGGAAGGGTTACCTGGCCCTTTACTAGGAGAAAGGGTTCCTTTACTTTGCCATGTCATGCATATATATGGCAAAATTTTAATTCACTACTACATGCAGTATGTTTATAATGCCATGGGAGAAGGTGGAACAGATGAGGTACCAGATCTATTCCCTTGCTAATTTAAATGACTGCCTCACTGATGGTGAATGTAACCAACTAAAAGAAGACATATGTCTGATAAAATGCAGGTGCCATGTTAAGATACTCTGAAAAAACACTGGTGACTATTTCCTATAATTACCAAGAAAACATTCCTTTTGATAGCTACATGTTTTGCAGAGTCAGGTAAAAAATGACTGCTGAAAGGACAGTGTAGGTTAAAATGGTTGTGATGAGTTCTGGCTTAATAGAGGCCCCATCCCACCCACCCACCCACAATCATCCTGTCTGCCATTTGATGTCAAACTTTCAGCTCTGTTTGTTTTGGAACAGAAAAAGGTGTGCCCAAAAGACCTTTCCTTAAAACCTGGACCAAAGTGGAAAGAAGTTTGTATTTGTCTCCTTTTCAGACTTTCACATTCTTACTTGTAGACTTGTATTTGAACTGCCTAAGGTTGATGACTCAGGTAAGCTGCATCTGTAGTGTGAAGTGTTAATATTAACACTGATGCAGCCTGAATCTGGGCTCTGGGAGAGAGATCAGTCCTGGCCAGTGAGCTGGTGTGATAGGGCCCTGCTGTGTAGCCATTTGTTGCTGCCACTACGGCATCTAATGTTGGTCTCAATGGGTGAGTCTTCCAGACATACATAAGGGAAGCTGAGCCCTGTTTGATGTTTTGTGTGCTGCTTGTGTGTGTGTGTTAAGTGCCGTCAAGTCGCTTCCGACTCATGGCGACCCTATGAATGAAAGTCCTCCAAAATGTCCTATCTTTGACAGCCTTGCTCAGATCTTGCAAATTGAAGGCTGTGGCTTCCTTTATTGAGTCAATCCATCTCTTGTTGGGTCTTCCTCTTTTCCTGCTGCCCTCAACTTTTCCTGCTTGAGCCCTTATAAATCTGGAAGGTGTCAATTATCAGAGTTGCATTTTTGCCTGCTTCTTGTGGACTTTTTGTGCTCAGGGCTGCTTTGTAGGTTATAGCAGCCACATGGAGGCTGACAAATTTTTTATGTATGTGTAGCTCCATTAGAAGCTCAAATATGAAAGAGCTTCTAATGGAGCTACACATACATAAAAGTTGCTTGTTATGGATTAGTATTTTGTGATAGTGTCACATCTTGCTGGTTTAAACAAGCCATATGATAGGACAGATCTGAATTGTGGGAATGTGTAAAACTTTACACTCCAAGCATGTAGCTGTCACCAATGTTCCTTTGTTTCTTGGAAACCTTCTCTTGGCTGCTGTGACACAGGAGATGGCACTCGGTGCAGATGCTAGCCAGCAAGGTGTAAGGGTGGCTACCAAGCTGGAAACTGGCTATCTCGGTTAGGATCTGTTTTGTTAAGGGTTTGATAGTTGGCATACTCAGAGGGAGGAACATTATAAATATTCTTGTTAGAGAGAAAATGGCTTGTTAATAGCCACAGCATAAGGATTGATGGAAGTTTATTTTTTCATAGTCTTCACAGGAGTAGTTCCCCAAACTATGTAAACTATAGACAGAGGCCCAGTGTGGTGTAGCGGTTAGAGTGTTGGACTAGGATCTGGGAGACACAGGTTGAGATCCCCACTCCGCCATGGAGGCTTGCTGGGTGATGGGCCAGTTACACACTTTCAGCCTAACCTACCTCACAGGATTGTTGGGAGGATAAAATAAAGGAGAGGATGTTAGGCCTGTTTTTTACTGCTTTTAGCAGCTTGTCAGACTAAGAATGTTTTGGTTTCGGATCCACCAGGTGCATCTCAAGGCCGAGCCTGCTAACTGTTGAATTCCTGTTCCAGCGCTATCTCCCGTGGGAACGGCTCCTCGTTAGGAGGGGGGTACCATGACTCGTTGTGACTAATGCTTTCCCATATAGGCCCTGTACTGTGCTACCAGTTCCCATTCGTGCCAATTTACCTGTTAGCTCTGTATACCTGTAGGTTTTCTAATAAGTCAACTCTCTCTGTGGATGTTGTTTGTGGGATTACCACGGGGACAAGTGCTCGCATTTTGGCACAAATGCCTTCTCTATTTTTTACCTGCCTGGCTGGAGCCCTGAAGGGTTCGCCGAAGTCTCGGATTGGAGCAGAAAACATGCTCTCCAAGTAAATTACCTGTGGCTGGAGCCCCGGAGGGTTCGCCTAGGTCCCGAATGGGAGTAAAGACAGCACTCCCCGGGTAGAGGGTTTCTGGCTGAAACCCTGGAGGGTCCTAAACCTTGGTACCCTCTGTTAAAACCGTCGGACAAGTACCCTGACGACCCTTCTTTGCTAAATGACATTCTTGCTAAGGCGCTGCGGACAAATGCGAAAATCAATCACCTAATTGTACTCATTCAAGTTCAGTGGCGTCGCCTGGCTGACACAACCCCTGGACAAGCCCCGACGCAAATCAAAGTGCCCAGCACTACCTCCAAATACTGGACAGTTAGTAAAAAAAGTTCAACTGGCACAGGAGGATTTAGCAGCCTTAACCCATTTGTTAGCGGGGTTAACTGTACGTAAAAAACAACAAAAGCCGGTAGCAGCCCCGCTCCGCCCCAATCCATAGCGGAAACACGGGTGGAAGAAGTCCCAATCCCAACCGCTCCTGATCCCATTTTGTGCTTAAAAAAAGCACAGGATGTAGCAGCCCGGACAGCCTTACTGTTTGTAAAACTAACCTCGGCCACTGTGGCTAAACTCACAAAGTGTTTAACCCCTAAGTTTGGAGCAGACGCTGCTGCTCTAGCAGTTCAGGTTCAACCGTTATTAAACCTAAAAAAATCCTCTAAAGTCCTTCTGCTTCTAAAGCAAGAAGCTCTCCCAATCGTCACCACGGCAATTGCCGCCAAGCTCGAGGCCGACCAAGTGCTTGCTAACCAAAAGCAAGCCAAAAAACAGTTGTGGGCAGCGAATGCGGTGGCAGCTCGGGCACCCCCCCGAAAAGCAACGTTTGGCCGCCGCTCAAGCCCGCGCAGTCACAAACGTGCGTCCCAAAAACAGCACAAAATTCAAGTTTATCCCCTTATTTTCCCCAACTTATGGCCCATCTCGTGACGTGCAACGCGCACGTAGACTCGCAGGTCGCTTGATCAAGCCAAACTACTCGGATGAGGAGGACTTGTATAGTAAAAACCCCCACTAAGTTACTAATCTCCGGGTCAGCCAGTCCCGACGCACAGGGGGAACTAAAAACAAAATGCGTCTCTTGCAGGGTCAAAACCAAAACTTAACTGATCGTGTGGCCCGTCTGCAAAACCAAATAAAACTGCTACTCCAAAAAAATAAACATTTACAACAAGCTCAAGCTCCCCCAGTCCAACCGGTACCATCTCAGCCAACTCAGCCGGCTCCACAACCACAATTTCCGCCGCTGAGGGCACCTCTTCTCCCTGCTCCTGGACAACCAGCCCAGCCACCTCCAAAACCTCCGGCTCAGCCAATCCCAAAAGCACCAGTTCTGCCACCCCCAGGGCAGCCAATTTTGCCGCCCCCAGAGCAACCGCCAGTGCTACCTCCAGCGCCCCCTCTCATACAGTAAAAACAACCGGGGTTACAAGTAACCTACAACAGCTCAGTTAAAGCTCTGCCCTGTTTCCTACACCAAGTAAACAGTTATATAAAAAAACAAAAGCAACACTTCCCAACCGAAGACAGCCGTTTGCAGTTCGCTGCCTCCCTATTAACTAAAAAAGCCGCCAGCTGGATAGTCCTCCGGTTTAACACTCAAACCCAATCCATACACTCACTTAATAAGTTCATGCAAGCGTTACAGCAACGTTTTAAAAACCCTTTCCTGGGAGAGAAGGCCAAAGCAGCCCTCCTGCAACTTCAACAAAGCTCCACACCAGTGCGAAAATTCGCAAACAAATTCCAAAAGCTCGCCAATAAAATAGTAAACTAAACCAAGGCCACCCAAATACATTATTTCCAAAAAGCTATAAACCCTAACAAAATGCAGTCAATAACCAAATAAAAACCACCCTCCACCCGTAAGCAAGTTCAGCAATTTCTTAAATTCGCTAACTTCTACAAAAAATTCATCCCCAAGTTCGCTGAAATCGCACTCCCCATCACAAATCTCCTTAAAACTAAAAAAAGCAGCGCCGCCGCGTTGCCCTCAGCTAAAATCAATTAAACCCTCCAATGCCAAACCGCTTTCAATACCCTCAAGCAACTATTTACCTCTAAACCAACGTTAAAGCACCCTTATCCCAAACAAATATTTATAGTCCAAATTAACGCCTCAAACGTAGCAATGGGGGGTGTGCTTTTACAGCAAAAAAAAAAAAGTCTTCTGCATCCGTGCACTTACTTCTCTAAGAAGTTCGCGCAATCTCAGCTCAACTGGCCAATCTAAAAAAAAAAAAGCAGCCGCCATCCACCATGCCCTCACAGTATAAAGGCAGTTTTGAAAAAATTCTAAAATATAAAACAATCACAAAAACCTAAAAACGCTCACAAAAGCCCGTAAACTGTCCGCAAAACAAGTACGCTATGTAAGCCACTTTGTGTCCCTACTGGGGAGAAAAGTAGGATATAAATAAAAGTAAATAAAGATATATGGCTTTTCTCCCAAGATATCGGTAAGAACCATATGAGTTCCCTAGAGGTTTCTATTATACAACATGACTAAAAGTATGAATGTTTAACAATCTTCCCATTTTAAATAGGGTATTTTATCCATTCTTTACTAGTCTTTCTTAGTAAATAAAAAAGTTTGCAAGACTACTAAAGCTATATATAGAGATGGAAAAATGTATGCCAAAGAATAATGTATTACAAAAATACAACAAAATTCAACTTGGTGAGTTGCATTCCACAGACACATTCTGCTAACGGTGCTGCTGTCTGTCACTGCAAGGAGCTTTGTATCAGTGGAAGCTCCTTGTGCCAGAAGAAATCTCTTGCATTAGTAGTCCAAATCTGTGGGATTCAACTCGGGTAAGTATTTTTTAAAATCAAGGCTCCCACTATCCATCTGCTTCTAATTAGAATTGTTCTTCCTGAAATCAGTATTTATCCAATTAGTATTTACCCATAGCTGCAAGCACCTTAATTTGAATATCATACACGTAGTGATTAATTGATCAACTAATATATATATATAATTTTGTGTGGATATGCATATATGTTATAGATGTGTTTCACAGATACCTAAGGGAGTTAAGTAAATACACTATGTATTACACAAACATTTACATAACTTGTTTAGGATATAGGTACAGTAAATTAAATGAATTCAAGGGCTTGTATCCAGTAATCCATCGATAGAAAGTGATCGAAGATGTGGATTTTTGCCATGTTCCCCTCTCCTCTGTAGTCCCTTTTGACCCCCCAGAAAGATAACTGAGCAAAGGTCCTATGAGGACAAACAGTTCCCTCATCTGTCAGTGGACTTGTGGAAGAGGGAGGGAGAAGAGGGTGATTCCAAAGCCATCCCTTTCCTCACTGCAGATTCCTGGCCTACTGGGGCCAGTCTAACAGTGCAGAGAATCAACTTTCTGGGAGATGAAACATGGTGAAAATTTGTGCTGCTTCTGGCAGCCATGCCAATGTTTTCGATTTGATTTAGCTCCCAAGGATTCTTCTTTCAGGTGGCATTTAAGAAAAAGAAGAGTTGGTTTTTATACCCCGCTTTTCTCTACCATAAGGAGTCTCAAAGCGGCTTACAATCACCTTCCCTTCCCCCCTCACAACAGACCCCTTGTGAGGTTAGGTGAGGCTGAGAGAGTTCTGAGAGAACTGTGGCTAGCCCAAGGTCACCCAGCAGACTTCACATGGAGGAGTGGGGAATCAAACCCGGTTCTCCAGATTAGAGTCTGCCGCTCTTAACCACTACACCACGTTGTCTTCTGTTCAACCCAGTGAACTTCATTGAACTAAATTTTATTAAGGAGTTCTATCCAGATATGAGATTTAAAAATGATGTAGAACATATCTTGAGAAATATGACATTGGAAAGAATTGGCAGATGTTAGAATGAGATGCTGCTGATGTTGTTCCTGAAGACAAGCTTGTTTTCTTAAGAATTTGATTAATCACAAATTTTAGTTGAGAACCAGCCAAACAATAACATGTCTATTTGTCTTATTGCTGTGCAGAAGATATCTCCTAGGATTTGTGGTGTTGAAGATGGTGACTGGCAAATTTATATTTCATGCAAAAAACGTTTTAAAGATTTTAGTTTAAAATTGGTTTAAGTATAAGAGGGTAAGAATTCCTCATTTCTGTCCATTGAGCTCTTATAAGAATAAAGCTGTTCTGTTACACAGAGGTATCATCTATCTCCCATGTGGGCTTTCTTCTAATTAACACAGAAAAACACTACCTCAGGTAGATCCTTAGAGGACTATTATAAAAATGAACAATAAATATTATGATAAGGAACTTGAGATGTATCTGATAAAGATGTGAGGACATACAATCTTGGATAAATTACCCAGAATGCCCACCCCCTTTTATTTTCCTTGCATTAATTAACCCACTACAACTCTCACTGTGCCGTCCATAAACTTTCACATAGAAAAGTGCCAAAATTGGTTTAGAAGTCAATGGGTGTAACTCTGTTTGTGATTGCATTGTTAAAGAGCATTGTAGGTGGTTTTGCTGTTTGGCATTTATTTTCTGTATAACAACTCTACGGGCTACTGAATTCCTGAGATTGCATCATCTAATAGAGGCTGTCTGTCAGTCTGCATGTTCCAGTTCGACTGAGGAGTGCAATGATATCACCAAGTGTATTGTCTGCTCTGAGAACTTTCTTTGTAATTGGGAGGGTAACTGACCCTGCTTTGAATTGATTATAGAGACAGAAATACACTTGCATTATACACTCTAAGGTGTTACTGGACTCGAATGTTGCCGTACACTGAGCAGTTGCTTCCACTGAGCGATAACATGTGTGAGTCTTGGGGTGGGTAAATTTTATCCTAAAAAGGTACCTCTGCTATTTTAGTTATTTGTTGTTTTACTTCATTTATTCACTGCTTTTCTTCACAATGGAGACTGACATTGTGGTTTACATTGTTCTCCTCAATTTTATCCTTTCAACAGCCTTGTGAGGTTAAGCTGAGAGTATGTGACTGACCCAAGGTAACCCAGTGAGCTTCCCTGGCAGTGTGATTATTCCAACCAAGGTCTCCCTGATCCTAATCTGGCAATCTATCTGCTATACCACCACTGGCTTTATATATTATTATTAGCAGTAGATCATACCGCAACCAGACAGCCAGAGGGATGACAGAGCTTTTAATTTTACTTTCTTTCCCCAATTTTCCAGATGCTTGGCTGAGTCACCGCAGCCCCATATTCCTCCAAGCCAAAAGAAGAAACAAGTGCATAGCTCAGGGGTCTGCAAACTGTGGCTCTTTGGCCCGTTGAGTGCGGCTCTCTGAACTTGGTTTGGAGCCCCTGCTCTCGCACCCGCTCGCGCCGGCAGCTGAGCTGCAGAGCCGGCGCGCCTGAGAGCGAGAGAACAGGCGAGCGGGCGCGCTGTCTCTCCCCCCCCCCCCCGCCATGGAGAATGGCCAGGTCCCCCTTTCCCTTGCCCTCAATGGTTGGGAGGCTAAAGCCTCCCCTCCCCTCTAGCCGCGCGATTGCTGGGCGGGCGGCTCGGCGGTTCCTGCCCCCCCCGCCTATCAGCTGTTGGGCGGGGCGGGCTTCCTTTGGTAGACCTGGCCTCTGGCTGAGTCCCATTGGGAGGCCATGTCTACCCACTGGCTTTCTTGGTGGTAGACCTGGACTCCGAGGAGGGGAAAAAGCCCCCCTTCAGAGGCCAGGTCTACCAATTGGCTTCTATGGGCCTCCAAAGGCTAGGTCTACTGCCAAGAAAGCCAATGGGTAGACCTGGCCTCCCAATGGGACTCAGCCAGAGGCCAGGTCTACCAATAGGCTTTTATGGCGGTAGACCAGGCCTCCAGACGAGGACTAGGCGGGGAGGGGGAAATGGCAGGGACTTACAATTTAATTTTTATCAATAAATAAGATCACTATTAAGTATGATACCAAGTTTTATTTAGTGTACCTATAGTTTAATTAAGACTTTAAACTTTAATTAAAGTTTATTAAGTTAATAAACAGTGTACCTACCTATATAGTTTAAGTTTAAGAAATTTGGCTCTCAAAAGAAATCTCAATCGTTGTACTGTTGATATTTGGCTCTTTTGACTAATGAGTTTGCCAACCCCTGGCATAGCTAAACTGTGTCCATAGAATTTGTGTGACTAAACGTTATAGACTATAGGTTTTAGACAACAGCTCCACTTGATTTGTTCATTAAAAATATATTTTATAAATGGTCAGCTTAAACATGGATTTTCTGTTTAAGCTTTTGTCAATCGGACCTTTGTGTTCTGCTCACCAAGTTTGTTCTTCGTTGTGCTTAAAGTTCTATTTTGTTGTTTAAGTTCTATTCCAATGTTGTTGCACATTGTTTAGTATTTTGTTATATCAGCCTGATCTGACGTGTATATTGGTGTGATCAGATCAAATAATGCTGTGCAAGAAAATACCTGTTTTTAAACTTGCATTTGCTGAGCTAAAGACTATGCAGGAATGGGTGTGCCTTTATAGGAAGGGAACAGCTGATCGATGCTTAATCCTTCCTCTCCACACGGATTCTCACTTTACCTTTGTCTAAGCCTTAACCAACCACTTGCTGCTTCTACTACATACAGCAAAAAGTAAAGAACTAAGGGACTGTGCACATAGTATGATTAAGCAGGTTTGTGTCTGGTCAGAGCCTGGGAGGAAGACTTCTTGAAAATAATACATATACCTGCTTACGTTCCATGGTGGAAGATAACAGGGGTATAAATGCATAAAACACATACCACTGTGGATTCTAAAGAACTCCTGCCTGTATGGATAAAAAATAAAAACGTTTGGCCATGGCTACTACTTGGATTGGAATAAGTCCCATCATGAAAGCTGATTAGCCCACTCTTAGATGTTAACCTACAGCATAACTGCTATATGTGTGACACAATGCTGGGTTTGGACTTAGAATATATTTGTGAAAATACTGTTAATGTGATGATTGAAATGCAGGTAGACTTGCAAGTGGTATAATGGAAGGGAACAATTAGATCTCACTTGTAGTTGATATCTGTAATGGATATCTATTGATAGCAAATTGAGGTTTATAGAATTACAGAAATTCAACAAAAGTGGCAATAATTGGCACAAAGTGGCAGAGTTACAGTTTGCTGTTTAAATAATAATGTAAAATAGTATATGATGTGTATATAATAATGTATAGTTATATAAGTTATTATAGGCTTTAATTGGGTATTTTGATGAGAAAAAGCTGATTCCTTTACCAAGTTCTGGTAATTAGACTAGTCAGTTCTGAATGTCTGTTTTTGAACTGTAATTTTGAAAGGTTTAGTACTGACGTGTGTGTACGTAAAGTGCTATCAAATCACAGTTGGCATTACGGTGACCCAGTAGGGTTTTCAAGGCAAGAGACTAACAAAAGTGGGTTGCCATTGTACTAACATACAACTTCGCAAATCAAGGTTTTTCTGTAGTTCATAGTGATAATTGCCTGTGTATGCCCGTAAGACAGGACAAAAGAAGGGCTACTGTTCAGTAGAAACTGTCTTTTTGGTTTTTTTTTTTTTTTTACCCATATAGAACTTAAAAGACACTTAAAGCAGAATCAGAGTGTTGGAAACGGGAGTCCTCTCTGTGTCCCTCCCTCCTGCATGTGAACTGCTGTCCTCTGGTTCCTGTGACCATTGCCTACCAAAATGAAAAGTAGCCTATGTGTAAAGATCTCCTCCTCCAGGGTCCCATTTGCCATCCGGACCCGGCGAGTATCAACTGACCGTATGGAAGTTGAGTGGCGACGGCTCCTAGACCTCGGCTATCTCTCAGAAGTTGTTGACACCATTCTAGCCTCCAGGAGGCCGGCTACCCAGCACTTTTATGGGGCCACCTGGAAAGTTTTCACTGTGGTGCAATCGCTATTTGGCAAACCCTTTAAAACCCAGGACAGTCCATATCCTGTCCTTTTTTGCAGGAGGGGAGACAACTAGGGCTCAAAACCTCTACCATGAAGCGCCAATTAGCCACCATCACAACCTTGGTCCCTCAGGTCTCTGGATACCCTGACAGCAAACACCCACATATCAGGGCCTTCTTATGGGGGGTTAAGTCCACCTCTCCTCCAGTTATTCATCGATTCACCACCTGGAGCCTTCGCACTGTCCTGAAGAACTCACGAAGTCTCCTTTCGAACCACTCAGGACAGTTGACCTAAAGTGGCTCCGAATGAAGACGTTGTTCTTAACAGCCGTGACCTCAGCAAGAAGGGTCTCAGTGTTGCGCACAGACCCCACCTTCATCCCGAAGGTTAGTACTCGCTTCCATCGCATAGTGGCACAATAAAAAGATGCATCACACATGCATACAAGGCAACAGGCCTACAGGTACCCCAGAACATCACAGCCCACTCCACTAGGAGCGCGGCTGCCTCCACAGCCTTCAACCACAGGGCATCAGTGGAGCAGATTTGCAACGCGGCTACCTGGTCATTAGTTTCCACATTCACAAGACATTATAGGGTCAACCTAATGGCCGAGGGAGCCAGTGGCTTCGGAAGAAGGGTCTTGCAGGCTGTGCAGGATACCTAATTGCTCCCACCCTAGTCTAAAGTAGCTCTAGTACGTCCCGAGCTGAAGACGCCCTCCTTCATCAGAGCGAGAAAGAGCCTTGATTACTTACCGTAAAGGCTCCTTCTGCTCTGATATAAGGAGGGCGTCTTCCCCTCCCAATGGTACCTGCAACAAAACAAACAAACAAACAAAACCAACAGTTTGCCCAACTGATCTTCAGATCGCCTGCCAAACATTTTCAGTATTACTGGAATAGAGGTGTAAGGGAGTCTGTCCTTATCCCTCCATTATGTGTTATACGGAACGTTAGTTCCCAAGGTTTAATTATTTCACGGATAGTTTTTTCCTACAGTTTTTCCAACGCATGCTTACACTTTTTTTCCGGATAGTTTACAACAGTTGTTACTGGTTTCTTTTCCGGAAGGTTTTCCTGTCTATTTCAGGTATAGCTCTGTAACTACTGGAGCTTTCAGGAAGGAGGGGGCTACTTCCCCCGGAAGACAGGAAGGCCTAGTTTAAATTTGATTCCTGCCTCCCTAGCAACTCAAGGTAAATAACCCGAGCTGAAGATGCCCTCCTTACATCAGAGCAGAAGGAGCCTTCACGGTAAGTAATCAAGGCTCTATCTCCCCTGGGAGAGATGGCGAGAGGGAAAGCGGTGGAACAAGTAGCAGCTATGATTTAAAGAAGCCCTTTCTGCTCAAAGATCTTTTCCCCTGGGGCCCCAGCCTCATCAAGCCCTACACCAACCCTCAGGCAGTGGAACAGGGAGCAGTCCCTGCTGCAGTCAGTTAGAGCAACCTCGGGAAATGGACCTCTGCTGCTCATACAGAGAGGGGCATTTGCCATGGCCCACAAAGGCAGCCAGGAAGACTGTCTGTAACCAACCAACCCAGGCCCTCATGGAGTTGGATCAGATTTCAATTTACTCCTCTGAAGGTAGTGACAGGGAGGAAGGGGAATGTAATTCGGATACCGAGGAATTTTATGTTGAGGAAGGAAGCCAACCCAGGTTGTTTGCTTCTGAGGATTATCAATCCTTCCTCTCCAAATCCCTCATAGCCCTCGAACTTACTGATGAGGCTGACACAGTAGAGCAAACCAAACCTCAGGTCTGGCCCAAGGGGACAAAGACATACTTTCACAGGGTTGGCCAACGAAGAGTCCCTCTCCCAGAATATTTTGAGAGGGTTATCAGAACTCAGTGGGACAAGCCTACTATTAATAGGCAGTTCCCTGCTACCATTAAAAAACCATATGATATGTCCTTGTCGGCCAAGGAGCTTTTCAAACTCCCTGTTGTTGATGCTCCAGTGGCAGCTCTCCAGTCCTCGGGGTTATTATCAGAGGACAGGGTGGGGTCCATTAGGGACCAATTAGACCGCAAAATGGAGTTTCTGTCTAGAAAGGTACACGAAGCATCCACACTGTCCCTACAGGCCACTACCACCGCAGCAATCATTGCCAGAGCTTCTCATGCCTGGGCAAAAATGCTTTCCCAGCTCCTGCCTGGAGCAGATCGGAAGGTCGCAGAGGGAGTAGATAAAAGTCCTGAAGGCCTCGGCCTTTCTTGCTGATGCCTCTCTAGACGCACTTTCATTCTCAGTCAGGTCTGTGGTGACCACTGCAGCTATCCACTGAGCGCTGTGGTTAAGGGCCTGGCCAGTGGACGTGAAATCCAAATCTCTTTGCCTATCCCTTACAGGCGGGCAAGCTGTTTGGTGACCATCTGGACAAGATGCTGACAGAGACAATGGCTTCTTCGACCATATTAACTGTGCATCGCCCTCAAAAGCAACACGGACATCTCGCTGTCTCCTGCAATCCAAAAGAGCCTCCTGTGGTGGGCACAACCAGCCAACCTCTGAAAAGGTCATCCTCCCAGAACCGGTCCAGATCTTCATGGATGCTTGCTTAGAAGGCTGGGGAGCCACAGCGCAGAGTCTTTTCATTCAAGAGTCCTGGTCTCCAGAGGAGCGGAAAAAACACATCAGCTTCCTGGAACTAAGAGCTACCTAGCACTACAGAACTTCCAACACATCCTGGCAGACGGACATGTGCTCATCAAGATGGACAATGTAGCAACCAAGGCCCACCTCAACAAACAGGGTGGGTCCAGATCGTCGTCCTTCCACCAGAAGTGCCACTACAATTGCCGCATTCAACAATCGAGCATCCATCAATGTAATTTGCAAAGACCATCCATATCTACCTTTGTGTGGCATTACAAAATCAACACCTACGCTTTGGTAGACGCAGCCTTCGGCAGAAGAGTGCTCCAAAGTGCTTTTGAAGCAAATGACTAATCCCACCCGGGACCTAGCTCTTGGACGTCCCAAGCTGCAAGATGCCCTTCCCTCAGATTGGGAATGGAGCCTTGTTTACTCACCGAGAGGGTTCCTTCCGCTCTGAGGAAGAAGGGCATCTTGCCCACCCGAACATCAATTACACCAGGGTGGCCTTCATTAGCTGGGACACAGAAAGAGCTCAAATTGAATTTTCACTGTTAATTCTAAGAGTGTGCACTATTAAGTAGGGAATTCAGAAAGAGATACAATCATTACTTCCTTCCTCTCATCTCCCAACAATCAACTTTACACTGTGTTGTGTTATTCCTACTTGGAGTTTTTAGTTCATGTTGGTGTTATTAACTTTAGTGTTTTTCTCCTGTCTCTAGTAGCTTGTTAGTGGTAAACTGGAAGCCCGGGCTATCCATGCCCAGGAGACAGGAAGTAGAAATTTAGTCCTGCCTCCCCTAGCAGTGGGCATGAATAACCCAAGCTGTAAGATGCCCTTCTTCCTCAGAGCAGAAGGAACCCCTCGGTGAGTAAAAAGCTCCATTTTTGTTTTCTAGTTTTAACCTCTCCTTCCCTCACATCTCAGATGGCAAAAATTAAGACACATTAGCTGAAGGCAGCATGGAGTAGCTGTCTCTCAAGCACTAGGTATATTTGCAAGGTTGCTTGTAGAAAACTAAGGTATTTATAGATTAAATTTTAATAAACATGTAAAATCATACAATTTCTTCTTCTGTGCTGATATTTATAAATGATACATTTTACTGGTTCTTGTAGGTTATCCGGGCTGTGTAACCGTGGTCTTGGTATTTTCTTTCCTGACGTTTCACCAGCAGCTGTGGCAGGCATCTTCAGAGGAGTAACACTGAAGGACAGTGTCTCTCAGTGTCAAGTGTGTAGGAAGAGTAATATATAGTCAGAAAGACTACAGTCAACAATAGCCATGCAGATTAGCTTTGGATTTCACACATTAACAGATCACTTCAGGATACAATGGTTCCATATTAACATACCACACCCTCATTAGCACATTATCTTGATACTTACAGGACAATGATTAGCACATTACCTTTGATACTTTTTGCAGGACAATGATTCAGCTCAACCCAACCCCTTTCTGACTATATATTACTCTTCCTACTCACTTGACACTGAGAGACACTGTCCTTCAGTGTTACTCCTCTGAAGATGCCTGCCACAGCGGCTGGCGAAACGTCAGGAAAGAAAATACCAAGACCACGGTTACACAGCCCGGATAACCTACAAGAACCAATGAACTCTGACCGTGAAAGCCTTCGACAATATTTTGATACATTTTACGTTGTTAAAACAGTAAAATAAGTTTAGGTTTGATAGTTTCACGTATCACATATTTCATTTTTTCCAAAACATCTCCCTATGTTTTCCCCTTCTGGGGAAACAAATACTCCCCCCCCCCCCATGGCTGCAGAATTTCCAGAAAATTAACAACTCTGTCTATGTAATCTTAACACACTTTGAGAAGTACCATAATGTTATGGGAGCTGTGTTTGTCAATATGTGTTTGTCAACTCCTAAGTATCTTCCAGGAAAAATTATTTTGACTTACTTTTCAGAAGGTAAGCTGATAGCTCTCATGTTTTCATTTGAGAAGTTTGAATACATGCTGGCAAAGAATTAAAGGATAAGAAAACAGAAGGCAATCTAAAAAATAAGCTTGAATTAGTTTACTCTGCCCGCCATCTATGTACATGACACTTTATAGAATACAAGATGATATGGTTCCTTTATACTGAAATTTTTCTTGAGCTGACTTAAATCGAAATCTCTAGGTCGTATGGGCAGTGTGACCATGATCTGCTTTTCGACATCTGTCATGTTGATGAAAATGATGTGCAAATTGTTCCAATAATCACATACATCCAACCCTCTGATTCCTAGGATATTTTTGATTGTAGCCTTTTGTGCCGTGTAAGATGCTATCTACAGTTATTGCCATGTTCCATTATTATGCATCAAGGACCATTCTGAAGGACATCTTGTTTAAAATACCATAGCCGTGCCACTGGTAATACTTCTGTTATTGCTATGACTACTGGAACTTAGCAGTAGAGCCTAATAAATCTGAATTTTGCTGGTAGAAGATTAATCCTTTTGTTCTTTGTTCTTTGAAATGTTTCTTGGCTTAGAATAGCTAGGTAAGTCTAAGCCATTTCCCAAACTACTATGTGTAAAGGAGCTACTGTTCAGGAAAGCTTGAACAATCAGTGCTCAGTATTGAATATATGAATTAATGTCACATTTCTGATCACTGCTTGTGTTGCTTTTAAAGAATAAGGGCTGTGACTGTAGAAACACTTCCTGCCACAAGGAATTAATAATGGCTGGTATTTAACGGTTAACAGTTACAGCAATCAACAGGCTGTCTTAATGGAGCTTGTATCTGATTCCTTGCTTTGCTTCTATTTTTAGATTCTTTACAAGGAGATACAGACTGACAAGAAAGAAACAGTGTTAGCTTTTTCATATCATTACCAAATTTAGGGCATGGGATGAAATTGGATGGTTTCCCCTAGAACAGCTTGGATCACAGTTGAAATCCTTGTTCTTATCCTGTTAGCAAACTGAGTATGCAGTCAGGGCCTGCAAGGGGAAAGTGCCGCTTTGCAGAAAAAGTTTTGAATTTTGGAGAGAACTAGATAGCTATACCGTTGTTGTTTTTTGTTATGGAAAAAGCATCTGAAATGAAGGAAACAGAGATGTACAATTGCACCCTTTAAAGATAAGACAGTAGGATCTGGAAAGTAGTGCACATAGGAAAATCTGTTTTTATGGGAAAAGAAAATGGCTCTGCAAAAAGAGGGGAAAATAACCACGAGAGCAAAATGCGCCCTCACAATCCACAAAAAACCTTCCTTAAGAGCAAGTTACTGCAATGGCTTCAGTTTGCTTGAATGAGCATGTGTGAATAATGTACATATCCACTTGAAGCAAACTAGGGTGTCCAAGTAGTTGGAGAGGAATCTGAACTGACATTTGAGATATCACTGGAAAAATGATATCTGAAGAGCTGGAAATTGAGTCCTAAGAGGATCCAGAGATAAGTTGTTCCTGAGGAGAATCCCTGGTGAAGAAAATAAAACTCAAAGCAAGTGTCAGGGAGAACAATATTCCAGATATCTATTAAAAGATACCCAAGCCTGCAAAATAGGTGACTGGAAGGAAATGGAAGAAGGATGCAGGCAGATCACACCTCTAGTCAGTTAAACAGCCGTCTGGAGTAGCTGTGACCAATGTTGGTCTGTATAATGTTGTGGAACACAGAGGCCTCCAAAAGAATTTCCAGTACCAAAAAGGAAGCCGTGCTTTGCCAAGCAGTTGGTCATCAGGCATTACCAGTTGCTCTACTCCACTGAAGCCTGTCCTGCACTTCAGAAAGCTTTGCAGGGATGTGGAAGAGAATTATCCAACAACAGGTTATCCAACTCATTTTTTTCTTCTCTCCTTTTATTGTATCCCAGGTTTTGATTTGTCCAAATGAGTCAATCATGTCTTCATATATTATATAGTCCATCAGTTTCCTTTCTGCGCTACTATAATATGCTTCTACTGGAGACATTAGTAGTGATGGTGTTCGGCTAAGCCTTCTTTTATTTTTCATCCATTATTTCAATAGACTGTCTTTAATTACATGTTGAGTTCTACCTCAATCGTATTTTATTTTCATCCAGAGTTGATGATGCAACCCTTCTTTCATATCACCTCTCTCCAGTTTTAACATACTCCACTCCAGATTTTTTATCCAATCTGTAATCCACACTAGGCCAGCTGCCTGATAATAAAGCTTCAAATTCGGTATTGACAGTCCACCTCTAGCCTTTTCATCCTGTAATACTTTGAATCTAATCCTTGGTTTTTTTCCATTCCATTCAAATTTGTTTAATTGTTTTTGCCAACTTTCCAAAGTCTTTTCCTCCAGACCGATTGGTAACATCTGAAATAGGGAATTTAGCCTAGGTAAAACATTCATTTAGATTATGGAAATTCTCCCCAGCCAAGAAATCTTCAGCTTCGACCATCTCTCAAGAGCCTTTTCAATTTTCACCATGTAGCTTTATGTTATCTTTGAACAGTCTCATTTTGTCCTGTAATTTTTATTCCCGAATATTTTACTGTGACTTTATATCCAGTACTAGTTTTGATCTCGTATTTTTCATGCTTCAAAATGTTTTCCAGTGTTATTTTCTCCTTGGATTTATTAATCTTATACCCTGAATATTTTCCAAACTCTTCTATTTGTTCTATCAGGTGCTCTATTGAGTTTTGGGGATTGAGAATAGTTAAAACAACATCATCAGCATAACAATTCAATTTGAATTCTTCTCCTTGTAAGCCAGTAATTTTAGGATCTCTTCTTATTCTATTTGCCAGAACTTCCAATGCAATATTGAACAGTAGGAGAGATAGTGGTTGCCCCTGTCTTGTGCCTTTATTAATTTGGAAACCATCCGTTAATTTCCTATTGATCAGTATCCTTGCTTTTTGATTTTTGTAAATACTATGGGTCCAAATGACAAATCTGTCCCCACAATTTAAACTCTCCAAAAGGAACGTCCATGAGATGTTATCAAATGCTTTCTCTGCATACAAGAAGATAAATGCTGTTTTAATCTTTGTTTTAAACATATTCTATAGCATTTAATACAAAACAAATAATGTCTCTCATTTGCCTTTTTGGTATAATTCCGGTTTGATCTTGATGTATGACCTTCGTGATCTTTTTCTTCAGTTTTTTCGCAATGAT
The DNA here is from genome assembly GCF_029931775.1 of Euleptes europaea. Taxonomy (NCBI): domain Eukaryota; kingdom Metazoa; phylum Chordata; class Lepidosauria; order Squamata; family Sphaerodactylidae; genus Euleptes; species Euleptes europaea. Next base: position 65,695,862 of record NC_079323.1, read on the forward strand.
GGCAGCAAATAATTTGTAGTCCACATTAGGGAGTGAAATGGGTCTGTATGATTGAGGTAAAAGAGAATCGCTCCCTTCTTTATGTATTTTTTTTTAGATTTATTACAGTCCTTAGACTGTAAAATGTTTGTAGTTACATTGCCTCACTCATCTGGCAGTATAAAATATATATATTAAAAATATACATTTGGTTAAAATACTATACAAAAATATTGCTCTTTAAAATGGTTAAAAACTGGTCAACAATATAAATTTAAACAATCCCATCAATAACTTCATTTCTATTTAGATTTCCAAAAATTAAATACCATTCTACAGAACTTGGCCACCAACTTTGTTACCTAAGAAAATTCATCCATAAGAAGGATGTTATTTCTAACAGATTCAGGATAACCAGTATTCTTTATCAAATGAGGGCCAAGAATCTTCTCCCTATCCTCCCTATAGTAACTGCACCTAAGAAGGACATGTTCCAGTGTGTCTGGTTCACCACTGTTGCAGGGACAGAGCCTTTGTGAGAGGGGAGTCTTTTTGAATTTCCCTTCTAATACTGCAGAGGGCAGAGCCGAACAACAAACTAGAGTAAATGCTCTCCTAGTAGTATTTCCTTCCAGTGTTTTGATTAGAAGTATGCTTCCTGCCATGATGGAGGGATATTTCCTTCTCCGGTTCTTGTAGGTTATCCGGGCTGTGTAACCGTGGTCTTGGAATTTTCTTTCCTGACGTTTCGCCAGCAACTGTGGCAGGCATCTTCAGAGTACTGTCCTTCAGTGTTACTACTCTGAAGATGCCTGCCACAGTTGCTGGCGAAACGTCAGGAAAGAAAATTCCAAGACCACGGTTACACAGCCCGGATAACCTACAAGAACCAATGAACTCTGACCGTGAAAGCCTTCGACAATATTTCCTTCTCCATTTATCTCATAGCTTTTTGGAGATTTGTCACAATCTCTTCTTCAAAACATTTATAGTAATTGACTATTAATCCATCAGCGCCCAGGGCCTTATCTAATTTTAGTTTCCCAATAACGTGTTATTTCTTGTACCATTATGTTTTGATTCCACATTTCTTTATCGTCTTCAGTAAAATGTAACATTGACGCATCTTTAATATACTCCTCCTTCCCATCTTGAGCATTCCTGTTACTTTGATACAATTTAGTGAAGGAGTGAAATTGTTCTTAGATATCCTTTTCTATGTAACTTGCCCAGTTATCTTTGTTCACTCCTATTATTGATCTTTTTTTCTATTTCTTTCTTTAGACAATAGGAAAGATATCTGCTGGGTTTATTGACATGCTCAAAATACCTTTTCTTTACAAACTTAATCCTGTTTTGTGTTTCCTCTGTTTCTAACATATCCAACATGATTCTCACCTTTTTAATTTTCTTTAGAGTGGCCTTCTTCTGGTTTTTTGCTTGTTGTTCTCCAAGATTTTTTAAATTCTCCACTAGTTTCCTCCTTTGTTCTTGTTTCTCATTCCTTTTATTTGCGTTTATAGCAATTAATTTACCCCTCATGAAAGCTTTGCTGGCATCCCATATCATTGCACTGGAAACATCTGGAGTATTATTCAAATTAAAGAACTCTTTTAGGTCTTCACAGCATTGTTTTATTACTTCTTCTTGCTGTAGTACATTGTCATTAAGGCTCCATCTTCTGATCCCCTATTTACCAAATATCCACACAATTTCTATAGGGTTATGATCTGCAAACGTCTTGGGTAATATTTCAGCACTTTCTAAATTGTTCAACAACATATTTGACAACCAGCACATGTCTATCCTTGAGTACAAATTATGCCTATCCAAATAAAAAGTATAATCTTGCTTCTCCAAGCATCTTTCAGTTGCATCAGTTCCATGTAACTGAGGACATTTTTTGGTAGTTTAAAACCTTTATGAACTTTTGACTATCAAACTTTGGGTCTAGCACTCCATTCATGTCTCCCAGAATTATTACTTCTTCTTGAAAGTCTAATATTGCTTGAAATTTTTTTTCAACAAATTGTTCATCTGAATGGCTTCTGTGCAGTCCCACATTGGGAACTGCGCAGGCCAGCCACGGGTAAGATTTGTTAGCTTCTAAAAAATTCTAAGAGAGTGCCCCCCCTCCCCTTGGGGCATGCAATCTCCCCGCCCCTCGGTCACATGTCCCAAGGGGGAGGGGGCACTCTTCCCTCCAGTTCTCTTTCTGCCACCACGGAGAGAGAACGTGTCTTTAGCTTCTCTTCATTATAGAGTCTATGAAGGCTCCTCTCTTTTGAAATAATTAAGTCTGATTGTCACAGAAAAACTGCCTTCCTCATGTAAGAGCTGTGCTAGATCGCTCAGAGGGCATTGAAGACTCGGACTGATCACTTTTACATGGAGTCCTCGGCGAGGTTACCTCCACCTTGAGAAAACCCCCTGTTCGGAAACTTGGCAAGACATCTGAGGTAAGTCTGGGCAAGATAAATCCTCCCTTCGGACCTCTAATCGGTGAAAACCCTCATTAAACCGGACAAGTTTTCTTTTCCCCATCACTTGGAACGTGGAGTCGCCTCAGCGCCTACCCGTACTGGCCATCGATACCGAGCGACGACGTCTACGGAGATTGAGGATACGTCTCATGATTCCCTGGTTAACCCCTCTGCCTGTTCAGAGCTGGTCCCAGGATGCCCTGGTTAGCCCCTCTGCTCCTGTTCAGAGCGGGTCCCAGGATGAGCAACAGCTCTGCACTCAATTCCTTTTGCAGCCGCATAAGGGTGTTGCTATTTTGACTCCGGACATTCGGAGCCTACGGCCTCCCAGCGCCCACGGCCTCTTGGCGACCCTCTTGGCGCCCACGGCCTCTCGGAGTCTACGGCCTGTCGGCGCCCACGGCCCCTCAGAGCCAACGGCATCTCGGCGCCCACGGCCCCTCTGAGCCGACGGCCTCTCGACGCCCGCAACCCCTCTGAGCCGACGGCCTCTCGGCGCCCGCGGCCCCTCGGAGCCGACGGCCCCTTGGCGTCCGATGCAATGGCTACTCAGGCCTCTGACCCGGAATTCCACACATTGCAACCCTCACCTGTGGACATTGCAGGAAATACTAAATCTCATCCCCTTCGGGGGATGTGAGATTATATGTAGAACTGATCTGCCTAGCTAAGGTTCTTATATATATTCTCTCCCTGACGTCTCGGACAACAACCATCATGGGTACATGGCAGTCCTCAGAGACAGGTCCGGTGGCCCTTCCAATGCTTAGAAGCATTTGGAGGTCGTCGTTTCTAATCGGACCAAGCCGATTTTTGCCTCCCTCTTCACCAGAAGAGTTGACAGCCTTTACAAGATCCGCTGTGAAGATGGTTATTTTCCGTACCAGTACCCTGTCTCAAATTCTATAGTGGTCAATGCCCTGTCGGACAAATATGGATCATGTTCACATTCCTTGCCCCAAACCGGGGGGGACGCAGACTAGATGCTTTACACAGGAACGTTTATACTTCCAGTGCCACTGGTTTTCACATTTCTATTTCATGGCAATTATGGCCAGATACTAATATGCCCCCTGTGGTGGAATTTCATCCCAAATTAATATCCTACCAGAGGATCAATGCCCATCAGAATAAACTGCTCAGAGCATAAACATGACCCTCGACAGTTAGCACTTTGTTGCGTCACGTTGCGGACCCTTCCAGCAAGGTCAGGGCCTCGTCCATAGTCCTTTGGAAGCAGACATGACTTAACCAATCCACCCTTCCGTATGACAATCGGCTGTGTATCTAGCACCTCACCCTTGAGGGCGCCTCCACCACGTGTTGGGAACCCACCCTTTGAGGGCACCTCGCTTTTAGCGATTAAATGATGCCTTCTTGATCATCTCAAGAAGGATAACCGCTATGTCCTTGGGCATTGCCCCACTGTGCCAGCTTACAGCCGACACGCTTTGGCAGCTATTCTCAAACATCTCGCCTATACAGGTACCAGGGTACCTTCCACCCCCAATCTCATTTCTGTCCAGCAGGATAGAGAGTTTTTTTGAGCACTCCTAGACACAGCAAGGGTCCTAGCCCATCTCTCGAGCCCAAGCAGGTGTGGCTAGACGCTCAAGTGCGTTTCACAGACCGGTTGTCTGATTGTTACAGTATATGATGTCCATCACGGATGATAATTGGATTCTCAAAATGATAAGCACGGATGCTTTATTGAGTTCGAGATGCTGCTTCCCTACCTCTTTCCGGCTTGCTCTACGTCGCCGGCTTCCACCCACGGGAACTTCCACGGAAAAGGGCCATCCGGGTGTTCCCCTCTGAGGATCGGATCTATGGGTACTATTCCTGTTTCTACCTAGTTAACAAAGAGAGGGGGAGTTCCCCTCTTTAGACCTGGGGACTGGATGACATAGTCAAGTTCCACAAATTCATATGTTGCTTATATGTTAAATACCCAAGGTCCTGCCACTCCCAAATGAGCGCATTTGCCGTTGGGCTTGCGTGATGCATATTGCACATTGCAATCCTCAAAGACTGCGGACTCTGTCGCGTTTTCTCTGCAAGGGCAGGGACTATGGATATGTAGTTTGCCCCCGGTCGTGCTGCGGCACCTCGCACCTTCATGTCGTGCTTATCTATAGGACTTACACACACAACCCTACAGGGATGTGTCATTCTTCATACCTATATGACGGGTCGATAGTTGGTTACTCAGAGCCTGCCTTTCCTTGTCAGGCGGAGGTTCTTAATTTCCGTCCTAACCGACCTGGTCTCCTGGTCAACTATAAAAGTCTCCATTGACCTCTTCTAAGGTCATAGATTCATGGTATCCACCTGCACTTGGCCACAGCTAGAGCTTACCTTCGAATACAGGAAATACGCTCCAATTATCAATTAGTTAACCTGTTCTAGGAAAGGTTCCAAACGACTACTAAATTCAGTTCTTGAGGCTCATGGCTTTCTCCACAAGCTCATTGTTCCTGATGCCTCCTTATCAGGACGCAGAGCTTGTTGTGGGCTCTTAAGGCCCATGGTGTATGGCCTGCTCTAGAATTTACCCTCTACATTAGCTTTCTTGAGCCTTATTCTATTAGGCTTACTCTCTGTTCCTTTACAAGGGTCCTCCAGTATCGACGTGTTCAGATCACAATGGACAGCACCACCCAGCTCTAACAGGGCGGCATGAGGTCCTTTTGCTGTGCACAGAAGCCACTGCAGTCTGGGCCTGGCCATAACACACGGCTCCACTGTCACTGCCATTCACAGGCACGAGTTACGTTCTCGTACACTTCGTAAGTTATCACCCTGACGATTGTCGCAAGCTCGCTATAGACCTCGTTGTCTCCATTATCTAGTTCTAATCTGGGGCACCACGCAAATGTATCTCTTGTGCCTCAGCACAATTCAGTATTTCCTCATGGTGCTCTCGAGCGGGGGTGAGCCTACGTTCCATGGGGGATGCTTCCAAGTACTTGGCCGCCGCCCCTTTTTCCCTTGCTGACCAAGGTTCTGGTCAAGATCTGGTTGGAAAAGACAAATGGCGTCCTGGTAGCACCATCTGGCCCAGGAGATCCCAGTCCACAATTCTAATGCCCCTGTCTCAAGGGAGTACTGTTCCTCCCCAGGTTTTTTCTCACATTCCTTCCAGAATTAAGCTGGCAGCATGGAGAATTCTATGTGATCTATAGTCAGATAGGGTGACTCAGATGCTGATGCACCCCAGTAAGTTGTCCAGGAGGCGTTTTTAATTGAGGACTAACGGAGACATTTGTCTCTGTGGGCTACTGGCAATGGTTTGTCCAGAGCTACTTCTTTCCTGTTGTCAATTTTGGCTACCTCGACTACAATTCGGCCCTTCATGCTGAGTTGCACTCTCTTTCTGTGTTCTTTTTTCACACCCAGGCTCACAGAACTTTTTTTACGGGGACATATCAACCTCTATCCCAGGGTATCTCCACCTGTTCCTCAGTGGAGCTTTCCCTTCATGTTGTCCTGACTCACGAAACACCTTTTGAGCCTTTGGCCACTTTGGGCCTCTCTTTGCTATACCTATGAGACACTCTGTCTGGTCACAATCACATCGGCCAGTCATGTCAGAGATTTAGCGGCTCTTTGTCGTTCCTCACGTTTACTAACTTTCACGCTGTTAAGTGGTGTTGAAACCCGAGCTTTCTTCTACACAAGGTATCGTTTTAACAGTGTTATTGCCGACCTCTTCTTTCGATGCGTAGAGGGCTCAATACTTTTAATGTATGGAGGGCCCTCCCTTCTTATCACAAAGAACCTTGTTTGCAGGAAAAACATTAATATGTTATTGCTGTAACGACCACCGTAAGGGTCACCGAGCCTCCCAGTAGACCCTGTCCAGGTAAATTACCTCAACCATTTAACTGTCTTATGAGAGAGCATGCGTGGATGCCCTGGACATGATCTTGGCGCACTCCACAAGAGCTTATGCTGCCTCCGTTGTCTTTTCGGCTAATATTGACCTCTGAGACATCTGCTCAGCGCTGTGGTCGTCGACCCCTTCTACTTTCGTTAAGAACTATGCAATCGACGTGGATTCATCTAGTGAGGCAGTAGTGGGACGTGCCGTATTATGGTCATTGTTTTGGTGATTGTCCCACACCTACCGTCCTGGTAACCGAGCTCGCTACTCTCCCAACGTAGGACTGCATAGAAGCCATTCAGATGAAAACAGAGTTTCACTTACCTGTAACTGTTGTTCATCTAATGGAATTTCTATGCAGTAACACATTCCCTCCCTCCTTCCCCGCTGTGGGACCTCTAGGCAATCATGTGGTTATTGGTTCCGTGGTGGCAGGTTGGAGAACTGGAGGGAAGAGTGCCCCCTCCCCCTTGGGACATGTGACCGAGGGGCGGGGAGATTGCATGCCCCAAGGGGAGGGGGGCACTCTCTTAGAATTTGCAAGAAGCTAACAAATCTTATCCGTGGCTGGCCTGCGCCTGCGCAGTTCCCAACGTGTTACTGCATAGAAGTCCCATCAGATGAACAACAGTTACAGGTAAGTGAAACTCTGTTTTCTCTAGCATTGCTGGGGGCATAAATTACACCAAGCGTGAATGTCTTCCCCTCAATTCTGTGTAGTTTTAATAATAGATATCTTCCATCTGTATCTTGGAGTTCTTCTAAGATTTTAATTTGTGGATTTTTTTTATAAGTTGCAGCTCCTCTTTTTTTTTCCATAGCCAACGATAGATATTTTTTATTTTCTAATACATGTTTGTGTGAGTTCTTCGTGTGAGTTTCTTGAAGGCATATTATTTCTGCCCTGAGTTTATTCAGGGCATGGAAAGTCTTGTTTAGTTTGGATAGGCGATTTAGACCATTGATATTCTTATAGGAGTCATACATTGCATAACTGGAAGAATTATTCTGGCTTCCAGTTCATTTCCAGATAGCAGGCTGTTTAGAGTCTGTAAAGTTATCTGAAGATTGGTTAGCTTTCTTGTGAGCCTAACCACCCATTAAGCTTTGCAGGAGAGGCCCTACTGCATGTGCTGCTGAAGCAGGTCAGTGCATTTCATATGACTATGCTCTTAAAATCGACCCCTTCCTGAGAAGTGGTATGTTATCTTATTCAGTTAGTCACCTACTAAGCAGGACTCAACTTAATTTACTTACAAAAGTAAGTCTTTTTATTGAATAGCTTCAATGTAATATATGTGTATATGTAAGTATTTCAAAGTCTTTAAAGTGTTAAAAGTGTATACAAGAATACAAGCAACTTCTACATACTATTTAGTTTCAAAATCCAGTACTTAAAATATAACAGTTAAAGAAGTCTGATTTAGTTAAAAGAGTCTGATTCACACTATCTAGAATAGCATATAAGTAAGTTCATACATACCAAACGCCAATCCCTTCTGAGATTCTCCAGTCTATGCAAAGACTTGGAGAGATCTAACTTTCTAGCCTTTCCCTGCGTATATTTATACTGTCCAATTTCACATCACTTGGTTTCCACTCTGAAGTACACCACTTCAGTTCAACTTTAGCTGTACACCTTTTACATACTCCCATATAGGGAATTCCTCTTCCAGCAGAGCTATCTGCTGGCTAAACAATATATTGAATAGTCAATACAAGTTCTTGTAGGTTATCCAGGCTGTGTGACCGAGGTCTTGGTATTTTCTTTTCTTTCCTGCCGTTTCACCAGCAGTTGTGGCAGGCATCTTCAGAGGAGAAACACAGAGAAGATGCCTGCCACAGCTGCTGGCGAAACGTCAGGAAAGAAAATACCAAGACCACGGTCACACAGCTCGAATAACCTATAAGAACTGATGAACTCTGACTGTGAAAGCCTTCGACAATAGTCAATACAAGATTCAGCTATTTTAGCTAATACATACTGTCACAAGACGGACCCTGCCAGGCCCCGCTCGGACTTTAGCGGCCCGACGCAACGAGGGAGGGCGCTCCACCCCAGGGAAAGGAGAGAGGGAAAGAACAGTCCAGGGACGGAGGCAGCCCCGTTCCACAGAGGCTCCTTTCACCCCAAGGAGGAAGCGGAGGGGAGAACCGAGACGACTCCACCGCCGTGCAAGGCGCCGCCATGCCTGGGGGAAGCAAGCCAACCTACCACGCCACCAGAGAGAGGGCGGAGGAACAAGACGGCGAACACCGGCCGGAGCGCAGAGAAGCGGCCGGGCACAGCCACGCAGAGCACACAGGCGATTCCTGCCCCGCAGCCCAGCTAAGCGGTGGCAGGGCGCGTCCCGGACGCGCACTCGCCACCAGGTCCTATTGAGGACTCGGGAGGCATGGCTTTGGGGAGGGAGGGTCCATGGCCGGGGCCTATAAAGGCAGAATGGCGGAGGCCGATGAGGAGGGCAGACCGAGGTCTCATGCCTGTGACCACAACAGGAGAGAGACACTGGCTGCGTCTGAGGGAGAGGTTGATTCTGACTCTCCCTCGGAATGGTCTGAGGCCGAGGAGGCTCCCCTGGCGCGGCCCCTGCAGTTCACGGAGGAGAAGAGGGTGGGCACTGCCAAGCCCCAAGACCCTACACATACATTTATAATATTTCATTTTACAAACATCTTTATATCCCAAGAAATGCAGTGAAAATGAGCCTATTCTTAATATTCTACTAATATTCTAACATATATAAACTTTAAAACAGCATAATTTATATAACATTCATTGTGTAATGCTTTTTACAGTTGGTTATTTTGGAGTCTCTTTTGCGGAACAGGAAAATCTGACCAGAGATAAGTAACTTCAAATGTGGCACAAATTCTCTGAATACTTTACTACATTCTCATTTAGCTGTTCCCATTTATCCGTTGACATTTATCTGAATGTTACTGACTAAGCAACTTTCAATTCACTTCACAATGAAGGAAAAGAACTTAGAACTGTCTTTTGAATGAATGGAATAGGAGACATGTCCAGGCTTGTTTAGCTTAAAGCTTCTATATGAAAGCCTCATATATGAAAGCTTCATAGGTAAGAAATAGGTAATAGGTAAATTCTGTCAACGCACAACACTAATACATCAGTTCATATGTTCCATATGTTAAAGCCTGTAACACTGCCACCATTGGAATTGTGAGAGGGCCTTCCCAGTGGTAGTGTCTAAGATGGGGAATGCCTTCTTCAGTCACCCACCTGGTAACCAGTTTATCTAGTTTTAGACCCTGGTTGAAAACTTCGTTTACACAGTCCTTCAGTAAAGGTTTTTTGTGTAGATGATTTTTGCTTGAGTGTACCCTTGATCATATTGATTAGCAGACTGTATCTCTTGCTCATGGATTTTTATTGGTGGTTATAGTTATCTGCTGGTTTTATTTTGGATTTGCATTGGTGGCATTCGATTACATTTTAATGAGATTTTTATGTATTGTCTCTTATTGCTGTATTGTCTCTTATTGCCTTGGGAGCAACTTAATGGGCTTATTAAGTTTTTAAATGAGTAAATGTCTGTGACACACCCGTTTTCAATGTTGCTCTTCTCAGCATTTGTCCTCTGATCTACCATTGTTTAAATAGTTTTTTACGCAGCTAATGCTTTTATCCATTTGGGTTAGAAGAGAGAGGCACTTGGTTTTCTGTCTTCTCTACTTTTTCTTGTACTGTGCATTTGAAGTATGTAGTTGCTGCATTAAAGTTGATAAGATATAAGGTGTCTGACCACTGAGTACTTGCTTTGTTATATTTTTTAAATAACAGATCTGTCCTTTTAAAAATTCCCAGAGCATGTTTGTACTTTTTGCCATCTCCCCTCCCCCACTTGCCACAATACAATTCAAGATATTCTGGTCAACTGTAGCATGGCAGTTTGCCATAAGACGATTAGTGGATTAAGGCAAAGACTAGGTATGTTGGCTCTGATAGTAATATGTATTGCCAAGCATTTCCTGTTTTATTGCTTAATTCATGAACACCTAGGTTTATATTGATTTCTTATGATACTAGGACTTTAAAAACTTGGATGGGTCATTAAATACACTGCTGTGTCAACAGGAGAAGGCTCTTGTCCTGCTTTTCTTGTTGCTGAGGAGGCAGCTTTTAGCATCAAGCCGTGTTTCCAGATTTACCTCAGTGTGCTTTGGTCATCGTAATCCATTCTTCTTGTCAAGACTGATTTGTTTGTTCAAACGGAGACTGACATCTTCCTGGTGTTCATTCTATTTTTTTTCCCGCCACTTCTTTCTCATATTGCAAAAGCAAGAATAAATTGGAAAGATGTTGACAAACCAGTCAGGAATATGTTTGTTAGCTGGAGTTTGTGCTACGTTGATTGCACTGGCTGTAGCGTACTACGTGTACTGGTAAGTAAGGCTGCGATAACTTTGGGCTTTACTTTCCTCTTTATGAAGTTGAGATTGTGTATCTTTTAAAGCTTTGTTTATATTGGGTGCGGTTTAATATAGTAATGTGTCTCCCTGGATGGATCTTGTTTCCTAATCATGGTCAGAGGTATTTTTTTAAAAAAAAAATCTTTCGTATTTAAATAGGAAAGAAATGGCTTGCTAATGTAAATCTTAGAGAAAACATTGGGTTTCTTGGATTACATTACTGCCTACAGATTCCACGTCCTTGTTCCCTTCCTTTGCTCCTTGCTTAGTTTTTGAGCAAGACCAACGCATGTTAACTAAATGCATAGGTAAAATTGTAAATGTCTCCCCTAAAAGATGAAGCATACTTCTAGAAAGTTTGTTGTTCGGGCTTTTTGTTTAGTTCCTCCAATTTGTTCAAAAGCATTGATCAGGTATAATCTCCTCAACCAATCCATGGAACTTTTCAGGGTGAGAGTGATTTCCCCCTCCCATCCAGATTCACAGCTGAAATGTGTGAGTTAATTAACAGGCCTGAGTAGATGGCCTTGATGAGTAACCACCAGTGAGGGGTGACTAACTCCCATAGAGAACAGTGAACTTAACTGGAACTAACTGGAAAATTCTTTTAAGATGCCTTCTCTGTTGACAACCTCCCCTTCAACTAGGAGTGCTGAGGACCTCAGAAGACAACTGAGTTAAACCTGTTCTATCATTATTAGTTTGCTTTCTGGGATATCTGACCCATATGACAAGGTTTTATAAGCATGTGGACTTTTTCTGTTCCCCAAAAGTCTTTTCCCTTGTAGTCTGAGAATCTCAGTACTTTAAATTTGAAGTTGAGAAAAAAGAAAAGAAAAGCTGTTTTAGGACTTTGGATAAGGGTATGAAGATGAAATTTTAAAAACACTTTTCTAATAGAATGCTAACCATGTTTTGTGAATTAAGGTTTTCTAACGGCAATATATTTATAAATGTCAACTGTTGCACTTTGCATAGAAATTTAGTCAGAAAGAATGGGTGATTTTTAGATTATTATAAGTTGCTGTTGACACTTCCTATTGTGTTTGTAGCTTGCATATATGACATATTTTAAGAACTCTTCATAGAGGAGTAAACTTTAATTGGATTGACTATGCTTTGCTGGCTGACCTATATACTCTCAAGGATTTTTCCATGACTTGAGTCGTGTGCATCAGTTTGACTTCCATATGCATTGCAAGCAATCACTTGACATGATTTTTCCCTTTTATAAATGCTCTGTTCAAATTCTGCCTGGGTTGCCTCTCCTTTAAATTGAAAAGCTTTTGTAGTTTAGGACAGAATAATTGAAGTTATAACATCTTGAAATATACATTTTTGGGGCAAAAGACTGTAATTTTTGTACATTTTTTTGTACAGGACATGGAGAAATGAGGTCCTGATTTGATTAACCACTCTGGGGTCTGCCAGCTTGTGAATACTGTTAAACAAGAGATCTTTATTTAAAAATTGTCCTTGCTAGTGATGGCCTTTAGACCTGTACTACTGGTCTAAAGTATTTATGTGTCCAACAGTTAAAGTAAACCATCATGAATTGTCATGAAATGTTCTTACAGGGCCGGCATCAATGTACTCTGAAATAAGGTACCTGCTGGAGCTCAGTGTTTCTGGCAGGGCCCACTACCAATGACCATGTGCCTCCTCTGCTGCCCATGCACCCTTTTCCCACCCTCTTGCAAATACTCTGTCATCCATGTTCCCAGCTGTACACACCATCCAGCATCACCAGGGAACAGGCATCTAGGTAAAGCAGGCATCTGTGAGTGCAGGTGGTTAGAAAGCTCATGAGAGGGTAGGGAAAGGATGCACAGGCAAATAGTGGGTGAGAAAGGAGGCATGGGGGGATAGTGGAATGCAGAAGGGTTGAGTGCACTCTCCCCAGGGCTTTCCAAATCTGGAACTGCCCCTCTATTCTTATTTACTTCAACATCATGGTTCCTGTGCAGTTACACGGGGTACTGTGTATGTTCAGGCCTACCACAGCGAGTTTTTCAAGCTCAAAAATGCCTCCTAGCATCCCCCCCCCCATTTTCCCACCTTTTGCATTGTGATATAGAGTGGGCAGAGCACCTTTCCCTCAGTCCTCTCTCTGCCACTTTTCACCAGTTCACTCCAAAAGCTGGGCACGATAGAACTTCCCACCTACAAGTGGCACTCTGGGAAAAGACTTTGTCAGGCACCACTCACAAGGTCTGAGTGCCACTCCGCCTTCTGTTGATGATAGACCGCTCCGGGTTTCCGGGGTTCCTATGGTCCTCTGACTGAACCCAACCACTCTGGGTCCAACATAAAAAAGAGGAAGAGCTCTACTTTTGCATCTCCTAAACACAGTTCCTTGGAATCACCACCTAGGAAGGCTAACCGTAAACACAAGCCTCCTGGAGATGCCACCAAAATCAAAGTCATCGTCCACCCACTCCTGGAACCAGTCAAGGAGGCAACTCCCTCTCTGTTGGGGCATTCGTCTTTTTTGTCCCATTCTGTGTTGGAGGGTGATGTACAAGATTCGAAACCCCCCCATCTCCTGTCATAAACCCAACCCCCCAACTCACCGTATGGATCCACTAGCCCAATCATATCTGATGGATTTATATTTAACGTTGTCCCAATTGCCATACCAAGAACAGTGTGACTATTGCAACATAGGCTGGGATCCATATGCCCCGCTTGGTTACTACCAGGAAGAGGCAGGCTGTTTCCCTTTAGATGATCCTGAATTCCCATAGGATCCACATGAGGAAAATCAGCCCTTTGATGATACAGCTTTTGTCTACAATCCGCCTGTCTCTGAGGACAGAGAGTTCGACTGTACCTTTGAAGCTTCACCCAAGGACAAGATGCCCAAACCATCCATATATTCCCTGAGCAAAGACCTCCAGTAATGAAAGACCTATTAGAAGTCACAACTGAACCTTGATTATGCCTAGCATTGGTGTTGCTTTCTGCTTGGCATATTGAAAATCAATACAGAACCAAGCTGGAAGGATGCCCTTTCCTCTTCTAACACCCCATTGTTAACTCCTTAGTTGTCAACCACACCCAAAGGAAGGGCACCCAGTACTCTGCACCAATTGCCAAAGAGGATATTAAGCTAGATGTGGTAGGCAGAAAAATCTGTGCCTCCTCTGCTCTCAGATTCAAGATTGCCGACTACCAGTGCATAATAGCCTGTTGCCAACTCTTCCAACCAGCTTACCTGGCAAGACGTTTCCCAAGACCAGTGAGTTATAAGCACCATGACAAAGGGTTATGCAATAGAACGTGCCTCTCTCCTGACCTACAGTCTCCCATCGTCCAACCCTCCTGCCCCATCTCCAGAACTCCTAGCTGAGGTCACTCAATCAATCAAGTCTTGATTTGGTACATAACCAGCAAAGTTGCAAAAAGTCTAATACACAGGTATATCTAACCCACCATCCAAATACAATGGATGGGATACAACACCCCACAATAAAATTTAAAACTGACTATAAATATAAAATACACATATAAAGCCCAACAAATCATCTAAATAAAGTTATCTTTACAAGGTAGCCCTTCATTTAGGTCACCGCTTTATCTTTGCAGATTTTAAGGGCTATAGCTAAAAATCTAGCACAATTCAATATAAACTCCAGGTTTGTATCAAATAATAGTTTCTGGCTTATTTAGGCATTGGTAATTCCATGCCATCGTTTTATTATTGGAGAAATAAGATTCATTCTACTTGCTTCATAAAACCTACAGTGCAATATGATATGGTCCATCGACTCGATCCTCCCTGATCCACAGGGACAAAACTGCTCTTCCAATACTAGCAGAGGTCTATGCTCTGCTCAGAAAGAAAGATACTTTCTGGTCAAAAAGAAAGGGAGAGAATGAGGCCCATGCTAGATCTGACAGGCCTAAACAAGTTCTTGTTATTTAAAAAATTCAGAATGCTATTGATTCCCAATGTCCTTCGGCAGACGTCTGCAGAGCAGTCCTGTTCTATCTAAATAGGACGAAACCATTTAGAAAGGACAACAACCTTTAATATCTTTCATAAGTTCCAATTTAGGCAAGAAACTTGGACTCAAGGTGGATTACACAATATAAAACAATGCAGTCAGACAGCATAAGACATCCAATGAACAATGCAATGGGACTAGGATTATAGAATTAGAAAACAGCGCAAGGAACATAATATAAAAATATAGTCTGGTAAATGCATCCTTGACCAGTCAAATACTCCCTTACAAAGTGAGAAAGGTCTTTGATCTAGTGTAGTGTCAGAAAATGGACAAGATAAGCCCGTTGAGTGGACCCAAAAGTGAAATTGTAACAGGAGATGAAGAGAGGGCAGAACTCCTCAATTCCTACTTTTCCTCAGTCTTTTCTCGTGGGGGAAGTGGTGCTCAACATGGCATAAACAGAACATGTGATGAGGGAAGAGATTTGCAGGCTAGAATTGGCATTGGGGTAGTGCACAAACACCTGGTTTCTTTAAATGAAACAAAATTCTCTGGGCCAGATGAATGGCACCCAAGGGTACTCAAAGAACTTGCAGATGTAATTTCGGAACCTCTGTCCATTATTTTTGAAAAGTCTTGGCAAACAGGTGAGGTGCCAGAAGATTGGAGGCGGGCAAATGTTGTCCCCATCTTCAAGAAGGGGGAAAAGGAGGATCCAGGTAACTACGGTACCGACCCATCATCTTGACTTCTATACCAGGAAAAGTGTTCGAACAAATCATCAAAGAGTCCTTGAGCATTTAGAACAGATGGATCTGATCTCTAAGAGCCAGCATGGGTTTCTCAGGAATAAGTCATGTCAGACTAACCTTATCTCCTTTTTTGAGAAATTTACTACCTTGCTGGATCAGGGGAATGCTGTAGACATAGTTTATCTA
The DNA here is from genome assembly GCF_029931775.1 of Euleptes europaea. NCBI lineage: Eukaryota > Metazoa > Chordata > Lepidosauria > Squamata > Sphaerodactylidae > Euleptes > Euleptes europaea. Next base: position 65,711,538 of record NC_079323.1, read on the forward strand.
GATTTCAGTAAGGCTTTTGATAAGGTTCCACATAGAATTCTAGTTGACAAATTGGGAAAATGTGGGTGAGATCCTATTATTGCTAGATGGATCTGCAACTGGTTGACAGATTGTACCCAAAGAGTGCTAGTTAATTGTTCCTCGTCTACTTGGAGAGAAGTGACTAGTGGAGTTCCTCAGGGATCTGTGCTGGGCCCTGTGTTGTTCAACATCTTTATAAATGATTTGGATGAAGGAATAGAGGGGATGCATATTAAATTTGCAAATGATACTAAATTGGGAGGGGTAGCAAATACGGTAGAAGATGCAGGATGACCTTGACAGGCTGGAGAAATGGGCTAGAACTAATAAAATGCACTTCAACAAAGACAAATGTAAAGTTCTGCATTTAGGTAGGAAAAATCAAATGCATAATTATAGGATGGGGAAGACTTGTTTGAGAAGTAGTGTGTGTTAAAAGGATCTTGGGGTCTTAATAGACCAAACACTGAACATGAGTCAGCAGTGTAATGCGGTAACTAAAAAGGCAAATGCAGTCTTGGGCTGCATCAACAGAAGTATAGTGTCCAGATCACGCGAAGTGATGGTATCGCTTTACTCTGCTCTGGTTAGACCTCAACTAGAGTACTGTGTTCAGTTTTGGGCACCACAATTTAAGAAAGATGTAGACAAGCTGGAACGTGTCCAGAGAAGGGCAACAAAGATGGTGAGGGGTCTGGAGACCAAGTCCTTTGAGGAAAGGTTGAAGGAGCTGGGTATGTTTAGCCTGAAGAGGAGAAGACTGAGAGGGGATATGTTAACCATGTTCAAGTACTTGAAGGGCTGTCATATAGAGGAGGGTGCCGAGTTGTTTTCTGTTGCTCAAGAAGGTCGGACCAGAAGCAACGGGTTGAAATTAAATCAAAAGAGTTTCCGTCTAGACATTAGGAAGAATTTTCTAACAATTAGAGCGGTTCCTCAGTGGAACAGGCTTCCTCGGGAGGTGGTAAGCTCTCCTTCCCTGGAGGTTTTTAAGAAGAGGTTAGATGGCCATCTGTCAGCAATGCTGATTCTGTGACCTTAGGCAGATGATGAGAGGGAGGGCATCTTGGCCATCTTCTGGTCACTAGGGGTGTGGAGGGGGGAGGTAGTTGTGAATTTCCTGCATTGTGCAGGGGGTTGCTTGATGGCCCTGGTGGTCCCTTCCAACTCTATGATTCTATGTTCCTTGCAGCAGAGTCAGCAACCAGCAATTCTTTTAAATTTACCAGTTAACCATGCATGTTCATTTGTAGATAAAATTCAGGTAGGTAAACAGAAAGGAAACAGCCTGTTTGAAATTCGATTAGTTAGAGCTGTGGTGAATGCTGAGCTGTGTGGTCAAAGTGCCTCCTTTTTTCCCCGTGCCTTCAACTAGAATGATGGGGACAAAAAGCTGGTATTTCCTTGTGGTCTTCTGCCTTTCTGCCCACAGCTAAAAACCTGCTTTGTTTGTTTGTTTGATCCAAGTTTCATACCATTTGGTTGATTTCTACCATTCACTGATTTGTCTGCTCTATGCTATATTTTTAATCTCTTCTGCTGCTGTTTTTTTTTTTTAAATTATATAGGCATCGCCTTGAATACCATTTTACTCTTGAAGAAAGGAGTCAGCTCTGACTTGTATTGCTCAGGCTAGCCTGATTTTACCAGATCTTAGACACTAAGCAGGGTTGACCCTGGCAAGTATTTGAATGGGAGACCTCCAAGGAATACCAGAGTTGTTACGCCACCATGGTTAAAGTGTTGGACTAGAATCTGGGAAGCCCAGGTTTGAATCCCCAGTCTGCCTGGGAAACTTGCTGGGTGACCTTGGGCCAGTCAAACACTCTCAGCCTTGATTCTGACAAGTATTTGGATGGGAGACCTCAAAGGAATACCAGGGGTGTGGCCTGGAGGCAGGCAGTGGCAAACCACCTCCAAACGTTTTTTGCCTTGAAAATCCTACAGGGTCGCCATACATTTTGCCTTGTTGAATGTTTAAAAGCCAAAAAACTACCTTTACATTTCAGACAGTTTTTCAATCAAGATGCATCTAGTACCTATTCAAGAACACATGGTTTACACAATTTCACCTTGCAGTAGAAGTAAATTGCTTAGACTCCTGGAATATCGGAATTTCTTCAACGTTAAAACGTTTTTAGTTCCTTTAGAAGATTGTGAGAGCTTGCCCACAGTAGAAAATAAAGCTGTATTTAACAGCTGCTTTCCTACAGAACTCCCTCCTCCTGTTCTTCAGCTCACTGCTTTCACAGACATTAAGATGGAAAACACAGCTCTTGTGTGAAATAGGCCAAGTCCCTTTCTGAACACCTGACAACTATGAGGTCTTACAAGTTCAGTGTTTTAGATTATTGCCACTTGTGCTGACCCTAAGGAACCCCTGCACAGTTTTGCTGTGTCTCTACTGTCTCACAGGCTCAGTTGTGTGTGTGTGTTTAATTTGCTTGGTTCTTGCAATTCCCATTGACTTCCATTGCACTAATCAGCTTGTTGTTTTAGTCCTACATGTTTTGATACATTATCGTTAGTAATGACACAGCAGTGAAGGGGGGCAGTGTCTCAGATCTTGCCACTATGTTCAGAGAACACAGGCAATCAGAATAAAATATGGTGTGCTCTGCAGAAAAAGTTACATATTTGTACTGGAAAAGCTAGTTTGACCAAGAAGAAAAAAACAGGTGAAGAAGAAAAATTGTCATATTGTAGCTCCATTTATTAAATGCAGATAGGCAAAGCTTGAGAACATTTGTGAATGGTTGTAGCATTTTGAAGCAGATCTACAAAGAGGAAAGGTAGGATATGAGTTTATGGAGTAAATAAGTAATGCAAGTATATAAGAGCTGTGTTAGTGGTACAAAAAGGGCTATGTCTTAGCTAGCTGGATTTCCCCCTGCCCCCCAGGGTAAAGTCAGAATTCATACTAAAACCATGAAACAAACATGGCCTGCTCCTGCTGCAGTTGGGCTGTCACTGGCAGTAGACGAATCAGGATTTCCAAGAAGACTTCACTTAGGCAACTTTCACACATTACTTAATAATGGACTCTCAGTGCACTATAGTAGTTGTTTGGATTTTCCCATGTGAAACAGGAAAATCCAGTTGCAAATTATTTTTATAGTGCATAATCCAACATGTGTACAAGCAGCTTTCTTGTCGATCATCGGGTGCACCAACTGTGATTAGGTTGATGAATCATGACATATGAATGTAGCCCTAGAGCAGTAAGGTTTTTAAAAATTCTGAATCTTTCAATTTAAACTCGATTTTGGATTTAGGCTTTGTGTGTATGTAGTGGGACTTTCTGTTTCTTCTGATGGCTGAAATAAAAAACTAACTCCCAGAGAAGCATGCCAGGGAAGAGGGAAGCTATTGTTACACTTAAAGCATAGTTGCTGAGTATCTTCTGACGCTATAGCAAAAGAAAGCAGTCTTGTTCAGTTAACTTTTCAAGTTTTAACACCCTTCTAAAAAGTTACTGAACAGCAGGCATAAGCATAAGAGCCTGGCTGGATGAGGCCAACGATCCATCTAGTCCCACATCCTGTTTCATATCAGGACTAATGGGGGATGGCTTAAGAAGGCCTACAAGAAGGGCATGGAAGCCTAGGCTTTCCCATGTGGTTGCCTGCCAGCAAATAGCATGTAGAAGTTTTCTGCCTCTGAACATGAAAGTGCAAAGAAACATCAGTAAAAAAATATGGGTTTAAAAATGCTGCAAAAGAGATTGCTTGTTTGTTCAGAAGGGTCCTGATTTTGACTGTTCAGTTCTTTCCTGCCTAGATTTGTTTTCCCTTCAGTTGTAACATAGAATATATAATCAAAGAGAAATGTTAGTTTGGTCAGAGGCTAAATAGGCTCTGTTCTATTAATATTAAGGATTCATGTTAAGAAAAACTTGTAAGTAGCCAAGGGAAATTACCATGAGGAGAGAATTCAGTTCCTTCCTCTTTTTTTGTCCATCATTTCTGTTTTTCTGACAGTCTGCCTTATTTATATAGCACTGTGAACATGAACATAAGGAGAGCCCTTCTGGATCAGACCATCTGGTCCAGCATTCTGTCTAACACAGTGGACAGCCAGTTACAATGAAGGGCAAAAAGAGAATAGAGGCCAAGGCCTTCCCCCCCAGTGTTACCTCCTAGCTCAGGTATTCAGTGTCTTTATTCCTCTGAACATGGAGGTTCCCTTTAGTCACCCAGGTTACTGATGGACCTGTCCTCCATGAAATTGTCTAATGCCCTTTGAAGCCATCTATGATGTGGCCATCACTACATCCCCTGGCAATGAATTCCACATTTTAATCACCGATTGAGTAAAGAAGTGTTTTCTTTTGTGTGTCCTGAATCTGTTGCCCATCAACTCCCCTTGGGGCATTTTTCACGGTAGACTTTGCTTTTGTTTTGCCACGGACTAAAAAAAAACACGATTTAAATGTTTTTTTCATGGCCGCGATTTATCCCCATCAATTATCTGTAGTTTTGGTTTTTCATGGGAACAAAGCACGCTGTACTTGACAATGGTTTGGTCTGTCCCTTTTGCAGGAGGCCTGCCCTTCCAACAGGCTCATTGTTTATGCCTGCCCCCAGCTCCACCCCAACTCCGCCCAGCAGATTACCTCGTGCGGTTCACCAGCCCCAGCGCAAAAAACAAGCACCAGTCCCTCTGGTCTCCTCCATTTTTCTTCCACCCTCGCTCTGTTCTGCTTTTGGAACAGTCAGATTCCAAATTGGGGGGGGGGGGCAAGGCAGTGCTTTCCTCAAAGCTTCCCTCTATTTTCTATAGGTGTGGAACCCATTGCCCTTTAATGATAGGATTGGGGGGGGGGGCAGGGAATCCATGTGCCCAGAGAAGTGTTTAGCTGAAAGTGGGATTGGGGGGGGAGAGGAAAGAAGGCCCCTGGATTGCGCGCTGGCCATGATCCGGCCACATTGCATCGTGAGAGACAGGAGGGCTTCTAGCTTGCACACCAGCCCCAATCCAACCAGTGTGCATGGCGGGGGGGGGGGGGAGGAAAGAAGGCCCCTGGATTGCGTTCTGGCCATGATCCGGCCACAGTGCATCAAGAGAGAGGAGGGAGATAAGAGCAGGCTGGCCGCCCCTCTTCAGAAGAGTGATGGGAGGGAGTTTTGCCCTGGGTTTTCCGCTCTTAGGATGCACATTTTTCCCATCCGATTTCTCAAAAATCCCCCCTTCCCTCTGGGGCAGAGGGGCCAACAGCCCCTTCCCTTGAACATCCCCCCCCCACGGGTCCGGCTGCCCTAGACTGAGCTACCAGCACCAGCGCGAGAGAAACACATGGCGTGGCCCCCCCAGTCTCCCCCTGGAGCCGTCCGTCCGACGTCCCTCTGGGCTTGGAGGTGTGGGCCCAGCTCCAAGGCCCATCCCGGGCGAGGGGCGGGGAAGGTGTGCGGGGACGGAGGGAGAGAAGTGCCAGGATTCTAGGCAGGCAGGCAGGCAGGCAGCAAAAGGGGCGGTATTCTTGTCCGAGCGCAGAACTCCCCCAGCCAATCACCGTTCTTGGGGGAGGAGAAAGGAGACGTCCCGGGGAGTGAAGCAAACATTTTTTCATGGGCATCCACGCAACAAAACACGTGTTCACAGGAAAGATCGTCTCAAAAGTGGTTTGGATTGCCTCTTTTTTAACCCGGCTTATTTTGCTCAGGGGGGGGAAACACGGATCTTCAGTGAATAACCAAAATTTGACTCCGATGCAAATCAGCGTCAAAACAGCAGCAAATCTCCGGGAAGAATACCCCCTTGAGTTCTAGGATTTGGGGAGAGGGAGAAAAAGTTCTCACTGTCCACCCTCTCTGCCCCATGCATAATTTTACAAGCCTCTATCATGTCCTCCCCAAGTCGTTTCCCCCCAATCTTAAAAGTCCCAGTTTATTTAGCTTTTTCTCATGTATATTGCTTTACAGAGTACAGAGTAATTTTAATAGCTGTGTGATAGAAATCCAGCTCTCTCTACTACTGCATCTGCCTCAATTGAATTTTTGCCTGTGTTAAGGGTGAAGGAGTCAGTTGGCAACTTTAGGCAAGGATACCAGCAAAGGATATTTTACATCCCAGACCAGCATACCCTTACCAATTACAGCTGTTCTTGTTTTTGTTTTTCTCTTTGGTTATTGTGTTTTTCCTTTAGAATTGATATGCCCCCTGAATGTGTTGAATCTGCTTGTAGGTGGTGATAGCACTGTAACCCCAAGCAGCACAGATTTGTAGATGATGTGCAGATACAAACTGAGTTACAAGATTTGCCATTGGTACAACAGGAACACTTGCTGTATAAGGTTTCATATGTTAGCATTGGACATGAAACTAATCCTAGTCTTGTGATGTTGTTTCTTGATTAACATTTATGATGTCACACATTGTAGCAACACAAATTGAAACAATTCACACACATGCATTCACATGCACATGCACAAAACCCCTAACCAAATTATCATAAAGTCACCAAATTATCACAAAGCCGGGCTTTAAATGGTGGGAAAGTTCGCCCCACTCCTCCGTAGAGATGCTTAGTGAAGATCACACTAAAGAATCGGAATGCAGCCACTTTGCTATTTATTTCCTAGGAGGAGAACGGGGGCAATGCCTTCCAGACCCCATAACTCCGGACCCCCTGACCCAATCTTCACCAAACTTGGGGGTTCTTGCAAGGAGAGTCCCTTGGAGCTACGCTGAAAATTTAGGGGCTTTACCTTCAAAAATGCCTCCCAGGAGCTGTGGAAAGCCCCATAGGCTTTATTGGACCCAAATTTTTCAAGAAACCCAGAAAAAAGCAAAATCCCCATATTTACTGGTTTGGGGATTCGGCTTATTTCAGTTTTACCCAAAAAAAAATCGGGACCAATAAACCTGAACCGGAATTTTACCAATTTTTTCCCCACTGACCTAATTATTGCTTTATCCAAAACTAAGTGATCTGTTAATGTGTGTAATCCAAGACACTGAAAGACTGGACAATTCTACCAACTATTTTGTCAGATTGCACAGAGAAGCCATTGAAATTCACAAACATCAGCACAACTTTAACAGAAAAGAGGAGAGTTTAAGAATGAATAAGGCTTGGCTTCCTGCCCTGAAAAACCTCCAGACAAAGACAACATTCAACAATAGCCATACAGATTAGTTTTGGATTACACACATTAACAGATCACTTCAGGATACAATGGTTCCATATTAACATACCATACCCTCATTAGCACATTATCTTGATACTTACAGGACAATACTTTTGCAGGACAATACTCAGCTCAAACCCAACCCCTTTCTGACTATATATTACTCTTTCTACACCCTTGACACTGAGAGACACTGTCCTTCAGTGTTACTACTCTGAAGATGCCTGCCACAGCTGCTGGCGAAACGTCAGGAAAGAAAATTCCAAGACCACGGTTACACAGCCCGGATAACCTACAAGAACCAATGAACTCTGACCGTGAAAGCCTTCGACAATATTCAGTCTGGGCAAGTTAGAAATCTTTCTGTTCAGGCATCTGATAAACTCTGGTATATTTTTCAATAGAATATAAACTACCTAAAAACCTGTGATCAGATTCTTCTCACTTGCAGTTTGCCTAATGATCTGCAGGTACTGAAAATCAGAAACATGATGCATAATTACAGTGTAGTACAATCATATTCGGTCTTTTGCTTACAAGAGAAATTAACCCATCAAACGAGAATCACTATCACTCTATGACTGAAGCCTGCTATTTAACTCAGTTGAGCATCAAACTGCCAGGCTGAGCAAGCATGCCAAATTAACATTTGAAACAGTGGATCTTGGTAAATAAAACACAAATGTGAAAATGTTCTACGACAGAGTTGGCACCAAGAGACTGTTTGGAGGACATTAATGTAATTTTTCCCCTGTTGCAGTGCAGATACACCAATTCCTATACAATGTAAAGAAAGGGTTTTCAAGGCAAGAGAAGTTCAGAGGTGGTTTACCATTGCCTGCCTCCATGTGGGCTGAGAGAGTTGTGAGAGAACTGTGACTGGCCCAAGGTCACCCAGCAGGCTTCACGTGGAGGAGTGGGGAATTGAACCCAGTTCTCCAGATTAGACTCTGCTGCTCTTAACCACTGCACCATGTTGGCTCTGTTTTGTTTGTAGTTAAACCAAGATATTAGGGGAAATCTATCCAGAGGAGTAGCTTTAAGTGACACATGGTGCCAAGAACTGGAGAATGCTGTCAGTTGAAATCCAGTTTCTTCTGTATCATTATTTTGTGAGGAAAGGTGGGCTAAGAGACACCTACAAATAGTATGTTCATAATGATAAACCGTTTACCAGTCTAGCAAAGCTAAGCTTGATTTTAGTTTTCTACAGTATCCTGATTAGCCTGTTGGTAAGCCTAAAATGCCTTTTGGACAGTGCAGAATTCTTTCCAAATCAACAGAGAAATTTTGGGCAGGATTACATGTAGCCATTGCAGCTGCTGCTGTATGAAAAGCTTAGCTTAGCCCCTTTTTTTGCGATGGTGAGGTGGTTTTCTGTAGCCTATGTACAAAGACAGACTTAAAAGGCATATTTTACAAGATATTAAAATACATTTTGTACTTGTGGGTGTATGGAATTTGACTGTGATTTTAAATGATTTGTAGGTGGTAGTCGTATGATATTTTAAAGTTAGATCTATTCAACAGTTCATCAGCAGATAGGAAAGAATCCTGTAAACCCTTAATCACATATTAAGGTGAAGCAGATACCTGAGCCACTTAATTGCTTATAGTAGGATAGAACAGAAACTCCCTTATGGAACTGGGGTTGTGTTTGTATTTAATGCAAAAATATGTAGTAAAGACTGTCAAATTTGCATGTTGCTTGTCTGCTTTGAATTGCAAAACAGCCATATTAATTCATTCAATATGGAAATGCAGTAGAACAGTCAATTTGAGGCTAATGTGTAGCTGCTGCTGTTCCTGGTGGGCAAGATTCTACAGCCGGTTCCTACTACTTCCTCCTGCAGGGGTGAAATGAGGACACACTGGCTAAGAACTCCCCCCCCCCCCCGTGCGCATTCTGGCCCTGCCACCTTTAACTCCTCCATTGTCGCGACTTCCGCCCCTAGCCCTCTTGTAGTACAGAGCGAATACATTTCTCCACGGCCCGGGTGGGAAAGGGTTAACACAGTTTCTTGGGCGATCCTAGCAGCTCCATAGCTAACAACTCTTCTGCAAGGGGGGGAAAAGGTTCCTTTTCTCAGCAAAACAAAACTCACATCTGCCTTGAATAGAGGCTATTCCTGTCCGCGAGAGGGGGCAGGTCACCATTCTTAGATCCTTCTGAGCTAGAGATCTGCCAGGGCCTTAAACGGCCCCTGGGCCTGACGTTCCCCACCCCTGGTCTACATTGAGGGTTTTTGCAGTATCTCCAGAAAGGCTGAAAGGAGGCTCCAATGATACATACTGTCCCTCAGATGAGGCAATGATAGCTTCAGAAAAACCTTTAGAAGTCATTAATGCTTGGGACAATGAAAGTGAATTTTTGTGGTATGGAATAAACTGTTACCAATATTGTTAATTTTCTTTACACATCACTATATACTGAATAGTCAACTATCTTGTCCCTGTGTGGCTGACAACTACCACACAACTGGGTCATTTGCAGACAAGGTAGGGGTATCTACATACTAGGGGACTTGCCTGCTTTTTAGAAAAAGTGTTTGTGAATTAACTAAAGGGGGGGAGCAGGTTGTTCCAGCACCCTAAGAGCTCATAGAATGCTTGACGGTCGATTTTGAGGAGGTGATGTGGAATTTCCAAATTATCCCCCCACAAATTCCTTGTGGGGTCCCAGCTTGTAATTTTAGAGCTCCAAATTGAAATGAGAGGAAGATATTTCCCTCTCCCTACATCCTCCTTCTTTAACCATTCTTTGAATTTAGATCCAAAAACACATGATATTTCTGTTGAGTACAACTGTACCAGAACCATTTGTCCCTTAGGGTTGCCAACTCTGGTTGGGAAATTCCTGGAGGTTTGGGAAGTATCCTCAGTGGGATATAATGTTATAAAAATTTGTCCTCTAAAGCAGCCATTTTCTCCAGGGGAACTGATCTCTCTTGTCTAGAGATTAATTCTAATTCCAGGGGATCTCCAGGCTCCCCTGGAGGCTAGCAACCTTGTCATCCCTCCTTCTGCTGAGTGTGCTGTGTGCTTACAGTCATTTTCTTCTTATTTATGAACTTTTGAGAATGGGTAAGCATCTACAACAAGACCCATGTATGTTTTATCGATTTGATTTAGGTCTAGAGTCTTGCCCTCTCTTGGAAATAAACATGACATAGTTGTTCCTTTGTCTTCTAAACACACTAGTGAAAATTAATATGCAGGTATTGCCTGATGACATATCACCCCTATTATCTAGCTCTGTTTATATTTCAGATATTCAGTCCTAGGACTGAAACAGAAGGATATAAAGAACTCAGAATTAGCATTTATTTATTACTTGTATATACTGCTTCTTAGCAATGCTGTCAGAGTGGCTCATTACCATGTTTATAAAACAGATCAGTTATAAATGTGGAATATGTGATGGCTCTTGTATTTAAGGTTTGATAAGATTATTCTTAGTCATATTTAAATAGCTCATAATGGACAAATAAATTGTGA